>NC_132942.1:17440000-18690000 GCF_034638445.1 Ciconia boyciana
GAGAGTTTGTAACAGATTTTTGGTTCAAATATCCCAAGCCCAGCTCAAAACAGATTTGGGCTAGATAGAATTAACACCCAAATTAAATGTATCTGACATACACTGTCACAGCCTCCTATTTCCCTCATGGGAAAACTTCTCCATCAAACTCTGTAAACTCACCACACTTTCCCACTAGGCCACCTCTAATCACACTACAGAAAGGCCACATTTACCAGTGGGAGGCCAGGGAGTAACTGGCAATTACTGTAACTGCTCTTCATCAGGTTTATCACACCTACAAGTGGATACCATGTAAAGCTAATAAAAGACAAAGTATCACTGCTTTCATCTTCTCCCTCCTTGCTCATTCTGATAATTTTGTTGACATTTCAGCAACAATCTCTTTGGGGATAGGCGTTTTTACTATAGTGAGATACAGCATGCAGAGGCATAATCTAAGACTTAGAGATGTAAACACAGTATAAACTGTGTCTGACAGTATTAACCCATTATTAGAAATACATTTTTCAACTGCAGTGAAATGAGAGCCTGTAACATGAGCTATGGGCTAATAATCAGCTTTCAAGGACTAATAAGAAAATGCTAGGATACCACAAGACTAAGCAGCAAGTTCTGTGAACAGAAAAATCAATTTTAAAAATATTCTCCAGCAACCTAAATGGATTTTTCATCAATTTTACTACAAAAATCCTGCATGGGATCACTGTGTCCACAATGACTACATGTCCGTAAAACCACATTAGAGAAAATAAACTTAAGATTTTCATATTTTCTTTATACTGACACAGCATTTTGCAAATCTCTACTATATACTTTCATACACTAATATGTCTCAATTCATCTCAAAGAAAATGCAGGCATTTGTTCTCAAACTATTTTTAATAAACAATTAAAAGAAACAAACTGTAAAAAGTAACATACACTGCGTACTAAATATAAGAAGCCTTTGCCTTTCCTTCAGCAGTTCATTACACTCCAGAGCCAAGGTGAAGGACTCCATCTCCCTGGAAAAGCACAGCATGCTGGCACTTTCCTCCTCTCAGGCACCTCGCCTTCCCCCACCAACATGAAGAGCTCTCTCTGAATGAGTGGCTCCTCTCTTCCCTTTAGGCAGATCTCATGCAGCAGCGGTTCTGCAAGACTCTTTGCTCTCACATTTATCATCTCCACCCCCAAATAACCTTTAGAAGTCTCTCTTATGATAGCCAGCCATTCTTCCTCATAGGCATTTCCTCAGAAGAGCTATCATGCAACTGCTGCTTGGAAGGGTCCCCTGGAGGTCATCTAGTCCAACCTCTCAGTCACACTAGCAGGAAAACTGCCAACACTAGATGAGGTCAGCTACAGCTTTGTCCAGCCAAGGCCTGAAGACCTCTGAAGTTTTTCAAGAATCCTCCAAGGATGTAGACTCCACAACCTCTCCAGCTTCCACTGCTACACTAACTACTTTGTACAAGGTTTTCCTAATTTGAATTTCTGTTATCCTCCTGTAAAATGCCTATAACCTCCCATCACCTGCAAAAGAAATTTAAGTGGCCCTTTACTAGTCTCTTTCAAGACAGTCAATCTCAGAAGCCATGTTCCATTAATTCAGCTGCATTTCTCTTCCTTTTTACAACAACAAAGTAGCAACAGCACTAGCCAGCTGAAGATCTGAAAGGCAGGACCGCACAAATATGTCTAGGCAGTGTATCCTCATCAGAAATTCTGAATTTGCTAGGTGTGTCCATTTCACCCTCACCTCCCTTATGACAGACATGGCACTTCATGCAATCATGCTTTCTTTCATGATGCTAAACATCACAGATCGAAGTACAGGTAAGCTAAAGCAATCTTCTCAATTCCACTTTGCAGGCTCTTAGAACAGACTAATGACCTCTTGTTAAATAATGATTAACCATTTTTCCCCTGCATCAAATTTGGCTCCAACACAGATGATTAAATACTCATTTCGCCTAAGAAACATACACCCATTCAGCAATCGTATTGAAAATTGTCTACAACTGTCTTAGCCAAATAATTTGTAACTAAACAGTCTAAAAGTGGTATTGTGAGCCCAACTCAGCTTTCAGGTCAATTTGAGCATATAAGCCAAATCAACAACAGTATTTGGGCACCAAAGCCCCTGAGCATCAATGGACTTTTCTATCTTCAGTCTTTTGTGGATCTGCTCCTCTTCAAACATTCAGCTGCTCTCCCACTTCAGTCAGTGTGACTAACCAGGAGCAGAGATCTGCAGAATGAGTCTAAAGTTCATTGCCTAAGAAACTAAGTGATATTATCTTTAAAAAAGCCACCGGCTTCAAAATATGTGAAAGAGTCAAGATGAAATAAACAACGTAGTTTGACACTGTATTCTTCCCCTCCACTGCTTACACAGTTCCAATTGTTTCTGATTACCATCATAAAACCAACATCAAAGTTTGGTTTCAAGAACTAGAAGTGTGCAACTACAAATTCAGCATATTTAAGCAGTTAAAACTTCTTGATAACATTTGGCGTTGCTATTTAAACATGAGGTTTAAATCCACCACTACAGAAAACAGCCTTTGGGGCCCAGCAGAGACACTCCTTGAAATTAGCAGGTTTCTGCAGTAGAAGCAGCCATACTCTCACCATTTTAAATTACCAAACCACTATAATGTCTTACAGCCAATTACTGCTTCAGAGTCTTGATATCATTCCTTAATTATTATACCAGGGAAAAAAATGCTGTCTGAACTGTACTCTTCATAAACATGATTACTGTCAATTCAGCAATTTCCACACACTGGCATTAATAAGAGGTGACAGCTAATTGTGTGCTACAAGATGCCTATTTAGGGTTTCCTTAACACACCACAAGAAACAAAATATTTTCACAGCCAAACTCAATTCCATGTTTATAGCTATTTCTAGAGCTACACTAATACTTCCTGCGTTAAATACATGTTTGGTGATTTTCTTCTTGTTGGGCTGCTCAAACAATATATTTAAAATGTACACTTTCAATATACTGTCTTAGTTGTATGCTCTTCATTAGACAGGCATGTCATATGACTGACGAGAGCAGGAGGCCTAGCTCTTCAGGATTAGCCATCTTTTCCATACAGTAACTCACCCTAAAAATAAGTCTTTAAGTATGATGGCAAAGAAAAAATAGCCTAACTCAGTGGAGTAATACCTGCATCCCATTACACAGCTAAGGTACACCTGTGTAAGTTTGACAGGTATGTTGACTTGCACAGCTGTATATCTGTTACACTGGAAAAACACTGCTTGTATGTAGACTAACTTTACCCAATCCAGTTCTCTCTTCCCACAAAAAAGTGCTGGTAGTCTTAGATATTTTGTTTGCTTTCACCTGACTCTGAACCATGTTTGTGCCCTCCAAAACATATATGACAATCCAAAAGAATAAACAATAAGAAATATTGTTACAGCTGCGCTTATTAAAGGGGACCATTCAGTGTAGTTTAATGAAAGACTTGTACCCAAATATTAACAAATATTCTCTCAAAAGAAAAAAAAAGTTGATTAGCCCTTTAAAAACAAAACTGTAGCAACCGCGGCCGCCTGCGCAGGTGTTTAGTACACTGATTAAGTGCCATCTTCACTAAAAGCAGCACCCATGCCCCAAAACCTGATGATACTACTTTCTATGCAAACAGAAGCCCCTCCAGCGCAAACACTGAAGATCACCTGAACCCTGAGACCTCACTTAAAAGGGACGCACAGGAGCGAGAAGAGTCTCGGCAGGCAGCTTCTAAATTCACAGATCAGAACAACCCGCCGAACCTGCCCCCCTGTGTCTCCGCGCCCCGCCATGGCGGTGATGCACGCCGCCTCCCCCCGGCCCGAGCGGCGGAACGCGCTGCGGCAGCCCGCGGCCTTACACGGCTTCTTGGCATCCTTGATCTTCATGGTGCGGCGGCGGCGGCCCGGTTCGCCTGCCGGCTGGGGCGGGCGGGGCGCGGCGCCGCGCTCGGGGTGGGTCTGCTGCCCCTCGCCTGATGGGGCGGGAAGCGGCGGCAGCTCCTCGGGGCCGGCCCTGGGTCTCCTGATCCGCGGCCGGTGGGCGGCGGGCGCCCGCCTCCTCGGGAGCGGCGCTGGCAGCGCCCACCGCTACGCCCGGGACCCGGGCAGGTGCTCGTCCAGCGGCGACATCGGCTTTCGGGCTGGGGTGGGGAGACGGGGCGGGAGGCGGCGCGGAGCGGCCCTCAAGCCCGGCCCGGCGCGGCGGCTGCGTCCTGCTGCGAGGGGCCGAGCATCAGTCCCGGGGCCGCCGCGTCGCGTCGCGGAGGGCAGCCCTTCCCGCCGCCTCGGGGCACCGCAGCGGCCGGGGAGAGCGGCCCGGGGCGGCCCTTGGGGCCGAAGGCGCGGGAGAGGCCCCGCTCGGGCGCGGCCGGCGCGCAGGGGCTGGCCGCCGCGGCCCCTCTCGGCAGGAGGGCGGCCCCGGCCCCCTGCGGAGGCCCCGGCCCTCTGCGGAGGCCCCGGCCGAGACGGACGCGGCGGCTCGGCGCGGACCCCCTCCGGCACAAGATGGCGGCCGGCACCGGGGAGCCACGGCCGCGCCACACAATAGGGCCGAGGCAGCGCAGCGGCTCCTGCGCGCCCGCTCCGCCGCTGCCGCAGCGCTGCCCCCCGCCCCGTCACGGGGCGGCGCGAGGCGCGCCGGGAAACGCAGTCCGGCCCAGCCCGCGCCGCCGCGCTGTGCCTACAGCTCCCGGCGAGCAGCGCGGCGCCCCCCGCCCGCCGGTCACCCCACGGCCCCGCCGCCAATCGGGAGGCGCCACCGCCTGGAGTGGCCGCGGGGGGCGGGGCCCGGCGGCTCGCGCGGGCTGAGGGAAGCTGGGGCGGACGGTTCCTGTCAGCCCTGAGGCGGCCTTGGCCTCTTGCTGCCGCGGCCCCTCTGCTGCCTCTGCGGCGGGCAGGCCGCAGCCACCGGGCTACGCCGGCTGCGTTGGTTGTGTGGAAGTGGGACACGCAAGAGGGGCCCCCCAGAGAGGGGATGGGGCAAGAGGGGCCTGCGCTGCCATGGCACTGTGGAACCGGGATGTCCGACTAAGCTGGTGCTGCCCCAGAGTTCGCCCTCTGCGCGGCTCCTGAGGTACAGGTACCACATGAGCGCTCCTTTTCAGTAAGTAAAGAAGGAAGCTGAAGTTTGTTTTTTGTTTCCCCTGACTGTGACTGGAAGTGCTCACACAATTACATGCCAGAAGAAGTTTAGGAAATTGCTCCTTTTATTTGCTGGTGCCTGGACTCCAATAACTACACAAATAACTTCAGTCCTCAGGAAGTTTTTCCTCACACAGTACAAGGATAGGCAGACAGAGGGTTATGGAGAGTGTCTCCTTATTGTGGGCAGCTAGAGGGAAGCCTGCTGACAGTGGCAGGACATGGCGAGGTCTCTGACCTACTGCTCACAGCTTCCGAGTTTTCCAGCAAGAACTCATAATGGAGCAGACTGCCATTTTTTTTCCCCCTCCTTTGTGATAAAGTGCCATGTAATTCTAGATCAATTACTGTGATTTAGGATGGATCTAAAAGCTATGGTCCAGAAGGAGGATTTGGGCAACAGCTCTGTCTTGTAAGATGAAGTTTCCTGATGTGTCTGGAGTTCTGCTTTGGTGAAAGTCTCTGTTGAAGCCACCCTTCACAAACTGGGGAAAGACTAAATCCTCAACTTCCTGGGCAAGTGGTTTACTTGCAAACCTATTGTGTAGGAACAGGAACCACTGTCTCTTCATCCTCCATTCCCCTGCTGCCCCTAAACACGTACCAAAAAACCTTTTACCCTATACCAAGACCTTTGCTTAGTCCTGGTCCCTACCTTCCTTCAGGAAAGGATTTTGGATGTCAGATCCCAGAAGAGGACAGTGTTTGCTTACAGCCCTGCTACAAGGAAAGATTTCAGATGTAGACCTGTCCTCAGTTCCTGCTCAGTAGGTCCAGCAGAGCTTTGCTCCCCTCGCTGACCACCTTTGTCCACGACAAGGGAGCCCAGATGCCTCATCTTGGGGTTCTGCATCTGCTTTGAGCACTGGTATTTTGTTGGGTGTCATTCTAAAACCTGTCATAAAAGGATTTATTCTCCATTTTCATCCAGAATCTTACATTAAAAGAAGCCGAAATTCTCATGTGGATGCCATCTCCCATTTATCATCTTTCCTTTCTGAAGTGTCTGTATTTGGAAAACTTACGCTGAAGTCTTCTTAATGTTTACTTTTTGTCCTTTAAAGGAAGTTAAGAGTGTATTAACAAGGCTGCAGAACTTCTCTCTTCCTGTAAGCTGCATGTAATTGTGGAAATTCCCATGTGTTATTCTTAAAGAGAGGAAATTTTGGTGTGGCTTTGCGGTTTTTCACTGCAATGTAGTTTACTATTGAAATTTTAAAGAAAGACAAGCATTTACATACATATTAGGGAATGCAAGAATTTAGCTTCTACCTGGAAGTTAACTTGTGCCTGTTCATAAATATACACTGTGATCATAAGATACAGTCTTTAATTTCCTGCCCGTCACCAGACTATGCAGTGTGGAATGTTTTGTGTAAAATGAGTTATTTGGTGTTGCGCAGGCATCTCTGGTGGGGTTGGAAAAAACAGATCTGCAGTGAGATTTTTCAGTACCTTAATCCTGAGGCATTTTTTTTCCAGTGCCTGCACTCTGACTATGTTTCCTACACACCTTCTAACTCTAGAGGAAATGAAATACCACCTCTGGGAAGTGCCAGTAATAAACATATACATGCAACCGAGAAAAACAAGAAAAACCTAGTCGACAGCTGTCCAATTCCTGCTCTCTTGACACAGTCAGAGAACTTCCTGACCCAGCCTTTCAATGAGGAAATTGTAATTCTCTCCTAGCAATGCAGATTTGCTAGTTGCTTTCCTAGCCTCTGACTTCAGTCAGGGACAAAAATAGATATTTTGTACATGGGTTTCTTAGAAGCAAGTTCTGAATTTGAATACACTGGATGCCCACTTTAAGCTATTTATCTAGCAAACCTTATTAATTCATCTCCCCATGTAAAAAATGTGAAGAAATAAAAGGCTCTGTGGTAATTAATGAACTGAGGGCTGTTCAGTTAAAAACAAGATCAGCAAAGCTGAAAGTTCGGGTTAAGTCCTGCTTCACAAGAAGGTAAAATGCTTTAGATGAACATCATCACAGCTAAGAGAATATGTGAAAAAAACAAGCCAAGCTCAACTAGCTATCGTCAGTCTGTCTCAGAGTAGAGGTTTAGCTCAAACTAGAAGTTTGGCCTGTGAGCAGATCAGAACATTCCTTAATTTGCAGACCAAGTTGATTTATAGGTTACGAGCACTTTTAGATCACAGTTATTTGTATGTCAGCCAGCACGCTGCTTTGAATATCCCATAAGTAAGAATAAAGAAATCTGAAGGTGAATGTATGATCTGCTGTATAAATATAGACATATATTTATATAACCAATTCCAAGCGATAGTTGTTAATGACTATACTAAAGTACTATACAGTGTCTGTGGGATGAAACCATGTGAGAGTATTCTGTATGAATGATATACCTGAAGGCGAGGACTTTTTTTTGTAAACCAGTATTATTTACAAAGGTGTTTTGGGGCGAGACAAAAATTGTTTTGTTGCTATATTAGAATCTCATTTATTTATTGGTCTATCTGGATCTTAGTGCCTTAAACCATACTTTGGTATTTACCTCTACAGAGTGAAAAAAAAAAAAAAAAATACCCCACCACCCCAACAATTCAATGAGTGCTTTACCCAGAAGAAACTAGGGCAGCTTAAGAGATGCAAAACATGCTGGCGTATAATTAAGGAAGTTTAAGCTCCTCTATAGTAACTACCTGTTGTGCATGCTCTTATCACAGGCTAGGTGAAAGCATGATAGTATCTGTGTGCTGCAAAGTCCCCATGTAAATTACCTTGTGGTATTTGGTTCCTTGCTCTGCATGCAAAGTGTCTAAGGCAGGACCGAGTCATTTGCCTGTCATTAAAAACCCTTCTCAGTGGAGGACTGTGGCTTCAGTTGCCTGTCACTTCACAAAATTTCATTTTTGTGAAAATTTCATGTTTTCAAGTGAAAAATTTCAAGTGAAAATTTCATGTTTATTGTCTGCCTTGTGTTATTTCTTCTGCCATATTTTTCAGTTTCAGATGAAACAGTTTCAAAGTATGAGGCTAGGGAATAGCCCTGCGCTGGACCAAAGCCTCTTGCCATTTTGCCGGAGTGGTGAAATCTGTACCTAAGTTCTGGCTTTTTCTGTCTTTGCAGAAACTCATCCCCTGTGCTAGTGCAGGATCTGGGTCTTAGCACTGGAGACAAGGTGGTGGGGCAGGATAAAGGCGCCAATGCAGAAGCACAGGATAGCAGTGCACGGCTGGCAGCCTGAAGTGGCACAGGGTCCAGGTTCACCTGTCCTCTGCAGGTGAGGCACAGCAGAGGAGCTGCCTGGTTAAATGCGGCTGGTAGAAGATTAGCTGGAAGACTAAACCACTGAAAATGTAATGGACTGATTCCCTGAGTTTTGAGCTATCCCGAGCACAAAAGCCTTGGATCCTGTAGGACTCCTTTAACACTCTTTCCTCCCTTCCACACATCTCTGAGGTAGGGCGTGTACTCTTCCTCCTCAGGTAAGCCACAACAGTTGTAAAAGATTATTTTTACAGAAAAGGAGTGATCCTTGTGCCATGGGGACAAGAGTCGTAGACAGTAGGGGAAGGCAATGTCATCTGCAGACTACCTTGAGCATCACTTTGAAAGCACAGAAGCCCTGGGAAAGGAGAAGGTCAAGAGATCATGTAGGAACAAGATGCAAAGCCATGCAAATCTCGCCGCAACTTCTGTTCCTCCTACTTGTGAGACTATGGGATGCCCCTGTGCGTCATGGTGTAAGTTTAAGCTTCCTCATGATAAGTACTGCTTGCACCGTGTATGTGCTCTGTTACATGCCCGAGGAGTTTCTTGCTGCCTGCAGGGTTCTCTGAGGCCTGAAGGGGCTCAGGGAGGCAGCTGCACTTTCTTGCATAGACAAGAGGTGTCACAGGCTGCAGGCATGTGCACCTACCAGTGCAGTGGAGTAGAGCCCTGCTGGGTAATAAACTCTGCAGGCATGCAGTGCTTATGCCTCAGTGTGTGTGAGCAAATAGCAGCAGAATTAGGGTAGAAATAGCAGAATCAGTTGTTATTCCATAAAGTGCTAGCACTGAAGTAATGGTGGTAACCATCAACAGCAGCCTCGTGACGCTGCCATCATGATGCTGTCCTGAGGGCACCGCAGTGCCTAGGCATCAGCTGCCCTGTATGCCAGCACATGGAGCCATCGTCCTGCTGTGTCCTGGTGCCGAATAAGTGTTGGACACCCTCAGGTCTTGCACACGCCCTCCCCGGGCTCAGCAGGGTCATGCTCCTGCTGCTGGTTCCTGCAGATTCCTGTGGTGAACTGTGGGCTCCTGACGGCAGTGACCCCCTGCCAAGTTGCAGCTCATGGGGACAGGAGGAGCTCCTTTCCTCACAGGGCCAATGTGAACAACACTAGGAAGCTCTTAGCACAGGGTCAATAAAACCTGAGGAAATTATTATTTAAACCTCTCCAGAAGATCCATGTATCGCATATACGTACACTCCTGTGAGGAGTGGCTAAGGACTTTGGGCTTGTCTAGTCTGGAGAAAAGGAGGCTGAGGGGCGACCTCATTGCTCTCCACAGCATCCTGAGGATCCTCAGAGAGGGAGGTGCTGAGCTCTTCCTCCCTGATATCCAGTGACAGGACGCGTGGGAGTGGTTCAAAGCTGCGCCAGGGGAGGTTTAGACTGGACACGAGGAAGCATTTCTTTACCGAGAGGGTGGCCAAGCACTGGAACAGGCTTCCTAGAGAGGTGGTCAGTGCCCCAAGCCTGTCAGTGTTTGAGGCACTTGGACAATGCCCTTAACAACATGTTCTAACTTTTGGTCAGCCCTGAATTGGTGAGGCGGTTGGACTAGATGGTCGTTGTAGGCCCCTTCCAAATGAAATAATCTAGGCTATTCCATTCTATGCCATTCCATTCTATTCCATTCTATCCTGTTCCATTCCATTCCATTCTATTCCACTCCATTCCATTCTATTCCACTCCATTCTATCCTATTCCATTCTATCCTATCCTATTCCATTCCATTCCATTCCATTCCATTCCATTCCATTCCATTCCATTCCATTCTATCCTATTCCATTCTATCCCGTTCCATTCCATTCCATTCTATCCTGTTCCATTCCATTCCATTCTATTCCACTCCATTCCATTCTATTCCACTCCATTCTATCCTATTCCATTCTATCCCGTTCCATTCCATTCCATTTTATCCTGTTCCATTCCATTCCGTTCCATTCCGTCCCGTCCCGTCCCGCCCCGCCCCGCCCCGCTCCAGTCAGACACTCCGCCGAGCTGAGCGAGAAGGGCCGCGCCCTGCGGCGCCACCTGCTGGCGGACCCCGCGCAGCGCCGCGCCGCGCGTCGGAGGGGGTTGGGGGGGGCTGCCCTGGCCGTGGCGTTTGTCCGCGCTCTTCGTGTTTTAAATAACCATACCTCCAAGTGACGAAACAAGAGACAGCAAGCCCGGGAGCGGGAGGGGGACAGAGCACCCTCAACTGGGGAAGTGACTTGCCTGGGGACCCCGACACGGGTGGCAGTGGCCATCCCAGCAGGGCCTGCAGCTGTGCCAGGGCATCAGGGTCAGGCCCCCGCGTGGGGCAGAGACTGTGGTGGCAGCATGAGGGTAGATCAGCGCTGGGTCTTGGCTAGCAGAGCTGAAGGATGCAGGTGTGTGCCACAGAACCCACCAGTGGCTCCTACCGGTGGCTAGCAGTACCGCCTCTGGGCTCCCGTCTTGCTTTCAGTGGTGGGGCCCAAGGGCCTGTTTGGGGCACCTCCTTTGACGTTCACCTCAGCTGTCCTCGAAAGCTATAGGGCACATCCTGGAAAACATTCTGGCTCAGCTGACACACAGAACAATACTGGACTTGCCACCCAGTGATCCAGTCTGACATCTTGCTGGGCCTTAAGCCAAAGGGATTACTCAAGAGCACCTTGGGCTTGGCAAAACTAAGCCAATTCCACCTGTCTAGCCCACTGTGAGGCTGTCTTGTGTAAGCTGAAGTAGGAATTGGGAGGTAACTCGTAAAAGAGGTCACAGAGACCAGAAGTGACAGGACCCCTAGAGAACAACGCAAAACCCACAGCCAAACACCCTGCAAACAGCAACACCATCTAACTATTCCCTGCCAACTAGAAAAAACAAAGGTAAAGGAATACGGGATAGACAGTTTCTCGGCATTGTTTGCTACAGACCAATGGCCAAAAAGCGATACCTAGAGCACTGCAAGCAGAAGCACAAACAAGCATTTTATCCTTGGCCTGGGGTTGCTTGAGCGCTCACTGAGGAACCTGTGCGCTGCAAAGCCACGAGCAAGACAAATAACTGTTGTGCAAACCAGTTACTTCAGCCAGTACCTAAAAATTTTTGAACAGTTCCTGCTAGCTTTTTTAGTGGTCTCAGCTGGATTTGCTTTAGGTGAAAATGCTACCATCTGCTACAATTATATAATTAACCTTCATAGTTCAGGCTTAATGATGCTCATTAAGGTTGAGTGCTTTTATTGGCTGAGTGCTGTCACCAGTTTTGCATGGAATGGCAAAGGCAACTCTAAGGGCTGTAGTCTGAAGCATAATTAGCAATATGTGAACATTACACAAGGCCGTGGGTGAAGAAAGGCTGAGGACTAAGCGGGAGCTTCGTTTTATTCTATGCCAAGGTTGGAATGCAATGGAGGAGGAGGAGGAGGTCTGTTACATCTGGGTCACTAATAATAATTGGCTACAGAAGTGTGGCAGAAAATTTGCAATATATGTGTGTCAGAACGTCACAAGATCCCTGTTGGCTGTGTGACTTCCATTTCCTCAGTCAGACCTCCTCTGACCCCAATTTCCAATATTTCTTCATTTATTCTACCCTTAGTTAATGAGTGTATTTTTGCTGCAGGCCTTTCTCAAACAGTTAAAAAAAAAAGGCAGCAAATAAAGTATTTCATTGAAGAAAATGCCCAGGCTCAAAAACTATGTGGCTTAATTCATCTGTGCGTGTAAGACTCCTAAAAGATTAGGTTGTGATGCCATAAAAATATGTAACCACTGTTCATACTATGTTTAACTACAGCCATTCTCTGACTAGATCCTCTGAGAAGAGGAACATGTGTAGTTCCCCCATCATCTTCCATGAGCTACCTCACATGCTCTAAAAGGTCAGACTCAACACCTCGAATACACATAGAAATAATCTGCATCACAAGGTATGTTACAGTCTTCCATAACCCAACAATTTATTTAAACTTACATCACAATGAGAATCTATTAATAAAATACATCAGTTCACACCAGTCTGCATTGCCATTTTTTAAGGGTAAGCATCTTTCTTCACTTTATATTAAAACTTTATAGAGGTAAGAACTACTGCATTGTACCCGCAGTTCCTGAAATCTATTGTAACATTAGGCAGGTTACAGAAGAACTTTCAGAGCTAATTACACTTTAGTTAACCTCACATTTTTGGCACATCTGAATGCTTTTTATTTTCTTAACATAAAATAATGCTGTAGCAAGTCAGAGAATCATTGACATAAAGCATCACTATCCAATGGCAAGTGCTGCCTAAAAGCATACAAAATTGCATCATTTGATTACAAAATAGATATTCTTAGTTCTTTATCCCAATGCTTAACATTGAAGTGCCATGACAGAAAAGGGCCAGGAACAGGGCCAGCCTTGCTGAGTTGTTGCTGGTCACTTTGCTGCAAGGCTTTGCTTAAATAAATCCCAGAGTGATGTGTTAACAAGATGTTGATGGCTTTTGCCTTGCCAGTCAAGGTCATTCCTTTTAAAGCACCCTCCAGCAGGTGCGAGGCAACGAGTAAATGTCATGTTCTTTCTCGTACACATTGCTGCTCAAGGGACAAAGTGAACACAGTTTTGGGTGGTGTTCAAGAGGGACCATGTTTCTGCAGGCCTTGGCAGTCCAGTGGCTACAAATCCTGCAGCAGAACACATGGAGGGCTTGTAAGCCACTGCTCAGTCTGGGTTTCTTCTGCCTGGCACTGTAGCAGCCGCTTCTTTAGAAGTTAAAGTGGTTTAAGCAGGAATGAAACAATGGTAGTGGTGTGCTAGGCACATATTTGCACAAGTGTCTGCAGTTACGTGCACGAATTTTTAAAACCTGTATGTTGTGGGTTTGGGTGATTTTTGTCGTACACCACAAACTCCAGCTGCTACGAGCTTCTGACATTATATTCAGAATAAAAAGCCGCCCATAGTACTTGCAACCAGGGTTAGTTTTTCCCTGGCTCTTGAGCTGTACTGTTTCAATCACAGTTTGGCACATTAACTAGTGATTGTTTTATGTTTCACTGATTGCAGGCTCCACATACTGATATTTTTGTGAGATGGCTATTATATTGGTTATGTCCCTTCTGCTCAAGTTGCTCTGGTAGTAACAAAGAAGTATGAATGAACTGGTGCAGTTAAGGAGAGATTGACGTAGCAGAACGCTAAGCATGTTAGAGCTTTCTGGTTGCATGATAGCTAGATGGTCACTTTTCTTTAATGGGAAATAAACATTTATGCTTGTCATGGCAGGGTTGCATTCTGTGCATCTTTCCAAAGCCCCAGTCAAACAAAAGCCCTGTTTACTTGATTCAACTTTCTTACTCATCTTTTGCTGAAGCCCCTGATCTGAACTCTGGTGAGACCAGCGAGCGTTCCCAAAAGGAGCTTATGGCTGCTAGGGATCATCTCTGACTTCACCTCCCTCAGAGAAAGAGAAATTGAAGAAAGGACCATAATACATGCTATATTAGGGAAAGAAAGAAATTACACTGATAATGGAACAGTTGTTGATGGGTATGTTTGAAACTTACAGTAAGAGAAACTTCAAGGTATCCATGGTACTCTTTGCATGTACTTACTGACCCTGAAAGGTAGCCCTGCCAAAAACCCTCCAAAAATCAAACTCACTTCCAGAGTCTATTTTTGCCTCACATTCACAGTGAGAATTTATCCCTGCATTGGTTTCCATTTCCTATTCAGCATTTGCTCTGAACACAGCTAAAGTTAATCGGAGTCCTTTGGGAGACACAAGTGCAGGATACGAAGCAGTGCAGATGGAAAAGCTTTGGCTGAATTGGTCAATCTGCACCAAACACAAGAACAGGATGGGATGAAGCTGTGACGTCTCTCCTTGTGCAGAGAAGAGAGTGCTGCTAAGGTGGACAAACGTCGGCTGAATACCTTCACAGGATATAGTGCAACTTCTGCTCATTTAAAAAGCTGTGGAAAAGTACCCAACTGCTTGGTACCAGAGCGTGGATGAACAGGCAGCTACAGCCCAGCTTACACCCATAGCTCAAGTGACAGTGGGAGTAAAAGCCATTATGTTGCAGGTATGTTCCAGCACCTGCAATATTTTCATGCTCTTTACAACCTTTGCAAGTTAAAGTGTCAAGGCGTGACAAACTATATAGCAGTGCATTCCTTATATTTCATATACAAAAAAGGGCTCAAGGCTAGGAGCAAGAAGGCACAAACTTGGGAAATAACATAGCTGAGGAGTTTACACAAAAGTACTATGTCATTTATTAGGCATTACTTAGCATTTATTTCACATTTTGCCCCCAAATTTCCCAAAGCAACATATATTTCCCCACTTCCTTTCCCTTCGTCCCCTTCTTTTGGATAAAGCTGCCTGTGCTCTATAGATACAGTTGCTGAAGAATATAATGTGAACACAGATAAATACAACATACACAGCAAAAAATGTATTATAGTATTACAATAGTCAAATAATGTAGTTAGCCTCAAGCTATGGCAGTGCCTACGTGCTATGGGGAACCAGTTCAAGAACAGCAAGCGGAGCCACTGTACAGGAATAAAACAGCGTCGGCAGTGTTAGGCAGAGCAAGGGACCGAGGGGGAGGCTTTCTCAGGGTGCCTGAGCAGGCGAGATGGCTGTCAGTCATGGGGATCCGCTCTCTTAGGAGACCCACCCAGAGCCTCGGAGATTTCTTCAGCCCGTATCAGTTCTGTGGCAGGTCCTTGGAACACCTTTACATTTGTTCATTGTGCATATATATAAAGTCACCCCCACAGTTCTCCTGTTAGGCTATGTTTTCTTTATTTTTTTTTTTTTAGCGTTTAACTTTTGAATTTTTTTTTCTTACAACTGTTAAAAAAGTTTCATGGTAAAAATAACTCACTATATGATACATATACCCAAAGTGGTGTGATACTTTATATAATAAAAGATGAAAATAGTCACTTTCCATAATAAAAATAAGTTCTATTTTTTGTTTATTTTACAATATACTTAATAATTCTTTTCTTCTTCTTCACTCTGAAAGTAAATAGGTCCCATTTTGATAGCGCTTCTGAGTTGATTAAAGTGGCAAGAGACTGGAGAATGGCTTATACGCATTTTGAGCAGCCGCATTCCACATGTCTCTCCAGTTCTTCCGTGAAGGTGGAGCCATCCACGCACTGGAAGAAGTATTTCCGCCTCTTGCTCCGGAGAGGAACACAGCACTGCCCGTTGCTACAGCTGCCGTGGCATTCCAGGTGGGGTACTTTCGAGGCAGTGGCACACGACGTGTAGCCCTGCTGCTTACGTACGACTTCTCGAATTATCTCTCCTTGGCAGAGATTCTCTGGTAAGACAACAGAGATGTAAAGGGAAAAAAAAAAAGGTGGTAACTATTTTGCCAGATATTCCCCAAACATCAGTAGACAGCCCTGTACACATAATGATATTCAAGGCAAACAGATGGCATGAGCAGGACCGTAATCTTTTACTGCTTTGTAACCTGCCATCAAAACAGAGCTTGTGTTACACAAATGTGTAATATCCGGCACAAGGCAGAGGCCAAGCAGGCCTGCTGGCTTTGATCAGCAGTTCTGGAAGTGCTGTAATGAATGCTGAGTGTTGAATCCTGCAACACTCCTGCAAAATATGAATTAGTTTTACTATGTCTACTTCTCAGGATCAAAGGTCAGCCTGCTCTGCATGACATTAGCAATCTGGGATACCTGAAAATGTCTGTGCCGTTCTGCAGTCACTTTGCAGCAGCCAGACACATTTTGGTGAGGCTATATATGTGTATAATTTGGAAAGTCTGTCATTCACTCACAGTAAAGGCACAACGTAAATAAAAATAATACAAGCCAGGTCTTTTCTTCTGTACAGGAACAAAAAAAGGCAGAAGGGATGAAGATAGAACTCAGTGAGTTTCCAGTGAGTCTTTTCAGGTCAGGGCAGAATAGTTGGGCCCCAGCCCTCGTAGGAAAGTCCAGCATGATCTGTGGGATTCCCCACGAAACCTGCCCAGCTGCATCAGAGGGAGCAAGCTGAGAATCTTTACTGCCACTTCAGATGAACAGTACCTCCTGCCTTCCAGTTCCTAATCTTATGTCATCTACAAAAGCCCTTGGTATGCAGGGTAAGAAAGACCTTCTTTCCCAGCACAGCAGTTAACTAATCACTGTTTGCTGAGGGCAAACCTCACAACAACCTCTCCTTTAAACATCCCACCAGAATCCTGGGAGCAGCAAACCTTGAGGATTCAGGAGACACTCTGTGTCTTTAAAATAAACCCTTTAAAATAAAACCCTTTGCTATGCATGTCCCCCTTTCCATATGTTCAGCTCGTAGCCAGCTAGCTGCTGTGTTGTTTTCTTCTCCCTATATAGCTCTGCAGAGGCTGACTTAGCTTTATTTTCTACTATTTGCCATGTACTCCCAAATACAAGTCACATGGAAGAGAGGTAAAAACAAAGGTGTAAACCAGAAATGCAGCAGACCAGCATCCTGGGCTCTGTGGTCAAGCATACCTCTGTCACAATGTTCTCCACTATAGTTAGGATCGCATTCGCAGTAGGGTTCCCCATGCTCGGAAATTTTACACTGCCCGTGGTTGCATTTCAAAATCCTGCAGGGATTTGAGGAATTGTTCTTCTTGTCACAGTACATGCCTGTGTAGCCCTCCATGCACTTACAGGTGTAAGCAACGTTGGCCACCATGCACTTACCATGCAGACACCTGGAGAAAGAGAAGCATTTAGAGCTGGCCTGTGTTAGATGTGAAAGTTCCTTTTCCCAGGGATGTTTGGTTTCGGCATTTCTGCCCCTTTAATTCCAGGATACTAATCCAAAAACAGCAGTTCAGTGTCAAACACTCTAAAGAAACTGTGAGTTTTCAGTGAATACTGGATAACATTCAGAGAATACATTTAGAATTTGTGATCCTAAGTGATCTCTTTGAAAAACATTAGGCTCCTCCATGAGCATGGACCAGCATTTGGCATCCACACAAGACAGCTCACATTTACAGCATCAGCATATAGAACTAAGTGCCAACAATCAAGCTGCATGCCCAGGCTTCCTTAGCAGAATTACTCTACAAATAATATCAGGTGATGAAAAACAGTGTGATAAATGAAGGTGCTTGTGGAAAAGCTATGCACAGACTTATTCACAGGCAGTTGTAGTTGAAGGATTCCCTGGCTCATGTGGTTTGCAGTGAGCTTTGGTATTTCTGAGGAATACCACAGGGAGGGGTGTTGATCCTTAGCAGGTTCTCTGACACCATCCCCACTTCTGGGACACAGACAGACTTGGAATGGGCTGAGGACAGGGAAGAAAGCAACATTGTCCAGCCAAGTTAAAACTGCTCAGGGCTTATAAACCTTTGCTATATCAGGTCCTACTTGACAAAACCCCATGTCTTTCTCTTATTTTTATTTATTTTCTTTCTGGTACTTTAAAATTGTTCCCTGATTATGTTGAATCTTTGTACATTTCATTTTTAAGCTTTGAACTAAAAAGCACAAATAATAAACAGTTTCAGTCAACTCAAGACATGCAAAATACTGTAATAAAGCGGGTCACAGTGTATATAAACCAGGATTTTCTGCCCCACTAACCAAAAGTGTGCTTGGATAGTAACTCTTGTTATCATCAACTACTTGTTCTTTACAGTTGCATTTTCTCACTGAGATCTGTGAGTGTTGGAGCAGACACCTGCCAGCATGGCACTGTACGCCCCTGGACACAAAGGGCTTGGCTTTAAGGAGACAACTCCAAAAGGCTGAAGTGATTTAATGAAAGGTGGGACAGTATGCGAGCATTAAAAATACGCACAGCTACTTTCCTTAGCAAGGGGGTACATTCATGATTGCATCACCCTCCTTAGATTACGAGAGAAACAATCCCTCACCACATAAACATCTGGAACTCCCTTATTTTTCTCTGTCCAACCACAACAGCTTCATGTTGACGTTGGAAATTCAAGGAAACATTTGGGCCTCTGAGTGTTTCTTCACTTGGGTCTTCATACTTTTGGTCTGTAAACTGTCAGGCACTTCTCAACACCTTTCAGTGTTCAGTACTTTCCAGAATTAGACCCAGAAGCAAGTTTAAAATGGTACCTCTGCCAAGTTAAATTTCTGCCCTTAAAAGAGTAATTATTCACTGTGTTAATTTACCTGTCAAAAGTATGTGCTTGTGAAAAGCCCATTCCACAGATAGCGCAACCAAAGTAGCTTCTAAAAAAAAAGTACTTCCATCTGCTTATGAAACAGCACTGAACTATGCAGACTGCTGGTCTGCATTGGACTGTTTCCTTGTGTACTTGCCATAAGTAAGCTATTCATCCAGTGTTTCTGATGGAGATGTGGTTATTGAGCCTTTGAACTGTGAATGCTTTACACTCATGCTCCCTTTGCATGCAACTCCACGCTATCCTTTAAACTTGCACTTTAAAGGGGTGTTTCAGAGTGTAATATTTAAGTCAGGTATTTGGGAAATTTAAAACTGTTCACATTGGAGTGCATAATGGTCTTCAGGGAGTTAGTTTGAATACTGGGTCCAATGCTGCTGTGAGCATATCCCTAAAATGTGTACCTCCCGCTCACAGGTAGCTCTGCTCTGGATAAGCGCAGGCACTCGCCACCTCAGAGGTAAGCCATAGCCATTAACAGGAGTTTTCATATTTTAATGTGTAGAGTCACAACTGAAAGTATGACCTGCAGTGTTAACGCCTTACCTCCTCCAGGACAAAGAGCTCATTTGGAGAGTGAGCAACATCAGAACAAGAAGTGGATATTGAGAGTTGCCATGGATGCTGACTCACAACTGTCAATAATTTAACGTGGGAACCCAGCACCTCCAAAAATAGTCAGATGTGGTTTTACAAGATGAAATGTGAAATACGCATTAGCTGTAAAGCTTCCACCCTCCCATCAGCATTCGTTTGAGCTTACTTGTGGTTAAGACACGGGTCTCCAATTTCCTGGTCACACAGGGGGCCCGTCCATCCTGGGTGACATTCACAAATCACACTTGTTTTCTCTAGGGACCGGCAAATACCATGCTTGCAGATGTTACAGGATTTGCAGCCAGGAAGGACTCCTAGTGACTGCTGTGGTAAATCCTTGAAATCCTGCAGCTCGTTATTGATACGGACATCGTGAATACATCCATGAAAACCATTTGGTGTCTTATCTGCACCCTGGCGCAGTGAAGATAATCCAGTAGATGTTGGGATCCCTTCAGATAAAAACAAAAAGGGAAGGTTTAGTCACAGTCACAATGATAGTACATAAATTATAATTGCTAATGTTTCTTTTGTCACAGCCCCTTATAATCTTTAAAGAATTAATTTGTATAGGACCTTTGTAAGGCAGCACAGTCTCATTGTCCTAATTCTGGAAATGGAAAGAAACAAAAATAAAATAACTTGCTGAAGCTTACGTAAGAAGTAGATGACAAAAAAAGAAAAAAAGCCCAGTTTTTTTGGCCGATGGCCATGTGTTCTTGTCCTTAGATAATGCTCCTTCTGTCTATAGTTTAATAACAATTACCCTTCTGAAAGGTTTAAGAATGTCTTTACTTGCCAGAAGGATAGTAAAGGATACAGCAAGATAGTTAGGGATTACTAGATCACAGCGTTAAGACAGGGAGTGGTAAGAGTGCACCCCATCAAAACTAGTGCAGGAGAACGCTAGAGACAGGGAACGGCACTTCAGGAGGCCAGGCCAAGTCTTTGTGGCGAGTAGCCTCCATCTTGTTCAAGTGCTTGGAAGAGTTCACATGCTCAGATGGCCAGCAGACTCTTTTGGATGTTGTGTTACACCCTCTCCACTGACATCCGTTTGAGCTGTATAGCTGCATTAGCATAGGCAAGTGCTTCCATTTTCAACTGCATAAGGCCTCTGAATTTGCTGTCCATAAGTAACTCCACTGTTAAAGATGGTCTGAAAACAAAACCAGCATCTTTGTTTAACCGTGCATTAAGAGGAAAGTTGCTGGACCAGGTGATGTAGTTGGAGAGATGGACAAAATTGTGGACACATGAAGGCTCAGGTCCGTCTTAAAGCTTAGTGTAGGTTCGGAACAATTGCTCTGGAGTAATTTAATCAATTACTTTAACTAAACAGTCTGAAGTGGAAGGGCAGCTGGCATCCATAGGAATGCTACATGCAGAGAAGTGGCACATGCAGAACAGTGAGGGTTTAGAAAGAAGCAAGAAGGATTTTAATGGGCAATAAAAAAAGTCTCCACTGAGCCCATGGCTTCTGGTATCCAATAGTGCTTCATTCCAGGTCTCAGATTTGTCCTGTGAATGCATTTTTGTAGGTACCATTTGAGAATTAGTATTGATCCACAATGCTCATCCCTTAACAAAACTTTTCCATGTGATTACTTCCCAAGTTCCCTGTGTATAAATTGCTGTGAGTTTGGTATCTTTTACACTGTGCTAGGAGAAATTGTGATGGCCTCACCAGCAGATTATCTTTGATGCATAATGCTCTTTAATAGCCTGTGACATTCTTAATAGGAACCAATTGTAAAAGTTCAGCTCTGTACAAAGCAAGATTAGCCAGTTTTTTGATTTACAAGAGCAATATTCAGGCTTCTTTTAGAAAAGTGTTATTAAGAGGAATTACTTACAAAAGGCTTGACCAGCACCAAGTGAAGTTGGTAAGAGTTTCTACTATTGGCTTCAATGATCTCATTAGAAAAAGCCCAAAGACTTTCTGAGTCTATTATTGTTCTGCTGACTTTTGTATTTAGAATAGTCTGACTAAAAATTCAAGAACTCTGTGTCACCGAAAGGGAAAGATTTCAACATTCAGTGCAGAATAGAGCTGGGGGGGTGTGTGTGGTGTGTGTGTTTCTGGCAAAACCAAATCAATCAGGCAGAGCACATCCTTTGTTCTGTCTCTTATATTCAGACACCTAATCAGTGGGATACTCATTACTCTGGGCATCTGTTCCCCACCCCACTTGGCCACTCCTTCCCCCAAAATTCAGTACTGAATGGAAAAAAACTTCTTAACTGAAGTTTGGTTAATTCTAATATCTTTCTAATACTGAAGCTCTGGCTTCAGTTTCCAATGAGAAAACTATTAGCCAAGAAGTTCTTAGTCACCTTGTGTGTTAATGAGGTTTGGAGTTTTAATCTTTTTTTTTCCCAAAAAATTTTTAGACCTCTATAAAATTTCCAGCAGAAATACAGCTCATTTGTGGTATATTTAAACCTACTGACTATTGATTTGCTTTTTTGCCATGACTGTTTGTGATACTTCCATTGTATTCTTCAACCACGACATCTTGGTGCCAGCCAGTTCTGAAAGCTTTAGAAATGGCAAACTGATCACTCTTGCCATGGCCGTATAACATATAACCTGCCTGTGCTGTGCTGAGGGTAGCTTCCCTGGTCTGGTGTGCGAGCTTGTGCTGGCCGTGCAGTGGGGTGCTCGTTGACTATGGAGCATGAAGCAGAACAGCAGAGGTGTGGTTTTCAGGCTCTCTATTCAGGGAAGCAACCTCTGGCAGAGGGGAAAGTCAAACTGCTAGTTTCCAACCCCGACAGTCTTCTCCATAGGATGGAATATGATTTGCTTCTGAGAAGACTTGTTAAAATCTCAAAGTCCAGAGCAACTCACTATACCTCCAATGTAGAGGGGTGTGTTGAGGCTGACAGAAGACTGTTTCTGGAGTTTTCCTAGACTCTTGGGAGTCCCCTTGTCCACCACCAGGTTCAGAGTTTGATTCAGCATCACAAGTTCCACACTATGAAACTGCCCATCATTTACTGTTTCCACACTAAAAGAAAAAAAAGAAGAATTAGAAGATTACATTAACAATGAACTGCCTCTGCTTCTGTGACATTCTATCTCACGGTATTACTCCTTGCAAGGCACAGCTCCCATTCCGTGCTCCTTTACAGTCACCGTGTTCTCAACATTTCCTCTAGCGTGAGCCTCCAAGGTACAAATTTAAACATTGCTGATGCCTGTGGAGGCAGTACCTACACTTGAAAGGACAGCTAATCAGGATAGTAGCTACTGAAGCTGTGTTTCCCAGAGAAGAAAAGCAAGGGTGTAACTACATGATATATTGGCTTTGGTGGCAAAATTACTTAAGATCTATTTTCTGTGCTCTCAGCCACAGCTTGCTGCCCCTCTGTCACACTGCTTGGTGCCCGTGTTGCAAGCCAGATCAGTGAAATGATTTCTTTTTGTATGGTTTTTGTATGGTTAGTTAAAACTCAAATTATTTCACAGGGGCAGGGAGGGACTGCAGTTTGGGGCAAGAGACAGCAGGGTCCTCTGAAACCAGCATTTCCTCACAGCAGAAGTATCTTATAACTACATGCTGAGGCATAAGGACAGGCTGAGTTACTTAAAGCCAGAGAAGGAATTCAGGAGTTTTTGGCTTATAAATGACTGGGATACTTCGTTTAATACAATATAGTCCTACCTGAATGCAAGGAAAACCGACAAATTGCTACTCCTCTTTGAGAAACATTTAGGTGTAGATTGAGGCTTGAGACTAAGACAGTAGGAATTTTGGGGGGAACAGGGAGCAGGTAGCCATCTGAACAGACAAGATATTAAAGGCACCGTGTATTTATTGCTCAGGTGTTTTGAACACTGAGTTTTCAAATGCATGTAGCCCGCAGTGAGTCAGATAACAGCTCTTTGCTAGTCTGCACTGCATGCAGTCTTCACCTTCATCTTCAGTTCAGTCTCCCAGAAATTAAAAGATGCAGTGGTACAATTCAATTTGCATCACACGACCATTTTTTATTTTGAGGGCAGCTTCAGCTCTCAAGCCTTTATGCTGCATGTTGAAATTCTCTAAAACAACTGGATAGCTTCATACACTTCAAAAAGCAGGAAGGGGCAAGGGTGGGATTACCTGCTCTTGAGCAAAGAGGATTTCAAATTAGGCTGGTAGTTATAGACGTGATGGGACTTTTCCACTGTTGTAGATGTAATTAAATGGTACAGCCTCTGTTCCGTATGCATGCAAACACCAGTGCACAATGAGAATCTAATAGCAGTAGCGGTTACAGCCGAAATTAGACTGTGGGCTATGTAAACTGCCCACATGCACAGTGTTGCCAACACATCTTAAGCTTGGCCTGCGAGCACCCTTTTCCAAATTCCTCCTGGCAGGCTCATTAGCTGGGTGGTGGTTCTGTTACATATGGATAAAGGCAGAAAACACCAACTGTGGGATTTAGGCATCCTGAGATACTGCTTAGCCAACAATCTGGATTTGGGATGCTGCACAAGTGGTAAATACCATATTAAAATGTAAAAGGTTAGTTTTAAGAATGGGTTTCTGCTCATTCAGATGGCCCATAAACTCAGCATCCTCTCTCAGTAAGTTACAAAGTCATAGGTCAGATTCCTTTCAGGTGTTTTGTAAAGCTGCAATGTCGATGTCTCTGAGCTATTTACCCATTTGGGTAAATATTTAGAAGTAAAGAAAATTTTTTCTTTACTATCAGTGGAGAGGAACAGGCACACTTAAGGAGTGACTCATCTCTAAGGATGAATCACCTTTTAGATGTGTCCACCTCTCAACCTAGATGACATGCTGCCCATCTTTAGCGCCCAGTCCTGCATAACTGATGTGTAAGGCCGTTGTATCATGGAAATAGGACCTCAACTTCAGAAACAAATTACATGACTTGGAAATTACCAGAATTCAGTTGTTCCTGGAAGAAGTTTCATTTTGATAGTGTTTTACAGTAGGCCTGACATAATCAATTGCACATGAGCAATGTCAGGCAGAAAGTCAGCACTGCAGGCATTTCTGAGGATATGCTTGTTTAAGAAGAGTGCACCGCTGTTTCAGAACTGAGCTAATGTGCCTCTACAGTGCTGCTGTCCCCACAGGTTTTTGGGATGAATCATGAACATGTATGCCTTTAAAAATTTACGTAAGATTACACAGGTTATAAGATGACAGCAGCATATGAGCACGTTTACTGTGTGGCTTTACATAAACATGAGGTAAGTTAGTTCTGCCACAGAACAGCTCCTGGGAAAGCTCTGCTGGCTGAACTGCTTGTGCTTGACCTGCAGGAAAGCGGCTGGGCTGCGCTTGCTGCCCATCCTCAGGATGGTGACAGAGCCCCAGGGAGCTAGGTCTCAAGAACCTGGAACTGATGGTACTGTCTAAAGGGTTTCTAAGAAAAAAAATAAAGGCTTGACATTGTACAAAAATCCAGATCCAGTTGATCCTGTAGACAGTCTGGCTCAAAATACAGCTATATCAGAGCCACTGCAAGGGCAGTAAGTTGCGTGGGCTGGGATAAGAGGCTGAGGACTTACGCTAGACTCATTGCCAAAGGTGATATAGTGCCTGCACCTCAGAAAAGCAAGCCTATCATCACTGTACCCAAGTCCGCTGTATTGGGGCCCACACCTCTAGCAGACTACTTTATGGATTGACAAGTCAATAAGTTTGAAAACAGCTGGTCCAAACTTTCTGTTTAGATATTCTTAAATTCTGCTAAGTATCTGCCACATTACAAGAAACAGCTGTGTTACAGCAATGCGCTGACTGGGTGATCCCTATGTGCTCCTTCCATATCTAACTGTTGTGTTGCAATGCTTAATTCATATGGGTAAAGTACTTAGACTTCCAGCTGAAAGGTGCAAGATAAATGGAAATGAATATTTGTAATTGTTAGTCTATGCAGAAGTGCCAGTGAAAGGAAGAAGTATAGCCAAAATCCATCGGCTCTGACAGCTGAGCACTGAGGGGGTGGGATGGATGGCTGTACGACAGGGAACCCTTCCCTGGTGGGATCAGTATCTGAAGCTAACGCATAAAACTACGTTGTTATCTGAAGAGGGCCAAGCTATGACCATTTGTCAGAGGACAACATTATCACGTCTGGCAGGGCTGGCTCTTCCCTGGGATAGGATTTCACAGGCATTAACCACCTACTCCTCCACAGTGTGTGCTTCTTCCAGATTGTGCCTTGACTAACAGGCAAACAAAAGTCTGTGTGTCCTGGCGATGGAAGCAGCCACCCCACGTGGTGCTCATGCCTTTCAGCATACCCTGGGCTAGTATATTTGCTGGAAAGGGAGTGAGAGGTCCCTGTCTGTAGGTACACACAGATGAATATTACTCAGTTCTGACTCGTTCACTTTTTAACTTTGAATTTAAATAATCCATGCCCAGACTTTAAGAAACAAACTAACTTATAGCCATCACCCGACACTGCAGTTTTGTAAAGCAGATAAAGTCAAAACGGGCAAAGCACTCATTCACTTTTTGAGAAGAAGCAAACACATGATAGAAAAGCTGAATGCGGACAGCCAGAATCGCAGAAAATCCCCAGCCAGGAGGTACTTGTGTTAAAGCACTTATTGCTGCTGCTGACAGAAAGGCATAAAATGCTTTTGGATTTTGAGAGAGATGGAGACAACATTGGGGGAGAAACCAGTGGTGAGAGAAATGCTACATGAACTCCCCTCAGAGCCTCTTATGTACATAGCTGGGCCTTTAGGAGACTCAGCAATCGTCTGAGACAGTTGGAGACAGTGGCTTGGCTGGAGATGAAGGGAAGAAAGCCACAGACGCTGAACAGTGCATCACAACGCAGCTCGCAGCACAAACTTGCTGTGCTCGGCTTTTTTTCAAGGGGCCTCTTCCTGACCCAGCTCTCTGCAAGGGTTTTATTAAAATCTTAATTGGATTCTTATTGGGGATCAGGTGGTCTTACAGCGCTCTTCCTTCTGAAACAGCCTGTGCGGTATGTAAATACCTGCCTCGGAGCCAGGGATTTATCGTGTTTCAGTAGCAACCCCGCGCTGCCGTGCGCGGTGCCAGCGGGCACGGGGCTGCGAGCTTGAAGCCCGCCCGGCTGCCAGGGGCAGCCATGCGGCGAACACGCGCCGGCGGCCGCGGCGGCAGCACCGCGCCGTAAACGCCGCGGGCCCCGGCCAAGCCCCGCGCGGCGGCTGGGCCGGCGGCGGCGGCGGCGGGCGGGCACCAGGGGGCGCCGGAGCTCCACAGAGGGGAGCGGGACGCGCCGCCACAGCACCGCGGGGCCTGCGCCCGCCGCCCTCCCGCCCCCCGGCGCGGGGGAGTCCAGCGGCTCCCTTCGCAACCGGGCGCCGCACTCGCCGGCTGGCTCGGGTGCCGAGTCGGAGGAACTTCTATAAGCTGGTACGGAGGCTGTTTTGGCTCGCTGCTCAGAAGTTATTTACTGAAACAGATCTCGCCGTGTCACACACCTGACAGCCGACGTGATGTTACCCAACTCCTTCCTTTTTGCAAAGGTTTTCATGCTGTATGGTTAAATCAAAATAATATGTCTGAGCGAAGCAAGGGCGAGGGGAAAGGAACTGAAGGAAGAAGCCAAAGGGCTGCTAGATTTGAGCCAACTGCTTTTCTCGGGGGCACTAACAAACCAAGTCCCAGCTTTTGAGATTTTTCCAAGCTATTAAAAAAAGACAGTCATGAATTTTTAGCCAACTTCCAACTGCAGTGTTTTGGGCCACCACCATTGGATATTATATAGTTTACAATATATTCTTGTTGAAAAAAGGGAGGAATTATGTTTGAAGTGTAAACATTTGAAGTGTAAGCAAGGATTTTCAGGAATTTAATAATTAAACTTGCTAAAAAGTAAGCAGTAAAAGGAGCCAATAGACCAGTTTTATATAACACAGAAAGATTCTTCAGGACCCAGGAATTGCTTCTCATACCGCAATAAGCAGCCTGGTGAGGGCCCATCTCGTCAGACATTTCATAGACTGTACTCACGGTGCCTACAGGACCTTCACTTGAGTCTTATTACAAACTTGATGCTGAGAAACCATTTCAGTTCCCTTCCAAATGTAATCGCTTCTCGTCCCTTAAAGCATGTATCTTGAGGGAAAGGAAGTCATGCACAGCCAAATGCTGAGGGTTGGCAGGAGGATTCCTCCAGATCAGCAGTGCAGTGAACAGATCCCAGTCAGAGCTGGCTGCCCCGGGAGCCACCTGGGTACCGAGGAGGAGTAGCTGCTGTCCTGCAGTGCCCTGCCTCCCAGGAAAAGGGGACACACTTGCTGCTCCCCAACCAGCAGCACCCCTCACCTTTGTCTTCTCCATTACACTCATCTTTTCATAGCCCAGGTTGCATGTCTTGCACAATCCACTACATTGCTTTCATCAAGGTTGCCCTCACTGAGAGCTGGCCATGGCATCTGATCAGATTTGGCCAAAAAAAAAAAAGGGGAAAATACTGGGCATGTGAGGAGAGCCCCGCCTCCAAAGCTAATGAGAAGGCCCCTGGGTCCAGCACCTTCTGTTCCCTCTGTGCCCAGGTGGGAAGCTTGGAGCTGCCCTCACAGGGAAGGGAGGCCACTAGAGAGGGCTCTACAAGAGAGTCATTAAAATATCATATCACAGGGAGCTGGCCTCATCTGTCAGAGCAATTCCAGCAAGATGAGCCAATGGACCCATTGCACAGGGCACCACTGCACACAGGCCATGGCCACGGCCTCTGCTGGGGGCTTAGACTCCAGAACACAACGAACTGAAGGGAAAGGGATGTGTATTAAACATAAAACCCCAGGGAATATATGAAAGAACTGTTTTCCACTCTCATTTTTGATCTATTTCTCTTCTCCCTCCTGTATTTTCTTTCCCCTCTACTCCAGCCCCAAGCACACACAGATGTTATAAATACTAACTCCCCTTGCTCTAATACCCATGAGAGATTTAGAGCTGAGACACTGTAAATATGCCAGTGAACAGAAATGCATGAAAGGATTACAGCATTCAATTTGAACTTGTAAAATTTGGGCTTTGGGGTTAGTTTTTTTTACTGACATGTAATATACCTTTAGTGTAGACAGCAGAGAACAGCAGGGTGGAGAAGTCAAAAACAAAAATAGCTTTAAGTATCACAGCAAACCATGTCACTGAGGAAATGTATAACCATCAATTATGCAAATGAGGACATCGATTCATTAGCTACAGTCTCCAGATTTCCCTGACCTCTGTCTTAATGGGGACATGCCTCATTTGAAGTGCAGAACAAAGCAAATGCAAGGATGGTAAGTGACTGGGGAGTTAAAGCCGTGGGGAACACTGAACTTAGATAATCTTTGAAAACACTCGAAGTAGAAGGGAATAAGCAGAAATACATGTCCAAAAGAGCTTAAGGAGCTTGCAACACATGGGAAGAGCAGGCACCAGAGAAGAGGTACCAAAATCAAGAAACACAAGGTGAGAGCTCCAGGGAACCACATCGAGAAGTTAGCGATTTGGGAGCTGTGAAACTCATACTGTGCCAGGCTGACTTCAGGTATCAGTGGTGATGGTGTTTCACCTTTCCAAGGTACAGTTATCTCCTGCTCTTAGTTCCAGTTATAATCAGTCCTTGGCCTAAAATAGATTTAAACTTCTCCATGGCAACAAAGGCAAAATCATAATTAGAGTAGTGTTTGTGCTACCTCTACAATAACACATCACTTCAAGCACTATCATCTTCAGAAGCCAAATAAAAAACACATGTTGAGAAAAAAATAGGAAAAATGCTAATGAAACACAAGGCTAGGGAAATAAGAGGTGAAAGAGATATATTAAAGCACTCAAGTTCACTTTCAGCTCTAAAATACACTCTCTTTTGTTATGTTCAATCCTGTTTTACATGCCCTCCTAGGCTGAGAGCACTCAACATTAAGATTTTTTTCCTTGATACCTCCATTTTTATTTGCTTGGTTTTATACCTTTTCTCCTACTTACAACTCTGTAGACCACCCAAATAAACCATCTTTCTCGTCTTGGTGTTTACAGCCCCTAAAGACTGGCAGCTGATTACCGTATCTCCCTTAATGATCGTTTGGCCAGGCTATGCATATCTAATTTCCAGTCATAATTCAATTCCTGCAGCACCCCTGCCAACAGTGAAAGTCATTGTATTACAGACCTTCTAAGGGAAAAGCAAGGACCTTTTTTATACCCCTGCAACATGCAATTAACACAATCCTGACCCTTTTCCCTGGATTATTCATAAAAGGGTCAGACTCATGGCCAGGGTAAACACTCCTTGTTTGCAGTGAATTCTCACAGTGTCCCTGACATGGGCAAGAGGTCTGACACCTTCCTCCAACTGCACTGTTGGGGAGAAGCAGCCTGCACTGGTGTCCTACACTATCACCATGTCTCTGCAGAGCTGAATGCTTCATTCTGCTAACTGAGAATTTGTTAAACCAAGCGTAATGGCAGTAAAAATAGCTTGAACGAACTCTTCAAGTCCAAGGTCTCTCCGGAATGACAGACCACAGTGTCACTGCCTTCCCAACTTACTCCACCAGAACAAGTTTGCACATCATGGCACACAGTGTATTGCAGTGCAATGAGCTATTGCATCTCAGTATCTTTACTGTAACATGCATCATATAAAAGAACAAACCCAGTAAATGCAGAGTGTAAAAACAATCACATATAGATTCTGCAATGCTATTGGGAGTCATTAAATCATTTATCCTTAAAAAATGACACTGCAAACAGCACAGAGGAGGGCAGGCCCTGGCACAGCAGCAGGGCCAGTGACAGCACCGAGTGCCACATCCTCCCAAGCGAAGAGGCGGCACTGTATGTGTACAGTTGTGTGGCACACACTGGGATGTGCAGCAGCACAGCCCCCCTGCTCTGCCTGGACTCGGAACAAACCAGGGTGCTTTTTAGTGCCGCTATCAAACACTATTCAAAACAGCTCTGCTGTTCAACTGGATATCAAATCTCAGGTTCTAATGAAGAAATCCATCAAGTGTCTTCACAAAATCATTTCATTAGGGGGAATACTTTACACCATCTATCCCCTTTTCAGCTCTGGAAAATACAAAGGTATCTGCCATTTAGCAGCAGGGACCAGGGCCACTACAGAATACAATTAAAAGTGCTTCCAATTAGAATGACAGAGAATGATGGCTGAAATTGGAGGCTAAGCCCCAAGAAAAAAAAAAGCTGTGTCTATTCAGAAACCTGATACATGGTCAGGAAATGAAATGATTTCCACCTCATCTGTGGCAACATACCTTCAGTTGTATGCCTCTACTTCCACAAAAATACACAAACTCCACCGCTGTTTGACAACCAGAATAGCAGCTGCCATACCCACTGTTTCCAGCAGCACTGGGGCATGCTGGCAAATGCAGAGCTGTGGGTCACATTTCTATACTGGAAAGAAGCACTGAAATAATTGTGCTCAGAACCATGCTGCACCTCTGTGATCACTCTCAGTGCTAGTTCTGCATGCACTTCTTCTAACAGAGACTGTATCGATTGAATCCAGAGCCTGGTGCTTGGTATAAACAGGATATAAATCTATCATGGTACACACATGGTACACATCTAAACTTTGTGTTAGTCATCATGTTTACAAGAAATTTACAGGCAAAAAATAAACGTGTTCTATTAGCTTGCTACATTTTGTTGCAAGGCAAAAACCTCACAATTGAAGACATGAGCCAGTCATTAGTGCATAGGAAGTTTATAAAGTCATTTTGACTATGATTAGGTTTATTCCATCATTGTCTATTATGAGAATACTTCAACCTGCCTCTGATGTAATCAGTATTAACCAACTTTGGCAATATAATACTGGACTAACGACCTGTACTATAGCAAGAAAATACCTTTTAAAATACATTTGCACACCTTTCTCCTAGTTACTCACTGGAAACAGAGTGCAGCACAAGAGCGTGTTTCCAACATGCAGAAACCAAACTGACTGCTCAGAAGGTGGACTAACATTGGCACTAATTTGTGAGGGTTTAGGAGTTGCCAGGACCACTGTCATGGTTTCACTGATGCTCTCGCTAGAAGAAACAGTGAGGCCATGTTACAAACTGACTAATGACTAAATCAGGTTATCTGCTGGGGTGAAAGAAATAATTCTTATTTCACAATTATTTTTGGTTTGGCTGGGCAGTTTTAAAGCTTGAACTGAACTGGCTAAAACTCAACCCAGCTACTGACTTTAAAAAACAGGGGAAAACCTTCATTTATAATGTGGGTTTCTGCATTTTCAGCAGCAATTTTCTTTTGATGATAGAGCTATATTATTTTTAGTCATGGTCAAATCACTGTAGAGAACAACTTTTGGCTTCACCATTCATTTTTACATAAACCCAAGACTACTTTGAACATGAAAACCAGCAAGTACCTGCAAGGCACTGAGCTACTTCTAGAGCTCAGCAAGCTTCCAAGAGCAAACGTCTTCCTTCTTGATGCTCTTGAAAATGCTTTTGAATGGTCAACACTCTCCACTGCAAAGTAAAATGTCATAACTGTGAAGGATTTGCTTTCCATCTTTAGGCGTAATCCTCTGAAGTGTCCAATACAGTCAGGAGAGAGAGGAGCTGCATGGGGCCAGTACGCTGTGAAGTTAGGCTCTAACTAGAGGCTGAACTCAGGGTATTTTGACACATTGGTTCATTTTGGGTGTGTTCCCCCCCTGACTTTAGTTATGAACTATCCCTATGTCATCATCTCTCATTTCTTCTTGGGATTAATACTGGCATCTTGCTGACTTCATTACATTTTTATTATTACTCTGTGCCGAAAGAAATCAGCATTATAATGTTATTGTGCTAAAGTTATATGTACATGTGTGTGCTGCAGTCCTCTGTTTTGCGTAGCTCTTCCTAAAAGGCTGCTGATCAACAAAGCGACCGGCAGGGATGGACACAGCGTATCTGCTCCGGCTTCCCTCCTGTCCCCTTCAGCTGAGAGAGCGCTTCCAGGAGATACAGGTGGAGCCATGCAGAAGACAGGTATGCAGTGACTAAAGTAACAAGGTACAGACCAGCTTATGGGTGTCTGTTTTAGAAAACAACATCAAATCAATTTGCTTAACAAAATACACAGACTACTGACAATTTGCTTATATGTTGTCTATGCATTAAAGCCAGCAGTCTCCTTAAAAGGGTGATTTGGGAGGAGTAGGACTGTCTTCTGCCACCTGTTTGAAATTGATTTGGGTCTGCAGCAGTATTCTGATTTTTTTTAAAAAACAGTGATAAAAGCAACAGTGATGGTGTAGATGGCCATGTTCCTAATCAAAAGGATACAAATAACATCTCTGCTTTGACTTCAAGTGGTCATAATGCAAGTTAATTCAAAGAATTAGTTAAAATGGCATGAAACCCTTTGTGGCAGAGGAGCAGCTATGGAGTTTATTGCCTTCAAAGACTATGGCGTAAGCTCTCCAAAGTTCAATGGTGAGTGCTGAGGGGAAGACAAAGCCAAGCATGCGCCTGCCTCAGTCACGGGTCTTTGGTCAAGTCAGCAGCCCGTGCACACTGGCAGCACCCATGTGTACTGGTGCAGCCCGGCCTCTGTTGACAGGGGACATCTGAGTGAAACTTAGACTGATAGCCCCAGATTTTGAGCCCTGAAGAAGGTGACCTGGTACTCAGAGAATGTAACTTCTATTTCTGTCACTACCACAGGGCAAGTGGCTTTACATGACCTATTCCTAACCTCGCAGACCTAGTATACAGACACGCCAACGCCAGCTTGCTTTGTGAAAGGTTTTGCCTTCTTCTGATAAAACATCTCACTCTGAAACACCCTACACATATGTGTAAGGTTAGAAATAAAGCTGTGGGTCTGCAGCACAGTGTTTCTGGGTATTCAGATATTACGCTGAAGAGAATGAGCTAGGCGGAGGCGAGGAGAGAGAGGAGAGATGAGAAACTGTCATTCTTGCAAGAGATACTGAAGAGATTTACAAAGAAAAAAAATTAATTCAGCTTAACAAGATTTTGCCTGCTAAGTCCTCAGGCAGCCTGAAGGACAAAACTTTACCCTTCCTAAGCTTAATCTCAGCAGAAGAAAGTTTCTGAATTTCACGAAAGCAAATATTTGGTTCTGAACCTAATGATAAAAGTTAGATGACATTTAAGGTCTTGGCCTTACATTTTCACTGTCCTACTACACAAAAATCCAAGAAAAGCTAGGGAAATGCGATGTTTGTAGTTTGACAAGAACTCACATACTTGTCTTTTTTGTCCCATTCAAATACACCAGAGGCCTTTATAAAGGCAAAAAATAATTCATCTCTCCTTTTCCTTGGCTCATACAAGATGTATAAGTACATGCAAATTTTACAACTTTTACTGTGCAGGTCAGAGATTAATACTGGTTTCTTTCATTATATTTGATGCAAAATCCCTAAGGAGTACCTGAAAAAATAAGAGTGTGTGATAGAATAAAATGAGTTGCAAATATACAGAATTGCTAAGAGCTCAGTGATGTCTCATAGAAATCTCTGAAAAACAGTCTATTTAGAGACCATCGAGAAGTATCAAAAAGGAATCCTACCAGGGACAGGCACAGCACAAGCTGCAGACTATGAAGGTATTAGGAAGGAAAGGACCAGTCATGCAGTGAGCACTGCAAAGAGATTTTTGGTAAAAACTGGGTTTGACAAGCTCTAATAATGATCCTAAGAATAATTAGTGCTTTCAGTCCTCCAGCACATTCCTCCCTAGAAGGCAGTGAATTAATGGTGAAGCCTCCCAGGTTTTTTTGCAGAAAAGCAATTGCAGCTAAAGAGAGGCGATTACACAAAAATCCCACTTCCCATATCTTCGGAAGGTGTGGAAGTTCTTCCATCACCAAAGCAACTGTTCAACCTCAGCACCAGAAGCATGGAGAAATCTATGAAATCTGAGTAGAGGACCAAAATCCTTGAATACTACCATATTCAGTTCTTTGGAGCAGTATGGCCAGGGACCTGTTGTTGGACAACGAGTGCCAGTGGCCACATGGGCTGCTCCCTGGGCTCCAGTGGCCATCGGCAGAGGCTGAGTGATGTGGAATGGCATGGGGAGTTTGCAGATGCTTCTCCACAGCCTGGAGGGAGAAGGGAGAAGGAACCTCACCCTCCGGAGACCCGCAGCACATTTCTGAAACACCTTTTCTATTTTTTGTGCATTTCTGTACTTTTTGTGCACAGAAAACCAGATTTAATTTGTCATCCCACAGTCATCCCATATGAGGCAGATACAATAAGAATTTAAGCTCCCTTATTTCAGGCCTTTTGCTTTAACCACAAGAACATCCATCTATGCTATGTAAGAATTAGCCAGACCATGAGAACTGCATGATACAATCTATAAGAAATATTTTTAATGATGTAGCATTTTTGAAAACAGATTGTGCAAGGATACTTTTAAAAGGAATTATAATATAATTTGGGTGTAGGCTCTGCAGAAAGACAAATACAATTAATTCTTATGTTTTCCTAACTGCCTCCTTTTTCACTGCTGTCAGGAAGCCTGCATGAAAACATACGATTTTACACCAACGACATCTGCATCTTGCTCTTTACCAGATATGACGGTCTGTATGCAACATAGCAATCTGGGAACTCTGGAGGGAATTACAGCAGTAGTTTGTGTCAAATTTGTATTTTCCATTTCTATTAAGAAGGATTAATTTAGCATCCAAATCAATATGACTGTGTAGTAGCATAAAACCTATCAGAAAAAAAATTACAAGTAAGTTCTTATCTCTGGTTCAAGGAACAGATGTAGGAAAAAAGACTGAAAGTAGGAGCTCTCCCTACAGAATACAGTTAAACAGATACCAGTTATCAATGGCTGAATGCTGAAACTAAAGAATTACATGCTTTTTGTTAATTCAAACTTTTAACAACTGGAGCATGGTGGTAAATAAAAGCAGCACATTCCTCATCAGTTGGTATCTTTAAATTAAGGCAGGGTGTCTGTGTAATTTACTTTATTTCAAGAACTCACTGTTGGTTCAGTACTAAGTACTGTCATGACATGGAAGAGTAACTCTCACCAGTGCGGAAACCAGGAGGTCAATAAAGCACTCAGAAACAGATTTCTGTTCTCATTTGTGCATCTATAGAATAATTAAATAGAATAAAAGAAACAACAAATAGGAATCCTACTTCAAAAATGGACCTTCTTTAAGATGTTTACTATGACGTCCAGGAAACAGTTATTCTGCAGCTTAGAAGTGAGAAGTTACAATAACAGACCAGTCAGCTTTTCTTTTAAAAGGGCGAGTTCAATCATTGCATATTCATGCATTAACTTGTATTTCTTTCTAACTTGATGACAATAGGTAGTCTTTTCCATTGGACCTTTGCTGACCTTTATCTGACTAGAATGGAAGAAAAGTGTAATGTCAACTTTAACCTTTCTATCCAAACATACCATAGGAATGAATACATGTAAAGCAAATCTGAATGTACAGCGAGTTAATCTTTGGCTTTTCCAGACTAACTTTGTACTGCGGTTCTACTTAAATCTGCTCAAAGGAGCAACTAAGATACGGGAACGGGTCCACTCCAATAGCCAGAGACAACCTGCCTTCACAGAGGAGAGAAAATTAATTGCTCTTGACCGGCATGCCTGCAATCCACCATTATGCCACACATCCCTGCCCTCAATCTCCTAGAATGGTTTTGCAAGTGAGGCCACCTACAGAATACACTACAACAGTAAGTTCACAGCACACACACCACATGTCTGGTACAAACTTTCACCCTGGCTGTATACTAAGGGGCCGGGGGAGAGTTTTGCAATGTAACACATTGCGTACTTCATCCTTCCAGCACCCTTCCGCTGAATACTACTGAAAACTACCACCAAGTATGCCTTACTCACTGCTGGCTTCCAAACCTGTCTGACAACAGGTTTTATCTTATCCCTACAGGGTATTACCTCTATTAGCCAAGTACTTTGCTAATTTTACTGTTCTTAAGTACTGTTAATAAATCTTGTCATGGAGACTCTGATGAAGAATTACAGATAAAGTGGCTTCCCAATGACTTCCCACATCCCATCATGGGAGTACCTGAAATATCCAGCAAAACATCTCAGTTACAACACAAGACCAGGTCAGTTATAGATTTCCTGCAGCTGTAGCTGGCACAGTTCCCACCAGGCCGTATTTTAAGGCCTCCTCCTCTTTTGGCAGACTCTTCTGAGGAAAAACAAGAGCCAAAGCACTGCTCATCTATTCCAAGAAGTGGACCCCTTTGGAGGATAGCAGCGCCAGATATTGCCTGGGAAAATTAATCTAATAGTCTTTCAACAGAGCTTCTCAAAGGCAAACAGTCCACTTTTGCTGAGATTGAGATTTAAGTGAGGCATCTAAACAAGACAGCAAGGAGTATGCAATAGAGAAGGCAAACTGTTTTACCAATGGTGAGGCTAAGATTTGAATGTTTCAGGTTCTCCTAGTAACCTTATTTTTAATGAAAAATGAAAAATTGGAGAAGTTGCAGAAAAGAGTTCCCCAAATTCTTGAGGTTTAGGTAAAATGCATCATACTGAATCAGCTGTTCATTTCATCAAAATGCAAGTTAAGAGACAACACAATTAAAAGTACAGATAAACTCATGGGAGCCAGTACCAGGTATAAAAGGACTTTAATTTCCCTGGAGAAAGCCTCGAAAATATCCAGAAGGTATTAGCAACATAACTTAGAAATTATGGCCAGTGCATGAATAATGGAAATGATTGACCATTGTCCAAGCTACTAAAGGAAATGGGGGAATTTCAGTTTTTTGGTATTTTCTGGTGCCAAGTTGGAAGTCATGTCTTAGCCAAACAGAGCTTACGCCTTAGCCATAAGTCAAACAGGATATACAAGGAGGTCAAACCAGATCCACTCACAGCTTCTACCCTTAAATCCTATGATTGTAAGGAGAGAAGCAGGTTTCCTCCCCCTTTCTCAGCCCTTAAGGAAAACAAGTCTTTTAATCTATTTAGAGGCCCTTTTTGACATTCTTTAGCTGCAGTTTTTCTCAATCAACCTAATCTTTCCCATCAAGCTCCATGCTAATCCCATTTTGCTCCACTCCTTAAACTAATACAAGATTAGAGTGACATTTCAGAAAGGGCATCGTATTAAGCAGCTTCTTTCCCATCTCAACAGATCACACAGTACAAAATGTAGTGAACAGGCCATTAATCTTATGGTAATGAGGTGTCAGTCTGAACGGAGACCTCCTCTTTGATCAATATGAAGGGTGCAGAAATAATGAGGACACTGCTGCTTGCCATCGCCGGCAACTTTGCCAGAAGGCAGCAGATCCATAAAGTGGTGTTGTGACGGTGGCAACAGCTCTTGTCACCACACCACTCTGCCCTTGACAACAGAGAGCAAGCATCCGCACCGATCCGTCACCCCCTGTGCTGCCCATGTTCTAATTAGTGGTGTAAAACCTTTTAAGAACTTCAGCTTTGCTCTAACATGAAATCAATTAGGATTGGCAGCCACACACAGAGAAATTTTTCACACCTATCCAGCTGGTGAAAATCACTAACAAACTACTTTCTTCATTCCTACAGTGGACAAGTCATTGGTCTTCCTGGTGACATCCCTGCATTGGTATTATGCAATTTGCTTTTATACAAAAAGAATTTCCTCATTTTCTTAAACAAGTCACCATTCCCCTTAAAGAAAGCTCTGCACAGCTACCATACTCCTGAAAGACTCAAGTTTTATCAAGTGCTGAGAAAACTTTCCAGAAAAAGTACAAGGCCCGTCCTGGCTAGTGATACTTGGTGGCATCCTTTCACTTGCTCTAATAGGATACTCTCCCTTAAAGAGTGAGGTGGGCTGGGAAATCCAGCTCTTCTGCATACACAATGCCATGAAACTGCACTGAACCCAAAAGGGCTCTATGTGGTCACAACTGCATGTTTACACAGAACAAACCAGAGCAACAAGGGTTAAAAATAATCAGAAGGGTGTTAACTGGGGGAGAGGGATGCTAAAGGAACAGTGGAAGACATGAGCAGCACATCTCTCATTCCCAGGGAAACACCTCTGTGCATGGGTTTCACTTTCACATTTGCTTTCCTTTCTTGTGACTAATGAATAAAACCTGTGGGTTTGGTATCCCCAAAAGTCAAGTGTCTGAAGGTCAAATTGCCCTACAATTTACCATTGTAATTTGTGCTTTTGCATGGATGGTATAGTTTCTACTGATATAGGTAAGAGTTCTTCCAAAAATATTCACCCTGCAGAAGAATTCAGCCCTTTTCCTCCTATTTGACACAGTCTAATCCTGCAGTTGCACAGTCACTGTTCTGTCTTGGTGCAGTAAATTAATGTTAAATATCAACATCAAATAAACTGATTATTTGGAACTATTTCAAGGACAACATTCACCAGAAACTAAATCTTAACAGTAGATGAGAAAACAACATTTTTCTGCAATCACAGTAGGACACAGTATCAGTGGTATTGCCAATAAGGGCCAGTTTTTAACCATGCAGCCTCTAGCTAAGTCTTTATTCTGATTTTCTTAACTAATTACATACATAAAAGAGCTACAGTGAAGTAAAATAAAAGGTTCTTCTCCCATGCACGTTTCTTAGAAAAATCCTACCTCTCCATCTTTTTTGGAAATCAATTGTCTTGGTAAAGCTTAGCTATTCACCTGTATACTGTGGTAGGTGGGGAATTCAGCGTGTCGTAGATGAGCCTCACGTGTCCTTGGTACAACTCCAGAGCCAAAGGATCATTGTCTCCTTTGTATAATAAGATGCCATTGTCCTTGTCCGTTGCTACCTGTGAAACATTAATAACCAGGTAAGGTTGCTTGAGAATGATTAAAAAATGAATAAACCTATATAAAAATCAAACCAAAATCATATATGTAATTCTAATATGATTTAATAAATCATATATATTAGCAACAACAAGATCAAGAGCAATGAGATACAAAAAGGTCTTGGTGACATTGAGTGGGCTCATACACAAACAGGTCTGCCTCCCACTAAGGGATAGCTCCCTTGTTTCAAATGAGAACTAGTTTTCAGGAGGCAAAAGCTGCAATTTATTTGATCCCTGTCAATAAACTATGGCTGTATTTTTGGCGACACATGAATTTATTTCTCAGCTACTACCCCAGCTTGAAGTGGAAGTTTAGAAAATCAACTCTGGCAGTAGAAGGAGTGTGTCATAATTACAAGCAAACAAATTTCAGCAGGTGCTGATCTGTTCACAGACTTTTTATGAACAAAAAGAAGGAAAGAAAGACCTGTCCCCACATCTAGTATAACCATGGGTTATTCACTCAATCCAAGTTACTAGCAAGACATGCTGAATTCAAATGGGACATTTAGAGAGTCAGGGAGAATAGAGTAGCCCTCGTCCCTCTAGCTTTGATGTACATCAAGGAAAAAAAAAATCTTGAACACTGAATCAAAAAACAAGGACTCCACTTCCCCAGTCTCCAGCTCTCAAATATCCCTACAGTACAAAAGAAAAAAAAAAGAAGAGATAAAATGGGATTTTTGGATACAACCTGCCTGTTATTTTCACAGAAATCTTCAGATTTCTTGCTTATTTTTTTATAATGGCTGTTAAATGCCAAAACTAAACAGTACATTTAAAATTTTGTTTGCATTAATATATATATATTTAAATACTGTTCTTTTGCCCTTAAAAGATTTTTTTTCTCGAACACTTTTTAATAAGATTTCCTTTATCTGTTCTGAATAATCAATGTTGTATTCTAATTTTAATTCACTAGTGATTAATTACTGGATGCAAGAATAATATTCAGCCTGGGAAACAAGAAGTGAGAAAGTCATCTGCATGTGCTTTCTGTAATCATCAGTTTTATTCTGCAAGCTATGGCTGATGTAACATGTTTTGTACACTTAAGAAGACAATGTCCAGATTTTCCACTTTAATGTTGATCTATAATATTTGGAGCCTTTGTGAGCCATATTTCAGAGTGCCCATATTTTAGAATCTCTTTTGTGACATTAAATAAAAGGGAATTTTAAAGAAAAACTGGGGTTTCAAGTATACAGGAATCAGCTTCATTTTCATATGAACTGGATACTCAAGCTATTAAAGAAAAGCTAACTATTAACTATGGAATTTTCTCATTAGAATAAACTCTGCAGGAACCACCCTTAAAAACTCTATTTCTAATGTGGAAATTGGGTCCTTTTTCCCACGTCTTGACATTGGTATTTTAATTACAACCAAACTCCATCAAGTAAGTCTAGAATATGATTTCCAACTGTGGAATACAATATCTTCAAATTGAGAAAATAAATGCAATAAAATAAACATACAGGGATGATTTTTCTTCTCACATCTTTTGAAATGTTATGCTTTGTTTGCAGGATGAATCTAGCATGGAAATAGTCCAGATTAACAATCATTGGCCTAAGAAAGAGATGTGTCATGTCGTACATGTGCTCCACACATCTCTTCATCAGAAAACGTATAAAGCTAGAAATTATCCCCTCATTTACTTTGGCATATTAGAGGAAAAAAAGATCAGTTTAATGCCTACTAGATTGTGAATGCAAATAACTTCCAAATCACTTAAATATCATATTGGACTAAGTATCCAAAATATCTTTGATCCACAACCACAAAGATAACAGTAGTGGCATGGCACCTTTAATATCTATTTTCCATTGCCTTCTGAGCCTTAGACCGCAAACCAAATGTAGGTGTAACAACAGGACCATAACAAAATCCCAGGCCTTTTATCTACTGAATGTGTGCAGTAAAAGAGTAAGGAAAATATTGTCTGGAAAGGCCATTTAGAGCAGCCTCTTTTAATAAGTCTCCTAATATTAAGCACTAATTTCTACACAATGAAACACAATGCTGTAAATCAGTAAGAAGACAGGGAGGTTTGCTGAATCACCTCTAGTTACATTGCCAGTCTGGGAATAAGAGAGTGGTGAGATTCTGGAGGCAGGATACGTGTCCACAAAGGTACAGTGGTGCCTTAGTTGCTCCTTAATGTTTCAATAATTTTAGAGCAGACAACTGGCTCACAAGTTGTCTCTAACTTTGTCAGCATCTTGGCCAATAGACCCTGTTCCTTCAGAATACAAAAATACATACATGTGTATGTATTATGTATTATTGCTTAGAAGAGCACTGGGCTGGCAACTGATGTTCTGCGTGACATACCTGGAGGGAGATGTTTGCCTGAGGGCGAATTTTGGTTGATGGCAGCTCCACATAGGAATCCTTCCCAACAAAGTTGACTGTGATGAGCTTCTCACACTTCTGCCCAGCAAAGCCAGCGAGGCAGCGGCAGACAGGCTCATGGTGCGCGATGATGCACTGGGCCCCATTCTGGCACTCGTAGTTATCACATGGGCTCGTCTGGAGCAGAACCATGGGTGGAGGAGTTTCACAGAAAAGTCCACTGTAGAAGGTAAAGAAAAGAAAAAGCGGCCTCAAGTATCATCATTTTTTTAAGGAAGGAAACACTTTCAGATGCTGATGTTATACCACTACTGTGGTATAGCGACTCTGAGATTCAGCTACCATGTGCCCACTTTACTGTGTGAAAGCCATACAGCATAGTGCTGCACAGAAATTCCCACGCTCGGTCTGAATGAGGCGGTTCAAATACTGAAAGCAATTTGTACTGCACTTTGCACTGGTTATTTAGCTCTGCAAGGTACAGCAGTCTGTCTAAAATAGCTTTCATCCCATACTGTGCTGTGCAGATGTTCCCAGCAAAAACTGGGAGCCATTTAAGCCCAAACTTGAGATTTCCTCAGCTGCTCTCTCTGCCATCCAGAAACATGCACCACTCTTCAACCAAAAACCCCCATCCTAGGCTTTGTGACTTGAGTCTACCTCTGCTGGTGGTAAGCAAGGGGAAAATCCTCTATTTTTAGTGTTTTTTACAGCCTCCTCACTTGCTTTACTGTATACTGCTATACTTGCTTTACTGTATACTTGCTTTACTGTATACTTGCTTTACTGTATACTGCTATACTTGCTTTACAGCAAGTGTATCATCAACAGATGGGCAACTGCTAAAAACTCTCAGAAGCAATGCACTGATACCACACTATTTGAATGGCAGCTGCCCTGAATTGGCTGTTTCTAACACCATCAGGATCATCAACTTTATTTTAGCCAAGTTTGTGGTTGGCAATGTCCTGGATCAGAAAAATGCAAAGGAAAGGAAGATCTCCCAGACTCAGTGGTAACTGAAAACCAAATGCCAGATCTGAGTACTTGTGAACTCAAATCAGATTCAGATCTGGAGGAAAGTGCCGTGGTTTGGTCTTAACTATACGAGAGGCTGAGCAAAACCCACATGTAGGAACCTCTGACCTCTGAGGCTTGGGCTATGTCTCCCAGGAGTACAACTCCCAGCAGCAGCGATGGCTCAGTCCCCAGGCTGCCTTCCTGGATTCAGCATGGCTGCACGCTTCACAGGTTATTTGCTGGAATAATTCAGCTACACTGAAATATTGACACAAGCATAGAAGGAGCAGAGAAAAGGGAGAAAGTACAAAAAGCTGCAGTCATCTTTCACAGTGATGTCATGTGTCAGACTAAACTGCAAAAAGTAAATGAAAAAATCTCTGCCCAGTACACCCACTTGGCCTGTGCAATCAATGGGTACCACAAAGGGATCGGGCCAGGCTCTCTGGATGGCTGCACATGGTATACCCCTGCACCTATACGCCAAATTTCTCATTACAATCACTGTCCAAACCCAGCAAACCCTTTTTGTACTGATGAGAGAATATAAACTCTTTCCACTGAGTTCTGTGACTGCTTGAAAATGTGTAGACAATAAAATGATGAAAAATTGGTAGCTGCTGAGTAGGGAGCGTGCATCAGGCTGTGCAGCAGGGAACACCATGGGGACAGCTGCGGCGAGCGCTGTGGGCTCAGGCTCCTGCACCATCTCTATGTTACACAGTGTTCGTCAGCACAGGGGCAGAGGGCTTGCCAGGAGAGGATTGTGGCAGACCCATTCATGCAGTGAATAACCCATCGGCCCAATCCTGGAACAGTGACTTGTCCCGCTAGGAATTTCCCACCATTCAGCGAGCACTTTGTGGAATAATAGCACTTATAAAAACAAAGCAAAAAATTGCCAAAAACCTCACTCTTTTCCAGTAAAGCAGGTGAGACTTGGAAGCTCAGTGAATTTCTAGGCAATGTTCCTAGATGCAATTAGAATAGAAACCCAAGCCATTACCCTACAGTAAATAGTACCGATACAAGACGTGCAAGAACAGTAAATAAAACATCCACAACATACTCAAGACCAGTCTTGCTTAGCCACAGAGACCAGAACCTGCTGCCTCTGTAACAGAAGGAAATAGAGATGACTGCTTTCCTTTTTACATTTTCTCATGTGAAATTCTGCACAGAATACCATGGCTCTATCCTTAGCACTGTGTGGAATGAGAGCCCAAACTGCTCCCTGCCCCTGTTCTCCCAACACACACCACTCTCTGGTCTGCCTTTGGGAAACATGAAAGAGAGAGAAATACACAACAAAATATGGATGGGCTAAATCCTGGACTGCATCAAAAGCAATGGAGTTGCTCTGCTTTTCTATCATATCTGAGAGAAGAAGAGACACAGGGTTTTACATTACTACTTTTACAAAAGGCAGACTTGAAGAATGCCTTGAAAGATGCAAACATTTGGTACTTGCACCTGGGAGAAGGCCAGAAAAGCTCTCTTTTCCCCACAGCCGTTATACAGCATGGAACACCCTAACCAGCTTCCTAACTTTGCCCAAATCTGTATGTTGACCTTGTAAATGGTGATGTGGGTATGGCAAAAAGAAATCTATTACACAGGAATAAGCATGAGGAGGGTGAAAAACACTGCTGGGGATTTCCGAGGCCTGAAGCACCGTGCTGCACTGGCCTCTCACTGCTGCCCCATTTGCATGCCCTGCAGGGACTGTTCTGCGCCTGCCCTGGTGTCACTCGGGCTTGGCTGTGCTTGTGCACACAAACATGCAGATGTTTCCTTCTCAGCCAGAACCACTTTTTGGTACTTTTCAGGATAAATTGCATTTCAACACTTTTCTCATTGCATTGCCCTAAACTTCCTTTATTCACCACAAGGACTGAATGATGTTTCACAGCCAGCCTCCCCATGCCCATCCCATCGCTACCTGGCTTCTCTCAGGGGCAGGGAGCTGTGGTTAACAGGGACCCCTTATCTCCCCTCACTGCCCGGGTGACACTTAGTGCTGTAAGTGAACACAGTCATAGGCCGCTAATACTATCAGCACAGGGTTTGGGGGGGGGGCAAACCACTCCCCGTCAGCCAAGTGGTAAATATCCTCTACCAGAATAGCATAATCTTGCATAGGGACAAGCCAATCTATTCCTTTAGACACATGTATCTCCAAAGTGTAATCTGGCAGGCAACACTGCTGGCAATCAATAATCCCCATTTACTTTGCTCCAAGGAGTATTCGGAGGAGACATACAGGTCAGTACAGTGTTCAGCCTGCTGTGGGCAGCAGTGGAAATGGGAGTACGGCAGGCAGTACGGTGGGGGGGAATAATTGCATATGGGAAATAGTTGTCTTTCCTTAGTCTGATGTTTCTCAAAGTAAACTTGTTCTTGGGAACCTTTCTTTGTGAATACAGCTAAACTATGCATTAGTTATAGACTATGAAACTTTCCTGAGCGAGACCCTTTGCTGCAGCTTCTTGGCAGAGCCCCACAGGCCACCCTGTTCCCGGAGGGTGAGCGCAGTACCTCGAGGGGCATAGCACCACTCAGCAAGAGATGGTTTGGATTCCCCTTTCCAAGAAAATAAGGGAATATTAAAAAATAGCAACAACCTCATGGGAAGGTAGATACACAGAAAGCAATTATTGCCAATTTAAGGTAGTTACTGTAGTAGCGGCCTACCAGCACAGCAGTCAGACACAGCCAGAGTTGATGAGCTGAGGACACATCAGCACCACATCCCCATTGCTAGCCAGGCACTGAAGTAGACTGTCTGATTGGAGCACTTCCCTGTTCAAAGCCTGGTTTCATTGAGCGTGTGATCTCTCTCACCAGTGCAGGGCTTTGCGGCTGGCTAGCAAACATGTCAGGAGAGCCAGCAATGGGATCAAACTAGGACCAACCCCACAGATGGCTGTCACCCCTGGCCTGATGTCAGGTGTAATTGTTTTCCAGAGGTGACTAGCAGAAAGGAGCACTGCTAACCCAGCCCATTAGCTTTGTTCTACCTAATGCCAATCATTTTGTTTTGTCTGTGAGCGACAACTAGAAAGCAGAAGGAAAGTCAGAGTATATAATTCTAATTTCATGGAAGTTAAAAATAATAATAGTAAAAAATCCATGCAACCCGCAACAGCCTCTGCTAACAGAAAGCAAATGTTGCAAGAAGCCAGTGTGTCTGTGCTTGGTGCTGCTCTGAAAGATTCCCTGAGCTCCAGTTCCTCTCACAGCTCCTGCACAACCCTCCCTTGCTGTGAAACCCCTTCTGTGGGTGGCTTTACAAGTGCAGCTGCCCTGCTACTGGCATCCAGAAGATACATTAGCAACAGCGTCTGTCAAGGCGTTTTCTTCTTTATTTTAAAATATTTTTTTAAATATATTTTTAGAAATAATTAATACTATTTATTTCCCCAGCAGTGGAATGTGGAGCACAGCCTGACTTGCATAGCTTGGCCAAGACCATTTTGCCTGGTACGATCTCATTTATTTAAATAATCACTGCTGATTTTCTTGCAGCAAACTATCCCAGTGGGGAACTCTGAAGCATCTACACAATGGAGGAACAGTGCTTTCTATCAAGCTCATCAGCCTTAATGTGTGCTTCCCCACTAGAGCAACATTTATCAGGACAACACTACTGTGAGGCTGATTGCTAGAGGGAAGGTTTGATAAGTTGGGTTTTATCCAATGGGGTTCACAAATTCTCAAAAATGTTTTCATCTACAGGGGGTAAATGAATGTTATTTTGGGAAGAAAACACTGAAAACTTTTCAGAAAGAAAGTGTATTATGTAATTGCAAAAGGTTGCTGAGTGATAAGGAAAGGTGCTGCATGGAGCACAACTACACATGACCAGTGAACAGGAAATGCTAAGATGGGAAAACAGGTGTGTGCATGTTGGTACTATTGCTTTTTAGGTCTGCCATCAGAGGTGTGTTGTTGTGCATATGAGGCTCTACGTTGTTAAGAATTACTGGAATGCCATTTGTTCAACCATGCGAGGATGTAAGTTTTAACATCCTTATTAATGTGCAGCTCCAAGTGGCTTTGACATACAGCATAGTGACAACCATAAAATTGTTATAGGTCTATGCATTTATTACAACAGCGTAAGCTCCAGATAACTGGGAGATCACTCTGCAAACTCACTGCTGGGAAATGATTCCTGATACTTAGCCAAAAAACTTTATTAATCATCATCTTAGGTCTCCTAGTTACCTTTGTCAGATCACCCCTTGCGTTCTCTTCTTTTCATCAACACTTGCAGCCTGAAAATACTTGCAAAGTTACCTCCTTGCTGCACAACCCAGCGCCTGAGGCATGCTTCGTGAACAGTTGAGTCTATAACCCTGAACATAAGAAGCCTGAACTCTGTCAATCACCATCTTTGCAATTACAATCTTAAGAGGGGAAAAAAAAATCAGAACCCCCTTCAGAGCAGCAGGCCTTTAAACCACAAAAGGCTGGAGTCATGGAAAGAATAATGAGCAGATAGTATTTTCTTAGCAGAATTTTAATCCTGAAATCAAACAAGATCCGGGACTATTCTACATGGAGAACACAAGGGGCTTCAGCTTGCTCTCTGCCTTGGCAGAGGGAGCCTGTTAGTGCCCACTGTGGTGTTTTTCTCCTAAAGACCCTTGCTTCCTTGCATCTTGCACAAGAGATTTAGGGAGGTGGCATGGACTAGTGCAAAAAAAAAGAAAGCAAGCAGGAGACCTCAAGTTAATCCTGGCTCTGCTGTTGACAGGCAGCAGGATTACTTTGCTCACCCAAGTCTACCTTGGGCTATGAAGTGCTGTCTAAGCTAGTAGTTGAGTTTTGGAGCTTTGTGCAGAAAGCTGTTTCCTCTTCTTGGAGGACTTGTAGTGGAATGAAACCCTCTCATTTGAGTGAGGAAGCAGGCTGGGCTGTTCCAGGTTCTGCTCTTGAAGTCCCTGGTGTGAGATCAGCCAACACAGGGCACTGCCCAAATTTCCAGTAGAGCTGCTTGGTACACAGGAAGGAACCCAGGCTGGTCTTCCACCTACCTCTGCTGCTCTGCTCAACTGTGTCACAACTCAAAACATCTCTGCCAAACACTGTGACCCTATCTTCCTGGGAAAAAAACCCCTCACATTCATCACTGCCTAGTACTGACATGCCTTAAAAATCAGAGGACCTGCAGCGGAAGTCTCCCAGTCACTACCATCTGATGACAGGCTCGAGTTACCCTTGACTCCAGATATGGCTTTGCAATCCCATTTCTCAACTCTAACAATTAGGTAACATTGAGCCTTTACAATTCCACTGTGGGACAGCCACTTGTTATCCTTGCCAGTCACCAATTTGCAAGATCCCTAAGGCCATCAAAGGGATTGAAGCAGAGAATGAAACATGGAGAAAAGGGTATAATTTGAAATTCAGAGGATATCTGATATTCTGTAAATAACAAGTCTGATTCTGTGAAACCACGGGCTGACCTCATGTTATATATCAATGCCTGTTCAGGGAAGTCTGTCTGCTTTGCAATAAAAATGTGTGTTGAGAGGGAAAAAAAACCCAAAAACCAGCACGGATGAAAGCAAGAAGAATGAAAACAGTTGCAGATACAAAGCAGAAAAAATGATTTATAAGTGTTCATGCAATTTCTGCTTTGTCAAGACAGATCTTTTCAGGTACTCCTTCTTTGTCTCATGTGTGTATTTCAAACACAGAAAAGGTTTAGCTGGAAGGAAGCCAGTATCCAGCCTCAGGCAATGATTAGTGAATCCATTTGGAGCAGCACACTTATCTTTGACAGACAGAGAGATTTCCAGGAGTCAGATATATTGGCAGCTGTCAGAAGCGGAGACTGGAAATTTACAGCCCAAATCATACTGAGCCCATCCACCAACAGGCACAGAGATACTGGCGCACAATCTTCAGAATCTTGTTTTCTTGCAGCCAGGTCTGAGGGTTCATATCTGTAATTTTATTATCCTTTGCTCACTCTTGCGCATGCGGAGTTTATCTCCATATAATTTATGTGAGTGTATTACCTAGTGTTTTACCAGGAAAGGATGGGGCAGGCAGGCAGGCAAACTAACACAGCACTGCACAAAAGGCAAATTGCTGTTCTCAAAGCAAGAATCATCAATCCCCTGTATTCAGTTAACTTTTTAAGACCTACGTCAGCTACAAGACTTGAAGCGCTGAGCCATCCATTCACGTAGGAATGACAGATCGATACCATATCTAGAGGCTGCTTAGCTCTGAGGATGAAAGCAATTAAAGAAAGTGCCCCAACACTATGTACAGAAGACAGTCTGGGGGAGGAGCTGACTCTCACGTACCTGAAACCCTGAGGACAGACGCAGGTGTAGCCATTGACTGCATCTACGCAGACAGCTCCATGGCGACACTTATGGCCCACACAGTCATCATCATCTATTTCACAGTGTTTTCCACTGTAACCCGGCAAGCACTCACATCTGAAATACAAGAAGATCGCTGTTAATAGCTTGTTTCAACATTCACAACAATAGCACATACAGGCAGCCTAGCACCAATCTGATTTGAGATGGAAAGGTGTTAGCAATTATTCTTGGAAACATCAAGCACAATTCCTGCCATCAGAAATGCTCAAGTCCCTCCTGTCTGTCTGCAGCTGAGGTTCTACAATCTGGTTAAATTCAAACCAAGCAAAGCAATACCATACTACTTCTTTTCCACAGCCAAGTCAGTGGAGAAGGGTGATCATATAGTGGTCTCCCAATTATGCTAAAGATGGCAACATCTTCCCTAACCTTATAGACTCAAAGGGCAATATTTTGCAAGGGCAGTTGCTCTGATATCTCAGACTATGATTTTTGCCAATGTCTGCACACTGCTGAGTGTCTGAGGTTGGCCCTGTGCAGCTATAGAGAGCAAGGTAAGGTTCCACCTTCCAAATGGAAGCAATCTGCAAGCAAGCCATAAAACTCAGCAAATGTAAAGAAAAAGACCATCAGTTTTGAGACCACCACCTGTTTGTTGCTCATTTGCAAGGCATAGCAAATGTTGCTGCAACTACAGAAAGTTGTCTTTGAAGCCTGACCTTTCCCGTGGTGACACTCAGGTGAAGCATGTACCTGCTCCTATGGGGTAACACCATTCGTAGGAGCAACACAATGGGATGCACCCAAACCTGCAGACATTGGCTTTTTATTTTATTTTATACAATTCTCAAGTTTGTTGTACAAAGGCTGCATCAGCATTTCTGTTATAAGCCCTGCAGAAGTTTATAACCTGACAATAGAAAATGCATCCCAAAGTCTCTGACTTGGAACAGAGTTTGCTGAACAGCCTCATTTTGAATCTATAGTATAGACAATGTTTAGTCATGAACACCCTTTAGTCCATAAAACACGTTTTACTCCTCCCAGCTGGATGTTACTGCACATCTGGAAAACAAAGGGCATATCACTTAAACCAAAACAAGGGAAGAGTTAACTTCAGCAATAAAAAAAGTCTGTGTTCTTGCTGGAGCCCCTTGTTTGGACGCAGCGTGCTTGCCACCAAGAGCTGGAAGAGGAGAGACATCACAAAGTCAAGGGAAGCGGCATCAGGCAAGAAACTACTGTTCCACCAACCTATTTCTGCTGGCCTCCTCCTCCTCCTCCCTCCCAGCAGGGTGGTGGGGTAAGTGCAGGAGGAGGCTCCTTGTGGAAAACCTCTTCAGAAGAACTGGACACCTGGGAGCTGCTGAGGAAAGATATATCCACTTTCCAGGCAGCAGTCATTGTGCTGAATTTTGTTCCGAGTGACAGTGTGTTTTGGCTCCTGCCCTCTCCCCAGCTCATCAGTGCAAGGCAACGAGTTGGGGGAAACTTGCCAGAGTGCAACGGTGGGTCCTGTGTTTGCTAATGACCAGTGAACAGCTGCCACAGCATCAGGACTTCAGCAACCATCTAGCTGAAGCACTGAGAAGAATGTGACCTTCAGTCTACATTTCAAAACACAGCTTGTGACTGGCTAAAAAAGGAGGAAATAGGCCAAAGCCTATTAACCTGCAGGCTGTAGAATGGATAACATTATATAGATGCACATACTGTCTTTCTTCACCCTCCCTACAGGAAAGGCCCCCATCACGACCCTACACAGCCACAGGATGGTTGATGTTCCAGCTCTGCACGCCTGAATTGCTTTTTTACACCTTGGTGGCTCAGGGAATACTGTGATTAACATAACGGACATGACAAAACAGAGCAAAAAGTGTTCCTTCCCCAAACCATAAGAAGCGGGCAATATTTTTTGGCAACATTCTAGTCACACCTGCAAGCAAATAATGTCAATCAAAAGACTTTGTGGGGAGAATTGGCAGCATTTAATCCTGTTGCTTTTTATTGATCCCTGCAGTCCTAATATAAAGTGACGTAATAATGAACGATGTGCAGTTCCTTATTCTGGGCTGCCATGCATCAATTTTATGATGTGTATTGGCTATCTCCGTAATGACAGAACCACCACTTTTCTCTGCAGGGCTGCATTAAATCAGCATTTTAAGCTGTCAGGTAATAATTCCAAGCTTTAGAATAATAAAGTATATTTAAACCATGCTCCAACATCAATACAGTGAATGGAAAAACATGCTCCTTTCCTGAAATTTTTTTTTAGAAGTAATTTCATTGTGTTAAATGGTATTTTTTTGTTGATTTTTGTTTTGTTTTGTTTTCTGGCATACAGAAAGCTACTCTTCTTCTATAGTAACAGCACAATAAAGATGTGGAGGCTGGAAGTGAGGAAAGCCACCTGCAATTTAAGCTTAGAAGGCAAAGTGCTCTGTGCAGCCAAGCACACACTGAAACAGTCCAGTTTGCTTCCAAGCTTGGCTTTCCCTTTAGAAACATGCAATTCCTTTTGGGTCAGTCATCTCTGACTTCTTAGTGTCTCTTCACATCTAGGCTGAAGCTACCAAAAAATGCATGCCTGGACTGTAACAGGTGAGAAACACAGCCACATGAGTGCCTCACCCAGCCTCCTCCTAGCAACCCAAGGTCTCCCCTCCCAGGGAATCATGGCATATTAGGTCCATCCCTATTCCACACAGTGCCAGCAAGTGACTGAGTATCAGTAAAAGTATGAAGTAAAGGAGGAGGCAAAGAAACTTCCATGTTCAAATCCTGGTAAGAGAGTAATTTATGCGATTAGATCAGTTATCTCATTTCCCAGTGAACATCTGACACCAGTACAGTTGAAACCGTTTTCTGCTACAGCCTTGTAGTGATGGCAACATTCCCAGTATCAGAGAAAGCCTAAAAACATGTCTAGTGGTATTTAAAATCTTGGCCTATCCGATGGGATTTGCATCTGCATGTACTCAATGTCTATTGTATTAAAGCCGTGAATCATGGCTTCTATTGCAGGGCCAGAAAGGAATTTCCCTCCCCATATCAATAAATAACTTGGCTTCCTATTTTTTTTCCTGTCTTTGTCATCTTTTCTTCCCTCTGCAGAATTGCAGGCCAACTAGAGCTGAAGGCAGGACAGACAGACTGACTGGTGTCCTTGCTGCTATGATATTCTTCACTGGTGTGCCCTACTCACATGCTCAGGGCACAAACCTGACAAGTGGATGGTCAGCTCAGGAACAAGCCTGAATCCTGCCATTAATATTCCCCGCCTCTGTAAGCAGAGCAGAGGACTGGTGCATGAGCCTGACTCATTCTGCATGTGGCATTATACTGCACCTTTACATGTTAAATGCATGGCACATCAACTGCTCAGGGGATCAGCAACAGCACAGGACCGGAGGCTGTCATTTTCAATGAGACCCAACAGCAACCACACATCACTGCAAAAAAGCTGCTGAGGGCTCTCAGCCCATTTCTGAAAGGTTTGGTGCAACTAAAGTATGAAAGAAAAAGCAATACGTGGACAAATCTATGTTCAAGGCTGGGCAGGCTCCTTCACCTCTCAAGTCTGTCCTGCTAGAAAGCAAAATGGGACAGAAATAGTAAAGAAATTCTGGATTTTTGTGTAGTATTCTATGAATGGTGGGAAGAATAGTGCAACAAACAGTAGTAGAAAATACTTACAAGTAGTTATTTAGGCTCCCCTCAAGGGTTAATGGCCCCACCGTGAAGAACACTTTTCTAGCAAGCAAGCAAGCAAGCAAGCAAAAGTGCCTTATTTACTCAAATTATTTGGGTGGCAGGTATGAAAATGCTTCCAGCAGGGGTAAAAGGGTCCATTCAGGACCACAGCTGTCTCCATCCCTTCATACATCTAGCAACATAAGGTAATTTGAATTACAAGCCTTTGCCTCATAACATGATGTAGCTACTGGATTAGCTGAATGATGTATTAACTAGGAATGAAAGCTGGAAAGTACATCAGGGACTATTTATGTACTGGTACACACCTCCTTATCCAGCCCCCGTGCATCATTTCAGGAACTGTCCTAATAATTTAACAGTTTCATCTTCCTCAAGGGTTGGAAACATTTCTGTCTGGAGGTTTTTCACCCAAAAGAAAGGCTTGAGTTGTACAGACTGACTGTCTAGCGCAGATTCAGCTGCCCTCTAGATAGCCAGCATCTCTAAAACTTTTGTTCACTTCCTTTGAACTATCTTGAAATGTTCTGTGTATTAGTTTACACTATTCTAACATGCCAGTTGCTTCACAGGACACAATCTGACACCAACTGCAAGTTACCTGGAAGACTGAAGACTGCTACTGTCTCTCCCCTGCAACATGCTAGGTGTGCTGGGTAAGGGCTTCCCTTGTCAAAACCCCATCCCTCCCTCCCTGGAGGGAATCAGTGAGCTCCCAGGATTGCACTGGGGGCTGTGAAAACAGCCTTAGTGTAAAGTGCAGAATGCAGCTCACACTGCACTGAACTCTCTTGAATTTGTCCTCCTTACATCTTCGATTCAAAGATCTTTTCTTGACAAGTTTTCCACAGAGCTTGACTTTTCAATTGACTGTCTCTATTTGCTAAATTGCTCTGAAATTCCCTGTTCAGACAAGTGATGAATGCTGCTACTATGCACCTCTCAAAACACCAAGCCCTTAAATCTCCAGATGTTTTACTGCCGTTCAAAACATGCGGCTTTACTTTGCCCCTGTGAAACAGTCAGTGCCATTCCCAACACACAAATGCAAACACAGGAGACTTCACAAAATCTAACATGAGCCAAGCGAGGCTCGCCTGTATAGCCAATGGGAGAAGGTGGCTCCCGACTGAGAGCCATCCAGTTCAGGTGTTTTCTGCTGCTGCCCAGGTAAGGAAGTGTGGGGAGAGGAGTCTCACTTCGGTCAAGGCTGGCCTTTGTCAGTGTACCCCAAGACTGCAAGCCATCCTGGAAGACAACAGCTAAAGTGGGAATACAACAGAAAACTCCTGACCGGCAGCTTTATGCTCTGTCCGCAAGTTTATCTTTCCCTTCTCAGTAGGTAGAATGGGGACTGGACTTTAAACACTTAGCCAGCATGGGCAGAGGAGAGCGGAATTACATCTGTTAAGACTCCTGTTATATGATGCTCGAATTGATGGATGCCCTAAAGAACACATATGGAAACTGTCCTTAGTTTCTGAGGTGGGATAAGATACTTTGCAGTAACTGTTCCAGAAGTACTCCTTTTGCAATGCTCTATTCCAGAATAATTTCTCTGCTGTGGGGGGTACATCCATTATTTTCAAGTAAACCACAGAAAGCTAGAAAAGTATGAATGGTTGCATTAAAATTAAAATGTGACATGGTATGAAGTATATATAGTCTTGCACTATTTGCATTAATTTTTATGATTTTCACCCCAAACTCATTGCCAGTTCAACCCTCATCAAGCTAATGGATGGATCTGCCCAGTATAGGGAGACCAATATACACGCACGCTTACCTGGTTCCTTTATCAAGGGGAAGACATTTGGACTCATGTTGGCATGGATTTAGATCAGGAACACAGTGGTTAATCACCTCATCACACAGTTCACCTGAGGCAAAAGAAAAGCAATAAAGCTGTTACACAACTTGGACAATCCTGAAGCAGCTTCAACCATGATGTTCAGGGATGGCGAATCTCCCTAAATGGAGACAGCTCAGTAGATCAGCAGAAAGCGACAATATTGCTTGTGAGGGCACGTGAGACTTCATTAAATTGGGCTCCTTTGACCTATAGTGACAGTACTGTTTCCATCACATGAATTTGAAAGGCTGGTGTAAAAAGTACTGACATATAAACTCCACTTGGAGACAGGCGAAGGATCAAATGGGCGGTTCCTGACCCAGAACCTCTTATATCAAAGCAAGAAAGTGACACAAAAGCGAAGTTGCTCATTAGACCGTAACATTTTCACACTGAAACATATTTTAGCCATAGTTAATACTCTGCTAAAGAAGACGATTGGACATAATTCTGGAAAAGAACAACAACCCACAAACCCTCCCCCCAAAACCTCTGTGACTCTCAATAATAGGAACCAGCTTTAGGACTGCATGCAATTATAAAACATTCACTGTTTATAAGAAAAGTACTAGCTCTATTGTGCTCACAGGAGATTATGTCTTTTCAGAAAAAAACCCATCACATGTAAGCTCAGCTCAGCTGTTTCTAGGTATGGCGTGTTACATGCCATGTACCTCCCTGGATTTGTATAAATTTTAATAATTAATAGTTCTAGAATGTTCAAAACCAGATAGTTTATTTAAATACCACCCTTCTCCAAGTCCTAAATTATTAGGACACACTTCAGTACCCCAGGATTTGAGATCCAGCCAAAGACCACAGAAATCTTTGCCTCCCCAAGAAACCAACAGAAACCTAGCCCACACCTCCCAAAGCCTTGCAGGAAAAGCAAAGGTCAGGTACTCTCAACATGGAAACCCCCAAAAGCTACAGTCCCAAAGTCCCTCATGCAGCTATAGCAGAAGACCACATCTGCGAAGTTTCAAGGTTATGCATATTTTGTGTGCCTATACACAATACATACCATCACATGAGCAACAAACCATGTGGATAGTGTGGGAAAATGGATAACGTGGGAGGCACTGGTGGGCTGGCAATGTTTTAGCAGTATTTTCATGAAGCTGCAGCTCCACCTGTCTTGGGAGAAACTCAATTTTCAAAAATCCTTACATTTCTAACTCTAGTGGCTACAGAGAAACTCTTGAACACACAAGCCAAGCAAACCACAAAGATCAAAATTCAGATGGAAAATGCAAATCTGAACCGTCTGTCTTTCATCAGTCTTGTGATCTGGCAGGGATGACTGAGAGCACAATTTTGAGGATGACGCTGGTGGTGACAGGTATGGTTTAAGTTGTTAACACCCCCAGCTCACTCCTTCAGGTGATTTCTCACACATCTCCAGCCTCCCTACAGTGCAAGCTACATAGTTCTTTATTTGACTCTTGATATTAGAATGGAAGTATAATATGTATTTGCAAAATTACTCAATTTTGGTTTTGTTTCAAACATGGAACATCTAATATATCTGCTTTTGAGAGCTGTCAAGCATAAGTGACAAAGTGGAGCAAGAAGGCATGGAGACATGAGAGAGGATACTACTAGCATAAACCCTGTATTCTTGTGCCATACATACCCTCATGACTTTTAGTGGGCTGGGTTTGGCAATACCAGAGAATTCTGGCATGGCAATCTGCAGTGGACAGTTTATTGTTCATAGCATCAGTTATAAGACAACCAATTCCATCTGGAGCCAAGGAATCCCATGAAGCCACCACTATTAAGTACTACCAAGCCTTTTACAGCCCTGGACAAATCTTGGGCAAATGTAATGAATGTATCCAGCTCAGGAAGGGGGACATGCCAGTGAAATTGAATGCTGCAAATCCATGGGAACCAGGGAAACTGATCATTCACTGGGCTTGAGGTTTGCCATTGTACTTTGTTACACCTCAAAAGCAACTAGACGTTCAAGTCTTCCAAATATGAACAAAACTGTCATTGGGGACAGCTATTAACACATTTTTGAGGTGGCAGAACTGGGGATAGGTCTGCTTACTAAGCAATCCTCAAATCCACAGCCCACCAACCCTCCCAATTACTAACAAGCAAAGCGACTCCCTCGGCCTTTGGGCAGACATGAACATGAGCAGGTCAGAACTTGCTACGATGCCTGGACAACTGCCAGTTTGTTGTCTTGATATTCCTCATGTCCCTTGTGTACTATGAATCTTATGTGAAAATAAACATGAAAAAAAAGTAACTGGCTAGTGACATTAAAGGAACTCAATGATCTAAAGCTGGAAATATTTTTGGAAGATCATTTAATAACTGAATATGGTGTGGATAGATGCCTTCAACTATCCTTTCACCAAAAATGATCAAGACACACTTTTGAAGTTTCTATTTCTTTTTTTTGTTTTGTTTTTAAGAAAAGGAAACAGGCTTTAAAAAAATAACAGTTTCATAAACTCTCAAAGGAAATCATAACTCTTCTTAAATTATTCTTCTCAACAGTCTTGATAAGTGCTTAGAGATCCAGTAAAAATCTCCCCAAATATCAAATATTATGACTCACTGTGTCATTCTGAAGGCACCACTATCAGAATGTAGGAGAATTCTAGGCTAGGTACCAAACATAGCATCCAAAAAATTTTATCATTTTTCATGCAAAACTTGGAACATTTAAGGATCCTTCCTGTTATTTTTCCCATCTATCACTCATTAGGGGGCTCACTTGGGAGTGCCTTGCAACTAGAGCAGCCTCATCTCAGGAAGAAAATTCTTCTTGATACATTATTTCAGGCTCCACCAGTGTTCACTAGATGTTGCAGAAAGCATGCCAGGGAAATAAAACACTTTCTGAAAAGCAAAACCCAAGGCACCAGCTACATTAAGACTTTCTCATATTTTATTCACTCAGAAAATATCTGGGCCAAAAAATCTGCCCTCGGACTTGAGAATGCAATATTAATTGGCCGCTTTAATGTCAGTATCAGAGGAAAAATCTGATCCTCTTTTTTTGGAGTGACACAGGGCTGCTTCTCTGTGCAGCAATTAAAGGTCTAGTCCAAATTTCTCATTGGATAGCTATGTGAACCTAAAAACAAACTGGACATTAATCTTAGGCCAACTTCTAGCAGCACTGACTCTCTTTGTGGAAGATATTTGATCATGCTAAAACAACAGAAAACTTCAGTGCAATGCTTTCCCAAATGTAGAAAATAATCCAACCTCCCCATTTTCCTCTCTCCTATGTATTCACAAATCAGAGCTCCAATTTGGGTACACAAAGGTTTCTGAAGTCCTTATATAAAAGACAGGAAAATGACAACCGCTTTTCTTTTCTAATCAGTTAAACAAATTTTTTTATCCCAAAGAATGTTTTTTGTTTCATCAAGGCACACTTACTCTCTTTCATCAAAGCCAAAGAGAATAGATCAACATGCAATGCACCCCAGTGAAGAACAGATTAAGACTATGTCAGATTTACAAGAGGAAAACCACTTATGCCATCAGATTTTACTTTTCATAGTAGCCGGAGGTATTAGGTCAATAATGTTCTGTGGTCTGTAGAACTGAGGTATGATACGAAGAGGGTACCTTTATAAAGATAGCCATATCCTCAGCTGTGTAGGCACTGCATTTCAAACTTCTTAAGGCCGGGGGTAATGTGCTGGTAATTAGTGCTTGTTTAGGAGAAGCAAGCATTAGACAGATGAAGGAAGCAGTCTGATCTGCCACAAAAAATGCGACTTTCAGATTAGAACCAAGTTGTACTGACAGGTGGAACACTGGCAGGTGGATCTCCCATTGCTGCTGTCTCGTGCATTAAAAAAACAACAAACAACAAAAAAAAGAGAGAGAAAAAAAACCCCAAAACAATACAAAAGGTATTTTTCCCCTTTTAAATTACTTCCCTCGTCCTCTTCACCAGCATTACTCGTTGCTTTTCAAAAAAACACAGCAAAACATTTTTTTGTCTCATGCAACATTTTCCTGCTCTTAATTTTTCAGCAAGATCATGAATTTCATGGGGCTTTCCACATTCACTTTTCACAGGGCTCACTGCTTATGAAGAGCTGCCAAGAAACATGCTTTAGCTTTTCTGTAGGCTTCCACACGTGTCAGAATGAAGCCAAAACAACAATAGAGCAATAAAGACTACTTTTACACACAGTTTAATAATCATCTTTCTTTTTTTCCGTTCTGTGCTGTCATGAGAGCTATATATTTCATGCCACATTAGACTTTTAAAACCAGGATCCAAGTTACATTAATCCTCCTTAATCGGTAAAAGAGAGATTGGGTGCAATAATAGTATTTTACTTACTTATCTGTAAGTAAAACTGCAATTCTAAAAAGACAATCTAGACCATCAATTTGCAACCAATGAGTTAGATGATTTTTCTTTTGTTTCATATGTCAGTTGGGTGATACTTTGTTCTCTCATTCAGAGTATTCATGAAATAATTGATAAAGCAATATAGAAGATATTCTCATCCTTAATGTGAGAGAAGCTTTTGTAGGGCCTGGAAGACTAAAAGCAAAAACGCTGTCAAGAATTTCACAATATTACTTGAGAAAAGGAAAGTGCTTACAGTGAAGAAAGGATGAAGAAAGCCCGGCCTTTATCCACAGAGCAAACTTTTTACAGGCTGCACAGGGAGAAGATATATATTTGAGTGGTTAAATAGTATGTTGCAATTTTCTGAACTTTGCCAGGTAAGTCGGAATGGAACTCTTCTCCTTACTGCTAATAAAAAATACTGTACTGTTTTTCTCATAAGAGATTACTCATTTTATATCTAATAACTTGTATCAGAAGAAATGCTTTTTGCATTTTGTTTTCCCCTTGTCTCTTTTCAGTTATTAAAAAGAAGTCAGTGCCAATGGGATATTTCAGGAGAACATAGAACCTAAAAACGGTTGGGTGGAACAGACATAGGATGTTCCTCCAAGAAAATATTTCAGTTAGGAATGTCGTTGATGTTTGATGAAAAAGATTTGAGGCTCATCTTGGAAAATAAAAAATGAATTTTTTACTTCCAAACGGTTTCAACTTGCAATGAAGAAAAGAGAAACTCTGTGAAAATCCTTCAGTAGCAAATGCACTTGGCTGCCATGTTAGATACCAACACATAAAAGAAATTACCTGAAATGCACTGTAGCAGAATTCTCTGTCTAGATTATTGATGAGGTTGGCTGTTGCTTGATGAACACTGCCCACAATACTTAGTGGGCAAAGAACGAAAAGTTACTTTATGCTTTTTATTCTGTGTTAATGCTTTAAAAACTCATATCTGAGTTTTCATGTATCGGGTTTTGGCCTATTAAGTGAGAACCTGAAGTTAGACTCCACACTGAGATTCCCAAAGTGGCTTGTTTTTCAGAATTAAGGAGCAATTATCTCTACTCTTAAGGTTAAAAAAAGGGATAACTGATTAAACAACAAGATCTGGATAGAGAAATAATGATCCTTTCATTATTTCTGAATCTTGAACAAAGAATATGTTCCAGTTCTATGCACTGCCAAAGTATGAAAAATCATGTTCAACATCACAAATGCCACAACAACACAGTATGTGAAACATTAACTAAACCAGACAAATTCCAGTGCTCTTACAAGGTGGTAACCTGCATATAGCATTAACCCTCAGAACCACTGTGTCTGGAATAGATCCTAATTTTGCTGGACCCCCTACATTTTTGAGCCATATTACTTCATATGGATATTTTCCAATTATGTGATTTATCTGGAATCTGTTGGGGATCAATTAATTTATTCACACAATCTAGTGCATCCAGTCACATCTGACGTGCCACACATTTTCTGAGATGTCCCTTCAGGGCTGGCAGATAGGACACCAGATACACTGTAGACTCATGCATGTCTGAATGAGGGGATGGGGAATAGGGGATGTGGTGGTCCTTCATGGGCTGCAGAGGGACAACCTGCTTCACTGTGGTCTTCTCCATGGGCTGCAGGGAAATTTCTGCTCTAGCACCTGGAGTACCTCCTCCCACTTCTTCACTGACCTTGGCATTTGCATAGTTGCTTCTCTCACAATTTTTTCATCAGCGTTGCTGATGGGCTAAGCTTTGGGCAGTGGCAGGTCTGACAGGGGAGCAGCTCCTGATCTCTTCTCACTGTGGAAGCCACCCCTACAGCCCCCCACCTCCCCTGCTACCAAAATCTTGCCACATAAATCCAATACGGTCTTTGAACCAATAGAGGTCTCTAAAGAATACTTTATATGCAAAAAGATTTACTTATTTCCTACTGGCAGTTCTAACATGGCCATCACTGTGGTGTCGGAGTGCTGAATACATTGACTGTCCATAGGAGGACTCTGCTCCTCCCAGCTTTATTAACCATGCAGTATGCAGCACCTGCCAGTAAGCAGGTTAAGTAATGGGCTTGTGGTTAACTTCTCATCCTCTGATGTGTTTCTTCACAGACTGGATTTAATGAATCATGAATCCCATTTCAGGATGACATTCACGCCACCCATCCTTTAAGACAGTAGTAGCTGAGATTCCATTTTCTTAGATGTATACTGTGGTCCTGATGAACAAAGAGAAATTCTCCAGTAGATGTGGTTCCCCAAACACGACACATTACATTTTACAAATGGGAATATGACCAGAGGAAATCCTGGAGCTGAGAGCTCCAACATGACAGAACACCCATACTGAGACTAAAGACAGGCTGCAGCACTGCCAGTTACTGTGCTATTTCCTTCTTCAGTGCCAGTACAATGAGATAAGAGAGTCCAATCTGATAGCAATGAAATGTGCTTCTCTCCTAATAAAAGAGGGGTGGAAATGGGCTTAGGCTCAAGCCTAACAAAGCTAAAAACTTCCAGCTCTTCCAGCATTTCTCATTCATAGTTATACAAGTGGGAAATGTGGGTGCCTTTTTATTTTTTTGCACAGAAAGGAAACACATTTCACATTTGCCAAGTAACTAAAACTGAGAAACTTCCATGTAAGGCAGAACTCCTTCAAATAAAAGGAAGAAAATACACCAAACTTTGACCACAATTTTCTCTGTTTCTCTTGAGGAAATTATGGCTAAAGTTCCAAAATTTTAAAAGAGGCTGATAGTTAAGTACTTGTTTAAGCCTTCAGTGTTTATTAGGCAGTCCATATCCTTGTGGAACCACAAGGCTGAACCACACTACCTAAAACCTTCCTGTTCCTATATCAAACACATAGCTAAAAACTCGGAAGGGGGGAAAAAAAACAACCTACAGTGCAATGATCCACTTCAGCTTCATTCAGCTGTCACTGGTGCCCATCTCAGGGGTTGTTGTAAATCAGTCTCACAATGGTTAGCGATGGGAAAAGAGCTGGAGAGCTCCAGCAAAGAGCGTCAGCCACAAGTCACCACACAACTTCTTTCTTCCAGAGTTGTTTAGCTTGACTAAGTGCTTGGCTTTGGCCATGCAACATTACCACAATCACATACGCCAGAAAAAGGGACCATAATCACTAACAGTGAATAGTGTTCTGTCTAAAAGTAGCATAACTGCAAAAATCTCAGATACCATCTACCACAGGACACCACAAGGTCCCCTAAGGTAAAATAGATCTTAGCCTTCTCTTCCAAACACATAAAACCAGAAATAGTTTCTAGCTTTTTTTTGAGACAGAGATTTTTTTTCTGTGATACAAACTGCTTGCAGCTTTTTCCCAGGGAAACAAACTATTTTAAAACATTTGCTCCCCCTGCTCCCCACCATGGGATGCCATGTATTTTAGAAAAGACCTATTTTCAGTAGTAGAAGCCACTAATTTTTTTATTTAGGTTTCAGAACAAAGAGGTGTGGCTATTTGCTGAGGCTTTTTAGGAACCTTAGCAAAAACTGAAATATTTTCTGATTTTTTTGTGTGCAAGCGCTACACATTTCTGCTTCTGGCTAAAATCAAATAGATAGGAAGAAGGAAAAGTCACAGCAAACAAGCAAAACTAAATAAACTAGCAAGTAAAGCATAAAACCATTCAAAGTACATACTACATGTTTGGTACAGCCCATTTCATCCTTTATGTATGTTTGGACGCCTCTTCAAGGGAGAGCACAGAGGACAGTGAGACTGAGGAAAGGATCTCTTTTTGGAGGTATGAGATTCTACATTTGGATCTAGAACTGTAAGGAAAACAGTGATGGCTCTCAAGAAGGTCTATGACAGTAGCGAATAGAAAAAAGGAATGGAAGGGAAAAATTGTCTGAATTTTGTCCTACATTTCTAAACCACAAAGCCAGGGAGACAGCAGAATGTTTATATTGATAGGTGGAGATAGGCCATGTTAAAGCCAAAAAGACAAAAATTAGAAAAATACAAAAAGGAAAAAAACTGGGGTGACTGATCTAATTCATAGCTTCCTCCTTTGATGTTCCTATATATGTTTCTTTTTGAAGAGGAGGAAAGCCTACCAAACCGTAAGGAGGAGCTGGACCCTATCAAGGGGTCTGACCAGGCTGTAAACCAACCCACAGACTGCTTGGGCTTTAGAGCTGGCTGGACTTTGGGTACACGATTATCCTGGAGGAAATACATATTTATAATTTAGCTTCAGGATTAAAATAACCAGTTGAGGAGAGGAAAAATAAGACAGCAGCTGACAATAAAAGCCATCAGGACTCTGCTACACAGCATGAGTATTGGTTTGGTTATGTAAATACAGGCAACACACATTGAAAATATTGACTTTAAGAATAGTGAGGAAACCTGGTGGTGCAGGTAAGGGCTTGAATCTTTTTTATGGCAATCAGCTATCTGCCTAGCCTGCCTCTCAGTTTTGTCTTCTTTAACTTATGTTTACCTGTTTCATAGAATCCATTTGTATTTGCACATTGTTTTAAAGTTATTAGATGGAAAGGAACTAGGAAGGAGATTATTGTGTGACTGTCGGTTGTTTTTTGGTGTGGGGTTTTTTTTTTTTTAAATGAAAGTGAAATGGGGCTGGAGTGTGGGAAATTCTTTCCTTCAGCAGTCACTTAACAAATTGGCCATTTTTCATCTACTTTGAGTGGGGGAAAAGAATTTTAAAGGAAAACACTGCAAAAAGTTATTAATTGAAGAAAGATCTTTGGCCTTCATTATTCCAACCAATGAAAGCAAAATTTATGCATCATTATTTGGGATATTGTTTTCTAAAAAGGCTATAACAAGTAAAAGTAGACAGACAGAAGATAAAGCAGGAAAATACTAAGATATGGAAAAAAACAAACCCTGTCAATAGTCAACATTTCCAACACATGCATTTTTAATTTGCATTTCATTTAGGAATATAAGATTCACTATCATGATTTAACCATTAGTCAACTATACCAAGGGGGATCCTAAATATTTGTTACAGAACAACACACATACACGCTCAGAACCACACACATACACACTTGGATTTTATTCTTCCCTGTATTCAGACTATTCTTTGTATTACAACATACATTTATTTCATACATGCAATGTTTACTGTAATAGCATTGCAGTCTTACCAGTATTACGGCATCCAAGACCACAAGTGTGATGAGGGATTCAGACTACCTACTTCGCAGTGCTACCTGAGCCCGCCTGCCTCTACAGTCGAGAAAAGAAGGAATCTCCAATAGCTGAGCTGGGCACCTATAACCAACAGCCTGAATGTTGCTCAAAACATCACAGATTATCAGTACAGAAACATCTATCCTGATCTCCAGTGTAACATAGACCGCTCTTGAATTAACTTGTTTTTTAATTACAGCATCTGCTGAGAAATCCAGTTTGTATCTAGAACCAACAAGTCTTGTATAATTACATTGATAAAAATTTATGGTCTGGATTTTTTCAGCCACAAAGGCCAGCCAATGAATCTTTTAAAGAAATTTCTATTGTCCATAAAAATGTTTGTGGGGAAAAAAAAAAAAAGGCAAAATAAAAGCTTGCTCTGTCTGCCTATTTTTTGTTAAGCCAAATAACATTTTTCTTGAGATCTTCAAGACCTATTCTCAATCCCCCAATGTTTTTTTATGTTTCACCTCTAATCCTCTTTCTCATCTCTCAACTTGCTTCTTGAATTCTGAACAACAGAACTAAGTATAATATTTGGGCACAACACAAAGAGGTATTACCTACGTTTTCTGTTCTACTAGATACACCTTGCCTATGGATATCACTGCCTTTTTAGGCAAAGTACCACATTGAGAGCTTATTGTCCACCAGACTGCTTCACAGAAAAACTGCTTCCATGGAAAGTATCCTCCATCATCCATTCTTTGTTCATATAAATATAAATAAAATCCATACACTTGGCAACTCTGAAACACACTCTGAAGTTTGTTAACACAATGTTTAGCACAGTCAGCACCTGAGAGGGAGGCAGGTAACTCAACGCACAATTCTGAGCACAGGAATAAGTATTCCTGGTGCCTCCAGTGACCCGATTTCTCTCTGAAATGTTAGCATTCACTATTCTTAGCATATTCAACACAATATTAAAGTCATCTGCATCTTCTTTTTTTTTTTTTTTTTTAATAGATACTGCCATAGTAGCTTCAGGTATTGCTTCAGTATAAAAAGATTTATTTAAAAAGAATATACACAAAGATACACAAAGGTGTCACAGGAGACTTCGGTCAAACTCTTTGGTCAATAGATCCCTCTCTTTTCAGGTCAGGCACACAAATCATAGAATCATAGAATCATTAAGGTTGGAAAAGACCTCTAAGATCATCTAGTCCAACCATCAACCCAACACCTCCATGCCTACTAAACCATGTCCCGAAGTGCCACATCTACACGTTTTTTGAACTCCTCCAGGGATGGTGACTCCACCACCTCTCTGGGCAGCCTGTTCCAATGCTTGACTACTCTTTCAGTAAAGAAATTTTTCCTAATAACCAATCTAATCCTTTCAAAGTGCTTCTTCATGACTTCCTTATGTGCTTCCACGGCATTTCCTTAGCTGCTGTTCATTCAATCAAGCAGCTTCAGATGATGACCAATTTCTTGTGTTTGGATTCAACTCTTAGAGGACCCTCAAAACCATGGCTCAGATTTGCTTGGCTTGTATGTAACTTTTGTTTGGCTGATGGCTTCAATTCTTCCAACCATTTTATGCTGTTCCCTGCCCTCCTGCTCTGAGAGGGCCAGGTGTACCTCTGAGGGACATTTCAGCCCAGCCAGCTGCACTGCAGTGAGTCCTTCTGTGTGACTGATCAGGTTTGATGAAATATCCCACTCCAAAATGGAAGTAAAGTAGGTTAAGGCAATTCTTTTATCACAGTTCACTAAACTCTCCCTATTTTTAAGCAACATGAACTATTGCAACCCTTCAGATTTCTAATTTAAGCAACATCCCTATTTCTGCAACTTTTTTCACTTATGATTCATATTATATTTTCCAGAAGTATTTCCTGCTCTTCTTCAAAAATACAGTTTGTTTCAACTGTAGTCAAAGCTATTGCCTGCATTGTGATAGCAAATGCTTTTTGTGCAGTATATACAATCGTATGTACCCTACATTGCAAGACTGGGGTCTAGTATTTGACAAACTCCTGCTAATAAGCATAAGCACAGCACAGACAATATTCAGGTGAAAAAAAAAAAAGCTGGAAGTTGATTAAAAATATTTCAAAACTGATTCTGAAGTATCATATCATATGAGTTCTCTGGCCCCTATTCAGACTGCCATTTGAGAAGAAATCCCAATCTAGTTCTTTCCTACCTTTTTTGTCTGCAAAAACCAAGATAATCTGCAATATGCCTGTGAAAAGGAAAGTGCATTTGCATATATACTGGATTCAGTTTCTTACAAGGTATGTCTTTTCTTGGCTGGGCAAATGTATTTCCTCTTGTAAATGTAAAGACTCTGCCTCCTTGTATAGAGTTTTGTTTGAAACCACCCAAGAACAGCTCACATAAAGAGTGCACACGTAAGCACAATGGGCTCAACATCCTATAAGCAAAACTCTTTACTCTGCTAAGCTGACGTTTTTCAGTTTTTGGCAGAAAGATCATTCTAGAACTCTAATAAATGTACATTCAAGTCATAAGGCTTTTCTCAGCTAAAGATTTACATGGGCCTCCTTTGTATCAGCCACAAAAGTATTTTAAGAGTTTGGAAATTCTAGAAGCTTTCCTCCTGCCTTACTCAGCCACTCAAGCTTGATCCTCATTAAATCCCCTGACATGTAATATATTCCAGTGTACAAGAAGCCCTTCATTACTTCTCCATGCTTAGAAGGTAATAAACCCATTTCAAAGGATGGAAGTAGGAACTATTGCAGGTGTTTCCTTACCACTCCATGTTGAGCCAGGAAGGCTGTGCTAACACAGTTTGAATGAGTCAACAGTATGCTCCAGTAATGACTTGAGAAAAATCATTTTTAGATTCCAGTTAGGAGGGTTTCTGCTCTTGCAGAAGGTTTAGGAAGGAATTTATCTGAAATGCAGGATGGGTGCTGGAGATACTAATTCCATTTCTAACTCAGTTACCAACTTCTGTCAGCGTGGACTTAGTGGGTGACTGCACATCTGCCAAGCTGGGCTAACTGCCATGGGTGCGCTCTGAAGACTACAACTGAGCCTACAGTTTCTTACACAGCCTTTGCTTCTCCATGTGTGAAATGGAGATAATGAATTTAAACAGCATATTGTTAGGCTCATTTTATTTAATAAATGAGGACCTATGAGATCTCAGGTGAAAGCCATGCCCCAAAAGCTATTTTCCTACCATAATTTAAACAGGAACTATTTTTATTTTCCAAGATTCAGAACAGATGTATATCAGACTCAGTTCAGTACTGGGAATACTTCTGAAATACAGTTACAGAATGTGCGTGCAGAAGTACAAATTTCTCTGACACCTTAAACTTCACGATTTTTAAATGTATTTTACAATGAAGCATCAGTATTTTGACTCAAAAAAGTGGCCATGTTTGTCAGCACATGTATTGCAATACTGGTAGAACATCCTTCCAGTAAGACATCCAGATTGCTTTAAAATGGGACTAGATTCTTGGTTAATTACACACTCATGGACAAAGTAAACGTGCATTTGGACCCTTCCCTTCAGGCACTGAAGGGACTCCTCATGGATTCCTGTTCTCCTTTGGTTGTAACCCTTTCTTACCTGTGTAATTAGGAGGGCAGAGACAGACATAGTTGTTGATCCCATCCACGCATGTAGCGTTATTCTCACAGTCATTATCTTCGCAGTCATCTGGGTTTATTTCACACCTCTCCCCCTCATACCCAAGGACACAAGAACAGCTTTGGAGAAAGAAAAAAATGAATAAAAGTTAGCATGGATCTGAAGGGGCAGGAGGTTTGAGGTATAAAACTGAAATTAAAACATATTAAAGTGAGTTGCTGGAGCCAAATTCACTGCTATTGTGAAGTACAGAGCACTTTAACCCTATGTGTTTGGTGAAGGATGCAGTCTGATGGTTCATGGGGTCATGTAATTATTAAGAGATAAAAGCATCAGCAGGAGACAGCCTCTGTCGTGCTTCCCTTTGCTTTCTTTGTTGATAACCCTAGCCCTGAAGTAAGCAACTCCAGGGCAGGAGAGTAAACACTCACCACAGTATTCAAATCCTTGGCTTCTCTGTTAATGATTTTGTGAGTATATGGATACTTGCCTACTGAGGACTGCACAATCATAGGGTGACTTGGCAGCTTTTAGATAGCTTGCTCTCTTTAAAGAACAACGGCTTGAATTGAGTTTACAGACACGAACATTTTCTTCTCATTACCACTTTGTCACTTGTCCAAACAAGAAATGTTTGGGAATGATTGCTTTTACAAGTGAAGTAAGATTTTGGTACTTCTACAGCTCCTCCAACATCTATTTGTAGAAGAGCTGATGATGTCTCAATAATTCAACTAAAACACAAACAAACAATGGCAGAGCTAGAAATGGTTCTGTGAGGATGTGGATCTATTGAAGAATCATTGCACTAAATATTTTATCTCACAAGACTGTGATGTATGGTCCCTAGAGGGAGTGTAAGAAACTAAGTGGTTGAAGAATGACTTTAATTTTTTTTCAATCTCAGTTTCCTCTCTAGATCTACAAGTTATGATTACTAAGAGAACCTTTATATTTTAAAATAGCTGTAAGTGATAAAGAGGTGGAGGCCACAGTTTCCTAAAAGAGAGTCTAAAAACATGTGTTAAGTGCTCCAGTCATTTCAGTGGCTTCTAAGAAGCCAGCAATGATATTTGAAGTGTCAGTATTGCTGTTCACTAGTCACAGAAAGCGTGTGTGTGGAAGGGAAGTTGTGTTGTTTTGAGTTCCAGTCCAAACTACACATTTGCTCCGTGGTTCATTTCCTTTCCCATGCAAGTTCTGGTGGCAGAAAAGGAACTGAACAAATGTAAAGCACTACTGATTGATGAGATGAAAAACAGAAAGCACCAGAGCAGTCACACTAATTGCCATCCACTGCTTTCTGAAATCAGGAGAATTTCCAATGCAGAGATAGCTGCAGGGTACTTTTTTTCAGCTCAGATGGACAAAGTGGACATGGGGTGGTTATCCTGCTTTATGTAGGTGTCATGGGGTTGAGGTGAGGAATGCCCTGGAGAAATAGGAGATCTTAAGAATCTGTGAAGAAAACTACAGCACTTTTGGGCTGGTTGCTCTCAGCATGACATTTGCTTCTCTTCGTCCTGCGTGCCACAGACTGAGCAGAACACAGGGACTCCCCAGGGAGGGATGGCACAGCGCTCTGCATCCACCTTCAGTAGGTCCTAGGTTGGACTCTGAGGATAAGGTTAGATTCTTCATGACATGTGCAACCTCAGAAACGAAGGGAATAGCAAAGAGGAAGAAAAAAGGGTAGAGAATGTGTCTTGAGCCACCACAACAGTAAGATCTTCTAGATGGGTACAGAACAGGCATATAGGTCACATTCTAACAGTCATCTTCATTCAGTTCTGCAGGGACCATTCACAGGTCATGAGAGTTAGAAAACCTTCACCATGAATAACCAAAACCAAACTGCTCAAATCCAATTTAGGACACAATAAATCAATAAGAAATATTTTATTTTCCTGTCTCAAGGTCATTATTGCTAATAAAATATGTCCTCTTGCTGACCCTGCAAAGATCCAGAGGATCACAGGAGGCAGATAAGAATGAAGAGCTGGCACACCATCTTTTGTGGCAATGCAAGTGTTGGGGGGGGTGGGGGGTGTGTGGTTTAAAGACATCTAATTAAATACAGTGGCACATTCATCATGTCTCCTTTTTCGATTACAAAACCCCTTTTTCAGGGGTTTATAACTCAGCCATAAAAACATGCTCCAGGCTGCAACTTGGCATCCAAGGTCTCAGTTTGGGAGCACAATTTTTTCTCTCCATTTAAAGAAAAGCAACAAGAGTGGCTTTGTGCTGGTTATTTTTATGTGAATATAACACCATTTTCCTTCCACAAAAGGACTGGGACAGCTTGGATGTATGCAATTAAAAATGACATTAATAAATACTATCACAGTAATGGTTCAACTCAGTCAAGTTACCATTAGTAACAATACATATGGGATTGTTAACCTACAATTGCTCAGTATTAGGACACATTCCGTACTGAAAGAAATGTCAGCATAATTGATGACATTTGGCTACTGGTCCCTATGTATTATAGGGAGTCTTTACATTATTGCTTACGTATGATTCTTTATTATGATTTGCATTCAAATGTGCCAAATATGAGGACTGAAATTAAAAGATAAAACATACAATTTGGGACCCGGCTTGAATCATTTGTTGAAAGAGTTGCAGTTTGGGACTGTTTGTATGTATTTTCCCAGAAAAGGCTTAGAAGAAAAATGAAGTTTGCAGAGTGACTGGAAGGTCATCAAACTTTGGTTCCAGCTGACTGAGAGAGAAAATTAATTCCAGAGACAATGATGAAAACTTTGTACTGACTAAATAGTGAAGCAGTATGAGACAGCATTTCATTTGGACCTCAGAAACAATGGAGCCATGCAGGAAAGAACTATTTTCTAAGATGCTGTGATCGCATAAAGGTCCAAATTCCCTGTTCCTCCAGTTTAGGGATTTTCTGTTGGTGTTGTGTTTTCCTAAAAATAAAGAACTAAATAAAACCCTATTATCCTCATGAAGGTGCAAGGGAACACAGAACTTAATGACAACATTTTGGGGGGAAACTTTTGGAGCTGAAGTATACCGACAATTTTGTAAGTTTACTATATTAAAAATTTTTTTTTTTCGTAAACTCTAATGAAACCGTTTAGCATCTGTTTATTAAAATAGGCATACATACAGTGTATCATGTTTCAAAAAAGCCAGCTTTTAAATAGAGATAGTAAATTCTTTCAGGAATATTACAGTTTCTTGGTAAAGGAGCTTTTTACATCTACATCCCAATGGAGTGGCCTGTAAGTCTGGAAGTGCAACGTTTTTCCTTCAACTAGGCAGAATTAACAGTAGGGAGTTAATCAGTTCCAGGATTTTACATTTATGAGGGAACTCAAAGAAAACGCTCTGGAAAACAGAGGGGGTTTTACATGGAGAAAAGTAAAATAATCCAGAGACTTTGTTTCCCAACACCGTAGGTTATCAAAGATCAGCTGGTTGCCTGTGGCTAACTGAAGCAGAGCTGACAGCTCTGCCTCCTTTGTCAAAATCTCACTTACAGGCATGTTAAATGACCAGGACATGTCTGATTGACCATCTTATATTATCAGTCTCAGTAAGCACCATCTTGGCAACCTTTTGTCAAAGAAAACAGATTAGATTAGATTAGAATGAGTAATTCAAATGGAAGAAGAACTTCATGTTTCTAATCCCCTGAGCCACACGATGTCACTTAACTGTTCTTTAACACAGAAGAAGTCCCTACCTGAAAAAAGAGAATGTGAAAATTACTCAGAATTAAAAAGGTGCAAGAATAAAAGATGCCAAGAAGGACTGAAGAACTCCAGCTGAACCTTTGCCATTCAGCTGCCCACCAGGACCTGCTATTACAACAAATCTGAGCGGCTCATTCACTTGCTGCTGTCAGCCCTTGTAGGTACCAGGCACAGCGGGCAAGTTATGCTGGAATCTCAGTCATAACTATGAATTTCCTGTCTTTGCCTGGGGAACATCACCACCTTAGCATTATTTAAAAGGTAATTTTCTTGTCTAAGGCTAAAGAAACTTGAGAGTTAAACTGCTTGGCATTTCATAGGGAGAGAACTTTGGCTTAAGTTTCCTTTTTACAAGAGTAAAGATTTGACAAGTTTGGCAGCAGAGCTTGTGTATGAATATATTTCCCTAGGGAAGAGAATATACAGAAGATATAATTTCTTTTACAGGCCACACAACAGAAAAATCCAAGGAGGCCTCTCATGAAAATGTTTTTGATATCCACTTCCTCACAGCATATAATCTAAGGCAACGTTTTCCCATCTTGATGAACACAATTTATACGCACGTAACTCTGACTGCTGCCATCCACTGGAGAGGAGATTTCCCACCAAAAAAACCCAAACCAACCAAATTCAAGCTCAAAATATTTCTTTATCTTCCCATTCACTGGCTGTTCCATCCCCACACCACATTTCTCTAAGACACGCTAAAGCCCCACAGTCCTGTTCTCCAGAGCAGCTGGGGCTATGGACTGACTGAATTAAAAATATGGAGAGAAAATAGAGCAATGCATAAGCTGAACATTCAATTTTATGAAGCAAGATTTTGACGAGATATCATTTTATGTGTCTTTTATTAGACCAACTGAAACTATATAAATAACTATAAAAGCAGAAATCTTCCCTAAAAAGCCTCAAATGTCGTTAAGCAACAAAACCACCTCTGCAGTTTTGTAAAGGATCTCAAAAACTACATTAATTTGGAACTGAAGCAAATCCTCTGAAATTGTAAAATTCTTCACAAGAAAAATTCAGAAGCAGCTTTGATTTCAGGTCATTCAAAACTTTTTACTTTCTACCATAGAACAAAACTAAAATGCTAAAGAAAAACCCAATCCAAAATATAAGCTGAAGCCTTTCATTCCAGTATTATGGATATTATGAAATATTTTACTAGCACTTTTTAATATCAGCTAGATTTTTGAAAAATGAGTACTGAATGACAGAAAACAGATATTCTAATATGGTACAATTTTGCTTTGGTACAAGCTGGACAAAGCTATCTAAACAGTATTACATGAGGGTGACCAGAAGAGAATCCAAACCGAAAACCACCAGACCTTTATTTCTCTCAAGCAGAAACTGAACCTGAACTTTTACTCCAAAAATTGCCAGGCCTGCTAAAATCTGAGTCAAGAAGAGGTACATCAGATCACAAGTGCAGAGTAGTGGTTTCATCAAAATCTAGGGAGTCCTGTCAAGCAGCATGACCAGTTGCCCATGCTATGATCTGCAGAGCCTCCTCATCCTCTCCCAACACTATGCACCTGCACTATGCACTATGACCCTGCAGACGCATCTGTACCCAGGAGATGTGCTCTTCTGCGCTGCTCAGGGCCTTGTCACAGGTGCTCAAGCTAAGCTCTAAACTGCCCCTCATGGAGACGTGGCCATGTGTTTTACTCCTGTTCTCCCGTGTTGGAAAGCCTCAGGTTGTTATTTGTAACAGAGCCTGACAGTGCCCCTTCATCCCCATCGACCTGCACTTTTCCATTGTAATATCAGCAGTGTCCTTCTGTGTCCAGCATGTGCTGGATCGGTTTCTGCAAGGGAGGAATTCTTGAGGCTGGGCAGGCACAGAGACAGAGAGAAGCTCTGGGGCATTTCTTCCATTTTCTGCTTCCCCAGGGCAAAATGGAAGCTCTTCTGTGCCTCATTCCCACAGGAGGGATTTGGGGAGTCAAAAAGAAGCCACAGCACTTTGCTGGAAGTATAAAAGGCATCCTACCATTGGTAGGGGAACAGGAGGGGGGTGCTAACCCCCCACTGCACCTAAAGTCCTGTCAGTCATCCAAATTTTCACCTGGCCCTTTCTATTTTGAAAAAATCCTGTTTTCTGACATAAGATGATATGGGCTTGCTGACTTGGTTAACAAACAGTTAACCCCAGTTGGAACAGTCTTAATCACAGCTGAAACCAAACTGGAATCAAACTGAAAGAATGTACTGGTTTGACTCCCTGCTTACACCATTTATAAACCTTGCAATTCTGTGTCTCCCTCCAGCTGTCACTGATAGGAAGCTATATGTAGGAGAAGACAAAGCAGCAGCCTCAGTAATGTATAAAAGCTTTTAGAAGTGAGGCTTTCATATATGCAATTGAAACAACAGTATGGTGTACTTTTGTACATATTTGGCAAGAAATAGCATAAACTGAGGAACAAATCTATGAAAATGTCAGCAACTCTTTTCTAAAAAAATTCCTATCAACTTTAATGACAACTAGTGGCCAAAGCCTAAAACTTGTATTTTCTTAGCTGTAAAGTAATGCCTGTAGCAGCACATATCTTCCAGTTACCTCATGAAAATTTCTGGACTTTTCTTGGAGTATCCCCACCTATGCTACATCTTTCTTATATGAGAAAACTGAAATCTGTAATGTCCATCTGTAAAGGTTATTCTCTTGCAGGCACAATGCCCAAGATGTGGCAATCTCTCCCTGTTTTTTAATTGTTTCTTTAAAGCCTGTTTGACTACAAGGCTTTTCAGTATGAAAACATTTTGCATCTGGTTGTCAAGCAACAGATGCTTATTTTACAAATACAAAAAAGGGTATATGTGAGTTTGAAATGCCCCAAGGAAAATTAGCATAGAGATCACACAATGCAGATCAGGGAGACCGCTCAAAATAGCTCTTAAGAGTATATTCCATTATGAGAAAATAAGGAGGCCTGTTTCAGAGGAAACAACATGTCACCAATGAAACCAGACCAATTTTTTGTATGGCAAATAGAAATGTCACATGCAGCAGCTTTTATAAAGTAGCCATTATAGTTCATTATTGCAAAGTAGAAACATGTTTAATTTTATCATCTCATTTTAAATGAACTTTGTGTTACTACCTGAATCCATCTTTATTTCCCTCGGTGAGGTGGCAGGTCCCTCCATTCTGACATGGATTTTGAATGCAAGAATTAATGGGCACACTGCAGTCTCGACCCTATTTGGGAAAGTTGAAAAGAAACAAGGTTAGTAAGACTCATGTAATCTGAATCAATGTCCCTTGCTCCTTCACCCTGTGCGTGGCACCATTTACAGGAGGTCCGTGGTCTTCAGACCCATCACATCACCTAATGTTCTTTATTGATGGACAGATATATTCATCACTCAAGTGAGAATTTGGGTAGGGAAACTGTTCTGACCAATGGGACTGTGGGTATCTTGGTATCATTTCAGTTTCAAGATTTTAGTTAACTCTTTCATTTGACTGCTTTAAGGAAACATTTAGTTTCATCATTACTCTAACACACTTTAATCTCTAATGTTAATTATAATGGAGGAATTGATCATGACCAAAGGTAAGCAGAAGGCCACACACAGTCAGTACAAGACCACATAGAGTCAGCATTCATTCAGCCGAATTTACCAAGTGCTCAGTGAAACACTGCAGCAGTTAAACACTGCAACAGTACACCATACTCATTACTACGCATTGTCAAGAACTAAAACGGAAAATTCATTTTTATCGTGGGAGCTGAGTTTTAATTTCTCTACAGAACACACTGAATCCTGTTTGAGATATCATCATTGAATCAGTTCCCTTCCTAAAGATTGCCATAAAATATACATCGGTTCCAACTGAACTTCACTAGCTTGAACAACCCCCACTGTTACCAACTGAATTTTTATTGGCTCTTCAAGACATAGACATATTTCTCTGATCATTATATTCTGCTGATTAGAACAACCTATTTGCAAAATTGGCAAATACATCAAAGAGTTTGGTCTTGCTTTTCAGTTACTCACACAGTAGGGTGGAATAAAGACACCTGAAAGCCTCAATACTCAAGGGATCTGTGCAATCACAAGAAGTTCAAGAGATCTCTCTACTCTTCCTACCGAAGATCCCGTTAGCAGTGGCCCTCTGCCAGCTCATCTACTGGAAAGCTGATACATGACTGCAATCAAGATGAGAAAAATATCTCAGGAGATACATTAATTCAGTCAAGGTTGCTGGGTTTTTTTGCCTTGGTTTAAAAACCATTATTTACATTGTACTTTAGAGGAATAACAATGGTATATCTATTTGTAAGTCTCTAAACAAAGAGGGCAGATGCCAGCCCGTGACACCAGTTCGTAAGAGCTGTAACTTTTGTGTATTAGTATTGAACACTACCCTACTACCACTGCCAACTTTCCTTGCTGACCACACTCATCAGAAGTCATTCCTTTCTCCACCGAATTTGCAACAGCTTCTGACCCTTTTCAGACTTTACATACCTGGTATGATGTACTGGAGCAGGGGACACTCAAATTTTCTGTTTCTGTAGTCTCATTTTTTTATGATGGCTGTGTTGCCAAAATGAAGCATCTTGATGCTTCAGCCATATACTGCACAAGAGCATCAACTGTTAGTTGTTTTTCCACCTAGCTTTGAGACTTTGTTGTTCTCACTTAAGATATAGTATTACATTAGAATTAAGAATGGACTTTGAGAAACTTAACAATGTACTTGGCAGATACCTGACAATGATTTGCTTGCCTCAGGATGAATACAGTGGGGTTCAAAAAGGCATAGAAAAGGACTACCAACGTGTTCAAAGAGATGGAGCAACTATTTTAGAAGAAGATACTACAAAGACTAGGACACTTTAGTCTGGAGAAAAGAAAACTGATGGGAGTGATATGATTGAGGTTTACAAAATCATGGAGGTGGTGAATGCAGAATTTGTCACACACTAAATCCCTCAGCAGTAGAGGGACACTTAATGATTTAGAAGATGAGCTTAATATAGATAAAAGAAAATACTTCTTCCAAAGTATGAGCTTCTGGGATGTTTTTGCCACAGGAAGTTGCGAAGTCAGATAGTATAAAAGCCATTAGACAAATTCACATACAATAGACCCAAAACAGATATGAAAGGCAATAGGCAAACATCAACATCCCTAGTTGGATGATGGTGGGCGCTGGGAGAACTGGAGAGGAGTGCTGGCCAGGCTTGTGTATTCTTCTCAAACAGTAAAGATTTGCTGCTGCCCCCATGAGAGACAGAATGCTGCAATAAATGCACTACAGACCCATTATGGCATTTCTCATGTTCTTATGTCAAAGTTGTTTGAAAGGCTTATTTGGCTTACAACAAGGAAAAGGTTCCCTATCTTTTTTTCAAAAGAACCTAGCTGCTCCCTGAACCAAGAATACATGGTTTTGTGCATTATAAGGGAACAGATCTCTCAGGAAAACCACACCAGGTTGGGTTTGATCATTTTGTCTATGGCTGCATATCTGTTTGGGAAATCTCGCTCTTGAACGAAGAACAAATAGGCTAGTCACATCTTTCTAACCCTTGTTCATCATTGCCCACCTCTCTCTCCCACATCCTACACTGATCAGAAGTTCATGCTCAGCTCTTGACTGGTGTGCCCATTTCCAGCAATGTGCCCAGCCTGGAGGTGACAAGCCAGCAGGACAAGGACTGTGCTGGTTCTGTGACAGCTTAAGCTCCATTCATGCTTTAAGTACTGTATAAATAATAGTAGGAATCTTAATTTGTCTCTGGAGTGTTTATCTTGAAATTGGTGCAGCCTCAATTAAGCCTAATCAAGGCATCAGAAAACCAAAACCAGCTTATAAGTGTGAAATTTTCTACAGTTCATTTGATCTGGTCTGTCCACTCCTGGTGCTAGGCTCTCCCATTCACATGCCACACAGTTCAGTCCTCCAAATACTACTGAAATCTTCAGTATTTTGTCAGATAGGACATACTGCCATCATACTGTGAGAAGGACTCACACACACACAGTAATTATACTTTCGTCCAACACCACAGAGGAGCTTTGTTACAGAAATGGGAGACAAAGCTGTATTTCTTGAGGCTCCGTCCCCAGCATTCCCCAGAGAGAGGAGAAGCAGCTTTGCATTTTAAAATTTGTGCAAATACAAGGAAACACGGACATCCTTTTCCTTGGTTGAATCAGAAGAGAAACATTTCCAAAGAACAACAGAAAGACCTGGCCAACTCCCTGCCTCACGGTGAGTTCATTCCCCCAACACAGCAGTGCAGGCAGCATGTGAAGACCTCACCCAAGACCTGGCAGAGAGGGTTTCTCCTTCATCCATGCTGCATTTGCCAAACAGCTTGTCCTTCTCCATTTGAAATCCCAAGCCCCCAAATGTCTCAGGGAAGAACTGGGAAAGTGCCGAAGGAAGCTCATGCAGGTTTTATTTTGGCACCATGTGGTCCGCAGCACTTCACGGATGTGAGCCACGCAGCATTAACACTAATCCGCTGCCACCCTTCTGCAACATTGCCTGTGTTCTGTCCATCTGTGTTGTGAATCCTGTGTGTTTACCTAGTTATCCTAGTGAAGCTGGAAGATGCCATTTTTTTATATTTCTAAGATCACAAATACTTTTCCTGTGTCCCTGAAGAACTGACTATTTTATAGATACTTCACTAACGTCAGTTACTTCTGTCTCACATGAACTCTTCATCCCTGTATCACTAAAATATTAAACCCTTTGCAGCTAAGCATAGCAAGAAGCAAAGCAGAAACTACAGCATCTGTTTTTCTGAAGGTTTTTGTCACAGTTGAACACCATGTAAAACAGTCCCATCACTTCTACTGTAATTACTCAGATTATTTTGAATGTTCTTGTGAAAAATTAATAAAGATAAATGTTAAAATGAGAGCAAGGCATTTTCAGTCTCTCTCATTGGCACATGAAATTTCTCATGACTTAGACTCAGCTCTCATTTCTGTATGAACGTGGCTGAATTTTTGGCTTCTTGGTCCTCAGGCACCATGGAAACTGATTAGTATGTGCTGCTGAATCAGACTTAATTACAACACTATGTTGCTATGTGGCTTTAGGAAAATTAGTCTCTCTGACTCAGTTTACTCATTGTGATAAATGGGCAAACAGCACTTAATCTTTCTCTGAGGATTATCTTCTCTGACTTGACTTTATCAAGAGAGAGCACATTGAGAGCCCACAAAACAAGTACAATTTCTCTAACACAGAAGACTGAAAAACAAAGAATTCTGAAAGGAGAGAAGCTGCAGAAAATATTGGTACTAATAAATCTACAGCAAAGCAAGGCCATTTTATTTCTGTATAAGACTGTCACTTCCCAGAAGAGCCTAAAGACATTCTAGAAACATCTTTCAAATGAATAATGCAGTTCTCTAGTCTCAATTTACAGTAAGACTGTTCTTACTGGAAAAATGGAATTGCTGTCAAGCATCACTAAAATTAATTTATCTGTGAGTTGGGAAAACTCTTTGTATTACATTCCTGGAAATAACTATTGTTACAAAGGAGAATATTGTATATTTGCTTCAAGACTAAAGAGCCTTTTAATGAAGTCTGAATCAGAAAAAGAGGTGCAGACTTTGTTTCAAGGACAGGCAAGAAGAGATGACTGTCCCAGCAATTCACAGAAAGAGGATGAAGGTCCCTCTGTGTGCAATATTTTATTTCTAGAGCTTTTTTAAGCTGCAATAAATTTTTGTCTAGTCCGATAGGAAAGCATCAGATCCAAACCACTTTTATATAATTTCTCTCATTTTCTATAGGAGAGGAAAGGATTTTATCTGGGCAGCTCCATCTCCATATTTTAGTGAATGAGAACAGAAACTATCCACCATGCTCAGACAGTGTCAATTCTTCATTTCATACTCAATAGTGACTAACCGTACTGGGCATTAGTGTATATACAAGCTGTTCCTCAATACTGCTGTGCCAAATTCTAGCCTTTACAAGTATCCAATACTGGAAAACATTACATCATGATTAGTAAAACACCCAAGAACAAGTAGCAAAAACTAATAGGGACTTCAGCAGGAAGAACAAAGGATAATATGATAAAGAAGCACGCATTTGCTTTGACACTGTTTCAACCACTGCAATGATTTTTTTTTAATTAATTTTCACAAATTAGTATTGTCTATGGAGACTGAAAGCTTCATACAAGACTGAATAGCAGAGATTTGACCTCTGTCCATTTTAACGTGATCCTTCACCCGTTTCTAACAGCAGCAGGCATAGATAAGAGGCAGCAGCATGGAGCTTGCCACAGGCACAAGGTATCGTAGAATGATAGAATACCAGGAATCCTCAACCTTTCTTGGCAAAAGCACGGTCTAGACAAGATGGCCCAGCACCCTGTCCAGCTGAATCTTAAAAGTGTCCAATGTTGGAGAAGCCATCACTTCCCTGGGGAGATTATTCCAACGGCTGACTGTTCTCATTGTGAAAAATTTTCCTCTTGTGTCCAACCAGAATCTCTCCAGGAGTAACTTGTACCCACTACCCCTCATCTTTTCCATGTGACACCTTGTAAAAAGGGAGTCTCCATCTTCTTTGTAGCTACCCTTCAAATACTGGAACATGGTGATAAGGTCTCGCCTAAGCCTTCTTTTTTCAAGGCTGAACAAACCCAGTTCAACAAACAAACCTCTCAGCCTTTCCTCAAACAGCAGGCTTCCTAGTCCTTTCATCATCTTTGTGTCCCTTCTCTGGATCCCCTCCAGCCTGTCCACATCTTTTTTGTATAGCGGGGACCAAAACTGAACACAGTATTCCAAGTGTGGCCTGACAAGCACTGAGCAGGGTGGGATAATGACTTCTTTATCTCTGCTGGTGATGCCCTTGTTGATGCAGCCCAGCATCCTGTTGGCTTTCTTTGCCGCAGCAGCACACTGTTCACTCATATTGAGCTTGTTGTCCACCAGGACCCCCAGGTCCCTTTCCACAGACCTGCTCCCCAGCTGGGTAGATCCCAGCCTGTGCTGCACTCCTGGATTATGTTTTCCCAGGTGCAAGATCTTACAGTTGTCCTTGCTGAACTTCATAAGGCTCTTGTTAGCCCACTCTTTCAGCCTATCAAGGTCTTCCTGCAGGGTGACTCTCCCTTCTGAAGTGTCCACTTCCCCACTCAGTTTGGTATCATCAGCAAACTTCATCAGGATACACTTGATACCATCATCGAGATTACTTATGAAGATATTAAACAGTGTTGGGCCCAATAACGATCCCTGGGGAACCCTACTTGTGACAGGTTGCCAGTTTGAAAAGGAGCTATTTACCATCACCCTCTGGGTGTGGCCTGTCAGCCAGTTCCCCACCCACCACACAGACCACTTGTCTAAACCTTAATGCATCAGTTTCTCTAGGAGGAGGCTGTGGGAAACCGTATCAAAAGCTCCAGGAATTCCAGGTAGACAACCAGGTGGACAATCCAGGTAGAAACCTCCTAGTGTAGAAAACTATCACTGCTGACTGCAGTGGAAACATGATCCAGCCAGTGATGAAGACACCTGCAGACAGGCAGAAATCTATCCAACTTCAATGGGTCATAAATAGGGAGACCTCTTTCCAGCTAATTACAGCCTTATTCAATGACTACAATGTTTTAAAGCATGCTGGAAAAATGAGCTATACAAAAGAAATACCAAAGTTTATTTGAGTTGTTAACAATATACAACATGTTCATAATAAATTTTATTTAGATGGTATATGTAGAGAACAGATGGTAGCGTTTATGTGTTTAGTAAAAATACTAGACAAAGACAAATATAGTTGATAGAGACTTTAAATTAAGAACTAGGAAATTTTCATAAACAACTTCATTATCAAGCTCTAAATACAGCTAAAGCTTTTAGGGAAATCAGACGAAATTACCAGCAACAAAGATACTGTATTGCAAACCTACTGCTTTACATTCCTAATAGTGGAAGTAATGCATCTACATCCAACTCTCAGTCTCACAAATGTTAATACACTTGTCTTATGGGTGTCTTATGGGGGTCAGAAGTTAATAAGCAATCATTACATTAAGGGAAAAGGCTAAGTAAATCTTCCACTTCATGACAGGCTTGAAGGAAAATTCACGGAAAGATAAACTGAGAAGTACAATGTGTTCTATGAGTGTGTATTCAGGAATGTTATTCAAACTTACAAGTATCTGCCAGCTTTAAAATTTTAACCTCCTAATGTTGTGAAATTAAGGAAAACTGGACACAGCCACTATGTATAGGTTTGCTCTGCTTCCACAGAGCTTGGAAAGTATTTTATTAAACACAGTTTTCTGAACAATTCTGATGCATGCTGATTGCTTGAGTGTTAAAACTACCTCTGCATGTGTCAGTGGGACTCGTTCATATATTCAGACCTGCAAAGGTCTAATAGCAGAGTGAAGGGCTAAATGTGGTGTGTAAACCTGTCATGAATCCTGATTCTTCATTTAAAAGAATAAGATGAGATGGGATGAGAGGAGAGGGGGAAAAAACCATCCAGAAATAATAGAAGACACAGACACTCAATGCAGAAAGAGAATACAGTTTAAACTCTTGAATGGATTTTTAACTTGAGTTTTGCTTCTTTCATGCTTAGTAAAGTGAGAACTATGATCAAAGATTTTCCTGAAGTTATGGCATACAGCTATCCAATAAGGTATAAACAGATGCTACAGTCTTTTACCTAGTCGCAACTTTACCAGTGTTGTCTTTCACCATTTGAAACCTTTATCCCTCTGTCATAAATAGTCAAAATTGGAGAGTAAATTGAAATATTCCCAGGGCAGGAAGGGAAAGAGATGTCTCACAAAGTTTTATCACATAAACCTCAATTCCACTAGAAAATTAAGCTAGGAAATAAGAATGAGGTATTCAGCACTTTCCCTGTAATAATACATTTAGAAGCCATAAATACAAAGGAGAAACAAGAAGAATTTTGCATAATTGATGAAGGAAACACGATGCTATGAATTCAGCTACACAGCCAATACACACAGATGCAAGTTTGGTAGGAAAAATTCTCTCAAGTTCTATTCACAATTGTGTATTTAAGATCCTTTCATTGCAAAGAAACCCAGTATTTGCTATAATGAGATCATGAAAAGTTTTATGTGTACTGCAAATCTTAAAGCAAGTTATGAAAGTTAGCATGCCATCTTATGCTAATTGCAGCATGAAGGACTTAATGGACACCTCAATGATCACTGCAAACACAGCTACTCAGCTTTGTGAAGAGAATAATTAGTTATCAAATAATTAGCGATGTTGCAATCTGAGTGAAGAATGAAACTAACTTTAAAATATAAAATTAATCTAAATTATTTTGCAGCAAGGGCTAAAAAAATATAGCATTGGGAATTACTCTACTATTATTTTACCAATGGAATCATTTGAAATTGATTTCCTAATTGATTGCACTGATATTAAGATGTATGTAGACAGCTTAGACACTGATATCTATATACAGTAGTATGAAGTTCTTCAGTAGATCCAGGTGATACTGTTTCCTTGTTTATGCTCTTTCTGGCCATGGACATAATGGCTAAGCCTCAATCTGGAAAAGATGTAGATGACGCTCATTGGCAAGGTCAAACAACTACAAGAGCTGGCAGGGTGTATGTTAGATCCATCTGCTTAGGCATATATACAAATTATTTGGCAAGGCATGGATAGTATCACAGTAATTTTGGATCAGACTGCTTTTAGATTGCCAGGTGGAAGTCGAAAGATTTTGATCATCTGCTGTTCGCAAAAAGGCTGTGACTCCATTCCTCTAGAATGTGACTGCATTCCTTCTGAATGCAGACCTTGCTACAGACATCCACGCCTTGGATGCCTCTAGGTTAGGGTACACACAGTGGTGATGAATTAACTATTTCTCTTTAGTCATCTGTCCCAATGCGGTAATAAAAATGTACCTTCTGAGGATTGCTGTTTACAAGCCAATTAATTTAACATGAAAAAGCAATTAATTTCATCCATTTCTAGTTCTGAAAAAAGTTTTAATATAAATTTGAATTTACCTAGACAATTCTGATTTCTTTTTTTAGTTCAATATTGTTGTTTATACAGCTGTATTTACATTGACACAACAATACAACAAAAAAATTGCCCGCTGCTAATAAGCATCATGAGAAATACTATTTGCTAAATGGCATAGAAGCTAGATTATGAAAAGAAGATACATTGATATTGGGTTTGTTGCTGCTCCTGCCCCCTGCCATTTGGCTGATTTAACTCCCTCTGAAATCTTTCACAGTGTTAGTGTCTGAAATAAAAATACAGATAATAGTTATTTATACCCCACCATCTTCAGCACTGTATAGCTATCTTCTGTGCCAGTCTACCTTCATCTGGCACCTGATTAAACAATAATTGGGCATGGTAGCAGCACTTCTTAGTGACTTCCTTGTCCTTGTTAATAAATCACAATTGCCAATTTATAGCAAATTAGGTGAACTCTGCTCTCTTAAGCCTCATTTTATTTAAATCAGAAAGATTTATGATCCTCCAGGGTATAATACACCTTCCATTACCTCCGTAGCTAGTAATCAAGAATATGCCCGTCAAAGTCAAAGTGCAAGGATTCATCATATTGTTTTTTAAAATCTCTGGTTCTTCTCCTATGATTATGAAATTTAATTCCCAGTGGACATCTGAGGTTTATTTTGCAATTATATTCATTACCACGTAAATCCTGATTGTCCTTCTAAACCTCTCCTTACATAAGGGGTTTCAATGGTCTTTTGGGCTTTTAATCAATGACAGAAGATATGTCATTCATCTCTCATGGAGTTAATTCACATAGCACATATCTGAACTGAGTCCAGAGGTGCTAAAGTGGATGGGGCAGGTGCTGTAGAACTTCCAGGGTTACTCGATCAACTGCCTGATGCAGATCACTGGGTGAATGTTTTGGAAGATGTAGAAGAAAATTAGGGACACTGAAAATAGTTGATTTTGCCCAGGGTTGCCTCTGTACATAAAATCCAATCCAAAATATGTGATGTAAAAAAGACATTGTATATTTTATATGTAGTCTCTAATTCAACCAACATTCATGAATGCGAACAATGTTTTCAGTACCCTCAAAACATTTAAGGGCCTATTTATTTTAAAATACATGTTGCAGTGACAACAAAATTTTCTCTCTCAGGCTATCAAAAACCAGTGGCTCTTTTCTAATGTGAACACTGTAGAGAAAGTTATAAAGACTGGACATTTGTATAGAAAACACAATTCCTATTAATAAGAAATAAAAGAAAATATAATTGTTGTATTTTAAACTTATTCCTCAAGGCAATTAATTTATGCCTAACAAGCTATTGAATGCAGCCTGCATGAGAGAGGAGGGACACATCACATGCAGGAACCTCATGAAACCTAACATGAGGCAGGGCTTATGCGATTAAAAATCCTCTCAAAAGCACTCACTAGATTTCTGAAATAAATAGAGCTAAAGATGCTGGAAGAGTCACAGCCCATTTGAAGAAACTTTTGCTGGTGTATCCCTGCCTGTTAAGGATGCAGGCTTTTGGTGGGGAACAGTTCTGTACTGATAAAAGGTCTCATGCTGAAATACATGTTATATCAGCAAAAATGCCAGTATAATCTGTTTTGCTTGTGGAAGCTGTGTAAAGCTTCCCCTACAAGGCTCGCCAGTTCAGAGATACCAGCAGTCCTTTCTGGCATAAACCAAGACTGTAAGGTGGTAGTGGATTGAATTGTGACAGGTAACCCAGGCAGGCAGCGATGTTTTCAGAAGCAAACATGCTAATGAATTTTTCAGACTACTAAAGAAATCAAACATGCCCACTATGATAATGAGCAAAAGCACAACGTTTATTTCAGAGGCGCTCAGAGTTATGAGGAGGGGACTCCCAGGGTGCCATGGAGACAGGTGTCTGCCCTGCACCAGCTCAGTGTTGGAGCCTGACTGTCAGCAATGGAGTGCGGAGAGCTTCGTACTTTACCTGCAGTGTACGTGCACTTAGCTCTACACAGTAATCTACTAATTCTCAAACTAGTCTGGCATTATATAATTTCTATTAACAGGAGAGAGTTTACTCTCACATGATAAAGAAAGGTTTTTTTCAGCTTAGCCTGCTTACAGTAACTTCACCAATTCCATCATCCCCAAAGGAAAGGGGAAAATAAGGCAATTAACCTCCTAGGACAACTTCTGTTCATGTTCTTGGACAACAAAAGAAACCCAAAAGTCATATTGTCAAGTACAGTCAATGCCAAGAAAGCCTCAAGGATAACAGATGACAGACAATCACAAGAAAATCTAACAATAAGGATTTTCAGCTGTGACCACCTACTTCAACTGATTCAATTATGCGGAAATGGTGGGATGCAGAAAATTAAGAGCTAGCTAAAGAGCAGATTAAGCAGAGTTATAGCAACCAGCAATCACCTGAAAGACAGACATACCACAGAGGAATAAAAATTATTATTTAGTGTAATAGGACCAGGCAAACATAAGAACAAGATCCTGAAATTCAGACTAAATGCCAATAAAAACTTCTATTTTACCATGGGAAAAGAAAGATTGGAAGCCTGGTCTCTTAAGGCATTTAGAACTAGACCAGAAAAACAGTAGTAAAAACAAAGCGGGGGGGAATAATCCACATTGACAAAAGAATGAATATGACTGTGCCCACCTGTGGGTATGGCTTACTATTCACTTTAACTGCTCAGCTACTTCTCCTGATGCAGCATTGAACAAACACAGCAAATGCCTGAAGCTGCTCAATATCTGCTTTCTTGCTGGCCTAACAAAAATGTAAATACTTCTTCAGAGTTGGCTTTATTGTTAAGAGCCCTCATTAGTGCATGCCACAATACATCACTGCGTTTTTTACAGGACTTGTGGTGGGTGTTTGCCTGCCTCACGACCTTCAGCCAGCAACTGTGGCAGCAATCCCTCCTTAAGCCTTTCATGTTTATGCTCTTCTAGATGTAAGTCTCCGTTTTCTTTAGACCTACTATAACTGAAAGGGCAAAAAGAAAGAAACACAAATCTGACTGATGCATAGTAAGTTTTACAGAATAAGCATACACAGGAAAATACTGTGATTTCTGCAGGTTTTTTCTGCCCCAGGAGCATTACATGAAATGATAACCACCTACTGCTGACACTGGTGTTTGCCCTAAAAATTCATACATAAGTATAGATCTACTCATTTTACATGGCCACCCATTACTTCTTATCCCTAACGGCTTTCTGCTTTATTATACTAAGAGTGGAAAATGCTTCTTCAACATTCATTAGTAAGTATTTTAAGTATGGTTAAAATAAACAAATAAAAAATAAAACACCCCAGATCACATAAACACACACTCCAGGAGAATTGATCAGAATGAAAGTTCAAGGCAGAATCAGCTGCACTGATTTCTTCATATGAAAACTTGGCATTGAGCTTACATTCCACTGTCTGTCCCCCCAACCCGGACATTGGGAGAGGAAAGAGGCCAAGACAGGGTAACATGTGAAGGCAGAGACGTTTCCTCTCCTGCCTCACGTGGATGAGGGCAGGCTGGTTTAAGAGTTTTTCCAATTTCTCCTCCTTTTGCAATGCTAACTTGGGGATTTATTTGTGCACTGACTGATGTATATGGGGACTTACATGCATATGTTAATAGATCCAAAGAAACAAAAGCACGGAATTACATTTCCAAACAGTATTAGCCTAACAAACTAGGCATGGACCCTCACACAGCTGGCATGCATCAGCAGCCAAACTCTATACTTGGTTACATTCATATAACCCCACCCAAATCAGCATAACTAAGTGAGAAACTGGCCTATTGGAATAAACTTGAACTGTCTTGGCCTTGAGCTGTAAGAGCTGGCCAGAATATCTGTACATGAGCAAACAATACCATATCTACATTTTAAGATCAGTTCTATGTTGAATACTCCTAAAACAGACATTATTCTAGGCCTCTGACAGATTACTCATGTAACGCTACAGAAGTACATCTACACAGCAAAGTGCAAATACAGCAAACTTCACTTGTCCATGCTCCAGGCAAATGCAAGGCCACGTGCACCCCCATGAGTGAATGATACAGTCAGTGCAGCACCGAGTCCATGCTAATGGTATGGGGTCTGTACTGATATAACCTGCTTATTAGCCCTGTGCTGAGCAGTCACAGCTTCTGCTCAGCTACATCTGTCTGCTGAAGTGCTGGCACATTAGTTATATCTGTGTACAACATGTGATAGACACGAATCCCACATATCCCAGAGACACTTTGTTCTGAGATTCTCAATTTCTAACCCTGTTTCCAGGGATGAAAACCTGGCGCAGGGGGTGGGGAGGAGGAAGAGCCAAATTCCTAGCAGAACTTCGGAGCCAGCTTCCTCACTAAATATCACTCTGGCTTCACTATAATGCCTCCCACCACACGAGTCTGGCTGCAAAGAATCCTGTCTCTCCAAAGCCCAAGAGCTTTACCCAGGATTTTTCCAACTGTATCTGTCATTCTGGATGACTGGTGAAATTGCTTGAACCCTCAAGATACTGCAGTGCTGCTAGAAAAGTCAGGACACTGGCTGAACTCAACAGGGAGGTGAATAGAGTTGGATAAAATTTACAGAGCAACTCTACCACAGACATGCATCAGCATCTGTTGCCTAAAGTGTGGGATATGTGCTATACTAATTTCACCTATCTTCACTTTCCATTTCAGACAGTTTTCAGTAACAGCAGAACCCAGAGTTGACAAACATCCTGCATCCCAACAGCTCAGGCTCCCATTTATCTGAGCAATCAAAGAGGATACGGCGATGCCTAGGCAGGTAGTGCATTTCATATTCTAGGTTGGCAATGTTCTTTCATTTCAGATAAAACACAGATGTATTTTAAACTCTCTTTCCTCAGTTCTACAAATAACTCTTTTTGGGAGAAAGAAAACTATTCTCCTTCATTTGTTGTTACCTCAGTTTTAAGAAAAAAAAGGATGAAAGATACAAAAATCAGCCAAAAAATCCAAAAGTGTGTTTTCAGAATACAGCAACAGCAAAGTACACTGAGCGTTGGTTTCACTTACCTTAGTTTTTACTACAGCTATTCAAGTAAATCCTTTCTCAATGGCTTATTGATTGCACGTTTGGAATATTCTCTTGAATTCTAACACCCATAGTCTAGATTTTACAATATCAATGGGAATACATAAAAGCCACACACTCTGCAGGATAAATGAATTAGTACTGTACCGTTATCTATTTACCATCTACCAGCTGCACTCACACACACTTACACTGCAGGTGGCCAGCAGCATTTCAAGCAGAAGAAAGCTTCATTTCTCTACTTATAATCATACTTCACAATCTAAACCACACATATTATTTAAATAATCTTTCAAAGAATGCTATGGAGAAGAGAAAAAAAATCGCTGGATAATTACACCTATGTCTGTGTTTAATATGAAAACAAAAGTTTCATAACATTAAGAGACATTTCCTGCCAGCATTGGTGGCACCCTGGAGCTCAAGCTTGTGCAGCCTGCCAGTCGCCGTAGGTGGCACTCTCACACCATCTCCCACTGTCTTTGGGGCTTTGTCCCCAAAGAACAACCGAAAAACCACTGTTTCAACCATGGCTTACCTATAGCAAACACATTCATCACCCATTTTAAGGAAAGAGCAGCAGCAAAGATAGCTATCAGCACATAGCCTTCCCCATTCCTAAGCAAGCAAGCTATATTTCTGTCATCAAACACAACTGCCTGGCCCACTGGCCTCTCAGCTCAGGCGGTCCATGAGTTATCTCACTTTTAAGTTTACTCAAACCCATCATGGGCAGCATTACATGTTGCTAAAAGCCCCTTAAGGTATGCATTCAATAGCAAAAACATTTTTGTGGTCATGAAAAATAAGAGATCTAGCCATTAACAATGTGATAGTGAAAAATAAAACTATAGGCTTTTGCAACTACAGTTAACTGGTACAAGTTCCTGATTCCATCAGGCACCAGTTTGGCAACTGGTAACTTAGGTGGCTTTCTGCTAGTTGGCCTACTGTTTTTTTTCTGAAGGCTAGCATGAGCATAGGAACCCCAGAAAGCAGTCTGTAACTGTCTGTCCCTTTCCAGGGAACATTACAAAGCCATCAGCTCATTTGAATGAGCTTACATTTGAAAAAAGGGTGGGTTTTTCACTTTATTGATGCACTCTTCCACACAGGATTTTTTCAAAATCTACATCAAACAAGGAAAAACAAATGCTGAGAGGGCAGATTTAGGGCAATTTATCAAGGTCTAGGAAATAGCTTCCAGATGGACAGAGCTGTTTGGTGCTTGCTGGTAAGAAGGAAGCAAGGTATTGTTATTGAATTAGCATGAATCTCTGGTGGAGAACTGTGTGGTAGATAGAGTGCTCCTTTCATATGGTTTGCATTTGGACCTGTCAAATTTCATTTTTATTCAAAAACCTGTGGTAAAGACACACAGTTCTTTTTTGCTTATTAAATTTCCACCAATTCTCCTTGTACTGTTATCTAGTCAGTATTTTTAAACTCTGCGCTAAGTGCCATGCCTGGGTCTGTTTGCTCTTTGCCATGCTTGGATGACAGCTTGGTGCTTACAACCACACAAGTGGTTTTAGGTTTTACATTCACACACTGAATGTCACCTGAGAAAGAGTGTGAGAGAGGAGAAAAGTTGGATGTTCTACGAGATGTTTAAACTGAGTCACTTCAAGAGTTTATCAAAACCTTTCTAAGTAAAATGATGCATACCGAGGTTTAATATACACTAGAAAGTGATTGCTAATGTAACTAGAGGATTATTCTTGATTATTCTTGTTAATATATCCTCCCTTTGTAAACATGTCTTCTAGCAGTATAAATGCATCTATACTAGTGCATTTGCTAATACAGAAATACTATAAAAAATAAAAGAAAAAACTAAGGGCAAAAAAAAGATATGCCCATAACAAACACATTCTACTCTGAACTACCTGGATATCTGTTCCACGATACGTGCCTTACAGAGTAAGACATACAAAAAGATTTATGTATTTTCCTGCTAGTTTTGAAAGCTTTTACTTTTCAAGTTATCCTAACAGTCACCTAGTCCCATCTGAAAAATTCAACCTAGTTTATGTTAAATATCAAATTAAAATGACTGTTCTATTAACCTGAGGAAATAAACAGCCACAGCTTCCCTCACTGCAAAGACAAATCAATCGTTACCAAGTAGTTTGTTTCAGTTGAATGAATTTATGACAATGTGATCTTTTAAGATCCTCAAAAAGTTGCTGGTTGATATGCCAGTGGGTAGAAGGATTTTTAATGAGAGGAAATTTCCAGTGGCTTTTTCAATTACTTAGGAGAATTGTTATTATTCTTGAGTACCAAGCATGGGGGCACTGGGATGAAATAGAAGAAATGAGCTTTACATCTTCCCTTTTCCAATGTTTCAGGGATCTACCACAATTTCTCTGTTCCCATCTGGGATGTATCCTAGGCAAACAGAGAAGGGAAATGGTGATATCATCAGAACCAACTAATTCCTGAATTCTACCTGAAATGTAAGACATGGATACTTGTGCTTACTTCCCACACATATGTCTGGTTTTGCCCTTCTTTTTTTTCCCTACAGTTCTTATCACTCTGTGTTTTATGAGCATCTGCTTCAACTGACCAAGACTCTGTAAGAAATATCCAATGAGGCAAATAAAATCAGTCTACAGGATGCAACCTACTTCTTTGGCCATAAGATCGGATTCCCCCCAGGCAGTGAACAGGTCATATGCCTCAGTTATTACTTATACTTAATCCTTCAGCTACTGACTACTGAGCTAGGTTTCCAGTTATATCAACTCTGAAACAAAGTCTTGGTAGCCTTAAGCTCTCATGATGCAGTGTTAACAATGAGAGTTATACATCACTACTGAAGAAATTGCATTCCTCAATGACATGATTTTCCCATTTTCAAATGTGTTATCAAGAAACTGACACTGCATGCTCAAAATACTTGGCATCTACAGGATTTCACATTTGCAGATCACTCTATGGACATTAGCGCTCAGAAGGCAGAGACAGCTAACTGCTAATCAGTCTGTGCAAGATGGATGTAAGCTAGCAAGTATCAACATCCTGTCACCGTGGACTAAACTGGCCCTGAATTCTCATCTGAACTGCCTCCCCTTGGCCTGGCAGCCTATGAAATGGTTATCTTGTTGCTGGCAAAAGAAAAGAAATGAAAAGGAAGATAAAATTAACTTGCCATTTTATATGGATGTCTACATCACAGAAGCAGAGAATCCCCAAGGTTGGAAGCAACCTCTGGAGATCGTCTAGTCCAACCACCCTGCTCAAAGTAGGGTCAACTACAGCAAGTTGCTCAGGATGATCTGTATAGTCATGGCACAGAGAGAAAGAAATGCCTTTCCTATTGCACAGGATAAAATTTGTAGCAGGGTGCAGTTGACAGGTCACACACAATCTGCTTGAGCAAGGGATCTTTTGAGCTCAGTTGCCTGTAAAGACTTCTCATGGTACAACAATTAAGAAAACAGAAGGGATGGGGAACGCAGTATTGCTTTTCATGTAGTTCATTTGTAGTCATACCTTGAAGCCAAAAGGGCAAGTGCATTGATAAAACTCCACTGGATCGTTGTTGCACGTCCCATTGTTCTTACACGGATTGGAGAGGCAGGGGTTACACTTGGACACAACACTGATATCTACTGGCTCTGGAAAGGCAAAACACAGTGTATTAATAGAGAACTGGATTACAAAATTAATACTTCCTGTACTCACACATACATTTTTTCCTAATGCTGTATTCACCCTGCGCTGGCACAAACACACATGCTGTGGGTGCAACTTTACACAACAGCATGGGATTCCCAGGGATTAGAGAGATTTTAAGTACTTAAATCAAATGCTAGGCAAGTCTCAATGATTCTTATATTCTCCTGGACATGCAAACATCAGCTCTGAAAAAACATGTTGGGAACCTCCAGAGAGTGGGCTTATATATATATATATGGCTTTCAGCAATTTTTCCCTTTCTCAGTGCTGGAAATTCTGCAATAGCAACCCCTACGGAACTATAACATGACATTTCTATAGCTGGTAACAAGAATGAAAGTGCAGATGCAACAGCAGAAATGAAAAACATGCATAAGAAAGATTTAGTTAGAGGCTTATGGGAATATTTAGGTGCAAAGTATTCTAGCATCCTTAATGTTAACAGAGTTCAAAATTTCTTCCTGTTTTGCCCGGAAGAATGATTATCAACATTCAACTATCTTGGCAAAATGCAACAAAGACAAATATGCAAAGATGTAAATGTATGCAGGTAAATATACATGTCCATGTTTAAACCATTTAATAAACCACATTTTTTAAAAGAACTCTTCCAGAGAAGCAGTGATGTTTGTGGGTGAGCAGGAAAATTAACACAGACCAAAACAATACTAAGTACATTTGGGGCACCAAGTCAATCAATATTTTATTGTTGAGATTTTACAGAAAGCTAATTTAGACAGTTATATTTACAGTTAAAGAAACGGTGATTCTGAAGTGGCTAAATTTCAAATATTAATGGATTAACGGCTTTTACATGTAAAAAATAAAACCTAACACTTTAAAAGGGCTTAAATTATATCAGGCAGTAAAGACCCTAAAATAATTTTATTTCATTTTTAAGGCAATAAATTTTAAAATAACTTAAAATTGGTCCTATGCTAATCAGAAGTGGGCACAGAGGTTCTGTTATTGCATGATAAATTATAAGAAAGAGTAAATTGTGAAACATCCTGAAAGTGAAGAAAAGAAGCTTATACTTGATGTTAGAGTGAAGGTGCAGCTGTAGAAGGTTACCAAAACTAGAGATAAAAAATCCCTTCCAGTCAAGGATTTGCTTTGGATCAACTTGTATAAGATATAAACCTTCATTATTAACTTTGAATACTTGCACAGCACCAACAGGGGGTAAGAACATGACAGAAATGGGTACCAAGGAGTCTCAGCTGAAAAGCACTTGCAATGTAAAGGCTGTATCCCGATTCTATACTGATGGTGGTGTTATCAGGGCCCCTGATTGCAGAGTGCAACATGCAATGGTCTGTTAATAGGGCACAGTTGATTGCCAAGTGCAACATGCAATAATGAGGAAAAAATACACAAGAAGTAACAAATACAAAAAATGAAAAAAAAAAGACTGTTGTCATCCTCTTCTATCTTTGCATTTATGTCTAACTAAATGCCATACATGCTTTTAACTTGGAGTTAGGACAGCAAGAGGAAATAACATCTGAATTTCTGGCACCGACAGGGTGGAATGCGACATATCTGAGCTACTTTTGTCTTGAAGGCAGAATATACAAAGAATATATGAAGGTAGCTCCTCAGAGGGCTCATGAGACAGGCAGCAGTGCTGCTCTTCTAGATTTAGAGGTCACTAAACCAGAATTTGTTCTATTATTTATTTATTTCATAATACACATGCGTACATTTTCCATTTATTCCTATGGCATAGATCAAAGCTAATCAATGTAGGAGCTAATAAGAACAGTGTTAGTTCCTAGCAGTTAAGTAGTTCATTAGTTTGCCCTTGTGGATTTGATTTATAAATCCATATAGCAAAATGCCCTCAGCCCAGCACATTCCTTTCCTCTACTGCATAACTAGGAGGGCAATTTAATAAAAAGCAGAGCTGAGTTTGCATGACTTGCACATTACATACTTTTATTTTCTTGGCTCTGCTGAGACATAACCTTCTGCTCAGGCTAAAACCATAATTTTAACATGAGTAGGTTAAACTCTACTTTTTTTTAATGTAAAAGTTACTGGAGGTCACAGAGGACATCTATGCACTACCTTTATACAAGCATCTCAAGGTACCAAGCTCAGCACAGTCTGACTTCTGCAGCAATGACCCAGGCTTTTAGGAGGGAAGGCAGTTCAGCCCACCCTGAGCTGCATGCTAGAAGTATTTGAGCTAGGACTGAATCTACACAGGCAGAAGTACAGACATATCCTTGGACATTCTGTGTCACCCCACAGACAGTCTCGCTCTTCTGCGGACAGGCATGTCACAGCTACTGCTCAGTGATGAGAGGGCGATGCAGCTGCAGGACAAACTGAGGCTGCACCATTCCCTGTCACAGGCCACGCACATGGCTTCAGCCCAAGGGTAAACCTGCACTTGACATTGTAATAAATCCTGTTGCTTTACCATAAAAGAGCATCACCGATGTGCAGACAGAATAGCACGAGGCGTTGGATCTTAAACATGCACACGGAAATGGGTTCGGTTAAGACTACCAAATCATGCATTGTTTTTCAAAATATATGTATTGTGATGAGAAAAGGTGAATTTTGCTAGGGCCTGGAGCTTCTTGGAGTATGCTGCTGCTCGTCCAGACCATCAACAGTTTCTGCTTGTCTAAAGACCACCTCCGAATCAACACTTTTTTCTCCTTTTCTATTCAGATAAAGCAAGCCATGGAGACAGTTGGGATAGTAGAAAGCCCACCAGCTTTCTAGTGGACCAAGCTAGTATTTACATAAAAAACATACAGCTGTTTTTAATAGTCTGGATCACAGGTTTACTTATCTCTTGCCTAAGAGTTGCTTGCTTTGTTTTGAGAGAAAGTGAGCGTAGCTATTGATATATCACAGTTTCAGAATGAAGACGTCATCTAGCTTCTCTTTCTGGATTAATTTTCAGACCCTGTTTAATATGTAAATATGATATTTTTCTTTGTTTCAGTTCATGTGAACAAGTACATTATTTGGTATTTTTAGTATTTAGGGTATATTTGTACTTAACATTTGAGAGACTATTAGAAAGTCTGTAGTTCTGATAATTATAGTCATAGTTCTGATAGTTTTGAGACTGACATTTCAAAGTAATTAAATTATAAGGTTACAGATATTAAAAATGTATTTGAAAGGACATAAAATTCAGCTCAGGCTTGGGAACTTGTGTTCTAAACCCACCTCAACACCTTCATTTGTTTGTTCAGCAATTTAATCCCAGCCTCTATAAAATCATGCTGCCAAGCAGTACTGTAAATGTGCATGGCACTCTGAGACATATAAAACAGGCTTTATGCCCTCATTTCCATTTCTAAGAGAGGCTACTGACCCATCTTTTCCACTAAAATAACCCTTATTTTACCGAAGTTTTCTGGGGTAGGTAGAAGGCCAAAAACAATTTACTTGCCCAAATAAGTTCTAACAACATCCTATATGCTAACTTGACATTATATAATCTGCTGCAAGCAACAGGAATACTAACTTTTCTGAGGTTTGCTGGTTTTTCTTCCAGTGGTGCAGTTAACTGCACTTTGTGGAAGAACACTTGAAAATGCAACTTGAATGTAATGTGATGGTTCAGAAAATGAAAGCCAAATGCAACTCTTTCCCAAACTCACTTTAAAACCAAACAGCTTCCAAGAGTATAAAAATAAAGCACTGTATATGAGGAAAAGCAACAGGACAGAACACAGAGCCTCCCAGCTTGCTCCTACCTTTGCACTGGAAGTGGTGAGTCGGTGTTGTGAGCAGCAGCCTGTCCACCATGGCATCAGGCCCACTGCAGCGGGCTATCCCTGGCTCTTTGTACCCTGCCTTCACCCACTCGGAAAGCCAGCGGAGGTTGCAATCACAGTGCAAAGGGTTGGTACCTAGAGCCCTAGTGGTGTAAAACAATTAACAGCAGTTATTTTGGCTTGCAAGCAAATATAACATCCCTGATCTCATTGAGGCACATTTTATTCTACACTTTTACAGGAATGCTTTACTTCAAAATGTGGGAAAGATCTTCTGAGTGTTCAGGAAGTCTTTTGGATTTATCTCCTCCAGTATTCCCACTCTTTTCCTTTCTTCTCATCATTAGTTAGGGAGGTTGTATAAATACCTAACAACAAATCACTTCTTCAAACCATAAATCACTTTTTCAAACAATTGTGCTTGAGCAATGTTGCCAGACATATTGCTTTCATCAAATTGATCATGTTGGTTTCTTTTATTTAAGTCTTTGGCCTTCATGAGCATATTCTAACAGTGAATTGTGTAATTTAGTTTGGATCTGATGACTCATATTAATGTCACCTCACTAGATGAAACATACACACAGAGGATACCCCTGTTTTCAGAACTGCAACCTCGTGTCTGCTAAGTTTTTTTCTGGCTTTGAAAACACATCACTTGAGTTAGGTCATATGGTTGAAGTAGATGCATTCACATAATATAATTATAATTCACAGAACTTTTTCATTATTCATGGCAATCTATCCAAAAGAGAACAAACTTTTTAACCTTAAATTTAGGTGCTGCCTTGACTCATTTATACTATTTTTTCTCTTAAAGAAAGTGTCTTTTCAGGCAGTCAGTCAATTACAAACAAAGTCCAGACTTCAGAAAAGTCAGTTTAAAAACAATTAATTTTTGAAAGTGTGAAGAAATGCATGTTGGAAGTCTGAATTTATTTTGCTGAAAGTAAATGTAAGGCTTTAGCTGTACAACACCTGAATTGCCGTTGGAAGAAAATCAACCAAATAAAGATTAGCATAGGGAAGAGATACTAAAGAAACCAATAATTCAAATTGGGTTTTAGACTTTACTATTTCTGCGTATGTTATAAACTATTTTTAAGATGGTATTTTAAACTCAAGCTTCTTTCAAGTAAAAACATATCAGACAGAATATTAAGATAGAAACCTCAGTAAATGTCTTGATACATGTCTATTGGAGTGACTAATGAACCCCCTGTGCCCTAGACAGATTCATAATGAGAGTTCATAGGTTCAAACCCTGTCTAGGGCTCATTCATCAAAATTAAATGTGTACTGTAGCACAGTATTAAAAAATATCCATCCATTCCTTCTGTAAAACCATTGCTTACAATGGAAAAAAACTACTGGGTTGACTTTTTGACCCTGTAACTGTGATCAACTGGCTCACTTGTCCAAGGTCAAACAAAATGCAGCAGTGAAAGTTGGACCAAGAAATTAACTTTAGCATTGAGCAACTATCATATAAAATGGGAGTGGGAGGACAACGGAAAGCTAGTTACCATGTTAATTAATCTCTATAAACTACGTTAGAAATAAAGCTGCTCTATAGACACTAGAAACGATTACCAATAACATTGTTGTACAACTTCAGAAATTATCACATGTATCTTTCAATTCTTTTGTTTGTGGTTTTGGTGGAGTTTTTTTCTTCATTTCTAGAAACTATAGTGAATTCTTGTATTTTCATTCATGAGTTCTAACATGCTCTATTTCTTTGCCCATTATAGCAAAATATTTCCAGAAGGTCAAAGTATCTTGTGCTGTAATGAAATACCATGACCAGCATTTTCAAAATGTTGTGCGGATATTTCTGTTCACTTTTTTTTTTTGAGGCAACTTCAAATAAAGTAAATTAAAATAACTCTAGCCATAATAATGTGGAGAAACAGAGGAGGGGACAGCTTATTTTTATAGGTAACTAACATAAATTTGAGTAAAGATGAGATGATTCAACAGGATTAGGAATCTGAGCTGTTTATCGAAAATACGTCTGACAGAAATACCTGCTGTACACAGCATCCATTACCAAGGGTTTCTTTGTGGAGCCCCTGGAGTGCCAAGAGGTCAGTTTATGTGTGGGCAATATTTGGGAAACTGAATCAGTTACAGACTTGTGTGTATCAGTGAATGGTGAGGACAGCAAATGCAGGAACTGACCTAACTGAGAAGGTCTCAGTTCTACCCCAAAAGATTTTGGGTTCTTTTTAAGTATTAATATATGTATTAATATATGTATATTTATTAATGTAATATATGTATATTTAAGTATTAATATATACTGATCCTTCAGTAGTGCTGTTAACATTTTCATCATTGCCCTGGACTAAACAAGTTAGTAGAGTCATGGCTTAAACAGACGATTATATGATTCAAGTAAATAAAGTAATAAATAGTAAACAAAACCAGTGTGTGTATACCATATACGAATCTTCCCCTGTCTTTAGTGAGGTATATCAGCTACATAGTTTGTTATAATAGTTACATTACAACAATATGACGTTTACAATGTAAAGGAAATTTGATCAACATTTTCCTGTAGGCTTTAAATAGCTATGGAAAAAGTGATTGAAGTATCTAGATCTCAGTTTTGTTCTTCCAATTACAAACCAATTTAAAGCTACTACAAAAGACTCTAACTAAAATCAATAGTTTTGTCTATGCTACACAAATATTTCTTTGCAATTCTAAAGGTTAATTTGATACCCTCCCTCTTCCCCCACCCCCCAAACTGTACTGATGCAGAAGGCCCAGGCCGATCATCCTCCTAAACACCTTGATAGTCAGCTTTCTCCAGCCATAATACCTATCGTACTCTTAGCCACACAGATTGTAAATTTAACATAAAATTTTGTTCTCCCATGTATTATGAGTTTGATGAGTAGCAACCCCTTGTATCATTTTCAAAATTATTCCAAGTGCATGCTTTCTCCTTGAAGATCTATATATCAGGAAGAGCTCAAAATGAATTTCTTTTCAATTATGTATGACTTCGTTTGAATAAGAACAGCTTTTTCTGGCACGTGAAGAGCAAAATCATTGTGGTTGCTAAAAGTTTCAGAATCCTCTTTAAGAAACTGGAGAGCACAATTGCACTGTAAAATTCAATTGTTCAACTGTGCAAATTACACCCCAGACAGGTCTTATTTATTTTATGAATCCTATTTATTACTGTTCATTTGAGCTTTGTGTATTTTACATTTCTGGCAGCGCATACATCTAAACAGATAGACTGCAGTGATTGTATTGGGCCAAAGGGGTTTTTATCACTCCCTAAGGTGAACATTTTACCCAGGAAAATTTTATCTGCACTTCATTTAAAGTAAACCCTGAGGAAAATCCAAACAAATGGGGCATGATATGTTTATCTCTTGAGTTCTAAAAATACCCTCAGAAGCCAGATTCCCAGTATGGAAGGTGTCACTGTGCTGCCAAAAGGAGATACAGGGCTTCAGTTCAGTCAGACTTTCATTCCAAAACAACATATAAAATGGCTTGACTATACTGGCAACATCATGAAGAAATACATTTTGTGCAAAATGAGTATTTTCTCTGACATAGATACCAAGGTGTAAGCTTGAAACAGAGAAGGTTATTTCTCAGTTGAAGTTGAAATTGCTTAAGTTGCTTACATATGATTTCTGTCCCTACCAATCTGAGATATCTTTATTTTTTATTGTCTAGAGAGAAACTGAGACAGAAAACTCTTACACAGAAATAAACAGTTCAAGGACATATTTGCTATCCAGAAAATATATAAATATGAACTGAACTTTGTGTTCAGGTAAGTGTTCTGGAGGGCATGTTTGAGGTTGCAAAGAGTGAAACAGAGATAAAAAACCTATGTTAAATGCACACATATCTGTTTGTATGTCTCGACGTGCACACATCAACATCAACTCATGTGCATGAGGGCAGCATCAGAGCAGAAAATATCTGTATCAACTTGTGAAACCAGTCACTTCACAAAATGACCAAGACATACCCAACACTGATTACTTGAGGACAGTAATCAAGAAACATGCTACACAAAATTACTTGTTCTTTACATCTGCTGTATAATAATGTGGAGTATCACACATTATCTCAGGGAAAAAACATTTTCTGTTCACTCTTTTGGCATCAACTGTTACACTTCAGGTTAATTTCATAACAATTGCAGCTATTTGTCTTTACAGTTCTTTCATCAACCAAACTGCATTTAAAAATATCCTGGACCTCCACCAATACAATAGTAATTTCCTGAAATATCTGAAACTTCTAATATTTTTTGCAAATTATGGAATGAAGTATTAATGCTGTAAAATGGCCAATTTCCATATGATTAAATATATATGTCTGAAGTAGTGATTCATCAACAAGTTCATATACTGACAACATTTCAGTATGCAAAACATATGACACTTATTAAGCACGGAATTCACATTTGCTTAATATTTGCTCTTTGTGGGAGGTTTCCTGTCTTACTCCCAGTCCATAACACACTCTGCATTTCACATAGACAACGCTGAAAGAAAGCCTTAAACACAAGGTCCACAGAAGAGGAAACTCACATTTTCTCATTTGGTTTTCCTTAGGAAAATATTTTGGTAACTAATAACAACAGGTTCTAGTATTTTTTTATTTCCTTTGAACAGATGCGCTATGAATAGCCAGAGCAGAATATGGAAAGTGAGCAGGAAAAACAGAAAAGCTATACAATCTTAAATTTGTAATAGTATGTACTGGTTTATAAACCTGAAACCATCAATCAAACAGATGAACCCAGACAGAAGTACTTACAGATGGGACAAGGATACCAGGTCACTGAAAGAACCTTCGGGAACACTGGAAATATCATTTCCATGGAGTGTCCTAGAAGAGGGGAGAAGCAGGAAGGTATCAAACCACAGTTTTTTATCTGCTCCTCACAGGTGAAGGAATTGGTGCTTAAGAAGGATATTTAATTTTGTTTCATTCAGAGTTTCTGTGAGCTTCACAACTCATGAGCTTCCATGCTTTATTACTTCTACTTCTAGATGTTGACATTTAAAATAATGATACAATCAGAATTGCTAGTGACTAATGTTTTAAATTAAAAAGGTGACATACTATTTATGCTATTAAAAGTATATTGATGACAAGCAGACCCTCACATACAGACCTGTATGCTTTTATAGAATCCCATTAGCTGGAAACACAGACAAAACAGAAGAGGGAAAATAGGAACTGTGAAAGTTTAATTAAATATTGACTTCAGAGAGATCCTTGGAGACAGCAAGGGTCCATGAGGGCAAATATATCTGCACTTTCACATTCTAGTTTCCCATTCTTACAGTAGGAAATACCTCTTTGTGTGGTATTTTAAAAATCCGTTTGACAAATACATTTATGCTACCAGGGAAAATACTTGAAATTAGTTGGTTTAGATCATTATTCACCCTGCGTAAAGAAACTAATGTTTTTCTAGCAGGGTCTTCAGAATCCTTGCGAAAGGGTTCTCCACTGTTTCCAGGAAAATTTAAACAGCCACTCTATCTCTTTTCTAAGAAATACATTTATGTGTGTGTTACATAGGCAAGCATAAATGGAAAGATTTTTCTTGCAGCTTGTAGAGCACAATACTCATATTCAAAGTGGGAGACACAAGAGTAAAAATCATTATTTGTGATTACTTGTGGTTTTCGTTGCAATTGCAACTGAAGGCCCAGCTACAAAGTAGGGCACCACCACTAGAGGCTGTGACAGACAAATAGAGAGGAAGAGCACTTCTTGCAGCACCAAGGCTACGATCAGACAGGAAAACATGCGGCAACAAATGAGTGTGCAGGAGGGTACAGGATGCTGGGGGTGACAATTGCATAAAAACTATCCAGAAAATGCACCAGAGAAGGTACACAATCATGTAACATTTTATTTTATTAATAAATAAAATCAGCTATTCAGCTGCTGCATCCTCTGCCTCACTAGATAATTATCTGGCAAAAAATAGCATAGAGAAAAATATTTATAGTTTATTCTAACTTTTCTAGTTTGCATGTCGCTGAATACCAGCTTGCTACTTCACATAGTAACAGACAGAAAGAACTTGTAAGGAGCCAATAGGAGTAGATTCTGCTGGATCTCATTAGCCTTTTCTTAAACAAAAGTTGGTAGAAAACTTGCAAAGGGAAAGGACATCAATATTTTAAAACTGTATTTTCGTTTGCACTTCTCCCCAGAGCTGGTTCAGTTATAGCAAACTGCTGTACTGTTTATGTCCTCTTTCCCAGGTCCAGGAATTACTGTCAGTGCTCCAGACGTGGCAGAGGAGGGTGGAAAACAGAAACCTGCTGTGTGTCAGTTTTGTAGCAGCTCTTTCCCTCGAGTCATTTATTTTCTAATTTACCTGGTGATTTGCGGAACACAGCAATCACATCTTATTTTTTATTTTTGTGACTGTACAGATGCTTGAAACGGTGCACATTGAGTTTAAAACAAACCAAACATCTGGGCCCATGGAAATAGACAATAGCCCCAGATGAAAATAAAAGCATCTCTTTTTGCATCCTTTCTTCCCTTTCTCTACCCTAACACCACTATAAGCTTCACCATGATCTACATGATGCCTTAGAACTCATGAGTTCTACCTTTACATACTGCCTTACACCAGCATACGCACAGGAAGGAAAGACAAACTTGCATACACCTTGTCCTGTCTCCAGTGAGCCTGGGCCCTGCCATGGGGTTGTGAACTACGTGAGCAAAAGCAATGTTACCACGATCATGTTTCACAGCTGCTCATTGCAGCTGCAGTTTCTATCTATTGTACTGCAAAGTTTTTCTACAGAGCATGAAAACACAAAAACTACAGCAGTTATCCTGCTGGCATCTCTCTCCAGTTCTTGATGCCAGTATACCAAAAACGTCCCCTTCCAACATACTGATTCTGAAATATTCTTTTAAGCATACCTAGGTTTTGGCTATTAATAATAATACTTGGCATATATAAGGATGGATCTCCAAGCAATTAATCTGAACAGGAACAGGAAGGATATGAGCTCCCACACAGTAACTCCAGATAAAGCACACTCACTAATTCTATACAGAATGACCAACTGACAGAGACATACCCCACAGCTATTAATAAGAAGTATTTTTGTTGGTATGAGGATGCAAGATCAGGCCTGGTCTTGTCATCAAAATGTTCCTTTCTTGTCATCAAAATGTTCCTTTCTTCAATGAAATGAGCATATTTAAATAAACAGACACTCATAATGAGCTTATATTCTGATCTTTTAAACTACTTAAAGATGTGCAAGACGATTCTCTCTGAACAGACAGCAGAACTTAGATTTATCTTCATGTCATATCAGTTGTGTTTATTCTGTGAAGGGGTGCATTTTCTTTCCTAGATGTCTTGGAAACTTATTCTAAGAGAAGCTGAAGAATGACAAAGCCATTTATCTGTAAGAATGTAAACCCATCAAAAATATAAAACCATTTGGCATGAATGGCTTGACTTACATATCTCAAACATTGAGGTATGTTTCATGGATGCAAATGCCTGCATTTTAACAAAAAAATCACATCAGCAACATCATCACCCATGCAGCTAAAATGAAATTATAAATGCTAAAAACCTTAAACCTCACAATCATAAATAGTGGCAAGAGAATTCAACAGTGCAATAAAATCTTTTTCCTCTTGGATCAACAACAGGAACACATTTTTATACCATAAATCCTTATAAGCAAATGGTCAAATAAAATCTTAAACATTTGGACAGTTAAAGCACACACATTGATCTGTGTGTTCTCCCTCAAAAGCACAACTTCTAGGTATCCTCTTGTCTAAAAATTGGTAAACAGCAGGGGTATGAATTTAAGGTGATAGGGATCTCCTCTCAAGAGCACAGAGTCACAAAACAGTTGAATTCTTGAAATGAAAACTTTCTTCTACAGGTAATCTCACTAATTTATTACTTTGTCTTCAGGTAAGGAAATGAACTAAACATATCCTTTTGGGTTGTTTTTTGTTTTTGTTTTTGTTTTTGTTTTTTTACTAACTGTTCCCAAGCCCTGCCTCCTAGCCCACTGTCTCATAACATTTGGTTACTATAGATGCAAAGGGGATGCTTTTTCAGTAAACAGTGATCTACCCTGTAAAGACAGAAATGTGGCTAAAAGCTTGGCTGAGCTTACAGAGCCACATCCCATCAAGGGCAAACATGTACAATGAACCCCGAACGATGCCAAACCCCACAAGAACCAACACAACTCAGATGTCAGAGGAAGTGGGAAGCCACAGTGTCACTGCTTAATGCTCATAACAACAGCGCCTTTTACAGATTTACTGGATAAGTACAAGTAGTCATTCTGCAATGCAAAAAAAAGAAAAAAAGAAAAGAAAAAAAGTCAAATAATATTTGTTAGGGCATTCAGTGCAGCATCCAACAGTGAAAGTATATTGCAAAAATTGGTTCCACATTTGTGCCTGAAGAGTATTTGTGGTAGCTTTATCATCACACATATTACTATGTGTGAGCTTTGAACTGCAGCAAATAGCCATCAGTTTTCAGTAAAACTAGAATATCTCAGGTTGGTAGAATATTCTGTAGCTCATTTTACTGTTTTTTTCATAAATATAACATGGAAAATTGTTAAGTGATCTGAGAAAATATTTGGACTTTGCCTCTTAATTAAATCAGGACAAAATGTCAGAAGTTACAACATTGTCACGCAATAAAAATAATCTTTAAAATAATCAGGTCATGTCAACCAGAGAGTTCTAATATTTATAATTACTTTGTCTCAATCTCAGCTTTTTAAATCTGTTTACATTTAGCTTCTAAAAAGACTAGCTTTGGACAAAAAAAACCAAAATAAAACCAAAAAAGAAAACCACATTTTTTTACTGCGATAGTTTTGATGCAAAAACGTACTGATATCAACTTTTGTTTATTAAAAAAAATTCTGAAGACTCTATGTTGAAATTGCTCCCCAGCACACTTTGGCTGCCATTATGGATAAGCGATGTGAAGACTGAAGATTAAAGGCCTGATTGTGTTGACACTGATGTATATTCAGGCTTAAACATAAACATGCTGACTCTACAGTTTTCTTAGTTGGGCTTATGCTGAAAAGTGTAAGAGAGAGGACAGAACCAGATATCTGTTGAAGATCAACTTCATCATACATGTCTGACTACTCTGATTTTCAAAGACATATTTACTATAGAGAGGCAAAAAGTAAAGAAAACAAGGAATTTGGAAAACACAGAAGCCTGTATGAGAAGGGTCTGCTACTTTCAAAGGCATGCACAGCCAAAGGTAATGAGGTCTCTATATTCGTTTTATTAAAAAAAAAAGAAAGTGGAAATTGTTTTGCTGATGTTTTCTCTTTTAAATTCCCCTGAGAATATGGATAATAAATAACTGACAATAACAGATTGCACACCGTCGCTCGGAAGCCATTTTCTCTCTGGAGAATTGATTTTTAATAACAACATAGATGACATGTGGCAAAAGTTGTAGCTGATACCAGAGTTTTGTGGGCCATAATAAATCAAATCAATCTGGAGACTTCGAAATGCATGGAGCAGAGGCAGAGATTCCCATTTACGCTTCATTACACTCGTGCAGCCCTGTGCAAGACAGGGAGGGCTTCTCCCTTGAAGGAGGAAGATTTTTTTTCAATTTGATTAGCAGATCGTTTAAAAAAGCCAAAAGATAACAGTTGTTATTAAAATATTGCCCTTTGTTTCTGTCCATACGTGGCCTGCAAGAACAGAAGTGAAAAGACAAATTGCAGCTATTGGAAAGAGTAAGGCATGGTGTATCTACATGGTAATTCAGGGTAGAGAGTCCCAAACTAGCTTTAACCAAGCTAGCTTGCGTATCAGAAGAGGCCAGAAGACAGGTCCATATGGAATAATTTATTTGGCCATGAAACAGAATATATTCATCTGTGGCTGAATTTCACGACTCACGTAACAGCTCAAATGTGACCATCCTAGCACGTTAGAAATCAGAGTCCCAAGCCAAACTTAAAGCGACAAATCCAAATCACGTCTCTTTCTTGCTTTTAATAATGAAAACTGGGAATCTAAAGCTGTCTTGTAAGTTAGGAGGTTGAAACCTAGATATCTATTTTACCACTCAAACCACAATGAAAGAGCTCAGCCAAACAGCATTGCCTTATTGCTTCCACAGTCACAGTATTGCCCATGTCGACACCTTAATTCCACACTTACGGAGTCAATGCACAGCAACCATTGCTCTTTAAATTCACAGAAACTTCTGCATGTGAATGACATCTAACTTTAAAAAAAAAAAAGAAAACACTAATTTGAAGTTTCAAAGCACTCAGGACACATCCTTCAAGTCCTCTGTCCTGACCTTTTAGTGTTCAAAGCTCTTTCTCCTTCAGCACACTGAATAATCTCATCACAGATGAGCCATTTAATTTATTTGCTTTCAGTTTACTGTGCAAGTAATGATGACCCACTTGTGTCGGTGGGCAGTGGGGAGGAAGGTGGCTTCTCCACCTTGTCCTGACAGCTGCACATGGGGTCACATCTCCACACAAACAACTGAGCAAACCCAACTCAGGGTTTGTTTCTGACGGAGCAGATGGGGAGTGAGAGACAGTAAATACAAGACTGAAGCAGGAGTTGGTCTAGCAGATGCCTAAGAAAAGCTGGGGGGGTGGGGGTGGGGCTGACTGCTGCAAGGAACAGGCCCACAGGCCACACCCCAAGATGATATAAAGAAGATGACTTTCAGAAGAGATTGTAAGCAAATTGTTCAATCCAGAAAGCTGCTGAAAGCAGTTACACCAGAAAGAGTGGAGAAAAGGATCTCCAAAGAAAGAAACCACACGTAGACATCTCTGAGCATGCCACTAGTCAACATGAGGAGAAATTTCATTCACAACATTTGAGACAGGCATCTCAGCATTACTGGCACCCAGCCACTGGCTTGACTTATTGTTTTAGTGTGGGGACTTATAACTTACTTCCCTTCAGATTGCATTCTTTTATCTAAAAACTTGCCTGCAGAAATCTAAATTAATAGAAAATATTCTAAAAATGCACAAGTTTTCAGTAAAGAAACTCTTGCTGAAGCATCCAATGGAAACTTACACTCTGAAATATGATCAAGTTTTTACAGACAAAGAGAAAAGTCCTTTCCTGTGGGGCACCCAAACATTGTTGAAGTAGAAGAGACAGACTCTATGCAGGCTCTTGGATGCCTATTTTCATGATAGTGCTTGTCCCTGAACTATCAGAGAGAAGTCATTCATCCTGCAAATATGTAATTACTTCTTTTCAAAGTTTAGCATTCACCTGCTCTAGTCATTACCGGACATATTGCACCTAAGTACAAGTACATTGAAGCTAATTGTGTGAAAACATTTATGACTACTGAATCAAGTGAAAGCCATCTGCTCATTAAAAACCTCCCTGCCATCAACAGCATTCTAATAAGCTGCACCTCAGCTGCATCAAAGAAGTGGTACTTACAGCACTCGAAGAGACCTGAGCCCATTGAATGCGTGGACTGGAATGCACCGAAGTCTATTGTAACTCAAGATGCTGGGAGAATGAGAGAACAGAGTTACAGCATTGTATTTTCTTTGATTATTTCACTACTAATTCAACCACAAAGAACCATGGAAAGCCACAAGCGTAAGTAACAAGATATATACTAATTGTTCAACACCTATGATGGTGTCTGAAAAGCAATTAAAACTGTTATCAAAACTTTGGACTACTTACAGTGTTGATAACTGAGTCATGTTGCTGAAGGTGTAATTGGCCAATACGCTTATGCTGTTGTTGCTCAAATCACTGAAGAAACGCACAGAGAAAATATCATTTATATGTATGAATTGAGAAATAAGTCTTTTTAAAATATTACGTAATATCTGCACGGCAAAATGCTTGAAGCAATTGAAAAGTCACATATTATCAATTGATATAATATTTTCTAACCAACTTTGAATAAGCTCTAAAAGCAAAGCACATCAGACTCCCCTAAAAAGCTTCAGACTCAGAAATATTAAGGCATATTTTCAGCATATAACATTCCAAAAAAAATCAGTAAGTACAAGCAAAATTTTTGAAGAAGGATAAATTAATAAATGATACAAGTGCAGGTGAATATTTACTGTACCAACTTGCTTTGCAATTTATTACAGGCATATCATTTCCATATGCTCTTCTCATTGACAGCTACTAGAACAAAATTTCATTTTTCATTTAAAAAAAGTATTTTAGGCTCAAACAGAACATTTTGTTTTCGTGTTGCTCTCCCTTGAAAAACAAAATTAGACATGTTTCCAAATAAAACACTGTTTTAAAACAGAGGATTCCAGTTTTCCCCTCCATGTTGTTTCTGTCTGAGATTGTTCTGCCCATTTGACTTGAGTATCTACAGCTGATTCAAACAGCATTTGAAATTTTCTGATAAATAGTTCAGCCAAGAAATTTCACTCCTGTGTATTTCAGGGAGGAATTTACTGAAAAAAGTCTAGTTGTGTCTCTCTCTGCATGACTGTTCATAGCAGAAACAGCTATGCAAATTTTCATTGCCTTAGCATTATAAATACTGCCTCACCTAGAACAAATTAATGCCGTCTCCTCTGTTAATGACCTTTACAGCTTTGCACAGATAAATCTGCCAAGTGAAACTGTAGCAGCCTGCACAAGAGCTTAGTCCTCCACAGAGGCTGGAAGCTCCTGCAGAGGAAGGGTCTCTGGTGCTCTCAGTCACCTCACTCTTTCTCCACTCTTTATAACACTTATTGGCAGCAGTGGCCACTGTGAAATTCTTTCAAAATTCAAACTACAGAAGGTTTTTGGGTTTTGTGGGGTTTTTTTCCCCCAAATACTATTTATGTTCCACCTACAACATAGTGCAGAAAGAGTCTTGTAATTTTCTTGACATTGAAACCACGTGTTTCTTACATCAGTGTCAGGTGTCTGAAGGTGGAGAGCCCCTTCGGCACAGCAGTCAGATGGTTTCCTTCCAGGTATCTGAAAAAAGTCAGATTTGACAATTACACAAACCTGTTAACAAGAACTCCTGTCACTCAATCATGAATGAGGAAAATACAAAGTCAGCCACTCAGGAAATTATCTTTGATTCATTGCTTTGAAACTATAACAGTTTCTCCTTCATAAGTGAATTATCAGACATGCAAAGTATGACAGTAGCTTACTGATTTATTTTTTTTTTTTTAAGGCTTGCAAGTGAATAAAGGATCTCTGGCCTACAGCAAACAGAAACGACCATTTGGTTCTTCTATGACAGCAACTGAAGAAGGGGAGAAAAATTGTATGGCTTGTACCCTGAACTTAAAGTTACCTTTAACAAGTTTCTAGAATAACTCTGAGTGCTGACTGACCCTGTTAGGAAAGTTTTTGTCTTGTGCATGTGAGTTCCTTGTGCACAAGGAAGAACAGAACTGGACAGAACTCTCACAGCCAGAACTGGAAGAGAAGCTGCACTGCCAGGTCTCTATGTTGCAAAAAGTCTCACTTATTCCAGTGTCAACACAAACATCCATCAGTTTAATGCCACATCCATCACAGCAATTCCTGCTATGGCATATACACCCTCCTCACCTTTCTTTTTCAAAGTACGCTGGTACAGGAGGAAAACTTGGTACAAATTGAAAACCAAAGACCAAGTTCTCTTTGAATACATGCTCCTTGTACAAGCACTAAGCGTATTTAATAAAATAGCTTTTGCTTCCAGGGTGGAAGTTGTTTGAGACACCACTGAATGTGTCTCTATTCAGACACATGCACAGTAGGGCTAAAGCCTTTTGGGGTAATACTATGCCCTCATTTTCCTGGAATATAATGCCTGTATTTTGCAGGTTTTCTCCACTGAAGAAACATGAACATTCAGTAACCAAGGGAAAAACCTTAAACAAATATAATACTTCCCAAAAGTTTGCCCAGAAGAGAGCATGGGAACTCAAGACTCCATAGCTGGTCTGTGGTAGCAATGGGATGTGGGGCTTTTCCTGTTTATTACAAAATAATAGAGACAGAGCTGGATTTCTTCTCCTTAACTGTGGCTTTTGGGTGAAACTGCATCCCTGGAAGATACCAAGGTAATAAGGCTACAGTGGAAATTGAATGCTCTGGTCCCATGACACTGTCAAGGTGATCTTCCACACATCTGCCAGAAGCTGTATCTACCTGGGAAACAAATCCAACCTTCTCAGAAAGTACTGTGTAGGAGGAAAGTGTTTCTCCCTCCACAGGTGTGGATAAAAGATGAAATGATATTTCCCTTCCTTACAAGATACTTTGGGGGATTTTTCCTAAGGTAGACATGGGGCAATGCAATTGATGAAAGATAATCAAGCATAGCCAGGAAATGCAGCCCACAGACACCGGAATACTTAATGTGCTGCCTCTACTGCTGAAAATATAATCCGATAATCACATTAAGAATTTTTATCCCACACATACAATTTCCTTTTCTTTGGCAACCGACTTCCTTATTCTGCATTTAATGTAGGAAACAACAATAATAATAGATTATTACTGTGCTATATGTTCCCTCTCTACATTAACTGTAACAACACAGAGATATTTCTGTAAGCTAAAACCAAGAAAATTTTCCCACAAACTTTATTTTTACATCATTTAAAAATAAAATCTATAAACACTAACAGAATTTTTACAAATACATTTTATAACTGTCACATTTTATTTTTTTCTCCCCTTCTGTTTCAGCATAATGCCCTCTCACCATTTTCTGCTGCTTCAGCTCTCTTTTAATCTAAACTACTTCAACTAAACTACCCCAGTTTCATGGTCATCCATTCTGCCTGTGCACAGGATCCCGTCAAGGCAGAGTTACCTGAGAGCATGTGGTGGAGCTGACCTAGCTCCTGCTGGGATTAGGCTGGACAAGCGGGACTACAGGCTTTTGAATTTTTAACCAAAAGCAAAAAAACCCCTATTGAACAGATTAATCTCTCCATTCACAAAGTTCACAAGCATCTAATGACAATGTTGCACAGTAAACAGTTAGCCCTTGCAAAGTAGTGACAGCTGCTCCGCTGACGCAGATTATCACAAACCAGAGTATGGGTTAGTTATGCCACATTTACACCTCCAGTGAATATTCATATTCAGCAAGTGTAAAGTCACTTGCTTCATTTTGACTAAATTTGGTATAAAATATTTTGAAAATGGAGTTCCTTGGAGAATTCCCACCATAAATTGTTATGTAGAAGATCCTCAGAATTCAACCACATTTGTTACTATTTAAACAGGGCAAATCATGTCTCATTTCCCCAGTCATGGTCTGCTATGGACGTAGCAAGCCACTGGGAGCCTGTGTCTTCTCTTTCATCCCAGAAAGTCGCAAATCTTAAACCCACACATGAGGGTGGGTTAAGGTTCCAGTCTTTATTCCAAATGCAAAATCCAAAGGATTTCCAAAGGAAATCAAAAGCAGGTCATGTATTATGTATTTGGAAGCTATATATGATTTTCCTTTAGGAAAGGAGACTCAACTCTTGCAATGTGTTGAAATCTTCAGAAATATATTTTCAGGATATTCTCTTGTTGATCTCAATATAAAACAGCCTGCAATTTGAACAAACTGATGATGGCTGGCCAAGGTTTTTCCCCCCTGTTTTGCTTTCCTGTGCAATCAAAAGTCGAGGGTGCACATTTTAATCCAGTGCTTCATTATTCAGACTAACATAGATGTGCAGACCCCTGGAGTTAAACTCCTACAGAAGATCTGCTTTCAATAGCTTTGGATTTGTACTGCAAGCAGTTTGATGGTTATGTAAATGTGCTTGCAGAAAGCTGCAATACTTATACCAGTGGTATAATTTCTAAACAAACACAATTTTGCACTGAAAAATTACTGATTATATACTTTTCATGCATGCATAAGAACAATTCACCACTGTTAAACCTTTCACCACATTATACAAAGAATGGCAATATTTTCTAAGCAAAAGGCATTCATTTTGAAAGCACATATAAGTGCAATGAATTTGAAATAACCAGAGCTTTTAGAGCATAAAGAGCATGCCAAGAATCAGGAGGACCTGAAATGCAACATTTGAAGAAACCAATTGCTGCAGGTGAGCTGTTGCCCACCATGGGCGAGGCCTCTGTCAGTGCAGGGAGGATGCAGGGGCAGCAGCTCTGCAGCTTGCTGGGCTGAAGATGATGTATGGGGGCTGCAAGAGGGCTGCAAGCTGGACATAGCGAAAAACAATTATTCCTGAGGCTGAAGGGGCAGAGCCCAGTTACAAAACTCTGCGTGTTTATGTATATGTATATATAAATAAAAAAACATGGATGAAGATACAGACCCCCTGCCCAAACAAACCAAAGCAAACCATAACAGAATGATGTGGAGGGAAGGTTGTGTTTTTAATTCTTTTCAATCCTCAGCCAAAGTAAGGTGATGTACATGGCATCTGGTATGCAAAGAAATTCTGGCATGAATGAAAAAAATATGTCTAATTTTAATGCTCAGAGCCAAGTTATTAATATACAGACAGAATCAAGAATGGGTGTCAGCTGCCTTAATACAGACATACTGACTAGTATCCAAAACAACCTCATTTGCTTCCTAAAGTCTTTAGACTCTGTAGTTTAATATATCAGATTGGAAATTGTTTTTTACCCCATGAATGCTGCTGGGAATCCTGCAGTCTCAGTAATGACTTGTAACCAACAAGCAATTACCAGAGCCAAAATTGAAAAAACATGTTTCATGTTCTCATAAAATGGCACCAACTACCTACCAGGAAAGTCTTCTTCTAAAATGTGACTGAGTGCTGGAGACAGGTAACTGTTTGGCCAGGATGGCTGGCACTGCAGGCCATGGCCATGCCTCACTCTGTGCCTGTACCAACTGCACCGGCTCTCAGAGCTCAGCGCCTGCAGCAGCCCCGGGGCTCATCCAGCACCTTCCACACACACTAACATCACATATAAAAAATTTAAAACTATGCATAAAAGATGACAGCTGTTCTTTTTCCAACTTGTCTATTTTTATACGGAAACACTTCGATTGGATGTGATATAACCAGCACAAGGTGCCAAAGCATCATGTAACAATTTGAATCACTTGGACCCTTTTTTGTACTGAAATGTCTATTCAGCCATAAAGTCAAGCTCACAGCGGCAATCTGTGCTACGAGAAGAAACTGGAGAGACAAATCAGTTCTCAAGCAGTAATTGAAAAGACACAAAGCCTTTCCTTTAATTTCTTCAAATATTTCATATAGAATCTTACATTACAAAAAAAGATGATACTTGACAATTTTATGCAGATCTAAAATTAAGTTATAGTCTAAACTTTTTAATGCAGATATCCCATATCCTAAAATTTTGAGGAAAGTTTCATTTCCTAAAAATGGTGGTCTAGAAGAGAATTGGACTGTGAAAGGTGAAACATATCCACAAAGCATGACTTCTAAGAGCTTCAATTACAGTTTCTTGAGAAGAAACAAAATTCAAGTATGGATCTAGGTACAAATCTGGATCTTGAACTTTCTTAAGTTTTGGCAAATTTGAACTCTGGATTTTGCTGCATTTGTATGTCAGACCACAACCTACAGGTCTGACACACAGAAACATGACTGTGTTTGAGAGAAAAGTGAAGGCCCTAAAGTTAAACTTACCTGTATTAGTGCTGAAGTCACCTTTCCAATATGTACTTAAACTTCATCAGTCACTGAACACATTATGTGATAGTATTGATGCTATTTACTTTTTCGAGACTATCAGATTTTAAATGCAGTTTTAAGTCCACTATTTCAGCTGTAACTAAAATATCCTCTACAGAACTATCCATTCTCTCAATGGGACAGTTTTCCTCTGCAGTGAATTAAGCAGGCTGAAAAACCTTTTATGACACAGGACCATGTAAGCCTATGCTTTGATCTAAATTGTTTCTCCCTTTTATTATCAAAGGAAAATTCACTGAAGTCTGTGTTAAGGGTCAGTGTATAAAATAGTGCAGATTGCCAGACAAGCAAAAGCATTTGCATCCTCAAGCAGATGATTTCCATCAGATATCTCACTTCAGAGTTATCCCTTTGATCAACAGCAATATAGGCATACTGAAAAATGGCACTAAATTGTTACAATATTCTACATGTACCATAGCTAACTGCTTAGAGCATATTTATTGCAACAATTTGCATGGCCCAGGTATGAGCCAATATTTTTAGTCACAAGTCAAGAGAAATCACAAATTCTTTGGAAGTTGGAAAGGAGGGTTGAGATCGGTGGTAAATACCTCCAAGTAGATGTGGCAGCAAATGTATGGGAAGCAATTGTCAAAATCATCTTGGCAACTGGAGATTTGGTTGAATAAAGGTGCCATGCTAAGGCCGAGGCAGCAACAGGCAGCAAACTAGAGGTGGGGAATAAAGAGCTAAAAGACAGTTCAGTGGGATCCCTCTGCTAGTAAGCAGGTCAGGCACTTGTGAAAACTGTTGTGCCAAGTACTGAATGAGCTTGCAGGCTAAACGAACCTAACACACAGAGCAAAAAACACAAACAGGAGAGAGAAGGTTTGTGAGGAGAGAAAGAGAAATGGCAAAAGTAATGCAAATATTAATATGTATTAACATAAATGGAAAGAAAAATAATCACTAACAATGATGTATGGATGCAGGTTTTCCTAACAATCCTATCAGTGCTATCATATAGCTCAGTGCCATGACAACATTTGGAGTCTGGAGATGATATGATTAGTACATATTTATTCTAAAATACACCATGCTCATTATGTTACAGCTTATGCACATGCCGTCTACATAATTGCCACCAATGTTTTTCCCCAGTGCAAAATATTATTTGCTGTAGGTCCATAAAAGCAGCTGGATGCTGTCAGATAAGACTTTATTGGAAATAGACTATTGTGAAAAGAAGAAAAAACTAGTGTTCACACACTGAGGTAGTATGTAAAAGAAAAAGAGCATGGGAAACTTAGTTCAAATGGATTTGGGGAAAAAAAAAAAAAGAAGGAAAGGAAAGCCTAAAACACTAAGCAGCAGTGAGGCTAAGTTCCAAACTAGCTCATTGCATGAACATTTTACTTCAGAACATCTGGATCAGAAAACTGACTATGTTCAAAAAAACCAAGGGTTCTCTTCAGAGCAAGCAAACAGTGGGAAAAAATGTCGGCAGAACGTAAATATAGAGCAAAGGAATTTGCAAGAAACAACATAATACTTCCCTATTCCCAGGAATCTGAAAGAAGGCTTGCCCATGATGATGGGGTTTTGTGAAGGAATTGCTGGGAAATAGAAATTTCTTGCATCATCATCCCTCTAAAAAGCCAGGAAACTTAGTGATCTTTTCATTTCTATTCTAGATGGAAGCCTTCCCTGCCAAGGTAATCCCTCCTCCCAAGGGTGGTACAAACCAAACACAGGGATGTCTCCTGTCATTCCAAGCTCTAAATATGAAGGAGATAATGGTTTTCACATGTTTTGTCTATATACACATCCAAACCAGAAACTCAGGAAGAAAGTTGGAAGGAGCGAGCCTATGTCTCCAGTCTACCATGCAATAAAACATTGCCAGTGATCCTTTTTGCTGAGCTTAGGTACAGTGAAATTTGACCCAGCAAAGGGTAACAGTTTCCCTATGTGCCTGGGCAAGAGGTATGTTCATTTTTGCACATTGCTATTTAATACCTATTACAATGAAAGAATTCCTGTTTTAAGACTATTTTAAGACCTTTAAAAGAACTTCTGAGAAGGCTATATTCAGCCGTAACACTGGTTTATCTAGATACATGACAGTTCTTTTTCTTAAACCATGTTGTATAAAAACACACTGCAGTTTAATAAAAAGTACTGCAGCTAATGCGTCTTGTAAATGAATACATCAATAATGGAAGTTTATAAATGTCAGACTGGTGCATTCATAAAAATTCCTCTAAAATGCTCCCCTGCATCATATCACCATTCAGGCCTCCCACACGGAGGGAGCTGTGGGCTACCAGGACAACAGACTCTTTACACCCTTGTCCTCTCCTTGGCATGCCCTCTGTCCTTAGTGACCGTGGTTTTGTGTGAGTGCCTGGTGGGAGCACGGAGACCCCAGCACACTGCCCAGAGGTCTCTGACATGAAAGCGTGGAAGGGGAGAAAGGCAGCGTGGGTTGTGGTAACATGGCAGAAGGGTTTTTAATCTATCTGAGCACCTGTGACTGCTGTACCAGTGAGAAAGGTGAAGGCATCCCTGCCCTGGAGACTGCTGTGGCTCTCTCTAGCCATGCAAAAGCTGTGATATCTTCTGCAGCAGGTAACTTACGCGCTTTCCGGTTTCAAGTGCTAAACGGATATCCACTGCTACCACAGAAACAAAACAGCTTTAAGAAGATGCTTCAGCCTTAGGACACAGTTCAAGGGATCTAGGACTGCCCTAGGGAAATGGGGGTATTTTGGTGTGAGGAGTGTAAATAGATTGAACAAGATAAATCTCTTTCACCCTGTGCCCAGAAAGCTATTGGGTTCTCTCTGCCAAGTTTTAGCTGTCCTGAAAATGAGGCAATAGGAGAGGTTCTACAGGAGACGCTGTTTACCATAGCAGCAATGACAATTCTCAAACACAGAACAATAACAATACTTAAGTTCACACTAGCATCTTGGGACCTAGATTATATAGTCCCTTCTAGATCATGGGCAACATGTTTATCTCAATCTGGAAGTAGAAGGAAGGCAAGATTGATTATTTATTTACTTATGTCACTTTTGTCACAGTTTCCACAAACACGTGACATTTTTACCTCCAGTACCTGCAGCTCATCTTTTGGTATAGATACAAATAAGGAGCTCAGTTAATGTTGGTTGAGAGGAGAGTGAGATCAGGATTGAATTTTGAGACAGCTGGGACAGATTCAAGGTTATATTTGTAGAACATGAAATATTCAGAGCCAGCCAGTCCAGGGCTGACTGTGTTCTGCTGACACATTTCTGGATTGAAAGCAGAAAGCTGAACTAGAGGCTTGCACAGCCAAGAGGCTCCTACTGAAGAAGACAGTCACGTAAACTCCTATGAACTCAAACTGCTCAGTTCCAGGCTACTGCCTCATTTGCCAAGAAATAGCTTAAGAAATATAACAGTTTTCAAGAATGTGAGATTAATTTCACTCTTTTTGTGAAAGCTATGTCGTCAGTGTATCAGATAGTATCAGTAAAACTCAATATGCAAAATTTAAACATAAAAATTCCTCAGTGTGGCAGTGGAAATCAAAGTAACATCTGTGATATCTTATTGTTGGCAAGTCATATTTGAATGCAATGAAAACTGAACAAGAGCAGAGCAGAAACTACCTAGCAGACTTTTTATTGCTGATGGCAATATATAAGGAAACACAGGCCAGGACTTGGCTTTTAATTCAAACCACTATTAACCATGCCCTGGTTAACAGGGTTCCAAGGATGTAGTAATTAATGCAAAATTTCCAAGTTAATTTGAGTCACCACATACGCTTTCAGTACACTCCTCATTCAGCAACGAAGTCTTGTATTTGATTACAACGCTGGTAAAAACAGCGCAAAACCCATTTTCCCCCTGTGAAGGGAGTAAAAAGATGTGCATCTCATCATCAGCTGCCTTGTTACTAAATAGTAAAAATAGTACTAGATACTAAAAAATAGCAGAATTAGATATTAATTTATTACAAAATTCACTAAACATACCAGCTAACTCAACCAATTACTTTCACACAGAAATCTTGGTGAGATTGTAACAAGTTTCAGTAACGACTCACTTGGGATAGATTTGAATAAGGACCTAAAGGGGAAAAGCTCAATATTTCTATTGCCAACTGTTTAAGCCAAGCAGTTCCATCAGTGTATTTTAGTCCCATGGAAAGAACAAAAATCCAGTACAAAGTCAGAGCGAGGTGTAGATGAAAAGACGACTAGAAAGATGGTTCTCAACTAGGATGAATTTACTTTACAATTTAATCTAATTATCTGTTATTTTAGCCATTTCATGAGGTTTGGAGAAAAGAATTCATTGTTTGTTTCCACCACTGGCTTGCTTTCTTTTTCTTTTTTTTAATGTCCTCAGAGGATAATTAGCTCACAGCTGCGTAAGTCAGGAACATATTTTCATCATCCTTTCAAACTGCCTGTTGTAAGCTCAGGCTGCTCAGAAGCACTACAGGATTATTTGATACTAATATATGCATTTGTTCCCTACACACAAAATTAATGGGTACAAGGATAGATAAGCTCTGTTCCCCTTACAGAGCAATGTATTCAGCCAAGGGACAAGTAACTATAAAACTAACAGTCAAAACATATGGAAAGCACCAAAGCACAAAACACCAGCCCCTGAAGTCAAAGGCAAAACCCCCAAGGACCTACAAAGCCTCACTATGATGTAATTTCATGAACTTCTCATGAAAGGAGCTATGTAAAAGGTAACTTACAGCTCAGTCACGTCTTTGGGAATTCCTTTGGGCAATATACGCAGCCCTTTGTTGCTGCAACGTACCACCAAGTCCACACAGGTACACTGGGAAGGACAAGGAGGGGAAACCAAGCAGCTGCTTTCATCATTACCTGCAGAGGGAGAGAAATGGAGTATTAGGAAGTCAGCTTTACAGTCCAGAGTGATGCACTTTGAAGATAACTGCTTACAAGGACCAAGGAGGGACATCCCTGAATCCATGGTAACCATCACAGTATTTTAAAGTAGATCCAATGCTTTGGATCAACCTGCCTCCATACAGGTTCTTTAGGCAAAATGAACATCAGTTCAAAAACTGAATAGCAATATTTTTAAATAATATTTTTTCTAAGGAGTATCTACTTTGTAATTTTGCAAATTACATTAAAATCAGTTATGTGAATCCCAAATCATCCCCCCACCCCCCATGTACTAGCTGAAATGGAGAACTTGACCCCAACATTGCCCTTAAATTCATCTAGACAGATAATATTCATGATCTACTCTGCTTTAGGTAGATTTTTTTTTAATTCAGCTTTTAGATGTTAATTTTTTAGTTTTTAAAGTCAGCCTGGCACTTCATTTATCATCTGAATTGTAAAACCTCATTGTTTTTGACAAGGATAACCAGGCAAACAACAAACTGAGCAGCATACTTCCCACTGCTGGCGATCCATCTGTGCACACATAAAAATATCTACGTTCTCCAAAAATGGATTCAAAGGTCCGTAAACAACAGATTAAATCTTGTAATTGAAGAACAATAGGGCTTCTGCAGAAGAAACCAACTCTGTGAAGTTAAGAACATTAAAGCATGGATCTTCCCCAAAAGCAACAGGCTTTGCAAAACATAAGGCAAATGCATACTACAGTATCATGATGTGTATGAAAGGAAACACTTAGTGGCACGTTCTCTAGATGACAGTGAGAGGAATCATACAACTGTTTGTGAGTACAGGCAGCCTGAGTTGACCAGCACGGAGACACAGTGCTGCAATCCAAGAGCACACAGCCAGCTGTCATTATGTGCCGCCTTCTTTCTTTTTTAAACTGATGCAAGGACTAATTGAGACAGATCTGTTTCTTTCTTCTCTCTGCTTGATGTACCCATGAGATTAAAGAATAAGACTGGAAGTCTTGATACAAGATAACAGAATTACAATACATGTATGAGTAGGGAATCATTTGTAGGCAGAGGGATGGAGAAGCATGACCAGCCTACAGAAGAACAGGGAAGATTTTTTTTCTTTTTCTCCCCAGCTAAGCTTAATGAGCTTAATGACTGGAAACAAAATTCAAAGTCTTTCACAAACCTGCAGAAAGAGCATGTTTCTTCAGCATATTCAATTTCCCCCTATGTTCTGTGTTTTACACCCTGCCACCATCTACCTTCCATTCACCACAGCTGTCTGAGTGACTGTATGATAGAGATAGCTTCCACATGTGGAATGTCATTTTGTGGACCAGGATTTTTTTTTCTCACAAACTAAAAGCCAGTTGTTCTTTAATGACTAAACTTGGGTGCCTTGAGCTCTGAGCCCAAACACTTGGGCCTGTTGCCAGATTGCTCGACTAGGACAGGAATTAATTTCTACTCTAAGCAGGAAACTTCTATCACTCTTATGGTCTCTTTAGAGGTATGACTAACTGCAGCTCCAGCATATCTGGTCTTAACAGGCAATCACAGCCTACAAGTCAAGTTAGCAGTGCATTCATCAGTCAATTTATCTCATTATTTTCTTTAAAATCTGCTTGATCAGAAGACAAAGAACTACCTGGAAAATGAAAGGAATGTCAGGATTTTTTTTTTATTTAAAAACCTATATGGACCTGGCAAAGCATTAAGCATCACTGAGTCATTTCAAATCATATCTAAGTTTTGTTATTTCCCTGTATTCATACCTGTTATTGGTGAAACTGAACAGTATCCAAAACTAAGACTTTTCAAGCAAGCACCATTCCCACTGGCTTCAGAGTGTTAACTAAGTGTATGCATAAGGAAGTGGGATGAAGGGCCAGGATTATACTGGGATTATACAAAGCAGAGCATTTGTCTATAATAAATTCATTCTTATATTTAGGTGTAGACAGTAGAAATTCAGAAACTGGAAATCAAGAATAAAAATAAACTCCTGATAGGGAACAATGATCTTCAGCTCTAGATGGCTATCTTCCTCATCACTAAACTGTTTACCGTGCAGTATTGTTTGATAGGAAGGGAGGTCCTCACAGAGCTGCCAACATTATCATAAACACCAAATCGAATCGGATTTTCTTACCATCACAGGTGAAGTCCTGGACATCTACATCTTGGATTGGAATATCCTTTAAGAAAAAGGGTTTCAAGCAGCGTGGATTTCCACTGACAATTCTTTTCTTCCTCAACCATTTTCCCAGCCAGGCCAAATGGCAGTTACAATTAAAGGAGTTAGCCAGCAAATTACTGAAACAGAACAAAACATAATTGCATCAAACATGAACATACAGAAATACTGAAATAACTACAGAAAGATGAGAGGTTCCAAGTCCAAGCTCTTTCCTGCCATCTGTTTCTGTGAGATCCTCCTCTGTTCTACAGATCAGGGATGTTCTATGCAGGTTTTATACTAGGACTAGGGTTATAATTGAAATATATATACATGCATATATATATAAGTTTATAAACCAAAGTACTTACTACTACAACTATTATTCAGACATACTCACATCACTACCAGGGCTGTATTTATAGTGGATTTCAACCCAAGCTACAGCTCACACGCAAGTCTAAACTCAGCTTACGCACTGCACCCACATATGCATGATCGTCAATGTCATTACTTCGGGTAATGCCATGGAAAAGTTTAGCACTGCTACCCCTTAGCACAGACCTACACATACCACTCCCTATGTCTACAGCCAAGCTGGCTTAGCACACTGTTCCTTGTCCCAGTACGTTCATGTTTTCCACTCATTTGTGTTACAGACCATACAAACCAGTGCCAGGTGGGAGCCACTGGCAATCTGAATTTGGGTTTCCCACTGAAGTAGTAAGGATAGCACTCTGTATGTACATATATACATATATTAAGCAGCACTGTCAGCTTGAGCCACTTCTTACGAAGCTTTCTAAGGTCAGTATATCTGTAGTGAAAAGCATCTTGCTACAGCTCCCAAAATATCTTTCAAATACATTTGCAGCCTCGCTGCAGCACTGTGGTGTGCAGTTCCCAAAGCAACAATTTGACAGCCTCCGTGAGAGGAATGGATTCTTAACGTAGCTTGAGTTAGCAGTGTTTAAAAAACATCCTGTTGTCAAGTCATGAAAGCATAGATGTATCGCAATTTCTCAGTGGAGCACCTGTAACATAGATAGTAAGTATAGAAAAGATATTATTCATTTCTATTTCTGAATAGGTTGTGATCCTTTGAATGAAAGGAGTGTACAGTGACAGTTATTTTAAGCAACCATCTTTCTAAACTAACTAGAATTAGTGCTGAGAATCTTGGAAAAAAACTTTTTACTGGAGTGCTGTACTGAAACACCTATCCATAATTTGTGTGTAAGCTTTTTTATTACTGAACTTCAGATGAAGGAAAGACGCTGATATCCCCAGTAAAAAAAGAAGGCTGACTATCTTATGTACAAAGACAGGGAGAATCAATAGCTTCACTCTGAGGTTGCCTCATCGAAGAAAAATGATCTGTCAGAGCCTCATGCATGGAAAATGAAGTCTCTAACGCTGATGGAATTCTCAAATCATATGTGAATATGTCCGGGAGTTATTATTTTGGTAGTACAGAAAAAAGATGATAATGAAATCTCTCTAAAGCATAGCATATCTTAAAGACAAAAAATTTTAAGGCCCTAAAGAAACAGGCTCTTCAGCTGCAGGTGTAGTAGCTGAAGACCTTGTAAGTCTTCACTTGCAACATACTTTTACAAAACTAAACATGTAGTCAAAATCACATTAGGTTTTCAGCCAAGCAATTCCTTCAAAAAACAATAGTGCTGAAGACAAAAACATATGGCATAGTTGAGGTGTGGCAGCAAGAAAACAAACCCGAACCAATTCCTAAATTATATAGGTTCTAGGCCAACATCACATACCCACAATATGATTTACAGCTGCTCTCTGTGTTGTAAAAAAGCATACTTCAATCACTGCACTAGCCTGGAGCTCTGGGTGTGTAATTGCATGTGGATCTAGCATAGACTATTGTACATTTTGTAGAGGGAGAACTAGGGGGAGGAAAAAACTCAGCATAATGTTTAGTAAAAATATTGATAAATATTATAAATAAAATACTTTTATAATAAAATATAAATATTTTATTTATAACAAAAATACTCAACCTACTTCATGCTGACTAGGATTCAAAGGCAAGGCTAACTTGCCGTATGAAGGTGAGAAAAAGAACAGGTTACATAGAAGCTTTCAGACAGAATGTGCAGAAAAGCACTGAAAGCATTACTCTAGTTCTAGTTACTTTCCTTCTGAATTGTTTTCCATTTCCTTTAATCCTTAATGGGACCACATGCAGGATGCTTTGTATATTTTCCATACTGACATACAGAGTGTTTAAGCCAAGTATTTAAACCTCCAACACTAAGTGAAGCAATGCTTCAAAGGCCATTTGTTCCACTGATGGAAGAGGGCAAGATCATATTCACAGAACAACTTCTGTGACACAAATCCTTAGAATTAAATAATCCACAATTGGAAACAAACAGCACGTGTATATAATCAGGTTTCTGGAAAACCAGCAGCTCGGAATGTAAAGAACATTTTGCACATCTAGAGAGCATCTTACTGGGACATATCAAAAACTTCCAGAAACATTCAAGCGTTCAATCTATAAAATGCTCCCATCAAAATAGTAATTATCCCTATTCTACAGAGGAGAGGTTGCTTTGACTTAATGTGTTACTGCTAACTACCTGAGCAGCAGTAACTATTCACAAACCCGCATTTTCTCCTTGGCAAACACAGGTTAACATATGACCTAAAATTTATTAAACCCTTGGATTAGAATTTGGATTACGCTTTTCTTAGGAACTAAGAAAGAACTAAGTTATTACATGTAAAATGAATAAATAGAGAAATTCAAATGACTGGGGAAAAAAGGACAAATTTATCTTGTCACGCATTACACACATCCTCCTGCCACTTTAGCAACACCTAAATGTCATCCTTTGTCCAACTGCAGAGCAGTGATTTTTTGCTTTAATGTAGTATAAAGTTCATACATGTGCTTAGATACGTGTTCTTTCCATGGCAAGACTGTGATGCAACTTTTGGAAAAAATGTAAGATCAAGGCTCTCTATAAAGTGTCACATGGGACAAGAGACTCCCTACTCCACTTGAAAAGCAATTGAAAGTCTGGAAAGGCCAATTATTTGCAAAAGCTTTATCTTGGCATCTGGCTATTCAAGTAGAGTTCTCAAATCACAAACAGTAATGTTGGGCAGACAAATAGTTATAAAAATTCATAATTAGTAATCAGAGTTCCTACACGTAAGACAGTGATTTAACCACTCAAACAGAAACAAAGCAATCAAGCTTTTAGCAAAGATGACGTACTAACGTTAGATTCCTAAGTGTTTACTCAAGGACATAGACATATTTTTAAAATCAAGGGGGAACAGAAGTTTTGAGGAATGAAATATGCATATCCTACTACAAGTGCCTCTTAAAAATTGCAAAGAAGCCACAGAATATTAACTATTTAAATGGATTCTAGTGACCTGTTAGAAAAACATGCCAAAACACATCTGGATATTGTCGAAATTAGGTTGAAAATATAACCTGGAATTCAGGTTAAGTTTATACCAGAATATTTGCATGTTTAATTCATGGAAAACCAGTTCTACTTGCAAACATGCCCACTTGACTGTGTAAAGGACTGAAAGACATGACTGAACTCTCTATGCAGAAGTGCAAGCACACTTCAAATTAGGATGCTACAGTACCTAGTTTAACTAGTAATAAATAATAAAAACTGCTATTTTTTTATCAATAACTTACAAAATAGATGTTCTTCCTCTATTGAAAACCATTAGTCAGGGCATTATTTTCAGAGCTGTTTGTGTTTTGATATCAATGAGGCTGAATCACAAAGAGTAATAAGAAAAGAAGCAATATTTTTTAGTGTTGTAAATATGCCAAGATAAAAATGGAAATGTTAAACGTTGTATGAATTTCTGGCTCACATTAATAGATGCAAAAATAAGTCATTACAATACCCAATTAACTCACAAAGTGTGGGTTGAACAGGAAAAGCAGTCATACTATCTTCAGTAGTGTTATCATCTAATATATCCACCTACAATGGAGTACTGCCAGGAAATGAACACATCTGAATTTTGCATTTGTATGTGAAATATCACTATGGCCTTAAACCAATGTCTAAAGGAGTCAAAAGCACACCTTCTCCTGTCTGTGGATCAAGCGCAGAGTGAAAATGTGTCAAAGAACAAACTTTTTCATCAAGACACAGCTAGGAACCTACCATGACCAACATGACTGTAAGTCAGTGCCAAAGCAGCGCATTCTAATTAGCAGCAGCTTTAATTGCTGTTGCTAGAAATTGTAATAATCTTTATCCACAGCTGCAAAAAGAAGAAATTTGGCTATCTTCTAACAAAACATAGCAAAGATGCTCCTATGCAAACAAGGTAGGGACTTTATAGACTGATTCAAAGAGTCACCGCTATTAAGGGATCCGCAGAAGTAAGCGGAGAGACAATTGCGCGAAAAGCAGGCAGGCATTGCTTGCAGCACAGTGAGAACAAGCTTTCAGCAAGTACCACTCACTTTGACCTGTGACTTGAAAACAGTTAATAAAAATAATCTGGTTGTGCTTCTCTCTTTGTCCTTCAATTTCGAGGAGGCTTTTGGGACTACAGAAAGCAAATGGAAGAAAAGTCTCGGTTCTTTATGCTGCATGGAGCTAATGCCAGAATGATAACTGATTTGCTGGTGAAAAGTTATAACAACAAAATGAAAGTGTGAGCAACAAAACAGCTGAGATTCAATACTTCTTTTTTTCTATGATGGAGAATACTTTCAAAACCTGAAATGCAATAGCACCAATAGTTTGTTTTGATTGGACAATTAGGATGTATTTTCAGGGCAGTGTGAAGGGCATTAAGCAGACAACTTCCATTAACAGCAACACCAGGGACCCCAGTCATAGCTGGAAACAAACAGCAGACTTTCTTTCCATATTTATCAGTCTGTATTTTATCAAAATGGACACACTACAAAAAGCATGTAAACATATTTAAGAAGCAAGGGAAATACTTCAAAGAAGGATTGAGAAATATAAGAGAATTATCACAACAGCTTAGGTTGGGATTTTCAAATTCACATTCAGTAGGACTGGAGTATTTTGTCCACTTAGGCTCTTCTGAAAATCTAAGCATTAGCTAGTAGATTTCTTCTGATATTTAACTGATTTAACTGAAATCCAAGAAAGCTGTTCTTACAAAATTAGACTCTACTGAAACTAAAGCAGCTTCAGGGAGCTAAAGTGTATGATAAGCTATGCACTTCTGAATCTGCAGAGATGGTTTTACATGAGCTTCTGCTGTGTACTGCACTAGGTGTGACACAGCAAAACGTGCAGTCATCCTGCCTGAGACTGGTAACCTCAAAGTTGTCAGCCACTCCAGCTGAAGCAATTAAAACGTTTTTCTAAATCACACCTTGAATCCTCCAAACCTGCGATTTCAGTAGGATGGGGTTTTCCTTCCCTAAATGAAATTTTCCATATATGAACAGTAAGTAGTTTGATTTTGAAACTCAAACATTGTCTTCTTAAAGGGAAAGCATTGAATAACAGCATCATGACATGTTTGTATCATAAAAAGATAACTTACATTGTAGACAAAGAGACTAATGTGCTGAAGGCTCCAGGGGTGATAGTGCTGATGTGATTGTCATACAGCGAAAGAAGCCTCACTGAGCTTAGTCCAGCAAAGGTGTCATTGTTTATACAGCTGATAGAGTTGCTCCTCAGCATCCTGCAAGGATTAAAACAGGGAATTAGGAACTACTGGAAGGGGGTATAATTTCAGGATAGGAGGTCCTTTATCTAGGGCATCAACAGATGCTTTGGCAAGCACTGTACTCTATTTTTATTGATTGCTGAAGTACAACACAGCTAAAGGAGGGCTAGATTCATGTAAACATTGTCTCATGCACTTAAAATGCATTTCTTCCACACAACATTTGAGGCTGATGGGAGCTCCACATCTGAAAGTAGTATGCAATTAAAATTATGACTAGTGGCAAACTTGAAATAAACACTAAAGTCTTAATTTAGTAAATATTTGAGAGTAAGTGAAGATGTATTTCAGAGATCAATCGAGAAAGACTGCCAGAAATGTGTGACAATAACAATACTAGCTGCATTACTTCTACTCCTATCATGGATGTTTTTGTAAGCCATGCTGCAAAAGTAGAGAAGGAAACAGTATCCTGAGCAGAAACCAAGGAATAGCTTAGGAAAGATTTCCAGACCTAACACAAGCTCTGAAATGTCATTATAATCATTAATTGACAAGACAGAAAGCAGTAACCATCCTATAAAACGGTCTTTGCTCAGTGCTTGTACCAGATGAATCAGTGCTGTGTTTTGGAAGATACATCTCTCTGAGTTGTTATGGTAACAATGAACTGGATCATAAAGCCTAATTAATCTGAAAGACTGTAGTAACTTGTTTCACTCCATAGCAAAAAAGGCTCATGTGTATTTGTTACACTGCATGCCAATCAATATCTGGGTCTGTAAACATCACTACACAGTTGTGATATTCCTACTTAGGTGAAAAATTATTCAGTAATTAAAGCATAATACCAAAAATCCACAAAAAATATGCAGCTCATGCTGCTAGTCCAGTGAATTGTTCCTCCAAATTGAGGACTGTTAATTCCTTGGTATCAGATTCATGCAGTGAACAATGAACATTCAGACTCCCTTAGAAGTCTGGATTTAAATCTCAGATTGGTATCCACTAGTTGGGTGTTTAAATACTACATCAATAGACACTTGAAAAACACCAAAGAGAGATTAGATATGTTTGGGAAGTAATTCACAGTGTAATCTGAAATACTCAGTGTTTAAGACCTGGACATTATATTGCTTTTGCATTACTGTTCTCTATGTGCAGTTACCATCACAGCCACTATGGTCCAATAGTTTTGGTATTGCAACTGGGGTGAAACTATGTCGGAAAAGAGTCACAGGGCACAGAGGCACACACCTTACACACAGAATACTAAGCTGCCTGAAAGCCAGGTCAAGACCACAAGCTGTCAAATGAATAGTGTAGTAAATAAGAGAAGTAACGCCCTTAGTGGCTTAGTAGCAGTAGGAAACATTTTCTTGATTCTGTATGTAAAGTATCAGGCAGTAGTACTGCAAGATGGGATGGCCAAATTTGGATGACAATACATCTTGCACAGCAATTTGTTACATTTCAGTAAGCATACAGTCTTTTAAAAACTGGACCATGACCCTGTCCAATGTGGCCTCTTTGTAAAAGACCGCAATTTTAATGCTCAAAGAAAGTCAATTAATGGGTAGAAATATATGTCCTTCAAGTCAAAACCTTTGGTTTCATATCATGGTCCAGCATGCACTTTGTGCCCTTTCTGAAGGAAAACTTATACTTACAGATCCTCATATCATGCTGTGTATATTTAGACTGCTTTGTCAGCTAGAGGGAAATGTAGGTCAGGTCAGCAGGATAGCTTGAATGTTAAGCATCTTTTTATTAAAAAATGCTAAATTTTGTTTAGGAGTACTGCCACAGGCTGCTTTACAGTATAAAAATTTATTTTTTATCTACAGACAGTATTTTCAAATCCCTTAGTAAAGTGCATACATCAAATTAAAGGACAGATGGCTGTAACCACAGAAAAATAATGTTAAAGGAACAGCAAAAGAAAAGTTCCCTATTCGTCATTACAGGTCAAAGTCCTTGAAGTGAAACTTGGTTTTCTTTTTACACTTGAGTAAGGACTGAAGTAATTGTGCCATGATACTTTGCAACATAAGAAGTATTTGCTGCTAATGAATACATTGCAGATTTTAAATTGCACTTTGACTCCTAGAGTCTATTTACTGACAGCATCCACCTAGTCAAGTGCTTTCTTTCTACAGCAGGGAAGACTATGCAAGAGAGGTATTTTTCATGTACAGATCATACACATTGTCTGGCATGAGTCTTTGCTGTCACCAGAAGCCTAGTCCCTGACTGCTTCTCAGGATGGTGGATGGGGTAGATTAGACATCATCTTGAAATCTTGTCTGTGATCCTTCTTCCAATATAACTTTTAACATGAAAATAAATTAGCGTTAGGTACTATGAGTTTATGTAAAAGCATTAGTTCTCAGAAATAAATTACAAAGGTTGTCTAAGCACAAAAGTAATACCCAACTGATTTCTTATGCATTTGTGCTCTATGTCTCCTACACACTCTCCCCAACCACAACTGCATTAATAACATACTGACACATAATTTTTATGGTACTTGGTGTGGGCAAGAAGGAGCATGCTGTGGCTAGTCCAAAGCCATGCCTGTGCTTGTGGGCTACTACACCTGGTGCAGAGTGAGTGGCCAGCTACCTGCTGTCAGCAGGACCTGTAACAGTTTGGTCATGCCTGCCTTAAAGTTGCTTAGCTATACCTGTTTTGGTGGCAGCAATAACTGGAGTCTTTCTTCTCTCCCTACCTACTGATTTCATATAGTTTGTAGGATATTAAAAATTTCAGGCTTCTAGCCTACTCTGAGGTTTGATTTAAGTAGACCAACAATTCCAATTTGGGTGGAGGCGGACTAGGAGGATGGACTAATAGATAGCAAACATGTTCCTACATGCCTTGTTTCCATAGGAAATAACAAAATAATAAAAGTATTAAATGATTAAAAATGCCCAAATTTGATCCATGACAGGTTCACCATCATGTTACCCCTGAAATTCTTGAAAATCTGTTTTTACACAGAAACAGCAGATAAATCTCAAACCTACCCAGGACTAGAAATATATTGAAGACTTGATGACAGTGATACAAGACCCTGCCTTAAAGCTTGTTGTCTAGTAACAGATAATTTAGCAGGCATTGCTGAACTTGAGCACTCCCACTCAACTTACAGAGGAACAGAGAAAGACAGGCCTTTGCACTTACAATGTCTTTAGCCCTGTGAGGCCTCTAAACATTCGTCCATGCACTGATTCCAGTTGATTCTCTGTCAGAATCAGTTCCTGCACTCCTGAAGCTCCATCAAATGTGCCTTCTCGGATCTCCTTGATCTTATTGTTGCTTAGATTTCTGGAAGGACACAACAGTCACAATAATAAAATTTTTAGTGTTTTATTCCAAACATACGTCATCACACTGGAAGGAGGAAGATAGGAAGAATATGTGCCTTTTAGTGGTTATCTAGAGAGACATTCATTCAAGTTCAAAAGTATACCTACTGTACTTACAAATAGCTCCCCTTCACTCATCAAAACCACAATTATATCAGATATATCAAGAGTATTTAAACTAATGGAATTACTAGCTCTTACACCTCATGTCATTCTTGCTTATAAGGGTCTCAGGGATACAATAAGTGGGGGTTTCTAACATCTGATTTATGTCCATGAAGTTATGGACCGTGGTTGGGACTGGGTGCTCATCTGGCAAGAATCAGTTAATGTTACTACCATTGAAATAGGTACCACACATTGAAATATGGACCACTTTTATTTAGTGTACCAGGACCTTTACTCTTTTTAAACTCAACACTTGACTAACATACAAAACTGTGTGACTGCATGTATCTCATACAAATTTTAATATGTGCACTCATGAACTCCCAGGCACTTAAATTTAACATCACCACTCAAAATGAGTATTACTTAATGCTCAGTTCACAGCTACTGCAATATACAGCATTATTTTCTAAATATTTATTTTGCCTATACAGTGTCAAGATGTTTGCTTATAGATCAACACTGGAAAACTTCAATCTACGAAGTCAAATGAAGTTCTGATGAAATGCAAAATTAATCTTTTGAATATTTCATATTTGTGAAAAACCCAGTGAATAGAAAACTGCTGAATGATAAAATGCCATCAGAGATGCATAAAAATAAAATTTATTTATTTAAATACATTCAAATATTAATTATTTAATTATTTAAAACATTCCTATAAAAGGCCTTAAGCACATTAAAACCTTGGGCCTCAGTCCTTCAAGCATCTCCTATGATGCCCTGTATAGATTATGATGAATAATCCTATTTGTTTAGGTTTATGACAGGAAACACTATTCTTTGTTTTACTGTCTACAACAAAAAAGAGAAAGTAAAAGATATGCTCTTGCTCCCCAAAAGATGCCAAATTCCAACACTATTACTCATACTGAATAGCACATTATTCCAGAAATGATCCCAGTACACAGGCAGCATGACTAATAGTTTCAAAATCCAATTCCAGGTGATATAAAACAAATGACAAGGTATCAGATTAACACCTGGGATACTCTGCTCAGAAGAACAGGCAATGTTGTTGGGATAAAAGTTGACAGAAGACATGGCAACAGGACAGCTTGGCCTCAGATAGAAATAATGTGGGTCTTGCTCTTTGCAGAAGTCATCACTTAATAAAAAAAAAAAAAAAGTTGAGTCTTGGAGATATGTTTCATGTGGGAAACTTGAGTACACTGGTTTCTGTCTGCTGAACAACTGTCAGATAGTGGGCCCTACAGCATGTGGCCCGTCACCTCTTGTGCATTCCGTGATCAGAAAGAATAGGAGTATGCCAGCAATCAGCCAAAAATAACATAAAAACATATAGAAATACTTACATGCAGATTTTGCTTTCCAGAAGTTTAGTACTTTGTGCTAACACTCACATGAAGAGTTTATGTTCAGTGTCAAAGCAAGTCAAGGAAGGATATTCTGACATATGCATTTAATTCTGGGGCTCAGCTATTTCTCTAGTGAAAATGTTTATAGCTCAGCATCTCTTTTGAACACTGGCATAAATAATTGCTCCCAATGATCCCGTTCCTGGTAAAGATCATGCCATGATGCATATTTGCACAAAAATCAATGAATAAATAAGTAAATATTTGTAGTGGGAAAGGAGGGTGAGTTACTATAATACACAAAGACTTTGACTTTCAATTCACAGATTGCAAACTGACCTATTCTTGTAGTTACAAAGTTTTATTAGTTAGTTTTTACCATCTAAAAGATATTTAGTCACATATATTTAAAAATGGGTGCAATTTTAATGGATTATTAGATACTCACGTCAAAAAAGAGCAAATATTGGAGAAAAAGGCTGGCCATAATTGCAAAGGAATTGGCACCTTTGTACAATGCAAACCATCTGAATTTTAATTGCTGCCAAAGAACTTCTGTCGATAGGGAACTTCACTCATTTGAGTTAATAATGCCTGATAATTTCAACAACACAAAATTATCCAAAAATATGCTAGCAGTTTCAGAAGGCGGCAATTATATATACCTTTCCCATGCAAAATATTTGAAAATCCAAGTTTAAATGCTATGGTAAAATCAAAGTTGCAAGGCAGAGAAAAGACAAGGTTTACAATAATAAATAGGTAAAATTAAAGCTTCCCGTATCAGAATGCAACAACAATAACAAAAAAGGTAGATGACAGCACTTACTCACTCAAAAAAGAAAGTATCCTCCTTAAAATCTGACCTACTAGAATAGTCAACATAAAAAATTACATACTTTTCAGTCTAGAATTACCAGCAAAAATAATCAGCTGATACAAACCTTGAAAAATGAAAGCAATGAAACTTTTGCCTGCTCTGCAACTCAGAGAGCTCTACTCTGTCCTTCCCCGCACTAAAAGAATCTTTCATATATGATCATAGCACTTGACAAGGATTTTTTTTATCAGACAAAAAACTTCTGACAGTTTACAGCAAACTCCCATTATAGAAAAGCCCCATCCTCTTGCAACGCTAAGCTTCTATAAGGAATTGTTCTTGAAATACTGGAAGACAGTGGAAAATGAATCTTGAGTATTTCCCAAGATACCTGTTCCCTCTGGCAGGACTCACATGGGAACCTGTAGTCAACCTGGTCACTCAAGAAAGGTTATTGTTTCCATAAGAACTCCCTGATTTACCCTGGTGATAAAGTTTAATCCTATATCCAGACTTTTATTTTGGGCAAGAAGTCAAAAGAAATTTTCAGAAAGCCTGGGTTTACTTTTTGTGGGGCTCTGAATAGGAAATGAACAGATCTAAGAAGCTATCAAGGTGACATTGTTCACACAGCTCACTTTTCAGTCAGATTTTATTTACTTTATGGCTAAAGTTTATAATAATGTTATTTCTGTTGATCTTATAACTGATACAGAACAAGCTGGATTCTATTCAGACTTTACAGAACCATTCATCCTGCTGTACCTGCTGGGTCAATTTTAACATTACAGCATATTATTCATCACTGTGGTACTGACACCACTTCCCACAAGAACAACCACCAGAGCACAGTCCAACTGCAAAGGCTCTGCTTGGTCTCCCCTTGAATCTTGTAGTTTTATCATACAAACAGCCTTTTCTGAGTGGGGGTTTCCCTAGAATATTTCTGTCTGTTGGTGATGTGTTTGGAATTTTTAAGTATATGTTAGGAGGAAAACCCCAATACTGTTGCATTTTTCTGGAAGAAAGATATTTGCTGAGAAGATCACAGAATCACAGAATCATATAGCTTGGAAAAGACCTTTAAGATCATCGAGTCCAACCGTAAACCTAACACTACCAAGACCACCACTACACCATGTCCCTAAGCACCTCATCCAAACTTCTTTTAAATACTTCCAGGGATGGCGACTCAACCACTTCCCTGGGCAGCCTGTTCCAATGCTTGATAACCCTTTCAGTGAAGTAAAATTTCCTAATATCCAGTCTAAACCTCCCCTGGCGCAACTTGAGGCCATTTCCTCTTGTCCTATCACGTGTTACCTGGGAGAAGAGACCGACCCCCACCTCTCTACAACCTCCTTTCAGGTAGTTGTAGAGAGCAATAAGGTCTCCCCTCAGCCTCCTTTCTCCAGGCTAAACAACCCCAGTTCCCTCAGCCGCTCCTCATCAGACTTCTGCTCTAGACCCTTCACCAGCTTCGTTGCCCTTCTCTGGACACGCTCCAGCACCTCAATGTCTCTCTTGGAGTGGGGGGCCCAAACCTGAACACAGTATTTGAGGTGTGGCCTCACCAGTGCCAAGTACAGGGGCATGATCACTTCCCTAGTCCTGCTGGCCACACTATTTTTGATACAAGCCAGGATGCCATTGGCTTTCTTGGCCACCTGGGCACACTGCTGGCTCATATTAATGAGCCAGCTGTCAACCAACACCCCCAGGTCCTTTTCTGCCAGGCAGCTTTCCAGCCACCCTTCCCCAAGCCTGTAGCATTGCATGGGGTTGTTGTGACCCAAATGCAGGACCTTGCACTTGGCCTTGTTGAACCCCATACAATTGGCCTTGGCCCATCGATCCAGCCTGTCCAGGTCCCTCTGTAGAGCCTTCCTCCCCTCAAGCAGATCAACACTCCTGCCCAACTTGGTGTCATCTGCAAACTTACTGAGGGTGCACTCGATCCCTTTGTCCAGATCACTGATAAAGATATTAAACAGGACTGGCCCCAACACAGAGCCCTGGGGAACACCGCTTGTGACCGGCCGCCCACTGGAGTAAACTCCATTCACCACCACTCTTTGGGCCCGGCCATCCAGCCAGTTCTTTACCCAGTGAAGAGTACACCCGTCCAAGCCATGAGCAGCCAGTTTCTCCAGGAGAATGCTGTAGGAAATGGTGTCAAAAGCTTTACTGAAGTCTAGATAGACAACATCCACAGCCTTCCCCTCATCCACTAGGTGGGTCACCTTGTCATAGAAGGAGATCAGGTTGGTCAAGCAGGACCTGCCTTTCCTGAACCCATGCTGGCTGGGCTTTATCCCTTGGTTATTCTCTACATGCCATGCGATGGCACTCAGGATGATCTGCTCCATCAGCTTCCCTGGCACTGAGGTCAGGCTGACAGGCCTGTAGTTCCCCAGGTCCTCCTCCCAGCCCTTCCTGTAGATGGGTGTCACATTAGCTAATCTCCAGTCAGCTGGGACCTCCCCAGTTAGCCAGGACTGCTGGTAAATGATGGAAAGGGGCTTGGTGAGCACATCTGCCAGTTCCTCCAGTACTCTCGGGTGGATCTCATTAGGCCCCATAGACTTGTGAGTGTCTAAGTGGTGCAGCAGGTCACTAACCATTGCCCCCTGGATTATGGGGGCTCCATTCTGGTCCCCGTCCCTATCTTCCAACTCCAGGGGCTGGGTACTCAGAGAAAAATTGGCCCTGCTATTAAAGACTGAGGCAAAGAAGGCACTAAGTACCTCAGCCTTTTCCTCATCCTTGGTCACTGGGTTCCCTCCCCCATCTACTAGGGGCTGGAGATTCTCCTTAGCTCTCCTTTTGCTGCTAATGTATTTGAAGAAGTATTTTTTGTTGTCTTTTACAGCAGCATCCAGATTGAGCTCTAGCTCAGCTTTGGCCCTTCTAATTTTCTCCCTGCACAGCCTCGCTACACCTTTGTAGTCCTCTTGACTTGCCTGCCCCTTCTTCCAGAGGTCATAGACTCTTCTCTTTTTCCTGACTTCTAGCCAGAGCTCTCTAGTCAGCCAGGCCGGTCTTCTTCCCTGCTGGCTCGTCTTTTGGCACCTGGGGACAGCCTGCTCTTGTGCCTTTAGGACTTCCTCCTTAAAGAATGTCCAGCCTTCCTGGACTCCTTTGCCCTTTAGGGCTGCCTCCCAGGGGACTCTGTCGACCAGTCTCCTAAACAGGCCGAAGTCTGCCCTCCGGAAGTCTAAGGTGGCAGTTTTGCTGACCCCCCTCGCCGCTTCTCCACGTATCAAAAACTCTATCATTGCGTGATCACTCTGCCCAAGACGGCCTCCAACCATGACATGGCTCACAAGTCCTTCTCTGTTCGTGAACAAGGGGTCCAGCGGGGCACCTTCCCTAGTTGGCTCACTCACCAAAGATTTTACAGCTTTTACCAACAGTCTGTCTGGCTTTTATAGAGTGAGTTGTTCTCAGAGGCAGAATGGCACTGAAAGTCTTAAAATACTACAGGCAGACAGTAAAGTACACCCAGTGACACTCCTACATTCATTCAGCAGAGCAGACTGATGGCCTCACTGGAAAAAAAGGGAGGTACATGATGAGCCCAAATGCCACGTACCACAACACTCTGTACAATATCATTTCCAGAAAATAAAGTCTGTTTCTGTATAACAAGTGACAGATGACTGCAACCTCAATTGCCATGGCAAAATTTATGCTTAGGGGAAAGAACAGCAGGTAACAGCTGTTTCCAAGCACACAAACTACTTTTACCTCCCCAAGAAACTTGAGATTCTGTTTTTTAAACTGACTTCTAGTCTGCAAACTTTATCATGATTCAATTTTATTTTGCATGTAAAATGTACTAAATCCTGGACTGACACTCCATACAATTCAGTGTAAGAGAAATATTTACAGACAAATTAAGCCTCCAAAGGCAATTATATACTAGAGGTGGGGTTGGCAGTACCAGCGATTGCCAAGACAGCCTGACACTTCCTATTATAAGACCATACTTTATGTTCACTTTGTAACTTTGGTAAGATTTAACAGAATGAACTGTCAGATGTCCCTTTCAGGTTTCGAGGTAAATATTTTTTATTGTTCTTGTTCTCCAAGAAAAGAGTTCAGTCCTCTTTCTCCCCAGCAGTGCATGAAGTATGGCAGTTCACCTTTTTGTTTTGAATGTGAGCTCATTGCCATTTTTTTCTCTGCAGAAACAGCTGCCAGGACCTCAGTGGGAATGGCCAGTCCCACTGATTTCCCATAGGCACTGGGGAGTGGGCAGGCTCTGGAGCTGACATCTAGGAGCTGCAGCCTCTCCCTATGGGTCAGCATCCCATTTCAGCAAGAAAATGTATCTCCTTGCTCCCACTGAGTTAGGCACCCAGGGGGTTTTGGAGCTTGAACCTGTCTGCCATAGCCAGAAGATACCTCCAGGCTCCCACTGCCATGGGAGTCCCCAAGCACTGGAGGGTTTTTTCACTGATTAACAACTTGAGGTAGTCCCAGGGAGTCGTGGGGTCTCCAGTGTTTGATTCATGCTGAATTTGGTAGTTGCTGCAAGCAAAGAACTGCTCCCTTCCACAAAAGGCAAAACCTTACCTCTGTGAATGGTAGTGTCACCCCTCACCCCTGCCTGATGCGAGATCTTGCTGCGTTGAGTGAGAAGATCTCCCACTGGCAACATACTCCTCCATGAAAGGCAAAAACTTCCAGCTCCCAGGCCTGGAGGGCAGCAGGTCCTGGAGCCTTTCTATCTCACAGGGGTAGGATACCCCCAAAAACCCAAGTCACAGAGCTGCTCCCACTGTTATGGAGCTCAGAAACGCACCCTTGTATTTCTCCTGCACTTTAGGCAGATTCAAACTGCTCTTTTCTAACCACCCTGCAAAATACCAGCAACACAGTTCTTGGAGCCTGGAAGTCACTGCAATGTGACTTCAGCTTTCAGAGACAAGTCATATTTTTACACTTGCAAGATCAGGTGAGGTAATATGGTAAGAACGCATTGAAAGCAACACAGAGTTCAAGGCATTTTGCAAAATCCACTGGAGAACCCAGTAAATTACTTCTGGACCAGGTTAGATCTGCCTACAGGAATCTACATCAACCTATCAACCTTTTTATTCTACTGTAGAAAACATTAAACATAAAGATGGATTAAAATTTAGGTTATGAAAATAGCATTATGTATATGGGATTTTGCAGCTAATTATTGATGTTGATTTTTTTTTTTTTTTTTAAGGCATATGCAGACACATTAACCTTTTAAAAACCATCAGGGTAATCTTAGCAATTTAATTCCTAAATAAAATGTGGCATAACTTTGCATTATGGATCTGTGACCTTTACATTTCTATATCAAGAATTCAATTTTGTTTTGCATTAAAATGTATTAAGTCCTGGGCTGACGCATCATACAATAAGATTTGGCTTAGGAGGAATATTTACTGACAAATCATACCCCAAAAGCTAATTATATATTAGAGGTGGGATTAGCAGTACCACCTATTACAAAGGTGGTCTGACACTTCCCATTTTTGTAATGTTTACTTTATAAGACTGGCAAGATTTAATGGAATGAACTGTCAGATGTCCTTTTCATGTTTAGAGGTAGATACTTTTTAGTTTTATTTTTCTTTTTTTAAACAAAAGAAGGAAGTTTACCTATTCCAGGAAATAAAGCTATCCAAAATACAATTTTTCTCGTATCTCAAAACTCTGATAATCTTTTTGTGAAAAGCCACTCAAAGAAATTCTGATTTCAAATTTGTTAATTGGTAACTACCATGTAGGTGTTTTATTCAAAGGATACATCTTCCCTGTGAAAATCTGTTAGGATTTGGCTGAATCCTTAGTCTTTAACAAATAGATTTAAGATTCCTGCCACAATCCAAGGAGACTGCAAGACATATTTTTTTGAAAATTTTAATTTTAGGTGCTAATTTTCCAGAGGTTTTTTCACTTCAGATTCTTCTTCAGATGACAGCTTCTCATGTCTCTCAAGACAGTGCAGGACACAGCTACAGACTGTGCAAAGTTTGGGACTGGGCACTTTTCTCTATCCAAGTATCTACTCTACCTGTTCCAGGCAGTATTAAGAAGTAACGTCCTTGGCTGGATAGAGAGGGGGCCCCAGCAAGATCTATGAAGGCTATAAAAACAGCTCAAGGCAATGCAGTGGAGTAACTGTGTGTGAGGGCTAGGAAGGGAGCCTGAGTGAGAAGAGTACGAGTTTTGTCAGTGGCTACAGAGAGGTAGAGAGAAGAGGAACAGGACACTGGCCTTACGCTGAGGCAAAATACGGTGAGAATAGAAACTATACTGAATCAGGAAATAAGGAACCTAGCAAGGGACTGGGACAAGAGTCCAACTGAAAATTATTATGTGACTATATAATTAAAGACTATTTTCACATTTACACACTGGAGCAACCCTAATATGTCAATACCAAATCTATGAGTACTTCACTTTGGAATCTTATTAGAAAACCCAAGAGAAAACCCAAGAGACTGTGATACGCAACAACACACATACAGACATGGACAACTGACGGAGCTTGAGTGACAAAAGAACAAATGTGAGCATACACTTATAACACAAGTAATCTGAATCCTCCTTAAAGTCCAATTTACAGACCACCTCAGAGTGTTTATGTTATAAACCAAAGCTACATTTAAGCGTAATGTAAGATGAGGAGGCACCAAGATGAAACACCCATCAAGAGGAAGGAAGAGCTAATTCTTCTATTTCTGGAATTATGCTGGAGCTTTACTAGTCACTGTGGAACTGAGGTACTCTTAAAGTAGTTTCTTTGCAAATTTCCTTGACATGGATCTGTCACTAGTCTTAAACTGAAGTGAAGGACAATCAGAGGGCAATCGTTCAAATACCCATTAAGATATCCTGATTGCAGATATTCAGATTCATTTCAGAAGAAAGAGAATTACAGAGATTAAATAAAGAAAAAAAGAAAAAAAAAGATGAGTTAGGCTAATGGCCTGCCACTACAAAGCTCTGAACTGTTTTCTTAAGCCTAGGCAGCAATGCAATTTTCAGATTCCTCCACCTGCTGTTTTCCTTTAACACTTGAACAGACAAGGAATATGATGAGACAGAGTCAATATTGCCAATCAAATAACAGTAAAAATTCTTGTCCCTTATACACAGTGAAAAATAGAGGTTTGATCAATATTATTCCTCCTTAATTTAGCAGCAGCAGTAAGCAGTAAGACTTAATGAAGAGCACATGTATCACATTCCTGCCACACACACAGCTGCATTAGGACCATTAGCAGCAGCAATCCCGTCCACTGGTATTTCCTTACATTTCCCTTCTTGCATAATGGAAAGAGGTCTATTATTAGCAGAAGGATACTTAATAAAGGCCAAATAATAACATAGAAGGAAAGGCGTGTTTGTTTGCTTGTTTGTTTTTTTCCTGGTAACCCCTTCCCTTCACAAAATGGAATTAGGAGAATTAGGAAAAAGAAGTCTAATCTGACTTTTTAAGGATCAAGCTACTGAGTAAGGTTATGGTTGAAATGTTGCTCCACTTATATCAAAAACCACCCTTTTCAGAAAATCCCTTTATTCCAATTGAGATACTTCTTTACAACACCAGGCAGAATACAAGAAATTAGCTCAACTACAAAAATTACTGAAAGAGCCTCTGCTTGGAGGCTGACACTAAAAAAATCTATGAGACACTTTTTATGAGGTGTAGGGCACAACTACTTCTTTTTGCTGTCTGTTTGAACTGCAACGGTACACCTCAGTTCTCATCGCCCACCAAGAACAGAGCAGAAAGATTTTTTGTTTAACAGGAAACAAACTCTTAAAAAAACTCTCGTAACTGTTTCATGCTGCATTTATGCATAACAATACAGCCCTGTCGAGGCATCCCTCCCACCTGAGTGATTGATGGGAACAAGAAGGACAGCACCATAACTTGCCTATGGTAAATGTTAAATAAAATGAAAGAAATTATTCCAGCTATCACACCTCTCCAATTTTCAAAACATAAATCCTGAAGGTTTGATGAGGACAGATGCTTTCCTATTTGTGTATACTTTTATATACCATGCATTTTTCATTCCCATTTACTACCTACTTGCATAGACAACAGAGCACTTCAACAATGTCAACAACTTAGTTCTAAGTGCATTGTAGCTACAACTTATGGATCATTTATAAAATACTAGCCTAATGTATATGATTAATTCCCAAGTCTGGTGGCCTGTACTTGCACAAACACAACCCCCACCCCCAAACCTGCATTGCTGCATCTGAAACTCTGGCAGAAATAAAACTGACATAAGAATCCCACTACAGTTGTCTCTGAAGCCACTGAGATCTTACATGGATTCAAATGGCTAGGAAGCTCCAGATGGCAGAAACCACGTGAAACGAATGCAGAACAGAAAGCCTGGTTGGTTGGTTTCCCTAAATTACCTTGACTCTAGCAATATAATCTTACTACAAGTAAATAGTTAGATGAGACATTAGCAATGGGGGCATAGGTTTAAAACTTTAAATAACTTCAGAAAGATCCATTTAGAGACTATCAGGAGGTATCTAACATATTATCCTCTTTCCAAAACACAGCTCTTGTTAAATATATACATTGTACAGTGCCAGGACTCAGACTGTTAACAGAATTATGCAGATATATTTGAATGACTGATCTCTAAATTAGGTAATTGATTGTCCTCTCTAAAACAATAATGATCAAAAGAAGCTGCCTTGTAATCTGTATCTTGTAATATTATTTTCCTTTGACCATTTGAAACAATCACACTAGTTGGAGTAGCACAATACATTCAAAAGACAAAACCAAAATGCTAAACTTTGTAGCCACCTCTGACGGTAAGCATACATCTGAATAAATTCTGGGACAGAATTCCCTTCAGTTTCCATGAGTCGAAGACTTTAAGAAATATAGCCTAAAGAATACTGAAATGTCAGCCTAGCAATCTTCATCTGTCACTATGGTTTAACTGGGCCTGTCTATCTAACAGGCAACTGATTCAGTTTCCTTAAATTCACATTAAAAAACCGATTTCTGCTATTGCAGTACTAAACTATAAAAAAAATTATCCCTTCCTCCTTCCTTATAATCCAAAGCAGCATGTATTCTAACAAGCAATTGACTCAAACTTACATTTTTCTGAGGTTTGGCAATTTCTTGAAGAGTCCGATAGCTTCCAAAACAGAAATATCATTGTCATTCAAACGCCTGATAGGAACAAACAAAAAGACATTTAATACTTCACAGACGTCTGTAGATATATCTCTGTGACATAGAGGGCTGCCACCCAGAGAACTATGACCTTTGTTAAGCAAGACACTATCTGTCATCTCTCTCAGACTCCTAGAGTAAAGAGAGTTTAGCTTTGAAGGAAAGGGAACATAGAAGACTATCTATAGTAAAAGCTTAGGATGCCTTCAAGAGTGTAATGCCAAAGGACAGCATCAGAATGCCTTCTTCTTCCAATGCACAGGAAGAAAAAGCCTTATTTGCGTGACTAAACCTCCCTCACACATTCTGCTACAGAAGACATGCAATTGGAGATGTGGTTCATGTAAACAGAAAGGATGTGATTTCAGGTCCTTTCCCATCAAAGTCTACTGGTCTTCAAAATTAATGCAAAGGCCACTGTCTTGGCAGGTTTGGGATGCAAAATTATTTCTCTGATTACATGTAGCTCCATTTTCCTATGTAGAGACTTTGCTGTGTTTCTGAATGTCTCTCTCTCATATTTTTCTATTTTAACTTCATATCAACAATTTTTATGGGGGTTTAAATAGAATACCTTAAGTACAATAAATAGAATACTAACACAAAAAGAGAATTGTGTTTGAAGGGGCTACTAATATAACAAAAGAAAATAAGTTACTTAGTAATAAATATGTTTTTTCACACTCTCTTTAGCAGTATACTGTGTTTATAATTCCTAAGAATCTCTAAAAGCAAATAAATTTCATAAAATCACTTATAGTTTAACAATACATCAGTTTTAGTGAGAGCCATTTTACCTAAGTAGCAGGCCCTGCTGAGATGGAATGAGTTCCTGATCACAGACTTAACTCAAAAGGATTAATCCATTTCTTAAATAAAAATGACCAGATGCAAAGACAAAGGACTCAAAGGTAGAATGGAAAGGAACCATACAGCTTGGGACACATAACAGGTCAACACTTCAAGAAGACACACACAGGCAGCTGATGCACAGGGCCATGGCTCCTTTCTCATCCCCACAGTTGGCATGAATGCTAAGGAAATAACAGAGTTGTGGTGCTCCTTTGAAATAAAATTAACTTCCCCTTTTTCATACAGGGATTGAAGTAGAAGGTGCCTTGAATTGGTCTGAGTCCCTTTTACAGCCTTTAAAAACTAGGAAAACCAACATGCCTTGCTGAGCACATCTTGGAAAGCCAGCACTTACAGATCAGTAGTATATTCAGGAAGATGACTGGGTAATCGGGTGAGTTTTTGGTTAGAGCAGTCTACAATTGTTCCCTCGCAGCGACACTTCTCAGGACAGACAAGGTCCATGAAACACTTCCCGGTGAATTTACTTCTGTAATCCTCTGACCCTGCAATAAAAGGAAAATATATTCCAGCAAACAGCTCCTGATAACTGTAGCAATCAGAGATTTTATGGAAACTATTCTCAACACTGCCTCCTGTCAGCTCCCAGCTCCTGCACACAATTTTAACACTTGCCAAAGATTTTTGTTCAGCAATTTTTCATATTACTCCCAAGACTAGCCTCTGTTTTTTCACTCTTCCCTCGATAGATTAATTCCTTGTCTAACAAGCCTACCTGTTAAGGTATTTTTTGAAGCATGTCTAATTAGCTGTTGGAGTCTGCTTCAAAGGAGCTCCAGCAAAGTCACTTTTTCCCGTATGGAACTTAGTCCAGCAAGAAGGAAAAAGGATCTCATGAAAGCAGAAGCTATCTTGGTGCATTCGAATGGCAAAGGATTTTTAAAGATGTCGTTAAAAACCCCAAAATTTTCAGACCTCAGCTATTAGAGTTATTTTTGAGAGCCATCTTTTATGAGAGAACCTTGTCAATTTTCCAACAATTAGATACCTTTATTAACTATGTTAAACAAACAGCAGAGGAAAGTAATAGCAGTTTAAATCATTTTCATTTTAATTAAGGAATGGGTAGACCATACTTAGTGAGAAGCACTCCCTAATGTACCATTATACCAAGATTGCCAGACCTCTTTGACTAGGTTTTTGACCCGTTCTAATGAAATGCTTTTCCAATTAGGCTCAGTGAACTAATCTGTCCTTTTCAGGTTTGCTTTTTCTCTTTTAATAACAGCAGGTTGGAAACTTGATCTCTGTGCTTCAAGGAACCAGGAGTATTAATAAATGTGTATGTAAGCAAAGTGTTGCCAAGACCCTGCCATGCAATACCTGCCCACTCACTTCATATTTCATAATGGAAGCACCAGAATTATCTCAGGAACCTTGTGTAACGCCCAGTGATCATAACTACCAAGAAGTATTTTTTAACTTTTCCAGAGTTTTAAAAGTCAATTGCAAGGCTTTCTCAGGAATGGTCTGAGCAAGTTCAGTTTTTAAGAACCTGAAAACACGAATAAAAACTTAAACCTGAGCTGAAATTTGTTTTTAGAGACTTTATGACATTTTTCACCTGCTTCCCTTTCCCAGACTGATAAATACACCACTGCTCCTTTTATGACCACATACTATTTTCTGTAAGAAAAAAGAAGTCACCTAAATCCACTATTATTTTAATTTATGTTACACATTACCTCCACACGGTGATACAGTGAAAGCAAGCAATTCTGCAGGCAATCTAACATTTTGATCCCACAAACACACTTTGGTTTAGTTTTGTAATTCCAGACTAGATTATGAGAAACATCACATACAGCTTTGTACATTACCACTTCTGTGGTGCTAAATACTTAGCAGGTTATCATGCTTATTGTAAATTACACATGTAAAGTGAGACTTGGCTACTGTTTTTAGCTTGACAGCACAGCACTTAAAATATTAGGACCACTGGGCATTTTAAAGTATTATAAAAATACATTCTAAGCCTTTTCCCACACCACCATCATTTAAACTCTTATCCTTTCAAAAAAACCAATCTGATTTCCAGTCCTAAAAATTCCAGGCTTGGTAGTCAGGCTAAAATGTCAAATGATGAGCGTATTATGGCTTGATTACAAGAACATACAGCTATTCTTTCTTAGGTCTGTGAGACAGTACATTTGTTGTTTACGATTCCCTGGAAATAATGCCAAAGATAAGCAGTTATCAGGACCAGGGTTTATTAAAACTGCCACAATTACAGTACGCCTTGAAAAACCCAGCAAAATTTTTCAGCGATCAGAAAATGTCTTGGAAATCCCCAAATTAACCCTTGAAGAAGCACTTCTAATTTTCATTGTAAAAGCTTTCTTTGAAAGAATAATCACAAACATCATTAAGTTACACAGAGTAAAAATTTATTAAGTATAATTTTTAGTCTACTGATAGATACAAGATTCATCTTCCTATGGAAAAAAGAGGGATGGGAAAGTAAGTGGAATGCTTTATGAAGGAGAAAAAGGGGTATATAACATTAGAGGGTGAAAATCAGTTTTTGGTTTTCTCTCAAGCTTTCTGGAAAAGTAAGTAAAGTATATTTACCACATTTTGACTTAGCAGTCTCACTCTCTTGATGGCATACAACTTTCCACACTGCATCAGCGATAGGAAGTTGAACTTGCCTGGGCATCAGTCCACTGCCTCCATGCTTGCAACAGGGGAAAGGCCTCTCAACTCACCAGGAGAGGAAGGGAGCAAACATCACCTCCGTACTTTTCTTTCTTTCTCTCTCTCTCATTTTTTTCTCTTTTCCTTTTTTTTCTTCTAAATTAGTTTAAATATGAGTTACCCACGCAAGCACTGAGTGAAAAGTAATCAATAGCATGTATATGCTCAGCAAGTAGTCAGTTATCCATTAGACTGTGAGACAGCAGGAATCACCTGCCAAAGACTAGATAAAATTTACTATTTGACCTGAGCCTTGAGATCACTTTGACAGGTGGCTGCTCTATTAAGATATTCCCATCTGGGATACTAATGTGAAATTCAGCCATCTGCCTGCAGAACTATTTAAGTGTGTGTATCCATTTCTACACACAGGGCTTTATCAATGTACTACTGCAGGGCTCTGAGTGAACATGACAGGATTCAGGAAGTACAATCAACCATCACGTGCATGTAGTACTTCTTGCATGCTATAAAATCGCCTGTGGAAAGCCATGGAAAAGAGATGCAGGACAGGCAGAGAAGAAACACTTGGCTTCATTTTACTATTCCAGACCAGCCATTTGGTCATTTTATTATGCCTGAAAGCATGTGTGCACTGTAGCTGAGAACTCTGTGAAGCTTGGCTGAATGTAAAACATGACCTGGGAGTTTCTAGTAATTTACAAAATTAAAAAGAATTAAGTTTGCTGTAAAATGAGTAGTCAAGGCAACAGCAAGGCCTGTGTTTAACTGAAGGCAACTGTTTTTATTTGGATTGCTAGTTACTCTGGTAACATTGTCATTTCACAGCCTGTGTGACACCACTATCAGGTACCAGGGCATTGCAATTCCTCAGTATCATAAAACAAACACACATGCCATTCTACAAAACAGCAGTATTGAGATAAAGAAACACCACATTTCCAAGTGCTCAAAAATTTTAGGTGCCTTTCTAATACCCGCATAGAGAAATTAAGCAGCAGAGGCAAATACCTTTTTGTCCTATTCTTCTTTTTAAGCATTGTTTAGCAACCTGATTTCAGTTTTTAAAACTTAGCTTTGCCCAAAGGACTTAAAAGGAGTGCTGGATGATCTGTTCTGGAAAAATATCAAGCTGTCTCAACAGGGGCTTGAATTCTGACCTGATACATTCATTCTAGAAAAGATGGATCCAGCTGCCTCAAACTTGGCACCAAAAATATGATCACAGAGATCACTTGGTCTAAAACTTGGACAAAAAACCAGGAATCCCAACACTCACTTCTTCATGTAACCACTAGATCATGATTCTCATAGGTTTTCAGGAAAAAAAGGAGGTACATTGTTTGTCATAATTTCACATCAGTAGTATTAATTCTTATCAGTAATTACAGAGAAAATCTAAGAATCTCAGATGTCCTTCTTCTGATGGCTCCACAACAGATGTGTAACAAATTTGCAAGATAAGGCAGTATTTCCGTAAAAGAAAACTTCTGTATGAGGCTTTCAAAGTCCTTTATGAATAGGTGTAATTATCTCTACTTTACGTAGGGGAGAAGTTATGCAGAAATATGTTAAAGATCTTATCTAAGCTGTCAAAGCTAAAATGGCCCATTTGGGTATGCTGACTCAGCTTTGTGCTGTGTAACTATTGGATAATACTGTTTTCATACAGGCCTTGTTACCCATGTCATTTCAAGAGATAAAAGATAATGCTTTGCAGACTCTTCTGAAGTTCTTTTGCAGTATACTTCTTCATAATAAAATGCCAGTGCATTAAGATTGCTCAGATCAGGTCCAAAGTTATGTTAGGTAGCAGGCATCTTGTTACAGAAGCGGCATCCAAAGCATACCTCAAGTAGAAGGATTCAGTGGACAGCTCAAATGGAGAGATGTAGCTTATATTATTTATAGGGTAAGAAGACAAAAATGATTTTCATCTCTGTAGGTATGGCTGGAATCACCTTTGAATCATATTAATCAACAGGATGCCTAACTTCTTCATTCTAAGAGCAATTAAACAGATTCATTACTTAGAAATGGTTATTCTGCATGCAAGCCCTCTGGAAAGTCTGTCACAAACATCGCTAGGGCTCCCCCCTGCAGTGCCCGGGAGTCTGGTTAAGCATCACTTCACCTTTTTCATTTGTCCTGTGAGAAAAGGGGAATCTCTCACCTTTTGATGCTTCTGAAAACAGCAGAAGTATCCCAGCATGCCATGCGGCAGGGAGTATGCAGCCTTCCATGGTGCTTGACAGAACCATGTTCAATTTGTATTGTTCTACCACATGGTTAGATCAAGCACAAAGGAAAACCCCATGAACAGCCAGAGTCAGAGTTAGGCAGCGCCAAAGAGAGAAGAGCGTTGAAAAGAAGCAGCATGGAGAAGCACAAGCTGAAGGTTCACGGAGAGCTGCTCTCCACTCCACCCATGCAAAAAGGTGCTGGATACAAGAGGTCATCCTTTACGCTACAACTGCAGGAACACCCTGGAGCACAATTGGGGTTAGTGTACAAGAACAGAGCCCAGGTGAATTCAGAAACAGAACTAATATGATGGAAAGTACTACCAAAGGACTGCAAACAGCTCCTTCCAGGAAGGATGTGCAACTTCCACCACATACTGAATGCCCAATCTACGCTGCTCGTTATCAGCTACTTACTCTCCCCTGGTGTCTCCTTTCAGTATAAATGCCATTTTGGTTTGCTCTATTTATTTAAATGCAATCTTAGAAATACCGCAGCTCTTATTAATAACAGTAGATTCTGAGCTGATAGCCAAGCTCTGGCATTAAGTGCCCCCCAAGCTCCCTTGGAGGCTGATTTCAGCTCCCACTGGCCTTTCATGCTAGTGGCACTTACACTGACAATCTGTAATTACCACTGCTTTTCTTTTTTTTTTTTTTTAACTGCACCTTTCAACAGCAAGGTAGCACACACATGCTACTACAGACATATTAAGGCAGACAGGAGTATTTTGTTATTCTGTTTCTTGGCATAATATTTGTTGGGTTTTGTACATCATTTGCTGATGGAAGCATTCTCTCTTTCCAACATCCTGGATTATTTCAAACAGCTTTACTTCTTGTAACTCATTCCTGCAACTTTGACATATAAAGTAGGGCATTCAGTTTTGGCTTGACTGCTCCCACTGAAATAAAACTCCCATTGACTTTAACATCTGCAGAGCTATGCCAGTGGAGAGTGCTTTTGAAGGTCATATCTCAAATGTTCTTGCAGGCTTCATGAACAGAGAGGAAGTGGCTGTCCTCTGCAACTCCTCAGAACATTTTGCTGGACTTCAGTGAAGGTCAATGCTTGTGCTTTTAAAAAAAAATATCACTTTCCTTAGTAAGGGGATTGCATTGCCCAAAGAACAAAGTCAGCATCAAGCAGATTATTCATGGAGAACAATGCAAGTACTTGAGCAGAGATGACAGATAATACAGCAAGGGGCTCTGCTTCACCATTTTGCTATAAACCAGCATTATTATGCAGAAAGTCAACACACAATTACTTGGGAACTCCAGAAAATAAGCACAGTGTTAACTTAGTCACCTCATACTGTGGGTTTGCATACAGCAATGAAAGTAAGACAATTTGATTTACTGTCTATCTTTACAATCTAAGAAAGAAACTAAAGCAGCTTTTTAGGGGAACATAATACAATAAACCTTCAAACCCCACAACCTGCCAAACTAGCCAGAGTCCTATCTGATACAAACATTAGATTATTAATTTTCTTTTGTGACTCATGCAACATGGCACCAAGAGGCATTAATTTTCTTTCATTCAAAGTATGTATAACCCTGGAATTCACACCTCATTTATTTAGAAATTATACCTATAACTAGCATTCCTGCCAATAACTTTGTATGGCTCTAGTAAAGAAGGATGCAGAGTTCCATATCCTTATTCCTACACTGGTTTAATAAAGCAGCAATTCTGGCATGGGCTCTTCAAATAAATTACAGAGTACCACAGTACTCTGTTAAGCAATGAGAAGTAATAGTTCATATCTTCCAAAGACTTTTATATTATATACTGATTTTCAGTATTAAGTGGAATATCTGTAATAAACTCCATAATTTCAGTGTCAATGAACTCTTTCAGTCCTACTGGAAACAAATGCAGTCAGAGCCCTGCAAATGTCTTCCTGAGAAACCCCTAGAGAATATTTTGAACAACTCTCTATTCCTCTGCTGCACTAATTAAACACCACTTACAATAACTGCCTAAGCTAATCATCAACTACAATGAACAAGAGGTACCAGCACACAAAGAAAAGTCTGCCAAAACCCTAATTTCTGTCCCCAGAATACATTAAGAGGCAAAATACTCCACAGGCACATTCTGGCCTTTCTGCTCGTTGCAGACTATTGCAAAAAAGTGTGCAGGAACACAGCCTCCTCCTCTTTTTTTTTTTTTTTTTTTTTTTTTTTTAAACAAATAGAATAGAAAAAAACAGGGAAGCACACTATTTTGTAAATTACATTTGAAAAAAATGTTCCATAAGTCTTTGGATGTACATAGATCATTCTGCATATATGTTTGCAAAGAAAAAAAAAAGTTGAAAAGGAATGATCACATTTCTAGATATTTGCCAGTTTTCACTAAAAACCCCACCCTTTAGGTATACTCTACATACAAGCACCATTGTATGGTTTGCTTTAGGTGTTAATTCACCTCTGGTAATCCAAAATCTGTTTGTTTATCAGTCACTGAATCTGCAGTTTGCTAAGAATTCGTATACAGGACCCTATTTTTAACTGTCCCATCATGCTGTAACACCTCAGGAGACTGCCGCAGTCTCAGAATAGTCAGATGAAAATTTATTGTCCAATTGCAGGCTCAAACATTCTTGCACTAGTTTTAGCTGACTAGCTCTCTTCATGCCAATGCCTCTCCAATTACTTTCTTTATCCTATTCCAGTGACTGCTATACACACAAAAAAGTGCTAACTTTGCATCTCTGGTAAGTGTTGCTCAGCTTAATCTCAACACACGCAATGGCAATGATGTGAGAGAAGAGAACAAACTTTGTCCTACCTTAGTTTTTGAGGTATCGGAGTTACACTCAGCTTTCTGCCATAGCTAATGAACCTCCAGAGGACACCTCCAGAGGACAACTCAGATCTCATGTGAGGAATCTATATTGCTCTGTACTCTGCCTACATGGGGAATCTAGGACAACTATGTTATTTGGATGCCTAAGTGATATGGATGCATCTGTGACTCAACATTCATTCTCCCTCTTTTCATTGCCTCTTTACTATAATTGCAAATAAGGATGTTGGCTGGTAACAAAGCAGTTCAGATGCTTAGTTTTTTTGAAGACTACTTCAACTTAAAAATAACATGAGGCACAGCCTTAAAATAAAGTTTTTAACTGGGACACGTCAATTTACTTTCTTATTAAAAATGATACTCTTTGCCAAACAGACCCACCTGCTCTATGTTAACTTTATGCTTCCTTGAGTAAAATGGTTTCCACTCTGCCTACTTTCCCCCTACTGCAGTGCAGGAAACCTTCACCATAGTGTTCATCACAAGCTAGTGAGGGGTTAGAGTAACTGACACAAATATTAACATAAAGATCTGAATTGCTATCAAAGATTTACAGAAAAGGGAGAGCTATAATCAGGATACAGTACAGCCAAATTACTTTTTCAACAGGAACATTTCTACAGTACAAGGGAATTTAGCTCCATTACTATTAGTCATAGCAGTCGTGTTGTGTTCTCTAATAACTTCAACTTCAGAAAAATTTCATGCAAACCAAAGCTCAAATATATTTAAGTTACAGTGTACGGTGAAGACTTCAGGTTCATAATTATGAATTCAGTCTAGGATTTAATCTGCAGGTGATTTGTTGCTGTTAAACAACCTTTCGTTCAGATAGAATTATTATTATGCACAACAAATGCATATCCTCAGTTGTTCTATATTCAGAGAGTTTCTGAAGGTACTTTTGCTGAGTCTTTGTCTTTCAGGGGGGAAAAAAAAAAGTAGAACACACAGCATTTAACTGCATAAAAATAAAACAAAACACACAAAAAAACCCCACAGAAAAAAATCTGAATGCAGTTAATTTTCACGTTGTCCAGATCATAGGCAATGTTTCATATTCCTTTCCCTCACTCTGCTCAAGCAAAAGCCCTGGTGAGCAAAAGTACTGGAGCTTGGCCTCAGACAAGATTTCCTGCAAATGTAACCAGGCCTAGAGGATCCTGTGCAGGACTGCCAATCCCCACCACTGTCACCTCCAGCACGGACAAACCTACAAGCTGCCAGGGCTTGGTGCCTGCTCAGGCAGGAGCTGCTGGAGCCCAGCATGCTAAGGGCAGGCATAATCGTGAATCCCTGAGCACATGCCACTGCAGCGCTGTAACAAGGCAGACAAGAGCAGGTGGTTATCAGTGCTTTTCATCAAACAGAAAATGCTAAGGGCAGGAATATGAATACATAGTCTATAAATGACTATTTGCTTACTAAAAATGGAAGGAATACGCAAAGCTGTCATCAGAGTGATTGGCAAACTACAGGAACAACTGAGAGTGTTTCAATCAGATAAATTATGTGAGATCTGGATTAAATTCACTTGCCTTTCATGACTTTTAAACACTGGTTGAGGAGTAACAATACATTGCACATTTCGTTTTGAGAGCTCAGAGAGCTTAAATAGTGTTTACATGTCACTAAGAGCAAAGAAGGGGATAACCCAGGGAGACCAAGAGGCAGGAAACACGTGAACTGCTGTAGGGACCAGACAAAAAGCCCTGATGTGCAGCCTATGTTCTCCTGACTGGGAACACTCTGTCCATTGCAGTTCTATGCTTCTAAGGCTGAAACAACGCAGAGAAGAGAGAAGGAAATTTCAGGTAATCACAAGTAATAGGAACTCTGTTCCAAAGTAGACAGGTAACCCAAGAAAGGTGAGTATGTATGAAGACAGAGACTGGAAAAGACACATAAAGAATGAGGAGGAAAACTGCAATTAGTAAGAAGAGGTTTTATCAAATACTTTCGAAAATTATGAGTGAACAAACAGCAACTACATTACTATGTAATAACAGGGGATAACACAAGAGATATGACACTAGCCTTAAATATGCAAGCTCTGGATCCATATGTACCACAGAGGCTGACTTTGCTTTGGGTTGAGCTAACAAAAAGCAGTGTCCAAAAAGGAGAGAATTGTGCTGGCAGATGGTTCCTTGTCCACCTGCTATTATTCCAACACTATCTGGAACTGAAGTAACTAATTAAAGTCAGTTAGATACAATGTATGCCCCAATACAAGAGGAAGTAGGAAGACAACATTACTTCATAGTATTACAAATGGTAACCTTATTTCTAAGTTTCTTATTTCTAAGAATTAGAAGATAAAAAGTTTTTGTGATGTGACGCTCATAGATATACATATGCTTTGATCATTATCAGAAATGGTTTGTGGAGGTGTGGCAGGTGGAACTTTCATCGTTTTTGAAATACACAATATACTGAAAAGCACAAACGTATCACAGGGAAAAAAAGATATATAGCTGAATACAAGGGCAGCTCCCTGCAAAAGCTATTTCATACACAGTGTCACACAGCAATCAAGGAGCCTGCCAACTCTTGAAGTGACAATAAGCTACCACAGAGACAACACAATCTGCTCATAGATTCATTTTCCTTCCTCTTAAAGCCCAGTGCTGCTTTAGAAAACAAAACTGCTGTGTAGTGAAATTAATCAAATGCTACTGGGCAGAAGATTTCTGTTGTTCTTTTCCCCCCCTATTCCTGCTAAGAATAATAGCCTCCAGTGACCTAAGGCTGGCAAGTACCACTGGATCCTTAGGTGGTCATAGCGGGCAGATGCAGCCAAAAAGAAAATGATCATCAGAACTTTACTGTTGCCACTGCAAATGTCAGTATTTCCCTTTTCTAAACAGAACAGAGAGAGAATTAGTCACAGCCTATTCTTCCAATTTCTCTTTCAATAAAAACCTTTTTTAGTCTCAGATTCTATAGCTGTGGGGAGAGAGTTGAGCAAGGGGGAGGTGGGTTTTTTTTTTTGGTGCATTGCATTAAATGGAAGGCAGAAAAACAAGGGAAATAGTATCTATTGCAATCTGAGGCTTAAACATATTTGATAGTATATTCAACAGCTTTGGCTGTCTCACAGCCCCAGGCAAAAACATGCCCCTTTCCCTGCTGTTCCTTCATTTCATGCTATAATGCTTACAATTCTCCTTTTAAAAAGAATTATGTACATTACCTACCTGTTGCACAGAATCTCCTTCCTATGGCCACTCATAACCTTTGCAGATGTTGCTCCATCATTATCAGTAAAAGCTTGAGTCATTTGGTTCAGGGAGGAAATAGCATCTGGGAAAAGTGCCTCGATGATGAATTAAAAAAAGAGGGCAAGTTCTTGCTAAATACTATCTAAAAGGATGGTGAGGAGCTGGAATAAAAACTGAAGGAAACAATATGCAGAACGAAGTTTTCTAGATTTGATTTTTTTTTTTTACTATGTTGCATAGTTTTGTCTTCGCAGTTTCATTTAATTAATCAAATAGAGTTCTATTTAGCCCATCTGCATCTCTGAATGTGTCCTCTTGACGTTACTTTATTGATGTTCCTCTACCATTTCAGATTGATGAAACTTCAAACATCTCAGCTTTTCTTCCCCATTCCTGCTAACGACTCCTCTCTCCTATCCTCGTTACAAGAAGCACTTCCCTTTCTCCTCTCAATTTACTGAACAATCACATTTTTTCTCATGCCAGGTCCTTCCTGATAGTCCCCTTTATGATACTTTGTAGAATCCAAATGAATGTGGAAAACACACAGATTGCTTCAGGGCAATCTCAGAATTTTATGACTTCAGAACTGATCCTTTCCCTGATGTCAAAGTATTAAGGTCACCTAAGTTTAACTACTCATGAGTGTGATCCTGACACTGGCTGAGTACCTCTACTCCTGCCGAGGTCACACTTTCTGTGCATCCTCATCACTTCTCAAAGGCCAAAGACCAGGTCAGGATAAAATCCCTCACGTTGCTTCCTTAACCAACCCCTCACATTCACTAGGATTTCCCCCACAAAACTATCTTTCTGACCATTGACATGTACTAAATGTATTAAACAAACCACATGACAATATCAGGATCCTGAAACAAAAACCCTTTGAGAAAAGAGATGCACATTTACAAAAGGATTTAAAATAAAAATTCTTTTCTCATACACTGAGCAAAAGATGTAAAAACTAGACAGGGAGAATTCCACAGGCAGCAAGGACACTGACAAGTTACTAAGCATTGCCATTCCAGTGGGATTGTGCAGGCTCATCCGTGGATAACACAAAGCACTGCTCAATAGTCTGACTTTGAATGATGAAGATTCCTCATGGGCTTTTCTGCACAGAGATGTGCTGTGTTAAATCCTGCGATGAAACATATTCCTCAAAATGAAAACATGGAATATTCCTGCTAAATGCCAAGTCTGAAGCGGCCATGATTCAAAGGGACAACTTGAGCACAACAGGTGCCAAGGATGTCTGTTCTCTGGATTCATTTACAAACTAAGATTCTTCTAAACTATTAGACGTTCTCCCTGTCTCATGTGAGCAGACAGTGAGTCAAGTTCAATATACCTCATAGCCACCTGGAAACTCTACAGGCAAGGATATCTCCTCTATTGAGTTTTTGAATATAATTAGTTTTCATCGAGCTGAAATCTTTGTTCTGAAGCTGTACAATCCCTGTTCTCCCCCTTCATAAGTCAGGTTTATGCCTTTTCCATGTGGTTTTGATATACTTATAGGATTGGAGACCAAGGAAAAAACAGCCTAATGCCTCAAGAAAAGGACCCCCAAGATAAGAACTCACACAAAATATTATTCACAACATCACCAGGTACTGTGTTCTGCATTGTTGCTCTTCTTAGCTATGACCTTTCATAAATGATAGCAGATGGTGTTTGCCTTATCCAGTAGCCTGTACCATTGTTCAAGGCATGCATGCACATACATAACATTAATTTCTCTATCCTATTAATAAAAGCAGATGAAAATAACAGTGGCAAATTGTGTACAGATTTATACAGATCTGTTTCTGCAGTCTACTTTTCTTTCTAAATTATATTTATGCATTTTCATTTCCAGTTTCTTTAAATAGGAATATTACTGACTAATTATCTTGTTACTATGATGGACACAATCCAAAAACCTAGATAAAAGTATGTCATAATTTCAGTTCTGGTTATAAATTTTGTGGCTTGAGTCACAAGTGATTGAAGACCTTAACAAGCATGACCAAGAAAACATGACTGCAGATAAAGTTATCTTTATTTTATTTTCCCCATAAAGAGAAGGTTTAGCTAAGCATATTGCTTGCAGAGATACACAAAGCACAACGGCTTGTTTTGGGCTGCTGCCATTCAGTTTCATACTGCATCCCCATCTAGAGTCATTAATCTTTTACCACCAAGAACATAATTAATCATGGTATTTTTTTTTCACAGAAAAAAAGACAAAAATCATAGTAATTTTTATAGAAAATACTACAAGGTACTCCATCAATAATAGTCATTTTTCTTCTCAGTAAACACTAATAGATTTGCTCACTGAAACCTGCTTGTCTTTACAGTATACAAAAATGCAGTAATCTAAAATACATATAACCAATAGAAAAAACACATGAAGAAGCAGTCTGCTTAGTTGTGCTGTATAAGGCAATAAATGTCCTTTTACTGATAGCTGGACCATAAATAAAGAATGGATATGGTTGAGAAAAAGGTGTTTATGTTACTTTGGAGGTTATTTTCAGGTGGAAACACTTTTCCATCTAGCTCACAACACAATCTTTGCCTAAACTGAGATGCAAGTTTCGATTCAAAACTTACTAAAACCAAAAATCTTACCAACTTCACTGACAGTTTTGCTTGAATTAGTGCATATTACTTACGGATATAAAAAAATCTATGAAAGTATGTGAATTGATGCCATCCCCTACCCCCAGCTTCACTCACATCCTGGGTCAGACATGCCCATTGCCAGTTGTATAAAAATCTCACTCATACTATTCTCAGCCTTTCAGGTCTGAGAATTTACTTGAGCTCAGCTCTCATCAAGCTCAGCAAGAGTTCTGCCTGAATACAAATGACGATCCATCCACCTTCCATCCCTTCAAAATATGACATTTGCCACATGGATTCATATACATCTTCATTGTTTTCTTTAGACGTTTTATAACCTAGTAATTCTTTTAAAATTAAATGTCACAAGCTTCCCTCTTTTTTCTTTTCTTTGTTTTTAAGAGACATACAGAAGACAGCTATAGAATGCCCCATTTTTTGTTCTTTTTTTTTTTTTTTTTAAATCCATAAGGGTAATTGGCTTTCTGGAGAACTAACTGAATTTTCCAAATTTAATTTTAAAAGATGCTCCATAATATCCATTATAGCAAACACTGTCCTGCAGATTCGATTAGTAGGCTCTCTGGACCTGCTTATTTCTGAATTGAAAGTGCAGTACAGCCTGGATAAATGAATTACCTGAGCAGCGGAACTTCTTGCTCTTGATCTGGCTGATTCGTTTGTTGGCAAGGCGACGCGGATTGCTGCATCGAGCGCCGCTGGTTTCTATCGGATTATCCTGCAGGTAATCAGCCAGCCACTTCAAATGGCAGTCGCACACAAATGGATTCTGAGCTAAATGTCTGCGAGAAGGATGGGATGTTTAATCAGAAGTGACCTGTGACACTGTACTCCATCATTGTTTTTCACAAACGCAAACCTGAAGAGTAGAGTAATTGAATAAGCTTCCAAAAACCCAGGCCTGGCGGAAACCACACGGAGCTGCACATGAATGGGAGAATTCTGTGAGCTATCACATTTCATAGCTCATTAAACCCGCTGCAAGTCCTTTCACAGAGGAAACAAAAATTAATATAGCAAAGCCTGCTTTAAAGGACACAGACCTCCTGTCTACAAAGTCCAATGTTTTCTCCTGAGAGCTTGATATGCTGCCTTTTGAGAGAAATGCACCTTTTTAGATGCACCTGACCTGAAGATCATTTTGTATCCTGGTTTAAAAGAAACTTTAGTGGCAAGCTCAGTTCCTAGGGATCAAAATGCGAATTAGTAAAGTGCTTTGGATCTGTGGGCAAAGCCAGAGGTGATCCAGAGACCTTTTCTCGAGAGTGAAATTGATATTTGCATGTACTCATCATGCGCAATAGTATTCCCCTTATATGTACTTTTTCCTGGACCAAAAATTTTTACTTTTGAGACTGAACTGTTTATGCAAGGTAGAACTTGACTCTATCCTTCACCAAAATGTGCACAACATGTTTCCCACACAATTGGAAATAGGTATCATAGCATTGATTTTAACTGGATATTTGGACTTTGTTAATAGAAATCTGCTGGAGTATCTTAGAGAGAAACAGTATTTCTCTGCTGCTGTTGTGATTCATTCTGCTTGACAAAGTTGAGCACTATATCAGGAGAGTTTGTCAGGTCTTTCTCAGAGCCTGATTCTGATCTCAGTTAAGTTAACTTGCACCAGCCCCTCTAACTTCCAAGGGAAAGGGAGCAGGACACAGCTCTCCAATAACTGCAAAGATAGTTTAAAAAAAGACAGATGTTTAAATTTAGTTTGGGCAGAGGTGTAAAGTTATATCCTCACAAGAACTCTGCTCTGTTACTGTTAGCATATTTTTTTCCACCTGTAGAAACGTCTTTTCTTTTCTGTTTGCAGTTATATTTATGAACTGTGACTTAACAGAATAAGTATAAAATACAACAGGGCAAGGGCTGTCAAGGAGTGGGAAGTGAAAGCATACATAGCAGAAAGTGCCTGAAGAAACTAAAGATTACTGTTGTAGTAGAGCCATTCCTGTGTGTGAGGTGTGAAAGGTCCAAAGAACAAACAAGCATATAGAGACAGGATATGGGACTGGTTTTGTAGCTCTAGAAAAAAGGCAGAAAAGGGCAATCACTTGGAGTACTAAAAATGGGAGAATGAATCAAAACATTTCATGAAAAAGTGTCTCGGTGTGAAGCAACAAGTCCATTCTAAGTAATGGCCACCAGGAGTACCAGTAAAACCCCATGGAAACCAAGGAGAAGTTTTTATACCTTAAGGGTGTTGCCTGTTGTTTAGCTTGCCAAATCTTATATACCTCTGTAAATGAACCTTCTCTGTCACCCTTGTTTACATATATATGTATCGGTAGGGGGGGGCGGCAGGGCTGGGGGGGCTTGTACGTTATTATTCTAATGCCTTAATGATTTGCAGCAATACATACTGCCCAGATATCTGTTGGAAATTAAGATTGTGCTTGTGGCTGCCTGATGACATAGCAGGTACCCTGCTGCTAGAAACCATCCCTATTAGTTCATTTTTATATGAATGAAAACATTTATAAAACTAATTTGCTCAATGCATTTCCAGTATTAAAATATCTACGTGCATGTGTACAGATACATGTCCAGTACTACAGTATGTGTATATATATATACATATATAATGTGCACATCTGTTCCAGTATGTGTGTATATATATACACATGCACATATATTTTAATACTGGAAATGCATATACTTACATACTACATAAACACACAAGAGCCTTATGTCGATATATGCACACACAAATATATATAAACACACATACACAATATTGGGTGAGGGGGTTCTTCCTTGTTTTTCATTTATATCAGGCTGCCAACTGCAGCTCTGAAGGAGTACTATTTACCTTATTATCTTAGTACTCACACCTTAGGATGAAACCTTCTTCTGTAAAATATTGAGTAATTTCTATACTTTTGCTTCCAATTTTGCTTCTAATCCCTCTTCTCCTAATGCCTTCAATTCAAAGACTCTCATAAAATGTTTAGTGGATTTTCTTAATGGATCAACTAATACAATGTATCATTTCCCTTAAGTGGAATGTCAGCTGATATAAAGTATGAGAAGTGATGAGCTGTACAGCAGGACTCAGACCCAGTAAGGAGAGATGCCAACTCATTAGCTCATTAAAAACTGTTAGGCAATGGTTTTAATAGAATCTGCTGTTCATATATTGTACAGAGTCAAATTTACCTATTATCTTCCCAACAGTATGAATGAATTACTCTGGGAGCTTAATAGACTTATGACTTTTATGTCACTATGGGAGGCTGTATAGATAGCTGGCTGTGCTGAATTTATGCAGTACTTCTTTTTTTCGCTCCTTTTATTTCTGTCAGAAAAGGAGGGGCTACTACCTTGGGGTCTCTTCCAAATTGTCTTAGTGCCAGTTGCAAAGCCTTTGCAAAGACAGGCAACATCTTTCGGGGAAAAAGAGAGAGCTGTCATTTATGATATGCTTGCATACTCACAGAGTCTGGATCGACCGGAGAGGTGCAAAGAGCCCCTTGCTGATGGTCTGCAGTTTGTTGTCATAAAGAGAGAGCAGTTTGAGATTATGCAGACCTTGAAACGTGTTTACCCTCAGGCAGTTGATCTTATTGGCATTGAGAAGCCTGAAAACAGAGGAGAGGTTTATAATTCATTAATCTTGTAATAATCAAATAAAGATAGACTGAACTTTGGCGTTAAATCCAAAAAAATATTAACCCAGTCACCAAAGCCAACCCACATTTAAAGGTCTTCATTTGGCTGTTACATTAAAAAGGTGAAAAAAATACAGTCAACATTAGAACTCCCATAGCTGGGGAATATACAGACATGTAACAGTGCTAGCTATCTTAAAATAATTAAAATTGGGTTTTTTTGTATGCCCAGCCCCCTCCCCCTATTTGTTCAAAATTCTACACAAATATTCAAAGAAGTCTTCAGCTTAATATACATAGACATGGCAAATACTCCCCACCCCGCTATTCCATGCACACACTCATACACAAAGTCCGCAATGAGAAGAACCTTTTTTTTTCCAGTTTTCTTTACCAGCAGCTTTCTTAAGTCTAACTGAAATTCTGGAAGTTTGACATCTTTTGATAAGCAGTGCAGGGTTAATTTGATCATGGGAGGAAAGAAAACATGATTCTCCTCAGAGACAAGAAGGGAGAAGTGTAGGGTCTGGAATAAAACTTACCGAAAGGCAAGCTCACTTCATACCTAAGGATAGTCAAGCAGTGGAACAGGTTGCTCAGAACTGTGCAGTCTCCATTGTTGGAGGTTTTCAAGTTGATACCGAATAAAGCCATGAGCAACCTGCTCTGACCTATAAGGTGACTCTGCTTTGAGCAAGGGTTCTCCAGTCTCATTGGCTAGTGACCACCTGAGGTCCCTTCCAACCTCCATCGTCCTACAATTCTATGAATCTACTCCATTCCAATTACACCAGACTCCTGTGCAGTTGTGGAAAAGCAGCACAAAGGCAATTTACATGCTTTTTTATATATATATTTTGCTCATCTACACAGCACCCAGTTGGCAGAACTAGTCAGTTCAGCCAGAAAACCTTGGACAGTACTTGTGCAAGTTCTCTTAGATTATCCAGCCAGAGTTCTGTCATGTATAACAAGCATACAATCCCAACAACAGGCTAGATCTCCCTCTGAGACAATCAAACACGAGAACACTTAAATTGTCATTGTCATCTGCATATGTGGTATTTAACACTTAGAAGGAAAATAGGCAGGAAATGACCTATTCTTCTTACAAAAGCCAAAATCCACATCTTTTGACTACTATCAGCCTGAGAAAAATGGTACATTGCAAACAATATACGCTGTTAACTCTGTCCTCTTCGTCACAAAATTCTTGCTACGTTGTCAATGAGTTTGAAGGGCTTAATATTGCAGCATTGTGGCTCTCTCTGAGGCACCACACTAATACTAAATCAGAGGACAAATGTGTTTCTAGGTAAAAAGGAGAAAACATCCTCCATTCCTCAGCAAGCAAATACACCATCTTAAACACACCTCTAACAGCACAGGGAGCTTCCATTTTCAACAAATTGCACATAAACCACTGTAGACAACAGGGCAACCTATCAGGGAAGAAATGCATGCTTGTTAGCTGCACATGATGCTTTCCTTTTGCTCCAAAAAATAACTTCGGAAGGTGCTTTGCCTAGCACCCTGCCTTTGCATTGTTGAAACCTTTGGAACATTGTACACTCATTACAGCTCTCTGCTCCTATTGTCGTTTTGGCAGAGCCTCATTACTGTAGTAAATGGCTACAGTAATTATGATATGTAAAAGATGGACACGTACTTGGGTAGAGCCCTTTTCTCAAGGAGAACAGGGATGCAGCGCTTTGGAATGAGAGGGTGTCAGAGAAGAATTCACCTTTCTAGCCAACTGAAAAGTCAGTATCAGTTTACCTGAATTTTCTTCTTTATATGTCGTGGAAAAAGAAGTTTGAGATTAGGTAAGAGAAAGTTCCGTAGAAGGCAATGATGGATAAATGAGGTTACATTTTTGCATGAACTAATAGCTAAAATAATTTTATGAAATCATAAGCAGCACTAGTATAATCCCTCTGTAACCTGTATTTCTGTGACTGATAATTATGTGACACCTAATCCACACTCCTGTTAACTCGACCAGAAGTAAAAGGTTAATTTTCATATTAGGCTACAGGAACAGTTCCTCCCATTCATTCAGCTTCTGAGATTTGCTTCAACATCACTGTCATCTCTTACTACTTGCTTCTTATCGCCATTCGTATGTCCAAGCAAAAGCAATCTTCATTCTCTCTCAGTTCTTGTGCATTATGCATTTCTCTTTCAAGCTTGTACATTATCTTTTCTATAAAGAACAGGTTAGAAAGTCATTAGAAGGCAGAATCAGCTACTGAGTTTTGAACAACACCCCACTTATGAACATATGTTCATATGTGAACATCTACGTTCAGATGCTACTTAGGCATTACAAATCCTTTGGATTCTACTCCCTGTCCTTGTGCACTGGTCCCACGTTGCTTTAGGTAATGCACATTAGCTTAGATTGGTTGTTCCATGACAGAGGCTAGGTACCTAAGTTATACAGGAAGAAAACTGAAATCAAGTATGTACTTTGATTTATTTTGCTAGATGCTTTTTTTTTTTCTAATATTGTAGTAATATTTTATGTTGCAAGCATAACAAAGCATAAAGCAAAATTGAAAATAATCTCAGTAATGAGAGAATTTACAACTGAACTACAGTTGTATTTGTATATGTGGACAACCAGCATGTCTTTTTGTGATGCTTAAGAAGTGCACACATAGCAGAGCTGCGTTGTACAGATGCTATTTGCTCCTGTGCGAAGAGTGGGCTTGAAGTCTAACCATCATTGATCCCACTTAATAAACCCTCAGAGCAAAGCTGACCTAGAACTGCAGTGAATACAAGGGATTCAAATTCCTCCTCTGATTAGTTTCAGCAAAACATGAATAAACCCAATGCTGGAAATTAGAATTTACAATGTGACCAGTTTTCCTGGCATGAATTTTCAATGACTAGATTAATGGTGATATAATCTGTGACATTTCTGTAAGAGCCAAATACCAAAAATGAGAGAAACTGATCCTATATACAGCCACAAACACAGAGGCATACTCTCTCCTTTAAGCATCAGAGAAAGTAATTTGGAACAGGAAAGTGCTTGTGCGGACTGTTTAGAAATGGGAATTCAGGTAATACACAGCTTTTCTGAGGTGACAACACCTATTCTGTGTATGACGTACACAATATATTTGCAGTACCTAAATCTAAAGAGGACAGATAGTGTGCTCAACAGTAATACAGATGTGGCCATATTTGGTGGATCATGAGAGAGATTAATGTCCTATTTCTGATCAAAATCAGATGGGGGGGGGTGTGGAAGTGAAAACCTGTGAGAAAGCAGAATAAATCATCCTTAAACATTTTTTCCTCCTACTTACTGTGAGTCAGAGGATGACTTTTGGCCAGAAGCATTAAGGTTTACATTCCTTTCAAAACTTGGTTATTTTAAAATATCCCCTCTATGGATATTCCCCTATATAAATTCCAATTCTTTGCTTAATCTTTCTTCACTGTCTCAGCCCCCCAATGGCATCTACTTTTTAATTAGGTATACAAGGCTGGCCTCACATGGAGTTAAAAGTGGTTATAAGAATTTTTTTTAAAACTAACACAAAGGCAGATGAGAAAAACATACTCTAGGAAGCAGAAACACTGATATTCCTTAAACACTGAACCATGCTGTAAAACATACTAAGGGTTCCTTTTCATTGGACTCACACCAAAACAAGGGACAATATTAAAAGTTGAGCCTTATTTAAAAAGGATTACATGGTATTTATTTTGCACCAATATATGGTAAAAGTAAATTCCACTAATTTTCCTATTTTGTTATCAGCTTGATTGAATGAGATTTACACCCGGCCTCCAGATGTGGTGCAGCATTCAAAAGGAGGTTAAAAACTCAAGCAGAAATAAAACCGCCTGCTATCCAGAGGGATGATGTGTTATTAACTCAAGTCTCCATTTTCATCCCTCTGGATATGTTAAAAACATGAAGAAATCTCTTGCAAGCCTAGGACCACCACAGAATACAGGAGAATGGTTAAAGACCTTGTGGTTTACACACCATTGAAAGCAATGAGCAGAGCAGAGCGGAGCAGTATTACAATTCCATGAACCCATTTCCTGAAAAAGTGAATTTGTCCACACACATTGAAATAATAACATGTTTCAGCAAAGCCCTTTGAACGAATGTGTACTGAATTGGCACTGTAATTGTATCAGATGCTCATAAGCACCATCTGCATAATTAAGATGGTCCCATAATTGAATTCTATGCCCAAGCACAGTTTCAAGTGATTAACATTTAAATAACATTTTGAACTCCAAACCCAAAATGATTGAAAAAATTGTTTCTTAAGAGCAAATGGGGATGTTTATATGGCTTTTACCCTTAGCAATGTTTGTATTTTCAGCTCAGTGAAGTAATCAAACTCTCAGCAAATAACTACGTAACTCGGAGAATGAAACAGCAGCCTACCAACCTTAACACATGCTGGAGACTGCAGGTTGATTTCTGTTGCTACAGGATGGACCAGAAATCATCCTACATTAATGAGCCAAAAGGAAAGTGTCAGGGAGAAAAGCTGCACAGAGCCACTGGAAAACTTCTCTTTCTTTTTCACTAGCTTTGTGTTTTGACAGCAACGACAACATGATGAGAATGAAAATGTTCGGCATCCCATGAACTGGCTGGCACATCCTACATGCCAGACTCTACTGGGGAAAATAAGAACTCACCAGAAAAAGGCAGATGTAAAATGCATAGGAGACTTGTAAGGAAGAGGAGAACTGGGTAACAGTTTTGCATGGGTTACAGCAGAATACAAATTGAATATACATGACTTCTATACGATATCAATAGTCAAAGGCTTCACCTACATTCAAAGGCACTATAAGGCAGCAAATAAAGGACTCTTGGCAGAAGCATTCCTTAGAATATACAATACCTGTTACAGAAAGGCAAAAAACTTTTTGGCACGTTTTTTTTTCAGCATTTTCTCTTGAAATTTATAGGGAATCAAGCGTCATCTTTGCCTTAACATAACTTACCACAGGAGAACAGCTGAAGTGCCAATATGGACGTATCTAGTCAAGTACTCCGTCCTCCCAGCAGTCAGTGACAAGCAAAGTCTAATGATAGAATTGTGTGTGCCCCTGCTTACTTATTGGCAAAATAATTATATTAGGTTCCAGGAACGTTTTAAAATGGCCTGGAGTGTAGGGGAGCAATCTGACTGCCTCTCACTGTGTCAAGATATTTAGACATCTACTAAAATTTACATTTTCTAGTGTGATGACTGACCACTGAAGAGTCTGTCAGTGCTTCAATTGATAATAACCAGTGCGAAATCACCATTGTGCTTGCTTGAACCAGCTTCAAGTGTTTCTCCATGTTCAGGAAACTGGATGATGGTGATGACAAATGTATTCAATGTAAATTAAAATGGAAAAGTCACAAGCTGATAATGAGTCAAGAAGGAAGCACAGAGCACAGTCCGACAGTCCTGTTTTGGAGAGATTTTAAAGGCCTCCTTTCATTCCCGATCCAAAAGACTGCAACTTCAGTTGAACACTATCCATAAAACAATCCTGCGGTACTTGTGTTACTACCTGGAGAATTATAAGCACATGTTGTCATAGCATCTGGACTTCTGTTACTCAAAATTCAATATTGTCCAATTTACACCTGCAGATAAGGTCACAGCTGGTATTAGATAACCACATGATAATTCAGATGCACAGCAGAATAAACACATTTTCTCAACTTCCTGAGCTATCAGTGAGTTAGTTTCTTGTATAATAACAACTAGGAGAGCTTCTGTCAGGTAAGTCCAGCTTGGAGCACTGGCGTCAGAAGAGCTAATGAATTACACACTGACGTATGAACTAGTGGTTGTTTTGGGAAGTTGCATGCAGACCGTCTACAGAAGTGACACAGAAAAGGCAGATGCTGTTGCAGTCTTTCATTAGCGCTTGACTGTAATTGTATTTCTGTGTCTGGCAGATGCTGCTCCCTCACTTTAACAGCAGTTATTGAGTTTAGTAATATTATCACAGCAGCAGAATAAATGTAGAAATCTGAAGGAAAAAAAGCTTGAGGCAAACAGCTTGAAAACAATTCTAAAGCTATTAAACAGGTCTGTGCAGAGAGTATTCTGTCCTGAACTAGAAGGATGAGGGTTGCATAGTATCTCTGCTGTAGCCAGAAATATTTTGACTAATCAAGGGAAAAGTTCATATGTCATTTTGCTAAGAATTTAGAATCACAGAACCCAGAAACAACATAGGTTGCAAAGGGCCTCCAGAGGTCATCTGGTCTGAACCCCACTCAAAGCATGACCAATTTATAGATATTTAATGCAGATATTTGCTTTTTCTGAGAAATAATTATTTCATCAGATCACAGGATAATTCTGAATGGCAGGAAGCTTGAGAGGTTTCTTGTCCTGTTAGACTGCCCAAAACAGCATGAGCTATAAGGTCAGACCAGGTTGCTTAGAGTTTTATTCAGTCTGGTCTTTAAAATCTTCAAGGACAGAGAATGTACAACTTTCTGGGCAGCCTGCTCAACTGCTTGACTTGTCATTGTGAAAATGTTTCCCCTTATCTAGTCAGAAGATCTCTTTTTTTAATGCTTGTTGTCTCTTCTCCACGAGAAAAATTAAGAACTCCATGGAACAAGAAGATTTTACACATCACTTAAAGCTCAGAATATTGCTATGGGGAGGAAGGGAGACTACTGTGCTATAAAGGATTTGGAAATGGAAAACTGAATTTCTTTATTCTGGCATTTATATACTGTTTGCATCACTGTTTAATGGTACTTATGTATACAACAGTGTAATGTATACACTACAAAATATTGGAATTGATGTACATTCTTTAGAGTAATTTTGTATTTCTTTTTTTTAAAAATACTTTGTACAGGTTTGTGCTTCACTAGATTTTCTTTGAGCTTCTAACAAGCTCCAAAAGTATACAATAAATAATTGGTAGATCCTATTTTAAGCTCTTAAGTACTGGGATTCAATTTACAGTTACAAATCAACACCAGCACTTCAAACTTGGCAAATTTGCCACAGAGATGTTTTCCAAGCAACCTCACCAGAAGAGCTATGGGAGTGCCAAGTATCTCACAATGCATCCAAGGAGAAACAGTATAAAAAGCAGGTTAAAAAGGAGAATCACTCAAAGCAAAATTTGACTGATTGAATTTTGGGAAGACTGATAATAGCAGTTTCTGAAAGTACATACACGACTCGTCACTTCATACAAGTCTATTTTAAATAAAGGTCAGTTGAAGTTGTAAATATTAGATCTAGTTCCAATTTTAACCCAGCTTAGATGATTGGATCTGGAAGTCTAATTTTTCACCACTTTTGAAGTTACTTTATCTGTCAATATGTCAAACTCCAGGCACCAATATGGTTATTGGTCTCTTCCAACTACACTGTTGAGTTTTCCCTAATGATCAGACATTAGGAGAAGGAGGAGTAGGCTGTAAGCTTTTGGCTTCATTTTATGAGAGAGGAATACAACAAACCTCTGATTTCAACATATATGTACCCCAGGAGTATATCTGCTTCTAGCAACATCAAAACAGAGTCCACTATATGGATTCTTTCTTGCCCAGCAAGTAATGGGGATCTCAACCATAAGATTTAGGATCATCACGCCTGAGCACTTGTATGATTAGTAACTATGCAAAGTAAATTTCCTCAAGGAAAAGGATTTATTGAAAACTGATACTTGCCAGACATTTGAAAAATGATATTTCATCCCCCTATATTACTTTGCTATACAATCTCTTTAAACAGTAGAGATTTTATGATACCTTCTTGTTCCAGAAAATAGAGCACTGTGAAGCACAGAGTGTATAACTCTAATAAAAAGGCTGCCAGAATGTTTGGTTTAATATGGCTGCAGAGAGGAAAGTGTATTACTTAGATATGAAAAATACTGGTTAACAAACTTGGTGCCCATTATCCATAGCTCACTGTCTTGAGCCACTTGACTCACTGTTTCACTGCAGACTGGCTCTGCACATTTGCTTATTTGGGAGCAAGCAGAGCAACCGTCAGGTTTATCTGTCACAGGGCTGCTGAAAAAGAAAGAGCTGTGCAGTGTTATGTTGTGCCCCCTGTGCAGTGACTGGCAGACAGTCTGGCAAACTCAAGGGCTCCTGAAAAAGCTTGTCCACATTCCAGGAAAACTGGAAAACAGGTAGGAAGGACATTTAAATATATTCCAGTTTCTAGACAGACCAAGGTTAGTCTAAGGCCTCCCGGACAGGAGTTCAAACTGGCTGCAGCTAATGGTTACTTGAAAACTTCCACCTTAAACTAAAACCCTTTCCATTCTTTTGATATTCAAATACAAGTTACACAAACAATGATAATTAATCAAACACTACTTCACAGCTTGGATGGACTGTTGCCCCAATGAAATGAAACTTTCAGTTTACTGTAAAAAAAAAATAATCAGACTCCAGTTATCCTTTTCTGGAAAACAGTGTAGCTCTCTAAAATCCAAATCGACCTAAAATTCTCAGAAGACACTTGATCTAGCCTGCTGAAAAGAAGAATATATGAGGATAGGGTACAGTAACTACAGTAGCTTTCTAGCATCCTCTCTCCTGGCAGCTTCAAACAGGATAGGGAAAATGACATGGTCCAAGAAAAGCTTCTGTTCCACAGAACAGATGTGTAGTTGGACTTCTGTAATAATGTTTGCTGCTGCGTTGGTTACAATTGCATATTTAGGAAGACATAAGAGTTGTGAAGTCAGCAATTTAACAGAAATCCAATTGTGATTATTTATGTGGGGAATGTTAACTACTTAAGATAGCTAATTATAATGAAGACTTCAGAAGCAATATTTTTAAGTAAAACAATATGGTTTAAAAAAACCCAACAAAAACAACACTCCCCCCCCCCAACAAAAACCCCTTGTTATCTAACCATACCTGGTTATTTTCTTGCCAAGTATAATATAATATTGGCTTACCCACCTCTGTCATATGACAAAAATACCGAATTCTAATGCTAGCCAAGTGGTCTAAAACTTGTTCTGAATTCTTCATTTCCCATACACCAAAGTCAAACGGGGCTGTTTAAGATGCTGTCATGCCTGAGTCAAGCATTACTTTATCCAGCTACACTGTTTCTGACATCAGTGGTACTGTCTGAAGATGTAAGGCACTTACACAAAACAATTCTGCCAGAATAGAAGTGGAATAATCTGGGCCTATGTTGTGATAGCATATTTAAACAGAAGGATAATGACATTTCTGAGAAACTCTGATGAGTCTTATCCAAAACAGTAAATAACAATATTGTCTGCTCTGCAATTTCACAGTAATTATTTTTTCCTTCTAAATACAATCTCAACGATTTCGTACAGGACCCACAATGACTCCCTTTTTCTGATTGTGTCCTGCTTTACCATAATGCCAGTGTATTTTCAAAAATGCTCCAGCTCAAACTTAGGAAATTATACTGGCTACCAGGATACCTTAATCAGAGCGTTCTTATCAGTGTGTCTCCAGACTAATAAGAAGAAATCCAATCTAGAGCCCACGGAACACTAAATTAGATCTAATCATATGGCACTCTTCCAACTGTTCAACAGTAAGTCTAAAACCAATGAATGCCATTTATTTTTTTGGTATCCATTAAAATACTACAAGCAATCCCATAATAGCTGCTTCAAAGTCATGATCCAAAAAGTGTGCAGACATTTGTTTGCATTTAAAGCATGATCATTCAATGCTCTCCTTGCCAAAAGCTACTTTACATTCAAACACTTTCAAGAAGACCCTGAAAGGCTCCAAAGCCACAATACTCTGGGAATCCCGTAACAGGGCAACCTACTTACACCTTCTCTTCAGAATGTTTAAATGCTTGAAGGTGCTTTGCACCTTTTAATGGTTCTCTGGCATATAGATTTTGCCCACTTAACAAAAAGGCATCACTTGAGCTAATTCGGACTGGAAGATTACTGCATCTGGGCTTAAATACATAATTCATTGAAAGCCTGCACTACATGCACACAAGGACTGTAGTATAAAGGCGTTGAAACCTGCTTAATGCTTTTAGGCGAAAGTTCTAGACCCACATTTTTATAGGACACTGTGAGCCATGTGTTGAGTGATTTTTTATTTTTCTTTCTACTGGGAAAGATCCTATCTGTAAAATGTCCTGGGTTAGACAGAGCAACTGTGTATCACTTTGAACTTGTAACCATAGAATATCTGGGGGGAGGACTATGATAAAGCTCAGATTTTTTAAATATAGTTTCTTTCTCAGAGGTCAAAGTGACAAGTTAAATTTTAGCTCTCCTTTTCCTTGCAGCATCTTCATTGTATCGAACACAACCTGAGTCTGACAATGACTGACATGCCAGTCATAACAACTTATACTGAGTCCCAGCTTCTAAGCACTTTCATGCTTAATGTTCTCACACATGGCAAAACACCTCCCCCCTAAATACACAGTCTTCTCTTACTGCACAGGCTGGCCATGAAGACACTGGAGTACTAACAAACTTGTGAGGTATGCGACAGGAGAGAGGAAAGGAGCTGCCAGAAAAAGTATGTGCAAAAGGTGAAGAAAAAATAATTGGCTGTGTGCAGGAGGAGATGAACAGCTTCCCGCTGTCACAGCTCAAGGATGGTCATAACCAAACCATATGTGCCCTTCCTTGTCCTTCTCTAGAATAGGGTGGTCCATTTTGCAATTAAGATCTTATGGACAAATTACATGTCTGAGTAGTCCTTCACTTAACACATACAGCAATTTCAACTATTTCATATTTTAGTTCTTTGTCTTTGCTCATGGATTTCTAATCTAAATCTATGCTTATTTTTATATAGCATATAAGTTCAGCAAAGACTGCAATCATAGAGTGACACATTCAATGGTAATCATGAACTTTTGGATATTCAGTTCTGGTTACGTCAAGACAGTTAGAAAGGCTTAAAATAACATGTCTAAAAGCTACTTTTTATTTTATATTTTATATAATTTATTGTTTGGGGGTGGAAGTTTGTGTGTGATATAAACCAGAATTGATTAATTTATCATATAGCACCTTTACTTTCTGAGTGCATCATCCATGATGGTAATCAAAACGTTAGGAACACATACTAAATTCACTTCACTTCTGCTCCCTCTACTGACTGGCTGAAATAGTAGCTGATTTCCTTCTCTTTGAAGGAGTTACTGGTTCCAATGTGATTACGGAGACAAGAGTGAGTGAAATGCGCAATTTGACATTTGGCTTAGGAAATTTTTTATGCTACATTAATAAATACTGAAGAGCGTATGATATATATCTTACTCCTGATCATGAGTGTGTGGTAAATCACACATGGCATAAAATACTCGAATACACAATATATTCTGAAATCATTTCTCTTGCAACTAAGCCACATTTGGCATAATGAGAATATGGAACTGAGCATGGCTTGCAACAATAAGATCTTTCGTATTGCCATTTTGCTTGTGTGTGCGGGTACTTGCAACACAGTAGCCCTCAAGGATCTAGATATTCAACCACAAATGCTAAATATGTAAAAACAATCAGATGGCATCCCCACCCGCACATCAGCCGGTGACCAAATTTCTTTTCTTGGACTTCACCGAGTCTCTCATTTCCTCCCCACACTTAAATCCTCTGTGTCTATTACCCATTATAGACACTGTGCTATAAAACTGCTGGCACCTTCCTTTTTTTTTTCAGCCCTTGCCTCCCTCTTGCCTGACACAGAAACTACAGAGTAGCATGTCCCAGTGAGTTTTCAGTGGAAAAGGTGATTATATTAATGTCAGAAGATGAAAACACAGTAAATCTAGCTAGTCTGTAAAATAAGAAGAGGAAGGGATCATACTCACAGCAGCTGCAGAGACACAAGATCATCAAAAAGGCCCTGGGGAATCTCTGTGATCTTGTTTCCATAAAGCACTCTGAAAGATTCAGGAAGACAAAATAAATCTTAAGTAACAGACCAGTTTAGTGTCCTCCCACATCTCTGCATTATTATCTTTATTGATCTTGTGCACCATACCCAGGATCTGTGGGCATTTCATTTAACTACTGATCTCATTTTCTTTTCAGGGAGCACATGGTATTAAATGAGTCGTTATGATTCAGGCTTCGTCTGGTGTTGGAAAGCATTTTCAATGTAGAAACTGGACATCATCCAAAAACTGTATCTGAAATATTTTTCATTCTGTTGAGGGATTTTTTTCCACCACTTTTAGAAATATTTTAACCATTGAAAGGCTCATTGTCTGATGCAAAACCCTAGAATTCTGCTCAGTGATACTGAATTTAAAAGCCAGGGAGCACAAGCTGGTTTTAGATAAAATTTCATATAACTGAATCTCTTAAGTTATAATAATTGGCATGAAATGTGACACAGGCATCACTGGATAAAATATTATGGCTTCACCAGCTGCTGTTACCATTTCAACTAGCTAATATAAAGAAATTTAGCCTGAACTGGAAATAGACATATATTTCAGAAACTCAAAAATAATTTAGGTATAGTTTAGTTATAAAAATCAGTAAAGTTTTAATAACACAAATGAGAGTCACCATATATATTTATTCAACCATAAATATATACTACCTGGTATCCATGATTCAGTTTTAATATTAAAAATGCACATACAGTATCCTCAGAAATTGAACTAAAGGGAAAAACAGACAAAACTACCATTATGCTTAGATGTGTTACCTAGAGATCAGAGCAAAATCATATATGACAGGAACACCTGAATTTCAATCACAGCTAAAGTATTTACTCATGTCATTTCTGAAAGTTGATAAAATTTATCAAAACCAGAAAGTGAGTTAGGAGCTTATATGGGTCCTGGTAAAAGGGAAGAAGATTAGGCTCCCTCTGAAAATTTTATGCCTTACCTGAACATTTTAATAGACTTCAAACTGGGAAAAACAGTATTTATGTCATTTCTGTGCTCTACATAGGACATGGTAAATGGTTATAAACCAGATCATAACAAAACTTTGTTGCTTATGTGTCACTAAACTGGTTAATTCCCTAACTTTTTAATGTGGAACAATATGCTAGCAATGAATCAAATAGCCATGTGAGGCTTTTCAGCCATGCTGGCTGAAATTCTGGCTTACCCTGTCTTTCAACATTTAAAATATTATGGTGAGTTGAACATGCTGAAAAACAAATACTTAGCATGACGGACCATTTACAATACCCTCTGGCCTTCCCAGAGTATCGCCACTTCAGTTTACTCTTCATCAGTCATTGGAAGTATATCACCTCTGTGGGAGGGTTCCCAGAACAGCTCATTTCTGAGCCTAAATAAAATTAATCTAAATAAAATAACACCACTTAGATATGAAAATTTAAATGTGAAACTTCATTTTTCATTACTGTTGTAGTTTAGCAGGAACTGAACTGCTACCCAAGAAACCAATGATCATCTAGCATTATATTTTCTCTAAACAAATGTAACATAATTTCTCTTTATCTATTGCAGAGTGAGGAGGTTGGCTTTTAATGTGCTTTTACAGTTGGTGTTTTTTGTGAGTAACGAATGCTAGTACCACTAAATTTTTCTAATTGTTTCCTAATTTCAGCTTCAGAAGACACACACAATTTCCTACTTCAAAAAATTTCATGCAATGTACATAGATTTTTATACTCTACCCAAAACTAGACAGAAATGATGGCTGAACTTTGAAAGGCCTAGCAGGTCCATTTAGATAGTTTCAAAATAAGAGATAATATTCAAGTCACTAATTTCACTGGGCTCTAAAACAACATCCAAATGGCTGACTCACAGACTTATTTCTGAACAAAGTAACTGGTGTGAGAACCTGTATCAGGAAGCAAAAGCAAAACCTCTGCAAATAAAATATTTATAAAAGGTTAAAATGTTAAGGCCCACAGAATCCAGCATATTTCCACTTCAGTTTCCACTCTTTCTGAACAACATTTCTTTAGCAAGTGCATCATCTGTATACAAAGTTTAGATTATAAGCTCTGTGATGTTAGATGAACATCTTCCTTAGTTTTGTGAAATAGCAGGATCATCAATGCTGATCAATAATGCATAATACTATAGCATATAAGAAAGAGTTCAGAAGCTAAGCTTTACAAATTGCCCATGGAAAGAAGTAAAAAAATCCCCACTCCAGACTAAGGGTTATTCTGGCTGCAGAGGTAAAAACACTTCTGTAAAGTAAAACCTTAAAGAAATCTCAACACTCATACCCAGTGCAGTTGTTAGTTATGGTACTACTAAATGCAAATATTAAAATAAGACTCTTATTAGAGTAATTTTTCATTTATTTTTAATTTAAGAGTCAGAAGGTCATAGTGCAGTGTTCCACTGAATTTTAAACCTTGGATGTGTTTATACATCCTCTTTGTTATTTTGAGTGAAATAAAACAGATTAAAATAGCTTATAAAATAAAACAAAGCTTCAATTTTTAGAAGCCATGAAAAGAAAATAAGCATTTTCAAACCTAATTGGGCTTATGTGCATGTGGCACATTAACATTCGAACAAATTAACAGCTAAACAAAAGTCAGTATGAGAGCTCAGGCACTTGTCTCTAATTCATATTCATGTTCAGCACTACACAGAGCCAAATTAGCTAATGCCATTGTCTGCCTGCCATGCCAGAGCTGAAGTCAAACGGTCCTACAGAAAGAAGCAAAGAGGAGGGGAGGGGAGATACATAATGCATTGCATCTCATTTCTTGAGTTCCTTATTTCTGTTTAATAAAAAGCACAGAAACTTTTGCTTTCCTCAGAGTTCTCATTTTTTCTGTTTAAGACAGGAAAGCATACTCATACCAACAAACATGAATATTAGTCAGGTTCTTGATCCAAGATGCTTTTGTTCTGAATGTACCAACTGCTGCACTCCTAATAGTTCTATGAATGAGTTAGCCTGCAGAAAAGACTGGCCAGGTTAGGTACGCTCCATTATTGCAGCCGCTTTCCTTTATGTCCTGTCATTCTGCCCATCTCACTAGCATGCACCACAATGTTTCCAGAATAGCAGCTTTGGGAATAAAAGAAACCAAAAAAAACCCCAAACAAGAAAATAATTTCAAAAGGCCATATAACAGGAAACTCATCCAAGTCAATTCAAGAACTTCATTTAAATCTCCAATGCTTTTACCAACAGAGATGAATTTTTGGAGATTTGCCTATGGCATTACAAGTTCTAAAAATGTATGTTCACTTGCATCCCTCACATATGTTGCAGAACATGCAGGTGTCCTGGCTACTGTGCAAGCTTGGCACAGGAAACACCACCCTCCTTCTATCTCCTAGCACCTGAAATTTTAGACCCAAAATATTTTTTATTAAAAATACACTAACAAAGTTAATATGTAATAAAAAAAAATCAGCTCAGTAATTGCTGCCAATAGACAGTGAATCGGTGAATCAGAATGACATTTATTAGAACACAAAAAAATGACTAAAATTTTTATTGTGTGCTCCTGATTGTTCATTAGCTTCTCAATTTTGCTGGGAGACCAAGTTAGCCACAGGTCTGACACATACCGTTTACTGTCAGGTGGAGAAGATATTACCCTAAACATGATGTACATTTTGGGAGAAAGAGAAATGTGAGCTATAGCTTAATTCTATATTCACAATGCTAATCTTAAAAGTAGCAACTAGAGACTAAGCCAAAACTGACTGAGACACCAATAGGTATCTTTTTTCTTACTGTTCCTGTCTTCCTTTTCTCACCACACGTGGGAGTCTCTTTTACAAAGATGGAAACCTGTCTGAATGGAGAAAACAGTCATAAAGATGTGCAAACACATCAGACTTGCCAGTGCATTAATTTTATTCTTGTCTTTTCCACAGGATAGGTATGTCTACTACCAGACTGACCAGTGTGAAGAACCATTCACTGTATTTTTAACTCAAGTGAGCTTTTCTCAAATTTTTTGCAGGTGGCTTTCTAACATCAGCAAGTTGCTGTTATGGCACAGGTGCAACTGAGCCATCTGAAGGCTATATTCTTAGCGGCACGTAGAGCCATCAGCTTGCTAGTTCACAGCTAAATGCTTTCAGCATGGCCACAAACCACAAGCTGCAGTTCTTCAAAAGTACCTGGCAGATTGGCTCACAACTTGCAGCAGTTTTCAAGCTGCCATCAACCTTCCAAACAATGGGAAAGACAACACACATAAAGCACAAACCCCTGGCTGCACTGCAAGCATTAGAGGGGATCCCTGGAAGAAGCACCCTATTCAGCTGAAGAGTTATTATGGATCTGCAATAAGAAATTATACAAATATATAAAAGTCATAATGAGGCATTATGTTTCTTCAGCCTGATTCTGTCATCATATCTTAATATTCCTCCCAAAATGTATCAATTCCAAGACACAAATATTAAATTTCCAGTTAAACAATTAATTGTTACTACTAAACTTAAAGTTTTGCAGATTAATCCAACTAATGTTAGTAGTAATGTAAGTAGTTGTTGTCAGTTAGATGTAAGCTGTTAAAGATTAAACAGTGAAGTCACTGCATAGATTCAGCTACAAGCTTGGGACATACCAGACAGAGAAAGCATTGGAAGCACACATAGCAACAAGTATGTTATCTTAGGTGAGAATATAAGTAAGCATGTAACAAACCTTCAGTGGCAGGGTCTTGAACTGTAGAAGTCTCACTGATTCTTCACAGTCTCTAGACATTCTGACCTCTTGACCAATTTTAAAATTAAGGAATTCGCAAAGACTTTACAAACACATGGCCTTTCGTATGCACTGAAGTTTAGCATACCACCTTCTAAGGGTGTGAAACAATAATTGCTTTGTTATCTTTATTTTACAGTTCATCAGCCTACCTTACTTGCAAATGTGGTTGCAATTTAGCTCCTTCATTAAGTCAGATCCCAGAATACAGAGATTCTTCCCTGGAAGGTGACACAGAACTCTTTGGGAGTATGAAAGCCTAGCACAGAATCCCTTACTCTAGACCATATGGTTTCCAGCTAAAGATTCCTTTATTTTGGCTTGGCTGAAACATTCTTACTGAAGTGTCAAATTTTGACTTTATGCAATGTCTTTTTCAGTCCTCAGAATGCTTTTAACTTTCCTTCAGACTGTGAAAACAATTCTTGCTAGGAAGAATTATATTTCCCAAGCTACGTACAATGGCACAGACTCAATAAGAATTCAAGTTTTCAAAAGAGGAGGAATTGATAGGGGTAAAAACAGCAATAAATTTCTAATATCTGAAAGAAACTTAGACATGTAATTTTTTTTCCCTCCATTATTTCATATTTCTCCAGAACAAGTTAGGCTAAATAAATCACAGTAAAACTATCCAAAGCAATTTGTTACCTTAAAATAAGTTTGGCAGTTATTGCAATAGACAGTGTTTTACTGCAGATTTCAAATCACCATGAATGACACCACATACATCATCACCCAGGAGATGATGGTCTAAATGGGACTGCTATGTCAAAATCTAAGCTGTTTCTTGTCTTTGTGCCCAGGCTGATCTAAGCTTTTGAATTGTTCACTAGCTTAATTCAGTATATGAACAAAAGTAAAGGAATTCTCCCTCTGCAGTGGTCTAAAATTTATTCATTCAGTTTAACACACCGAAGGCTTAGACTATTTTGTCATATCTCATAAAACATCCCCAGACAGTCTGGATATCGCCTTCCAAACCTACATTTGTGGGAAGTTTACTGACCCGAAGCATAACATTTATCTTTGATACTATTAACAATAACCGAATGCTGATACAATCCTCTCACTGATATTAGACAGATTTTGAGTTGATTAAATGAAAAATTAATTTACTTCAGAAAGTGCATGCAGCAATCTTGAAACACGAAACTATTGATAACTTAGCCCCCATGTTCTGCACTGAGTTATTAACCCTTCCAACTCCAGCAAAGTGCAATTCTGACTTTGTAAAGCAAACACCATGTACTAAAAATAGAGCATTTCTCAAACTTTCGCTTAAAATTAAGATAACACATTCTTTTGCAATCAACCAATTTTGCCACACTTCTCAATGCAAGGGTACTATTTGCTGTTTATATGGAAAGAAGTATTGGATGGCAAGACTAATCCCTCCAACACAAAAGCCATGGCTACATTACCACAGCTTACTTACATCTGTGCTGCTTACTGTGTTTTTAGATTCAAACCATTCTAATTATTTGTTTCTCATCTTAGATATTTCATATGGTCCCAAGTACTGCATCACTACATCTCACAGCCTTCAATGTATACACCCTTCTATCATCTCTTTAAGACAGAGAAATACTTCCACTTTTTCAAGAGGGGAGACTTTGGTGTAGACAAGCAGTTTATTTGTCCAACAGCTGTCACTGAAATTATGCAACATAACTTCTTCCTCCCAAATCCCACAGTAGCATCTTTAAGACTAAAGACCCTTTTTCTCAGGCCTTGATCCACAACACCCTCCATTCTCCACAATGGCTTTATAGCAAGATCTCCACAACTCTGTCCTCTCAAAACCAGAGGCTGGATCTTACTGTATCTTCAGTTTTGTCCATAAACAGGTTTTAAGTTTGGTTCATATAACAAATATGCTAAGGATATAAGCCCTAGTGCCTAAATACTGAAAGGGAACCTCAGACACTGTAACAGAATAAATCCACAGAACATACAGACCCAGAGCTGACCAGTGACTCACAGTGCCACCTGCATGTGACACAACAAGGGGAAAGGCAAAAGCCAGAAAACTCTGGGAAGAAGAAAAAAACATTCTTGAAGAATTATTCCTGTTCCTTAGTTGTTGTCACAACCAGGAAAAAAAGAGAAGTTATGTACATGCCCAATTATTTCAAAGAAAAACGGAGTAGAAATTCCTTGTTCCACATAGCCGTTATGAATAGGGAACAAAATCCCACCAAAAAATGGGCACGGAGAAAACAATTTTTTTCCTGTGTGTGAGGAATGGAGAAGTCTTGAGTCCTTACAAGAACAAGCTTGCCTTTCTTCTGCTAAATGCAGAGAAAACCTAAGGTAGAAATGGCTTAAAGTATTAATATTTTGTGACCTGTTTGACTCCCATAGGTGGATTTCTTGTTAGTGAAAATATATCGATTTAAAATAAAAACTTATGACCTGCTAGCATATGGATCACTTAGCACTGTAAAAAGATTTAAGCTTTATACATTTTAGGGGAAACTGCTTCCGTAATAAACATTCCTGTGTTTTGAAAACTGCAATACACCATATTTTCTTCCATCTCTACACAGGTACAATAGGCGGAGTACTCTGAGAAACAGTTCTGCCTGGAAACACTAACCTAAGTTATCTTCAGAAGAAAGCAGAGTAGCAACCTACTATATATAGGCCTCCATTAGCCAGCTAGACTAACAACATTGGCTGTCTTCCAGGTAAGCACTTTCACTCTCTTAGACCCATAGGGAGCACTGCAATTGCATGCAAGCAGGGAGTAAAGGGAGGAGCAGAAAATGGGAATAATGCAGGGGGGAAAAAAGCAAGGATTTTAGGTAGCAAAGCAGTACTTCATTTTTAATGGAAACAAAGTTGCTTACTTTCATTTGTGCATTAATATTTTCCCCTCCTTTACTCTTTTTTTAACTCAGCTAGCTGAAAAGTCCAGCTGCTCTGTGCATAGATTAAACCTCAATGGTGTCTCATTAAAATGTATGCCACCAATCACATTTGACTTATATATATGAAAAATAAAAGTTACTCTCAGCTGAGCTGAAGCATTGTATGCAGAGCAACGTTCCTTCAGGGCACACAGCAGACTAAAGTTATTGAGGCCTCAGGCACAAAAAAGACTGAGCCGCTTAAAAGAGAAAACACCAGTAAGTAAACTGTCTTACTTCATTTCTACCTCCTTGTTCTTTCCCCTTCAGCAGTTTCATTGGGAGGGCTGGCACTTCAAAGGAGTCATCTTCTCTTGCACTTACTTGTCTTTCTGCAGTTGGCAGAACTGGACTGGTGGCTATAGCAGAGATCAGACGAAAGAAGATCCTCTACTTCTTAGAAGTAGAAACCTGGAGGAGGTTTCTTCAGAGAAACCCAGATTCTGCAGAACAGCAGTAATCTTGCTCCATAAAGATATCTAGGGCTCAGAAACTGAAACAACTACAGAAGTGACCAGCAGGGAAGAACCACCAGGTCTGGGTGACAGGTCATGAAAGATCAGGGAACTAACTCTTGCCTATCAGCCATAGGGAAAACATTTGCAAGACCTACCTGCAATGAACAGCAAGAGTAAAACCTTTCAAAAGAAAGCAAAAGCCAATGGCAAGCACAACGGACAACTGAACCTAGAGGAGGCGGCTGACAATTTCAAGGCAGGAGTCAATATTGTCCTAGAAACCAGTCTGCCAAAGAGAGGAGAAACAGACTGTGTTACAACAGCTTTGTGTGGCTGCGGTAGAAGGAAACAGGCAGAGACAAACACTGAACAAAGGAAAGACTGCTCAGAGGCAGTTCCCTTACTATAGGCCTTTCTGTGCTGTGTCTCATCTCTCTGCTCTCTCTCTTCCCCCTTGTAACCTCCTAGCATTAACTTAAGTACTATTTTACCCACTTGGATATAAACATATTTAAACATCATTTACTTAATATATTGTTTTGGATGACTGGGCAGAGAATACAGTAATTTCACTTGCTTCTGTGTGGAAGTCAAAACAATACAAATTCCTGCCCAGTTTATATTCTCATTTCCTCTCTGTCCACTCTGATGTGTTCTGTCCCACTTCTGAGGCCACCTGGGGATATCTGATTTAGCTATAGCTAAAGCTGAATACCTTCTGAGTTGGGAAGTTAACCCCAGTAGAAATGTCTTGCTGGTCCAGCTTGCTCCTAGCCAGGAGGTTTGCCAAGACCAGAAAGCCGTAGCATTGCAGCATCAGCAGTAGTTTCATACTAAGCCAAAACTGTAGTGTTCAGTAAATGCCATTGTCTTACTGAATCGTTTCCAGACAGCATTGAGGGATTTGACCATTTCCAGAGCATGTTGAATAACACCGCCCTAACTATTCAAAAAAGGCTAGCAACACTTAATATATATTTCTGGCATTTTCCCAGCTGGATTCAGGGCACAAAAAAAGGCCCATCCTTCTGTATTCTGACTCAGAAGTTTACTGCAACATATAAGTTTAGTACTGAATAACCTTCTAATATTAGCAATAGTCAACAAGTTATATAGGTTGTTAGAATTATCCGGTATTCAGAGAATAAAATTATGGCAGCTTTTAGAAATAAACTACACTCTTAAAAAATCAAACTGTGTTATATCAATATTAATGAGCTAAATGTTTTAAAACAGTCTTTAAAATTAATGCAGGTAAATATCATTCCTGTTGAGCTTGCAACTCTTCTCTCAACCTGAGGCTCTTTCTAACCCTCTATTCTAGTTCATTCTTCATATGCAGCTTCTGACCTTGTATTGCTCCTTTTACCCATTAAAACCTCCACTGTTTTAATAGTGCTGTGGGTAGCTAGGTTGAAATATAGTTGCATTTAAATTCAACTTGGTGCTTGGTTTCTGTGTTCTATAAAGAGGAACAAATGGTTGTCAAGAGATCCTACCCTCCTTTTATCTTCAGTATGAAGTCATATTTTAGTCCCTTTCTAGCTTAATAAAGTAGTAATTACAGCCAAGAAATATAAACATTTTCTTAAGAGCTTAGGTTCTTCCCTAACTAGCTTGAAAAAAAGCCAAAAAACAAATAAACCAAAAAACTCAGAAGAGAGTGCAATCTCAGTTCTTTAATACAGAAGAAAAATTCAGTATGGAAGTATTTCCCCTACCTCCTCCCTGATTAACATCATCAAACAGTGCCTGAGCTATGATGAGCTTTTTTTGTGCCATGATGAGTTGGAGGGCATGGATTAGCCTGCAAGTGCACATGTACAGTAGATCAAATAATGCATTGATTTGAAGAAGTGAACAAGTCAGTGACCTTGGGGGCGTTCATCTATAAAAGAACTTACTAGAGATGTGTAAACAGTGCCTCCTTCATAACCAATTTTTCATTTACAAAAGATCAGATGTTTCATGAAAGCTGGCAATTATACACAGAAACATAAGTTCTCCCAGACAGCACATTATCATTTTTATTTCTCTTACACGCAAGCTCTCCCCAAATGCCCATTCAGTTCTATTTTCTACTTACAATGAAATGAGAGATTTCAAGCCTTTGAATGCATCAGGCGCAATGTCAGATATTTGATTCTTGCTGATGTCTCTGTAAAGAGGAGGGAGGATTAAAAAAAAATTTGTAAACAGGAATTTGATGAAAATATTTTAGCTGTAGTTTATTGGAAGAATATACTTGATACAAAACCAGAACTAAAAGATCATATTACCTCAGATAGGACATAGGTAGGCAAATTCCAGGAATGATCAGAAAACATCAGTCAGTACAACAGGCCATAGCCTCAATAAATTGGCAGCTCCCCTGTTAATAAGGTCTTTCATTTTATGGACTTCAAAACAAAGAGTTTTATGAAGAGCTTTGAAGAACAACAGTGAGGTAACCCATTGAATAAAAACAGTTGATAAAACCATCTTAACAACTATTAATAATGGAGATCACATTGTGACTCTGTGGGGTGGCCCTCAAGCATGAGGAGCAGCCTGTGACAAAGCATAAAGGTTGTCTGAATATTTAAATGCAGGCATGGAAACCTAACTCTGTAACAGTACAGAAGATCATATTTTGATTATAAGTGAAATGATAGATAAGGTGAGGTTCTAAGGTAGCTGGAAAGTGCTGGCTGGACATGCATTAAGGAAGACGGTGGGATTAATGGTGTCAGCATGGTGTAGGCACCAGGGGAATGGCTTCTGAGGCAGCAAGCCTGTTTGTCTAAGAGAAGAAACCTTGTGGTAAATGAGATGCAAAGATGAACATATTCATAAATACCAGAAACATGTAGTATAGTCAAACAAAATTCCCATCAAAACCCTAGGAAATTCCACTAAGGGTTAGTCTCAATTTATATGAAACAATATCAGTAATTCTTAGGATGATAAAATTCTTCTGAAGTAAAACTTGTCCCACACCATCTCTGTTTAATACCAATGGGAAAGAGGATGGGAAACAGACTACCCAGCCTCTGAACCCAAAGCAGACACCAGTGTCACTGAGGAGTTCGGCACTATACCAGTGATGTTTGGTTTTTAATGGCCTAGAGAAAACAAGCAGCGCAAAATTCTACCATGACCTTGATCTGGTGAGGCAGGTGAGAAGATGGTCGACAGAGCACTGGCAGGTCTGCCTAGAGTTTTCAGACACTAGGGAAAGCCTTCAGGCATCTGAATGGAAACTGTGGACCTTTGAAGCCAGCAGCACTGTGGGGAACACCTAGCACATTGCAGACCCTGTCAGGGAGCCCCAGCAAGATTCCACCCTTTCAGCTATGATGTGAGTGGAATTCAGTTATAGCCTGCTGTCATTTTCAAGGGAAAGTGTGTTCCTGGTTTGGAAAACACCCTTCAATTTTAATCATAACCAACCAAGTACACAAAGATAAATATAGACTAAGCCACAATTTCTTTATACATGGAGCCAAACTTACTACACTTGGGACCCAGATGCTCAGAACTGGGTGCCTTATCATGACTGTCACTGCAATCCAATCTTTCTGTCAATCAGTTCAACCAGGTGCTTAGCTACAGGCATAACTTTCAGCCACCTCGTTGCATTCACTGACAGTTGGTATCAGCTTGTATCAGTCGTATCAAATCTTTTCACTGATAGCTGAAGCTGGAGTAATACAGTATTTCACATACATCTTCACTGTTATTTCCACTGGGGCACATGCTAAGGATCCCAGTCAGACTCTAAATAAACATCACTTGAACAATAACTTAGGAATCAGAAAGTAAGAAGGTTTTCCATTCTATATACGTTTCGAGCTACAAATTCCGTTGGTTAAAAATTTAATGGAGTCCTCTAACTGTTTTCAAATCTAGCCACAGAAAGTGGGATTTTCTTTGGTTCTTTTATAGGGTTTGGTTCTTTTACAAGGCTCATGAAACAACTGCTCTGCAATCTACTGATGTTTTCTATTACAACATCCTGCCTACAAGGACAGCATTCAGTGAAGGTTTCTGGTTCTTCAGCTCAACTCACAGCAGCCAATTTTGTGACAGTGAAAGTAGGAATATTTATTTTTATACAAGTTTTTGTGAAACCTGTTTAGACTGTCTGGTAGCATTTGCTACTTTTTATCTAGTCATTCCTATGTAAGCAGAAGTCTGACGTGAATCTGTGCTATCTATTTATTGAGGAACATATTAAAACCTATTACGATGACATGAAAACATGAGTTTGCTGAACAATGACAAGCATCTGAAAAGGGGCATCTATAGTTTTTGAAACAAATATTTCAGCACTATTTTGTTGATTTCCTACATTTCAACATTTCCATCCTTTCTCTCTCCCCATGTCCGGATGCTAATGAGTGTATAACTAACAGTGCCTGAATGTGCATAAGTGCCATGCTGGGTGATGACACTCACTCACTTCATGCAGATGCACTACAATCAGCATTAGAAGATAATTAGACACATTATTTCCTTTCCATTAGAGCCCAAGCTCCACTGCTGTTGGATAAGGAGGCTCCATCTCCTTCTGACTTGACTGAGGTGAAGGGATTCAATTATGTCCTTGTACTTTTGTTCCCTTCCTTTGGTCTGCTTTGGTAAGATCATCCCATTCTGTGCTTGATTTACACCAAGACAAAGAGATAAGGGTTTTTCTAACCTGCACAACTAAGTCAATTGAGATCACATAAGGCTCATTTTCATAGTTTAGGGTATCTCTGAATCCTTCAGTGGAAATGTGGCTCTTTAGATGGAAATGTAATAAACTTATCAGGATTCCACCCAGGCAAGGAATATATTAGTCACCTCATACTAGTCTCCCTGCACCTCTGACAGCACGGTAGAAATCTTCTTTCAAAAGGTTGTTGAACACACCTTGGAGGGTGGCTGTGCTCAGTTACCAATTAGGGACATAAATTGTTTTTGACTTTGCACCAGGGGAGCAAGGATACTCTGTGAGTCACTGTATAACATATGACTGTATGGCTTAAATGTCTTTACTGTAAAAGGTTTTGAAACAAAACAGATTTATTTTTAGATGCAGCCAAATGCAAAATTATTAATAGCATTGGATGAATATTCTCTTTGTTGACTAACATTATTAGAAACAGATTACTTGATTATCTCTAACACGTAAAATGGACTGCTCTCATTTGACAAGAGTACTCGGCAAAAATCCATGTCATATATGGTTTAGTTTTTAGAAGCTTCCTAACAAAAGTAGCAACACCACAGAGCTACTGGGAGTACTGTGAAATCTCAATGTGTTTTCTGCTAATATATGGTAAAATTAATTTAGCAACATGAAACGCCACTACAAGCATCAGAGCTAGAGAGGTACAACCACGTCTTTCAAAGTGGCTCTATGTACTTGGCTCTTAGTCTTGTGCTACAAACTGGTTAGTTAAAAGCCTCAGAAAAGCAAAGACAAAATGGGAGGTAATACCATAAACTTTGGAACACGTAGGCTGGAAGTTACAGAACTATGTTACAAGCACAACTGCTACGTAAATGAATTCAAAATGGCATGTCTGGGCTTGGATACTTCATGCAATAATGACAACAACTTCTGTCTCTGGAGATGGGATGTATCTCCTTCAAGCCCCTCAAACCTCTTCTAAAGCCCTTGAATAATTGAGCACAGAGCTAGGACCTGTTACATTCACCCCAAAATCAGGGGAACCATCACCCCAGAGTATATAATTCAACTGCATATTTGAATCCTACAGGTGCCAAATCTTCCTTCTGAGACAGATACATTTAGCTTCATGTAATTAATTGTGTGAGAATATGATGAACGACACGACACAAAAGATTTCAGCTCCTTGGCTAAAACCCAGTCACCAAAATAACTCTCCCATCCTGGAAGCTATTGAAGAGACATTCTAAATAGCAAACTTCAGCTAGATGCAAATATAACACTTGAATTAATATACATACTACATCTCCTAGCATCTTGACCTATTAATATCAAGTCATATAAAGATCATCTTGGACAACTGGCTCTTACCTAAAAATTAATCTCAGTTATCCAATTATTTAAGAAAAGGAAACTGCATAATCTTGCAGGAAATACTCAGTAAACAATCAAAATACTGAGACTGCAGCAAGTGAGCAGGCTATTATCCCTAACTTTCTTGCATATTTATTAACGAGAAGGAGAAAAATACAATATAATTCCCAATGTTATGCTAATACTATCCTCTGAATTATATAAAAATATTATTAAAATAATAATTAATAACAACAACAATAATAACAATAATGTTCTTAATTTGTACCCTGGGTAGTGCATCAATTAATTAAATCAATAATCTTCATGCTATTGCGCTGCTCATTGAAATCAAAGTGACAGAAATTAAGAAAGGCTGATGACTTCAGTGATATCGAACATGTCATTCCTCTATAAGGAAGAGGATGGATAATTCTTTTGTTTTAAGAGGTAGTCTTTTGACCAAAGTCTATTTTTGTGTTAACAATACTGGGAATCTTGCACACTGAAAAGATTATGTCAATAATCTCTTCAAATAGTGGAACAAATGTCCTCAATTAAACTTTATGTAATAACAGTGATGCCCAGTTTAGAGCCTCACTGTCCAGCAGAAATAAAACTCTAACAAGGAGACAGGTCAATAACCAAATGGCAAAACATCGTGTTTGTTATGGGACGTTCTGCAGCCTAACTATCTATACCAAATTCTTCCACAAAATGCTGTCATGTTAACTAAGCTTTGATACAGATCATCTGGCACAGTAACTTATTATTTAACTATGAGTTCAGATCTCAATGAGTATGCCAATTATACTCCAGAAAGCTCTTAACACAACTAGCTAATGGAATTCTGCTGTGAAATTCTAACATTAATCACTTCACATAGTAAGTGCCGCATTGGGTTGAGCAGCTAGTCAAGTTAAAGAACAATTTTTTGGTCAACTCCCATAAAACTAGAGTTCACCAGTCATGAAAAATGAGAGGACAGTAAAACATTGCCAAAATCTAAAATTAGTCATACCTCAGAAAGAACTAAGTAGTGAATTTAATAATGAAAAAGTTACAAGTTAGGGCACTGAAAAGGGATCCATCATTTTTCACTGAAATTACCATCTTGCTATCTAATACAGTACTTCTTTAAAAATACATACAGCTATATTGAAAGTAAGACAGAAGAACAGAGACTCTATAAGATTGATGATTTGACCTGTTAAATATTAAGATCCATATTTACAGCTCTTCAGCTCTAGGAACTTGATAAGTTTGGACTGGCAAACACAGTAAATTTTACCCTTAAATCCAAAGGTACAGTACAAGTTCATTTCAGTTTCCAAAAGCATTAGCTATCTGATAATGCAGTGTCTTCTGTGAAATGAGCTGACATTTCTGTGAAATGACCAGTAAGTATTGTTCACATCAGAAAAAGAACTGTAAAGGCACCTTTTTAGCAGTCTTAGCACTGAGCTACAAAGCCTGAATGACTTCTGGAAGTTACTGGTCCAGTGGTACCCATCAACATCTTAATACTTTAGTGAAGTGGGAGTAACTTGTTTTACCATTGTCTGTATCATTGTACTACTGTCACAACATCTCTCATACATCACTTAAAAGATCGACCAGGGGGAATGCCCTGGTTATCTGCATGACAGTGCTGCTGAAAATCAGAATATTTTTTTTTTAAATTCAAAGAGAAAACACAAGAGCTAATAAGAAAAGAATTGTCTGGGTATCTACTGGTGATGAAGAAATAGAGAAAACAAGCTCCAGCAGGTTTCTTCTAAACAGTCAAGCCATTTCAGCATCATGACATTGAATGCACTACAAAAAAATCCTAACTACTCTGCAAGAACATGCACTCCTGCTATAACTGGGGTCAACTAAATTGAAGTGGTGCAAGCAGATACCAGAATGAATGAGAGAAAAAAATAGAACTTAAAATCTTTTCTGAGGAAGCAGATTTGAAGTTTGAACAGTCCAACAACTAATTAGCTCACATCATTTATAATAGGAAGTGAAATTAAGCATTATTAAGGATTTCATGCACTGTTAGGCATCCTGAACCAAATTCCATTGTTGCTTACACTTTGAAGAGATTATTTGTGCAATCCCCAGTGATTTCAACATAGAAATTGCCAATATGTTTCTAAAATAAAGATACTGAACCTGAAGCTAGAAGATTCATGATTGCTTTTGCGTGTTGGTCTTATTAAAACTTACATTCTCTTAAGCTTCTTGTATTGGGTAAAAGCTCCAGGGGGAATGATTTTGATGAGGTTTTGTTCCAAACGTCTGAAAACAAACAAAGCAATATACATGTTAACTACACAATTATAGGACAGGAATAACATTAAACATGATAACAAATTCTTATATAAATATAAAAGAATTTTATAGAGTTTTTATGTGGAACAAATTTTTCTTTTGAAAGCCACTAAATGGAGAAAATACTGAGAAAATAACTTCAAAAACAAAATCATCTCACTGATTACACTAAATCTGTATAGAAAAAAGTCACAGGTATAGAAACTGCATCTTTAAAGCTCATGCAATTAATAAAAAATAGTGGGTATATTTTATTACTACTTAATCAAAGTTAAGGTAGAAAACACAGATGCTTTCCTTGACCAGCTGTTGTAAATAGAACGTAGCTATCTAAACTAAAAGCTATGTTGTGTTGTGACAGCTTAATAAGCAGATTAATAATACTATCAGAGTGACTCAGGAGGCAACAGTCCGTGGGAACATGCTGAAAAACAAAGTGGAATTCACTGCAATATGAATCCAGATTTTTAGGAGCGGCAGGAGAGTCTATGTTAAAGCAGAGCAAAAAAGGACTGTATCTTCCTATTTTAACTACCAAATAGTGAAGGTATTCTAAAATATGGTCCAGACTACATGAAAATGCTGTTGTTTTCATTTCTGAGACTTGGTTTGAAAGAAGTATTCTTTATGAAGTATCATAAATGAATGTATCACTAACATAAAATGCAAGCAACTTTAAGATACCGCATACAGTAACCACTAAGATTAATTTCTGTTCCTTCCCAGAAGTATTTTCAAGTCTTTGTCAGCAAGTTCCCCAAATTCCTGCTAAAAGGACTGTCTTCTCCTCAGATGAACTCTAAATATTAATCTCAATTAGAAATGTAAAAGTAGATCCCCATACAACAAATTCAAATGACCATGGCAGCTAAAATTCTATAATCAAGAGTTGGAACTGAAGGCAAAATTTGATTTTGCCTACTCTTTACTTATTATTCAAAGGTTGTGTATTTTTTCCAAAACTATCATAAAAAGAAACAGTTTTAATAGCAAAAATCTGTGGTTGGAAATGGTTTAGAATTGAAATACAAAAACATACTGGAATGATGGAATGAATCACTCTCGTAATTTAGAGCTGCTGCAGCAATGCAGGGGGAGAAAAAATTTTCAAACCAGGAATGGAGATAAAATGAGATGCAGGGAGAAGTAAAACATGTTTTTTAAAGGACTTGGGAATAACATAGAGAAAACGTGTAAGGCCCATCAGCCCTCTATGGCATAGCATATCCTTCCGTTGATCTGTACTTTCAATAGACAAAAGAAAAATCCTCTTGAAAATAAGATATTTTGCCAGCTCAGTTATACTCTAAGAAGCTATTTAAGTCATGAATATTGTGATACTTGCACAGTTAACTTGTACAGTCAATGTGCATGCACTCTTTTATTTCTGTAGCAGTCTATTTTAAAGGTTGTGATCAGAGTTAATTCTATTCCTTGTTTTGTGATTTGAATTAGTGTCTGAGATTTCCCTTCCAGTTGGTCTAAATATAACGTACTTCATTTCTGGCAAGTCCACAGTGAAATGCAAATTGCTGTAAGCTTCAGCACGCTACTATTGTTGGGTGTTTGTCACCAGAATTAGCAGTACACATACTCTTCCCATAAAGGCTTTTTGTCAGCTTGCCAGTTTGGTGTTTAACTCCTCCCAAGTATTTCTATGCAGACACTTCTAGGAACAAAAGAGGCCCATGCCTGTCTAATTCCCTTGCCTTATGAATGGAAATTGGGGGTTCACACATGCTGCACATAGACTCAGCATAGCAGTCCTTACAGGGAAACTCAAATATAGTGTTGAGGGGAAACATGGCCCCTTTTTATAATCACTTAAAATTCCAAGGAAATTTTAGTGACTCAAGGGTGGAAATATACACAGAAATTTTGCCCCCAAAGGGCAAAAAAAGCCAGAATTGGAATAGCCACAGATCCCGAGCAATAAGAAAAAATGAAATTTCTAGAAAAGGTGGAGAGGAATACAGAAAAAGAGTTGTTTGAGAGAGCTACCTTCTAAAGCAGTACTGAATTCTTCCCCCTTTCCTACAAAATTTGCAGCAGATGGCCTGTACAGAAATAGATGTTGTCTATTTCAACAGAAATTTCAACAGTATTTCAACAGAAAGGCTGTTGTCATCTGCTGCTATATTGTCACCTTAGCACCTTACATTTTTTTATTGTATGAAGCTCTTTGTAAATGAAGGACTAAAGACTACACATAACACATTATGCTTAGTGCACTACATTTTGCAGATGCTACCAGAGAAGCAACAAGCAGTACCGTATGTTCTCATCAGGGTGTGTTTGCAGGTGGACTCCAACTTGGGCACAAAATGCAGCTGATCTTGGAGTATTAAGTAAAGTGCAGCATTAAATAAGGAGGTATTTTAAAAGTATGAAGCACTAATCTGACTTCCATTTATTTTTTTCATAAATGCATGTTATAGATTGGCAGGTGTAGGATGAAAAACACAATGCAGTTACACAACTAAAATAGTAGAAAACAAATTATTTGTATTAATACTTTGTGCTTTCACCTCATCTGAGCTCATAAATGACATGTGAAGGACAGTAGAGGATTAAAAACCTCTAGGAAACACTAGATTTTGAGAGAAGGGGTGTTGGCAATTTCAAGGTGACGAAGGCTTAATTATAAACCAGTGTTATTCATGATATAATGGGAAGCTGCTGCTAGAGGTGCCATCTTTCAAATAAAGTGAAAAACAGAGTTCTTACCTAGTGTTGTAATTTTTTTCTCCAAAAAGTTAAAAGCTAATTTAAATTTTACAGCCACATTTTTTTTCAGAGAAAATTGCCTAGTTTACCTAGAACATGACCTCTGGAAAACTGTATTTTTCATGGTCTAACCCTGCATACTCTGAAGTGCTGTCATACACTATAAAACCACCTGTGCTAGTGCAAAGGAACATTGGTGAGTTCATTTTTTTTGTGTATCACCAGAATATACTACAAAATAATTTTACAACACATTTGAGAACTCTGTACAAGAGACACAGTCCTAAAAGGCTAAATTTTGATCATTTGAACTACCATCCCCCACATTTAAGATTTCTTACAACTCAATAAAATTTTCCTTGATTTTCCTCTGGTATATCATAATAAGATCTATTTAAAAGACTTCACAAGTAGAATTCACAAAACTATTAAAATAAATTGGCCACGTTCAAACCTCTCAGGGGCTTTTGTTCCTCCTTTCAGTTACCCATTTCACTGTGCCATGTCGCCTGCTGCCAGCTGTATCGCTTAGATGAATTGAAGCATATCTCCCCTCTTCTGACACACAGCAATGCTCTGTCTGCCTCTCGAAGCTTTATTTTAGAGTCTTTGACAACAACATCAAAGGACAAGAACAATTTCCTTTCTCTTCTCTAACATATTATCAGACATTGGAAAGTATGAAGGCCCAATGGATTCAGATGCATTTTTCTTGCAATAACATGATGTTAGACAGGATAAAGTCCTCCTTCTTCCCACTCTCTTTAAATGACTTTGCAGCAATGAGAGCAAAAAGTAAACATATTGGAGAAAAAAAACAAAACAAATGGGGAAACTATGCAGTTAAATATGAAAAGTCCAGATATGGTTATGAAATATGAAATAAATGAAATTATGAAATAAATATGAAAAATCCCAGAGTAAAGAATAGGCACTCATATTCCCATGCTAATCCATCTCAAAATTCACTGAGGTGCAAATCTTTTCATCACCTCCTCATCTGCCACCTGTACTGCTCACACCCAGGATGGCAAAACACAAAGGATAAAAAATTCTGCCTAATGCTGCCTTCGCAGAGCCAGCTCACACTCTCAGGAGTGACGAAGGCATTTGTCTTCAAGAGTGATTCCCCCTGCAGAGTGGGGGAGACAGACGTATTAATTTGGGCCTTAACTCTCTCTCTTTCATTGAGAGAAAGAAAGAATTTGTTATTTGGGTCTCTAATGGAGCAGTTTGCTAGCAATTTTCCCATTTCAAACACTGTCTCAGCTGCTAATGTGTAATGTTTTGTCAAGCTTACCTACCCATAACATAGACAAATTACTAGCTTGGAGAAAAAGAGAGAGGGAGTGAAGCATCAGTACTGATAATTCTTAGCTGTCAGATGAATAGAGCCTACAAATGAGACAGCCATGCTCTATTAACAGTGCCACTGAGCTCTTGCCTGAGATGTGTCAGAAAAGTCCCTCTGCATTGGACAGTCATAAACTTCCCTGCTGGGAGAGAGAGAAAGCCAGTGAATGAGCCAGACTGCTCTGGACCACATCGCTCTGCTCCCAGCGCCGGGGCTCTTTCGGGCTTGAATCACTCAGGCAGCCAATAGCCAAAAGCAATCTCCGAGGCAGAGAAAGTGTATGAGATTAGCGTGCAGCAGTAACCTGTAGCACACTCACGTCTGGCAGGGTGCATGCAACCTGCGTGAAGGTTGTTGGGAAGAGCAAAGCCCTTGCTTTTCTCCTGCCCTATAAGCAGGGATTTGCAGGGAGCTGGTTAAGGACTGCTTGGGGAAAATAAGTAGCATGTGCATCCCCCACAGTGACAAAGCCCAGGGCTGGGGAGAACCATTTGTATTAGGAAGGAGGAAACTTCTAGAGCACGTAACAATCAAGAGAGAGACTGTTGCTCCTTGCCAAGGAGTGAGAACTGGCTTATAAAAGCTGCTTGGACCATTATCTTACATTTATCTCATATTTTGGACTTACATATCTTGTACATTTTGGACTCTGGCGAAGAAAAGTCCACAGATATATTTTCAGTATTTAAGAATAAATCATACTTAAAATCTGGTCTTCTTACTACAAATATGGGCTAGATCTGATCCCTGTCCTGACCCCTATTTTGCCTCTTCATTTGAAATATAAGCTTTATTCCTACCATGCACAACAGGTTCAGGTAGCTGCACCCAAAGACAGCTCTGGATAGGAGGCACCTTTGTTGGGAAGGAAGGAATCCAGTCAGAACCTGTGGCTTATTCTGCAGTGAAAAACGTAGAAGCCGCGGTCATTGCCCTTTACACCACAGCACTGCAGCACTGCACAGGGCACTTCTCTGCAAAGTGCAAGGCAAAAAATCTGCAGTCCTGTTGCTTCAGAAAGTCTTTATGGACCTACATTACCAAGGAACAGCCTTTTTGTGGTCTCTCACCCCTCAGTTCTCTGACAGATAGAAAACAAAGTGCTTTGGGATGGCAGGACATTCAGCATTTTAAATATCTGTGCTTACTACTTGTTTTAACAGACAGCTAAAGCCTTCAATCTCTACATCAGCCAAAGACTCCACCACCACTATAAAAACCCTAAACACATAGGGTTCTCGAAGACTTTTATACTGCTGCGTTTCATCGCAATACCTGAATAACTTCCAAATAAAATTAATAATATGTATTATAAATCCCTCTCATTGAGTCTGCCTTAGGAACTGGAGAGCTAAGAGCCAGTAAACTGTCTACCTATATTAACAGAAGGTGACAACTAGAGTTTCCCTTCGTATTCCAACGTTTGGTGTTGATTTTCAGGGTCTAGCTGTCGAGCTCCTGCTATAGCTTTAAAAAGGACTTCTTCTTAACTATTCACCTACGGGCAGATCTTCAACAGACAAAATCCTATCAAGAATGAAGTGACTTTTCAACATAAATCTACCTAGGAAGCTACATAGATAATTCTGCTCACCAAAAGACATCTTTCAGAATGAAACCAGATGTTTTGATATGTTCCCTGATACCACGGTGTTCATCTAAAAGTAGTGCTAGTGATATTGGATCTTCTGACATACCACAGTGAAGTTAGTTTAAGCTGACACAACTCTGTAGTTGAGCAGTTGGTCAGGTATCTACTGGTAAATGCTGAATTTGTAATGGCATTCACATTATGAATCCACCAGCTCTGTTGTGGTATGTTAATTTTGCATCAAATGTGGTACAGACAAACAGGAAGACACCAGAGAAATCTGTAGACTGGTATTTTGCAAAACAGTTTTTGACATAACACCAATGTCTCTATCAATATAAACAGCCAGAATGCAGTAGTATACTGCCAAACCTCAAGGTTTCTCCATCTACTGCTGTTATACTCCACATTCCTGGGTGGAATTTTTGGCCCTTCTCATCACCTTTCATTGTTATTTCTCCTGCCAGTCTCATACATTTATTTTCCTTGATTCATCCTTGGAGTGAGGCTGCAGGCATCCACCGAGCATGCTGCTGGTGCCCGAGCTCCCTCTCACTGCAATGCCACAATTACATGAACTGTTTGTGGGTTGTGCCCAGATTTAAAAGCAGGGACTTCAGGTGAGCTCCCCTGTGAGCCTTCATCAGTGGGTACGATCAGTGAGGATGTTAAAGGTTAAACAGAAGCTGGTTTAGGGTAGAATTAAAATAATGTCTCCCCACTCTTATTCTAGACTAGACAGAGATAATTTCCCATCTCAGTAGACTTTATTGGGTCACATGGACTTGGGATCAGAGTTTGCAGGAAGAATTTTACTTGTATACACACATGTGGCTGTGAACACAAATCCAGGAAAGAGAGAGTCATTAGGTTGGAGAGATTTGGCAATTTCCAACTCCCTGCTGCTGAAATGCAGCCCAATTGCATACTTCATTCAACCAGCATGCATGTGTTCATGCATGCTTGTGTTTCCGAGATGTTGTGGTATGGCAAACACAGCAGAAACATGGATCCCACTCCCGGATTTTTGTGACACCCAGTGATTCCAGTTCAGAAAGCTCCAAGGAGACCAGCCCGCAGGGTGCTCATAGAGGATGAGGTTCTCGCATTCACTCCAGCAACGCAGCATCTGTTCTGAGGCTGACTCAACTTTAGACATCTGCTGAGCACTTTTTGTTGTTATGTTTTGGATTGGATTTTTTGGGGTTTGTTTTAGGTTTTGTGTTGTTTTGTTTGGGTTTTTTTGCTTGGTTGGTTTTGGGGTTTTTTGTTTTTTGTTTTTTTTTTAATCTGAAGCTTGAAGTCTATACTTGGGAGACACATGGTTTCTACAGTGCCTACTGGGAAGCAATAGTTGGCCTACAGTTACATTTCATAAACGTAAACAAGTAGGAATGGCTTTTAACAACCCAGACTCATAATGTTTGCTTTACTGAGAGCAAGTTTTTGTTCCGTTAGGTCCCAGAAAGACTAACCCCTTAACAAGTCACATTGCTATTTCATTGTTACCTTAGTAGGTCAGTCCTGCCCACCCTCTATTGACTTCAAATTACTTCAAAAAACTTCCAGCCCAGATCACTTTCCAAGTTTTCTAACAACGCAATAACTAGCTCAGGGATCTGAGGATTTCAAGTTGGTTTGCATTATATTTGCCAAGTTGTAACACAAAAATATATTTTTAGACTTAGTGGAAATGGAAGTAGTAAACTGAGAGAAAGGAAAAAAAGTAATTGTTTAATCTATAATCTAACTTATTGTGAAGAGCTCCGTACATTCTGTAACATCTATTTTTAGTACACATTTACAAATACTGACAAGGAAAAGGTAAAACTCAAGAAATAAGTAGGAAAATTAACTAGCTTCCTGGTAGTTGAAGTTCTGCCACCTGTAATATTTTGTCAACAGAACAGATTCTGTCATTTGAATACAAACATTCCTCAAACCCTTTGTTCTTTACATAATTTTTAAAAATCAAAATAAACAGAAGAACACATGTAAGTCAAAAGACAATTAGTGTTTCATGCAGTAAAAAATCTGATTAGCATATTTTATTTCAAAGTTATGGTTTTATGCTCCCTATTTTATTTTCTGTGATTCCTTCTACACCTTCATAATCAGCTTTCAGGATATATATACTCCTTATGTGTTACAATCTCTTCATTTTGCTTGGCAAAACAGGAGCTTTTGAGTGACATTTGTATTAGATAAAAAAGATATAGATCTTTTTTTCATACCATTCATTTTTATTAATAAGGCTAAATTTATGTTCCTGCTGGACTGAAGTGATGTCTCTGGAAAAAAAAAGAACACACACAAAAAAACCCCAAACCAGAAAAACCAGCAACCCAAAACTTACAAACCTTGTAAGGTTACTAACTCCTACACAGCTTGCCTGAGTAAAATTCACCTGCACATACTTTTTTTTTTTTAAAAAAGAAATCTCACAATTATAAAGAGAAGAAGGTAAGAGATGATACAGCCAAAATGAAAATTATCATGTGTATGAAATCTAGATTTATCAAAACAAAAACATCTTCTTATGCCTATAGATGACATTAGTTACACTTCATTTTACAAATAAAAGTAAAGATGTAAGAAATAAATCCTGCCTCGATCTTACAGCAGAAACTCCCTGCCATTACTGCTTGTTTCTAAAACTGTGAAATATACCTTCCTGTTTTCCTTACTCCATCTCAGCACAGAAAACACCTTTATTCTTAACATTTCCCATATATTTATATTTTCTCTACCGACTCCCAATCTAAAATATTTTCTTTATTATTTCTTTATTATTTTTGTGTCTTGCCCTCATAGAATAGAAGATTTTCTACATAATTTTTGCCTGACTATAGAAACTTCTTTTTTTATATGGAATGCAAGGAGTGAATGACACAGTTTGTCTAGTGAGATCCAGAAAATAGTAGTCATATTTGACATGTGAAGCTGTCCAGAGCCAATTTACAGCAGTGAGTGAAAATCATATTATATGACTCAACTACAGGAGCCAACCTGATTCCCTAGCCAGAGAACTTGCCACCAGAGGCAATTATGGAACATTTATTACAGTGTTCAAAAATACTGTGCTGGTTTCAGCCACAGTATTTACTGGAAGCCTGGGAAAATTATTGTACTTTTCTTTTAGGAGGAAGAACAATGTTAAATGCAGAACTGTCATTCCTCTATCCCCAAAGTTTATAGTTTCTACACACTTATATTCTTGAAAAAAGAAAAAACTCTTGCCTTTAAGAAGCTGAGAACTTCAAAGCCAATTATTAATATACGTGAAATTGTTAAGATGCAGTTAATTCATAATTTATATAAGAAAGAATTAATTTTATTACAATAAATAGTTACCAGTGCTCAATCTTTTTATAATAGCTTTTCTGACTTTATTTTAATCAATGGAAAATTGATTTCGAATATACCAGTAATTTAAATGCCCATAATTTGTTGATCACCTTCCTCACATCACAAAAGCTTCATCAAGATTCATAACTGAAGTCCCAGCTCTCCTACAATACACACTCCTACAGGTACTGAAGAACAGAGAAGGTAATTTCTTCCCAAGACAATCATTGAAGCAACAAAAGCAACAAACTCATCTATCTACAGGTCTGTCTGCAACACTGCACAACACAGTGGTACCCTCATGACAGCAATTGTCTAAATATTAAATTTGCCAGAAAAGCATTAATTAAAGGTGGAACAAGTAGAACATTACATTTCAAGGTGATTCTCCTGCAGAAAAGTAGGTTCATTTTCATATTGACAGAACCATAAGAAAACCAACAGTTAAGTGCATTAGATATTTCCTCAGTGCTCAAACTCTAGCATTTTTCCTAACGGTAGAAATTATGCACCAAAATCAAGCACTACTCATACCTACAAAAATATCAGTCACCAATTCAGCCAATAGTGAGAATGATAAACTAAACCAACATCGAACAAGTGACTCAAAACTGACCTTAAGCCAAACCTAGATGCTGGTAGAAGGGCTGCCATCCTATTTTACTCTGCTCAGAAGCTAGACAGGAAGCTGTGGTTATTATCTCACCAGATATGGGTGCCTAAGCAGCACTTTTCCTTGAGGGACTGTCAGCCTCTTTACTCTGTCTGGAGCTATTACATCAGCATTTAAACAAAAGGTCCTTGCTTCTAATTTAGATACATCCTATCCAGCATTACTCTTGGTTTATACAATTATATTTCTCTTAATCTCACCAGACAGAGAGTATTGTAAAGGTTAAGTAACAGTGATAAAGCAAGCTTGATATGAAAAAGCACAGGTTTGAAATCTAAGATCAGTTTCAAGATGTAAGAATATACTTTAGATTCTGGAGTTTGATTTATAAGTCTGCAGATGATTGGGACTTGGCTTTTCAAAGTAATTAGCGTTGCACAGCACAATGTGTTCAAAGCGCAGCTCCTATTGACTTTTGCTGCAGCTGTGAGTCCTCAGCACTTCTGAATATCTCAGCTGAGTCAGCCAGAAACCGAGGATTACATCACTAGTGACCACCCATGAAAAGTTTGTGCAAGTTACTTGCCCAAAGTCAATTAATAAAACCACTGGCAAGAAGAGACACAGCCCAATTCTCTGAACAGCATTCATGAGATTATCTTCCCCACAGTCCCCATTTTAGAATTTTCCTGTTTCTGCAACAAATAAACAGATCCTATATACACAGGCTCCCTCACTACACAACCCTGACACATCCCTAGACAACAAGAAACGATTCCAATCTTTTAACGGCAACATGAGACTATGCTGTAATTAAAGTGCATACCACAACAAATGTATACAAAAGCACTGCATGAAGACTGCAGCTACAAACATTAACTTTGGCATTTCCTTTTTTTTTTTTTTACTTTTTAAAATAATATATTTAATTTAGTAGATTCAAAAACAAAAGCTGAAATAACTAATTCCATCACAAGGAAACTCATGTGTAACAAAAGTACACCACCCAGACCTCTGCATTGATGTCTAACTGGAATAGCAGCAGTTAAAACAGTAAATCCCTGTGTAGTCCAATAGTTAACCTCTGCATAGGTGGTCACTAGTGCACATGGCCAAAGATATGCAAATTGTTGTTGGGTTTCTCAAGTACACGGTGACAAGGCAGGAAGGCTCTGGAAGACACCTGCGTTTTCTGGTGGGAAGAGACTCCTCAGTTCCATCTTCACCTGCGCCGCTCTGTCCTGGCCCTGCAGTCTGCCCAGACCCCATTCGTGCCACCCAGTGTCCCAGCCCTCCTGCCGCATCCCCAAAGCCCACCCTGCCGAGCTTGTGTCCCAGGCTCACTACCAGCAATCTCAGGCCTTATCACCAAATATTCCTCACTTTCTCAGGCTCATAGCACTTTTATCAACCTGTCTTGATTTCCTTTGTTCCCAGTCTTTCTCATCATAAGTTTTGTTGTTTCCTCATTTGAGTTCAGCCTTCTTTTCCCAACAGTTCCATACTGGGCGCAGTGAGAGTCTTTATTCTCTCAAGTGTCTGTCCCAACCCACGATCCAGCCCTTAGCACTAGCAATTAATCAAATCCTTCTTTTACACAATCTGAAGATCCTTCAGACAAGCAGCGCCCAGTGCCAGTGCTGGTGCTAGTGGTTGCTGCTCCGGCAGCTCAGGAGCCTGCCTGCCTCTGGGCACCACTGCGTGAGCACCCTCCACCATGCACTCCAGCCCAGACAGCAGCAGAAGGGCCAGCCTTTGGGGAGCTGTTCCCTGCTTTCACTCAGGAAGGTCTTACACAAACTTTTATGAAACACAAAGGCAGATGTAGTAGTCCCTGCACTACTGTTTTAAGGTGTACAAAATTCTCAGACAAAAGCTGTCCAGAATTAATATCCTAAAATACAGCCTTATTCGCAGTGATAAATAAAAAAAATGAAGTAGATCAGTCTGAGATAGACAAACAGCATGAAAACTTCATTCTAAAGAAGGGACAGAGGAAAAGTGTAGTGAGGTGGGGAAAAGATTAATAGGGAGTTACTGATCACTCTCCAGTACTGGGAAGCATCAAACGAACCTGGCAGGCAGCATGTTGAAGCAAATACTGTTTGAAACACTACAGACAGGGCTAGCAATGCCATTACTCCCAGTGCCCCACATCTGCAAGTGCAGGAAAGCTGTCCTTTCCCTGGCATAAAACCAGCCAAACACTAATGATTAAGAACGGGCATTCAGCGCCAGAGCTCAGATCCATCCAGCCCAATGTCCTCAGCCAACAACAGCCCAAACCACATGCTGAGTGAAATCTGCTGTTGTGGCAAGCGTGTTTCTCACAACACCCTTCAAAGCTCCCACAAGCTGCAGGGTGGTGACTCTCGCAGGCACAGCTGGTCTCTACTATATCCTGGCTTTGCTGTCTTTATGGGCTGAGCTGTCACTCAGTCTGACAGGCACTGGTTGCGAGGTTGTGATCAAGTCTGATCAGAAAAACAGATTCTTTGGAGACTTTGTCTCCTACTAGTTTGTAGGTCATCCCTCCCTCCCTATATCCCTCCAAGGTCAAGTCCATTCTGCATTCACACTATGTTCCCTACCTATCTTGCATGCGTTTTCTCTCACCCTTTCTAAATAAATGCAAACTTCTTTTATTGTAGATGCTGTTCCAATGTAGTGAAATGACTAAATTGTTCATTTACCAGCAAACCATCAAGCCATATTTGTTTTGGTATTTCTTTTTCAGTACATGCCTCCAGGTGCTTAATGACTTTTGTTTTCCTCGCAAGTATTCATGCAAAACTTTTCTGTGCTTATTCTCATGCGTTTCTCTATAACATACACTGTTCATTTCTCCTCTGAAAAACACAAGAGAACCACTTTGTAAGCACAGAATCTTTTATAACATTCAACACACAGTCTGTATTCCTCAGCTTCAATTTTTTCTAACTCATTTTTCCTCAGACAATTTGCCTGCCTATGTCAGCTCCCCACTGAACAAGAAGCTTTATAAAAAAATGAACTGCATTCTGTACATTCTACCTATTTTATGAAATTATGAAAAAGCAAGGCTGGGATACAGATTTCTAGCTTTCCTAAATTCCTTTATTTAATAATAAACATACTTGCAATGAGGGCCTTCAGGATAATGCACCTCGGGGAGAGGTGTAATAGAGTAACACAACAGACTACTAAGTCACATGTGGCAGAGGTCAGCAGCAAGGGAAAATTAGCATCATATGATGCTTGTTTTATGTTCCATGACAAGCAAGTTGCCTGTTTTGTGATAGGTTTTTATCAACAAAAAAAAATTTAGGACTTGTCAACAGCTTTGTCAGAGAAGGTTCTGCCTACCTTAATGAAGAAAGGCAGGAAGGCTGAGTAAATGACCTTTAATTAATACTGAAACACAGAGTGAAATGTAGGTCACCTTTAATAACCATGTTAGAGGAACAGCTGTGTGTTTCATTTCTGTAGAACGGTTTATCAGTCAAGGGTTCTTATTGGATACAATTTGGCTTACAAAGAAATACTGAGTTAAGGGGAAATGCAAGAACTAGAAAGCTGTAATTGTATGCAACTAATAACCAAGCAAAGGAACTTGGAAATGCCTCAAGTGGAACTGAGGAAGGCACAGCATTTTAGTACTATCATATAAATGTTATGAATGGACTACAGTCTATAGGGGGAAATGTATTTTAGTGGAATGAGTATTTACAATGCTAGATAGAAATGGCTGAATGAAAAATACACCATCTCAAGTAATATCCCTTAGGATTCTATGTAATAGCAACCCAGCCATGTAGTTTGTCAGTAGCCCATATTCCATAGAAGGAATCTCATCTCTAGTAAGAGTTAGATCTCTCACAGATGATGAGGATTACAGATCATAGGATTACAGAGTCCAGAAAGAAGTGTTCAGGCAGCACCACTACATAGCCATCTTTTATACAAAGGGTCTGACTAAATGCCAACCATGGGGGATAAATCCCAAGGGAAAAAAACCAACAGTACTGCTGTATGAGAGCAAGAGATGTGGGTTGCAGCATGTAGAGAGAATTTACTTGGCCCCATTGCTATAACATTACAGCAAGAGTGTTATTCTGCCTATCATATCACATCAAAAGACAGTCATTATTGCATGTGTAGCTGGAACGAGACCTCTGGATGGATTTCATATTGAATAAGCCCAGAGCAGGCTCAGACAAACTGAATTTCTGAGCAGTATGACAGATTTCTGCATAAACCAGAACGGCTATCTTGGTCAAAATAATTTATGACAGGATTTTTCCAGGGAAACACTGTGGCAGCTTCCTCCATCTTTCCAGAAGCATTTTTCTATGTGACAACATGTAATACTTTGCCCTTGGATATAAGGGCATTCTAATGGGCATTCAGAACAGCTTGCGTATGAGTTTATATTTCCTGTAAACATTTTTTCATGCCCTAGATACATTCTCAACAATGTTAATTTTAAGATGTTTATTCTTTGCACTTACTGAGACAATTTTTTCATTTCTAATATATCTTTTCTGTGGAGATGCACAATCAAGCATAAGCTACCTCTAAACTGTTGTGCTGAGACAGCAATCCAAACAAATTTGAGGTGAATCTTAAATTATAAAAGCAACTGATAAAGTGACTTAGAGGAGTGGTGGTGTAGAGCAGATCACCAGCAAACAACATAGCATATCATCTTCATTGGCCATAACTGTCACACTCCTAGCAGATCATAGTGGGCCAGGCTACATATGAGCAATTCAACTTATGCTTTATCCTAGTGACTTTTGCTATGTAGTGGTATTTCTACAGCAATGAGAAGCTGAATGCGTCCAGTGACTATACAAATATTTTAATCCATGCTACGTAGACTGTAAAAGCTGGTTGGATGTCAGTAACCTCTGTACGACAAGCACCTAAATAGGAAAAGAATTGACCTGCATTCCCTATGGACTAACCAAAAGCAACTTGGTTTAATGTAACAGTATTTCAGGACCACAGTACTATGAAGTCACGGACACAAAAATAGATGATTAAAATTCCTAAAGGTAGTAAAGACAAACAAGTCTGTAAAACTGGCATCTGATTTCACAACACAAACCAGTCACAAAAGTGTTAAAGAACTGGGAATAACAAAATGTGGGAGACAAGAAATAGAAGCTAAAATCAGCAGGGACAATGTGTTCTGATGTCATACTTCACTTCATTACAAATGCATCCTGCCAAGCTAACAAGAAATCCCTCCATCTCTTGGGGAATTCACCACCTAAAAATAAAACAATTCTATTTAAAAAAAAAAGGACCATGTATTTCCTTTTCCTGACTATAGAACTGTAATCCCAGATTTCTGAGATGTAAACACAATCTGAACATAATACGCCAAGAACTTAATCTTGCTTTGGGGTAGGGCAACTTCGAACAATATCTTAATGTACATTAAAGAATGGTTTGAGCCCTTAGATCAAAAGAACAAAAGCGAAGAGGACAACTACAATATACCTGATAACTGCTTAAAACAGTTTTCAAAACCTGTGCCTTTTGTCCACACAGGAGGCTATGACATGGACCAAAACCGAAGAGACATGGAAAAGAATTTTGCATTGCATTGGCACTTACATTTCCCAGATGTCCTCTGGTAGGTTAGCTGGAATTTCTGTTAAGCCCCTTCCTCGACAATCCACTACATTGTTGCTGCAGGTGCAGGCAGATGGGCAAGTGATGGAACTAGCACTGCACGACGGAGGTTCAGACTGGGAACCTGAGACATAATGAAAACATTAAACGTTAGTTTTGAAAAATGATCGCCTGAGATTTTAACAACAAAATACATCAGCCTCTGAGTTTTCCAGATCCTTTTACTATATTAAATAAAAATTTATTTGGATTCAGTGAATATAATGTGCTACAAATCAACTGCAGAGAAAACATGTAAAAGATTACTGTGTTCTTATTCTTCCTCAGTCTCCACTCTATCAATCTCTTTCCCTCATGAACACTTCTCTGGTCCCCTCCATGATCAGCCATATCAATTTATTCAAAGATTTAAAAAATATGCCTTAAGATCAAGTAGTATTTCCAAAAATTATCTTTGCCTAGAAGTTTCCATTACACAAACACTCCTTGAGTATTTTTACATACTGAGAGAAGACTGTGATCAACAATAACTTATGTTTTTGAAATGAGGTAACCTGTTACGGCATAAAGACTGGAAATATAAAGCTAGTTTTTTCAAGATTAGACAATGCAGTTAATGGAAACATAAAAAGAATTTAGAAAAATGTGAGTTCAAACCTTCAAATCCTTGCTTAATCTAATAATTCCATTGAAAGACAAGAAGCTACTTACAGAGCAAAGGTTTAGCATGAGGACGTGGCTCTATATACATTCTAGTCAATCCACTGGATTCAGGTTTAATTAAGTGTCATTAAGTTTTTTTGAAACTGTAGCAATTATGTCAGTTTTACTCAAATGGTTATGATTCTTACATCTAAAATTTTGATATATACATACACTTAGACATAGATAAAATGGTTTTGCCACACTAATTGAGGTTATCAAGATGTAGCAGTTATTGACTTATTTATGATAAGTCATACTTCCAAAGTACATGTAACACAAGAAACCTCAAGTATCTTTTTGGCCAGACACAGGGGACGGAATGTGAAGACATGTGTTGGTAAGAAGTGACAAAATCATAACAGAAACAGGAAAAACTGGTATTTTTTTAGATTATGGTAGATTATAATCACAAAACATATTTGATCTTTTGGTTGGAAAAATTAAAACATCATAATTGTCAAATCACAAATACACGTGAAAACATGGAAAACTATACACAAAGCTGTACATTCTTGGGGTTTGTTTTGGAAAAGACCCATGATTGATACTTTCATAAGTTATAACTGCAGGTGACAAAAAGTCCAAAAACATTTGTTTGCATCAATTTGAAATCCAATATCATTACGACAATTAAAATTTTATAACAATTCAACATTCTTATAAATTTTGTCTCTTGATTTATGCCTACATACCCTCTGGTTTAGCCCTTAACTATGCACAAAAACATCATCTCATATAGCAAGCCTACATATGTTCCTATTTTCAAAGACTTGTAAACAGCAATGAAAAGTCAACATCAGAAAGACATCCAGTGGCACCTCTAAGTATCATTATTGTGTAAGGCAGATACAGTTTGAAAAGATGTCAGCTGAAAACTTCTACAGGCTGACTTTACACTTGCAGAGGGAGCTCTCCTGGAAAGCAAAAGACAATTACAGCAAAATCATGCCTTCCATTAGAAAGGTATTTTATTCTGATGTGAATTCATTTCTGTTTGTCTGAATTTCCCTTAGTTCAAGCAAGCGGTCATCCCCTTTAAATATTATTTTGTAGCCAGGGATGACAGAACTGCCTTAAATTAAAGTATACTGTCGAGTTTCAGGATAAGATCACCATTTCAACTGTGTACGAAATGTTGCCAAAGTAAGGTATTGGATTTAGGTTTTTTTTATTGGGTCATCACCTGACTTTCTGTCAGGATAGCAGGAGAAAAATGTGGGTTTCATAGCACTATATGTGTTTTAAATATAGCTTTCATTGATGCTAATCAGAGCTGTGAGTGACTGTATTTTGGCAGACCAGACCTCAGAACTCCAATTCAGGCATCCAGAAATTAGATTTTCAGAGGTAGTGACCATCTTGAAAAAAATGGATCTCACGGGACATTTGTGGTATGGGTAGGGGTCAAATTCATTCTTTATGAGAGTGGGCAGCTGCTTTCATCATGAGATGATCCTAATGATCCTTTCTCTTTGCTAAAATATCCTGTCTCATTTACAGTCCACTTTCCATCTTCCATGACAGTTGCAGATAAAGAGTTTACCAGCAACAGTCTTTTATTGCAACACAGAGCTGGTTTCAGTACTAGCGCAGCTTCACCCTACAGAATCAACTGGACAAAAATCTACTGTAAAAAAATAAGTCAATAATGTAATTAAAGTCTAAGTCCTAATGCGTATAGCCCATGGAATCAAATTCACATTTATCAGGCAACCTGAACTTTGACTTGTTCCAGTTTCAAAATCTTATTAGACATTGTGTTAACATAGTCTACATATGTGACCATGTGTGTAATACAGTATTTAATCTGTAGCTATTTGAACTAAACAAAAAACCCAAAAATCTTCACTAGTCAAACATGTACATGTATAACAGGCAGGACAAGCAGCTCTCTTGGGTCTGTCTTCTGGCTACAGAAATGCAGGGCAGACATACCATCATTGTGAATTAATAGAATTTGTTCAAAATTAATGGAGCTCTGCTGCGTATCACCAATAGCACTGCCATCTCTGCCTTTCATGGAGTCTAAGGTTTCTGTAAGATTTTAACTGTGAATAGTTCCAAAAAAAGTAGTTTATATTGCCTCAAAATGCACTCAGGCATCTGTTATGTTTGCATAAGAACAAGAGGTTTGTTCTTACAACCTGATCACATACGTTTTACATTTTCTCTTTGTCTGCCTACCTTGTGGTGCAATGCTCAAAACAAAATGAAGAATGGGGGAAGTGCAAATGACCTATTGCAAGCTTTTAGGGATAGGGAGAAATTATCAAACTGGGAAGAAACACTTCAGAGCAATCCTTGCTGTCTGGCAGGCAAAAAGAAAGTTAGCAGCAAGGTCAAATCTTCCACATACCATACCCTTTATCATCACACGTCTGATGTGCTTTCTGAAGAGGCTTTGTAGCAAGGGGAAAATGCATTTTGCACAGTTATAACACTACAACATATCACTGTGGGTTAGAGAAGCAGCAATACACTCCCTTTCCATTAGGGCACAACATCAAAAAACCTGATGTATTGCCAGTTGGAGTTTTAAGAGTGTGTTCCTGATTCTACTGCATCTAAATCAACAGTAAAAGATTCAGTGGAACTCAGCTCATCACCTCCACATTTTGTGTGATGCAGTATTGCAGAGTGCTGTACACTGAAGGAATGGTTTGAAAGGAGGTTATTATATAAAGTTCCCTGAAAAGAGAGAGAAAAGACAGAAACACCAGACTTCCTTGCACGAAAAGCAGGTGGCAACAGTAAAAAGTTGATAATTAATATCATACTACAGTTAAATATCATGGAACTTTCCAGCAACCTTTTGAATGGAAAGGCCAAAAGGTAAATCAAAACATTATTTGTGCTGTCCACTAAGCCTTTCGGATCCCCTCCAAACGAACACCTGATATATAGTTGACTGAAGCCAATAGGAGTCCTTTTATTTACCCTGAATTTGGACCAAAACCCATTTACCTGTGATTCTCCACTAGGAAAGAGGAACTTCTATGTGAACAGAGTTTGATTTATGGCTAGCGAGTAAAACGAATAACCATTAGTTAACCAGGGAGGTACATGATGTCAAAATATAGAGAGAAAGCAATATAATGTCTTTATCCTTAGCGCAGATGCAACCAAAATGGGATGAAAAAATAACAGTTTATACTGAAAGAAAGTAAAGTAAAAAGTAAAGAAAGAGGCTGTCTTTGTGTGGACTCTTTATTTTCCACATATGATGAGTGGTCAGTTTTCTCATTTAGCTTAAAATAGGATGGAAAAAGGAGTATTTTTATAAACTTAATTTTTCATTATAAGCTTGAATTCTCTGAACGCCCCAAAATAACCAGTACTCCTGCCACTTTTGACTAACATCTTGTGCTTAGAGTAAAAATACTTTTGATTCCATGCTGAATACAGCCCTTTATATTTGGTGATTTTCTTTCTTCTTCATGAGCAAAAGTAGATCTAGACTGTAGACTTCTGAAAACTTTAATGAAATAAAAATACTTCGTGCATAAATTATCATTATTATCAAATGCTTTTGCTTATGTTTTTCCTTTGCAAAGAACAAAATACTGTATTACATATGCACACTCAACAAGCATCTAGCACATATTTCATTGTCCTGGTTTCAGCTGAGATGATTTTCTTTATAGTGGCTGGTATGGGGCTATGTTTTGGATTTGTGCTGAAAACAGTGTTGATAATACAGAGATGTTGTAGTTGTTGCTGCACTAGTCAAGGACTTTTCAGCTTTCCATGCTCTGCCAGGTGCAGAAGAAGCTGGGAGGGGACACAGCCAGGACAGTTGATCCAAACTGACCAAAGGGCTATTCCACACCATATGACGTCATGCTCAGTATATAAAGCTGGGGAAGAAGAAGGAAGGGGGGACATTCGCAGTGATGGCATTTGTCTTCCCAAGTAACCATTACACGTGATGGAGCCCTGCTTTCCTGGAGATGGCTGAACACCTGCCTGCCCATGGGAAGGAGTGAATGAATTCCTTGCTTTGCTTTGCTTGCGTGTGTGGCTTTTGCTTTCCCTATTAAACTGTCTTTATCTCAACTCACAAGTTTTCTCACTTTTACTCTTCTGATTCTCTCCCCCATCCCACCGGGGGGGGGGGGGCGGCGAGCGAGCGGCTGTGGTGCTCAGTGTGGTGCTCAGTTGCTGGCTGGAGTTAAACCATGACATCCATCAGCACTTACAGTCAGTCATCTGTTAAGGTAAAGTTTTCTTGAATAATGCTATAAACAGAATTTCAAATCTGATTTGGATTTAACTGCTTCAATTAAATGAGGATCTATTGTTAGCTCCATAGCAGATCTATAGAATTAAAGCACAAAAAAATCCAAGAGAGTTTAATCAGTTTAATGTTTGTATAGTTGTGAAGAGCTGGTAAAGAAAGGACTGGTCAAGAAAACAAGTCTAAGTAGGCTATAGAATTTAAAGTTCCTAAAATTAAAATTTGGGTATGATTTTCATAGGTATGCAGGCTATAAGCATACAGATAGATAAAAGGGCCCAAGGCAATACAGCCTCTAAAGAAGGATATTTGAAATCTAAAAATGAATTTTCCTTTTGCTGCCAATACTTCTTCAAAAGAAAAGACACAGGAAAAGCAAAAATATTTCAGGATTCCTGTTTGTGTCCTTCACAAGTCCACTAAACTCCTTATGGCATGGATGCAACAAAAGGAAATGGCCATAGACAAGCCAGCTGCATTTACGTTATTTCCCTTCTGAAGTTCTTCTTACTATCTGTCATCTTGTCATTTCAGATTTTTTGTTACACAGCAGCACTAGTTCACCATGTTAATTATATTTTTCTCTAAGAGATAAAAATCATCAACTCAATTATACATTTTGCTATAAAAAACCAACACTAACAATGTGGAAGCTATGATAGGAACATGATTAACAAATATTACTATGCTTTTTGTGCCTGATGTAATGGAATGACAGCCTCAATGATTATGGTAGTTAAAATTTGGCATGCCATTAGCCTGCAGAACTTTATTTTAGAGTCTCAGACTATGGGTTCGGGGGAGAGAGGAGACAGGGGACAGACTTAGGACCCAGCAGTTTACAGAGAAATTAAGTGCTTTTTTCAAATAAGCATCTCATTGGCCTCTAGCCTTTTAAGAGCAGCAAATAGACCAATGTTACAATTAGAATAGAATGGTTATGGTGTATAAATGAACAGCTTAAATGTCACAGGCTGCTAAAATAAATTTTGCAATGACTAAATAAACTAAACAATCTCATTTGCACTGACACCGAATTACGGCACCCTAAGTAGTGTGCTTTATTACTTCCTCACCTATCCAATTGCCTTTGCAGCAGTTCTTTTCCACCAGCAAAATGTTAGTTATTTGTAAAAAATATTAATGGATTTTAAGATAAATCTGACAGGATTTACCAGTTTAAAAACTGTGGTGACTTTAAATCATTTTAAGTATAGCAGACATGAAATTATTGATCAATAAACAAAACACTACAAGTATTGCAGATCTGTGGATATATTATGACCTTTTGTGGTTTAATTAAATAACCCATTGGAACTTCTTACAATGCTGGGACATCTGAAATCAAGTACTACTACATGAGCTATAGTTTTCACTAGACTCCCAGTAATACAATCTCAGAAAGATACCTAAAGCTGATGTATTGCTCCTGATTGCTGTTTGCGTCCTCATATTAGAATACACTTGAGTGTGCATAGTCCTGCAGAGAGATATGGGCAAGTCAATCACAAGTGACTATCTGCAAAGTTAACATTCCTTATTGATAGCAAATATTCCACTAATGGAGAAAAATTTGTACAAATGTGTTTATTCTACAGGAATGTGCAACAAATGGTTTATGCAAATATTTCCATCTATGGTTGTTCAACAGCTTTTTGCTGAGCACAGCATTAAGTATTTATGATTAGTGACTTGAGCCCCTGATTGATGATGTTAATAACATCAAGTTCATGGTATGCAAAAATTTGCTAGTCGTGAATATTCATTATTTGATTCAAGTTCACTGTTCTGCTGAACATTCCCAAACAGTAAATTTATCTGTTAAAAATTCATGGCACATAAGCACAACTGTTCTGTAGGCAAAGTCAACACCAATTTGTTTACAAACAAATATTGAGGAATAAAAAAGGAAATATCCAATTGCAGTGAAAGGAAGGTCTGGCCTAATGAACGAAGCCTACTTCATTCTACAAACCTATGCTGCATGTTTCAAAATATATCAGTAAAGTAACACCATTGAAAATCAGACCTTACTTCACATTGTCTTATCCTAAAAACACTAATATTGCAATTATTTAATTAACAATAATAGCACCAAAATTGTATGGAATACTTCTAAACAAAATAGAAGAAAGTAGAACAAAGAAGCAGGCTCACCTGTAACAACTGAGGTTTAATAGGTAGATTTGTTCTTCTGAAGGATTAATAAAACAGAATCTGTGAGACAGCTTAAGTCCTTTCAAAACTATGACAAAGTTGTTTTTCTCTCAGGGAAATTTATTCCATCTAAGTCTTCCATAGGAGGGATTGAAAAAGTTAGAGTTTGAACATCTCCTATGCCCTGTGCCCACTCTGAGCCTTTCTTTGAACATCTTTCTTCAGCCTTGTCAACACAGGCATTTTCTCCTAAAAGCCACCAGAACTTAACTTTCTGACTATTGTACCATAAGGAAAGCTGTTAGCGTGTGTTTGGTTCTCTGGGTTTGTATACTATTTGCTCTTCCAAAACAGGCTAAAGACTAAAAAAGTAATGCTACTAGAAAGTCTTAAAAGATGTAGTGCTTCTACAGTTCAAATGGCATCTATGCATAGTAGTCTCATTAAAGCCAATTCCACAATCTGTATCAGCAGTCTGAAAGGTGCATACGAAGTGACAGTTAAAAATAGGTCCAGAGTAATACAGTGAACTTATAAATACATTCAAGCATAAAAATGAAGAGGAAGACAAGTTATTTAAGTGACAGGATACCACCTGTACAAGGTTAAAAGATTGATAATGGTCACGATCAATTGTAAGCTTATTAAGAGAGTATAGTTCTGGAATGGCCTTCTAAACAGGTTATCCATTAAGGAATCTGAACTGTTTCATGATGAAATTTGATAAAGTTATGGAAGGGATAGGAATAGTTTAAGACTATGCTTTGAGTCCCTGGGGTTTGATTTGCTGGTATTTGAAAAGGAGTTTTAAACACAACTTGATTTTGTTTGATTGCACGTTTGTCTTTGCTTCCCCCCCTCCCTGCATCCTTCCGCACCTAACATAGGACTTTTCCTGCCTCTGCACAAAAGCTGGTCTCTTCAGGAAGAGGAGGAAGATGAGATTCACTTCAATCAGAAGCATTACAGATTGACACAGCTATTCAGAGGATGTCGGGCAGAATGTGACATTTCTCCTGATAATGACACCCGAGAGGTCCAGCCTGGTCACGAGCTCACCCAATGGACAGATCTGGAGTCAGGAAACACTTTTTTCCAGATGAGTGGGCAACGGCCAAAGGGTGAGGCATTATCCCCTTCCCAGAGCCACCCCGGAATTCCTTGGACCAAATTCTTTGGCATTTGGGACACGCGAAGGAATGCAGGGCAATAGCGACCTTTCTTGCCTTACTGCTGGGACAGGCTGAGGTTGCTGCCTTTGGTCTTTTGCAAGAGACCTCTGGTACATTCAAGCTCTTTATGGTATCTGGAACTTATAGAATAAAATTCTTAAGGATCTTCTGACCTAAACATTTGCCTGGAATGATGAAGAATTAATTCAATGAACCAGGAGATCACTTCAGTTTTGGTACAGGGTGTCCGTGCCCAGGTGCTGGGAGCAGGGCTCCTGCAGGGGCCTCTGTGAGGAGAGGCTAGGGCTGTCCCGCGCCAGGCACAGCCTGTTCCAGCCAGTTCCACAGCAGCCCTGCTGCAGGACACAGCTGAGCCTGTCAGTGAAGCTGGGGGTGCCTCTGTGAAGGCGTATTTGAGAAAAGGCAAAAAGGTGCCAGGCAGTAAGGAGTGAGGAAAAAAGTGTAAGAAACAGCCCTGCAAGCAGCAAAGTCAGAGAATAAGGAGGGGGAGGAGGTGGTGGAGCAGATCGTGTTTTCTCCCCAGCCCTGTTGAGGAGGGAGAGTAAGAGCAGCTGGGTGGGTGTCTGGCAACTGGCTATGGTCCACACACCACAGTTTTAATGCAACTATATAACATCACTAAATTTCACTGTCAATAAAACAGAAATTCACATGAACCTGATATTGACTGTATGCAACTTCGTATTTGCCATTTATTCATTTATGGAATTCTGCGGTCATTTTATAAGCACCTCCATGCTTTTTTAAATCACTCTTCTTAATTGAGTATCCATAAACATGTTGCCAATCACATACATGTATCAAACAGAAAAAGTCTACGGATTTCATACAAAGGCTTGGCCACATACTCAAAGTCAACCCATGTTCCTTCATATTTAACACTGCCGCTCTCTGTGAACTAGCTCAGAACAAGGCTGTGGTACTGATCCGTGGCAGGACAGACCACCATGATGCATTTCCATTGTATACCAAAATACTACCAAAATACTAGTAATAAACAAGCCACTGTTTTTCGACATTAACATAAAAACTAATCACATTATTATTCTTACAGCAGCAGTTCAAAAGCTCAATGGCTGAATAATTATACTCCAACCCACCATCATTAAATAAGCATTAAAGAGCTACACATACTGCTTTGGGGAAAAGAGAATTCCAGAACAAAGGTAATTATACTGAAAAGGTAAGACATCATTTTTGGACAGTAAGACTAAATTTGCTGTAATTTAAAGTCAATTTTCAGCTTTAGTTTTCAAAGAAATATTAAGTGCCTTAATAAATACCTATTTACATCTCAGATTTGCAAGATTGTCCCCCAAATAAAAAACACCATATGTGGCATCTTACATATAAAGCAATTCAGGAAGTAAATTCTTACAGTATGAAACAACATAACTGCTAGTGCTAGAGCAAATTTAAATTTGTAATAAGAAACTTAACAGAAACAGAAAACAAACAAACTCTGATAAACAACGGTTAGTATCTCTCCAAACCTCCTATAGATTTTCATCTGAGGAACAACTAACAAATGCATAGTATTGAAATGTTTCTTTAGACTAGATACGTTAGTTTGTGGTAGCAAATTATAACAGGAGGTAAAAATTCTATCAGAGTTCCACAAAAAGTTTCTAAGACCAAATTTAAAGCACAATTTTTACCAAAAGGCTTTAAAAGTCATACAACGCTGAAAGTCCTGCACAGACTCCATTGCAAGAGCACTTATTGGGTCTGTTGATGGTCACAAAAAGCATGAATCAACTTAACAGTGAAAAAAAAGACATTATTTGTCTAATATGGCTCACAGGTCACTGTTTTGGAAAGAGGTCGAAGTTAGATGAAATGGTTTAGCTCACTTCTAAAAGCAATAAGACAGCTGTACAATGAGGATGTCCCGCACGGCAGAAAGTGACCATTCACACACGCTCACACAGAGAGAAAAAGGCCTCCTCCTCCCACTTTGTTTATGCTGCTTCCTGTGACCATTAAAACTAAAGGCCATTAGCAGACCTTCTCTGCATGAGCTGGTATGGACTGCATGGAGAGAAACTGCTCTGCTCCCTCAGGAGCAATTGCTACTGCCTAGCACTAGCAAAATCTGCATCATTAGCAAATAGTCCTCCCCTCCTTTAGTTTCCAGGGAGCACCAATCTTCTGTGCTGGCAGTACCTCCATGTCCCATGTTGAAAGCAGCAGACCTGCTGCTAGTTATGCAGATATAGTATTGCACAGTCTTTTAAATAGGAGCAGATGGGGGGGAGTTCTTCTCCCCACACAGTTTTGCTTTGGCATCCTCTGAATGTTCTCATTAAGATACTAAGTTTGAGGAGTGCTATTTTATTAGTTACTCCTTGTTGGTTGTCTCCTCAACAATATGCTATGAAGTTATTAGGAGAAAAATGAAGCAAGACAATCTACTGAGTTTTGTGGTCTGGGCCAGAGAGTAACAGCTATGTTTTAAGACTGTTTGACCTCACCTAAACAAATAAATCTGCTTCCTCATTAGGGCTTCCAATCTGCAGTAAGCAGCAGAAAGCTAACATATTTTCCTTTTTATTATACCTCAGCTGCAGTCTCACCATATGAATCAGAAACTCTAGATCTTCAACCGAGATTTGGATCAATCCACTATTTTCTTAAAATCAGTTTATTTAGCCAGAAATCACTAGACACTTGGCTCTGGTAATGATTTCCTTCTTGCATCAATTTCAGACTGAATTTTATCTTATTTAATCCAAATGATGCATTTTGATTTTCTTCAGGTTCTTGTAGATCCTCTGAATGGGAATTAAGGATCAAGAATCAGAGAAAATGGTTTCTAATGAAAAAGAGAATGATGTATGGATGCAACTTCCCTCTCTACAATGCTTGTTTCATTATTAAAGAAAACTATCATAGAAAAGTACTTAAAAATCACATATTTTACACTTAAACTTTGCTAAATTTCACATCGCAAGACATGCAGGACAAATCAGCTCCAAATTACTGTCAGGATTTTAGAATCTGGTGTTTCTTACATGAGAAAAGCATGAATTCATTAACTGTTAGAAATGACAGTCTCTGGTGTATTCTAAGAAATCTCATCCAATCTTCATACTCCATTGTAAATGCTGTTCACTGTAAAGTACCTCAAGCTACTGGCCAAAACTATAACAAATCTGTATCAACCTGCACCTTCAGAGTCAACACCAAGTCCTAACGTACTGCCTCAGAATCAGCAGCAACAGTACAAGAGAAAAATCAAGTTCCTCCCACCACCCACTGAAATGAACCCACAGTCTCTGCCTGCTTATCTACCAGATAGTCTCCTCTGCAAGCAACCAGTTGAGAACTGATGACATTTGAGCTGTTCTGACAGCAGCTAGCTGAGGACAGCAGTGCCTGAAGTATACTACACATCACAGTATGAGATACAATGCATCTGCTTTATTCTTAGATGTGCAATTCAGATGCATATTTATTTTCTCATGTATATACTTAGGAAAAACAGAATGATTCATCATTGTAAAAAAATACAAGTGGGGTCACCCAGTGGGTCCTGCACAGGGCACTGAAAAGACCAAGGCGATGCTGATGGTATAACTTCATGAACCCACTGTTTCAGTTTGCAAAGCTTTACAGCCACACTAACACAGGTGAGAAAACACATTATGACTTGACATAGCTGATCGATATGTAGATTAATTTCAACTTCAATAAGTAAAAAGCAGGTAGAAGAAAAATCAAAGAGTCATAATAAAACTTATATGAGAGGAAAATGAAATAAAATTACTATCCTAAGGAGGTCAGAGGAGGACGAGAGACAGACAAATAGGCAGAGAGAGAGCGTGTCTGTGTTTAGAGGCAAAGTTAGAGAAAGAGAAGCCAGTTCAACAGTGAAACATCTGAACATGGGAAGGAAGCTGGGTTTGATCCAAACAGACTGGAAGGCTCTAGGAGGTACTGAGCATAAGCCAGCACCCCCAGATGCTTCTCTGCTAGCTAAGGGAATATAAAAATAAACAGTTCCCAAGGATCAGAGTGCAGATAGTATTTCAAGTGACATTAAGTCTTTGCTTAGTGTACTGTTTTCTCTTGTCACGGCAACATGGCAGTGAATTGCAAGGTTATGGTGGAGAGAAAGGAGAAATACATCATGCTATCTATGTGCAGTGCATCAACAGGGGCACTCATCCTCTGGTGCCACACAATTTCCCCTTCTACAACATACTGTCTTGTAGGAGACTGTCTCACCAAACACATCCCAGAGCTCAACAAGCGGTTGTGCAGGAGGAAGAGTCCATTTGGAGATTTCTTTGGGAACAGATGGCTTTAAGGCAAAGGCCCAGGAAGGCTGCTCTGTCAGGGATGGCTCTGGAGGAGAGACTCTCCTGCGAGGAGGGGACAGCTTGCTAAAGAAGCCAGCCAGAAGGCTCTGGTGGGTGACAGGACTGCCAGCAGTATGCAGCACTCTCCCCTAATGGTGAGGGGCCACCTAGTCCCAACCTTTCCCCTGCCTCCTCAGTAACACAAATCCAGTTAGACATATTTGCAAACCTACCTCCAGGCAACTGCTCACTACTTAATCCTACACAGTTACCTACAGTTCTGAGCCAAATGCTCATGGGCATGAACAAGTGAAACCTGGAATATCTTTTCTGCTGCTCACAATTTCCCTACAAGTGCCATTTGAATTAGCATTTTTATAATTTATGTGCACAAGCTGAGCAACATTTTTGAAAGACTGACTCTCAGTTTACACAGGTATGACTCAGTTTAGACAGATATACCTGCACATAACTCTGACTTCAGCAACATAATCTTGAGAGACTTTGCACCTAATGCTTGTAAACGTCACTGTACAGGACTGCTAGCATAGTGTCCAGAAGGAATCAAGCAATTCGGGTTCCAGTTATAGCACTTCTCTATCAGTGTTTCACTTTTTCTTTTCCAGCTTACACTATTACTTGGTATGTAGCGTTCAAAATTTGTTTCCAAAGGAACATTTTTCATAAAATTATAAAAGAAAATATTTTTGCATAGGGTTCAAAGAATAACCACAAGTCAGTTTTTCAAGTATGTTTTTCTTCTTTCCCCAAATTATTTGATTCTACCCTTTCTGCTTTGAAGCATGCAACAGCACAAGTTTTGAACTGGAATGCTCTGATGAAGCCCATTTTACAGTGGAGGAAAAGGTGGGTTTTCTTTTGCTGTGATGAGATTCCCACTGCCATAAAAACACAAGTGCTTGAAATACTGAGCCTATACTTAAACGAGTAGTTCGCTACATTGTATTTATTTCAGCTCTTCATAACTGTGATGCAAAGGTGGCTTTCACTGCCAGCTTCAGGCTAGTTACAGTGATTCATGTAAGCTTAAAGGAGCATCAGGGTGTCTGAGCAAGAGATAGACTGGTGGAACCGCACTCTGACCTCCCAGAAACATGAACAGAGACAGCTACCGGAAAAAGCCCCTCATCAAAGGGATTCAGTATCCTCCCCCCACCAGGATGTAGGCAGGGACTTAAGCGGAAGCAGCGAGTGGAAGCAAGTCCGCAAACAGGGCAGCAAGTGAACGCCCTCCTTGCCCACCACACCTCCCCAGGTGCCTCTGCACAATAGATATAAGGCTCTAGAGGTGGAGGACCAGTCAGTGGACAATGAGGATGTCAATCCATCTACACCAGAGGAGCGGCCAAGACCAGAAAGACATAGCCCCCATATTCCTACAACCTCCACAAGGAAGAAAAGACGCGTCATAGTTGTAGGAGACTCCCTGCTGAGGGGAACAGAGGGTCCAATATGTCGGGCAGACCCTTCTCATATGGAAATCTGCTGCCTCCCAGGAGCCCGGGTTAGAGATATCACTAGGAAACTTCCTAGCCTGGTACAGCCCTCCAAATACTACCCATTACTGCTCTTCTACGTGGGAGGTGATGAAGTTGCAGTACGTGGCCCAAGGGAGATTAAAAGAGACTTCAGGGCTTTAGTGAGGGAATCTGGGGCACAGGTGATTTTTTCCTCCCTCCTTCCAGTTGTGAGCAGTGACACTGGAAGGAACAGGCGGACCCAGTCTATTAATACATGGCTCCGTGGCTGGTGTTAACATCACAGTTTTGGGTTTTTTGACAATGGGGTGGCCTACACGGCACCAGGCTTGATGGTGTCAAATGGGAGCTACCTTTCTCAAAGGGGAAAGAGGGTCTTTGCCCAGGAGCTTGTGGGGCTCATTGACAGGCCTTTAAACGAGATGTGAAGGGGGAGGGAGAACATATCAGGCTTGCCTGTGGCAAGCCGCGGGAGGACACGCAATGGTTAGAGGGATGGGGTGCTAGTATGGGCCCTCAACCTGTTGCCCAGGGGTGTGCTGGGGACACTGCACCACAATCAAAGTCTTGCAGAGATGAGCTGGTGGCTCCTGAGGTAGTAGAAGCCAACAAGGAAACGTCTGTGGAACACCTTAAGGGAAACAAGGGGTGTTCCACTAGGAAGGTGACATGGCCGACAGCCCAGATGAAGTGTCTCTACACAAATGCATGCAGCATGGGCAACAAACAGGAGGAGTTGGAAGCTACCGTGCTGCTAGAAAGCTATGACCTGCTTGCCATTACTGAAACCTGATGGGACAAGTCCCATGACTGGAGTGTGGCTATTGATGGCTACAGGCTATTCAGAAGGGACAGGCGGGGAAGAAGGGGCGAAGGTGTTAACCTCTATATCAAGAAATGGATAGAGTGTGAAGAGTTATCCCTGAAGAATAGCCATGAACAGGTTGAAAGCTTAGGGGTAAGAATTAGAGACCAAGGCAACAAAGGGAACCTTGTGGTTGGTGTCTACTACAGGCCGCCTGATCAGGGAGAGCCTACTGATGAAGCCTTCTTCTTCCAGCTACAGGAGGCTTCACGCTCGCAAGCTCTTGTCCTACTGGGGGACTTCAACCACCCTGACATCTGCTGGAAAAGTAGCACGGCAAGCTGTAGGCAATCCAGGAGACTCCTGGAGTGCAGAAGTCTCCCAGAAGATAACTTCTTAACCCAGGTAATAGACACCCCTACCCGAGGGGATGCAATACTGGACCTGATGGTCACCAATGCAAGTGAGCTCATCAGTGACATCAAGATTGGAGGCAGCCTAGGCTGCAGTGATCACGCATTGGTGGAGTTCACAGTCCTGAGGGATATGGGACAGGTGAGGAGTATAGTCAGGACCCTAAATTTTAGGAAAGCAAAATTCCAGCTCTTCAAGGAGTTAGTTGGTCGGACCCCCTGGGAAATGGTCCTCAGGGACAGGGGAGCAGAACAGAGCTGGCAGATCTTTAAGGATGCTCTCCATAAAGCGCAAGAGCTCTCAGTCCCCAGATGTAGGAAATCAGGCAAGGAAGGGAAGAGACCGGCATGGCTGAGTTGAGACATGCTGGTCAAACTACAGAACAAGAGGGAACTGCACAGGCAGTGGAAGCAGGGACGGGTAACCTGGGAAGAGTATAGGGATGCTGCCCGCTTGTGTAGGGATGGGGTCAGGAAGGCCAAGGTGCAGCTGGAGCTGAACTTGGCAAGGGATGCAAAGAATAACAAGAAGGGCTTCTACAGGTACATCAACCAGAAAAGGAAAGTTAAAGAAAGCATACTTCCACTGATGAACAAGAGTGGTGACCTAGTATCAACAGACAAGGAGAAGGCTGAGGTACTCAACAACTTTTTTGCTTCAGCCTTCTCTGGCAACCGCTATCCTCACCCCTCCTGAGTCAACATGTTGGGGACCAGGGGGGTAAAGCCCCTCCCACTGTAAGGGAAGATCAGGTTCGTGACCACCTGAGGAACCTGAACATATATAAGTCTACGGGACCTGATGAGATGCATCCCAGAGTCCTGAGGGAATTGGCTGATGTAGCTGCCAAGCCACTCTCCATGATATTTGAAAAGTCATGGCAGTCAGGTGAAGTCCCTGGTGACTGGAAGAAAGGAAACATTGTGCCCATCTTTAAAAAGGGTAGAAAGGATGACCCTGGGAACTACCGACCCGTCAGCCTCACCTTTGTGCCTGGGAAGATCATGGAACAGATCCTCCTAGAAGCTATGCTAGACCACATGGAGGACAGGGAGGTGATTCAAGACAGCCAACATGGCTTCACCAAGGGCAAGTCCTGCCTGACCAACCTAGTGGCTTTCTACAAGGGAGTTACCACATCAGTGGACAAGGGAAAAAACAATGGATGTCATCTATCTGGACTTCTGTAAAGCCTTTGACACGGTCCCCCACAACATCCTTCTCTCTAAAGTGGAGAGATACGGATTTGATGGGTGGACTGTTCAGTGGATAAGGAATTGGTTGGATGGTCGCATCCAGAGGGTAGCGCTCAATGGCTCAATGTCCAGATGGAGATCAGTGACAAGAGGTGTCCCTCAGGGGTCCGTACAGGGACCAGTGCTGTTCAATATTTTCATCAATGACACTGACAGCGAGATCGAGTGCACCCTCAGCAAGTTTGCAGATGACACCAAGCTGAGTGGTGCAGTTGACACGCCAGAAGGATGGGATATCATCCAGAGGGACCTGGACAAGCTGGAGAAGTGGGCCCATGTGAACCTCATGAGGTTCAACATGGCCAAGTGCAGGGTCCTACACCTGGGTCAAGGCAATCCTTGGTTTCAATACAGGCTGGGGGACGATGTGATCAAGAGCAGCCCTGCAGAAAAGGACTTGGGGGTACTGATGGACAAAAAGCTGGGCATGAGCCAACAATGTGCACTCACAGCCCAGAAGGCCAACCGTATCCTGGGCTGCATCAAAAGAAGCGTGGCCAGCAGGTCGAGGGAGGAGATTCTGCCCCCCTACTCTGCTCTGGTGAGACCTCACCTGGAGTACTGCGTCCAGCTCTGGAGCCCTCAGCACAAGAAGGACATGGAGCTGTTGGAGCAGGTCCAGAGGAGGGCTATGAAAATGATCCGAGGGCTGGAGCACCTCTCCTACAAGGACAGGCTGAGAGAGTTGGGGTTGTTCAGCCTGGAGAAGAGAAGGCTGCGGGGAGACCTTATAGCAGCCTTCCAGTACCTATAGGAAAGACAGGGACAGACTTTTTAGCAAGGCCTGTTGTGACAGGACAAGGAACAATGGTTTTAAACTAAGGGAGAGCAGATTTAGACTGGATTTAAGAAAGAAATTTTTTACAATGAGTGTGGTGAGGCACTGGAACAGGTTGCCCAGAAAGGTAGTGGAGGCCCCATCCCTGGAAACATTTGAGGTCAGGTTGGATGGGGCTCTGAGCAACCTGATCTAGTTAAAGATGTGCCTGCTCTTGCAGGGGGGTTGGACTAGATGACCTGTAAAGGTCCCTTCCAATCCAAAGCATTCTGTGATTCTATATTGTATAAAATTCCTTTGCAGAGGGACAAGTTCAGTTCACTATTCACCTCCTGTCCTAGTTTGACTTCAAACATGAACAAATTATGCTGTAAAATCAGGAATAAGAACTGTAATAAGGAGCAGGGAAGATTTATATCCTCTTTAAACTAGCTGTCCATGTAGGTTTTTGTTGAACTAGCACGTACTAAGCCGAGTTCTCTGCTAAATCCTCCACTAAAATGAGCTCTTCAAATGCATTTCTTTTTCAGTATATTTCATTTCCGAAATGAAGGTTAGGGGATACAGTTGATGGACTGTCTCACTGGAAGCTTCTTTCCTTTAATTTTTATTAATTTATGTTTTAAAAAAAGGCAGGCCAATCTTGAGAGTTCTCTTACATGTTCTTGGTCCAACAGGCAACTGTTAAAAACCTTTTCTCTTTTGGAAGTGATATTCTGCAAAGAAAACTCCGTTTAGATGAGTTCTGTCCACGTTACATTTCTCATTCAGCAATTATTATCTCTTCTCCTTATTTAAACAGCTCTTTTTCCTTCAGTTCACTATATCATAAATCCAAATAGCTGAACTCATGCCCTATGTGAAACTTCATTTCATAAGAAAAAAATGCTGTGGTTACCTCTTTGGTAAAATTAGATTCTGCTGATAGCTTAATTCATTTATCCATTTCTTTTAGATTTCTAAACTTTTCTTTTAGTTAAACTTCCGATGTAATTTATCAGATATTCTGGGCATCATCAAATCTCCACAACTACATAGAAGCTGCTCAGCACTCTTGAAAATCATGTCACAAAAATCACTGGTGCACAACTTCATTTTCCATGTACTCATAACACTTCCTGCAAACCTCCAGGGCTGGACATTAATTTACCATCCATGATATAGTTAAGGGAATCAAACCCTTCTCCTCTAAGTACAACCGTTTCTCTCTTTCTTTGTCACATGTAAATGCAACTATAGAAAAAAGGCATTCCTATAAACATTTCTAGCACGAGCACTTTTACTGTATTTCCATCAGTCAACCCATGTACCAAGAGGATAAAGCTTTAGGGCTCACAGGCTGTGAGAGATAAAGAACACAATACAACAAGACTCACAGTCTATCAAGATTGGGACTCACATCCACTTCATAACAAGCTCCCTGTGTTACTTACCCTTTGGTCTGCAAAACCATCTCCAAACTTGTGTCTGGTATCTTCCTTTTTTTTTTTTCACAGCATACACACTGCCATGCCTCTCCTGTGCCAGACCTCTTCCTTTCAGCCAAATTCAGAGATTTTTTTTTCCAATTTTTCTATTTTTCTCTCTTTCTTTCTTTCTTTTTCTTCTTCTTTTAAGAAAATGCATTTCTATCACAAAAAAGCCAAGTGCAGTTCCAGAGACTTGATGAATAGGCCCAACATATAGACGCATGGTTTGTGAGTTGGCCATGTATCATCAGCCTCATTTATCAATGTGGAAACTTGTAGAACAGCAAAATGCACTGGCTCCATAAGAATCCTGTTTCAGTCCCTGGGATAAATCTGCTCCTCATGTTCTATAGTCCAATCATTTATCAACAGACTCAGATTAGCATTTTCTATTTCCTTTCTTTCGTATTCCAGTCAGCTGTAGAGCTCTTCCCTTGAGAAATACCAAATTATCCACACTTAATTGATTTCTTATGTTTATATCATTGGCAATGCTAAAGTAGAAAAAATAATTTGAGAACTGAAATGTTAACTGGAATCCAATAATTCTTATAAAGCTGAAAAAATTAACAATTTGATCTACTCCCATACAGTTTAGCAATGATAAAAACAAACAGGACTGCTACAGAATGGCATTCAAACACAACATCATAATTTTCCACTCACTGTTTTTATGTGACTATCAATATAAAACCACCAGCTGATAGATAAATGAATAATTGGCATCATTACCAGAGCAGACAAAGTCCTTCTTCTGAACCTCCGCCACAAGAAAACCCCGCAGGTTTACGGGTGCCAAACAGAAGGTGAACTGCCCGATAGTGCGCCTCTGCCGCAGCCAGTCAGACAGCCAAGCCAGGTGGCAGTCGCAGTGCAGGAAGTTGGAGTGAAGCCGCCTACAAAAGACAGAACAACCCTAAAGTAATTAGTAATTTTTTTAACAGAAGACACAAACCAGAGCAATCAAGTACAAGTCTGTCTGGCTCTTCACTACAATTTAAGTAGGATCATTGCAGGTTATTGGTTACAGCTGAGTCAGGTCTTGACTGTCTACATTGCCATATAATATACAAATGTCCACATATAAATTAGTGCTATTATTTATAATGTCTTGGAAGAATGAAGTTAAATAATTACCTGCCTACAGGTAATCATGAGCTGGCCATTACAGAGAAAAGAACGTGCAGAATTTAAGATTCCTCCAACTAATCACTTTGCCTGTGATTTCACATCGTAAGTAACTGCACGAATGTGATATCTTTGAGTGAATTCAAAGGATGGCTTGTACAAACACGAGGACCAGGCTGAAAAACAGGATGATAGGTGATTCTTCCCTCTTCTTTGGGGGGAGGGGTGAGACAAGGGGGACGACAGACAGGGGGGGGGGGGGGGTCAGACAGACAGACAGAACCCCACACGCCAGAGGCTATTGATACTTTGTATGTTCCTGTGTTGCCTGTACAAATTCACTAATCCTCTTTTTACTGTGGCAATTTAATGCAAGTATGCAAGTTCTAGACAGGAATTCTCAACTCATGATGAAGAAGGGGACCACAACAGGGTCCTGACACACAGCAATACTGGGGCCGTTCTCTGTAATGGAAGATCTAGACAAACAGCTCCCTTCCCAGCCTGCTTCATGCCTGGCACTAGAGACTTGCAGGAGCATTATCACACTGTGGGGGGAAGTCTGCAAAATGATGATGTGTTCAGGGAGCAAATCCGGTAATTTTAATAGCTACCAAACTTTAGGTCAAAACAAAAGCCCAAGACATTAATTATTTCATTCCTTGTAATGAGTCATGCATTTGCAGTGTTATACCAAAGCTGAAATGATAAAACAGATTGAAAATCCTGTCAGAAATGGTTAGACAAAGCATCATTCACTAATATTACAGGCATTACATTTAAAAAAACCCACACAATTGGTGTGCACAGGATTTAGCCTTGTCCATCCACTAAAGAAATTAACTGTCTGTCTGTGAGATCTTTATATTGCACAGCAGCAGTGCAGGTCAGCAGTGGCGCCCAGGCTGACAGTCCCCAGATTTGTATGTCTGGGGTGGGCAGTCACAGCAAAAAACCACAAATCTGGAACTGAGATTTTATCCTGTAGAGATGGAAGACGTTACTCTCCTGGGAGCACTGTAAAACGTAATTGTTCTAGAAGGATGGCTAGAAGACCTTTTTTTTAGGGATTATGAAGCTATTTAATTGACACTGCGGTTAAGTTAGATTTCTACTAAAATGTTTTGTTATTATGAACCATTAATCTGCCTGGAACACTTTTTGTTGATTGAAAGAACAGATAAATTCATTTACAAATAAAAGAGAACAAATATCATCTAGCCAGAAATCATCCTAAGTAAGACTTTGTTTTAACTTAGAGAGTAAGCATTTCATTTAAATCCTCGAAGTATTATCCCTTCCCACCACAGCAGTCAACAACTATATTCAGAATCATCTTCCTTCAGGAACTGAAACAGAGCTCATCCCATGCCCATTCCCTGCATCCCCTGTATGGATGTAGGCAGGCAGGAGTAATAAAACCACAATTTCACAAAAAGGGGCAGCTTTGCACTTCTGTGAGTTGGTTTTTTTCTCACTAAACTCGTATAACTGGTTTCTGGGTTTTCCCATTTTAGTAGTGCAAACTGTAACCTCTTTGCCAGCTTGCCTGCCTCAGCAGAGCCCTACCTTGTCATTTGTTCAAGTTTTCCTGTGAACAATGAAAAGCACTGAAGTGGTTTGGTACATTTTCAGTTTACCCGTAAATAAAAAAATTAAAAGAAATTATGCAATTACCTATCTCAGCAGTCACTCACACATGCAGAGACGACAGGACACTTACCATTAAGCAAATAGGTATGGGGGACATGCTTTGACATAAATAAAGCTGTTTCAAGCAAAGGAAAGCAGATCAATAAAAACTAATTCCTGTCACTTCCAATCAAGGCTAAAAGATCAATGAAACTTAGCAACAGAAGACAGTTAAATAAAAAAGGTTAGCACAGAAGAGCTGATTTTTTTTAAGAATTCTTCAAGAGTTTCAAATCTTACTAGCACTGTTCTCTTCCCCCTCCCCCGAGACATCACGTTCAAGTTGAATATGCTCTTTATTTTTCCTTCTCTGTTCTTCTTAAATGAGCAGATTGTTTTGAGAGCCATGAGGAAAAAGCTATTTATCCACAGAGCTATCACAGCAGATGCAGATGCGGCACAAGCAGCCCCAAAAGTCCTGCTAATGGATCTCACTAGCGTGTGAAAGAGACACATAGGAAAAAGACTATCCACGCCGCAGCAGGCCTCAGCTGGATGGGAAAAAGGGCTTGTCCCTACTTAAGTAACATTCAGACCAGGGATTCCCTACAAGAGCTTCTGAAAAAAAGCACATCTAAGTGTGAAGCTATTTGAGAAGGTGTACAAACTTCACCAAAGTATAATGAACATCATTCATGATCCATTAGGACTGAATTTGCATCAACAACCAAGAGATTAAATAGTAGATCTTATTCAGTCATTATGCCTCAGACAGTTTCTCCTTTCGTGCAAACTGTTCATTGAGGTTGTATATTAATGCAGGAGAAACAGGTTATCAAGTGAAATAAAGCTCAGGAAAGTAGAGAGAACATTAACTTTTCCCCCAAAATAATATCTTTATATAAATACTTTACATAAGTGAACAAAAACTGATCAGTTTTACATGTGCTCAGGCGTACATTAACTGTTAGGGTATTACTATCAATTTACACAAAACTTGGTTAAATCAAAACAGTATTAGCCTAAATTCTGAACAGAAGATGTTCAGAAAATATTGAGTAATATGTAGCTACGCAAACTTGTTTTATGAATAATTCTAGTGAATAAAGTATTAATTGTGAAAAGTGCTAAGATGACTTGGGGATAGAGGAAGAATTTTTAATATGAAGGAGCAGCAGAAGAAATTATGAAATACTATTTGATTCCTGTATTTATCTTATATTAATTGCTATTTTGATGACTTTTCTGCCTCTGTTGAAACAGATGGAAGGAAATATAGAAAACTAAACCATTTTACTGTATTTCCACCTGTCTATGCCGGATTTTTTAATTCCTATATTGAACTGCTAAGAAGGGTACTGCGTGTTATTTGGCAGTCTTTGGAGACTGAAACATGCCACTTGATATTGATGAAACTACCTTTACAGAACATGAGGTGAATGAATACGATGCAAGTTTGCAAAGGTGCCCTTTTAGCCATAGATCGTAAATTAAATTTCCAGCAAATCCTTTTAGAGTGGGTCAGCATTCATGTTCTATAAAATGTGGCTCTCAGAATTCAATATAAAAGCTTCCCTTTATAAATCCTATTTATGACTTCCTTCCCTTTTTTTTTTTTTTTCCCTTTTTTTTTTCCCCCTTAATTACAGCAGAGGGGGATTAGTCAGTGTATGTCTCCAGGGAGCTATATACAAAGCCATCTCCGAAATTAAACTAAAAGGAAAATGGCAGAAGGCACTGAGCTCTGGTAACAGACAAGACTGACTGATCTGAAGAAGCCAGGCAAATTCTCTGGACCACTGTGACTGAATGAGAAAAGGCAAAACTCCAGGAACCTTAACCCTACACCCTTATCTTTATCCATTCTCTTCTAAAAGACAAACATCTAATTTCCATTTAATTACTTACATTAAGATCTATGAATGTCACCATTTAATGAAGAATGTAAATTTAAATCAGAGGTTATCTTACATAGATTGACATGAGTAAGAGCCATTTTTCTTCAGTTCTGCTAACTTATTTAATGTAATTTAACACAGGCATATGTAGCATCCTTGAAGCATTTTATTTTTTCAGTGCCATAGAAAATTTTCAGGCTAGCTGCTATTTCTCCTTCTTTGCTTTTAGGACTAAACACATCTTGGTTGAGTTTGAGATTTTGGAGGAAAAAACAGAGACACCTTGTTTAAATATGAGTTTTCTTGAAGTTGTGTATTCCCTAAAGGAATTTAAAGGAATAATTTATTTAAAGAAAATGTTTTTTGTAGGTTATGGCTAAATTATACAAAAGCACACAGTCTAATTTCACGGTCTTTGTATTTTGGTCTACTAAAGCTGATCAGAGCTTTTCCAGTGGAATGATGCCCAGCTATAGAAAAATGGATTTGACGTAAGAGAAGCTTTTATAAAAAATGCATCAGAATCAGTGACATTTTGTTTCAGAAAGTATCTGGAAAAGAAGCTTTTTTCAAGTTGTCTAAAAAATTTCTTGTTTCAGAAATTAGTATTCTGAATTTGAAACGAAGAAATAGGATTTAAACACAGGATATTAACAAAATTAAATAACTTGATCCATCAGAGCAGTTTTCACAATTTTTATGATATTCCAGCTTGGAACACATTTCACATTATGGATCTTCCCATGGGAAAATATGCCAGTTTCATTTCTGGGTAAAATCAAAATCTTAATAAAACTGAATCTTACTTAACCCTGGGTAAATCCAGTGAACTCAGTGCCAGGGCTCTGAGGACACCAGCTGTCTTCACAGCCCCGCCTGGCCTCACCAGGGGCTCGTAGGGCTCCCCCAGCCCTGCTGTGGCCCAGGACTCCAATACAGCCCAGCCCAGGGCTCTCAGCCCCTGCCCCAGCACCGCCATAGCAGTGCGGGTCTCCAGCCCTGCTCCAGCCCCCCCTGCCTGGCCATGGGCCCCCTTTGAGCTGGTCCCCACCCATAGGCTGATCCCGGCCTGGCCTCAGCTGTCGCCATCCCCACAGAAGTGCCTGAGGCTGCCCCGCTGTGGGGGTCCCTGTGGGACAGGCCCAGCTGCAAGGCCCTGCCCTGCCCACCATGGCCCTCACAGGGTCAGGCTTGTTCAGTGACCATCTTCCTCAAGAGAGTAGGGTGAATTGTTCACATCGGGAAGAGACTGAAATAAGATTATCACAAGATGACAAATATCCAAAGAGTTGGCTTACACCATCACTATTATTATTATTATTATATTCGAAGATATTACTCACAGAGTCCTGATCTTTGGCATGTGATTGAAACTGGTAACAGGAATGCGGGTGATGTTGTTATTGTTGAGAGTACTGTTAGGAGAAAAAAAAAAGAGAGAAAAGAGAATGATAGATTGATCAATTATTTACATTTCTTCACCAACACACTATTTACAGAAACAAGCTGCTAAAATGTTTGGTAATAAATCTGCCAGGCTGTGAGCAGTAAGACATGCTGACCGATACCTCAGACAATTTGTGACATAACATGAAACATATTGTTAGGGCAACCAACAGCTGCATAAGAATGGATGAAGGTTACTATTTACCATGTCTGAGTACCAAGGAGTACAGGAGATGAGTTTTTATCGACTACTGGAATGGATCTAGACTTTTTGGTTAAGCCGCCACTTTGTTTGAAAACCTGGCACAACTTGAGTGGAGGAATATCAAACTCACACACCGCAATATGAAAGCTTTGCACTTAAAGCGGTCACTCTCACACAAAGAAAGAGCTGTTGACTCTCACAGGCTTGTTACCACAGACAGCTTACATGGACAGACAGCTCAAATTGCCCTTTTGAAAACACATAGATGGATGGGTACCCTTTCTTTGGTTTCCTTACGAAAAAATATATGGGTATTGGAATGGATCGTAATAAAACATGTCATGACCCAGACATGTAAGGATTTCTGCTGCTCTATCAAAGCAGAGCTTAAAGAGAAAATGATCTCAGCTGCTGGTAGGGACCCCCTTAGTGCTTCTTATGAAAAATGAACTGACTCGATTATCATCAGCTGAGTGTGCTGCTCCCATTTATGTAGCTCCTAATTATATCAATGACTCTCTAGCAAATTAGAAGCTATAAAGTTTATCAAGATGGCACAGGAAATGGAAAGCACTCCAACAGGGCATAATTACCATGCTCCAAGTGCACCAAATCTGCAAATACAGTAGCCCAGTTTGTCATGAGAATTGATGGGGCCAGTGATGACTCCACGTCCCAGCGTGGCCAGTCCTGCTGCTGGCTCCAGCTGCCTATTTGAAACGTGTGGTGCCCACAACACCACGGCATGGAGCAACCTCTGCTTTGTACAAGGGGCACAGCACTCCACAGGATCACTTTGGTAGAAGATAGTGCTTTCATAAATTTGTGTATGTGTTGAAGAAAATACCTGCTGAAGCAACCTAAAAGCACATTACCCGTCCCTGAACTATTTAGTTGTTCCAATGTTACGTATTTACATAGGACATTTAATCAAAAGCTCTTGAAGAGTTTTGCAGAAGTTAACTAGCCCTCTTGGTCATCTGCCAGTTTAAAAACATTTTTACCATTCTGCCTAGAAATCCCATCACAAAACCATCATCTACAACATCAGCAGATTAACACTAAATTAGGTTATACCCTATTAAGACTGTTTTTCTGGTACACGGGAAGACACATACACATACTGGCAAAGCCAGGAGGTTGCAGAGTAACATGGCTACGCGCAGGCACACTCAGGAGAGGTGTGGGAGCAGGCTCTGACACTGGCAGCGGTGTGTTTGTGTTGCTGCTGCACTGCATCCCAGCAGGACAGAACGTGACCACTTTGTTACTAGGATCATAGCTGGTATTTCAGCATAGTGCTGCACCAGATGGATGCACTATCGATCTGGAACGAGCTTGGGTGCTGACATACCCATGACAGCAAACTGCACCAACAGAGCAAAATTACCCTTCCTTTCCAAATCTGTGAGCAGAGTGAGTTATGTCAGTAAAAGCAAAGTTTTGGAAATCTGGAATCTGCATGTGAGATCTGTTGCCAGAAATCTGTGTCAGTCAAGTCACACACATTCACACACCAGGCTGATAAGAGTTGTAGGTTTTATTGCATCATGGCTTATAGTATAATATATAGTATTAATCCCAGATCCTTTGGAAAACTTGATGCTGCCAAAAATTGGGCAAGAAACGCATATCTAAGTATTGGGATCAATGGGTATACAAAATTATGGGTTTGTGTTTTCAGTTTCTCAATATGCAAAGACTCAAATGCAGTCTATTATAAATTTACTGGATAAGATGAACAGGGAAATACTGTTAACTTCAAAAGTAAACCTGAAAGTAAGCTCTTACAGCTATCAGCCATGTCATTTCATCAGCTGTGCATCACAACCTGCACATGCCACTCCCTTTCTGTGGCTTCAGTGCTGGAAGTGAACACAATGAGTATCAGTGTACATCTATAGGGCTGAAAAGCTCTAACTTTGAATTCCTGCTAATGTCACGATGACAACACAAATATCCCACTGTGGCAGTTTATATGGTGCAAAATGAACCTCTCTGTCATACAATTGCTACTGCTTGATTACCTTATTTAGCCAGTGATGCAAACCAAAGTCTTTTGTGGACAGTTAGCCAAAACAAGCATGTACAACAATTTCAGAAAGTGAACAAAACCTCTTATAAGGGTGCATACCTATATACACCAACACACCCACCCCTCAATATCTATATTTACTTGCTATTTGCATTTGCACATGCATGTTGGGAAGTTCAAACAGGGCTCATAAATGGAATTTCTAATTGCACCACCATTTTTTTCTGTAAACATAAAAATATAATTCATGCTCTGTGTCAGTTGCATGTTACATAAAAATGAGCTATGCACTTGGTTGGAAGATTTTAGGTATACACTGATAAATAAAAGCCACATGTAAAGTCAGCTCACAAAAATTAAATCACATACATAGCTGATGTCTGAATAGGTCACACATGGCACTATAGGAGTCAATGGAAGCCGTAGGAATTCAAGGGAGACTTTATATTGATTTCACAAGGACGTGGATTGGATTCAGGCAGAACAGGACGTGACAGCGAGCTTCCTTCTGCGCTAACTGAGGGTAGAGAACACATCCCTGTCTCCCAGTGCAATTCTTCATCTGGATGTGGAAAGGTCAGCCTTTACTGTCTGATTTGATGATTCAAAAATATTTTTAAACTCCTTAAAATATTTCTGTTTAACAGACAAAGCATTACTCCAATCACACTGTATTTCTACTCACAAAATATCAGATGAGAGTGGCTCAGGTTTTGCCCCTAACAAGCAAAGGTTTCCCATAATTCATCAACAAATATATAACCCTCCTTCTAAGAGTCCTAAGTCAGTACTGAATTAATATACTCCTTAAACACAAATTTCAGGGATAACTCTAGCAGATAGCTATTGTGCAAATGACTTAGTAGCATACTATTTCATTTATATTTAAATGTTAACCATAATGAAGGCAATAAAACATCTATGATAACAGCAATTATTTCAGAACAAAGATGGCGAAACGCTGCAAAGGGCACTAATTGACAGTGAACTGTCTGCATTACAGCTCAGTTGTAGCTACAGGAATTTAACCCTGCTGCTCTGGTTGTGCAGAGCACACAGCTGTCATGCAGTAGGAACTCTTTGGCTTTCGAATGGGGATGTTTTCAGGTAGAGGTGTGCTCTAGAGTCATTCTGCAAAGCTTTCTGTCATGCACATGAAGCCTTCCCAGCAATGATTTTTAAGAGTATGTGTCCTGACAGGAGTAAGCACACAATACAGTGGCATTTTTAACACATGAAGAGAAAAAGTAAATTCTGCTCCAGTCATCTGCTAGCTGCTCCAAGGCCCCAGTCTCATTTTGATCCAGCTAAGATTCAAATCCATAGAAACAGATGCACAAATACAGGGAAGCTGTGAGAAAAAGAAAACTTCCAGAATCTTCTGACTCCTCCAACATCATATGGGGAAACTTGTATTCCGCTGGGTTCTCACCAGCCTTATACCTCCCACCTCTTCCAGAACCCAATATACCCGTGTTCCTTGAAAAAGCACTGTCCTCTCATTTACAAGTCCTCTCCCTGTAAACTACTCACATCCAAAAGGCTGAATCAGGACACTGAGGTTATAGACAATATTATTTATGCCAGCAAACTTGCCACCTTGGGCCGTGATCCTTGTCAGATCTTGCAAGCTAAGCAGAAGCAGACTGCAGCAGTCCTAAGGATCCTCCAAGGACTACTTGGAAGAAACATAACGTGGGATCAGCAATCTTCGAGGTGGTACATCCTCCACCGGTATGAACTGTCATAGTCCCACTGACTTCAATTTACAATCCCAGAGGAACTGCTCTACTAACTCACTCTGCCAGTTGCCCAGACTGGTTAGAGGCACGCATGGAGCTGCTTTCTTCCTTCTGAAGAATAAAGCTGATTTATAGCCCTTACTAATCAGAATTTTTTTAGAGGAAAGAATGCTCACTCTGCAATCCTGTCACGATTTGAAAACAATTATCTATTTCCTTCCTCAAACTTTTTGTGCAAATTTTTAAAAAAATTGCATTTCTGTTCTCTTCTGACTCCAAATTCATGTACACTACTGTAGTTCCCTGACAAAGAGTTGTTAATTCCAGACTCAATGTAATTACATTAAAATCATTAACCTGTAGAAATGACTGTCATGTGTGTGTTTTATTAAATAATATTTATGCATTATTCTTTACTCCTTTCTCCACCCTCTTGAATAGGAATACAGGTGTTCAGGACTAGATGAGAGTCAGAAAAAAATTATACTCCTAATGCTAGAAGAAATCACACAACTTTTTTGGAAGATACTTTGGATAAAAAAAGGAAAGGATTTAAATTTTGAACCCTACTAATAATACAAGTATTTTATTTTAAAAACTCAGGAACTTTAAGCATCCTTTCATGTTCCTTGGACTAATTCTGAGAGCAGAAATCCCAGGCTGTCAGATCAAACACTCTCAATTCTGTAAATTACAGAGTACAGAAAGATTTTGTTTCTCTTACTTGGAATTCAATTAATGATATAATTAAGAACATATAATGAATATCAGAATGCCTGGTGACTTATTCTTCTGAAATAATAATAGTTCCATTACAATATATCTATCCGTTCTGTTCCAGTTAAGTACTAGACATGAACCAAAAGGATCTTCTGGCAATGATGTCAGAAAAAGTTATGCAACATAACAGAATTATCTGAAATATTAACTATTTAATTTCTTCAATTAGTACTTCAATAAGTACATTATACAATAGTAACTGTCTTAATGTTTTCCAGTCACATTTCAAGTGGGAACATACGTAGGAGGGTTGGGTTTTTTGTTAAACACATAACACTGTTTGATGACAATACCACCTGCTACATCCCAGCTTAAAAAAAGTTATGGTATCCTATTTTATCATTGGCAAAAGGAAAAACCACTATGCAAATGTCCATTTTTCTAAGTACAAGGCATTTTCATAATGTACATAGATTACTAGCTGTGCATCAGTACAATACCCACAGTGATGCTTCTTGTTTACAATCTGAATGGATTAAAATGAAAGGGGAAAGGGAGAACATGTTGTATGCTGAAGATGTCCTTTGTTTTTTGATAGTAACAGAGACTGATTTTCTTTCACATTCCATTTCTGCAGCTGATTAACACAAACAGCTAATCAAATTGAGAAATCATATGGTAGATTAAATTTTTGATTAACACTTTTCCCCAAGCCTTAATAAGCATCTACCATAGTTACTAGAGGTCTGCTGTGCTGGTCATTCAGGTTTTTGATACACACCGGGCTGCTTTTGTGTCACATTTGGCTAATCACAGGACATTGCAGCATTTGCAAAATTCTCAGTTAGAAAGAAATATTCAGACCCATTTACTGACAGGTAAACGGAGAAGGAGATTTGAAAAGGCACCAGCTCATTTATTATATTTCTGCTTTTGAATGCTTTTTACGTTTGGGCACTAGAGATTCTTTACAGGCTTCTAACATACACGATTTGATAGCAGGAATCCTGGAAACAACAGTCCTCATTTGGCAGCACTTACTTCTATGTGTCCATGTAAGTTAAAAAATGATGTTCATTTCCTTTTCCTGCTCAAAACCCTCTCAACACACTGTGGAAAGAACAAGGTGCTGAGTTACCTCACTCTGTGATAAACTTATATTTTGAAAGTGAGACTTTGAAATGGAGCAGAAAAGCAGATGGGCAAGGCTGGTGGGGAACAGCCATATCGGGCACTGCAGCACTGGTAGCACTAACAAGTCTAACATTTCCTTCTGTCTCCTTCAATTACACCACTGCTTTATCACAGTATGCTCGTTGGCTGTGTATGTAATCCGTGTGTTGTGTGTCCATAACACCATGTAATTGGGCCTAATGCAAGATTATTATCTATGTGCATGCAATGGATAGCTACAAATGGTGCATCTGCAGGCTTGTAACATTCCCAAGAGTGAATTACTGTCATACTCCCTGATAACTGCTTCTCCCACAACTGCCATGGTTTCCAGGCTTCCTATCCCCAGTGCAACTAGACATCCAGTAAAAGAGACCAGAAAATTTATTAAGACTTAACCAAGGCATCTCCAAGCATAATTAAGCCTCTCATGTAAACAGTTTTCTTGACAATGTTATTTCTGTTCAGAAGTGGATGAACTGATGCAAAAAAATGATTGTGCAGCTCACCCCAAGTTGCCAGTGGAGCTCAGAAGGGAACACAACAATCCGGCCCTGGCAGTGACAGAAAGACAACTTCTCCAAGATCCCAAAGCTTTGGCGGGGAGTGGAGTGTTGGTAAATAAAAATATGCGAAGGAATCTTTTCACAGTGTGTATGTGGACTGAAACTGTTGAATCCATGCAAGATTAGACATCTCCATCAGCATTTACGCACATGAAGAAGAGGATCTTGCGGTCTGTCTGAAATACTAGACATGAAACATGAATTTGGGTGACTGGATTAGCAGCAAAATTTAACACTAACAGTGACAGAACCTTAGATCTCTATGTTAGCAGATTCATATCACTTACTCTTAAACCTCTCTCCAACTACATAAAAATCCATTGCAAAGGGAAAAGAAATTCTTTGTTCCTTGTATTCACCAAGGGTTAAGCAAAGTAGTAACAGGTTTAAATTTCAGAAAGGGGAATTTTTATTAGATATAGAGGAAATGTTTCTTACAATAAGAACAGGAAAAATACAGAAAAGAGCTGTTACAGAGTGTGCAGCCATCAGCAGCGGAAGCCTGTAATAAAAGGCTAAACAAATCTCTGGAAGTAATGGCATGGTACTCGATGGTCCTGTCCTAGGGTAGGACAATAGGTGACAACTTCAGACCCCTTCCAGCCCTTATGTACCACTTAATATAACTAACAACAGGGGCATTTTACCAATTCCAAAAAGTGAATCTAAATCTATTTTTAGTAATAAAATAAAGACTTGAATTTTATACACTACCATAATTAATGTTCGTAATTAACTTTGTAGGGTAAAAGGAGCTATATTTTCAATAGCTGTAAAGAGCTATTTTTCACACAGGTCAGAAGGAATTTGCATGAAATTAAATATTTACTGCTTCTCATAGCCTCTGATGAAAAAGCAAAATGGCTTTGGCACTCTATCCCTCAGCACTGAGCACAGTCCTCACACTCGACTTTTAAGGCATCCAAGATTTGCTTGTTAGACAAGGTTCAAGACTCAACTGGATCTCTTCAGAGTTTGGTGAGTCCTGAGTGCCTCTTGCACTCAATCCTTTCATCTCCCTACAGACTGTTTAAGTTAAAACCCACAACTACCATGTGGGCATATAATGAAGGCAACTGATGCTGCACTGATTAATCCATTACTCTCAACTGTTAGAAAACATAATGATCTCACAAGGGGCCTTATTCACTGACATACAGGAGTAGAGCTCTGATCTGACACCTCAAATTAGCAGCAAAAGCAGTAACAGCTGGGTTTTTGTCTCAATATTTGTACCCAACTCTAAAATGAGTTGGCGCTATACAAGTGCTATTTTTAAACACAATGTTAGCCCAGGCAAATAATCTTCTAAATAGTCTCCAGGTGATATAAAATCCACTGAAATAAATAAAAATAACTAGTTGCCCATTTGTGGTTTCTGTTCTAGTATTAGTCTTTTGCCAATGTGTTCACAAATGTTCTCACATCACAGCAACATGAGAGGCTCTAGCATTGTTAACTTGGGAAGCTAACATCAGAAATATGACTAGTCTCAAGGATACAGGGGAAAGAAAATGTTCTTTTTAGAAATGTATGGAAAAATAAAATAAATAAGCTTAGCATGGAATTATGCACAAAACTGCCAGCAGTGTTTACTGCTACAATTGCCTGATTCTTCCCATTCTGTGGCTCATTTTAATTTGCATATAACTGTCAGATTTTAACTCTTTAAGCTTATTATAAAGGCCAGATGTTTATGGCAGATTTTTTTTTTTCCCTTGAAGGAGTTAGATTACTTTCAAGAACATCAGGCTTTGGGGAAACTGGGTTACGGTAATAACAGATTTTTTTTTTTCAAATGCCTGCTTTGTCACCCAGCAAGAACCAGGGGGGTCACATTTGCCTATAGTGATAACTTTAGGGCATATTAACTTAAGTCGTGTAATTGCTGCATTAACTCTCTCTAGAGACCAGCTGTGCCTTGGCTGGAGTCTCTGGGACTGGCGAGGTCAGGAGCTGAGGCTAAGAGCAGAGGAGAGGGAAAGACAGGACCCTCAGCTAAGAAAATGGTTGGGCAAGCTATCTGGGTAAAGAGATTGAAAGTAGGAATCAGTGCAAATTGGTAAAAGAGGCCAGAAAAAAAAATCGTATGGGCCTGTACAATCAAAGATTGTATTATCGTATGTATACAAGTGGGAGCAAAATTAAGAATTCTGGTGACTTATGTCTGGTGACTGATGCTGAAACCTTTCTAGTCCTATCTTTGGCCCTGCATTTATGTTGTATGTGCACATACACCTGCATATACTTACTTATACTGACAGGCAAATAAATAAAATATGCTAAACCAAGATAAAGTAGAAAATAGAATAATAGAATAGAATAAAATAAAATAAGATGAGCTAAGCCAAGATAAGGTAAAATAAAATATTATAAAGGTTATACAGAGAATGAGGTACACAGTTCATGTAGGTTGTGGACTTTGTTAGATGTTAAGTCAAGAATGTCATTCACATGGTCTTACATGAAACGTCTTACTGCTTCCCCTTAAGGAAGTCTCTTCTTTTGATATACAGAAAGACATATCTATTTTCCCACACAATCAAATCACCTCTATGAGCTGTACAAAATACAGGTACCAGTTGCATCCCCCAGTTGTTTCTAACACCTATGCCCAGTGAGAGTTGAAAAAGTTTTTTAGAGAAATTTCAATCAGCTTTTCAATCTTTTACATGACTTTCTAATTCTAGGCAGAAAATACAAATTCAATCCAGCCTGAATGGAAATTTTAGTTATAAAAGCATTGGTGCAAAGACAAAAGAATGCAGGATGAAATTATTCTGCCACTGCTTTATTTTTAAATTAAGGATTCTCCAGTGAGTTATTTTTCTAAACCCAAAAATGGCACAAGAAACACTGCCTTTACTTTTTTTTGAATCAAGAAATTTTCTCAAGTCTTAGCCCAAAGGCGACATGTTTTTCAGTACGCTGTATAAGGAATGACTGCTGTGGCTCTAACTCCCAATTATATCCATAATTTTCTGTAAGTATTTGGATTCAGAGAAAGTAAAGTATTTCTGCAAATGCTGAATAAATATTTTACATCATCAGGGTGGTTTCGATGTTTCTCTATGGTACCCAATTTTCAAGGCTGATATATCCACTGAAGTCAGTGCAAATCCTGTTGCTGATTTCAGCAGGGAGTGAATCTAGTCTCTGCAACCTATTTATTTAGGTGCAGATTTTCACAGGAGCCACAGTGATCAAAAATATAATCGTATTCAATTTCAACTCACCTAAATTTTGTTTTGTAGCTTAATTTGAAAATCTCTTAGTCAATGAATTAATATAATTAAATTAATAATAGAATTATATTACTTTAATATAAATTAATTGTTAAATAGATATGCTTTTATTTATTTATTTATTTATTAGGTTAAACAGAGATCTCTCTTACTAAATATGGCTCTTGGTGTTACCCAACTGCATGCATGTCAGGTACTGTAATTTATGGATTCTGTGCTACTCCTGCCAAAATCAATGGAAGCTGGACTGGGTTCTCAATGCCTCGATAGAGGTCTGAAAGCCTACCAGAGTGTATTTACGGAAAGGTTGAAAAGGAATCAACAAAACAGAATCAGATCATACAAACCTTACGTTTGACGCATCAGTACTTCAGCAAAATAAAACAGTTTCTCAGGTTCCTGCCTGAACAATTGTTTCTGTTTAGTCCTTTCTGAAGCTAAAGCAGTCTTATAAACATCCAATTCAAACTGACAGAATCCAGCTCTATAATTTGAAAGCAACTTTTGCCATTTGTTCAGGCTGAAGGCATTTAATGTGGAGATTTCCAAGGTAAAGGTTTCAGCATTCAGTCAGCTGAGTGGTGCGGTTTTCTTACAGAACTCCACCAAAAGAAATTCTAAAGAAATTGATTAAATTTGGGTTAGAAAGGAACAGTATCATTCTTGAAAACCGTGTTTTAATTTGTCCCATCCTGATTACACTGCAACTTTAATGCTATAACCTTACAGTAAAAGCCTCTATTTTGATAGAATTCCCTGCCATAAGGAACATATCCTTTTCATACTTGTAGGTGTAACACACCCAGGAACAGAAAAGCCATTCCAAGTGGCAGACAGAAATTAGTTGTCTTTTCAGAACTAGAGAAAGTGACAAAAAATGGACTTCTGCATCCATTGTAAGGAGCTATGTGACAATATTCAATCTCTTTGGGACAGTCATTGTGCCAGCCTGTCGCCACTTCATCAACTGCCGCAATGCGGCACTGGCTGAGGGACTGCGGATTCCTGCAAGTCCCATGCTGACCGCTAGGACCAAAGGAAGGACGAGCTGGCGAACCCCATGTATGCCGCAGACAGCTGCTGGGGAAGTATAAATATAACAATGAGTAGAAATGTCACTGGCAGCAGTTTAGCCTGAGTGTCTGGGTGTCAGTGCAAAAGGTTTTACAAAAGCCTTTTAGGAGGCAGGCGATTGGCAACCACGGAGAGTGGGCTGCCAGAACCCCTGGTTTCCTTTTCCATCCGATGGCAGACCTACCAGGTCCTGCAGGCAAAATAATGCCCTTCATTCCTCTTGCAAGAGCAGTCCCCCTGATTTCAGGAGCCCAGTGTCTCAGCTGCCCCTTGGTTCCCACTGGCATTCCCACTGGGAGAGGGCAGTGGGAAGAGATCTTTCATAGCTCCAGCAACATGACAATGGGCATGGTGCGGCATGGAACCACAAAGGCAACTCTCAACTTTTGACAGCAGAGGAAGGAAAAGAAGCAAATCTTCTAAAGAGGGAACTTCACCTTTACTGCCAAAAGTGTCTCCCCAAAATGCAAGAGACGCAGACCGTATTTGTGGAATAATTTTATATTCTCACAGTATGTGATGCCCCTACCTGCAATTCATACACGCTGGAAATTAAGGCTAGTATATAGGCTAATATAAATCCACATGCATGATATACACATTCTGTGAATTTAGACTTGCACGTATGAACAGTTGTTAAGGAAAAGTTACATTTATAGAGGAAAGAAATGTTTTGAAAGAACACAGACAACACATAGTTCCTAGACAAGGGCAATTACATGTTTCTTGGTGTAGCTAGAATGGGATCTGCTTTCCATCAGGAATTAAACATTGAAGTTTTTTTTAATAATACATCAGACAGCACTTGTGTGCATCACACAAGATAAAGGTCAATATGTTTAAAAACACCTATCTTTCCAATTTTTAAATTTCTCCCAAACACCACCTGCCCATGAGAAGCAGCAATACCTGCTTATATTCATGCATGCGTATGCAATACAGCTAAGAAACCATAACAATTTGAATAGTAAATACTCACAGTGTTTCATTTGCGTTCAGTCCACAGAGTGAAAAAGTGCAAAATAAAATATACACAGAAAAAAATTCGAAGCACTCATGATCTGTTCAGGAATAGTCTACCAGCGCAAGAAGTAGCTAAATAAAAGGAGTTAATTGTTCTCTGTACATGGCTGTTTCTCTGTAATATCTGCATGCATACAAAATAAAATATAACTGCCATTGTGGATAGTCTGTCCTAACTATTTCAGCCTAAGTATTAGCTGAAGTGCCTCACCTGATTTCTAACGCCCTAGCCGTGGACAGGAAGATGGGGTGTCTCGCAGATAAAATGGACCCAACCCTTTTAAGACATCACTGAAATTGCCCAAGTAGCCAGTAAGAAGCTTGGGTGCTCGCGGAGTGGACTACACCCCTCCCCAGAGCCCGCCCAGCCCGCAACCTCCTTTTGCACCAACCGGGGCTTCTCAGCGGCCTTCAAGCGTCGTCGCAGAGATGCTGCATTGCGGCAATTTATCGATCACAGTAGCCAAGTCCAAAGCTGAAAGCCACAAACAAGATCTGCTTTCCCACCCTCCCTTCTCCCAGGAAAGCACTTTTGGTGACAGACACAATCTAAGATTCTAATGGCAAAAGATGCAAAAGCAAATCTAAATTACCAATCTGGTGAACAAAGACCTTGTTCAGTGTATGCTCCTACATCCCCTTATCACAGCCATCAACCTGTCTTCCACAATGTTCTCTTCTATTTTACCCTCAAAAAAATCCCAATCTCAGCCACAGTCTGGCACTTGCAAACCACAGATATCTCACGTCACATAGCACTGTGAAGACAAGAGGGATGCCTGCAATTTTTAAAAATTAATGGCACTACTGTTCATTGTTTCCTTCAATGGCTTTATGTAGCCACCTCATTTGCTGGTCTTTCAGCTGACCAAGCTATTTTCTGAGGTATCTCTAAAATACTCAGGAGCAACATGGTATATCACAACAAAGGATTCTGGATGACCTTACAGCGTTTTAAAATTTGTTTCTAAGGATCTGCAGATGTCCTAAGCGTGGCCATCCATCACTCGTACATACTAAAACAATGCATTTGGATTACTCACCCCAAAACAGAAACTTAAGAAATGTATTTCTGTTTCCAAAGTATCAAACCAGTTAACATGAAATTGCTTCATTTATGGTAACTAAATTAACATAGAAATTGTGATTATTTGGCTTCAAATTACTTCAAAATTGTTTCATACTTCCATCCTCAATGCAGCTCTAACATTTTCTTTTTTCTTAAACACAGAACTGGATACGCTATGTAAAGAAAGTCTAATTTACACTAATCTTATGCCCTTTTTTTTTTAAGTTTTAAAAATTATTTTCTTGATTTAACTGTAACATACATGCTCTTTTCATCATATATACTTACATTATATGAACAACCTCGTGAACAGCAGGAAAAAAAGACACTGTTTGATTTTTAGACCAGAAGAAGCTTCTACCTATGCATTTTTTTCAGGTGCAGATATAATTATCTACTTCACTTGCAAGCTAACTATCTACATATTACTATTTTGATTTCTAATTTACTATAGATACAGTATTATTGTCCCAGCTAAAAATATTGGATAACGCTAATAATACTAAGTAATGCATAATACCCTGATCCCAGCAGCTACAGTTTATGGTTAAATATCTGACACAATGCTTGAAGTGGTAGACCAACAATTCTGGTATGCAGAGCTCCCATCATAATTTTACTCTCTCTTTCCAGAGAAACCAGGCTTTTAAGTCCTTTCTTGTATAAAGACTGGCTACAGCGTAGAGCCTTTCTCCATGTTGTTCTACCAGCCCAGCAGAGGGACAAAAGCAATCTCTGAAAAAACCAAACCATTTATACCAGGTCATAAACAATACCTTCAATTGCACACAGAAAAATAGAAGGTAACCATTATGTGTTTTGAAACATTTTTTGAAATAATAATTTTTTTTGCTGTTGTGGTGATTGACCTCAGAGCAAGCAGGAGTTCCTGCATTCACCACCAGTTTTGGACCCCAAACGGTGTCACAGAAGGGCTGAGGACGTCCTGGTATATTTGATATTGATGTCACAGAAACCTGTGCCACACAGGCACGCAGCCTCCTCCCCCAGCCAAAGGGGGCTTATTAATGCCGATAGGCCTACATCCGGCTACTGTAGTATCATCATCCAGCTGCTCTGGGGAGTCATATAAACAATGAATTGCAAATTATGGCATAAAATGACTACTCATCTACCTTGAACTTGTTACTTTCCCTCAGAACTCTGTCATCACCTCAACTTTATCTGCAAGGAGTTTTATTCCCATCACAGTCTTCAGCTCAGCTTTTGGTTAAGGTGTTGAGCCGCACTTCTGCATTAAATATACAGTTGAGTGTCCTCTGGATTAAGCTGTTCACATTCATTTGACTTTCAACAGTCAAAATGCTTGTTCTACATCTTTTATATTACTGACAAAGAAACTATATTAGTCAAAGGGGAGGGAGGGCAGGCCACAAGATGAGCAGAGCATGCAAATGAAACAATTAATATCATGGGTGAGAAGGTTTGCCAGAAATCTCTGTGTCTCCTGGAGTTTTGACTTTGGAGTCTCTCAAAGCAGTGACTGCAGCACCAATATAGGGCTTACACTACACAAGCCATAAAACCAGGCTTCCTCAAGAAGCATATTGGTCAGTGATTCATGAAACTAATAATTCTAACCTGGCACTGCTCTTATCTTGGTAAATTCTGCAGCCTGCATGGCTCCAGGCTATTCTTAAAGGGAAAAAAACCTCCAACCTAATGGGAGCAGGAAAGGAGAATGAGCACAGCATTCAACTACTACATATACTCCAGGAGGGGAAAAATCCATCTTTTCTAAATATGTAATACAATTAAGCATCTGCACTAAGGATTGATAGAAATGTTCATCAGTTTGCTGGGACATGCCTGGAATACTGCAGGATTAGCAAAATCATTGATCAATGAATTTATGCAAATATATTCTCCCCATAAAGAGAGAGTTACATTACATCTGTAACAGGCATCAGTGATTTTCAGAGGCCCTCTCTTGCCCGCTCTTATTTTATCTCAGCTGGTCTATGATATAAAGCCTGTCACCACGGTGCCATCTGGATAGTGTTCCTTTCACTATGCTGTACTTCCAACCCGACATTTTGTAATACGTTGTAGAACAGAGGTTATCTCAGATTTCATTTCCATATCTTGAGCAATGACACCAGATCTCCCACTGACATGTATCAGCAAATAAAAACATTTCTTATCAAGCAACCATGTAAGCACTCCATCTTTCCTCCATCAATTCTTTATGCTAATTATGCATCTCATTTCACTAGGGTCCATTGGGGGTCCAGCAGCTTTCTAAAAGTTCTCCAGAAAAAGGTATTTCTGTAGTTAATCTTATCTCCAACTGATTTATATAACAGAAACCTTGTAATAACAGCAGCCAGGTTCTTCAGGAGCATTTCTCCTTCCCTTAAAGACCTACAGTGATACAGGAGGCAGGAAGAATAGGAAGGATACAAACTACAGGACAGTCTAATAAGTAATGGACTAAAGAAAAATGGAAATTATCATTTGTCCACTGATACCTCTACACTCTGGGTGCACCATTTCTCAATTGCCAAAACGACTTTTGTTCTTCCTCTGGCATAACTTTATTGCCTGTGATACAAGCTCGACACGGAAAAATGGGGATACTCTTAGAAAAGCCAAACTTCTGGTTTTTCACCTAACTGGTAGATACTTCAGTTACTCATATACTGCCAATAGTTACTCCCTTCAGTTTTGATTTTGACACGTATTATGTACATGCTGACTGATGAAATAACTAAAGATTTTAAATTCATTTTATTCATTTACATACATTTGAGCTAATATATACCCTTGGTTAAAAAAAAACCCACAAAACCCAATAATTTTCATTTTATTGTACTCATGTATGAGTAAGTAAAACAGCTATGCACAACATTTTAAATAGAAATCTCATTTTCATTATTGTATTTAGGTATTTTGGTATCAGTTATAGGAACACAATTTACAGAGTTCAAATTTGATCCTGATTGCCTCGACCGATCATAATTTCCAGCAAAATAGAAGAGGAAATCACATTTGTGTGGCATTTTCAGGCTTTCATTAAGCAATGACATCTCATATATCTAGAATTATGTCATGACTTTCGCTCCCTGACTCTCCAGGTTGGGAAAGCAAATAAAAATCTTCTATCTAGTTAAGACATGCCCAGAATAGCATTTTGTAAATAAGTAAAACTGACTATATAACTGAGTGTTCAGAATACAGAAGACAACCACAGGAACAATTAAATCCTAGCTGTAGCACAAAATAATGATTCATGTTCAGAAAAGTTCTTAGAAGTTTATTAGGACAAGAGGTAGTATGTATTATAAGCACACTATCCATGACATCTCTAGCAGAAATTGCACAGATTACTGAATTGTTTATGAAACACAATCCTTTATAACAGGAATATATTGGATTGAAAAAAGGAAAGCATGAATAACCCTATTCCACTTGTAAAATGCTTGCAATGACTGGATGTGTCAGACAACATACAGAAGAACTGGAGGATGCAGACCACAACTGGTCTGACAGATCGCGCTCTGTTCTGCAGAACACGACTCAGTGCCGAATCAGAGTTTGAAAGAAACCAGCGCGTGGCACTTGTAGCTGTGTGCTTTTCTGGGCATTTGTTGTGGAGCAGGAAGAAGAGCGAGGCAGGAATGTTTGGACAGAAAAGGTTATATATACAAACACTGATAGAACAATTTTAATTTCTAAGACTCCTATTATTTTCATTTTAAGATTTCGGGGATGGAAGTGTGGCATGTTTTCATTTGTGTTTACATTTTACAATCTGAAAAACTAACTTTTTTTTTTTAAGATCAAATATTTAGTGCTCATTTGGAATTGAAGTTACAACTTAAAATTGCTGTGGATATTTGGGTGATTGTACTTGCATTTCTTCATTATTACTTGTGAGTGAATTATCACGATTTTTCACGCTAGAGCACCCAGAGTTGAATGGTGGATTCCTGCGTGCATAGTTTGTTGCTACAGACTCAATGACAGAGTCAGTGCTCATTCATTTCAAAAAGCACATGAAACTCAGGAAAGAGGATTTTCAGGCTCAGAGATATTATGTGAAAGACCTACAACAATTAACATGACTAACAACAAACAAAACCCCAAATCATTCCGTACTGGCTCTGTACAGCAAGAATTCATTTGCCTTCTTTACTAGAAATACTATCCACAGTCCTCCCGGGATTAGGTCTTGGTATGATAAAATCTTTTGGGTTTTGGGAAATTTTTTTACAGAAAATCTGCCATGAACAAAATATGTTCAAGCTCCAGTCCCTCCGGCTATCATTGTAAAGTAGGAGGAAAAACAGCTTTTACAATATAAAACAAGGAAAACACTCCACCTAAGTTGCCAACGGTGACTCGTAATTCTTTCTGTCCTTGTCCACATGGCACAACTGCCATGTCACCACACAGTTTTCAAGCTACCCCAGCGAGGCAAAACAGTAACAAATAGATTAAAAGGGGTTTTTGCTAAATTGAGTTCTGTATCTTACTGAGATATAGATCCTAAAAACACAAGTATTGTTCAGCACTTCCAGTCTAATGACAATAGCAAGATCATGCGCTCAATATTACTAGTTTATCCTGTTTGACTGAGCTTGTCGAACCACCTTGAAATTAATTTCTTTTATTCAGGTATCCTAAGAGATTGAAGGTGAAATTCTGAGCTCTGGAAGAGTTTTATCTCCTATGCTTCATAGTTTTGGACATTTGGAAATAAAGCTATGGATTAATTTCTAATCTACAAAGGATATGAACATCGTATTGCCACACACCATAAGGAATACTGGACAATTATTTTGAAGAATTCTTTGGGGTTTTTTTTGGTTTTGTTTTGTGAGGTTTTTATAATAATCTTTAAATGTGCTTACAGCTACACTATAAATATTTCTCAATAATACTGTTATTGCCAGATATTGCCACAGGACGTAACTAAAAATTAAGCAGAGCAGAAAATCTTCTGCTAAAAATGACACTTTAGTTAGTGAAAGTTTCACATGTATTTTTTTCAACTTTTCTGCGCATTTCTATTCCAACAGGTCATAAGTTAGTTAATAACTTTTGCCACCCCTTTACAAATACATGCCCCTTTTACATTTTATTGCTGTTTCAGTAGTTGCACACACCTTTCTGTGCGTTGGAATGCAAGAACAAACCCAATGAAATATGCTTTATCGTCTCACAAAAAGGGGCAAAGGAAGTATGTCAACAAGAAAAATCCCTATTTTATCAACAGATGAAAACCAAAACTTTTATGGGAAGCTGTACAGAAAATCTGACACAAAACCGAACAAAACTAGCTCCAATACAAAACTACCAAGAAAGGATATTTAAGTAAGCATGTCATTTCTGCATGTCATTTCTCAGACATTATCTTCACCTTGCTGCAGGGGCAAAGACAATCGACAGAAGGCACCAAAGCAGTTTATACTCAACGTTTTTGCAGCTTTTTAACCCAAAACTCAGAGTCACCAGTAACACTTGGCACGTGTATTATGGTCTGCATAGGTCAGATCACAGGATCAGAGACACCTTTTGGGATGTCTGAAACACGGAAGACCATAAACAAAACAGTGATCAAAAGACAGTGTTTGTATTTGGAGCTGCAGTCAGTGCCTTGGTCTGACCCAAGCTTCAGGTGGAGTTAGCAACTGACTGCACCATTTCAAGTACTGAAATTAGTCACAAATTTCAGTCTTGTTTTCATCTCTGCCTCTGTGCTATTTGTTGGTACAGGAACTTATTCACAACATAGGAAAAAGAAAATAGAAGTAGTAAATGAAAACAGCTTGCTTGATAAGCAGAAATAAATAACATGGACTATGGAGTGCTCTTGATTTTGAAGGATAACTGCACAACTTCCTTCTGTTTCTACATCTACCAAATCACCAAGCTCCTTGCACTCATGTTTTTTGAGGAATTCAAGGTGAATGAAAAGCGCAACCCAGAAACCAAAGTGCTTTTAAAGAGTGTGTTCTTATTTTTTTGAGTAATGCTAAGCATTTTGTCTCTGCCCCGAGTTATCTACAGAATTTAGAATTCTGTAGACAGGTGGGTGTGCAGAGAAACGATGCAGAAATGTAAATGTTTGATATCAGAAAGATCACAAGATTTCAGTAAGATAAAGAAGAAATACATTATTTGCTGCCCTGGCAAACTGTTCAAACAAATAATTAGATTAATTTTTGCCAGAATCATTAAATATTTTCTATATATTGCATTACAGGTTAAAATATATCCGCATAAAATATATAGTGGATCTGAAATGATGACATTTGGTTTCCCTTGTTAATATTCTTTGATGGTTCAAATCACTTTAATTTTTTAACATTTATGACTTTTACAACTGAAGATATGATATTCTCTGGGGCATTAAGCAAATTTATTTTGATAGTGAGATTTAAATGCTCAAACTTTCTTTGAAGAAAAACTTGGAAAAAAAATCAGATTAGGTTGGAGGTATAAAACTCACATTTTGTGACTGCAAGAAATATACCTTTAGAAATAGATACTATCCATCTATTTTCTCATCTTTTACAATTAAGATTGATTTTTCCTGTAGCAGTATGTCTGTGCTAAAAACTAAAAATGCATTAAAGAACTGATTATGATGTATTTTATATATCTTCTTCTCTCACCCACAAATAACTGGCACAGAATTAACCAATTAAAAGCAGAGAGGTAAATAAACTAATTCAACATTTACTGCATCCTCGCAAGAAGGAATGCATTCCCAAAAAATAATAGAGCAGCAACTTTTTCAGAGCCTGCAGAACTCAGTATATTACAAAAAAGGTTCCATTTATTGTCCAGCCTATTTTAGTGAAAGTTATAGCACAGTCTACTGTCAGTGGAGGTACTCTCTGCGGATATGGAAAATCAGTCCATCAAAAAAAAAAAGTAATTTTTATAGGCATTCATGATTTTTTTCTTTTCTTTCTTTCTTTCACCACACAGTAGACTTTTCAATCTGACAGGTAAGTAAAACTTTATAGTGGTAACACATTGCTTTTCCTGAAAAGTGCTATTAATATGGAATTCCAACAATACTTTTCATAACATAAGTTCCCAGATAAGAAACTGCAGATACCTACTGTAAGCTCAATATGAGCAACACACGCTATCTGATCAATATCAATATCCCAGCCTGGGAGAGAGAGGGTCCAAAGGTAACTCAGATGCCTGTGACAGACAAACACGCACAGCCACCACTCCCAGGTCTCTCAGAAAGCTGAACTTGCTTCTGCTGAAACTGATGGCAAAACTCCTTTGAGCATCAGGCCAAGGTGGGTAGAGCCCTTGGGGAAGAATTCCCAGTACTACCACCTGCATATTCAAAAACACTGTGGTGCAGGGCACAGCGCTGTCTGTAAAGCCCATTATATTGCCTGTTCTCAGAAGCAAAGGCAATGCCTTGAGTCTGCTGAATCTCCAGGTGCCAGGACTGTGTGAAGCAGGTGCTTACTTTAACCATCTACCATTTGCTGTTTCATACCATGTAATTTAAGGGCAAGCTTTTCAGCAGTCTGAGCAGGCCTTCCCTGCTGTATTTAAGTGTATACCATTTCAGTGCCGGACCAGTATTAATTCCAGTTCAGATGTTGAGGGTTTGAATTTTGCCCCCCCCTGCCCCGGCCTCTCCATTTTGGCTTTAGGACTGTGTGCTTTCACAAGTATTAACACTTTCAGCTTTGCAGTAAACTTTCAGGTAACAGGGAAAGCTTTATATCAGTTCATCTAGTCAAAACCTATTCCAGAAAAGGTCTATAAGTGAACAAATAACTGTTAGTAATAAGCAAATTATCTACTCAGATACTGATTTCTGGGTAATATTGGATTTTACATTACAATGACGGTGCTCTAAATCTAATGTGCTTTTTCTCTATTAGAGTCAGCTTTAACTGTCAAATCCTTTTTTTCTTTTTTTGGTCTGTGCTGCAGCTTTAACAGCCAATGTGTAAAGTTTGTGGTACATGAAGAGCACAACATGGTGTTATTTCAGCCTTCAGAGAAGGATCCTCCCCAAAAGCCAATGACTGCACTGAACAAGCCTGCCAAACACCCGTCTCTCCTCCCTCTTACATACCAAACACCTTTTAAACAGCTTTTTGTCTAGGGCAATAGTCAGATATCTCATAATATTGTTCCCCACGAACCTGTTACCCATCCGTTACTCGACATTACGCAGACCTGGCCAGGTTTCTGGCTGCAGAGCATACATCGGACGCACTTTGAATACTGCTGAACCCCATCTGTTCCACGCAGCAGCGAGCACGGCAATATCCCTGCTCCCCAGGAGCAGGAGCGGTAGCAGAGAAGTCGTCTATTGTGGTTTAATTAGCAGTAACCCCAGCCTGGGGGAAGTGTGAGATTTCGCTTTGCTACCTCCGCCACCGGTCTGAGGTGGGAAGGAAGGATATCAAGCCCCCAGATTCCGCCCAGCACTGCAGCACGGGGAGAACCACCCCCCCGCCGCCCCAGCACAGCACCAAGTCAACTCACAGGATCTCCAGGTCACGCAGGGCTCGGAAGGCTCCATCTTCGATGCAGCTGATCTGGTTGTTGTCCAGTTGCCTGCAGAAAGGAAGGGAGAGGATGAAGGCTGGCCAGTACGGGCAGAGCTGCCTCGGAGCACCAGGTTGGGGGCTTCCCCGTCACCGAGGTGTCCCTCCACCCCCTCGCAGCGCCTGCTCGCCACCCAGCGCAGGGCTGCTCAGCTGCCACGCTGCTCTGGCTCTGCTCACTGCTGTCTGACAGCGCTGCACGCTACCGCACACTGAAGCCTGTCAGGTCTCAGTAAATATTAATTGCGCCTTTTTTTTTTTTTTTTTTTTTAAGGCAGAAGGGAGTAATTTCATTACATTAGGGCATCCAATCCATTATGAGCTTTTACCGTCATGTCACTGAAACAATTTCATTAAGCTAAAGGCCTGTAAATCATTGGAGGTCACTGTGCTGCCCTCTGTGACCTCCCAGAATGCCTTTTTTTCTTTTACTGGAAGTTGGAGTCCTCTGTCCTGACAGTACTAAATCTCCAGGCTTTATCTGCCCAAGAGCTGTGAGAGTGCATAGGGAATATACCAATCCCAAATTAGACTCAACTAATCTAATTTTATAGTCTTTTTATTATTCTAAGCACCAAATGTCTGTGGTGGTTCAATGCCTCTCTGCATTGTTACTGGTCCCATCTGGTAGCCCGTTCTATTGAAAGATTTCCGACTAAATACAGATTCTGTCTAACTGCATCAGGGAGAGCAATCCAGTGACAGAAAGCTTTATACACATGTACACTTAAAACACTATTTTGATTCAAAATGTATAATTTAATATTTGGGTGGTGGAGTTCTCTCATTTGTCTCCCTGCATATGCATGATTTAAATGCATCTTACAATACCTGTGGATACAGCAGTACATCTGTCTCTTTTGCTTAGAAAATTAAAGTTATAAGTTGTAATTTAAAATTCAGTGATTACAGTTTCTGACATATGATCCTTTAAATTTTACACTTAGAGAAATAAAATTTTGTACCTACCCATGTGTAAGTACAATATCTGCATTTCATAAAAAGATGAAAGCTTCCGACTATGTTATGCTGCCCTTTGCACAGCATATACTTTAGATTTGGTGAGGGAGGGACCATTTGCCCTGTGTGTGTAAAGTGAACAAAGATACCAAGATTGCATTGCAGTTTCTGGTTGCTATTACAAAATAATAAATATATATGCAGAGATACCAAATATATCACACCTGTGTATAATATATTTGTATAGTTTTACCAACTTCTTTCCAATTATTTGCTGTACCTAATTTTTGGTCTAAATAGACATTTGTCACAACTTTCTTATTATACAATAATAAAGCACAGACAGAGCACTACAGTATAATTATGAAACAAAAACCTAAACCACAGTCTCTTTGGGGTAAAGAGCAGAAGGCTGTACAAAGGTTTAAATGAAGCAATGGCAAATATAATCTTTATGCACCCCTTTAAAGATTGAGTTTGATCTACTAACATTGAACATCTTGAATATGTATATATTTGAAGACTATGGGAAACTCACCCTTCGTAATGTAGTCTGCTCTTGATGAACATCAGGTTTTTTATGATTTAAAGTGCATGAAAAACCATACAAACTATAAAGGTCTACTAAACAGCTTAGCAAGCATAAAGCCCAACTAAGGTTTCTCACAGCTCTCATAACTTTGGAGAACATGCTGAATTTGGCAAAACTTCAACGATGTCTCTTATACTGACAGATACTGGGATGTACAATAATCCAAAATGGATTTTTCTGTAGAGTAAGAGTTCATGCATAGTATATATACATAAGTATGTAAGTATATACATACATATTTCTTTATGGTCTCTCTACTTCTCCCATCACCTAACAAAGATGCTAAAAACTATATTTTTGACTGCTGGGAGGACCAGTGGCTGCTGGGTGGCTTTTTCTGAGATCTCTGTTTAATTGTGTGGGTTGTTAAAAATTTGTTGCTCAAACAGAAAGGATGGTGGATTTCAGGAAGAATAAACTTAAAATGAGTTAAATGTAATGCTAGTTGCATGACTAAGTACTTTACACTTCACTTGGCTTTATTAAGCATAAAGTTGGCACATACTAGCATGACGAAGAGAAAGCAGGCGCAACTTGAGAATCACCTCTCTCTCTTCATCTATGGGAAGTACTATATATTGCCTATTTTTATTTGAGTTCTACTACAATATTGAGTTTTCTGCCAAATACACTAAAATAAGCAAATAAACCCAGTGTGCGAGTCACAAAGCCTTCTGATTAAAGGGCTTCATATGCAGTGTATTGGTTTTTTTTAAAAACGCTACTCTCATAGATTGACTTTTGTTGAAAAAGCGTAATGACAATCTTAATCATATTTATATAAGTCCAGTCATGCTAGCGCTAACAACCAAGTTTAGTCTGTGTGATTAATCCATAGGACCACAGCGAGGGAATCCTCTAGATGCTCAGAAGACGTGCACTTAGCAGGATAGTCCGTAAATAGGGAAAATATTCATTAAAGATACCCCCTGATTCTGTGTGCCCCATAAGCTAAAGCTGCGCAGTCTCTGGGAGACATCCACACATTTAATGCTTCTTTGTAACAGACAGAGCTCATATCTCCTGATATCTATCACGCCAAAACATTCACATCTCTGTTTAAGCATGAGAATTTTTTCCCAAAAGGAATAGAACTATTAGTTGTCTTAAAATTAGGCATGACTGTGTTTAAAACCCTTCACCTCCCCATTTATTTCTCAATGTGTAAAGATGGAAATTCTATTTCTTTGCATCTGTACAGCACCCTGGTGAGTGGTTAAGCAGAGACTAGAGACTTGAGAATTTAAAGTCTAAACAACGTCTTCCTTCCAAGAAGGAAGTTCCTTCCTTCCATCGTTCCTTCCTTCCTTCCTTCCTTCCTTCCTTCCAATGTGTTTAAAGTTTTGAGAAAGCTTCAGGTAAAGCCTTACAGAAAGGCAAAAACAGGTGTTCAACACATACTTTTATACCCGTGAAGACAAAATAAAAATCCTGTGATGTGGGCTAGCAGCCAGATCACATACGCAAAGTGGGTAAGCTGTGCATGCAGCTCTTCAATGCGCAGAATAGACATGCCTAACATTTGTTAGAAGAACATCTTACCTGAATAAAACTAAGCATATGCAGAGAGAGTAAAAATTCAACTTTATTAAAAAAAAGGACAAAACCCCAGTATTTCAGAACAGGTGGCATGTACATTTCCTTGAGGAACACGCAACTGCTCTCATTTCTTCATTGCTGCCTTCTGAATGGAGCACTCACACACACATGGAGCACTGCTACCTGAGACACAGATCAGCTGCTCCAGGCTTACAGGTAAATTTAAAAAATGGTCTCAGCCAGCAGAACCATTTATTCAGATTTCAATGCTATCTCTGTTTGTCAGTGTTCATGCCCTTTCTAGAAGATCTTTTTCTCCTCAACATTACAAACAGGATGTTATGCGTGTAATGGTGTAATGTAATGGTGAAAAAATGTCCGACAACACAAACTCGGATTTAAGACACAATTTTAAACTGGACAAAGTCATTTTTTATACCTCTGTTTACTCCTGCCTTTTGAAGGAATATAGCACTAAGCTCAGACTTTATCTAAAACTATCAAGTGATTCAACTGCCTCTGAAGAAAATAAGGGTTCTCATGCAGAACAAGTGAGCCTCTATATTTAAAAGAGGCTAAAGGATGAATGAAATCACAATAACCAAACTGTGTGAAATAGCCTTTCCATATGTATGGCACATTGTAAGAGCTACAAGCTAAGGCATGAACAAATAAATACCGCCAAACTTTGAACTTCCAAGTTTTTGCTAAGTTAGATAGATATCTAACTTTTATTTGGGTTAAAGTGTTTGGGTTAAATGCCGAATCGCTCAAGCATTAGACACAAAGCACTGGACTTGGGCTCGGTGACGTTGTCAGACAGGTTCTTGATCTAACATCAGCAAGCTGAGATCCCAGCCTGGGAAACCCAGCAGCTCGTGTGTGATTGAATTACCTACTCTGACCTCACCTCAGAGGCTCCAGGGATCCGAGATCTCCGTGACAGGCAATTAGCAACCAGACAATACTTAACAGATACAAAGAGCAATACCAGAAGCTCTCAGAGAACAGAGCAAAACACTCGAGCAAGGAAAATACTGAATGGGTATATGGGATTTAGGTAAAGTGTGACACAGACAAATGCTTATAAACAATGCAAGAATTTATAAAACTACTTGGAGAAAAAAGAATCTTTCATATGGTAGAGCTATAATACATAATGCCACATGTTTTTTTTATAATCTGACTCTAACCATGACTCAATAGCTAGTCTCAGTTTTTATTAAAAAGCAGGAAAACTATGTGACTAAATTATATGCAACTGATTGATCATTGTCTATCTTTAAAATTGATGTTTTAAAGAAAAAAACATAGACACAAATCACCTTTCTATGAAATGAGAAATAACGCTGCATCCTAATAAATTTATATCACTGGACAGTCTATGGTTTGGCCAAGACACCACTTTAACTGTTTAAAATACAATTCTCCTGACAGATTATAACTCTGGCTTATCCATTTAGATTTATACATTATCTATCATTCGTGAGAGTTAAATTTCAAATAACATTTGGAAGGAATAGGATTTTACAATGTTGACATTCTTTTGCCGTTTGAAATAATCCTTTAAATACTGAGGCTTGGAGATTTTGCACACAACAATAAGGAATCTTTAGTTTTCAAATGCATTTGAGAGATAAAAATCCCCAGCAACAAAGCTGATACAATTTTTATCATGCTGTAGATTTAAGATTTAAAAAACCCCAAACCCAAAACTGTTCTAAAATACTAAAGAATTTAATTCATCCAGGGTGAAATTTTCCAAAACCAAAATAATCTAATCTTTTACTAACATTAAAAGTAAGTTAATGTTTAAAACCCTACATTTATATTACTAGCAATGTTTCTTCATAGTACACCAACTAACCTGATACCATATATAAGAGCTTTCAATATTTTTTCTGCAATTAGCCATACTCACATTCATGAAGAGGTCCTTCAAGCATCAACATTTCACAATAATGAACTATATAATCGGTGTTTTGTACTTTATTTGTTTTGGTGAGGGATTTTTTTTTTCCATTTACAAACACTACTGAGGCCACTGCAGAGCTCAAGTGTTAATCTGGTTTTTAATTATACTGTGACAGTAGTTTAATTATTATAACCTCTTTCTATATTTTTTCCAGAATCTAGTTAAATATTTAAATAAAAGCCTGTATTAACAAGTACTGTAATAAATATTTTTCAGATTTCTTTGTTTCTCATATTTTACGTCTTTAGCATAAAAAGAAGTGTTAGAATAGCTGCATATTTAAGAAAGTTCTACTGTTACAGATACGAAATTACTACTGTTATAGATATCTTTTATAGATCCAAGATTAAGCAAGAGCCATTTCCTTGTTAATGAAAAGACTTGCATATTAAACCAGAAGTATCCATATTAAAGGTATTGTATTACTAAAGTATTTAAAGGAATTTTCAATAGCCATTTCACAGGAAGGTAAATTCACTGTAACTTAACAGAGAATTGTTGTTAGAAAAAAATGAATTTACATCTCCAATAATTACATCTCCAAAAGAACCTCAGTTTGGACAACGTTTTCCCCAAACCTGTTCCATTTTTTTTCTAATACAAACTGCTGGGTCTATGCCATCACTTTCCTGTAAAGTTTACACCCTAGTACTGAAGCTTTTCAATAACCTGTAAGAATTAGAGAGACACTCTATAACATTTATTGTCCAACCTCTAAACCAGTCCTTATATAAGTTTGAGAATGTTAAAATTTCAAAGGAAAGAGACACCAATACATCTATGTAAAATTTCTCACCTACCAAACTAAAGTCCTTACCCTTAAATTAAATTGATAACAAAGCATCATAAATGGTAATAGATGGTCCTTTGAACTAATACTAAATCAATTAAATTGAAATAATATAAAGTCATTTCAAAAGTAGCTTTTAATGCATTTTTCATGTTTAATTTTTACTCTTTATTGACGCTTTACTAAAATCATTAAATCATTCTCTAAGAGCTTGCTTGTATTAGAAAATTTAAAGAATTGATACATTAAATTCAACATTGAAATAATTCTCAGGTGGAGTAAATCGGTGGTGTAAAACACAAATGACAGAGCTGCTGCGGATCAAGCTGAAATCTCCCTCTGGGATTTTTACAAGTGTTCCAAAATTCCTTTCTTTTTTTTTTTTTTTCCCTAAAGATGTGGTTTTGCCAAAAGCTACGGTTGAAGCATTGTGCAGAAACAGCTCAACTGCATGAAATAATTGGTCAGAGTCATATTCTCTGTGTTCAGTTTTCATACCTGACCTATGTTGCCAGGTTGTTAAATAAGGAGGGAGGGATATCTGATCTGGAGGGGAAGAGTTGCTTATAAATAATTACTCTGCAGACTATTCAAAAGTATTAAGTATTTACTCTAAGTTTTTGTATTACATTAACTCACAATTCAAAATGTTGCTGACAAAAAATAGACACCATATTAGCTTAATCCAAAACTTAAGTGGCAAATGAACATGTAGACTACTCCTGCCTCTTCCCACAGGGACAGATACACACAAACCCAAGATTTCCTTTCAATATCAGGGGGTTTAGAACAATTTTTTTTTCTTTTTTTAAACTCTCTCTGGTTGCTGATGTAACAAATAGTGCATACCAAGCACAGAAATGGCTGTCTCCATAGCAATTGGGGCAGGTTTTGCGGTTTCCCTAGTTACTCTTGACTGATAACCATCTGTTGTTCTCCTCTGCCATAGCCCCAAAGGGGAAAAGGGGAAGAAACGAGGAAGATAAAATGGGTGTTAGAGAATATGAAAGTTATTTACCATAGTGGTTTTTACATTTTTAGAAGATTTGCACTTACTTAAATCTTTCTTTTATTTATTGTTATTTTTAGTTGACAAGTATCAAATACCACATGTAAAGAAAAATTCTAATTCCAAAATGTTACTAATAATTCACCTTATTAATAGGACATCATACTAGGGAATCATATTAAGAATATTAACAGGAAAACATATGATTAGGGATGTTACTGTGAAACTGTGGAAAATCTGAAACTAAGGCACTTATATAGGAAAAAATATGCAGATATTTGATCTAAATAATTAGTTGAAATTTGTAATGTACAAAGAGCATGGGGTAGAGGAGGTGCAGAAGGTTAGCATCCACCTAGCTGCTGCAGGTGGAATAGGATCACTAAGTAACTGCTACTTTTCACCCCTGACCTGCAATAATGGCTGGAAGTTACCTCTGTTTCCACATTTGCGGCCATCACTTCCGTCAAACCTTGAGCCCTTGCCTCGCCTTCAGTGTGCCTGTGTGGTGCTCTAAGGGAGGCACAGGGACAGCATGCCCGCAGGGACCAGGGTCCCCATGCCCGCATCCTTCCTCGAGGACAGCAGCACTGCTGAACTTGCACCACGGGCAGCCCCCTGATGGCCCTGCTGCCCGAGGCATATGTCAAGATGCGTACTATAAGCAAGGTCAATGTTTACATAGGCTCATGTACCATCATGGTATTACTTACATGGAACTAATAGCACATAAGTCATGCTCATTTTGAAGGAAAAACAAATAAGCCTCCACAGGCTAGCTGTTACGGCAGATCAATATAGCAGCATGCAACTGGGGTTTGGGTTTTTTCCTTGAAAATGATTCTGTGCGTATGTTCCGTGTAGTAGAAAATTCATGACAGAACCAAAACTACTTAAAAAAGAAAGACACAGAATGCTTCATCCCTTAATATTAAAATTTATGTCAGCTGCCAGTTGTCAAGGACAGACAAAATTTGTCTGGAGCTACCAGTATTTCTAAAATGTGGCTTCAGTAGGCCAGAGGGCTGCAAGAAACTCTATAGAGCAACACAACAAGGCAGGGTTATTGCTCTGCTGGTTCTTAGCCACAGCGCAGGACAGGAGACGTTCTGGACACAGATGACATTAGTGCTGCCCCAAGGACACCACCCAAGGGCTTCCCTGGGGCTGCCCGCGTGCCCAGCTCCTGCCAGCGGGAGCCCAGGCAGCACAAGGCTGTGCAGAGCTTGTCGGGACAAGGGGCTAAAGATGCCCATGTATACTGCCAGGATAAAGGGCGGGATGTAGCAAAGCAAGTTGGGTATTTAACAGGGTTGCTTAGTGAAAATCGTATTAATTCTGGTGTTTCATTGTTTTCACATTTTCATTATTAATAATTTACTAAATTCAGCTTTGAGAGAAAATCTAGGGCTTTAAGAGGCTTAGACTTTTTTAGCAAACATGAAAATTACATGACGAGGTAGAGGCTGAGGCAGAGAGCAAATGCGATAGACCTTGGCAATTAAGCGAAGGTAAACGCGCCCAAGGGCCAGACACCAGAAGCACCTCTTTTACACAGTTAGGGAGATGACAGAGCAAAAAGGAATCTTGACATTCGATCTCCAGACATCTGTCCCCTTCGAAATCACATATTACATTAAATTAATTCTATCACCTGCAGTCATACAATGACTTGATATATGTTTTCTAGCTCTTAAGACAAAAATTAGGAGGAAATAATACCAAAACAGTAAACGTTGTGAGTAAAGTCACAGCAGTGTCAACCTTGTTACACGGCTGGTAAATCTGGGGAGACTAGCAGAGATTCTTGTGTTTTGGTGACTTTTTTTTTTTTTTTAAATTAGAAAATTAATATTAATACCTAGTGGATGAATACCCAAACAATTAACATCTTGCACCTATGGACTGTAGTATCTTAGTATAACACACCAATAAATTTTTCAATCACATCCTGGTTTATCACACTGTTTTCAAAAAGTAAAAAATGGCCAGTTAATGCTAGAGAGGGAAGAACAGTTTTGAATATCTCAGTGCCCCATTTTGGTTTGGGGGATTATTTTTTTTAACGTGGTTGTATTCAGTTCCTCAACATCCAAGAAGTACTAAAACAACAACTAAAACCCACAGTCACTGGAGCATAGTTAATGAACACTACATATTTCAAGATGCTGCATTAGTTTTAAATTGCTCTGATACAGGTTTCCAGTACTGATCCTGCTTAGCACAGGCTCAGAAGCTTTTCTACAGGGTTCCAAAGAGCAGGCCATTTCGTCTTTAATACAGCTGTGGGCTCTGATTTTAGGATGAGTAAGTTGCACTCCAGATGATGAAAGATGTGTGTGAGGGGTGCTTCCAGTTTTTTTGTTTTTTACCCCTTTTCTCTCACACTGATCTGGCAACAGCAACTCGCCTTTGAGAGGTGCAATTTAAATAATTCTAGAAATTTCCACTGTAAAATTGGCCACTGAAAAATAACCAATTAAAAATAAGTGTTTTCTATTACTTTAAGACAAGGAGCCATTTGGCTTAGCTACAGCTTTCTCTTGTTCACTGCCTACCTGTCTGAGCATTATCAAAGTCAGAGATTTTGTTTTAAACATGCAAATGCTCCTAAATGGCTGAGGTCCACACGCAGCTCCAAATTCTGACTCCTCACTCTGATTACACATTTCTCTGCTTTGCAGGTATGTGAGTTCTCAGGGTTACCGAAAAACAGCAGCAGACCCACGTACATCATATAACTATGCTCCTAAGGCTGTTGCCCTCTTACTGATATAAAACAAGGCCAGCAATGGATACTATAAAAACATTTGAGATTTGTTTTCCAGTCATTGCTTCAATGCATATGCAATGTCCGGATTCCCTGTTTTTAAGAGTCTTCATATTTGTCATTTCTTAGCTTCACATCTCATTTTGTAAGTCAGACCTGTGGTTGACTTGTAATCAGTACTAGATAAGCATACGGGCGAGTTTAGATGCGTCGGTGCTAAGGGTGGGAGAGAGACCTTAGAATTCATCTTCAAGCTTCCGAGCTTTCAAGGCATTCACATCAAACTTAATTCTCACTACTCAAGGCAATGAATTCAAGTTCCACATCCAAATTCCCACTGAAATTACTTCTTATGGTTACAGCTCTGACTCTATACTTCATTGTCCCGAATTAGCTTGTTCTCCTATGTGATTTCAAAGAACTAAGTTAACATAAAATGTGCTTTGGATTTCTGCATTACCTGCTTAAGCTACAAAAACTTTGACGAAAAGGTGAGTTCTTGCTATGCGCTTTTATATATTTATTGATATTTGTACTATGTTCATAAAAATAGTACTCTGCACTTCCCTGGGCACTCTGTGTGCTTATACATCTAACTTATGTAGTTGCATAAGTACATTTGCTTACTCATATAAGTACATATGTAAGTACTTATTATATGAATAAGCAAATAACACTCCTGTTACTCTGAGAAGACTGGTAAAGGGTTAAAACAAGCACTAAAAGCTGCCATTTTGTTATTGTTACAAAGTGGGGTATCCTCAGCAAACACTTGAGAGTGTAAAAAAGAAACCAGCATTTCCAAATCAGGGAAGATCCTTCAGTGAAAAAGCAGTGACTGAGAGTGGCTCCAGGACCACTGGTGCTGGGTCACTGCCTTACCCAGGAGCTAGGAGACTAGTGATGTGAAAGCACCTTTGTCACAGAGACCCCAAAACATTAGGAAATCATTTCTATAGGGAAAGGGATAAGCTATAAGCAATTGCAGAATGGAAAACATTCGACTGGAGCCTGCTCTGGGCCATACACTGTACATACTTAGCTTTAACTGTTGAACTTTCACCAAACAGCCTTCTCCAAACTCACAACCTTTTGTTTCGCAGATGTGAGTGTTGTCATGTCCTGCCTGCTACATGGTGAGGTCCGTGGCGGAGGAAACCTCATTTCTGTGTGGATTCAGAGCCTCATGCAGGAGTCCTGAGCAGGCCAGCCTAAAGGTGACTTCTCATTATCAGCATTGCCAAAGTCCACTCATAGACATGAAATGTTTGTTGGGCAGTTATATATGAATTCGAAGACCCATGCATCTTCCTCCAGTAGTTATTCAGATCCAAGTTAATCATCTCATGAGATATTTCAAAAAGAAAATGTCACACAAACTAGGCCTCTGTGACTTGTGTCCTCCTCTGCCATCCACTCCTTTGCCCAAGACTACACTATTTCTGGAACAGTTGCAAAACTCACCTACGCTGTCAATTAAACACCTACACATAACAAATGAAAGCTCAGAACACTTAACAGGGCATCTATAGAACAACAAGGGTTAGGAAAGAATACATAGTTTCTAGACAGGAAAAAAAAAGAACTTTAAAGAAAAGTGAATCAAAAGAAAATCCAGAAAAGATGGTAGGAAAGGAAAGCAAATAAAAAACCTGACATACTAAATGGGAAGCAAAAATAATGTTGCTCTTGGTCATCTTGGGACCTAGTAATTACATCAGTTTTGAAATACTTTGAGAAGTACTATGGAAATACATAGCAAACTGGATCACAGTTGACAAAAAAAGCCATTTTGTTTTATTGTTTTCAAGCCAGCCAAATTCATGTGATCTCTGAAATGTTTATCACCCAGGGTAAGGACAGCAATCCATCCTGCAGATTTATGTTTACAAGCATTTTGGAACAAATGTTCCTATTTGAACACCCACATGAACCATAAGCATCCAATATGTTTGGATCACTACAGTCAGTTTTTGTTAGCAGATCTTTAACTTTCTGAACAATGTTTTACCAAATCAGTGTGGTACTACTATATATCCTGCAGGAACAGGGCACAGACCATATGTGACAACTCTTACACATATTCACCAGGGAATGTTTCTTTCCACCTACATGAAACCATAGGTCTATTTCTTTTAATTCATAAAAGCAAATGGCATCCATCTATTTTTGGCATTTATGTGATTGCTGTAGTATTTGAGTCCCTCACCCTTTAATATATTTATTCATCCGCCCCGCAGAGGCACAGCTGTCAGCAGCATAAGGAGGTTTTACAAAATTTCAGGAACTGAACACAACACTTCCAGTTCCACTAACCCACATCATTTCTAAATTAAAATATGCTTCCCTGGCCTCAGGACATGTAAAGTACCAACCTAAAACACAGAACAGGGAGAGTTTATATCAAAAGTGCTGAACACCACTCACTGCAATAGATATTGATAATGTTACTATTGTCACAAAGTACATTTATAAAGATATAGGTAAAACATATAATAGCAGTAATGTTTTACTGAATTGCAGTACTTGAAAGTAAAAATATCATTAAAAACCATATTGGTACCTGATATCATCACGTAAGCTTAGTTCTTGGGTAGAATTTAAAAGCAGCCCAACAGGTGCTGAAGTCTTTCTTTCAGCTTTCCTTCTGGATCACTGTTTGCTTGGAGAGATTAACTGCTGGACAAGGAATAACTTGACCCTGGATCTGAAACTTCACAGTTTAGAAATCCCAGTACCAAGGGACAACCATTATCTCCAAGACAATATGCACTGCAAAACCAGGATGATAGGTCACCTCCAAAGGGCTTTATTCCATCTTGCAGGAAACTCAAGTAAGGTAACTTAAAAGTCTGTATTTATCTATAAATGCAGGACTTCTAATGAACAGAAATGTGAAAGAATTATTCCATTTAAAACTGGTAAAAACAGCATCATGAAATAACTGCATCCCTAATTCAAAAAGAAATAAATAGATATAGATAGAAGATGGCTTATTATTAGAAATATGGCTAGTATTATTAACTAATTTTTACACCTTACATCTAACATCAACAGGAAATATTGCAGATGCAGGTTTAGATACAGAATTTCCTAGAAGTTACAGACTTCAATAGTTTTCTCTGCAAATTGTAAGTTTTAATTTTTTTTAAAGAAAAATATTTCATTTTGAAATTAATAACATCAACCTTCAGGTCATCTTAGACATTGTGATTTCTTAAATTTAAATGGTTACATGTCTAAACTGTTCATTCACATTTACTTACTAGCCACTGAATAGTGATTCTACAAGCCTTATAAAATTGAAGCCATTAACAAAGAATCTTAAAAGTTAAGTTAATACATATGACTTTGAAACTTTCTTGTTAGGTGGTATTTTTTAATTATTATTTTTTCCTGACATTAGTCCATAAATATATTCATAGCAGAGACAGCTGCATCCCCTGCCAGGATTGTCATAATAAAAAGGCAGTCATGTGCAAGAAAACTTTTGCTCCCTAGTAGGATTAGGCAGCAAGTTTGGATCAAAAGAGCGTACCAGTTACCCTACCTGACCCTTTAAACAAAATCTCAAACATCTAATTCATACTGAAATGTGATAGCACTTAAATAAAATGGCCAGAGAAAAGCCCTGCCCCAAAGTTTTATTTCTTGCAATCAAAGCAACAAATCTTTTGTAAGTAGGTAAAGAGGATACCTGCACAATTGGCTTCATAGTACATTTCTCCCATCCTTCCCAGTCATTCTCCTGAGAGTGCGGTTTTGCCTAAGTTATTGGCAAGAGCTTGCTGCCTCTCTCCCCCTCCCTGGCCTGAACATTAACCCTTAATTGTGCTTTCCAGCTGCTCCACAAGAAGTGAGTGCACCGCATCTTTGAAAAGCTATGTGAGCTCAAGGCAGAGAGCTAAAAACCAAATAAAAACCTGACCACCACCAAGAAAACCCCCACCAAAACAGTTCAGATAACTGCAAGCCCCCTTATTCCGTGAATCATTCCAGGCAAACCCCTTGACATCCTTGCAGCAGTCATCTTCCTTATAAGAATGGTTTTAGAAGCAGGACCTAATCAATCGCTGATGTTGCGTATGACCTGAGCTTAAGCATATAAATTAAATACAAAATAAAGCAGGTTCAAGGATGAAACTCACATACAGGGCTACTGAGGGGTCACAAAAAAAGTAGAAGGAAGAAACAAAAAAAAAAAAAAAAAGAAAAAAACCCCAATCTCATTCCTAAAGCTAATTTTCACACCAGAAAGATCAATTTCCCACCACATGTGATGACAAGCAGTTTTTAATGTGTGTAAAAAAGAATAATGTTTCGCTGCACTGAGAAGTAGACTGGATGCAGTGAGTCGTATGTTGTGCACCTGGAAATGCAGCAAGAACTGCTTACGGGGATCTTAATGCCAACCATTTGCTTTAAGAAATCTTGTGCACCATGTCACAGTTTTATATAGGCCATTAGCTTATCTGTTTAAATGAGTTAAATTCTGGGTTTGGTGGGGTTTTTTTTCAGAAAAGCATCATTCTATATTCCAGTATTAACTATCATGAGTGCCTTATAAGCAACTTCTGATTGACAGGATATTGAGGCATAATTATATAGGGAAATAATCTTGATCATTCTTGAAAGTCTCATGTTCCTTCAGAAGAACAATTAAGAAATCCTCACTTTCCCTAATAAAACAAGAGAAAGGAAGAAGAATTCAAAGTGTGAGAATAGTACCTTCGACAAGCTGTGTATGCATATTATCACAACATTACTGTACTACTGTTCAATGATTTGGAAAAATAACTCCAAAAAGAGCTTTAAAAAACCCACAAAAGACTGGAGCAGAGGTTACTTTCACATGAAGATAGAATTCTCTCATTGTTTCTTTGACATTTATGGGACTACCAAAGGGTAAACAAAAGCAAAATTAGATCCCACAGGCTTTTGGTAGGAAAAAAAGTGGAGGAAAATGATATTTGGTAGCAGAAATCAGTTGTACAAATGAGACCATCATCTAACCGCCCTTTCCAATGCTGCCATCTCACATTCACCCTATGTCATCTGGTCTTAAACAAAAGGGTTTTTATTCTTGCCTACCTCTAAGCTATTTTACTAAAGCCATTCTCAGATTTACACCTAGATAATCAACTTTACACTATTTGTATTAATCTTATAACAGATATTTGAGTGCCTGAGGATTCCCTCTGTGCTTCACTTAGATCCTTATTTTACATTGGAAGAAAACATTGCAGATCCAAGCACAAACACGTTTTTTTTAAATAAAAGAAAACGAGGATCCTCCACAGGGTCTTCTTAATATCCATGTAGGATTTACATGATCTGAGCTTCTTTTGAGGAAATTTTCAAATGATGCAGCAATTTAGCTGTTTAAAAGGACTGTATAACATCCCTTGCTGTAAAAACACAGGGAACATATGTTCATATAAAACCAATTTATGATGAAAAGACTGTAAAATACAATTATACCATTACAGTTTAATTCTTTTTTTCCTCCAAAGATGTTTTCCTTTCAAGACATAACAATTTTGGATTGAACTGAATTGCAGGTGGCTTCATTTTCCTACGGCCACTTTATCTCATGGAGCCACCCAACTGCAAGATAGTGAAGCCATATAACAGACTGAATCACTGAATGAGAATCATTCCCTTCTGTGCTCTAAATGTGGCAAGAAACTATACAGGCTCTGTCATTGTCATTGTTTTAAATACCCAGTTCTGCTCTCTCACAGAAAGCTGCAGCTGGGTTGAGGACTGACAATAGGCAAGCAGCAGCCTTGCTGAGGTGGGGTCAAGAAGGGGGGACATCCGTCTTATTTTGTGGTCAAGGAAGAGCGGTGCAGGAAATCTAGTCCCCCAGTCAATTACTGAAATTAATTTTTGAGCCTAAGTCATTGCCTTCTGGAGAAAACAAGAATCCATTTACTTACCTGTTTTGCACCAGTGTTTTCATCACTTTTTTTAAACGAAGTTAGATTAAAAATAATAATTGTGTTATCCAGAAAAAGTGATGCACTATTAATTAAGAATTGAGGAAGTTTTATTCACCTTAAAAGGTAAAACAAATCCATGAACACTGTTGCCTACTTACAAAATGAAATATCAAAACTTAATCCCAGTGAAATGGTAAAACAACTTGAGACTCCAGAGACCCACAGTATCTCTGCCTTGAAAGCCAAAAAGCACATTGGCTCTTCAAAACTGATTCTGAGCAGCAGGTCGGCACTCCCTGCAGATCCTTTCGCTGTAGGCAAGATCTCCATTTTGCACAGAACTGGTCCTGCCAGACAAGTCCCATGGCAAAGCATGGCATTGCCACAGAACAAGCAGGCTCTGCCTGACTCCTGCTCTCGTGCCAAAAGACTCTTTTTCTCTCTAGCTAAAAGAGATGTGTTGCACTGACTGAAGAGCCGAGCTGAAAAAAAAAGATGACTCAGGCTATGGTTCTATGGTTTTAACTTTGTCCAGCTGGAAAGGTCAAGAGGAGAAGGCAAACTTTGTTCTGCTGGTGCACAGTGTTTACAACCCCCATTTATTCATGGAGTCTGCACTAAAATGATATTGCTATGCTGTTTTGGCTAGAGACTGCATACGCTGACCCCTCTGTGCCCAGCACAGCACCGGAATAATTCCATACAAAAGGTTTGCATTAAATGTAATGAAGCAAATGACAAAATCAATAAACCTGGAACGGTGTGGCTATCATAAAAATGATGTAAATTCAGAGTTCACAGTGGTTATGAAGCTATTTAGAATTATAATTAAAACCAGTACTTTTTTTTTTTTTTTCAGAATTAAAAAAGCTCCTTTTGACAATCATAGATGAATGCTACAGGAAATTTTCAACAAATGTATTCAAAATTAAGGTATGGCACAAAGACAGCATAAATTATCCAAAGATAAATTGTAGGCATAGGTAAGCCTAAAAAAGTACAAAATAAATAAAATTTGATTTTCTTACCTTTTCAACTGATGTCACATCCTATTTTAATCAAGTTTTATATCAAAAGGACAGTAAGAATACCACATAGCCTGTTTTTAAATCATGGTATTGTTTCTGTCAAAGAGACTTTTGTAAGACTATTAAAACAGAAAAGGGCCAAATCTGTTATGCATTACTCTCCGTACAAAAGCGGTGCTGCAGCATGGATGCTGCATGAGAATTTATCTATGCTTTATTAGGATAAAAGAATAATGAGCCCAGAAAGCACTGAGCACAGCTCAGCAAAATAAGCAAGCAGGTGAGTAATCCCTGGAAATATCAATAGCCACCCTGACTTTTTGTAGCAGATTTCAAACCGCAGATAACAGATCCCATTCAAACTTAGGGGTGATGTTTTCCGTTGTCAAGCTCTGGACATGGAGCTTGTGGCCTCATTTAAAAATTTACACCAATGTCACATTTAGGCAAGTGAATTATATGCAACTTAAATCTCTAGATTCCTGAAACTGATTTTTTAACTATTTTCCACCTAATCAAACAGAAAATTCACTACAAATTTTAAAAGTGACCATCAAGCCTGGGGTTCTCACACCCAAATACTGAACTTTTTCAGTCTCCTGTGCAAACTGTTCACATCGCTGTGTCAGATGTGCTGTTTTCCTGATGGGAACGACATCCATGTCACTCTTCAAAACCCCCACTGATGGCCAACTTACGGAGCTGCATTGCTCATGGCTATAGAAGCAGCCCTCTTAGGCAGGAGAAAGGCAATAAATTATGCAAAATAGAAAGCATAGGGAGAATCAGAACAGAATTTGAAGTAGATGGAAAGGACGACTTAGGCCTATGTGGTACACTTCGTCTTTCTTGTCATCAGCATTACGATTTTACCATAAGAACAAGGAAAGTGCAGCCTTTAAATGGTGCTTGAAATACATTTCCAGAAAAGGAAAAAACAATTGGTATTTATGCTTGTCTTACACCTACAAGAAATATTTAGAAATCTATGGTTTGCCCAAAAATTGATATTGAAAACAGTATATATTGCAGTGGATATACTGAATACAGAAATTGGGTAAATCAAAATTATGTAGAACGTTATTATTGAGGTAGTCAGCTCTGATTTGCACCAGAAAAATGAAAATTATAAAAATATTAAATGCCACCAAACATACATCCTCCCACTACTAAATACTGTTGGCTTATGTACTTCTATTTTATAGGTAGAGCACACTTAAGAGATATTTCAGCTTTTATTTATCTGACATTTTACTCAGGGGAAAGCAACCTTTACAGTGAGGAAATCTGTTTCTCAGGAGTGATGGTTTGGCTTTTAATGAGTTGTGGTGACAGATCCCTTGTGGCTAGTCGAGCCCACAACTACGGGCATCCATGAAACAAATACTTCCTGAAATGCAACTGGACAGGAGAACAGAGCAGACATCCACCCTACTTAATGCAGATGTTTTCATTAAAAAAAAAAAAAAAAAAAAAAATCAGCAGTGCATTTTCAGTCTGTGAAATCAACCTCAAGTGAAGTACAAGTGGTAGTTTAGCACATTCAAGAGATTTAAGATCATTCTGTGCTGGTTAGTCCACCTGGTGTTTCATTTATTAGCGAGGGACATGGGAAAGGGGATTACATAAACATAAATGTGTTTAAAAAAATGCAAGTATAGTCTAATCACGCTATCACATATGACATACATTTAAATACTTCATGAAATGGTTCTGGAGTTTTCCAGTATTTATCATGTGTGTTGCAGAATTTACAGGTTATTAGTCTGCACATGTTTCTGCCATTGCTCCCTGATGCATCTGGGACCATCCCAAGTTGTTCAGGAATAAAGCAAGGAAGTAGCATTCCCCTTTAGCAGCTCTTCTCATAAAATACAGGAATATCCTGCAGGTTGGGACCAAACCCTGCAGTTCACCATGTGAAAAGCTGACATAACACTACTGCAGAGCACTTGCAAAAATGCGCTATCAAGACTGAAATTAGCTCACTAGCTAGCAAGAGTACTGCTGAACCGGCATCTTTTAGCACCAGTGGACAATGCAAAAATCCCACAAAACTTTCTTCTCAAGAAGGTAATTTTGAATAATGACCACTCCGTATGATGTTAAAAGAGATACATGCAAAAGTTTCAGGATTGTAATGACACTTGAAAAACACAATATTTCTTGAAATCACGATGAACTGGTAGAGAACACAGCTATTCAGAATGCACTGCCTATGTCTATCATATTCTAGAAAAATGCAGAATTAACTCTTTATTCAAGACACTTTGCTCACCCTCAGCCATCCTGCACAAGGCTCTTCTGCGAGGGAAGGGATATGGGGGAAGCCTTCCCTACAGACAGGGCACACACCCTTGTGCTGCAGATGCTGCACTTCTACATACCATCAGGAAGTACAGATGGTGTATGCATTGTCTACCCTTCTCACTGCAGCATAAATAACAAGAAAAAAGGCTATGCCCATTCACTGTAGGCAGAGAAGAAACTGATTAAAAGGATGTGGTTTCTGAATTAAATTTAATGTTTTAACCTCTACATTCCTAACAGGTTTACTCTTGGCTATGGCTGCAGCAGCTGTGATGTTCCTGATGGAAACGGACAGGGTAAGCAGTAAGGCACCTTCAGCTGGGGGCTAACGAAAATGCAATTCCTCCCTATGCCTTTCTGCCTGCCAGAAGTCAGGCTGCACAGCATTTAGGTTTTCTTGCTTTTTTCTCTGATTTTTACTATAAGATAGACAAGAGAATTTATCCAGAAAGATCAGGGTAGGTAGATTTTAAAGGTTAGTGATTCAGAACTGAATAAACTAGAAGAGAGAAAAGCAAAGGGATGATATATGCCAAACTGTCCTCAGGCAGTATAGCCAGCAGCAGTTCCCCAAGCAAAACTGCAATACACAGCCAGTCAGTCCCTGTAAAGGTGGGCCATGACTCTCAAGAGGCAAACGAAGCAACTAACTTCTGTGTCACTTGGCGTGCTGGCCTTTTGCATGAGGCCAGCTGAAGATGTAAAGAAATAAACGTTACTGTATCACAAAATGTCCACTTCTAAGACTCAGACTCTGGTGGGTTAAGTTTAGCATATCTCACCTTAAATGCATTCTGCATTGTGTAGGGAACATGCATGTGCATTTCAATCAATCATATCTTTTAAATCAGTTAATTGTGAAATATATGCTTTTTGCATTTATTGTAAGGGGTAGAACAGATGGCAAAAGCTCAAACTAATTTATTCATAAAATTAACTTACGCTGCAGGTGATGTTTCTCCATAGAAGGTGGTAAGTTGGTAACATGTTATTTTAAAGTTATAATAATGCTGCATTACAACAGAATTTCTAGGAAAGCATATGTGACGGCCACAGAGATCTCTCTTGAATTCATTATGGTCACTATCACAATGAATACCAATTACAGGAGATAAAAAGGAATACACTGTTGGAATACATTGAGTGCAGTGTCAATTTACGGATAAGAAGGAAGAACATTATTTACAGATGTTTAAGGTTGAAGTAATACGATCTTTTCGCTTCCTAAAGAGTGCAAAAGGCTTGTCTCTAACCAGTATTTTCAAATAGCTGACTGTTTCAATACTTCTGACCTCTTTTGCCAGCTCTGAAAATACTCAAAAATACCAGCTGAGATCAAAGCAATCTGAAATCTGTTCCATAATAGAAATTTATCCTTTCTTTAAATTTTCATATATTCATATTTAAAATATACTGTGCCTTTCATGCACATCATCAGATACAGACACATATTGTTCAGTCTATTGAAAGATACATAAGCAAATACACAAGCCAACATGTGATAATCAGTTCTCCTCTAGCCATTGCATCGCTTTTATTTGAGGCCAGCCACTGACTTCAGTAGACTTACTCCAGATTTTACACCAAACAAGTGGAAAATCTGGCCAACTGTTTATCTTCCTCCTTTTGTTTTATTTTACTGCAAACTGCAATAGTAACACTGAATACTGTACACAAATGTCAAGAAACTAAGGCCAGGAATTTCAGAGGGCTCTGGATAATAGCTTCCCTTGAGAATCCAGACTAAAGGAGTTAAGTTTTCTAGTGTATCATTTCATTAAGATATACTGCATATCTGTACAGCAAATAATTCACAATCGCTTGCTTTCTGCTAGTGAAATGGCTACATACAAATCAATCATTTCCTTGGCTTTATTCATTATTTTAACTTGACAGGTATGTTTAATTATTTCTATTCTATGGCTGAATGGCAAAAATTACAAATATGCTCTGCAGTGCTGGTTGTGATGGATAAAAAAATGACATAGGAACATTTTTATATTTTGTGTAGGTGAATGCAAAATACCTCTCAACGTAAAGAGCAAGTTCAGCTTTTTCCAAAACCTGAATGTGCAATCTAGATGTTTAATTTTTGTAAAAGTCCCATGGATCAATGCTAATAGTAGATGCATGCAGAAAAAATAAGAGTATCTTCCAGGAAAAGCCATTTAACAAATAAGAAACTGAAACTAATAGTCACAAAAATATTTTACAGTACTCGCACAGATTTGATTTTTACATTGCATAGGTAATGTAACCGCTAGGAAAATAAATGTGTACTGACTTACAGAAGTGTTAAATGTTACATATGTGCTGATGTATTTCTGCTTTTTTTTTTAACAGTCTAAGTCCTTAATTTCTCCAAAGAAACCTTTAGGGCTATAAAGAAGGATATTATCCACAATTTCATAAGTGGCCCCAGGACACAAGGAAAGCAGCTTGCAGGTCTAGTAATACGAGCTATTATCTTATGTGCGGCTGAGAAATATTTAGACAGAAATGCAATGAGCCTGTACTATCATGACAGATGAACCTGTTAGCCTGTGTTTTCCTGAATCCCAATACTACAACATTCTATCTTATAGTCAAAGCCTACAAAAAGAGACAGAAGCTGAATATGCACAGAACTGAGTTCCAGTGAATCAAGAACAAAAAATAGCAGCAACTCCTCACAGAAAAAGCAGTAACTGTGTAATTTCATGTGGCTCTAGCTCTGTGTGGTGTTCAAATGGGGTGTCTACACTGTCAGGTTGGCTCCCTCTCTCTGCTCTGCTGCTCTGTCATTCTCCCCACACATCCGCACTGCATACGTATTCATGTTTTCCTTTCAGTGAATCATTTAGTTTCCTTGGCTGGGAGATGTTGATGTGAAAGAGAGGACCGTGCACAGCAGAACTTGAACCACAGATAGTATGCATATGGGCCAGTTCCTACCACCCAGCCCTGCCACCAGCACTTGCTCCTTGATGTGGGTCATGGAGGCTGCATTGACATAGACACTGACACCAAGTCTGTGCACTCTATATACGCGAGATGTATGTTTGCACTCTCACTGCTTACAGAAGTAGCTTTTCTTTCAGTCTGAAAGGTGCAAGATAGGAATGGGTGGCAAAGGAGGGTGGCTTAGGGAAACAAGCAACCAGAGTCTTGCCATTTTAGTCTCAGACAGCTCTATGCTTGCTGGTAAGTCTTGGGCTATTGATTTTCCTTACTGCAATGCTGCAAAACAAAGGAATAAACTTCTGTCAAGAGATGGCAAAAGGACATAGGGCAGCACCTTGCCAGGAAGAGTAATTCTTTGAAATCTGTCCTGTGCATTTCTTATGGGGGAATGATCCCTGCAACACAAAAAGCCCCTATATCATCATGCCTCCAAGAATCACATTCCTACAATGCTTTGCGATCCTCACGCAGCTCGATTGGTTATGTTCAGCTTCACAGTCCTGAAGAGAGCACAGCAAGAGGAAGAACTCAGAGCATACTGCCCATAACCACAAGCAACACCTTAAAAGAATGCTTGCTGCTGTTAGAGGATCTTTATTTGAGTCAACCTCTGCATATTGCTATTCTGGGAATCTGGCTGCCCTCAATAAGGTGGGCTGGGCAGGCTAATTCAACAGAAACTGCAGGAATGCCTCACCAGAGAAACACTCATCTGAATGCCAAGATGTGATACAAGCAGGGTAAATGTGCAGAAATCCAAGAAGCTGCTCTATATATTTTTATGATGGAAGGCCACGGCTGACAGTGCTGAGTTAGCCCAAAGCTCAACAAGACCCAAATCCATATACTTTAATTCTGGAAATAAATGTGCTTACCTGGGGCTAGATTCCTGAAAGAAACATTTCCTGTTCTCTAAGTAATAAGTAACAGAAATTGAATACAGGTGCACACTGCAAGCTGGCCCTCTCTCGCCCTTGCTTGTTCAACTCTTTTAGGACCACTGAGGAGCATTTATGCATCTATTCTACAATATGTTCGAAGTGTCAGTTTACGCCAAATTCCCATATAAGTTCACTATTGGTAATGGACATTATGTGTTCATGAAACTTTCTATAAACTGTATAATTATTTATATATTTTAATTAGAAATAGACTTACTAACTTATTGTGTACAGATTCTTCCTTTAATTTTGTAGTCAAACAGCAGAAAACACTTCATATGAAAATAATTCACACCACAAAATTTCCCCCACTTGGGAGTTTTAAAACAGCATCCTGCCAGCCTCTGCTTTGGCTTTGTCTCATGCAAAAACATTGGCCTCCCTGACATTTAAAAATTATTCTTTAGCACAGCCCTTATGTGAGCCCGTTTTCCTGGGCTCACTGCTCTGCTAAGAGAATGATGAAAGATAGAAAGCTTTTACCATGTAAAAAGAAAGGCATGGTGAAAAATATCCTGAAACACTGCTTTCTATAACACTTTTTTTTTCTTTCCTATCATTTTAACATTTATTTTTGTAAATTACCAAAGTTGTATTGGTACCAAGCCAGTTCTGCAGTCCTGGTGCTAGATGGACATCACCAAAGGCACACATTGCTTAGCACATGCAGCAGCACCTCTTCCCTTAAATTCAGGATTTTTTTTTTCCACCAGCATGCCTCAACTGAACACAGCCTGCCACTTTGTGTTGCTTACTCCTATGGCCATGCTGAGATAGGGTAGTTCTCACAGGGTTTCCAAATGGCGCTCACTGTAATTCATATTAAGCCCTTAGGCAGCGTATTTCGGAGTCTGTATCCAAAAGGAATTCATGCCCCGGCTTAGTCTATTGCATCAAGTTCTCTGCATTTTTTCCTGAGGGAAGCTTTCCAAACTGCTGTTAAAGACAGCATTAATCTGGAGACTTTCACATGGTCTAGCACTTGCTGTGTCCTATTATAATATCTACAGAATTATTATTTTTGCCATGACATTTGGACACTTTATGTAGAAACTGGAAGAATTTGAGGCTGTGTTAAATGTCAAGTCATGAAAACAGAGAAAAGTCCACACCAGCCTTTCCCTATATGAATTTTAAAGATAAATTGGAGAGGGTTGGGGAGTGTGGAGAATATATAACTTTATTTTGTATGTATGAAAGTCTCCAAGATCCCTCAAAACCATGCTTTATAAGGTGGAAGAACTCTGAGATAGTACAATAAATCTGCAAAGTGATAACCACAGAAACAGCCAACCTGCTGCTATCACAATAGTGCATATATGTCAGAGAGTCACCAAGCGATTAGCAGTGCAAATGTTCGAACAGCTGAATGACACTGAAAGGCAAAGACTCATTCTCCTCCTCTAGGTGCTTGAACACTCACTGGCATGGTCATTTCTGTGACTCAAGAAGGAAACGATCTGGCTCCCAAATCTAGACTGAGAATGGGAATTGGCATGCTTAAGCTTACTGCTTAAAGCTTTAAATATTAACTTGGTTCAACTTGCATCACACCCTTACAGTTATTGCTGCAGAAATTTTAATGCGTTTCCAGCAGCAAGTTGGCTCAAGATTTTGTCACATTTTTCTGAGCAACTCATAGGCCACTAGTCTGTGTCTGGAAGCAACAGTCATCTGATCTAATGAACCACCCTGGATACACAACTCATCCATTCCTTACCAAGAAAAAATGACTATAGGTCTGAGTGAAAAGTCTGCTTCTCCTGCTATTTATCTAAACAATCAGTACTCATGGCTTACATCAGCAAATCTATTAATTAGACTACTGAGCTGTGTGGTCTTGCTGAGCCTGAGGTTGGAATAGATGACCTCCAGAGGTCATCTGTGATTCTGTGATAACTTCAGTATTCCTGAAAGACACAAACAGTGGCTACAGGGAAGCACTTCTGATACTGTGTCTTTTACAGCAAAATAATAGATACTGCCTAACTTGACAGTCACAATTTTTTGTTAAAGCTTTAGCTCCCAACATTTATAGAGTTCCTCTAAGCACTCCAGCCATCCATCCCTTGCTATTAGCTCATGTGAAGGTGAGACCCTGGTTCCTTCTGCACTGAGATTGGGTGCATAAATCAGAGAACACCTGTGATTTTTCTGACAGCTTGCCAGAGGTGAAATCAACTCTGAATGCAAACATTGCTATTTTAAATGAAGTTAGACAACTAACAGTGAATTATAGCTGGGAAACTTAAGATTTTCTGAAACAAAACACCATCTATTGTTCCTCTAGATTACACAAGGTAAGTAAAGTTCATGCTAACATGACAAAAAAGCCACGCTTCTGTCTAAAATCCACAAACTTCTTCCCACTACAAACTGTATTCTCTAGTATTTTCCTGTGTCTTAAAAACTAGACCTGTTCACACAGTCTAAATGGCTCCTCAAGATGTGTTTTCTCAAGCTGACATTCAGGTAAAAAAGCCTTCACACCTGAAAAGCTAAAGTCGTTGAAACAATCCATTGAAGAAACACAAGCTTAGTATGCTGAATGCCTGAAGAAACAGCTGTAAATGTTCTATGACTTGTAAAAGTCTTCACATTCTGTCTATCCCAAAGTCTCCAAAAGGAACTTTGCAGAGTGCTCAGAGAGCTAGCAGGGGGCAACTCACAGCGTTGCTCCTGTGCCTGTGTTTTCCAGTTTGGGGGAAGTCCTGCTTTGGTCTTTTGCAGTAGTGTCTCCTTTGTACAAACCCCAGTGATGTGATATTCCCTGCAACACAGCATCACCAGAGAAAGTACAAGAATTGTGCTTTGCCCTTGGATGCAGAAGTGGTCATGCTCTGACTCATGTTGACTACCCTTAACAGTTTCCATGCTGCCTATAGAAAAAAATTTAGTCTGGACAGTAAAGAGGTTGTTCATTAGGGCAAGAAATGAAAACAGAGCATGGGTATGTTGCAAGACTGTTCGTAGAAAACTGCTTCTTTTTAGATCTCCTTCAGCTGATTCTTCTACTAAATAAACAAAAAAATCCACACTATTTACACTATGCTTACAATATTTAACACATTCGGGTATCAGATTTCAGCTACTGGTGTGGAAACACAGTGCTAATACTAATGGCTCTGAAATGGTTCTGAGAGTGGCCGCAAGTTTTCTCAGGAAATCCTGACTCTGCAGACTTGCTGGCTGTTATTTACTTTTTCAGTTCACCTTGTCTTGACTCTAATGATGCCAATGGTGCATTAGTGTGTGAGCGCACACAAAAATGCATTTCTGGTGTGTAATATGGAAGAGCTTCTAGCAGCTCTGGAAATATAGAGCTGAAAGTCTTTATTTACACATAGTTCAGACTGTATGTTATAGAAAATGGCTAGGACAGATGACCTTCATTAGCAAAAGCAGCAAAACCTGCTTTTCTCTCTTTAATGGCTTTTAAAAATTATTTTAAATTTTCAATACAAACTGTCAAAACATGCACAGTTAATTTCCCACATTATTTTTTCGTTTTCTGATATTTGTGATCAACTACTCTGCCTGTGTGCCACATTTTGACATATTTACTTCCCATCCAAGTGGTGGGACAGGAAATTTAATCTAAGTGAAATATTTCAATTTCACCCCCAATCTCTACCAGTTCTCTTCCTGTGCAGATCTTGCTTCAAGGCTTGAACTGTGATTTCACTGGATTTTACAGGACAATATTGCAGGGAGGGGTAAAGCCTTTAAGTATACTTTTTTCTTTGCTCAGAACTTCCCCAGGTGTGTTGCACAGTGTACATGCAGACCAAGGTAGCACATGAGGCCCTTGACGATAACCAGCAGGGTCCACAGCTCCCTTTTGTGTTCTACAGAGCTAACCACGCGGTACTCAAACGAATCATAACAGCCAGATGTAATGTAGGGAGCATGTTTTTCACCACAAATATTAATGAAGTTGTCACTTACAAGTTCTTCACATCAATGATTCCTCGAAAGGCCTTTCTAGGGATTCCTTTTATCTGGTTTTCACTCAGGTCTCTGAATAAGGGAAGAGAAAAAAATACATTGTATTAACAAAGAGAATACATTTCTCAAGTCTACATGAGATAATGGAACATAAACACGCTTGGAAAAGTAGATGTTTCTGGATTTGTTACACCACAAGATGTTTTCAATTTTCTTTATCTCCTCTAGAGGTCTGTGGCATGAGCTGAAATGTCCCTCCAACAAAAACCACCAGAATTCATGATACAAATGAGAGGACTTCCAGAAAACATCACTCAAATGTGGTCATGACACTGGCACAATGTCATGATTCGCTGTCAGAGTACCTGCAGCCAAATCTTATGCCTTGAAATGGCAACCCTGTAGTGTAAATGTAATTTTCTCACCATGCTCCTGTTTGTTTACCAACTGCAAAAATACTTGGCTACTCCTGCTCAGATTACACCCCTTACTTGAAATTAATATTCAGGAAAAACATGACAATTATCCTCTTGTGAGTTTTGTAAATTTACAATGAAAAGGTCTTGATCCACTGCATTAAAAAAAAAGCACTGCACTGTGTATCAATGGGAATGACAGAATTTTTAACTTTGTTTAAAAAAACCAGCAGCAATTCAAAATGTCTTTCTAGTACTTAAAACATTACAAAATATTTCAATTTAAATCATTACATCTGCATTGTGAGTGCAGGCAGAGCAACGAGCACTGCAGGTTACAGTTTTCTGTTACACAACCTGCATTCAGTTGCTTTTTCCTTTGATGCACTATAAATATTTCCACTGGAATTTTCTGAATTTGCAACCCCCTACCAGCACCAATGTAGGCAGGAAGGACAGCATCAGGAATGGGAGGGAAATGGATTGGGATGTTTTCAGGCTAAGGAAAAGCAGCGCTCACAATGATTTCTTTGCTGGTGCCCTGTCAGCATGGAAAAGAGGGAGCAATTTCACTCCAGTTCATGGTACAAAGTGGGGGGAATAGAGAAGTGTAGGAAGATGAAAGGAAGGCAGAAGAGTGGGAAAGAAAAATGGAAGAAATAAGCAAATGGAGGAAATGGAAGGCACAGGGATGGCTGGAGAAAAGGACAAAGAAAGGTGATACCACAGCTCAGGGTACATCATTTGGTGTGACTGTGTCCCTACGCTATACAAGCCCAAGACTTTGCCCCATTTTCAGAAAGAAACCCTGGCTTTCTAATGATTATTAAGACTGAATAGCAGTCATCTGTACTCACCACCAGATACTCTTTTCTGTAAGTACATTTTGTGTTGCAGCAAGCCTTCTTTCTAGTCTCCACCAAATTGGCTTTATCAAATGAGAGGCCAGAAATCAGAGCCTGTCACAAAAGCCCACAGTGACATTGTGGGTCAAGACATGTCACGCAGGGCTTTCTTCTGCTTTCCATCAGGAAGATAGAAAAAAAAGGGGGCTATGTCCTTGTCATGAGACTAATTCAATTTATACCAGTCATGCAGTCTACACCAAATTCTCAAAGTACCCACAATTGTCCATTCAGACTATCACAAACAAAAATGTGCTGCTGGATACAAGTCTCTTTTTCAAGCCAGATTAAAATTCTTTGTGACCTTCACAATTTGTTTAACACTGATCCACACCCTGACCCTTCCTTCACCTCCCCTTTCTTTTGCCAGCAACAAAATATTAGTTCTTTAAAGACAGACCTTCAACCCGGACAAATGATCAGGCAACCCGAACGGAGAAGAGTTGAAAGTAAAGTGTATTTCAGACCTATAAGAAGGAAGTCTTATGCTGAAGACCGATTTCATGACAGGGAGTCACTGTGGTGTGACAGCGAGGCACAGCAGAGCTACAGCCAATGGTAAAAGTGTGACAAAATGGCTTAGGAAGGCAAAAATTAGTAAGATCTGAAAGCAAGAGACACACAAAGTAGAACAAAAAGGGCTTGACAAAGTAGAGTTGTGTGATCAAATAAAACCACACTAAACCCACCAACAGCTCAAGTTGCATTTGTCTGGCATTTTATTGTGCATTATTTCAAATCAGGTTTAAAAATGAATTAGGTTTTCAATTTTTTTTTCTAATATTATTGTGATCTAAAAGGGCTAATTTATATTTTTGCTTTCTGCTTTGTCTTTATTCTCAGCTCTCACTTGCAGTCAGGCAAAAACAGAGGACTATAGGAAATTCATCCATTTTCTATGACAATCTTCTTGCAAATGGTATTAATTTTATTTTCCATTTAGGCACTGTCCTCTAGCTAACAATACTGCCTCTCTCAACCTCCAGGATCATGGACTGATTTCATAAATATCTCTAGTGGTCTGAAGAACTGACAGCCTGAATGGCATTAGTGACGCAGCATGGAAGAAAATTCACAACTGCATGCTTCATTTTCTATAACTGCCTTCTCACAATTATAATGGTCCCTTTTTGAGACAGTTAGAAAGAGTGTTCGTCTCTGCTTCCTAACACAGTGTCAAACTTTCATAAGCAAGCAAACACCAACCAGGCTCAGCCCATGCACTTCACAAAATTTGCTCTGATGGAGCAGAAGGCAGACAAGCAACTTGTCTACATAGTTTATCTTAAAGTTTCAGCTTTTCATTCTCTACTTCTCACAACACACATAATGGGAAGCTCTCACTGACAGTATGTAAAATAAATATTAGTTACTAACAGTAAATGCAGAAAACCAGATAAACTAATGTGAGGCCAAAACAAAACCCTAAAAAAACCAGACAGACAAAAAAAAATTATGCTATTCAAGAAAAAATAAACAACTAATCTGAAGAAAAATAAATGGTGATTACTAATACATTTCCTATTTCTTAGACAAAGGTTTCAAGCCATCTATTTCTGTAATGGAAGATGACTCCAATGCCTGGATGCATGATGGATCCGAAGGAGGAAACCTGACAAATCCCAGCTTTAGAGAAACATACACTTCCAAAAATCCTCACCCTAATAGGTCATGTTAGAGAGCTGGCCAAAAGTGCTCCACCTAAGGACAAACTAAAATGTGCTAATACGTCAGAGGCACCCTCCTTCACAAAGGTTCCTCTGTACAGAAAGCAGCAAGCCTAACAAGAATGGAAACATGTTCATTTGCATTCTGATAAAATAGACACGTTGAGCTAAATTAATGTTTTTGGATTAAATTATTCTTCCTGTTATTTTGATAAATACAGACAAGTTTCATCCAGTTCAGCCTGCCACACAGCTTTCAAGCAGTGCAAATGGCACAGAGATTCTGCAACCAGCTACAGCCTCAATAAAGTGTAGTCTCTTTTTGGAAGTGTCCCCCTGCCTCCTTCATACAGGGGTCCTGTCTGATGAAAACATGCTTGAAAAGGCCTCGGCAGCAGATCACAGCGGAACCGACTAAGGTGAATAGCACAGCAGGCAACGATACTGAACATGTTTGACCAACAGCTTCCACAGCCAGCAGCATACAATGAACACCCCTAAGGAAACAGCACTCTCATTTCAGAGATGGGGAAGCAGAGCCACAGAGATATTAAAGAACCTTGACTTCAAGTTTGCATAGATCAGAGATGCAGGAGCTAACAAAATCCAGCAGCTGTGGCTCACATGCCCTCACAGCACAGCAGACCACGCATTAGTCTAACCCAGACTCAAACAAGAGTTGGCACAAGTCAATACATTTTTTTAGTTTTTATTTTAATTTAACTAAAATGCTTTGGACACAGATTAACTCCCGCTGCAAGTCTAATATTGTTTTCCTGATCTTCAAATGTGAATTGCAAGAGCCTTACTGATAAAAGGATTGTAAAGGAAAAAAAAAACCACCCAAAACTGCTGACGTTTTTTAAGTGCCTCTGTAGTCTTTGCTATAATGCTGGGTTGTAGCTTCCTGCTTTAACACTGGTTATTGCTTCCTAAGTGAAATTTCAACTGTCTAACATAGCAATAAAATACACTAAGACTCTTTTTTTTTTAATTTGCCAGTGACAGAACATAAATCAGTTAATTGGAACACAGACCCTATGAACATTCATAAAATAAGAGTCTTCACTTGAACTACAGATCTGAAACATTAAAATAGCTACTTTAATACAACTTGCAAAGTTACGGTGGTACTGAAAATAAAATGTACTATATGAAAACCAAAAAATGAACACTGATAGCATTATACTTAGGTTGTGTCCCTTTTCAAAAACAAAAAAAACCCCTTTGAGCATTTACCAGTTATTTTCCAGAATTTTAATTTTTTTGTTTAAATAGTAATTTAAAATTGCTATTTTTAAACAATGAACTGCCTGAAAAGCAGCTTGATTAAGAAGTATTTATTGTGGTTGAACACTACTTTTTTATTATTTCTCCTGCTCAAATGGGCTAAAAGATCACCAGTGTTATCAAATAAAGAACTAGACTTGCCTTTAATGTCTAAAAAGTTTAATGTGAAGACTTAAAGAACTAGTCATCAACAGTAAATGCTTCACAGCCAAACATGTATCTTTCCCAGTATGTTATTGTATGTCGATCCCATAATAAAACAGTAAACTCACAGAGTTAACCACTAACACATGGAACCAAAGTTCAGCTAAAATGAAGGAAAAATCCAGAATAACTAAACTGATTCCTTCACATACCTTCTAGCTTATCCACAATTCAATTACTTCTTGGAATAAGAAAGGAGAGCTCACACACAACTCTCTTTGTAGCAGCTGATACAAACCCATAAGACAAACACTGGTTGATTCAACTGTATAGGGGGCTTGAGAGTGAAAAATAACCACTTGTTTCCCCTCATCTTTTCCTGACACAATAATATTGGAAAGTTTATGTTGTTTAGTTTTATTTTGCAAAGCAAGCAATGGAAAGGTATGAATGCTGATTTTAAGAAAGTGTCAGCTGCCACCAATGCTAAGAAATAAATACTTTGCCTACTAGCTTCACTCCAGCTACAGAATGTACAGCTGAGAAAAATGATAATTAGTTAATCCATGTTGGTAGCTTGTTTACATTCTTTTACCAAATATGATTTCTGGGTTAAAACATTTCAGTCTTATGCATTTACCAAAATAAAATAAAATAAAAAATTCTTGAGGTTTTGTGCATTAAAGTTTAGTGACTATTCTTCAACCCAAAATTTCTTTACAACTGGACTAAAAGCAGGCTGAACTACTCTGCAAAAGATCACATACTTAACACAACCTGGTCACTGCAATTTGTCTCATTAGAATTAGTTTTAATTTGTACAGCATGTTACACAAACTCTATCCTACAATGTTTTACTGAATTGAATAACACAATTAAAGGAGTTGAAGTGTAACAGATGGGGAAAAATTAGAGAGTATAATCCAAAGAGAATAGGTATCTCTAACACATAATAAAAGATAAGTAAATTAGTGGAGAATGATACAAGTCAGCTTTTTCATAGAGCAAGAGCTGGAGGGAAGATAACTTCTACAGACAGTGAAGAGAGAGGGCAAAGGCCCCAATGTTTACTAAGGGAAGAGTTTTCAAGGCAAAATGGGGTAACATGCAAAGAGATAGAAAGACAAAGGAAATCCATAGGGGAAAAAAGAAGTTTACTCAATTATAACTGTAACAATTCCAGCACAGAATATTAATATTCACAGTGTCTTCTTCTTTTAACTAAAAGCTTGACATTCTCAAGGAAGCTTTGTTGTCTCCCAGAGTTTCTATTACAGTCCACAACAACTTGCAATGCCTCAAACCCTGCTTAACCTCAAGCATGGCATAACCGGGATCATAAAACCAGCAGCAGAACGGCTGCAGTGCAGATTCCCTTCTAATTGCTACAGTTTCTTCTTGCCCATCAATACAATGACCCTTCAAAGAAGTGAGCAATATTACAGTTAATCTAGTCACATCCTCTTATGCAGTTCCAGCCACTTATTCTCAGGAAGCAGTGCAGAAGGGTGCAGATCTGTCTCTTTTGCAATAAGCATGCAATTGCAAAGGCTGCTGTGCCTTAAAAGTGTGTTAAGAAGACTGAGCCAAGATAGTGATCACCATGCTTGAGGTATGCAAGAAACGGATCTGAATTACTTGCATGGTAAATGTATCTGGAGATATAAGAGCCAGTACGCGCAAGCTCAAGGATGCAGATGTTGAAATCAGATCAAAACAGACTCTGTAAATATATTCAACCACATTTTAAAAAATGTCTTTGTATCACATTAAGCTGGCCTTTCATTTACAACAAAGACAGAAGAATTTTTCCTGCTCTGCCAAAATTGCGTGGCAGTTTTTTAATGGTTAAAATTAATATTTAACATTTTCAACAGCTAAACACTATTCTTATCTAAGAGCTATTGCCTAGTATTTCCAAAACTTTTCAATATTAGCATTTTTCCTGTTCTATAGATGGATTAACAAATAACTGAGTTAGCTGTTGAGGACAATTCAGTAACTTTGAGCCTTGTAAATATGCAAGATAAATTCAAGATATTTATAATCTTCCAGATGGGAAAAGCATTGACCAAATCAGCCCACTACAATGGTAGTAAGAACAAGCTGTGGCAAGCCTGACACATCAGCACCTCTATGCTCAGGAGGGGCCTTACGCACTCAGTGAAGCAATAGCTTCTCCCTTTCTGTATGCTCAGTGTAAAAGATGGTTTTTACCATAAAGCAACAGTCATAACTCTCTGTCTAAAAGGAAAAATTGGTAAGTCATGTTGCCAATGGGCTACAAGGCAAGAGCTTAAGAACAATAGTATTGTATAGCATTTACTCTGTGGAAACTTGGCATCATTGCTGATTTTCTAAAAGGAAAAAAACTTCTTCCTGCTGCTACTGCAATAAAAGTTGCAGTATAGATGTTGACAGTATCCGAGTTCTGCAAAACAAGAGCAGGTCCTACAGATGTTTTGTACCCTGAGCAATGCAAGGTGATTGTGTTTTTGCTAAATATAATACAGCTGGCTCTCAATTCATGCTCTGAGAAGCCATTGAGAAACTCTTTCTAGTTTTGTTTTGTTTGTTTTAAGGGAGGGAATTTGTTTTGTTTGTTTTAAAGGAGCTCAAAAATTCCAGTTAAACCAGTCCTCACTGCTTTCACACAGTCACACACTACTGCACAAGTACTACTGCTAAGCTTCCAGATGGAAAACACCATGATTTCTTTGTTGATCTGGTTTTACTGTGAGGTGATAGATGCTAACGCTATACTTCCATACTTCAACATTCACTCAAAGCTTCACGTAGTCTAATTAACCTAAGTCACATACACATACTCTCATTCTGAAGAACAAGACACTGAACAGAGGCTGAGCTTAAAGATTGGGGAAAGGTATTTGCTAAGCAATCAATGAGGAAAAATATCTCAGCAGTAGATAATTATTTTAGCATCATCTTCTGTGTTCTCCAAGGCCAAATTAAAAACTATCTGTTAATAAAGACCCTTCAAGAGATCTGACCTGCATGGACTTTGACAGATTCATGACTTCTGTCCTGACACAACTACAGAGATCACTTAGTACATGGTGAAGTCTTTCTAAATGTTTAAAATAACAGAGGATACACATTTGTGCATACTTCTTAAGAGGTTTTTAAAAATTTCTTAGTCACTTCAAACAACAAAAAAAATCCCACTCTGTTTCACTAAATTGGACACAGTGCTACAACATTTGGCTGTCAATGCACCCAATACAAAACCAGAAAAAAATTAAATCTACCAGAGTATCTCTTACAAGGTTAGTAAATGTTTTTATATTATTTTAAATGAACTGTAAAAATAATCTATGTGTCAATGCCCAATTAAAGGCAACATTTGTCTTTATGACTTTTACAATTCTTCCTGCCTCCTCCTGCCATTTCCAAAATGCCAAGCAAACACTGATCAGGCAGCATTTAGGAGACTTATTTAAAACCACCCATCTTGAGACAGATCAGAGTTTTCATTTTAGAAAGCAGCATCTCTTTTGTCTTTTGGAACATACATACAAAAATTAAATTTTACCTCAATGTCTTTATGCTCAACATTGGATATGTCCAGAAGCAGGAATTGGAAAGTAACTGATAGCGGGCTCAGAGGAAACACTTGAAGAGAAGCACCCCTCTAGAAATACGATAAAGCTTCTGACTAATACATGACAATAAGGCTTCTTTATTAGTAGTGTTTAATGTAGGTCTTCAGTGCTTTACAAAATCGTATCAATATAATTAATTCTTCCTTTTTATAGAGGGGACAATGAAACACAATGAGAGGCAGTATGTGACTAGAGCAAGGTACTCTAACAGGGTGCGGGAAGAGACCAAAAAACCCTCAACCTTGAAAGTCATATATATTAGGCATTCCATTTTATCCAATTTATACAGTAAGTCTTACCACATTTGGTGAGATTGGCGTGCCAGCAGAGAAACAGCATGCACAATTCTGACAATGTATTTAAGAGAGATTCATTTTGATAGAAAAATCTTTTACTGTGACATTATCCAGAACTACTACACATTTGCAACTAGATCACTGACAAAACAAAGTGATCCCAATGTGATGTTACTTCTATGCAATACCAAATTCTACCAATGCATTTCTATTACACTGTTCTCCAACCAAGTGAGATTACAACACAGAGGCACTAAAATTATTTAGTAGGAACAACACACACCTCAAAGAGGTAGGAGGGAAGCACTGACATGAGAGGAAAGAAACGAATCTCCCAGTGATTTTCCTTTTTTGTAAATATTTGCTTGCTGCTAAAACAATGTGAATTCAAAAAGCTCTCTTGCTGCTTATTAATGTTAATACTTCCTAAAGTGGAAATTCAGCTGTATGGATGCTCCTTTATTTTAAGCTAATTTAAAAAAAAAAAACAAACAAGTTTTATACTTGTGACCTGCTGTTGACCTGTTTTATACTTTTGTCTGTTGAGTTGTATTGGAAAGAAATCTTATGCATTTGCAAATTCTAAAAATCAGTAGGCAATATTTCCACTCTCTGATCTCCACAGACCAAAAATCATAGAATCATAGAATCATTTTGGTTGGAAAAGACCTTTAAGATCATCAAGTCCAACCCTTAACCTAGCATTGCCAAGTCCACCACTAAACCATGTCCCTAAACACCACATCTGCACGTCTTTTTAAATACCTCCAGGGATGGTAACTCAACCACTTCCCTGGGCAGCCTGTTCCAATGCTTGACAACCCTTTCGGTGAAGAAATTTTTCCTAATATCCAATCTAAACCTCCCCTGGTGCAACAAAATGAACCCCTGTTTAAGCCCAGCCTGACCACTTAGCAAAAATATATTTGCAGTTTATTGGTTATATCTTTTTAAAAATATGGTGAGTTTTTACGAGATAAATATGTGAAATCATAAAGTCTGAAACATGAGCTAATGAACTGCACCGTCACTGGATAACTGATTGATATCTGGAGGAAGACTCGCTCTTTAATGATCTTTCTTGACCTAATTCTGCCTTTGTTAATGATGAGTATTTTTATAGTAAAGAATTTTTTGCACTTTACGGATATATTCAGAAAAATAACTCCCTGACCAGTTCTATTCTGGTGGACCTAACATCACACAGTAGAATGAAAATTATGGTCATAATAGTATTTGTTTAATTCAGCCTGTGATCCTGTACTTTAGCTATGAAAATAGACTATTTTCATAGGAGTAAGTAGTAATTGCATGTGTAAAGATCTAGGCTTTACTTTTTATGAAGTTCTCCTGAAAGAGGCCAATTATTTAATTTGTTTGCATAATCACCGTAGGCATTTCTGTGGCTATACAAAAGTAATAAAAGTTATACAGAATCCATGGATAGTAAAAACAACTACAGTGACGTTCCATTTATTCTAGTGAGGCAGAAATGAATTGCAAATTATTTGAATGCACTGCAGTGAGAAAAACAATATTCTGGTTATAGCTAAGTCCTGGTTATCAAGAGGCTATTATTCTGTGGTAAAAAGTGTACCAGTGTAAGAGTGGCACACTATTGCTTTAGCTGTAATAGAAGTTTTAAAAATAAATTATAATATTGGACCAATAATGTCTATTGCAGTGATATTCAGCAGTCTGTACTCCATTAACAGGTACTGAAGCCCTAGACAAAGGATGAGAGAGTTTTATGCATCTTGTCCCTTCTTTCTTTCATAATATTTTAGCGTCTATTTTTCTTCCACAATATCACCTTTATGTATCTTTCCTGCTATGAATCGTTTAGTCCCTGAAAGCCTCTGTGAATCACTGCAGATGTAAGAAGATACAGCTCAGACTGGTTTGTAGCCTTAATTCATTTTCCTGTGTGGATATGACATCTAGATTTACTAGACCAAGATGTAATACCACAAAGTGGTTAACTCTATTGGGGATATTAATGCAAGATGCAACTGTTTAAGTAATACTAGCTTCTCCTTTTTATGGTAGGCTCCGCGAACCCACAAGCTATTTCAGAGCAGGTCCATCCTGACCATTACAGCTGAATGATACCTACAAACCTCATTTTGCTACCTTATCCACACGTACAGGAAAAGATTCACTGAAGCATAACCAAATTATTTCTTTTTTTCAATTACTATCCAGGTAGGTAAAGCACCTTCAAGCATCCCACTCCATGCACAGAAAGTTTATCATTTAATAGTGCTATGCTTTAGAAAAAGGCATCTAAATAGAAGATAGGTGTTTCAAATACAGAAAATAAAGTATACTAGTAGAACAAACATGCTAACTAACATAACATAGACCTAAACCTAAATTACCTTTCAGCTAATGTGCACACAAAATGATAAATTCCTCCAAAAAAAGAAGTTAAACTTGTAATCATGTCACTCAGCCTATTGAGTGTTTTGTTATTTTAATGCTTTGGTAGATCACCTACCAAGGAGTTAAACCTTTATTGAAGACTAAGCTAAAATCAAGACAATTCACATGAATTAACAATCTCCCTAGGACTTCATTGCACTTACAAACAAGCCTGGCCTGAATAAGTTGCAAACTGAGTTAAGCTCCCTGAAGCCAACCAAACACTGCATTATGAAAACCTCCAGATTCTACTTTGAAAACAAATTCATTTTTTATCCCCAAACACCCGAAATACTCATAGGGAGATGTGAGCATGTCTGAATTGTGTACAGTAACTCTCAAAGATTCTTGTGGCACATTTTGAGCTTTATTCCTGAAGACAACAAGGAAACAAGGGCACTACTCTGATTCATCAGCAAATGCCTTGCTTCAGCGATCTGCACGAGGATTTATTTGCATAAAGCCACTTCCAAAAATGAACTCGGCTTTCCTCTGACTCACTGTCAAGCATGTTGCTGAATTTCAGATTGACAATGTCAGCTCAGAAAATTAAATTAAATGTAAAAAAGCTGATAGCTGACTGGGGAGAGTGAGGAGGGCCTCCTGCACAACAGACTCCAAAGGGAAGCAGCAAGAAGTCTACACATTGCTGTTTCATCATTGAAGCACTCTCAAATCAAAGAATACCAAATTCCAGAGTGATCTGATTTCATCACTGCTGGGAAGGATGATGACTTTGTCTAAAGTCCACTACAGCTATGTGAGTCTGCAGAAGAAACTATGCCTGACAGCAACACTTGGCTTTCAATTATCCCAGACTTAAAGTTTCTTCAATTTATGACACCTCTGTTCAACTACTTTAGCAAGCTTTTGAAAAAACAATTAGCTAAGGGGTGTCATGTATATGTAGCACTAAGTACAAAATGATTCACAGGAAAGCTTTTGATGGTAAAGATGCTTTGCTTTACTTTGAAAATACAGCCTGGCACTTGGAAAAAATTAAGTTCAAATGCAAAGGTAGAGAGAACTCACGTCACCAGACAGTGGAAGCCTCTGTATTTGCAGCTTTAGATGATGTATTACATTCAAATCATTATTAAAAGACAAACAATGCAAGTGATAATGGTGGCTCATAGCTCCCCCCACTCCCCGGCACTGATCTGACTAAGCTTCTGATGAGGAAATTGTCATCCAGAATTATTATTCTTTTTTAAATAAAATCAATGCACACTACCAAAGTGGGGGGAAAAAAAAAGTAACAACTCAGAAGTAAACTGATTGCCCAAGAACAATGAAACTAAACACGGCCATTTCTAGTAATGAACAAGGAGGCATGTTATCTCGCAAACTGTTCTACGTTACACATTCACACACAATTTAAAGACTATGATTTCGCCTTAAATCTTGTATTTAATACCATAAAATTTAAAACCTTTTCATATGACACAAACAGTTATATCTTATCAAAAAACAAATTTAACTTCATTATAAAACTTGGAAAGTTTACATTCTGATATTATTTATTCACATCATTACTTCCAGATGTACATACAGAAAACCAACAATCAAGAGGCAGAACCTAAGAGTCATTAAAAAAAAAAAAATACAATTTCTGCATCGCAGTTCCATACACAGAGGGTTTTATTTGGTTCCAGAAAGTAATTCATAGTGGAATCTGTTTTTATCCCAGCTCAGATGCAATCACTTGCCCTTTCTTTGAACAGTTAATTTCTGGAAAGACAATTCTAAATACTGAGGAACTATGTCTAACCCAGAAAGTCGTTTTCTAACTAAACCTATCCCACCCTGTTAAATTTCTATGATTATGCTATAGATTATATACAACTATAACACATATGGTTCCAATGTTGTTTCTAGCTTGCACTCGTTGTTTGGTCTTTCTAAATCATAGAACATAAGAATGATATAAAAGAAGAAAGGCAAACCAAATACTAAATGGTAGGGTTGGGATGCATTACCAACACTTTACCAAAGACAGTAATACAGCAGAAGTATAGTTTTACATCCATTAAATATTTTGAATTTTCACATGTAACATACATGCTTTGATTAGTAATATTAAACAAGAGCCAAAATATATTTATCCATATATGAAGTATATTTGGAAGTATTAAACACACCAAACATGTATGTCATCTTCAGAAGGTTCTATATTAATACAAAAATAGAAACAAAACAAAAAATATTTTCAGTAAACACTGAGATGCTGATATTAGCTACTGCAAGACAAAATTCACTATAAGACAGAGGAGACTATTCCTTCAGCTTTTCCACTGTGTCTGGTAATTAGAAATATTTTAACAAAGTCAAAATCATACATCACAGGAAAAGATCAGTGCCATTTTCCTGCAATAGCCCAGAACTACTCCTACTGATTATTTTAATAAGTTCTATACATTAATCCATATGCTACCTCCCTGTGGGTTTACGTGATGATTTTGTTCAGTTCATATGGTAGACAGCATCTCTCATAGAGAAGTCAGCAAGAATGGGCTCATTGAAATCTTCCATTCAGATACTGACCCCAGGTTACAGTCACAAGACATTCAATAATCACTGCATGCTTAGCAATGGCTGCTGTTCAGCCCAGCACGTCTGAGCTTTTAAAAATGAGAAGGCCCAAATGAACACACTCTAATTCTCTCAGTTTTAACTCATCGCCTTCAAACCAGCCCTGAGAAGTGCAAGAGGGGAGCAGGAAGGAACGTAGTGCCAGCTGGCGAAGCTAGTGGGCAGGAAAGTTCCACACTCCACCTTCACTGAGGGCTTTGGCACACGACTTCTCGCCTCTGGACCAGAGGTGACTGTTTTTAGCAATGCCATAGTGCCCATGACTAAATAGATAGTAACGTATTTACAAAGAACAAGTTCTAAGCTGACTGAATAACCTATTAATATTGAATTAAGATTTTCTTTTCCTTGCACACATCTCCTTTGGTTATCAAAGTCAGGCGTTCTTATTATTTACGGAAACATTTTTCACTTTATTGTATTGAATTGGAGGCTTAAAATGTAGATAAAAGGTAGAATAAAGTGGTATCAGTGCATTGCAATGGTACCTGAGGGAACTTGCTTCCTTCAAAGGCCACCTGCATGTTATAGAAATAACAACAATGCCACAAAGACAGCGGAGTTTGTCTTTTCAGAGCAAGTTAATTATGTGAATTTGTGACTGAGACTTATGATTACATACATTCTAACAGGGGGAGGTTTCCGCAGTGGTCAGAAGTGACCCACTCGTGTCGAAATCTCTCTCCCAGCTCTGTCTGAGAGGGTTTCAGCAGAGGCATGGCAGCATGGCCCCTGCATACTCCACCACTTGCCCCTGCGCCCATGGGGGCAGCTGCAGGCCACGCTGCTGGAAAAGGCTGAAGAACAGTTGTCCTTTTGGCTGAAACATACAATACACTAGAACTAGACATGCTCACGAGTGGCCAAGTGATTTTAAAGCTAATTTTTAAAATTTCTTTAGGGTATTTTCTTCAAAAACAAAATAGGTGGCCTATGACCCTTCATTATCACTGATAAACCCTTACTTGGGAAGTTTCTCATGCACGCTCCTTGTGTGGCAAGGCTGGAATGGGAAAATACCTACTTGACTGTGTCCAGTCCCAACCCAAAATAAAGGATTTCCAATGTGTTTGTAGGAATGAAGAGTGTAGTCACAGAAGCCAAACAGATCCAAGGTTTTTTGTTTGTTTTTCTCTAACTCTATAAGCAAATCCTGCACAAGACACTTAGGAGCTTTCTGCACTGGGAGTTTCTGTGCATCTGAGACTTCCACACTGCAAGCATCTTTGCTAAGATAACATAAAATTTCAGAGCACATAGTTAATGTTCAAATAGCAGAATATATTGATTCTCTGCCCATCCCCTAGTATCTTAAGTTTACCCAGAAGACTATTTTATTTAATTAACTTGGTGCTTTATTGATATAAATATTCCACTATTGATCATAAGAGAAGCTGACGCATGTTTGAGTCAGGCATACATCAGATCCATTTAATGGAGCTCCACTTAGAAGAGTAGTTGGCTCTAAATCAAGGTAAATGGTAGCAAGTGCTCCTTTGGGATGACAGGGCTTAGCTGAATCTATAACATTTTTACAGAGCTAGTTTTTTTTAAAACCAGAAAGCATATGGAAATTAGATATGAAAATGGTCTCTCCTTGCACGTATCAATTAAGCATGTCAATACCTTAATTAAATTGCTCAACTTAATGAGATTTATACCAATGAATATGTTTTATAGTTATAATAGCTTTTTTGGCTACTGTTCAAGATGTCAAATAAATTGTGAAAAGAGGATTAAAAAAGTAGTAATTGACATTCTGAACTGAAGCCAGTGTTTTTTTCTCTCATTTTTTTCCTTCATTCATGTGATTTTGGAGAACATATAAATAAAGTAATGAACCCTGTAATAGCTCTGCTTTAAAAAATGTCTTTCTTTTCCAGTTCTAATCCTTCTTATCAAATTCTCTAAGTAGCACACCACTTGAATTAAGAAGCACTTCAACCTAAATGATTATAGGCCTTTTTCCCCTTTGAGGCTCACTATTATGCCTTTCCTCCAAGTAAAAAGGAAGCAAAGCGTTTCTATCCAGACATGCAGTTACTATAAAGACTTCTGTATCGGACTATGTTAGCATAATGTCTCAAGGTGCATGGATCTTACCCCACCAGCAATGGGGACTGCTACTCCCATCCTGGACCTGCTTCAATTTTGTATCCACCATCTCTGGCCAAACATAACTTTCCAAATATAGACCATACCTGAAGAAGTTGTGAAGAAGTGTCAGAAAATATGTTTTGGAGAAGAAGCTCTTCCAGTCCTTTGATGCTTCACAGTGCTCTGACTTGCTATTGCAAGCATCATTAAAATAAATAAAAAAAAATACTAACCCACTACTATTAAAACATATCTCAAAAAAAAAGAAAAATATATTTAGTTTGCAAGCTGCCAACCCAGGTCTTGCTGGCCTTACTAGCTTCCCAGTGAAAGGCAAACCTAAGTAACACCGATCAGAAACACCTGCTGTACTGGAAACTCTAGAATAATGAATCCCAATTTTGCAGGTTCCCAGCTCAGAAAAACAAAAATATACAACACAGCCTTAGAAAAAGACAGAATGAAAACAAATGTCTCTTGCACTCAGAAGGATGGACAATTCTTGTCTAGGGGTTAAAGAAAAGTGTTGGATGCTACCTTTCCTGGCATAATTCCTGGCTCCATCCTAAATATACTTTTGCAACCTTTACAAAGTGATTGTCTCAGTGACTCAGTTCTCTCTATATAGGTGAGAAGTACCTAACTCACATGTAAAAATGTGTATGTATTCTCAAGTGAGAAGTTTTACAAAAGTGCCTTCCCTGTAATTGCTAGCAGACCCCCTCAGCAGGACTGCAGGTGACCAGACAATGCAAAGCACCTTTTCCTGTGCCAAAAACAGACTAAGGAAAAAATTCTGTTCATGTGTGATTCTCTCTATCATTGCCTAGTAACAAATACAAAAAAACTGAAGATAACAAAAATCATCCCAGGGGAGCTTCAAATACAAAAACCCTAAGTAAAATAAGAGCATTTATTATTCATTCATCTTTTCTTTGAGCTGAACGATTTACTGAATTTTATTAGAAAAATAACATCCAGCTCAAACCTTTGCATAATTTAAATTTCAGGTTTCTATAGATTACACTCCAGATGGGAGATTTTGCCTGTAAATATTTCAAGAAAGTATTTATTTTACAGTCATTCTATGATCTGTACTGGGCATTGTAAAAACCTTTACTAAACTATAATTAAAAGCCAAGTATGACTTCACAATGGTCATTCAGAACTAAGAAAAGTAGCAGCTATATGCTTTTTCATGTCAGTCAACATCTTCTGGTCAGCTTCCCCAGACTTTCCCCACTCCAAAGTTACCAATAGTATTTTAAATGATACACTTGAACAACAGTGAGACACATGCATTACAAGTGCTTTGACTTTATTTCTTATCCTTATCAAACGTTTCTCTGTAATGCCAATCTAATTTTTCTCCTTTGTCAAACCATTAAATTGATTTCTTTAGCTGAATTCCATGGCAGCATCTTCTGTGACAGTGAAGGATAAAATCCTTGATATATAACAGTTTGTTAGGTTAAAAAGTCCTAAGAACGATGGCTGACGTATCAGGAAAGAAGAGCAGAAATAATTTATATAAGCCTCATCCTACCTCTCTCCACTATTCTTATAAATATTCAAGATTTAAACTGATTTTCAGTTGGTTAACACAAGCAGAATTTGCTGTCTTTATAGCAATATTTCTCATATACTGAAGTACCATTATTTAAATAAAATATAAAATAATTTCTTATTTGATTAGGATACCCACTCTTTTCTTCATATAGTTGAACTACAACCAATTGTTTTCTGTTGAAATTGCATTGTTCCACTTAGATTGTTCAACTACATTCTGAACATCACAGCTAATCATTTCAGTGCAGCTTTTTATCCTTTTACTACAGTAGTCGACAGGTAATGCTAAAGAAATACCAAACACTAATTCATCATACATTTCTAAATTTATATCTGATAAAATACATTTCAGGAAAACACAACCCATTCCAGCCAGCTGATGGCCTCAATAAGATGTTATAACACAAAAAAGTAAAAGCTTTTCCACTTGCTTTATCTGCTGCGACCTCTCCATTAGCAGAGTCTCTTCATTACAGTATGTGTGTGAATGTGTCTGTATCCGCAACTGTTTTACATCTAACCAGAAATCAGAGACCAGTGTGTTAGAATTGGTGTCTTACACTGTTGCTTACTTTCAAGAGGAGTCTGCTTTCTCTGCAAATGAAGAGCAGCTTTGTGATATTCCACTTGCCTAGTTAAATGCAAAATTTGACAGATGAGCAAAGCATCATTAGATTTGTCAATAGCAGCAAGTTTATGTGCTACGCTGTTGCTGGAGGCTTTGGACTAGGGAATGAAAAAAAATGACAACACTCTCACATACTATTTGCATTTAATGCAATTCATGCTTATAAAGGAAAAAAGTTCATTCTTTTCTTTAATGGTTGACTTTAAGCCCTAATATACTGTTTTAAATACTGCTTCCAAAACTCAGACCATGATGAATGTGTTCTTTTCTCAATATTCACAATTGCTTTTTTTTTTTCTTTGTCTGCACTGATGACATTAAATTGGTTTGTTATCCCATGGTACACTCTTGAAATATCTTCCCTCTTTCATGTACGCCTAAATTTAATTCTCATGGTCATTCGTGAAACTGCAGATACAAGGGTAATATTTTTAACTTAAATAAAAACCATTAGAGTTTTATTTTTTACTTCATTTAAGACTAAACTTCATTTTATGTAAAAATGTCTGCCAGATGTGACATCTCAATATATCGCTATTGAGCTATCGACACCAGTATCTACATGATTACCAGAACTTACTTTAATTTTTAGCTTTCCTAGGGAATGTCAGAACCCAAGAAACAAAGAAACAGAATATAACAAATTGACAGGTTATATGTAACTTTTAAACAGGCATTTATTTCCCAAGTTTTTCATCCACTAAAAATGAAAAGCGTCACTAGTTTCAGCTTAGGCAATACTATGGAGCGAAGCTGAAAACCCCTGATAATTATTGAAGTGTTCCACATTTACAGAATAATAGGAGGGATTTGATTAGTTATGAGAGAGTAAATTTAATTTTTCTTCACGGTATTTGCTGTAAGCCAACTATACAAGTTTGTTATAAAATATGCTGTGTTCTTCATTGAAAAGGATGCACAGAGTACATGTATTCAAAGGAAAGGAAAACATCTAATCAAAAGACCTTATGCAGGACCAAACCATCAGTCATCCTTAATAGGAAAGCCATATTAGACTATTTAAATGTTTGACTGATTATACCTAATCATTTGAGAGAAAGATTGTTTTTACCTCAGTGTTAATGAGACCTAAGATTTGGGTAGCTGACTCCAAATCACGGAAACTACAGAATCAAAGCTGGAATGCCCTAATGAGCAGATTTTCTCATTACTAAAGAAGTTGCTCAGGACTTTTTTTTTTTTTTTTTAATAAAAAAAGAAGTTACAGGGGTTTTTTGACAATTCAAATGGCAGACATGACTGCAACATGAAACTCAACTACTTAGATGTCATAATATTTTAGGCCAGTATCTCAAAGGCAGTATTCTCTGCAAATGACAAATTGCAGGAAACCCAGTTTTGATGTAACACCAAAAGACACTGTCCTTGGTGCAGAAGTGTCAGTAAATATTTTCTGGAGAGGTTCTTCCAGTCCTTTGATGCTTCACAGTACTCTAACTTGCAATTGCAAGCATCAGCAATATATTAAAAAAAATACTAATCCACCTCTATTAAAACATAACTTCAAAAAGAAAATGATACTCTGTTTGCAAGCTGCCTCCCAAGATTTCACTGGCCTCCGTGGCTTCCCAGTGCACCACCGCTCATGCCACTCAACATCTTTGCTGCAGTAAACTTGCAATTAAGGCCTCAGAATGGAAGACTTCAATTTTATAAACAGAGAACAAGGTTAATTTACTTTAAAACTAGGCTTACAGCACATTCCAAAAGAAATAACTGTTCTTCGAATAAAACAGAACTACTGCTTTAATTAGTTATTACTTTAAGCTTTACAAGATGAAGAAGTATATTTTACTTAAATGCCAAATTATTATTAAAAACATACTTGCCAAGGGAGAATAATTAGACAATATGTGTCTCATTAATATATATTTAAAATAATAAAGATGTTTCTTCAAATCTAAGTGTGCTATTATACAGAAAAGAAAGTCGCAGTAATATACAGGTTGTTAGCAGATAATGCTCTATTATTCCTTCACTTAACTAGTGTTCTGTAGGCTGAAATAGAAAACATATTACAAATATTGTCTAAAACTAAGAAAATATTTTAATGTGTAACAGTAATACTAAATACTTTCTTTTTAATCAAATCGGCTAAGATTAAATGAGCCAAGGATGCATACAGTCAATGTCTATCGGATAAGGGATCGACTTATTGCTTACTAATGGAAAAAGGAAGAAGATTACCCAATATGCTCCACCTTTCTGGCGGGTCTGGTCACAGGTAGTATACGTCAAAGAGTTTCTCCATGTATGACACGGGTATAACTCTTGCTTACCTGTGCCACAGTGAAGTCCATTCTGTCTTACCATCACAACAGTAGCACAGCACATCTAAAACTTGGATAGCATTTCTTATTTTCCACTTCAAATGGGAACTTTTAGCATTCAAACCAGAGTCAGAAGTGCAAGCCCAGTACTACTCAGCTTGCATTAGAGCAGTATATATCAGGGTGCCTTAAAATGCAACATGTCATTTTTTCAACATGCAATAAAGATGTTACAAAATACTACAGATACATCTAGTGGCTATCAAATCCTTTTTTCATGAGCTCCTGGTTATGAGCAGAAAAGGTTTCCTTAGATACCTTTAGCAGCCCTAAATTAAAAAAGGTTCAGCTCCTTCCATGAAAGAAGGCATAAAAAAGTGCACCTAATTTAAAAAAAAAAGGTCTTTATATAGCAGGTTGACCTGCCACGTTCCACTTTGGAGGGGAAGAAGAGGTCAGCATTTGCATTTCTTTCTGTCTCCTCACCCTTTCTTTCACAGTGCTTATAAATCAACCAACAACTCTAAAGCAGGCTGAACATTTTCTAAGGGCAAGGCTGTCTCCCGCACTGTGGTCATAACATTAGAAACCTCCATACGCTCCAGGCCTAGTTTAAAGATGATGTTCTTTAAGGTCCTGAGCTTTGTTGTCTTAGGGACAGCCCAGGCTTAGGCAGCTTCATCCAGCTCTACTGTATACGAACAGTCTGCTTTAAGCAGAAGCACATCACATCAGGAATGCTACAAAGCCTCCAAAAGAAAGAGGAAATGATCCCTGTGTCTCAGGAAAAGATCTTTTTGCTGGTAGCTGCTGGAGAACAGAGGACGGGTAGTTTGCTGCTTGAGTGGTGGCAGCTTTTCATTTCTCTCTCCCTTCTGTCTTGAGAGGGAAAAACATGAGTCTGTAGGGGGTTCACAATTGCTTTTTCAGCTTGGTATAGTGACAAAGGTTGGCAAGCCTCATTTCCAAAAGCAAACTTGATTTTCTCAAGGAAATGGATGATTTTCAGGTGACTTTATGTTTAAAAATAAGATTTATCCAAAATAACCTTTAAAACCTCCATCCTTTTGCCAACATTGCCAGGGCTCAGTGAAACCTCAGTGGTCAACTTTTATTGTTTGTTATTTGCAACCTATTTCATTAAGAAAACAATGTACTTTCTAAAGTCTGAACGCCCATCTTTATGGTTTTAAATTGCTGACAATGCCGATTGTTTGGTTGAATTTGTTAGGACTATGCATTTACCTAGTATTTTAGGATAAAACAAATTGTTGCTGAAGGTATTGTCTCTAAGCAAATATTATCCAAGTGGAGGCAGGAGAAAGAAACAATTAATAAAAGTAACTCAAATATGAAACTCCTAACTTCCTTTGTTCTTCATAATTTAAGAGCAGCTTACATTCTCATGCTTAAGTTAGGTCCTTATATCCTTTCAAGAAAGATTATACTGAAGTGTCATCTAGTCAATATTCTCTGAAGTACATGCAGCTATACATATATGCATTTTTAATAAACTGAAATTAAATTAGTGAAATTTTATGTTCTGGTACATGTTAATTAGAAGTATGTCATTATATGAGAAACCAACAAGAACAACAACAATACACACATGCCCTACATGCATACAAAACCTCACTGCCGTGTTAATAAATAATTAATGGAAATAGGGAAGAAAATCAAGAGAATTAAAAATTCCCTCAGTTTGAATCCAACTATGATGACCGATAAGGAATGCAATATTTTATTGTCAATGACCACTATTCATAGACTGAATGTCTGCAGCCTAGAATATACTTTTTCTTTTTTTTCTCCTGTGTTCTCATCATGTATGAGCCAGCCCGATCATTGCCAATATAATTTTTAACTTAAGACATTGGGACTTCTCATTATAAGTAACTAAACAACGTAGTGGGGCTGAGGAAGTCATAGAATGAAGAAGCTGATTTAATTTGCTTCTAAATTTCTCTGGGCTCTAACCAGCCTTGCATCCCACCACAGAGGAACAATAACAATAAGTAGGAGACCCACAGGGATGGCTCTCAGTCCCATCCCACATGCTCGAACAGTATCTATGTATTCCTCTCTGGTCACCTTTCCTTGCTTTCACCTCTTGCATGCTTCTTTTTTATATTTGAGTTTTGTCAGGGACTCCTTGTTCCTCCTTGCCACCTTTGCTTGAGTTCCTACTCATTGGGATGGACTAGTTGAGCTTGGAGAAGATAATCCTTGAATCAACACATTGTGCTTCTGGGATACTAAATGTCACCTAGAGCCAGTCTGAAACTTTTTGATTAACTGGAGTTTAAAACATTTTCATGTAAGGTCTCTCTAGAAACATTTTATTGTATTTTCTTTCTTGGTAATATCTCCTTATGAAAGCAGTCAACTAAACTCCTTATGTGATTAGGCAAATGGGGTTTGTCCTCTTTTCTATAGAGCATTAGAAATTTTGTCTTATGTTTTATCAATGAGAAGAGGGAGAAAAGGGAGAGGGGGGAAGAATGGGACTCCAACACATTATATACTAAAAATATTTCTAAAGCAGTCTTGCTATTGTTAGTATCGCTGCTTCCTTTTATCTCACTGGAACTATGAATGCAGTGACAGTGTCGTGGTATATCCCAATGCAGCATGGAGCAAGGGACGTGTTCTCATCTGTGTATATGCATCATTTACTATACTTTGCACAAAGCATTACCGACTGCCCTTCATTACTGCTAATGGAATCTCAAGGTCAACGACCAGTCATAAATGTCCATTCTAAATAAAATGTATTGAAGACACCCTGCCCAATGTCTTTTACACAGGTTTCTGGTGAGACTAGGAGTGTCAAAAACCCAGTTGACCTTTCAAGATAAAAAACATTGTCAGCTACATGGATTTAGATTTTAATCTCTTTCAATTAAGTGTACCCACTGAGATTATATATTTCTTGTAGGCTATTCACAGTTTGTGACATGTTTTATCAATATTCATTTTCTCTCCCCCATGCTCATAGTATTTCTCCCATGTGGTGGTCTCATATCATGCATATGTATGAGGCCTCTGGTGGGAGTACTGGTATTATAACAGTGCTGTAACACTCTTTGGCATTTTGTTATTAAAAAAATATCTTTTGTATGTTTATTTTGCATATCTCTTCCTTCTTGCACAGAACAGCCGTAAGTCATTAAGAATAACCCCACAATCTTCATCGGGCAGGATGAATAACATGTTTGAATTCATAAATAAAGAAGAAAAAAGAAGACAATCTGACAAAGTAAAAAAACAACCAACCAGCAAAAAAACCCACAAAGAAACAAAAAGATTCCCCCCTCCCCCACCTCCTGCCAACTCTTCTGCTCAGAAAGCTGCTGCACTGGATAGACTTAGAGCATCAGCAGTGATAGAGCAATGTGTCCTCTGTGCTAAGCAACATGGAAACTCACCCCAAGGTCCTAGCAAGCACTGATTTTGATGACATTCAAAATGAACTGCTGTCTCAAATATTTCATAGCTGTTTGTTATCATAGAGAGGAACTGATTTTCTGGAAGACGGAGAAGAAGGAAGAACTGACCAAAGCTACAGGTTGCCAGGACAGAACTATATGTTGGTTTTCTCCAATTCATTGGTGTTCTCCAATGAAAATAAATAAGTAATATGAAAATAAATTTTTGTACCAAAAAGGAAGTGATATTGAGTAGCTATCAGATCTTCCCTTCAAAAGGAAGGGCCTTTAATAACAATTCTTCAAACTCTGAAGAAGGGAAGCAGAGGACTGGGAAAGCACCAGATAATGGATCCTCTGATGGAGCGTGAGGCCATTATAGCAGACAGCCAGTTCAAGAACAAATTAAGAAGGAACATCTTATCAATGCCAGAACACAAGATTAGAAAAAAAGACAGGTTTACAAAAAAACCCAACCCAAGGCAACCCAAAACCAGAAAAATAGAGGCACATCCTAGAATTACATGGGAAAAAAAAACAGTGCTATCTGCACTTCTGATGGGATGGTCAGCCCAGCTGTAAGCCATTCATATGCTGACACATTACTTCATGTATTTATAAAAATGGCATGAGATTACACATGTAGTACTTTCAATGCTCTGACCATAGGATAAGAATACTTCTGGTATAGTTCTTTTTGCCCATTTGAAGGCCAAATAGCAATTTGCTAGCAGAGGTTGCAACACAGGGTGCGAGAATGCCTTGAAACAGTGATACTAGCTGACAACATAGAAGAGGAAAGCTGTAAATGGACATTGAATTAAATATAATCTAGAATTGTTCCTGAATGCTCATCTGTCCAATTCCAGCCCTTCTGACAGAAGCTCTACCCAAACAAAATAATCTTTTTCTAGTAATTATCTTCACTACTTATATTTATTTACCCCAAGGTCCGTTACTTCAGACAAAATAATGAAGGACCTGTTTCAGAACAGGGAATTAGAATATAGGAACATAGCAGAACAGGGAACAGGGAACATGGCAACTGGGAATTGGAGGCCCTAGCACATTTGTGCTATTCGGCCTTTGATCATAGGTGTAAATACTTAATTTCGTATCACACTAGTCACTTCTGCATGAACATACTATATTCCTCTACATTACATTCAGAAGTCTGACCAGTTTGGGTGATACTTAGAACATCAGCAATTGCATAAGGATTTATAACCTCTACTAGAACATAAGTTATAGCACAGGGACTTACAGCTTTTCCAAACGAGACTGAAACGGCTTTATTTATTTTGCAGATCTGAAAAGTTCTTTTTAGTTGTTTTTTTTTTCTTCAGTGTAAGAGAGAAACTTATTTTGACAGCAGAATGTACTGGATGATGTAAAATACCACATGTAAAAAAGTTTTGAAAATGTTGTTAAACATTTCATACACTGGATGGGAACAGGTTAACAAGAGAACACAGAAATGTTTTCATTTGGCTAAGTAATTTTTACAGAGTAAGAACTAGTCATACTGTATATGTACCAGTCTGTTTAGACCACAAGGGTTAATTTTATAGGGGGTTGTTCAAGCATATTGTTTGTTTCAAATGAGCTACGTTAGCCAGATGCCAACCCGATACAATAAACAGCCATGCCAAATCTAATGAATTAAGAAAGAGAGAACCACATGAGGAAATTTTCACATTAAATCAGGTAATGACAGGAAAGAAAAACTAAGATATATTCATATAAGTAAAAAAAGTCCAGCATTCAAGTTGTAGAGAGATTCTAAACATGAGGACTGATAATATTGCTGCCTTTATCATAGCTATGCATTTTACTCTAGTAAGTAAAAAATTATTTATTTTAACATGGAAGCACTGGGACTTTAAATAAATCCATATACCAGTAAATATTCCAGACAAAGGATTCATTTTCTGTTGAGGGATCAGAATAAATGACAAGATTAATTAAAATTTTATCATACTGTTTCTTAGAACAAAATTTTGCATTTAACTACATTGCTGTGTGGTTAATGCTTGCATCAAACAGGCCTACAGAGGCTTCTTGAATACAGGGAAGAAAAGAGCAGAAAAGGGATGGCTGGGCTCGTTATAGATGCTAATGCAGTTTAATGACAATTTTTTTTTTTTTTTTTTAAACAAGGTAAAAAATGATGTAGGAGTCCAACTGTGTTGCTAACAGAAGCTCAATGAGCCGCAAAATGACGGAAGTGTTGTGATGTGCATTATTAACCCAGTGCAAGATAAGCCACTATCAAGAAGAGTATTAATGGTTCAGAAACACTCACTACTCTTTCAGCTTCCACTATCTGAAATTATTTGCATTTTCAATCCCTTTCCATATGGATTAGTTAGAAGTGGATAAGTACCTGAAAGAAAATAGCCAGAGAAACAATAGATACTGTATATATTGCAAGGAGCAATATAAATTTTTTCAAACATTGACTGCACAGCCGTGCTTCTTTTTACATGAAGAGAGGTGGCTCTGCTGAATGTTATGCTGATGTATCCTGCTAGCTTGGGTTGATCCAATACAGGCTTTCTTGACTCAACAGCCCCACTGCCACTGTGGCAAAACTAAATGGGACCATCATTACCACCGCAGTAACCAATGCTTAGAATGAAATGCTCAGCAGAAGGATAAATGATATCATTAATGTATAACTTCCTCCTGCTTTACAAGATGCAAGCAGAATTTAAACCGCCCCCAAACCACTAAAACTCAGTAATATAAGTAACTATATGTTACAACATTGTTAGATAGTGACAAGATGATTAAAATTCAAGTCAGGATTGGATCAGCTCAGTAACACTAGCTCCCACATCTTCCCTCTCTACTTGTATATGTGTGTGTGAGCATACATAAACATAATATTAACTATGAGATTATATATATAAATTATATATATTTCAAATGCTATCACTAAAACACAGACCACATTTGATTAATTAGTTGCAGAAACTCTAAAATACACATATAACATATTCAAAATAAACATGGAAAAGCTGCATTTCATGAAGGAGCAACCATTATTTAGAAAAACTAACACACCATTACTAACTTTGCAGGTCTAAGCCTAAAGGTGCTATCAAATTATTACTATCATTAGAGAATAATTTTTGAATCAAGAATAATCATACCACATTATTGTAAGATTTCAGAGTAGACATAACTATGTCTATGTAAAAATTCAGCTCTGCTATACTGGAACCATTGGGTTATTCAGAATTTTGATTCCTGAACCATCCCTTTGTAATCAGGTTTCATGCGTAAGAATCATTCAGTTTTTTTCAGATTTCTTTTGGATTTTATAACACTAAGCAACTAAAATAATATAGGTTGGAAGGATATCTGTAGTTGTAGTGGGACAAAAATGTATATCAGTTTGGCTCATGTACTGTACAACTACACCCAAAACCCCAAAAGCTTTTAAAGTGTGTAAGTATTTTAGAACTTGCAAAATTAGAAATCAATTAAAATATATTTGCCAGAATGAAGCTTCTTTTTCACAGAGTGGCTGATGTCCCAGCCTTTGACATTACCACAAAAGCCCTATGAAGTTAAGCAGTGGTTGTGCAGTGCTGTAGTTTGAACAATCTCTTCTCTGTATTTAAGTGAACTTAGAAATTCTGTCTCATGGAAAACACATAGCTCACATCTCAGCATTAACCTCTTGGTGTCTTTTGCAAGAATTGTTTTAAAAGCCAATACAAGGTCTGTACGAAGTTTCTTTGTTAAAGATTATATAACTTAGCAATGGCTTTGTCCTACATAATGGCACATATATATGGTTTAGAAGATTCATTTGAAAATTCCAGTGGAATCACTCTTTGTCCTAGCAAATCCATACCACAAATGTCAGCCAACAATCCCACTGTAAAATGTTACCTGGTTTTCTCCAAGGGAGGCAGCCAAATTACCAATACACTGTGCAGAAGTCACTGCACTGAAATACCCTCTTAATCTGCAGTACTGCAACACTGATAATGAATGTTATCATTTGTGGTTTTGATGTTAGATGGAAGATAATAAGAAGTAAACTGCAGCACACAAAAGGAAAAAAGATATCTTCCCAAGGAGTAGATGATGTTTAAATTCAATACAGTAATAAAGGGTACTTGCATAGCAAGTAGGCAAATCCCTAGTAAATATAACAAATGAATCCTGACACAAGTCCATTTAATATCATAAAATCATAGAATTGTTTTGGTTGGAAAAAACCTTTAAGATCATCAAGTCCAACCCTTAACCTAGCACTGCCAAGTCCACCACTAAACCATGTCCCTAAACACCACATCTACACGTCTTTTTGAATACCTCCAGGGATGGTGACTCAAACCTTTCGGTGAAGAAATTTTTCCTAATATCCAACCTAAACCTCTCCTGGCGCAACTTGAGGCCATTTCCTCTCGTCCTATCACTTGTTACCTGGGAGAAGAGACCGACCCCCACCTCTCTACAACCTCCTTTCAGGTAGTTGTAGAGAGTGATAAGGTCTGTCCTGAGCCTCCTTTTCTCCAGGCTAAACAACCTCAGTTCCCTCAGCCGCTCCTCATAAGACTTGTGCTCCAGACCCTTCACCAGCTTCGTTGCCCTTCTTTGGACACGCTCCAGCACCCCAATGTCTCTCACATATCTCTTTATGCATGCTCTTTCCAGTAAAACTCCATTATGCCGATCTACTTTAACATTACCCTGTACTGAAACTACTGCCCTCGGCTCTGCCTTCCAGATAACTCTTAGGAACTGGGCATTTTGCTCCTGCCTCCTTGCTACTAAGCAATAAAACAGAAAACATTTTTAAAAGGTGATTCTGGAAGCATTAATGTTTAAGCATAACCAAAACTGTACCCTTTAGTGTTTGAGAACGCTGCCTGGGGATGTCATGAAGGAAAATACAGACACACCTTGTAGACGAAAATACAGACACACCTTTCTTATGAGTAAGAAAATACATGAACCTGTTTTGGAAAATGAAGGGGTAAAGTTCCTAAAATATATGGCCACTCTTCCTCTGTAAAAGACTATATAAGTATTACATAGAAGCTACATTACAAAGAAGTCTACTGAAGTAGAAACTGCTACCTTGCAAAAACCATGATCTTTACCCACGCCGACATCCTTTGCCCTAGTACCCTTTGCTCACAGAGAATGTGAAGAAGCTACTGAATGCAAATGAGATGGATAGAACAAAATGACCTCAAGTTCAAATCCTATAAAATACCTCCAGCTATGTTTTTACAATCTCTTCTTAGAGATACGTTTAATTAAAATAAAAGCATGATATATGCCACTGTGCAAAGCTATTCTGATAACCAGAGTAGCTAAGAAATAACGACATAAAAGTTCCCCTTAAGAGAGTTATTTTAGAAAGGCACACAGATTACTGCATCTGTGGCTTGTGGCCAATTTATCATAGACCTACGAAGTTTTCCAATGCTTCAAGCGTGTTTCAGGAAGAGGTTATGGAAAAAGACAGAGCTTTTTTCTAATCTCTGCTTTGCTGGGAGATAGAAAAAGGTATTATTCATGATATCATTTTGTTCCGAGGAAAATTTAAAAAGGAGAATCAGTACTTGGGCCTGCTGGACTTTAGCTGATGTTCAATATGATTTTAGTTAGAAAATACACATTTCTTATTTGCTTGTTGTGAGCTTGCCAGGGCAGGCTTGACATTAAAAACTATCTATTTTCTAAAGAAGGTGTTTGCAGAGAGGTAGTATATGCCACACCAAACATACCAGTATCTGCTCCTTATCCAAAGGTTGTGACAAATACAAAGCACATGGGAAAATGGAAGGACCCTCAGCCTCCTTGTGGTGATAGCAAAGTACTTTACTGGCCAGATCCTAAACATTTCAAAACACCTTTCCTTAATCTTTTTTATTGAGGGGACAATGGAAGAAGACAGATTATATTATCTATGTAAACACTTACATAGATGCTATTTTTGTAGACAGAAAGTAAGTTGAAAACCAAATAATTTTCATCTAAACCCTTCAACTTAGTAACATATTGCTTTGGGATGGTAAGCAAGCTCCTCTCTGGTTGGTAGGATGGAAACGGAGCAGGGCCACAGTCAATATGAACCAGCAGATTTTCCTCCAGCAGAGTTTGTAGGCCACGGGGCTCCTCTCCGTCTTCTGTCCCTGCAGTGTATTCTCACATCCTGAGTTGGCCTGTCCCTTCCATATTTTGCATTCAGTGGAGAGGAGAGTTTATTCTTTGCTGCTCCCCATGCCATCTGATTATTCAAGTCTCCTTATCTTCAGCATGCCTTCAGGAAATCAGACTGCAAATAACAGTCCTTCACAAACACTGCAAGAAGGATTGCTTTATGAGACTATTATGGATTGCCAACTATTAGACATAGCTTTCCCAACAGGGGTGGCCCCTGACCCTCACAGCCCTGGCCACACAACAACCTTGCAGGGCTGTCACCACCTCCTGGCAGTAACTAATGTATTGAAGTCACAGCTAGAGTTCACAGGTTTAAGCAGCCTCCTTTGCACAACATAATGATGTCCCACAGTAACTGTAGTGACGCATTTTTTAGACCAACGCTTTTTAATACTATAAAAGATCATTGCAAAGGCATAGGTCTGAATAACTCTCACTGAAACTTAACAAATACAGAAGTACTAATTACTAGCATACACCATGCAGCCTATTGCCAACCTCAGCATTAAGAATCTTTCCTTTGTGGTTTGTCAAAATTTCCAACTTGCTTTATGACAATTCTGACCTCCATAAATTTGCCACAACCACTGCACCTAGTTATGAGAAAGGTAAGCAGATGTTTTTCTGCAGTGATTACTGTTGTGGTGAAGAAGGACACAGGGCGAGGTTTGTTTTTTCAACAGCAGCTGTGCTGCTCACTGTTGCTGTCCCATCAGAGATTACTGCCCCTACTGGAATGCCACCAGGGTGGTTCAGGTAAACTCTCCCAGACCCACGTCTGTTGAAATGAGCCAAGTTAACACTGCCATTATTTATACAAGTTAAGCTAATGGTGCTGAATCAGGCAATAGACAAATTCCATGAACAGCTTAACCAGTGGACCCAAATGTACCCTAAGGGGCATCTGGAAACAGACTTTGAGGTGAAGACTAAGTAAGGGTCATAAAATTGCTACAAAATTAAGATTCTTTTTTTTTCAGAAATCTTAGGCAATCAGCAGTAGTTATACAGCTGGTGGCTGTCTGAACACAGAAGGACCATTCTTGAACTGGCAGGCCAAGCTTCCCACTCTTCATCAAGGCCACAAAGCAATAAAAATATTTAGAGGAGGACTCCTTAGAAAAACAAGCCTTCAGGGCAGGACATATGGATGAACTCTGACTAGCAGCATGTTACTACATTTTTAGGTGAGAAGATGACCTCAGCACATTTTTCTGTCTAAAAATAGCACTGAAAGGTGAAGAAACAGGCAGGTGTAAAGGGAACATAAAAATATTACCAAGTATCCTTGCATTCATTACAAAGAGCTGGATACACAATCACAGAATAGAGAATCATCTCAGTCACAGGTGAGTTTCGAAGGAACCTCTGGACATCATCTAGTTCAACCTCCCTTCTCAAAGTAGGGTCAACTAGAACACATTGCTCAGTTTCCAAATTGCTAAATTTGCTGTATTTCAATTTGTGCCCATTGCACCAGGCACCACTGAGAAGAGCCTGTCTCCCTCGTCATTACTCCCCCGCATCAGGTATTTATACACACTGATAAAATCCCCCTCTGAGCCTTCTGTTCTTCAGGCTGAACAGTCCCAGCTCTCTCAGCCTCTCCTCTTAAGTCGCATGCTCTTTGTGGCCTTTTGCTGGACTCTTACCAGTAAGTCCATGTCTCTCTTGTACAGGGCCACCCAGAACTGAATCCAGCACCTGATGTATCACACCAGTCCTTGCATCACCTGCAAGCTTGCTGAGGGTGCACTCTGTCTCACCTTCCAGCTCATTAATGGAGATGTTAAACAGTAATGGATCCAGTAACAATCCCCGGGGTAGCATCACAGGCTGACCACTGCCAGAACAAATTTTATGCTGCTGGTCACAACCCTTTGAGAGCCTGGCAGTTCAGCCAGTTTTCAAGCACCTCACTGTCAAATTCTCTAGCCCATACTTCATTGGTTTGTCTGTGAGGATGTTATGGGAGACACTGTTCTGTTACTGGTAGGAACGTCACTTAATTTTCCTATGCTAGGATCTTTGAACTTGGGGCAAAGTTTCGTAAGCCACAAAAAGAGCAAGGGCCAGCCCTCTGAGTCAATGCTGAACACAGATGTATGTTTTTAAATAGAACCAGACATTCCAGTTTCTCCCAGCAATAAAAGGTCAAGATATCCTTGTCATCTAACATACATGTTTCTTGCATGTATGGATGTCCACATAGGCGTCCAACTCTATCGATCAAGAAAGGAACAGAGAGTTGATGCTCAAAAATTTATTGCGTATGTTCTGTCAGTGACTCTGCTTTTCTTTGGGAATCCCATTCTCTAAAAGCCAGATACATTTCAGACATAATTTTCCAGTTTGTATAGCCTTAGGAAACATACTCTCTTAAAACCTCAAGCACAATGCACATAGTACACAAGCACAGTGTATGTATGGTACTTGTGCTACTAACCTTGCTCAAGTCTGTACTTAAATAAACATGTGCTGTAATTCAGAGATATTGACACATTTTCAGGCAACATTCTAGGTCAGATTTTTCATTTTAGTTAGATTTTGTCTTCACAATTTGAAAAGTTTTTCTTCCACCACTTCTGGTGGAGGCAAGTCTTAACTTTAATCCCCAACTATGCCAGTGCCTCTGCCAAAAAGACTTTGGAAAGTCACTCACCTTCTGCAAAATTATTAATAAAATTTATATCCTATCAATATAAATACACATTTTTATATCAATAAAAATTATATAATGGCTAGGTTACATCAGTTAACTCAAAACAGGAATGTCTTCAAAGCCGTCAAGTATTCTTAAGGAAATAGAGGCTTCTAATACAGGTTCTCTAATACTGTTGGTCTTAAAGCCTGACAGATTATTGATATAAATTGCATGTAATTAGCCTTATTAAAACCTATAGTACAATAAACCTGCTATATGAAGGAACTCACTACGTTAACTGTCTTTAGCACTGTTAAGTTATAACCCATACTTTTGCAGAAGATTTCGTGGTCTGATACAACAGTTTGACTATGTACAGTCCTCATCTTGCAGGAAGACAAGAATCTGTCCATAGAGGAAGTCTGTCATCAGTTTTATATGAGCTCCTTTCTGCTGCAAGGCAAAACATGTGTATTGGACAGGATGCAAAGACTACTCCAGCACAATAAAGGTAGTTTTTAAGCACCTTCCATGCTCAATGATATCTGTGAGGAGTCAAGAACATACAGAATAAAAGTTTGAGTGTTAATGTGCACCAAATAATGTGTGTATACATTATTAGAAATTAAGATACAAAAAGATTTTTCATGAGGAAAGGAATGCTGTCTCTCCCTCCCACATTTTGACAAATAAGGATCATTAGCTAGCAAGAAATCAAGAGAAACCTCTGTTGTTGCAATTATTTGCTTTGCTCCCATGGCTAAGACAGCTTCACACAGAACATCTCAAATATAGCAGTCAGTTTTCCATTCCCCGATATCTAAATGTAACACTATTTCAAAGATCACCTGTGAGCTTATTTATAACCAACCAATAAAAATAACTTTTTATTGTTATTGATATTCTAATAAAAAGAGGTGAATAACAAAGCCTGGTTACAAATTCCAGTTGTGCACCACCTTTCCTGTCTTTCCAGTTTACATTTACCCTCCAACTCTTCCCTTTCAAGCAGGAGCAAACACTCTTTCAGCCAAAGGAGAAGGAAGATGAAGCTTTCCAGTCTTCTCTTCTGTAAGACAACTTGGAAAGCAGGTGACTAGCATCAGACATTCTCTTCTGTTTGAGTGGGTTCAAAACCTGCCTTTCCCCATCAGAAGAGGGAGTCATTAACATCAAACTAGTGGCTATGCTGGGGAGGGCAGTCTCTTCTAGCCTCCCTCTTGAAGTTGTGCCATTGACAGAAAGAAAAATAAACTTTCCAGGAAGACAGAATCAGAAAGAAGCAGGACTAGAGAGCAGCAGTTAAGAGAGTTGCCTGGAGGAAGGAAAACCTGGGTTGCCAATTCTTGCTGTAAAGCTTTTTATATACTTTATCCAGTGACATATGTGCAAAAGTAAAACGTGAAGTGATCTCTTGGAGCAGGGAGTAGAAGCCAGTGGTTTCACAACAGGCACTAGGTTTAACCCTCATCTCCCCACCACCACTATAATGATTTCAACTGACTTTCAAGATGAATTGCTTCTGATTCATGCCTGCGTGAAGTCAGAGTAAACCACTTAATTAGATTAACTGATCTAATAAGCAGGGAGCTGCACAATGATCTTTAAGCTCCAGTTTTCCTCCCCCAGGGACATCCTTCACACATGTACCCAAAGGGACTTTTTACCATAATGGCAAACAAATTATCCCAAAGATGCACCCAAATCGCCTCAGCAATAACCTCTCTAGAGGTCTTAAAATCCTTTAGCATCAATATGCAGGCTTAAAAAGTAAAAAACCCAGCCAGTAACATGTATTAAAAAATCAGATGTGTTTCATTGTAGGTGAAGAACATAGTCCATTCTTTTAAATTAAAACAAAAGACATTTCCTTCCCCTCCTTTGCCTGTTCCCTCTCCCTTTAAAGAGTAGGGTAGGGCATGCTGCTTTTTCCTTAAGAAGCACACCAGATTTCCTGTGTTAAACACACTCTATAATTAACAACCAGCAAATAATGAGTACCCAGGATATATAAGTCTATTAGAGTACTGGCAGTGCTAAAGACTCATGCTGTTTCACTGTGGGCTCCACTTGAAGAGGTGATTTATGGAGGACATTTTTTCATTAAGTAATAGCAAATGGTTTCCACCCTCACAGTACCCAGCAATCTTCTGGGAACGGAACAGCGGTATTGAGTCCTTTTCTGGAGAGGAACATTTCAAGGACTTTGGCTAGAACATAAAATGACAATCATTGACTCAAGGTCAGGAAAAAATAAGGGCAAATACAACCAGAGGTTAAGCATAAGGCGCTTGATTGCATAAAATCTGTCAGTTAGAGAAATAATATAGTTGCTTTCAAAACTACCAAGGGCTCTAACTATACCCTTGCAGAAATAAAAAGAGGGCCAGATTGTCACCAGGTGTCTCAAATTATCATTACTATTGCTACGTCTTCTATAGTCATTATTACCCCTAAACAGCTAAGCTCCTATTTCCCTTAATTACTCTAAATACTTCTACCTTGAGTGAATCATATAGAAAGCTCCACTATGAAGTGACAAAGCTTTGAGTACTGCCTGTGTGCCAGCTAATACCACAATAATATTGGTACCTAATCATTTCAATTACCAAATTCCTTCTCCCCTAGGAGTAACCGTACAGAAGAACAAAATATAATTACATTGGCACTCCTGCTATTGTACATCTACTTTCTCTGCAATTCTCCAGTGCTATTTACTACAAGGCTGTGCCTACTAATAGGGATTTCTCCAGTGTACAGACATGCAAGAATCAAAATATCATAATTATAATACCTTGCCTTCTTAGGCAACTCATTTAAGGCATTCCAATATTTTAATAACATTAAAATAAACTTTATGACATTCATGGGAATTGTTCTTCACATATCATGGATACAGATGCTGAATTATCAGTGACAGCACACCAAACCACTGGCAGAAGTAGGAAAAGTACAGTGGAGCCTTGGCTCCCAAAGATCCAACGCTGATTTTCTCAGATGTTTTCTCCCCCTCACATTAATTAAAAAATATTGCCTACATTGAAAGATCTCAGTTCAAGAGTCCAAATAAGTACATACAGCTACTAACACAGCTTAATTTTCTGAGTTGCCAAGAACACATGTTGCTGTGACCTGGTCTCACAAAACAGGAATACCAGGCAAAAAATCACCTCCATATATTGAATTCATTTAATACCCCTTTGTGATATAATACAGGTTTTTCTTATGAATCAGTACAGTCTTACAATAAAGTATGACAACAGGATAGAAAATCTTAAGTCCCAATGTAATCCAAGGAGTGAGCTGAACACTGGAAAAGTAATTTATTTCAAACACCCACCAGAGCCTTGAAAGAACCTCCTTCCCTATAATACCACTGTACCGTGGCAAAGGGGAGAATGAAAACTGTGCAGGCAACACCAACACACAGAAGTACAGTTACATGGTTGTTCTTTGACGAAGGACATGCACTTCTGCAAAACTCACTGGAAACACAGGCAAAGATGCAGATTCATCCCACTCCTGAAAGCACCATAAACTGGAAAGCACTGTTGTAGTGATCTGTATTATACGCACACAATTTTCTCTCAACATACAAAACAGCTGGCTACGTGCTTACTTTTCCATTTAAATTGACTTTGTAATAGCCTGAACATGAGAGGAAAGCAAGTACAGAGCCCAAAAATTTGTTCAGTCATGATCACTTTACTACTACTCTTAATTTCTTTCCTTCAGTACCTCATATAATGGAGGAGATTTTGCACAAACTACAGCTCCACTCTGGAACAAAAGCTGTTTTCTCGGAGTTCAAAAGAGCACGAATGCTTAGTTATAATAAAAGAGGGGCTCTGCTTTCTGAGCTTGGTGAAGAGGGTGAAATTGGAGGCGTTCCATATCTACGCTCACTTTCAGAGATCACAAGCAGTTCCCCAGGGGCTCTCTGAAACACATGGCAGGCAGGGCTCCTTACGTGGGGCATGCCTGGGGGTTGCCTGGGAGATACGATGAATACATGCATTTTGTGGATGTTCTGATCCCAAGAGCCCTTTGACCAGTTCTACACACTAAGTGTCACCTCCTGCCTTCTGGATACGATAACATAACCTCGGAGCAGAGAAGCACTCTGCCTGTCACTGCTATAGCTGGGATTTGCTGTTGAAATCCAACAGGCCCAAATCATACCAAATGCTTAGATGGCTATTATAAATTTTACACAGCAAAACATGCTTTCCATAATGTATCTGTGAAAACACTCCCAAACTCTTCAGTGAGAATCTTAATCTGTCTCTCTTAAAAACAGAAAAACTGCTCTGTAGGCTCCCTAGGAAAAAAGGATCGTATTTGTTGTCTTCTGCTCATTTTCCCACTTGAAAGGAGCCATATTTTCAAAAATCCAATGGATTTTTGAATCCTACGGGAGCCAGAAGATGTGCTAGCTACTATTTTTACTCACATGAAAGCCCTGGGCCCTCTAACATCACCTATATAACATGCTACTATGTGCCATGCACGCAACTCACTTCCCATGAGCAGCATCAACAATCAGGTAAAATCACAACAGCAATTTTAACATTAGCATTAACGTACACATACAGTTTACACATAGCAATGTTTCAAAAATAACAATGTTCCAAAAATAACAATATGTCAAAAATAACTCCTCATTTATTAACTAAAATTTTTGTTTAGTGCCACCACACTTTTCTGATATCTCTGTACTCATTACATTTTCTAGAAATTTAATTTGTGACAACCTGTACTTTTCCATGCATGGCAAGGGATACATTTTAGCTAACAAGCAACGAATAAACCTTTCACCTGCCCAAATTTCTGTTCTCCTTAACACTACAAAATGCTCATGTTAAGAGGCATTTGATAGTTTTCTGAAGAGAAAAAGATGTATTTTTAAAGATATAAAAACTGCCCTGCAAAATAATCCATTTGCGAAAGCAAATCTTTCAATTTTAATACATTCATTAATATCCTGCCCTTCACAGTAATTTCTGTTATCTAAAACAGTCTGTGCTGCTCAGAAAATCTCTCAAAAAGAAGCAAAAGAGTAGTTAGTACAACTACACACATTTATTTCGTGGGAATCCATGCAGTACTCTTAATATTCCTTCAACTGGAGATACAAGCAAGAGTTCAGAGTTTGCACTCCTTGTCTTACTCAGAATTGAATTCTATTAATCTGCATTATGTTAATTGATGATGTTTAAAGCAAAAGTGTAGATTAGAGTGAAAGCTCAGATGTTTCAGCAGTGCTGTATTGTAATGCTGTCCTTGGGTTTTAAAAAGGAGGAAGGATTTGGAGAATTCACTTTTAGCCTAAGTTTTCAAATATCCAAGAAGCTTGGATTTCATCCTATCAGAAGAGTCTGCAATACTCATTTTACTTAGATAAACAGGGAGATTCCTGCTTACAAAAGAAAATGCGTTCAAGATGAAGACTTCCATTTATACTATTACTATAGTATAAATACCATATGTATGATTTAGTATAAATACTATAAGTAGCAGCCAAGTTAATAAGTGCTATTTGTTAGTTTAACTATTAAAAAATGCAGCTAACTAAAGTCTGCTGGAAAGTGTATTTCCATATAGTTCCAATAAACAGTCTGTCTTCCCAACATCCACAGCTTAAGAATTTTCCTAATATTTAGCAATGTTGCAAAGGGTAGAGGAGGATGCAAAACATAATTTTGCAACTGCCACATAATTCTTCAGCACTATCACTCCCTTCCACTCAACTTGATTCTGCCTAATGTTAAAGATGAAAAGAGCAAAACCATCCATTATCACAGGCCTTGTTCAGCATCTCTATAATTTTAAATACTTTTATGTGACACAAGTGCATGTAGGAAAAAAGTTGGATTTGTTTCCACTTATACACTGTTACATAAACATTTAAGGTCTTTTTCTCACTATTACTCCCGGGACAAAGAAAACTAGGAGTTTGGTTGGGATGTGTCTTTAGCGAGTATTACTTGATGAGAAATCACTAAACTATATTTGAATATTCACATAGGATGGAGCAGTCCCTCCAAGCAGAATGACTGCAGGTCATTTCATAGTGGGGCACTTTCCTTGGTGGCAGAAGACGTGCTTTAAAACTTACTCAAAGGCAGGTCTGATGTGCATGTCCCACTCCACAAATTAATGCCCTGGCCACTTGACTTTTGCTTGAAAGGAAGAACTAGTCTGAAAAATTATGCTAAATTGAAGTCGAATTCTCAAGTAGTTTCAAATGCCTGAATAAAGCTGGTGACTAAAAAGGCACTGTGGTGGTATATTGACATTTGTTGAAAGAACTGTATACAAGAAACTGTTGGAGCCAGTCCAAGGAAGTAATGTATAATTGATCAGGTATCAGCTCTGGAAGGTGAACATCACTCAGCTTATAAAGATGTTTTTCCATAGACCTGTTGACAGTGTAACATGACTATATATGATTGACATATTTAACAGAAAATTGAGTTTCATATCAAATTATAGAAGAATATAATTGTAATTGTATTATTTAACAGCTATGTTAATAACTGGTTCTGCTGCAAGAATATGCAATCTATGTAATCTATTTAGTCTTCATGTACAGTATCTAAATAAATAACTTACACAATGCTACCTAATCAAGGACTCTGGTCAAGCAGAAGACACATTAAGTTTAGTACTTCCCACTATCTCAGACATTTTTTTAGCTGTCTGGATACTAAGAATCCGTCAGGTAAACAGAACTTAGTACTGTTTGGAATGGGTAGGATTTGTCAATAAGGGAATCCAGCTTACTTTGGAGCAACACTGGGCTTAGGTACTCTCATTTCAGGGAAATGAAAAGATAGAGTGTGATACTAAGTGCCAGGAGGAGCATGGTAAAGAAAATTATAAATTCTATCAGGGAACCAAGTAAAAACATCGAAAATCATCACCACTGGTCTCTTTTTTTTCAGTATTCATCTGAGTATTATTGACCTGAGAAAGATTAGTATGAGCAAGAAGTTTAGACGCGGCGTCAAAAGAAAGCTGCTGATGCAGCACTGACTAATGCAAACCCTATACATGAGCTACAGAAAATCAAGAGATTGGTCACAGGAAAAGGCTGAAGATAGGAGGCTTTCACCATATCAACACAACTGGCTTATAAAAATCACAAAACTGATTTTATTACTGTACTGGAACTAACTTGATATTCAACAGGGGCTACACCACTGAATCACCTGTACCACATTTCCAGCATGGTTAACAAGAGAACAGAAATAAATAGTGACAGTGTCACACATTTAGCTGGAGGTACAGGAATGGGTTGGTAAACTTGCAAACATTTGAACTGACCTGGAACAAGAGACAGCAAAACAAATGGTATTATTATGAATAGTGAAACATGATCTGCAGCCTATGAACTCCTGGATTAAAAACTCAAACTGTTACAGTGAGAAAACCAAATAAATATTAATACAATAGTTTGCTTTATCATATTAAAATCTACTGCAGCTTGCTCATTAACTACCAGTGGTCTAGTTATTTAACAGCGGTGCCTCGCCTATTTGTCATGCATAATAGCGTTTATTTTGTTTAATTTCCTCTTTACTGCCTTTAGGAAGGGACACAAAAAATTACTTAATAGTTTATGTCATCCTCTAAAAATTGTCTATAGCTTAAAAACTAAAATCATGGTATTAAATCTATGCTGGGTGATGGAATATTATTCTCAATATGTGCAAAGCTTAAAGCTATATTGTATGAAAGCTGTTGGTATAAAAATACAAACAAATGTCTCAGAGAAGCAAGTCTTAGCCTTGATCAAATCTATCAAGTTTTCTTTGCTATTTTAAGTAAAATAAAAATGTGTCTCCTAAATTAATCAGATGCTTCTGGGATCCTTCAAAACATGTGATTTTTAAGGAAGATATCTACAAACCAGGTAAATAGACTGCAAATCCTATTGACACTTCACAATCGACATACTTCCTCTTCCAAAAATACCCCAAAAGTCCCTCAAATAGAAAAATCATTGAATGCCTTAATTCAGTACTTAGCAGTAAAGATAAGTTTTATGAAAATGAAACTGCTGAGATACCAAAAAGGATTAAGTAAAATTCTCGGTAATAAAAGGTTACTTGATTCATTTCTTTGATTTCAGCATTTCAAGTTAAAAGTCTTTACTTCTAATTTCCAAAAAGTTGTGATTTCATATAAACAGTAGGTTGTCAAATTGCCCTTTAGCATCATTTCTTTATATCACACTGTTAACTTCCAGTGAAATCTCATTAGAGATGGATTTTCCAGCAGTACTATATAGTTCAAACATTCAGCCATGCAGCATATTTAATACAAGAGCCACCCTATTAAGCCAGATGATTAAAACATGTATGCATCCACTAGATTTTATGGCATATCTGCTTTAAGATCTGCAGCAAAACCAGCAATGGAGTGAAACTTAGAACAGTTTTAGAACATGCTTTAATGACTCCCCAGAAAGTAACCTTCTCCATACAACTGGCTGAGGCTGGGCAGCCTGAGTGGATATCTGCTGGCAGGACTCAGACACTGGGTAACAGTGAAACAAAAGACAGTGATGCCTCTTCTGGAAACAGGCATATTCCCTACTCATTCATTACTTTGAAATTTAGGGAAGAGATGAATATAAAATTACTTCATTACTAATGAAAAGAAGAAGGAAAAAAAGACAAAGAAGGATTTCAAATGCATACAATTATACTCCAGTTTCAGACACATAGAAGTTGAGGGAAAAGTTACAGAAAAATAGCACATACTATTGTAATGCAAAATACTGCAGTAATTTATGCTAGGAACCAGTGAGGTCAAGTAGCACATTAGATAGGAGGGCCTGTTCACTAAAGCCTTCCTTCGCTGGTGGAAGAAGTCTTTTCCACACATTTACAGATCATACAGCAAACTAATAGCCACAAAGTGCTGCCATCCCGCTTGTCTGTCTAATACCTTTAAAAAAAAAAAAAAATTAAAAAAAAAAGGCTGGTTTATCATGGAAATGAAAACTCCTCGTGGAGATGGAAAGTCTACCCAAAAGTAGACAGCAAATTAACTGATACATAGAAGTTGACATTCTGCACCAGTATCTGCTAAGGATGACCACCTCTTCCTTGCAGAGTCCTGCTGGCCTAGGAAGAGCCAGTGAGAAGCAGAGCAAGTTTCCCTCCAGGCTTAAATCTTTACCCAACCCCCCCTCACCCAGCGGCAGGGCTGCTACATTTCCCTTGACTATCCTGTAACATAGACTTGAGACGATAGCATTAACATGACACGGCACAAACCAGCCAGAAAATTGTATGACTTGGGGTGGGGATGGAGGAGGCCTCTACCAAACACCTGGCCCAGGAGCAGGAGTGACAGTCATCCTGTAGCTGCCTCCTGACAACAGCCTATTTTTTTAAACAAGCACAAAAACATGTGCTACTATTAAGGTGAAAAGATCCTGCTCTGAATGCTTTGTAATCCATAGTCTTGAGACATCCATGTACTGTTATCCAAGACAGGATTTTATAATTTATTTTAGGAATAATAAAAGCTACTACCTGTTCTTCAGAAGAGAGGATTATATAAGAAAATATAATCACATTTTATATTCAGGACGTAACAAAGAGAATTCAGACTTTCAGCTGGCTGTGTAAGCAGCGAGCTGTAGTGACTCCATTAAATACAATCCATTAAGTACATCCTTGAACAAAACCACTCCTGGAAACACTACTCTCTTGAATAAGCATAAGGTAATACTTTGTGTTTGCACACAGAAGTGATATTTTCCTATTGGCAACAATACTACTGTAGAATTTTAAATGATTTTTTTAAAAGCATTTTCAAAGGGGGTGTTTTTTTAAAAAGTTATTTTCTAAAAGCCGAAGGTGGTATCTGTTCATATTTGAAATATAACTAAGCCAAAATAAATGTGGAAAAATATGAAGACTAAAGGATGGTAAGAACTCATTCTACTTCCAATTACTTTTTGTGATACAGCTAAAATTTAATTCAGCAGGTGATACGATTCAGACTTTAGAATCAAGGAGCTCCTTCTAACACAAGGATAATCTTTTGCATTCAGCAAAAGATTAAAACAAAATTAGCTTTCTGTATCAACTACAAAGACTGACAATATAAATACGTGCATCAATGGATAAATCCAGTTCTCACAACAACAAAAATCTCCTATTAAAAGGCATATGTATTCGTGTGTATTTTTTATTTTGCCGCTAACACATCTGATTATTAACCAACTATAACATTATGTAACATCTCTGATATCCTGTGATCAAATACCTCTGAACATGATGAAAATTAAGTGATGCCAGCGGCAAACTTTTACCTTTCTCCCACTCTAGTGGATCATTCCAAAGTTTTCTTGTGTATTTTCAAAAGAAAAAATTAAATACCATTTGTCATTATATTGTACATACTGAAACTGTATTGTATATACTGAAAACTTAAGTGGCAGACAAACCAGAAAAAAAGGAAAAAAAATCTTCTTTTCATGCCACTAGAGTAAGGTTGATACAGATTGTTTTGAACCTTGCTTTGCAATGCTTTTGCAAACTTAAAAAGCATTATTGCTTTGAGGAAATTACTACTGCACATGGGAGAAATGCAACGTGCACGTGGGCTTAGACTCTGCAGTGCAGCTCTTCAGGGTTGAAAGATACTGAAAGTAACTAGAAGGAAAAGAACTGCTTTATAACAAGCTTCTGTAAACTTCAGAGCAAACATAGCATTGAATAAAAATGCAAAAGGACAAGAAAGAATGTGGGCCACTGATCCTTTAAAACAGGATACAAAAGGAGACATGCTACTTGTCGCATGTAATTTCAACATGAATATTAATGTACGTTTTGAGAAAAAAATACAAGGAATCCCAAATAGTTCCATAATGACATATTTTTATCACTATATACTAAAATAGGAAACTTCTAATAAAAAAGTATTTATGCAGGCCTTAAATAATAAGGTTTGCACATAGTGTCTGGGGAAAACAGGGCAAATCAATCATGTTGCAAGACTAGACTGCCTAAGTCTAAGTTTTAATAGTCCAATAGCCTGAGAAGTGCTGTGAGCACCCTGCCGGATGCGGTTCATTGTTGTTCTGAACTGAAAGTTATATATGAGCGCAAAAAGGTCACATATATGAATTTACTAGTATCAGTCACACTGCAGATGAAATCACCAACACCCAGCCAGGCTCATTAGCCTACAGAGCTCTAATGTAATTTTTTATTTCTTAATATAAATTGCAGGAAGCGAATACAGTCCTTAGATTTTTTTGTTTTATGACTATTTGGTATTAGTTTATGTTAGAAAGACTGGAGCTTAAAGGTGTGAAATCAGAAGATATACTATTCATACTGCAAATTAAATCAGCCCTAGAATGCTGCTTTTGAGTTTTAGCAGAAATTAACTTCTAGAGCAAAGTTTGTGAGTAATTCTAATTAACTTCAAAACATTAACGTCATATATGATTCATTATAAGCATCCAACCCAGAAGCAACTAAAAATATCGCACAAAATAATTGCAGCATGTTCATATCCTCATAAAAATATTTTATCATCAAATCAAAATTGCTGAAAAGTTGAAGGGAAGAAGACTGAGCATAGGAATCAGGAAGAAGTGACCTTACTCTTAAAGATTTAACTTTTTTTATGTTGCCTTGGACAAACAATGTACCACCTATGCCTTAGTTTAATTCTTCTCTAATAATGATCACATATATCAATCACAAATACTGTATGTTATACATATATGCCATAAATATAGAGTAACAATTGTCAACATACTTCAAGAAACACAAAAGTATCATCAGCTTATGTAAAAAATTAATGCTATAGTAGCAGGGCAATAAAGTACATTATTATTTTTAATTCAAACAGAAAATATTCAGGTTTGAGATGAGAAGTGTTCATTGTAAATTAGATATAAAAGTTGAGGATAGGTGCAAAAGTACCTGGAATTCTGAGACCTCCCGAATACTGTTTTTCTTTGATTCACTCTTAAATTTACGTATACCTATGCTAACCCTTCTCAATTTCAGTGAAGAAAGAATTACGCTTCAAGTTTTCCTCCCTTGAAATAAAAGACTTGAAGAACTGAATTACAGCCCCCTGAAAACAGAGATTTAATAGAACCATCAAAAGGACCACAGCTGCACTATTGGATACCACCCTAATTAATATTACATAATCCATACAACACATGTGATCAATTTAGAGGTCCCAGGCGGTTCTTAAGTGAATGAATGCAATTTGTAAGCTCTGCTCTGTCACTTCCACTTAGAGCAGAAGTGTCTACATTTCATATTACATTGTAATGCATGCTGTAAGCCTGTATCAGAACTCCAATTACTCATATAATGATCAAGTTCCACAGACATAATTAGGAAATGGGGAAGACAGGACCTGTAAAATCACGAGATGATGGCAGAGGAAAGGTAGGGAGAAGGGTAGGAAAAAAAGTTACAAAAGGGTCAGGTATAACCTACTTGGAAAGGCTACAGTTATTGGCCATTGGTTGGCACTGTGAGAAGGAATTTGTCAAAATCTGCTTTACTTTAGGGTTATTTTGCATGAGGTGGAAAAATGTAGCAGCTTAAGCTGTATACTTTAAAGGAAAATTAGGTGTTGAATCTGGGAAAACTTCCACAGAAAGCTTTCTGCACGTCTTATTTCCTATGCCTATTATATTACAGTGGTTAAAAGGAAGTACAGTTTCAGTCCTTTAGCGGTTCACCTTTAAAAAGAAGAAATACGTATAAATTCAGTGCTGATTTGCTTTGATCAGGAAATGAACTTGCCTTACTAAAGCATAAGCAAGAGCTGCAGTTCTCACAGTAAATGTTATAAATTCCAAAATTTGAACTACTGAACTGTAGCCCCATTTAGAAAGACTAAAAGGTTACACTTAGTTAAGCTTGAAACCTGTCTCCATAGCAGAAACTGGAAAACTGAAATGTAACAGACCTGAGATCTTCCTAATAGGATAAGCTTCTCATTTAAAAAAACAGATACAATAGGAATGGATTCATTTTGGCAAACTTCTTAATTAAACAACAAAATAAGTGTGGAAGCACTTTTAAAACCTATTTAGAAATCTCCCAAAAAAGATTATATGGAATGAAGGAAGATTTGGAAATGTCTAAAATTTCACAGAAAAGAAAGCTTACAAGCCATTTTTTGCTAGCGAATCAAATCCAAACACTACCACCAAGGAAATCTCTAAGACAATTACATTTTGTCCCCAGCCAGACTTTACATTCAAATAACATTGTTTTGAAATAAAGCCACTTACAGCACAAGTCTGGGAAGGAAGGTTGTGGGCTGGCAACCCTGGCCCTGATATGTGCACAAAAATCTCATACACAGCTATTAACCTTTTTTTACAAAGTATAATACATACTTTATAAGATGCTGAAACAATTAATGTAATTTAAAAATCATCTAGTATTGCCTACAGAATAGTAAATCTTATCCAGAACTAAAATAAATCAGATTTAATGTTTTAGAGTAAATATATATGAAAAAAGATACTATAATTACACTCACTAAATATGGCTCCAGATAATTATTATGCCAGCTTTCATTGAAAGAAAAAAATAAAAATGAAAGAAGGGAAGAAAACCATTTTAGGAAGGGGAGGGGAAAAGCCAGGGCAGTGACGTTAGCAATGTTCCATTATGTCCTTATTTAATTCTGTGGCAAAGATCCCATTGACTTCAATGAGAGTACGATTTGGCAGGAAAGAGACAAGCAGAATTAAATAGTTTCAAAACAATTTTAATATACTGTTTTCCTTTCTCAACTAACAAGCCCATTTCCTCCCCCCTCTTTTTTTATTGTTGTTGTTGCAGTTCCTGGACTTCAGTAGAGAAAGTGGTTCTTCAGCAGCCTCTGAAATGCTGGATTTTGTGCAGAGAAAATGCACCAAGGCCCATCATGCATGGAAGATCATAATAATTAAAGTAAAAATGTATTTAGTGACAGTGTGGTTAATGTGAGTGAAGTGTAAAACCGGAAATGGAAATCTGCACAGTCTGACTGGTTAATAACAACCATCACTCATAATGTTTATGCTGATCAAAACCGGAAAGCAAGAAGAGAGAAACAAAGGAAAAAAAATGCAAGTGAAAAACTGCATGTTATGGAAGTATCAAACCTTCTGTGAAGTAAATAACTGAAATGATTACTAATCAGTCTAATATTTTTAAAAACAGATCTTTCAGAGAGAAGGCAGAGCATTGCACCAACTGTTATATATAAAATGAATTCCAACATCTCAAATACAGAAATTTTTAGGATGTTTCATTACTCTAGAAAATGGATGTTAACTAGTGTGGCAACGTAGATGGCAATAGGCAGCACTTATAAAGAGAAAATGGTCAGAGAAACACTTCTTTTTTCCACTACCCTGAATTATTTATTAGAAAAACCCGTCTCAAGGAAAAAAGATTTCCACAACACCGTTGCAGGTATTTATACTTTGCGTTATTCCATGTAATGAGTTACTTCACCACCCGTCCGTCACAGGATGCCACAAGCAGCCATCCCCACTGCCCCAACCCACAGGGGCTGCGCACCCCCACAGCCAGGCCCGTGCAGCGCAGGCGCCTTGCTCTGTTACACTCAGCTCTATTCCACAGCTAATCTTTTTACAATGAACTTAATCCAGTTAACGGCAAAGAATGGCGAAATGTCAGAATAATTGGATAACAGCCTGAGATTCTGTAATTATTTCATTACAGCAGCAGACACGGTTTAAAGCAGGGGACGCCCACCAGCACTGACGGGCCGCGGCAGCCCTTGGCTGCTCCCTGCCTACACTCCTGAGGGTGACCAGCATAAGAACACCGGCAGCCTCACAGAAATTAAAACCATATTCAGGACAAATTTAATTTGCATTACGTTTTTGTTAACTACAAGCCAAGTAGCTTACCTTACCAGCTTTGGGATACTACACAATATCCCAATAGACTTGTCTTTCTCTCATGTTTTCTACAATCTCTTCAGCTTTGGTTCCTCAGCAGCCCTGGGACAACCCAGTTCACCTTCCCTCCTTTTTGTCCCTTTGCTCTCAGCTGTGTACCCTCCACAAAGAGGAGGGGAATGCCCTGGCTGCAGTGTCAGCTGGGCTGGGAGCCAGCACCCTGCTAGGTTCCGGCACCTGAGGGGAGCGGAGAGGCAGCAGGGCCCCCCCAGGGAGGAGCAGCTCTGCATGGGGACCCAGCCGCACCCGCAGGGACACAGTGGCCAGGACAGCGGCTGCAAAGCCTTTGGACCCCACTCTGCACCACGCGGTCTCTGCTGAGAGAAGGAAGCACGCTGCCCTGCGTGGTACTGCCACGCAACCGCTCGCCCTTCTGAGGAGATCAGTATAGGAGAGTAAAGATGGCCTGGGCACAGCCACGTATGTGAGGTCCCACCTCAGACTCAGATACTTTTCCATGGCTCCTTGATCTTCCTACCAGTTTTGTCAGAAGCTCAGTTCAGGGGAAGATGGACAGTGGGAGTATTTAGGAATGGAAAACAACACTTCTATTGAGAAGAGTGTTGTTTAAAATGTATAATAAAATAGGCTGCAATATTTCCATGGCTATCGCCTAATACTGACCAAAATATTTATAGATGAAGTGCCCTCTCAGATCTCTACCAACACAAGTCTCTATGCCACATGCACAGGTACGCCAGAGGCGATAAAGCCAGATGGGAGGCGTCTGACCCTCACTCGTGTGGACCAACAGTGACACCTGGGGGAGAGAGAGGTGGGATGAGCAGAGTTTACTCCATTTCCTCAGGTATCGGGAGCAGCTGAGCAGATCATCTGTAACCAATCACCCACCCCACACACCTGCCCTTTCACCCCTTGATGAATTCTAACTTATTTTAAAAAAGTAACTGACTTCTTAAATTTTAAGTTCTGGCCAGCTATTGCCAGTGGATCTGAGCATCTTGGGTTCAGTTGCGGAGTGGCGTTGGCTTGCCATGAGGGGCCAGTGAGGTCATCCAACACCGTTTCGCACCCAAAATAAGAAAAGCACATAGATATTTATGTTCTTACGATTGGTAATGCAAATTTTAAACTTTGCTTATTACAGGTGTAAGATTCTTTTCACAAAAACATTTATATTTCCTTAAAAGGAGATAAGGAGCCATGAGAGGAATTATAGTATCATTTTGGACTAAAATAATAAGATTTTACAAAGAAAGAATTAGATTTTTTAAAAGTTTTTTTTAGGATTTAAAACTCCTCATGACAAAACTCTGTTGTTTGTTTTCACTACAGAGTGAAAATGCAAACCCAATGGTGCAGTCAACAAAGGAATAAACGACCTCCCACATTTTCTTCTTCCTTCCTCCCCATCTGCACCAGCTTCTCAACTCCCACACTTGACTTCTTGCCTCCCTTCTGAACAACCTGCCTCCCTGACCACAGTGTCACTATTTATTTATTCATTCTTATCTTCAGGGCAAAGGGCTGGAGAGGGTTCCTGCCTGCACTGAATTATCCCCCCCACTTTCCTCCACTGTGATGGAGGAAGCGAAGTGGCTTCAGTGGACTTGGAGATGGGAATCTCAGCACCTGTCCCCACGGTGCTGTTGTGGTTGGTGCAGGCCGAGCACCCCGGTGGGGCAGTGGCAGCTTCTGCAGCCTTGCACACATTAGAAATAAGAGAGTGAATGAGCAGTTCCAGTTAGTCACTGGAGTTGCTTCACTCTGTGGGTGGCCCTAACGATAAGGTCTAATTCTCTGAAAATAAACTGTAGACCTTGAACAACTACTTCAGCATTCCAATGAATTGCAGAGATACCTGTGATAACACATTGTCATCTCAAATGTTTATCTTGTGTTACTACAAATCTGATTAACAAAAATCATAGCGAATTTCTCAGTATAAGTTAACTTGACAACAGCAGTTTCCTTCTCTCTGATTTCATTTGCTGTCCATAGCTCAAAGCTATGTTGTTTCAGGGATTTTGCATAAAGCATTTAATTTTTTTTCTATTTTCAAGTGAATACCAAATGGCTCTCAGGAGCCATTACTTTTTTCAACTCAAACTGTTCAGGAGAATATTTTTGTACAAGCACTTGAGAGAAGTGGCTCATTACAAACCTGCAACAATTTTTTCCTCCAACACCTATTTCCTCTCCCTTATATGACTATTCTGCTTTTTCCTCTCTGCAGAAATACACTGTTCTACAATTCCAGACCATTGACTCTAGATGAACTCATGAGATCAGCACTTCAGGGCAGGTTTATGGTGCTGCTTAAGTTGCATTACATGACATCAGAAGGGACTTGAGCAGAGCACCCCTCCAAGAACAACCACCACAGCCAGCAGACAATGCTGCAGCTCTTCCCTTTCACAGCCATGTGAGCTGGACACAGAGGGTAGGTGAGCCTCACCACAGGTGCTTATGGCACACAGGGCTTACGGAAAGGATAGGCCGTGGCATAGGACTGAATATAAGCAAGAGAAGTGTGAGGAGAAAGCTACTAAAAGATCGATGCTTACATACAGTAGGAAGTACCTGACAGGTTGTGCTGCTTATAGCACAACCTGTAGCAGCAACGTGCAAAAGCCTTTGTTCCTCCTAAAGATAATTTTATTGTTTTAAGACTGCGTCTTCCATAAACTTAAGGTTAGGAAGCAGACACCAATGCAGGTAGTTGAAAAGTTTCCCAGACAGAATTGGTGATTTTATTTTGCATGAAGCAGTAATAGTAAGGAATCTCAAATCACTAATAAGAAAGTTGACTGTTTCTGAAGCATGACTCAAAAATTTGAATTACTGAACATGTTTCATGTAATCAGTGTAGAGGAGATAGAATAAGGAAATCTACTTGAACTAAGGTATTGATATACCTGTAAAGTTGCAAATTTCAGATCTCATTTCACCTTAGGAAAAGAGTACATCTCAGAAATGGTGACCATGTGGTTACTCGTAGCAGCAAATCAAACTGTGACACACTTGTGTGTCACCAAACACACACACAGACAAGTAAGCAGACATAATCTTGCTGCTCTCTACATCTCTTCTTGACATCAACACTTCTCACATACTGCAAGAATGAAATCCTGCTGCAGTCATGCTAACAGTACACAGTCATTTCAGCTAATCTAGCCAAACACAAAGCTGAATCCTTCCTGATGGAAACAATCATAATATTTTGCCTGTACCTTAGGATATTTCCCACTTGAATGCAAATAAAGAAAACAGTCAACAAATCAGAACAAAAGAAGATAGGGAGTATTTATGCCATGATAAGGACTGGAAGAATACATATGAATGAAATGCTGAAGCTGAGTGGAACAACATCTGTCAGATAACAATCTTACAAACTTCCTTACAAAATAAGGAACGGACTGAACAACACTGTATAATAATCAGGACTGGAAATTCCAAGCACTATTACAATGTATCCATGCCCTGTAAGTTCAGAGTATAGTTTTACAAAACAGCTTATTAAACAATATTTCCCTTTAATCATATATACAAAGAGCCCATAAAGTGAGAGAAGTGTGGTGCAGACTTAGTGAATCAACACCCCAAACCATAAAAGGGCATACTTTTTTGCACACTTTTTAGTCATTCACACTCAGAATGTATTAAGACTGCTGTAACTCACATGGCTGATGTGTTGTAATTATTAGGGAGTCCCAAAAAGCTACTGGTCAGGGAACAACTGAAAGTCCTGAAAATTTTAATCATTAATAATAAATGATCCAAATGCTATTGCATTATTAAAGCTAGAAAGAGTCATGGGATCAATAGGAAACAAACCGTAATTATAAAACACTGAATCCCTAAATTCATAACTAATGAAAACCAAAACGTTCTGCAGGCATGGATCACTCCATATACCGTAGGAATAGACAAATTCAACGGCCTTTTGAAAAATTATATTTGTAAGGTAGAGCTGCATATAAAAAATAAATTTAAAAAAAAGTATAAGGACTCCTCTTTCCTGCAGTTGATGAGAAAATAAGGTTTGCCTTTAAAATGGTCACCCTGTTGTCAACAGGTTTTACAGTGTTGTCAGGGCAGAGTAGCGCATTTTTTGAACAGAAGACAAGCGATTTAAACTCTTGGCCAGTCTAGACCATGGGAGCCACAAATCCACTGAACCAAGATTCACTGGCAGAATTGTGGCCTCCTGGGTGGCCTACATCTACTTTACCAGCATCAGTGGACACTGCAGATCAAGAAACTGTTATACGGTAGAGAAGGAGAGACAGCACATGCATGCACATGTGTTTGCAGGGGTGCACAGAAAGACAGGTCTAGTCTTTAGCCCTACATTTTCTTTAATTGAATGGGATGAATTTTCAAATGCTTCCATGCACTTAGAAATTTAGTTAGTTGTGAAATACGCTGAAGAGTTTAAAAGTGTTCTTTGATATAAATAAAATCATTTATTGTGAAAGATGTCGGCAGTATTGTATTTTATTTTTATACAAAATGTTGCAAATGTTCCCTAACAAATTTTAGTGAAGACTGATCACTATTCTAAAAGGATGAAATGGACAAGGGGAAAAATAAATATAAGTAGAGGCTAGAGCCTGATATAGCTGAAGTTAAAAAGAGAGACCTCATTTTTCTTTCCATCCTGAACATTACAGCTGTAACAGCTTTATTACTACAGCTTTATATATGTTTACATTTTTTGCTGATTGTTGGCATTACAGCCACATCTGGTATCATTTTTCTTAACTTGCCTTATTACCGTTTGTAACGTGTTTCCCCCCACTCCCTGAGCCTCTCAAGGATCAATCTTGCCTTGCCATTCCACCCCGTCTTGCCCTCCTACCTTCTCCTCTAAGTGTCATAATTTCCAAGACCTTCTTTCAAGAGGTAATGACAACATCAACAAATCTTTTTCACTCCTCTTTTTTTTTCTTTCCTTTTTTTTTTTTTTTAAATAAGGAAGAATGCAAATAGAAGGGCTGATTTGATAGCCTGACTGTTTGGCTGTGCTAGCTCCACTCTTATAACCCTAATTCCAACTCCCACTCTGATCTGCTAGCCAAACAACATACTTAATTTTATCATGCTGGTAGTACCAGGCCCAGATAACTGTTTAGCTGGCAGCATTTTTCCTAAACTGACCCTATGGCCAATATCTCAGCTTCCACAGCTTAAAATAAATGTCAGGCTGCAGAGTACAAATTTATCACCTGGGAGAAACCCCCCTCCTTCATTCAGCACTGAGTTATGGGGAAGCTGCCGTCCTCTGAAGCACGTCCACATCAAAGAAAAATTACAGGTCCTCCTTTCCTTCTTCAATGTTTCTAGTTTCAAGTAATTAACAATCTGTGACATTTGCACATTTCCACACTAATTGAGAACATACAAAATAAATTTTTATCTTAAGTACAGTTTTAAAACCTGAGGGAATCTTCCACTCCTGCTATTAATGAAAAACAAAGTTCTTGATTTTTTAGGGTTGGAGGAGTCAAATTTGTCATTATAATAGAATATAGCTTCCTTACTGGCTAGAAAAAAAATGTTTAAACTGTCTCAGTTAATCAGAAAATACTTGTTTCACACTAACATTTATACAGGCAAATGAAATGAAATCTTATAGAGCAAAATGAAAAATACCTAACTGCCAAAAGAATTGTCAGGGACAGAGCATGGGAAATGTTCCTAATGAAGAAGGCAACAAATCTAAATTTGGAAAGTTTTATTCTTCTACTGTCCTTGTAGACATCTAATAGATGTTTATTCTGTTAAGGAAAAAGATATCTAGTTAAAGTAACTGTGTAGGAAAAAAACCCAGATAATGCTCTCTAGCAAGACTACAGAAAATGGGCCACTTTCTTCTGGGATGATTGTGGTACTGTCTAAAGAGAACTGTCACTTTGGGGTGGACTTGCAACTGTTGAAGAAGGTTGATTTTGTGGCTAATGGATGAAATCGTAGCATCAGCACATGAAATCAGCAATTCCATCACAAAACTAAGTATTTATATCACAGCAGAGGTTTGGAGCCTCGGTAAAGGGGAAAGAATCCACTTTGCGATAAGTACCAAGCAAAAGGACCCTGTTCCAAAGACATTCTCATATAAAGGCGTACCCTATCAAGGTAACAGTTACTGAGCCCACAGAGATTTTCAAGGACTTGACTTCAATGCCAACCTCCCCCATGAGTTGCCCATTACAGAAAGTTTACTGAATGGAGAGTAGGGCCATAAATTAAGAAAAATTTTTAATAACTGAAAGGTTAATAGCTTTGTTAATAAATTTTGCTCTATTCTACAGAGTGTTTAAAGGTCAAATAAAATGAATATTTCTAGGGGCATTGAAAAACACAGGTGTGGCTCCTTAGACAGATTTGCTAAAAAAGGGTATGTTTGGGGAAGCCTTGAAAGGTGAAGAGAAGACTATTCCACCTGGGGAAGCTGCAGCATCTCCTTGTGTTCACATCACAGTCAATGCCTGCATTTTGTTTTTTTTCCTCCAAACTGTGGTAATTCCAATGCAGGAAATTACAAATGGAGAGATCTTTTCAGCACAGATTTGTTGACGTTTAATCCCATTTGGAGTGCACTACATAAAGTTTTAATGCTGACACTCTATTTACTCCTGCCACTTAGAGGCACTCATGGTCTTTGAAAAGACGTGTCAGAACAGGCAGGTGTTTTTTATTTCATTTTGACATGCAAGTTTTAAGAAAAAGAAATTATGAGAATGACATTGTCTCTGGTGGTATGTATGGTTTCTAAAGTTGGACATGTGCTGCCAAAACATAACAGATTTCAAAGAATGATGCTTTTTCTTCTTTACATACACCATAATTACGCCTATTTGGTGAGAACTCAGCTCCAAGCATTTTCTTTTCCCTCCACAAACTATTATGGCACTCTTCTACCTATGAATAAACATTCTTTTTGGCACTTTTGAAAAAGAAGGCGTGAGAAGCATAGCGGTCGCTTCCCTTTCCAGTGCCAAGGTTTAATAAAAAGTACGTTTTAAGAAAATGGCAACTGTGCACCTATGAAAAAGTTTTGCACTGGAACAGGCCTTTCAGCTTTCCCTTCTGGATCAATAAATGCTTGTAGACTCCTACAACATCTTCGCCTCCTTGTTTTCTTCCCTGCACCTGCACACCTCCCACTCTAGCAGCACTGAAATAGGTGCCAGCTCAGGCTATCATTCTTGCACTGCATTGAAGTAACTTTAACTCTGGCTGTGCTTGTTTTCAACTGAGGCATGTCACCAGGAAATTGAACATTCAAAGGTTTGTTGTATAGATTTTGGGTTTGAGTATAATATGTATGTTTATAGGTAGATATTATACACATGCTATATATAATACGTTGTATGGTAACATTGCTAAAATGATTAAGAAAAAACCCAAGCGAGTAGAAGCCCTGCATGATTAGCTATTTCACACAGCCTCCAAAAATTTTCAGTGCAGAAAAGGTGTTTCTATGTAGAACTAAGAAAAATAATTTATTTTTTATTAAGATTTTTGTAACTGCCTTTTTATCCAAAGTGTATTTTTTCTAACTCTATAGTAAGTTTTGTTTATACAAAAAATGAGAAATCATTGGCAGCTCTGGAAGAAAGTAATTATTTCAAATTAAGATAAACATATGCATATAGCTGATCAAGAGGATGTATTTCCATTTCTCCTTTCTATCCTGTACTTATGTACCTATAAACCTAGAGACCCAGTTCTCAAGAAAGCAATCAATTATTTTTTAAATAGGACATAAAATCACCAATACTGGGAACTCAAGTACATCATTTTCCACCTCTGTTGATACAGGTAGCAAAGCCAGCCATACCATACAGGGGACACTGTGTAGTCCAGAAGCTGGAACTGGATGCTAAGAACAAGACACATACATTTGCAAGAAACATGTTCCATTTTTCAGGGTTCAAGTTTATGTCTTTCCCTTGACAGAAGGGAGATCGTATTAATTTTTTTTTTATTCTTATAATTGACTGTGCTTTAGAGGGTCATTGGACTTCATGACCTCCAGAGGTCCCTTCCAGACTAAATTATCCTATAGTTCTAATTAAGATTGTTAGAATTTTTTGTCCTCTTTCTAGCTTTCTAAATTTCAACACACAAAACTGATGTAAATTCTAACCTAAGATAAACAAGTTTTAACTTTTTGTGACAGTTTAAGGATAAAGGTAAGACAAGGTTTCTAGACAGATAAAATATTAGTCATTAAACCAATTAGCATAGTCAGGAAAACAAGATAATTTGCCTGACCTGAAGAAGGGTCTGCGTTCTCCAAAGCCTGTCTACTTCTTCCAGCTCTACCAGTTAATCTAAAAATAACAAACTTAGGTGTGCCTTAAAAAACTCACATAAGGGATTTATTTCCAAGATGACACCTAAAGAAACACAGCTGTACATGGCTGTGTTAAGCAGCTTTGGGTCAGTACAATCTCAAAACACCAAAGACCAGATGCTTCAAAACACCAGTGACTGAGTCGCTAGCCCTGTTGCCAGGAGTCAGCCCAGACTCACCTCATCTTGCATTCAAACACTGAACGTGCAAACTCAGCTTAGTTTGAAAATTCAAAAAATCTCAGCTTAAATTGACATGGTTTCATAAGGCAGAAATTAAGAAATAAATCAAGTGAAACTTTTGAAACAACTGAGGAACTAAGAAGACAACATACTACATTTAGAAAATTTAGAAAAGAAAATGCAGGTGTATTTAAAGAGAATTGCAGTGAGGATGCAAATTAGTGAAAGAGGAAAAGGATAAAGAGGAGGAGGACAGTTAGGACAGTTTTCTCTATGGGGTGTTTAATGTCCCCTGCCTTGGCACAAGCATCAACAGAGATGGAGGAACTACAGTACTACAGTTGAATGCAATCATTCAACTTGCAGTGTAAAAATGTATACAGTTTTGACCTCTTCAAACATTTTTTTCCTGTTGCTTTGCAGTGGATGCATGGTGGTATTTTTTGTTTTACTTTTAACCTTTTAATGAAAATAAAAAGTAAGAGTTACCCTCCCCAAAGAAGCAAAGACACTTTTCAGAAAGTCCAGTTATCATGAAATCTAGAAAGCCATTGTGGCTTAGACTAACTGTGCCAATCCTATAAAAGGCAACAGGTGTTGTAAATAAAAAAAAGCTTGGCCTCAGTTCCACATGCCTTGATTATTTATTCTTATTTTCTGAATTAGTGTCTGGAGTTGGACAGATAAAGGACTGGGACAGCAGACAATATAACTGGCTAGTGGTAATGACAGCTGTTATCCATATGCTGACAGAAGGACGACTTTCCTTCTAGCAACTGGGACGAAAAATATGTTTTTCTGTGAGTATCTAAGGATGGATAGGTAAGAATTAGTGGTCCACTGAATAAGAAGTTTCTTACAGTGCCTATGGCAAAAGGAGGTCAAGCTGTAAAATGAGATACTGTATACATTTTCATCAGGAATATAAAGGTTGTGGGGGGTTTTTTGGTTGGTTTTTCTTGAGGGGGGAGAGGAATCTTTCCTCTTAGGGATTAAATGTTTTAAATATCTTAATATTTGTGCACCCAAGGGAATATGAATATTGTACTGACACAGTCCCAACCAATCATGCAATCTAAAGAGCACGCCAAGTCTGGAAGGCATGTTGAGCATGTTCTCCGACAATGATATCATAAAGGTTTCTGCAATGGGAAACACATGGCACCAATTCCTCCCATTCCCTAACCTGTACGCATGAAGCTTCATTCAACTCTGATCACTTCAGTGACAAAAATCAAAAGACATTAGGACCTAAAATTAAGAAAATAACCAACTCAGGGTGCTTGAATTTCACACACTAATCCTGTATTGGGATATACATTTTTTCCAAAATCCAGGTGTATTCTCAACTGATAAATAGCATTAGTCTGAAATTCAGCATAACATTTTAGGTTCACTCCTGATGCAAAAACGTAAGGCGTGATCTGGAGTTGTTTATTACCAAGTGTGTGTTGGAAGGGATGACATTAAAGCAAACTCCTTTCTCCTATATAAACATACATATGTTCATTGAAATACTGAAAAATCTGGCAAAAGAATTCTATAAAAGCTAAGTTACCAGATGTAAGTGCTATTGTAGCTGCTACAGCTCCGTGGAAGCACTTAATCATGCTGAGAAATGATGCCTCTTCCCTGTGAGCTGAAGTGCTATCTCCTTTGTCTTCTCGTGTGTTGTACACCCTCAGGAGCTATTCATCGTGTCTTCTGCTACTCACACTTACTGCAGTTCACATGCTTTCACATTCATCTTTGACAGAGTTCATGAGAATTGTGCTGTCAGTAGGGAGCCATACTAGAAGGAGATGGAGACATACTTGAAATGGCAGAGAATGAATCCCGAACACCAAACTTGCTGCATCAAGGGTTTGCTACATCATGTTTTGGAAAAGCTTATTCAAAGAAAGCCATCCATGTCTACGAGATGTAGAATTAGGGAACATGGAGGGGAAAAGTGTTTGCTGGCAAAAATTATGTATGAAAACAGCTTCCATGAATGTCGTCGGAGAATAAATTCTCTCTTCCCTTCCTGCTGAGAGAAATCACACATCTCTCAGAAAACTTTTAAAGCCATTTTTTGTCTCTGAAATTTACAAAATACCTTCAATTCAGACAGGATTTTTTACCATTTTGACAACAAGATACCTGATACTTCCACAGGCATCTTATCCAAGTTGAGAAGAAAATTCTCAAGACAACTTATTTAAAGAAAATGGGGAATGCACCTTAGTTCACTCACATATAGATTTTACTTATTGATTTTCATTAAGAAATTTCTACTTTATTTCAATGGAAGTCACAGTGTCATTATTCCCACTTTATACATGAGATGAACAGAAATGCAGACAGATAAAATGACTTATTCAGGAGAGAACCAGAAAAGAATAGACTAGGGATAAAACCCAAGCTGTCAGAGTATTGGTTCAGTGTGCTGTCCCCAGGGAACATACCAACATCTTACAGATTAGAAGAAAGGAATAAACACCACTGAAAAAAACCAAAGCAAGCCTAAACTTTCCACACTGGTAATTCAAGCCTTTCTTTAACAAAGAAAAAAAAAATCTGGAAGTTTTACTTGAAATTTAACTGCGTTTGGTTAGAGTGTATGAATTACTGTCATACGAAGTATCATACTGTGACATTCTAAATAAAAGCTCACTTGATTCTTAAAAATTTGTAAACAAAATGAAAGTCAAAACCAGAAAAATCACACATCCAATGTATCTCAGAATAGTCACTACTCTTTACAAAACGTGTCATACAATTTCAGCTCCTCATATGTCACCTTCTATAGAAGGTCCAGACATGTTGAGAACACAGCCACTATTTCCTGACTGCTGAACATGCTTTGCAGATACACACACTTTTACGTCACAAAATAATGGTCTCTTCTTCAGTGACTATTATGATCCTGAACAGCAAATTTATTTTTGATGCCAGAAAGATACAGCACAAGAGAGGACTAAACCAGAACTAACCAGCACAGTAAGCTAATCTGCAGCATCAGCAGATTGCAATGAAAAAGCTGATATCTGCAACAAATTAAAATCAAACAGGTGATCTCATGAGAACCTTTATAACATTCTCAGATCACTCGGAAACCTTTTAGATATGTATCAAACCTGTATTTTTTACACATTGAGATGTATGTATATGGAGACACCTTGCTCCATCTGGCAGCGTCTTCTCAAAGGATTTGGAGGACTGGGCAGCATGTGTGGATCTAGACAGAGGTACAGTGGGAAAGTTCACATTATGTCTGCCTTCAATTGTTTGGCTCTAGCCAGAGCTATAAAAATATTCAGATCCAAATGTGTACGTATATACACATACAAAATATATATATATGTTTTTATATAGATGCATATGAAATGATGTCTTTAGAAAATAAATTTAAAACCTTTTTTCAAAAGCTCTTTTTTAAAAAAACCCCTCTTTGTTCTTCTTTGCTATTAAGGAATACATGAGAAAAAAATTATGCATCTTTCCTTGAGGCACTTTAACAACTCTCCTTTCCTTTCCCTTTCCTCTCTTTTCCTTTAGCTTTTTCTTAAATGGTTTATGTATAGTTTCCCATAAGAAAGAAATTACTGAGACAAATGCTCACCTTCATTTCTGGAAACACGTTAACAGGATGCTTGTCCTCTTAGCTGTGCCCCACTGGTGGATGCTGCAGCTCCAAGTATGTTATCACTATAATTACAGTATTTATCCCAACAAGGAGCTTCCTTACTGGCAAATCAAAATGGTTCATAAATAATAAATACTGGAGACTTCATCTTCTAGAGACATAGTGATTTATGACCTGTTTTCTCACATGCCTTTCACTTTAGAAACCCACTTGGCATGTGGTTTTATGTAACCTGACATTTTTCAAGGACTCTATTTAACCCTTGCTTTGGTTGGTCATATCTGACAAATAAAACATACCTCGGGGCTTTCTACTTTGAAAAGTCATAGAAAATTGACTAAAATATAGAACTCCAGTCATCAAAAAAATCCTAACAGCAAAATAAAAATACCAACTCGGAGAAATTTCCTGTTCTTCAGCTGAGCTTCATAAGACGACATGGTTTTGAGAATTTTTTTTTTAAATAAGAAAGACTAAGATCATTCTTTAGTTCCTAAATACATAAGAAAGATAAATAGCCCACAAAGTTTCTCCTTTTAATAGACAGTTTCACAGAAGAAAAAAGGAAGTCCAACCTTTGAAGACACTTTGGATGCAAACACAAAACCATAGGCATCATTAACTCTGATGCATGAGGCACACATTAGTGCTTCAGCCGTAACAGCAGCTAATGACCTTGCATACTCTCCCTGAACCGATTGATATTGGTTCCTAATGGACAAAGGCATAAGATCTGCTCGATTTCTCTTTAAAATTTCTTTATGACAGATGGCATAGCCCTGGTTAACCATTAATCAATAAAGCATTTGAGGAGCTTCTTTTTTATATAATAACTATTTATCAAAATTGCCAAGTCATTTTAACCTATTAATAACAGTGTAGAAGTATTCTAGGAAGCTCAATTCTACCTGGCACGAGTGTTGCACTTCTGTTGTTTAGAGACAAAACCCCAAGAATCCAAAGGCAAGGAAGTTTTCTGACTTTATTAATGATTTTATCTTTTCTAGCGAATGACCAAAAAAATCCCACCTGAAAAGTATTTAAAACAAAAGTAACTTACCAGGACTGAAAGATTTTCCCTTTCCTGTATGTGATTCCTAAGTCAGAGATACACAGGCTAGATTTGAACTCCCAAGTATAAATTCTTCAATATCAAGACTGCAGTTTGCTCTTGTAACTGAACAAGTTAAGACGACAAATGTATGTTGTGGAATGAAAATGAGGCTTCTACTTCTTCACAAACTCTTCTCACACTCACTAATCATAAATTGCAAAGTTTACGGAAACTGATGCACTAGACAACACAGTATTTAAAAGACACAAATGACATCTCCAAGTTGTTTTGCTCTCATTATTTTCAATGTGAGTAGGGTTCTTTGGAAAAATTTCAACCTGAAGTTTTAAAAATAATTACATTTATTTATTTCTTTAATCCAGCACAATTAAGATTTAGGTGAGGAAATCACATATCAAATAGGGGAATACAATCAAAGCTAAATAAAATTTTTATTAGACACCCTTATGTCGAATGAAACCTTATGCAAGTTCTGAATGTACATTCACCAAATGAATGTACAAGAATAAGATGGCTGACACAAGCCCCTATAAAGTCTGACCCAGTCCTTACAAAAAAAGTACTTCAGGCACTAGTAGAGATCTATATCAAAGAAAAACTAGACCAAATGTGTTTCTCCATGGATCTTGAGGGGATCACACCATGGAAAGGGCAACATATATTGCCCTGATTAAAAACTATTTAGACACAGACAAGGGTGCATAATCATGAGCTTCTGATCCATAATACCAGAGGAACATTCAAGATCAGGATCTAGCACACACTGATCAATATGCAAACATCCCTCACAGGATCTTGCTGGCAGTTCAGTGTAAGTTGATATATCTATGCATCTACAGAAAAATAATCAGATTTCACTGTCAACATATTCAGGCTAAAATGTTTCAATCAATTCCAATTCCAAGATGTGTCTTTCCATAACATTGGAATACAATGGAATGAAACCAATGCTTTATTTCCTTAATGACTTCTCTAGATCTCATTTTTGGATTTATTTAGCATGAGCAAGTGATGTAATTTATAGTCAGCATAATAACTTCCCGTGGCAAATTAAAGCATTGTTTCAAGCAAGGTTCACACCTTGACATTCACATTATCTATTCAGAGCATGTAAATGCCTGTCTATATCAAAAGATTTAGTAGGAAAGTACTTCTTTAAAGATTCAATTTATGTGTTTCTATGAAAGTTTGCATTTTAGATTAAATTCAGTCCTTGAAATACTATAAGTACTGTATAGGCTATAGTTTCCATTCTTTAACTCCTAATATTAAACTAATACTTGTTTAGGAAAATGTCTTAAAGGTGTAAGAATTCTCAAGTCTATCATTCAAGCCAGCAGTCTAAAAAAAGAATAGAACAGCAGTATAGTAGTTGGTAAATTACTTAATTAATACAATTTTAATCCCATGTCTAGCTTATTGCTCTTACGACAGTCATCAGTAGATGTAATATAAGGAAAATAAAATTTCAATTGTACACTTTTCAGCATTAACTTTTAAATTAAACCAAGATTTAAAAATAGATTTTTTTTCTGTTTTCCCCTTAAATTTGCTGACGTCTTTAACTGAGACTAGCATTTTTCAAAGCAACACTAATGATTTTTTGAAATATAGTTATGCAGTAATATATCTGAATGCTTTAGTTATAGCTACCTGATTTATCAAATTGTCTCTCTAACTATGCTATAGAAGAGTCCATAAACAATTTAGCATTGTCATAGTATTTAGCATTGTCATAGTTTAAAAATAGAATTTGATGGGAACAATTTGCATGGAGTTATGAGACTGAATCAGACAACTGATTATAACCAACACTAACAGAAGATAAACAAGACAAACTCTCCTAAAATGGTTCATTATATTAGTAAGTGAATGATCATTTGCTGATGACAAAAAATAAACTGCTTAGTAATCACAACTCTGTTAGGAAAAGCAGCATATTCATAGAATGTTTTCGGATAGTTCACCTATAAGAGTAAAAAAAAAAAACCTTAGTAACGTGGACAAGTTTACAATGTAATAATAAAAATAAAACAGTGCACAACTATTCTAGGTGGTTAGACCAAAATATCTAAGATTAAGTCAAGCTGATGGAACTGTAAGTCTGGAGAAAACAAGTCACACAAATCACTTAACATTAGCCATACACTGAATAGGCCTAAAAAGATGCAGGATAAAGGGGATACAGAAGTCCATGTAATCACTGCCCAGTTTCTGGCACCAGTAAAGGAGGACACCAGAACATGTAAATGTGACCAAATATCACCAGCAAAGCATGGCTTTCTGCCTACTGGAAACACCATCTAGACATTCATGGGATAATGTTCTAACTGACACCTTCAGAAGAACTTTTTCCTTGGAGAGAGCTAAAAGTAGCCACATCAAACAAAGGGTGCGATTAAAGAATATGTGTAGGAAAGACTAACCTCAGCCATCTTAACATAACTGGAGAGAAGAAAAGACCCTAGAATCACCACCTGGAAGCATTTTGACTTGGATTTTCCAAAAGTGGGCAGATATTGATTCCCTCAGATTCCTAAGGAAACTGTTGCTTTCAAAAATTATAAAGGATTTTGAACAGGTAAAAAAAATCTAGAGCAGGAGCCACAGAAGCAGAAATATAAGAACAGTCTGGGATGTACGAAGTCAGAAAAAGCTTTAGTGAGCTGAAACACCTGTCTCTTACAGTGGCCCACAGCAGATATCTAGAGAGGAGGGTACAAACAGGGCACACGTGCAGTGATACTTACCCAGCTAACACACATTTGCCAGTAAGAAACAAACACAAAAAATAAATAGTTGATTGACATCAACACTTCATTTAATTAGATTTAAGAATAAAAAGGAATTAGCAGAAACAAAGTAGATCATTTGGAAAGATTTCTGAAGAGAAAGCTCTCACGAAGACACCTGAAGATTCCTTGTTCAACTCTTTTCCTTGCTCTTAGTGCATTCCCTACAATTTTAAAAACAAGCAGTGAAAATCAGGATGTGTGAAGCACAGCTAAAATTTGCTTTAAAATACACTGAAAAACTAAGAGTTGGAGTTACTGTTCACTTTAAGGTGGATTTTGAGTTCATTCTCTATATCATCTTCCATTTACTCAGAACTAACTTATGTCAGTGAAATAATACCAATGCCAAATGAAAATGGCTGGAACCTTGGCTTTGAAACATTTATGGCCATACGCAGCAGCTGAAGCCATGCCAAAAGGTGTTATCTTTTGCTTGGATAATTAATTCTATTTACCACCCAGTCAAATTGAATTACCATATATTCAACCAGTGCGGAATATGTTCCTCTTCCTTTTTGCACTGGTACAAATCATAAATTTATTTCCAAAGGGATCCAGATGCAAACCTTCAACATTTCTGTAGGCAAAATAAACCACGACGAATGTTCTCCTTGGCAAATACAACATGCAAAAGGTGCCTGGAGATATGCTATACTGATTATGAGATATTATTGTGAGGTTTTATTATCCTTCTAAACAATAAAACAAGAAAAGAAACCAACATAAAAGCAAGCAGTTCTGTGCCAGATGTAAGAATTTAATGCTATCCATGCCTGACTAGCATTTGGAACATGTGCTTCAAATATGAAACTTTTGTAAGTCTCCCCAGGTGAGCAGTTGATCTTATCTTGCAATTTCTGCTTCTTTTCAAACAGTGCACAGCACAATCTAGCAGCTAAGTGATCCTAAGAATGTTAAAGCTAAAATAAAGGGGGGGATTTTTTTTCTTCAACACCATCTTCCTCAAGTAAACATTACATTCAGAAGAAAAATTTAATTGCAGTATCAACTCAGAATCTTAGGAGGGAACAAAAGAGTATGGAATAGTTTGGGGCTTGTCCTCCCCCCACCCCTTTCAATTTTAAATGATCTTTTCTATGATCCTTCTTGCAGTTAGCATAAAATCTTCACTCAGTCTTAAAATCCCAGAATTTAAAAATACTTTTCGGTCACATACCGTGAAAAAGGTTTTCAAAGTCATAGTAAAATGGTCAATCTAAAAGATTGGGGCCAAGCTCCTCTTCTTCAATAGGTCTGAACACATTTCTTGCAAACATCTAGTTCTAGAATTGGGGTTTTGAAATCTCTGAAGGAGACACATATACAAAACATAACAACTTCCTACTGTATTTATGGTGACTTTAACATAAACAAAATGATATACAAATTAATGAAAAAAGAGCATTTCCTGGAAAAGTTTTTCAGATGGACAGTGTCTTTCCTTTATTAGATTCTCTTGCATAAGGTCTACCTTGAGAGAAGAAAAGCGTCTGTAAAAAAAGTTATTTTAGAATCTCAGTGCTTATTATTTTCTTTGAAGTGGACACGATGGAGACAGTTAAATGAAAGTTACATATACATGAACAAGTAGCAAATCAGCTTTCACTTGTGATAAATAAATTATGAAGATGTTTGTTCTCCTCAGCTGACATCTGTAAAGGCCTAACTGCTAAAAGGAGCATTTAGCTCACTTCAGAGAAATCTGAAGTACCCTGCTACTAAATTCCGTTTTCCAACTGGTTCTTATTTACAGTAGAGTTATTAAATATTTATTATAGCAGAAAGCAAGTATTTTCAGTTGTCCTAACTCGATGTCTTTCAGTGACATAATAGGTTGCTTAGATTTTTTTATATGAACCTACAATGTCATTGCCAAGAAAATACACAAACGGGCCTCCACCACTTGACAAGGCCTGTATACAAAAATACATTTGCCTGATTTTCTGACAATTTAGTGGTTGACAGCTTGCTAAACGAGGAAGAGCAACACTACAATAATAGTTGACAGATGCTGTTTCCACTAACTTTCAAATTCCTTAAACCTTTCCAAAAACACATGCAGAAACTGATCTGCTTGTCTGTCGACTTTCGATTCCAAGCAGTGATGTTCTGATACCACTGGCCTATCAGTTTACATGGTATATTTTTACATTATTCAAATACACACAAACCACAAATGACAGAAAAAACATTCAGCAGAACTACTTGTATTTCTACTTACAAAACATACTACTTTGAAGCAACACCTGTAAAAAGTTTCTAGAATCTAAATTTAAAATACGAGCACAGTGTTAAATTACACTTGCCAAATAATCAAGTCTCTTCCATTTTCTGGCACCTGGTTATGAGAAAGACCGCACCATCCTGTTTGTCATTCTGTGCTGATTTGTGTCTTGTTCATGTGGTTTTTTCATTTTATATGGGCTAGCCATATTAGAATGAAGGGTAAAAATACTACTGTTGAAGAACACCTAACCTAGCCAATAGGTCTAAAACACTGGTGTTGATTTCTTATAAAATTAAGTGCCTTGTCTATTAGTTTTCAATTTCATAAATGCCATATGACACAGAAGTCATGCTCTTAATAATTAATACCATTTGCACAAGCTTGTTGGCAAAATCTAAAATGTTTGCCTTTAGCAAAGATTTTTTCACTACTCATATGCTTTACCCTTTGAACTGGAACACTGGTAGATTTTTTGTTATTTATTAGGAAGCCGTAAGCAAGAACAGATCCTAAACTGTACGCTCAAGCTTATGAGCTGTCAATGTTGTTTCTTTCTAATGAGTCACTGGAATTCAGTGAGATTCATAGAGATATGATTAATCTCAACTCAACTACCTCAATGGTGGGCACTTAGTAAATAATACCGATTTTGGGGATCCTAAACAAAACAAAAAAACTCCTCCATTTTGAATCATGTCTTTAACATAACACTGAGGTATTTGCTGGTTTTGAGAGTCCAGATCTGTAATGATCTTAATACTTTAACAGAGAAAGAGAAGATGCCAGACTCACTATACCAAATTTAAGATGACCAGTGAAGCTGAAATGTCATGGGAAGGCTCTGCCCTTAAATGCAGCTAATGCAGCACATTATTAAGAGAGAAAGAATGCACAGCAGCTGAACACATGGAGAGGGCAATCTTAATTAAAACCTCTCCACACAGGCAGTAGTGGTGTGAATTACTATAGCATGGGATAGAGTAACTTTGAAGCTTAGTTGCCTTCTCCTCAAGTCTAGGACGTACACACCTACACTACATGATACTCTAAACAAACAGATGTTTTTCTCCATCTCACTCACTGACTTGGTTTTTCCTTCCACATTACCACCACATATAAAATCTCAGTAGTACCATACATGAAACTCATGGTCCAGGATAGGCAATTGTATCCCATGGGGGGGTGGAAAATGTCCTGTAGGAAACATACAGTATGGATGTTCTCATATTCAAAAAATAACTGATTTTTTTATAGATGTTCTCTGCTGGCACATGAACCACGACATGGGTTAACAAAAAAGTAAAAATACACTGGAAATATGTACAAACCTGACTGTTATTGTTATTCTCCACTGAAAATCACAGCACGAATATTTTCTCATCCCATCCATTACTAGATAAGTGGCAAACAAAAAAACCCCCAAAAAATCAAATGAGAAATCACAGAATTAAAAATATTTTTTCCTTGTTTCCCTCTTCTCAGATTGATACTATAAGCACATGCATCACTGTGCTGCATTTCCTTTTCAGGCTATCCAAAATCCTTTCTTCTAGGGAAATGTTAATCATGGCCAAAAGGTAAACAAAGTTTATAGGTAACGTAGTTCCTTTGGGAAGGCAGGAAATAGTTTTTAATTTGATCTCTGGTGTTCAGAGTTGGTGTGCAGACTACAGCAGAAAATATCTCAGTGCTTACCTAAACAAGTAGTTCATAAAAAAAGGTCTGCAAGACTTAACACTCTATAGCTGCTCCACAGAACCCTTTTGAAGAGCAACATTTAGCACCTGATCTCTTCCATGTGGCTCTACTGATGTTTCATGAGAAACCCTGAAGGATATTGTGGTCCCTCAGTTACTTTAATCATTGTTCAATTTCATTGGGCAAGACTTCAATGGCCTGACTGCTGTAGGTAGGCAAATATTAATTTTTAAATATTATTTATATAATGGGGGGTGGGGGGATTATGTACTGGTGTCTTACACAGTTTACATGTTTCAGTCACTGACTTGTTTCTGTTCAAAGCAGTCAGGGAAGAACAAATAAAATTGTTTTCGGATAAATCTAGAAGCTCTACAGATACAGCATACTTGATTGCTTAATGGCCAGTGTTACACAGTGTAAGATTTTGTAGTCTTCAACTTGCCATAAACCTCCAGTGCCAATGTCACATGCATTAAGAATGCCCTACTGCGCCAGGACTCAGCCCGCTCTTCCACATCATGAAATATGATGCTCAACAAATCCTGTATCCATGCCACTCTGCCGAAAAATATTTCCTTAAGTGACAGCAGTGAAGGAAAGGAAGCTGACAATGTGTACTTCCCACAACAGAACACAAAACTTGTTTAAAAACACCTAGTTTACATGGGGATTTTTACATTCCTGAGGCTTTAACCTTCTGAAAAATCTTTTGAGAGGAATAAAAGGCAGAGCAGAAGCTAACCTATAAGCAAAGAAGGCTGATCTAGGACAGAAAACAGATTTTTCATATTTACTGTGACAGCTGGATGAATTACACAAATCATCTGTCTCTCTCCGTTTCCTTCTATCCATCATACTGTATTTATCCATGTCTTCTGCCTATCTTCAGCTTTAGAAAATACATACAGTAGAGCTTAAATCACTAATTTTCTGTTCAGTTCCTTCTAACAAGAGTTTCAGTTCATTGACCTGTATAAGTCATTGAATTAACTAATGCATTACCTACAACGTTATGTATTATTAACTAAGTTTCATCTCTTAAAATATTTCCATGACAATGTATCAAAATAACACACTCACGTTTGTCTGGCATATAAAAATATTTCTTCCTTTTCATATAATCCTCAGAAAAAAGTAAATTAAATATACATTGCTCTATTCCTGTAGCAGTATCCAGATTAGCAACTGATACCCTAATCTTGCTCTCCCTGAATAAACTGCAAATCTCTCAGACCCTGTATTCCCTCTGCCATAGGTTTTATTAATCAAAGTTTTCTGCCACATTGACATACACTAGTAAAAAATGTAAAGTCTCTGAGGATATAAAATGCTCTCAACTTTCACCAATTTCAAAAAGAAAGACAAGAAGCATTAATGCAAATATTAAATAAAAGGCTTTTTCAGGGTCACAACAGATACAGAAATGCACTGAACCACTGCCAGGAAAAACTGCAAACTCTTTGCCCTCTGTCACCTAACTCAAATGTCTCATACCTCCAGGGAAGGGAATCCCAGCCAACATCATATTCTATGTTTTCTGCAAAGTCATCACTGAATCTAATGTGTAGGACTGCAACAGATTATAGAAGAAATGAGAACATAATTAGTAAAGCTATAAAAAGATTGAGAAATTATGTGGGGTGATGCACTCTGGTAAAAACTTTAAAGCTAACTTGTATAGTTTGAAAAACACAGTTGATATCTGTAGCTTCTTCCTTTCCTTTCTTGTATTAGATAAGCTCCAACATTTTGTTCCACCAAAATAGTAATTTATGTCAGTTAAATGATTCCATGGTCTTTAGGAATAGTAAGAAGGAGCTGAGAACATTTTGCCATACTGCGAGAGGGAAGAAAGGATTGTGCCACTGCAGGGCTGGCATCTTCCAATAAAACTTGTGAGCGTTTCACTATTAAATAGTTGTTTTCCTAATCAAACCATTTGTTTTCATCAATCATTTTTCTGGCTCTTTCAGGGGTTAATGTCAATAAACTTAAATTTCTTTGCAATTCTTATGGAAAAACAAGCCAGAAGCGGATATGATTTTTAGAAAACCTTTGTTCATTAATTTTCAGATACCTTTCTTCACGCAGCCACTCTGGCAATATAAAAATAATACCACCTTTACTCTCCAAACAATCATCTCCTGTTGGTCTGTTTCAACATTTCTCATTAAAAAAAAAAATTAAAAGTAGTGCTTTTTTTCTTAGTTTTAGAATTTTAAGTCATAACTGAATAATCTTATTCACTCTGAAATCACAGAGCAGGGCAGCTGAGCTTCCAGATGCTATGACTACATAGCTAGAAGTCCCCACAGCCTTTGGAAAGGAGATATTGGAGCAGATTACTCACCTGAAATTTTCTTTTTAACAATATACTGTAAGATTGAAATAATGTCACTTTATGGTCCAAAAGCCTTAAAAGAAAGCATGTAGAAAGCATTAAAATCATTGAACTTCAATGTCTGCTGAAGATCAAAGTCACAATGCAATTCTTAAAATGTAGTAAGGCAAACCTGAACTCATCCTATCTTTCACACAGGTGGCAAGCTGTGTTGATAGGATATGGTGCCCTCTGCTGATCACTGATACCTCAGACTAATAGTAACCACAACTGTGTCCACTCCATTAATTGTTTTTCTAGTTGCCTTAAGCAACTAGCATACAGGACATGAATTGGTGTCCTTTTAAAACAAGTTTTAATGGTCCAGATGCATGCCCCCACATCACTCTGCTGCCACAGAGCCTTGTGCTACCTTGCTGCTTTCACAGTGAGAACGCGATAAAGATGGAGACAGCAGGCATCAATCATCCAGCGAATCCCCACCAGTCCTCCTCACTTTCAGATGCTGCTGAGCAAAAGCAGATTAAAGCAGCCCAGTTCCAACTACCGGGACAGAGCAGCCTATTTCTGGAGCAGCGCTGGCCTCCTGCAGCTACTTAGAGAAAGACAGACCCTGCCTTGCTGTTGTATTGCTGCTGCTTTTCTGCCAGCAAAATGCTGGGGCTCCTTCCCTGGTAATGAACTAGAATGAAGTCTCATTTAAGTACAGCACTGTAGACTGCTGAGGAGAACTGATCAAATTCAGGGCTCTCAGTTTTCATCCACTACTGAAATATGGACAGACTCATTACTCACAGCCACTACTGGCACCCAGGGTGCAAATTAAAGATAACAAAATCTGAAAGCCATGAAACAACATATTTTTAAGCTCTTACTCTACTCTACAGGTAATTCTGCTTCCTGAGGCAAAACAACCAAACCCACCATATTCACAGTGTTAAATGGGCAGCTTCTTCAGACCTCATGATCTGCAATGACTGGACTCTCATTCTCAAGAACTAACGGTTCCACCACAGTAGGTTATAAAGGTTCCTATAGCAGTGCTGACAACAAATACATTTTCTGATATATTTCATTTTGACATGCCCAAACTATCAAACAGCAAAAATTTGCCAGTTACATTCCATAAATAATAGTTTTGACACTGGTATTGTTAAATGTTGAAAGCATTTCATCAGCTGCTTCAAATATAAAAATTTAATCCATACATCATTCTGGATGGAGCCTGTGAATGGCTCCACGGTCAAAAGTTGGAACATCTCCTTTAAAATTATGTTCTCAGAACAAATAATCACATTTATAAATTCTTAGTATTTGTCTTTAGGCATTTTCTAATTTGGATTAACATCTGTTCTTCACACAAATATTCACGTAAGAATTTTAGTCTAAGAATACTTGTGTAAAGTAAACACCTCTTTTTTCTAACTCTCAGTTTAAGGCTTCTACAACATCTTGGCAGTAGTTTAGAAAGGTATTCCACATGTATCCTTTGTCATATCAACCATTTAAAAAAACCCCATAATATGCTGTCTTGACCATTGGTGGAGTTAAAAATAGAATTCCAATATATTTTGGGTTTGCTTCTGTAACTAGAACACTTAAATATGCAAGATTATTGTATAACTATTTCTCTGTATCATAATAAATATACAAACTTGCTGTTAGAAATCTCACTGAATAAAATACAATGTTTACCTACCTACATTGCCTGAAAAAATGTACAGCATGTGGAATTTCACAGAAAATGATTTGGTTTGCCATGCAAAGGAAAAAAACCCATGCTTCTTGCAAATAAATACATGAGATTCATTTAAAACCATGTGTATGCAAAATGGGACTTAGATTGAGGAACCTGTTAGTGATCTTCTGTTATTGTAGATTCTGTCTGCGAAGGAAGCAGCCTTGCTCTGTTAGATAAAACTAACGCCCTGTCCTCACCTTGCCTTTTCCAGCTCCCAACCATGAGACATTGTTTATCCTACCAAACAAAGCTCATAGTTAGTTTGATTCAGATCTAGCTACAGAAATCGCTTTGTCAGACCATCACAATACAATTTACATTGGTTCATTTGGGTCTTTGTAAGCAGAATGCCACCCCCTTGCTCTCCAACAATGACAGAAGCTCAGCCTCAGCACACCTGTTGGGACATCAACACATTGAGAAGAAAGTAAGCTCAGGTCATGCTGGACATGTCTATACTTATTTTATGAGTTAGTGCCCACACACTTCCATTTTGTACATCACACATTTGGAGAAAGCTGGGTCCAATGTACCATCATTCAAATGTAATATGATATTTTCACCACCCAGTTTGTTAAAGAAAGGCTCTGGAATAAATGAAAGGTAAAATCCTTGGGAAAATAAACTCAAGTCTGTAAAATATTAGCCAATGTTTTCGTAACTTTTCCAGTAACTATAGTTTCTAATAGATCAGCTGTGACTATAGAAGGCTACATGGAGAAGTCTGAGTGACAGAAATAGACGTATTGCAACTTTTCCTATAATGCACAGATATTGCACCCTCTAAACTTGCTGAAAAGTTCTACTTTGGATATAATTTATATTTTGTATACTTGAAGGTGAACCACAATGGGAAACTTGATATAAAGTTTTTCAGCTGTGTTATTTCAGGGAAATTTATTGATTCCTGGAGTTGTGAGGGTATGAAACAAATGCTTATTTTTCCCATGCTAAAGCAACTTAAAGCATCTTTTTCATACTAGTAACGCAAATACACAGTTTTTGTATTTCACACAAAACCTGAAATATTTTTCAGACAGTTCACCAGAGAGCATAGGTTCAGTGTTCACTATATATTTGCTGCAGAAGTAACCTAACTACTGAAATAATTAACATCTCCAGTGACTACATTAAGTTACATACTATTTGTGTTTACTTCTCTTTTTTCTAATTCAAATTTTTTTTTTCACCAAGAAAATGTTTATTTTCTGCCTACCTCGCACTGTTGACCATAGCTTCATCTTTTTCCTTCCCTTCCCTAAGTTATTATTCACAGTCTGCACTATGTTTCCCATTATTAGTATAAATGTAGAACACTGTTTTAACAAAAATAATTTAAATCAAGACCATGCAGAGGTCCCATGAAAGACTGGAAAGAAAAATTCAATGAAGAAAGCTAAGATGGATAGGAGTATTAGCAAAAATAAGGTCAGTCTCTCTGTACTTTCAAAACTTGCCGTTACCTTCTTCCATTCCAGCTCTCAAGAGAGCTCTTCAGGTTGTGATGAGAAGTTCAAGAAAGATAACATGAGGATTAAAGAGCCTGTTGCATGCAACACTTACTGCTCACAAAACCGATGGTCCCTGTTCATCTGTTGAACAAAACCACGAACCATTTATTCTATAATTTAAAAAAGAAATCATACTCTGAATGTTATGCTTTGATTTCAATCATGTTTACAGTGCTCAAAATGTGACAGGCACTGTAAATACTGTCACAAACACATGTGAACTGACACAAAGCAAATCAGCCATGCATTTAATACGGTTTCAGATCATGCTCTATACATTACACTGACGAAGCTGAAAGACCCTCTGAAGGAGACCAGCTTCACTGTAAAAGCTGATGATTACCTTTACATTTAAAACCTTGCTGAAGATAGGCATTTCTGTAGAAAAGACTATCACTTTTTTTTTTTTTGATTCCTAGAAAGTGAATATTCAGCAGCTGTCTGTTCAAATGTTGTAATTTCACATGGCATAGAAAAAAAAATCCCTAATTTTTGGGCCTAATTTACCTTTACACTAGGATCCCTCCACATTGCCAGAGAATTATGAAAGGGTCTTGGTGAAAAAACTCCTCCTTTTAGGTAACTTTGTCAGGGACAAAACAGGACAAAAGACAAAGATAATGAGGAGCTCTCAGGACATCTAATCTGCAGGTATTATTTTACAGTGTGTGCATCATAACTACTGCTAGAAAAATCCTTTCCAAGTGTCACTAGTGAAATGAGTAAGAATCTTTCCCAGACACTTAGATTTATTTAAAACTCTAGACTTAGAGATCAAAATGTTAAAACCTCTTCAGCTGTAACACACCCAGAATACAACAAATATAAACTCTGGAAGGAGATGTTTGTAAAGATATTCAAAATAGTTTACCATTTCAGTACTTGCAGTTTAGCCCATGACCTCTTTTAATTCTGGCCAGCCTGAAGAATGATTTATTGCTATTTAAACAGCTTCACTAAGTTAAAACTTTAGAATAGAATAGCCTAAAACTGTGTCTTACAGAGAAAATCTTTGCAAAGTGACATCTAGCATCAGGAAGACATCAGCCTACCCTGTTTCTTCTACTTCCTAGTAAGGGGAAAACCATAAAGCATAAACCACTTTGCTCTCCCCTTCTGCTGTAGAATCAGTCAAATAAACCTTCTTAAACCTAAAATGACATCCTAGCTTATGAAAATACACTGCAAACTACATTTCTTAAGCCCTCCCTAGTATTTGTAGGGCACATCAGGAATGCTGAGTCACTTGCATTTGTTTCTCTCTTCAAAAACCCCGTGTTAATTACCCAATTAATTACAGAAGACCAAGCAGGGGAGCAGAACAAAACCTGCCTGAAGGTTTTAATATTTTAGGCAATTTTGCTAGGCTTCTTTTGCCTTAAAAGAATTTAAGAATAAAAGGAAACAAAAGACCTGCTTTTTCTATTAGAAATAGGTTTTGATTTTGTCTGGATAATAAGAATTTATAGTGTTGGTGAAAGGCCCTGGAGACAGTCCTGGAGACTGAAATAATTTACTTACTCATAGAACAAGCACAAACTATACAAGCACCTGCCCCAGGAGCCCAGTTAAAAGCCCCTTGGACCTGACCTGGAGAGACAACTCACAGAGGTGAAACAGGGTGCCTCATTTCCCATTCCACCTATGACTTTTTTTTCCCCTTTTGTTTTTTTTTTTTTTTTTAAGGAAGAGAGAGAGTGTGTGAACAGTAAGTTTACCATCTAGCAACAGTTCAAAGAATTCTTCAGAAATGTGATTTGAAAGTCTGCCTGCTTTGAATGAAGCATCAGACCTCCTTGAGGTCCCTAATCTGGCTATAGGTCTTTGTTACTAAGCAAACACATAACTTTGGAACCTTCAAAAAAACAGGGAAAAAAATAGAATATTAATTCACACAGACAGACAGCAAACCCAGAAATAATAGCTACATTCATGAGAATAGCAGTTACTATTTAGATTTATGGAGTGTGATGCACTAATGCGTATAATGAAGCAGACAATTTAATGACTCAGAGTGCTAAAAAGGGGGGAAAAATAAATCCACAGAAGTCACAAGATTGACTTTCAAGATTAATGGGGATAAGCCAAACATTCCAGATGTTCTAATCCAGTGTTCTTGTCTCTATGCTACAGAAAATCACCTTTCCCAATGAAAAACCACCATCTTTCTTTCAACCTGCACTTTTGTTCCTATTACCACTCCTGAATAGTCAATTTTCATCTATCTTGTTTCTTTCACTTATACAATCAATATGAAGGAGCAAACATACTTTGTATATAAAACATTTTAATAAAAGTCTCTCTGAAAACAAAATACTATATAGTAGAGGCATCCATAATATGCAATTTATCAAGATGAAGCAAAACAGTATTTTTTTTCATAATTGCTGCTTAAATTATATGAAAATACTAGAATCAGTTCTAAAATTGCCATTGTCACCATTCTTCTTCTGCTGTAAAAACAGCAGTATCACAGCTAAGTCCATGCTCTATTTACCGGACAAAATTTACTGTTCTAATTACGGAACCTGTTACAGCTAATGGAAAAGAAGAGTTATTGGGTTTTGTTCTGAAGAGGAAAGCTCTTCAACAACAAGGTAACAGTAGGATACAAAAGTGATCGGAGAATCTGATGAGTCTATGACTTGCTGTTACTATGGAAATCAGTGATTATAACAAAATATTCACATTTTAATCGTGTTCCCGAGAGGACTGACATCCCTAAATTAATTCTATTTTTAAATCCAAGTTTTTGCTAATCTACTAATCCAATATTAACCACAAAAAAGTCACCTAGAAAGTCACAGAAGAGCCACGCTTATTCATGCATGCCCAGTACACAAAGCTCAGACTGAATGGCCAGTATCAAGTAGCACAGTTCCACTTCACTTATTGCAAACCCATCGCTAGCTTCACTGAGCATCTGGACTCCAGCATATGAGTATACTGAATTTTGAGTTCCATTTTTTTTAAAAAGAAAGACCTGTCTTCTATGTTAATACTATTAATTTTAACTCTCAGAATAATGTGCTGTATTAGGTATGCCCAGGTTTTCTAAAGCACCTTTTTGAAAAGGACTGAATAACATACTGCATAAACTATGCAATCACACTACAAGGCACTCAAACTCCCACACCTCAGCATTATCTACAAAGCAAACGTAAGTTTTCAGAACATGAACTGAACATAGGATGCAGCAACCTGGAAGATTAAAAAGAAAGTCACTTAACAGTTTCAAAAGATGCCTACTTAGATTTGAGCTTCTGGGAGGTGTGAAAAATAAGTTCTTAATCGCTGTCAAGACTATACTTTTATTTTTGACAGAAACCTAAGAATTTGATTGCATGGGTACTTGCAAGGCCTGCATTAGTCTCTCTAATTCTGTCTGTAAAATTCACTGTGACAAATCTGAAATTTATCCCCCCTATCATGTTTGGTCCTTTTGTAACACAAAAAACAAAGTAAAATTTCTGAAGCTAAAAATAAGTTATATGAAAAAGCTTTTTTGTAGAAAAAGCACGGTAAACAGGCTTATGTAGGAAGCATAATCTCAGAAGGGCTTTGAATATCACAGATACATGTCTATGATGAGCAGAGACTGGCCAGTTTGCAGTGAAGGAGCTTGACTGTTGCTGGAGACATCCTTTGGACAGAGGTGACAGAGGTCCTTAGGAGATGCCAGTCCTTAACACTGCCTTAACACAGACCTAAATTTCAGACAGACCTTTAAGGAAAGGTCTTGGGTTTTTTCCTTTTGTATTTTGTTTCTAATTTTGCAGTTAGAAGGCCAGCCTTGTAGTTTGCTATATTTTACTGACTCTTCCTTAATCAGGTATAGCAAGACCTGCCACCACGTTCCTTGGGAGTAACAACTTTTCACTCTGATGTTCAGGCCCACAGAGTGATTTATAATCAAAGCAGGTTTGGGGGCTCCCCAAGAGTTGAAGAGAGCTTTTTCCAACAAATTGCAGAGGACCAAGAGGCTTGGCAAAGTCAATGTGTCAGGTCAGCGGTGCAGCACTTCCACAGCAGCTGTAATCACTGCCACATGAGAAGCAGCCGGTTAGAGGGAGGAGGACAACTTTTGTGATTTTAGAGCTAATTATGCATGTGGTTACCACATTTGAAACCCCACTCAGCTTCCCACATAACGATCATTCCCTGCTACAGAAAGTCACATGCCAGCTTTGGGTCTCCCGCCTCTGTCTACCCCAGTCAAATGGAATCCGGCGACGATGTGGAGCCAAGAATGTGCAAACAGCGTGCCTGACTCTGCTTCTCATCTCTGCATTTCAACAGAGATGCTAAGAGATAAACAACTGTGCTCTGAAATGAGGACTATAACAAATATTTTGCAAGTACATTATTGTCCCAAATTAAATAAAAACCCAATTCCATTTTTAAAAAACCTTAAAATGCAAAATCCTGAATTGTGTTTTTCAGAAGAGCAGTAAGAACCAGTTTAATAAGTTAGCTTCCAAGTAAGATAAAGAAATCAGCCTTTATTAAATTATATGGAAGGGGGTCAGAGATTAAAAATCCTCTGCCTCTCATTATTAGACTTGAGACGACAGATTCATTCCAGAGCACAGAAGGAAATATATTATCCCAAAACAGGATATGAAGTTCAGTCCCAGTAGATTAGTCTCTGTTAAGTAAATTTATTGTCTAATCTTTTAACTCTCCCCCCAAACTGCTGCCCAAGTTCCTCTTCCCTATCAATATTAAATCCCCTTTCCTTCCCTCTACAACCCTCCCCCCAAAGCTCCCCAACAACATTGCCCTCTGGTCTCATTCCCACTAGGACTTTGATGGTGCATGAACCTCATCGAAAAAACAAGAAGTGATGGGAGTAGAAGGGAAAGGACCTACAACTGCAATCAACCAACTAATAAAACCATGCTGTGCTCTGAATTGTTAGGCAGAAGAGAAAAGCAGGATAAATGTTTTGCTTGCTTTAAACAACAGCAGAAAGCCTGGTGGTGAGCTCTTTTTGTGTGTTTGTGTGTGTGTGTGCCTAGTAACCACTTTGTAATTTGGATACAGACATTGAAGAAAACCTTCAAAAGAGCTGTATTAGTATGAGAGTAATTTCTGGGACGAATTAAATGTACTATGTGAAGCTAGAAGGCACATCAAACAAAGAGCAACTCTATCCCCTTTTTGTTTACCAAGGCAGAAGCAATCTTCCATACAATGATACATTTCTAATACACTGTTTAGTCTAACTTTAGACTCCATGAAATTATTTGCAAAGACAGGGATTCCCAAAAAATTCCAGTAGAAAAAGACAGTCTTGCCCTCATACTCCCTTTCCCTCCCTTTAATTGCATGAAATTTAATTGTATGATTTAATTGCATGAAAGACACACGCTATGACAAAACCAAAATAACAACAAGAGAATGCACTTTCAGAGTGGTGCAGCTAGAAATATTTCTATATGGGCTCTAAGATGGTTCTGTCACCAAGGAGGGCAAATGTTTCACAAAGATCATAAGTACAATATGCAATACCCCTAGAATCACTAATTGATTCAATTTGCAAGATTGCTTGTGTTTTCTTCCTTTAACAGGAAGTTATAAAAATACTCCTATCAGGTACTTAACCTCAGCCCTTTGCATGTTTTCATGTAGCAGAGCTGCGATGTACCATCTTTATGCATAGAAAAAATTGCAAAGAGCTTGGTTTCACCAACAGAGTGTGCTGTCAGTTCGTCATTAACATGAGGGCAACGCCATTAAGAGACAGCTTTTTCATTGTTTTATCTGGAGATGTGTTGCAAATACTCGGTTCTATAATAAGATGTTTAAAGAGCTATCTCCACTTAAAACAGTTGATTTTCACACAGCATCTGCTACAAAATGCCATTCTTGGCTACGTCTTGCATCACTGATGGTGTACAGTCCCGAGCTGCACAACTGTTTCTTTGCAAACCCTTCTCTTATTTACTTTGGGGTTTTTCTGTTTCTTTTTAGACTCTGGGTGGAGAAGGCATGGGAATCACAAACAACACATTGGCAAGTCTTCGCATTACCAATGGTTAAGATAACCATTCCCAGCCATAAAAGTATCCTTGCTTAGACTATTTTTTCCTCAAATTGAGTAATTCTAAGATGGTTACTCCCTCAACTTGCACCCCACAATTTCAGTTCACTGTATTTTCACAGTCTACAACATGCTAATTTTTATTACTGAAATTTATTTATAAAACAAACACTGTGGAACAAGTTCAGGTTAAAAAAAATAATAATTCAAGGAAAGAATCCTGCTCTATTTTCTGTATAGATTTGGTTTTGTTTAAAACCATGTTTAAAATGTTTTAAACCATGTTTAATGTTTCTACTGATCTTTAACAGATTTGATGTTATCTCAATGACAGACAAAGTGTTACTCATAGATTCATTTTCAATGGATCTTAACACCACTGTCCAGAAAAAGAAAGCTCTGTATTCTTCTCATTGCACCTAAATGAAAATAAGATACATATATAGCAAAGCCTAAAGGTCTCCAGGCAGAAGCCTGCCTAACTCATTATACATGTATTCGACTTCCCCTTCCTTAGAAACTTGTTCTTCAAATAGTTACACATTTGTAAGTAACCAAAAAGACATTTGTTTCTTTCTAGTGATATAAGCTACTCAGCCAGCAGCTTCCCTCTGTTTTGTGTCCTCAAGCATCACTTTGAAAACAGGCTTTAAGTCATCTGGTGAAAGAGTATATGGGGCTACAAAGTAAACTGATCTACCAGACATCTGTAAATTACTCCCAATGCAATATACAGGAGACGCTTACATCTGCATAGAAATATTTATAGGGACATACAAAAAAGGCATGCACACACCGAGAAAGCTCCAGTGCTGCTGGGGTGATCAGCTGAGCAACTTTGTCAAGATCCTCTTAGCACATTTCTAATTTCCTCTGATAAGCCTGATGCTCAGTGGAACAAGCCACATAGGTTCTAACCAAAGAAATTCATGGGTATTCAGAGCACTGGAAGAATTGAACACATCTACTGTTAATGTAAATGAGATGACTAATACAAATCTAAAGCAAGCTACCCAAATGGGACTTTTGGGGGAAGCATACTAAGGACACTATCTATCCCTATCCAGACGTATCCAGCAGTACCACACAGTTCTGACTGAACTAGAAAAAGGCTGAAATATTTCTTTTTGTCAATTAAAAGAGGAATACTAAGAATCATATACAAAACTATATAAAAGAAAACAGGACTGCTGTCCTGGTGCCTGCCTGACTCCCACTGCACCTCCCAGAATCAAGTCCCCCAGTCTTATTTCATGGCAGAATATGTGAAAGGAATCGTCATTTCTATTAAATGCGAGCAAATGAAACTGATCTTTCCTTGTATTATAAATATTTGACTAAACTGAACATTTAATGCGAGAATTCTCAGATTACAATGGTAGAAGAAAGGAGAACAAATGCTAACACTACTCAAGTCAAAATTCAGACGCATGACATGAACCAAAAACTCAGAAACCGAATAAGAGTCTATCCATAGATTTTAGACCAGAATGGACTACTGTGTTCGTAAAGTCTGATCTCTTTAACAGTCTGATAAGTCTGATAACACAGACTAGACTGATCTACTACTAATTGGTATTAACCATGAATAGTACAATGTATCTATTCTGAGCCTTTAAAAAGGATATACATTCTATATTAAACACTAAGCAATCATTCACACGTGCAGGATAAACAGTGCACGATCACTGATATTTTTATGCTATATTAAACTGTACCCTCAAATGAGCATTGCACCATGGTTCAGAGGTGGTTTGAAATATTAACTACATCTAAACTATGGAAAGCTTTAGTCTAACCAGGTTGAAAGGTCTCGCTTATGGGACTGGCTGCTTTCAAAGGTGACATTGATATCAGTAGTATTACGCTATCATTCAAACTAGCTGCTTGAAATAAAGCCAAGGTCTTGATGCCACGTGAACATTACTAAAACTGACACGGGATAAAGTGAGTGCAATTACAGCAGAAGTATTTAAGCTGACTCATTAACACACAGCAAGGTGGCCTGAATATGACAAATTCACACATCTCTCCGTTTAATCCCACTGGAAATGACGAGTCTACAAACAAGTAAAGAAATTCATCAGAATTGTAATGCCTGGAGTTATTTATTGTTTCCCTACTCTTAAGCACAATCAGTCACTGAATTAGATACTCGTCTGAGTTCCAAATAACTGATATGTTCTAAATGATACATACTGCACTGCCCCGAAAAAATGAACATAGTATAAAGTACAAAGTTTCCATGCTATGTGTGAACGTTCAAACATGCCGTTCTAATGTTGTAATCTCCAGTGCGAGCATTCCTTCTAGTTGTGTGCCTGTGCATTTGATACACTGACTCAATCAGTCAGAACAGATAATCATGCATTTGAGTAATTGTTTAAACAAAATTTCACAAAACAAATGTAGACAACTTACAGAAAAAGTGAAATTTATTTTGGAAGTACACTCCAAAAAAAGAAGTTATCATCCTACTAGGTTTGGATTAAAAAATTAGAGTTCTAGTTTCATAATGAAAGCCAAACATACTGAGAAAGCAAGACAGAAATCCTTACTTGGATGGATTTTTTTAGAAATCAGTTTCTGAGTTCAGAAACTAATTAGTTCAGAAACTAATTTAAAACCCAGTGCATTATAAACCTGGATTCACTGGCTATTTCTCCATCTCTCTCAGAATCAAAATGTGTCATTTCAGAAGGGTCACAATGAAATAAGCTAAGGAAAATGTAAGGAAATCTCTTCATACAATAAAAATGGAGTGACTAATGTGGATGACTAAGTTAATTGCATGGCTTTCTACTAAGCATATTCACAGGGACAGAAATAACACTAAATCACAATGAACATACAGGAAAATTATTTTGGACCAGTAAAAAAATTTATGCCAGAACAAATGTCTGGGTCTTCAGAGCAGTATCTTCTTGTGTGTATTGCAGCTAACAATGGTAGAAATAGGGTCTCTGTCTCCTCCCACTCTTGACCCAAGACCCTAGAGTCACAGGATAATACAGGTTGGAAAGGAAGCCTGGATTGTCCCTAGTCTAAAACAGGGTCAGCTCTGAGGTCAGACCTGGTTGCTCATGGCTTTATGCAGTCTGGTCTTCAAAACCTCCAAGGACGGAGACTGCACAACCTGTATGGGCAGCCTGGGGTCTGCTGCTCAACCGTCTTCATGGAAAATAAGTTTCTCCTTAAATCCAGACATCAAGATACAGGGTGTAACAGACAGTGCAACGAAGTATCCTGGAGATGAGTCTGGTTTTGTAGCAAAATTCACAAGTTGATTTTAAAGTCAAGACTTCACTTAACATCTAATAGTATCTGTGCTATGTTGCTTACAGAAAGTTGTTCTTATCTATCTTTTGTAGAAAACATTAAGGAAGAAAAGTTGCTCACGTGAGTCTTCGGGTGCCAGATCTGAGTGGAAGTAATTTGGGATTGAGAACAGTTGGTGTAGTAATAAGAGCTGAACTAGCAGTAATTTGGATCTACTTGACCTCTTCACACAACTTAATGGAGGGTACAAACTCCAGTTCTGTTACACCTGTCCGTCCCTAAGCATGTGAACAAGAAATACCCACCATGTACCCCAGAGATTTCAATGCCACTAGGAAGAGCGGAGTTCCCTGATGAATATCATATCCTTTTGAGTAATTCAGAAAGAAACACAGTTCTGCACTAGCACTAAGGAGAAGGAAGGGGAAGGAAATTCAGGAGTATATGGTTATTGCCATAAAAGATACATATTTTTATAAATTTATTTTATATATATTAAATATATTTGTATCTATAATAAATATAATTAAACAGCATTCCATTTTCTTTTCAAACTCTTTTGAGATGCTAAAACATCTGATACCCAAATGAATTATGAAGCAGGTTTTTTTTTTCCTTAGTAGTTACCAAAACCTGGAAACATTCTCCATTTTAGAAATGAATAAATAATTAAAATACAGCAAGATACTAGGAAGCCATGACCATAAATTCACAATCCGCATAGCTGTTGCATTCGGCTGTGTGTACTGCAATGTAAAATTGTGAATGTTATCATTAATTTGGCAACAAATATAATTATTAGTCCTAGAGAAAACTATTAGAGTGGTAACTTGATTTTCTTGTCATCCTCATTCTGTATTAAGCAAAAGAAAGAAAAAATAAAAAGCAATTGATGCAATGATTTTTGCAACAAGTAGCTAATTGATTTTTCTGCCACTACTATAATTTACAAATAGTCCTATAGGAATTATTTGGTTTAACTTAAAATATAACACAAATGCTCCTATAGTGGTATTAATTATGTCACATTTTAACCAGAGAGGAATTATTTAAAGCTAGACAATGTATTCTACAAATTAAACACAGACGGTAACAGAAAAACTAAAACACACTAATAATATAGTAGGAAAATGGTGCCAAATCATCTATTTTAATTTTGGATGTCACTCTTGCCTCACTAAAATCACATCAATAGGCAGTACAAATCAAGTAGTGGATAGGCTCAGCACAATTTCAGGATATGTACTTCCTTTTAGGTTTCAAGAGATTATTTTCCTTGCTAATGCAGGCATATGCATAATATGATTCTCTCTCCCTTTTGTTGCTCTTCCAAGAAAAGCCAACTGATTGTACATTCATTCATTCTTTTCTTTCTGAGAGTTTTGCATGAGAAGTTGGGATAGCCTTCATCTTTACCCAACTCTATAGGAGACTAAGTGTCCATGACAAGCTAATAAAACACTGAAGCAGCCAGTTCCTATGTTCAGTGCTTTCAAGCCAGCACCATCCATCCGTCTGCCAGTTGTGCTGCCCTGCTCCATCCTGCCCAGGGGAGTGCCCTGCTCTTCCAGAGCTCTGCTCTCCTGAGGGTAACACTCAGTCCTCCCCACCACCACTATCTGTGATGTTCTGAAGCAGATATTTCATGTCTTGAGCCTAAAAATGAGTAATGTTCATGAACAATGGAAATTTCTGGTCAGTGAGTGGAATACAGATCTTCAGAGAAACCCCTATCACAACCACAGGAAAGAATTATCTTTCTTAACTGACCAAGAAATATTTATTAACTTAATTGAACCAACAAAACGTCAGTTTTTGGTCTCCGTGCAAAGAGGTGTATTGGTGTGTGGTTTCTTTCAATATTTATTTAGTGAGGCTATTGCCGTAGCAAAAAATGATACATTTCTGTTGGTTTTACCTCCTTGTTCTAGCACACAGTGGTCCACGACACAATGTGGGCAATATACCATCTGATCAGCAATGACTACAAATGTTGGAGGCCACCTGTTAATTAATAACATTTATCACTTGACAGCTATGGATCTCTCTCAACTGGAGCCCCCCTGGAAGGAGCAAGCTTGCTCCTGATAGATGCAATGTTTTGCATGGAAAAGACAGATGGTGTCTTTTCTATTAGAAACAGAAGCTGGTGATTATTTAGTTCTGATTATTCTGTATTTCAAACATTGGACTTGCTAACTCACTGTTAGGACCTGAAGACAACTAATTCAGGTGCTTACACTGTGACTGTATACATTTGAAAGAATGATTTAAAGAGATAATTTTGCTCCAAAAATTCTTGAAACAGTAGTAGTGAGGCATTTACGCTCACACATAAGTAAGAAGCTATGCAACAGAACACGACACTTGACTCTGACCTGTAAAACTACCAAGTAACTACTTGCAAGTCCAACAGAAAACTATTGGTAATTACATGAGCAGACTTGCTATCTAAGCTTGGCTTGGGCTTTGAGTTATATCATTTATTATGTCAAGAACATCAACATCTTTCTAGTTTCGCATTTCTCAACTTTTCAGTTGAGCCAATAACATGAAATAACATTCAATTTACCAAACAACTGGGGCAATCCCATGGAAAAATGATGACTCCAAGCCACAGGCTAACCTCAGAGATTTATTTTTGTTTGTTTACCTTAAAAGCATCTAAGATCCTTCTCATGATACTTTGCTATAAACAAATAAGTTTTCTAATTGCATTATGTTTATAACAAAATCTTGACCCCTTACAGCCTATAATAATTACAGTACTCTCTAATAATTACAGAACTACAATAATTACAATCTATCTTAACTTCTCAAAAGGGTAAGAAAATATCATCCAAGTGTGGACCACATTTGTGGAAAGCACCTGATATAAAACATGCTCAGCTCTGGTTCCACAAGTTTTTTCAAAGAACAAAAACCCTGGGATTTTTGTATGCCAAATCTATTCCTTGATACACACTGGCATATGGTTACACAAACAGCCAAGCCAGTGCAATGCTGAGCAAAATGCTTCACAAGCAGCAATGCCACAGAATGTGAAATCACAGTGTCAAAATGACTTTCATGGTTCATACAATCCATTTTTTATATTCAGAACCATGTTTTATTTTTCCTTTAGAAAAAAACATGCAATTTAAAACACATATTCCTGAAAGAAACCATTCTGGCAAACCACAGTTTTCCCGACTCAGTTTTCTTACAACCAAAGTATTGATGTTACACCTTTTTCAGACAGTGAGACAGATTTAAAAATGCAAGAAAATAATTAAAAATGGTTTGTGAAATGAGAAATGATCTCCACTTCTCTCAGGGAAAAACCTTCCAACACATCTGCCAATCTACTTACACAAGAAGGAGATCGAAATCTTCAACAGGTGCAGAGAAAAACATTTTATTAGATTATTCTGCACATTTTACAGTTTTTTAGAGATTCTTAAACGCAGGAAGGTGAAGAACTGTCCCTGAACCCACTGTGGGATCCAACTTTTAGTGGCTTCAGTAGCCTGGTAACTGATAGTGACTGAGACTAAAAGTTCTAAGCTTTAAAACAAGGTCTGGCAGTGATTTTCAATAGCCAAGTGTGCTACAGCCAGTACTCACTTTAATTGCTATTGAAAAAGCCTTGGAAAAACTACATGGATTCTGGAATGAAGTACTGGGATGTTAAAGCAATTTTACTGAATGTTTCTTCCCAGTAAAAACATACTATTTCCTTCTTTCTAGAAAAGATGTTTCATCAATACAGAGCATTTATTTTGCCAAACACGGACTTCAATCAAAAGTCTTTCCTTTTGTATAGGTCTAACTTTGTTGCTGAATTAGCTCACTAGAAAAGCAAGCATTACTGACACCTTGCAGCGCTTGACAAGTGAAGTACAGCAAATAGGCACATCAGCAGAGGACAGTCAATATAAATTAAGTTTTCCCAGTATTTTCTTGAAAGTGTAACACAGAAGGGAAAGAGATTTTGTTATGGAGAAGGAGGATTGCTGAAATAGTTATTGAACAAACAACTGGTTTTGTTTACTCAGCTAAATAACTACTTCAAGTATGTTTTAACAAAGTCTAGTTGCATGCTAATTATACCAGTCTGTTTTGCACTACCCAGTTAGTATTTTCTTCATTCACATCAGCGTAGCAGGCGATAGATAATTGTGCTGGTTTTGGCTGGGACAGAGTTAATTTTCTTTATAGTAGCTAGTATGGGGCTGTGTTTTGGATTTGTGCTGAAAACAGTATTGATAATACAGAGATGTTTTAGTTGTTGCTAAGCAGTGCTTATACTAAATCAAGGACTTTTCAGCTTCCCATGCTCTGCCAGGTGCACAAGAGGTTGGGAGGGGGAACAGCTGGACAGCCGACCCCACCTGACCAAAGGGCTATGCCATACCCTATGGCATCATGCTCAGCATATAAAGCTGGGGGAAGAAGGAAGAAGGGGGGAACGTTCGGAGTGATGGCATTTGTCTTCCCAAGTAACCATTAAGTGTGATGGAGCCCTGCTTTCCTGGAGATGGCTGAACAGCTGCCTGCCATGGGAAGGAGTGAATGAATTCCTTGCTTTGCTTTGCTTGTGTGCACGGCTTTTGCTTTACCTGTTAAACTGTCTTTATCTCAACCCACTAGTTTTCTCACTTTTACTCTTCTGATTCTCTCCCCCATCTCACCGGGGGGAATGAGCAAGCGGCTGTGTGGGGCTTAGTTGCTGGCCAGGGTTAAACCACAATAATTCATAATACTCCATCCACAAATATTAGAGATTACATTCAAAAAACTGTACTGAAATTATTCAACAATTATCATTTCACTCCTCCCTGAATGTCTAGGTTAGTGTCTTCATCTCCTCTACCTGATTAACAGATAAATCAGCAAAGTCTAGACACACTCACAGCAGTTGCAGTGCTGAGAAGTTGCCCTACAGCTATGCTCTCGGTTGCTTGTTTCTTTTGATAGTAGCATGGCACCACAAGTAATCCCACCAAAGATCAACTTATTGTATTTATATAGTCTTTCCCTTTCCAAGCCAAAGTTAAATGAAGTTGAAGGCAGCATCTACAGGACAAACCATAGTCACAGCCGTAAAGGATTAGAAGAAGCCATTGTTTTCATGTCAGACATGTTTTTATAATATAGACCATGTCTATTCTTATTATTTCATTTCCATCATCACACCAGCTTTTCAGCAGTCAGCCGACCCTTTCCCACACCAGTTTTAAAGGCTCATAAACATTATCTTTATTATATTAAGAGAGATTCAAAAATTTTAAAACAGATGTGAAGTCACTCCTGCCAAAAGCCTGCACACAGTGTGATTCAATAGGATGTGGGTGCTGTAATGTACTCAAAACAAGTCATTCTATAACTCTGAGCTCAACTTGCTGAACAATTATTTTCATCTAGGAAAACAAAAGCTCAAGATAAATTAAGAGCTCCCATCTGCCTGGGACTACGAGTGATCCGATGACCTGACTATGGACGCTCCTCAAAGATGCTTCCATGGACAGCATCTGCAGACACAGAAGTGATGAAAAAACACAGGTGAATATTTTTCTTTGCTTCTTAAAGAAGCTGTATAAGGCAAACAGCGTCCATCAGATATTTCCCGGTGAAGAGAGACAACAGAAATTCCATCACTCACTGTGCGTAGCTACAGGTTGGCCAAGTTTTTCCTTCATGCCACTAGCCAGCTTACGGGGGCTTAAATTACTGTCACGTACATAACAGCCATAAGCCCAGCTATAGCAGATCAGCTTTTCCTGGGCGGTGTGCTGCTCAGATTTCCCCTGCCTCCCTCCCCAGGGTTTGCTGTAAGCTCTTTCCTTCGGCACTGCAGCTCCTGGAGCACTCATGGCTTTTTCTCCTCACCATTTGGGGCTAAGTCAACACTCTTCCCACAATGCAGAGTTGATCCATGTGGCATCAGTATTTCTTTTTCCATTTTCTCTTGGCAGCCAGTAGCTTTGGTTTTCTACCTTTTTATGTAAAATCTCTATGTGGTGGTATCTGCAGGAGTTTTTTTGTGTGTCTCTCAGAATTTACAATGTTCACCTGTAGGTGGTCAGCTTAATTTTTTAAACAGCTGAGAACTTTATATAAAACAAATACAGTGGGTAGTCTCAAGAAACAGCCTTTCCTCAGATAAGGATAAGGCCAGTCTTGGTTGTTTGGTTGCTTTGTTGTTTTTTTTTCTTTACTTCAACACAATTCTGTGCCTCTTGTTAGAAGACAGAGAACGTCTTTCAGTGGGTGTCCAGGAGGGGGGACCTGCTATGGCTGATACATTGGGAGTGCTCTGGAGGTAAAAGTGCCGCAACTCTGCTCTGAGACACCTCACTTGCAAGTGCAGTGGCACGAAAGGAAGGTGAAGAACAAGGAGTTAATGAGTGTCATGGTATAAAGTGTCCCACTTCAGAAGCTGTGATTCATTAGGACTGCCTCCTCAATAGGTACCCCAGCAAGGCTCCCCAGCTACTCCACCAAAACCCCACACCAGAACAAGCTGAGAGAATAAAGGGTTATTATAGTCCCGTTCTTGTTGGCTACTTAAAGGTATTAAGCTCACAGTTCATCTTTTTAACCACTTATCTCTCCCCCATGTCACATTCCTCAGGTTTCCTCTTACCACTACAGTCTAGTCTGCAGTTGCATTCAAGCAGTTGTGACCACAACTGAATGAAAGTAAAGGAAAAGGAACTATTTTGTCACTTCCACTATTTGTCTAATAGATAACACAGACAGTATAAACAATGAGGTAGTAAGATGTGAAATCTTGTAAAGTATTCCATATATTCAGCTCTTAAACACTCTGAATGGCACTGAGCACAAGCAATCAAATCCCATGTGGTTTGAAAACTAGCTACAGCTCAGCACTGTTTGCCATCTGGGCAGATAAAGTGAGGTAGTGAGCAGGAGCAGTTTCCAGGGTGTTTAGGTTGGCAGTGACATGGCAACACGAGCCTTCCTGTTTACCAGGAGAGGGCAGACATTCCCGCAGCCTTTTCTGAAAGTTCTGCTGGAAATAAGAGGACCTGCGCAACTACATGAACATCTGAACATAATATGCCAAAAGTGAACATAAATTCACTTACAAAACAAGATTTGTATTTGTAAGCACACAACGGTAACTTCAAAGGAAATACTGTCAAAAATACACTGTAAACAACACACTCTGCATAGTAATATACATGCAATAAATGCACAGAAAGAGACTACAGGAATTATTCCAGGCCATGGAACAGGCGTGTGTCCAGGTCAAGGACTCCCAGTTCTAGGGATCCCCGCTACCCAGCTAACATCTCAAATACTATGTTCTATCAGCGAGGACTTTTACACAAGTTACAACAAAGATGAACGTGCAAACACAAGTTCAGTATGTTAACTAGGATTAAAGTTACTGATTTCTGTAGCGCAGGCAAAATGTACACTCACTTCTGTACAACTACAAGGTACTCAGGCAAATATTACCCTTGAAAGGGTTTTAATTGTGTTGGAAGACAGGACCTGCTGGGCTTCTGTTTTCACATGCATGCCACGAACAGGACCATACAGAGAAAGGGACCATAGAGATCTCTTCTGTACACTGAGGACAATACAGACACTAGAAGTCATGATGCCTCACCAAGCAGCTGCCGCTTGAAGGCTACCATCAATGCTATGTATGACACTACTGCCCTCTCCTGGAAGCAGCTCAACTGCATGTCCTTAGACTTCTACAATCCGCCTTCAACATTTTTTTTTCTTCTAAAATTGGTAAAGATTTGAATTTTCCAAGCAACAGTATACAAATGCGATACTAGACTAATATTAAACAATGTGATAACACTGCAGTTATTTATAGGTTATCGTAACCAGTATTTTGTATTTCAGAAACAAAGATATAGTACTAGGAATTTGATACAAACTTTCTCCAAAACCAGCCAAAGTAACTGGTCCGTGGACCATCCAGTGTAACTTGAAACACTTCAACTAGGAAACTTAAATGCATACAAAACCATTAAAGCAGATGGTCTGCTCTATGGAGCACCCTCCAGATATCATGTGACACTAAAAAGCAGCTTTCATTTCTTATTTAAAACCAAAGTAAACAGCAATATAAAATCCCAATACAACAAACTCACTGTGCAAGTAGGGATATGCCTGGAGCAAAATTTCCTAATCTTCCTGAAAACATGTGTTTTGCTCTTTGGACTAATGCCATCTCCCTTTCTGTTGGCTCTGCCCCCTCAGGGCCACGCACTATTCAGCTGAATAACTCTAAGGTTCTCACTTGCAGGCAAATAGGAAGGAGTTTAATGAATCACAACATTTTGTTCATATTTTGCTTGGAGGAAGCATTTTCCACATTTTCTCCCTCTTAGTGAAGTTCAGAGAAATTCCACCCAACCCCTGTACAACTGCTTTATTGAGACCAAAAGTTCACTGTCAGATCCTAGGGTTTCCCTACCAACCAAAAAGAAAGAGAAAAAGAGGCAGGGAAAATAAATGCTTGTATGGAGAGAATTAACTAATGAGCTTGCTGAGGCTTACTTATATTCCTCCAGAGACCTATGAAGACCACGGCTGTGAATGGTGCTTGCGCATACGTACAATCACAGCTCACATGCTGTGGAATGCTCTTTCAACTATAAAAAAATTCTTTTGAAATTCCTTCTTGGTGATACAGGATTCATTGGAACTTGAATTCCCATTGCTGTTCAATGTCAAATAACGAGAAAGATATGTGGGAGAAAACAGAAAAGATTTGTGCAATAGAAAATCTGACTTCAGCTGGCCTGCCAGCAGAGTAAATGACACAGCCCTTGCCAATTGCTTTTTTCATCTTAAGTAAAGGTTTGCAAAATGGAAATCAAGGCATGGTTACTCACTGCTGTTGCTTTGATACCTGCGTTGCTCTTTGTTGGTTCAAAGAAGCGTAGGGGGTTGGGAGTGAGCTAGCAATTTTGGTCTCTCCAAATGGCCATTTGAGATACGCATGGCCAATGAGGACAGCATGGAGCAAAATTACAGTTTGACTTCTAAACTGGGAGCTGGACTTATGGAAATAACCTTACAAAAGAAGACAATAATTTCAACAGTAAGATAGAAGTCCCTTATTTTGACTCCAGGGAGTTGAAAGAAAAGCTAGATGTAGCACAAATTCACTGAAGAACAACTGTACTACCTCTGCTAAAATGGGATGGTAAGGATGCAGACATGTGTACAGTTTAATATTTAGATACATATTTTTTCATAAATAAATTAATTTACTTATTTTACTTATTTCAAACTTTTAATTAAAAGTTCAGCAATGTGGGATTTTAAACAGAGGAAATTAGCTTGAAGGCATGTTCATTTGTAATATAAAAGGGTCTTTCATTAATCCCTAATTAAATATTTCTCCACACTTAAATCAGCTAGACATTCAAATAAGAAAGAATGAAAACACAAATAATTTCCAAGGAAATGCTATATGCAGCTCAAGAAAAAAACAGCGTTCAGTTCTACTTTTCCTTCTTTTTCCTCCTCTAATACCTTTCCTTCTGGGCAACGGCTCCTGAATGCCCTGATGAAGAATTTACTCTCATTTCCAAAAGACATTAAAAATAAAACAAGGAGATATTGGCTACTTTAGAAATAGCTCTTCTCTCCAAATTTACTAATATACTTTCAGGAAAAGATCTTAGACTGAAAGAGAAGAAAGGGCTATTACAAATATATGTGAAAAAATACAAAAACCATGGGTGGAACAAAAGCTGCTGATGTTTACACTAATTCATATATTAATTTTTTTAAAAAGGTAATGACAATAAAGAAGCTAAAAGAGGTATAGGAGCTTCCAGAAAATCTGTGCTACTAGTAATTTTTTTCAAGCATAGGTTTTCTTAATAAAAGCACAGTAAGGGCAAATTACATTCAGTAGCAAAGAAGATTAAAATACCAACCCTTATTTTGCATTTTTCCATCTTGCTTTTACCTCAACAGATCAAACAAACTGCATTAACAGCATTATGAAGTTACCTAACAAACAAAAAGCATGAAAAAACATGTTATAAAGAAATACATTTTATACTTAGAGAACAGCTTAGCATACTAGTGGGGTAAAGGAAAATCACTTTTGCAACAAATTTGATGCAAAGAAAATTCACAAGTCTAAAACAGTTTCATATTATAAAAATTAATGAGATGTACAGACATCTTCAGCATGAGACTCATCTCTCAACTTCTTTTCTTGCTTGTGGGTTGGTTTTTTTTTTCCCTTACAAAATTTTGAACTTGTACTTGAGATTCATGATATGGATTTTATTAATCAGCAAAGCAATCTATGACTGCTGCTCCCTCCCATTCATACCGTTAGGGAAGACAAACAAGTGTCATGGCAGTAACCAGACAGTGCTGTCCGGGCTATACCACAGGGCTGAAGTGTCTGCCTCTGTAAAATCAGTCAAAAGTAATTATGCTCTATAGGAAAATATAATTTTAGATTTTGTCTTCTTTTTAAGGAAAATTTTCAAAATTCAATACAAAGCTGAGCTCAACATGAACTGAAAGTGTAAATTTTTTCTGGTTTTAATTGCAAATTACATTCTTCAGTTCCTTCATCTGTCCATGGAAGAAAACCCGTGTTCAGATTCTGTGTTTCCTAGTCTGTCCCTCTTGAAGTTTGTCCAACTTCAGAAAGAGTTGCAAACAGCAGAGAAAAATAAGCCAAGTAAATTACCACTCCTATCTTCTAAGCAGGAATACAAGGAAAAGCACAAGCAAAGGCAGCACATTTCTGTGAGTAAAAGAAGTAAACACACCTCTTCTCTTGGCCATGACTGTGTCCCTCCTGATTGACTGTTTTTGCTGTGTTAGCATGCCAGACTCAAACAAAATTTTGTCAGCAGTTGTAGCATTTAAAAAGTAGATCCCCTGTTGCCTAAGAAAACCAAGCTCTTGATATAGCCCTGTCCTTATGCTGGTCAGTTCTGAAGCCTGTCCCTTCCAGCTATCTCCATGTTCTCAGGCTATTTTCTATGAGAGGTGTCAGTCCCTTCTGGGAGCTGACCAGAATCAACCACTGTCCTCCCACGAGTGAGATATGGCAGTGTGAACTTGGTTTCCAGAGAAAGCCATGTTACCAAAAGTAAATCAAAATCCATACACAGCATTACATATATGCAATATTTTCATAAATAGGTAGGGGAAACATCAAATTTATTAAATAATGTGCCAATTAAACAATCTCCTATGCAGTACAAACTGCCCTGCCCAGCACATACTGCACACGCGCACCCATGGGTGCCCAGCACAGACAGGAGGTGGCTCTACACCACACTCCCCTGCATTTGGGAAAATTATCCTCCTCCTGCATTCATCTCCCTCCCCATCCTCATTTTTCCTGCATCACACTTCTATTCATTTCTCTGTAGATTTCTAACATGTCTTATTTAGTGGCTCACACCCAGCCTGCCATCACATCACCCACAGCTCCCAACACAAGACCGAAAAGGAAGGAGGCCAAACTGCCCCAAATATGCCCGTGCTCCGCAGCACCACTGCAGAGTGCTATTACAGGAAACACTTACTGGCAGTTGCAGTGTTGGATAATGCTGATTGACAAGCAATGACAGCACTTTTCAAAGTTTGGTGTACATGGACATGCAACAAAAGTAGAATGAAATTGGGGAAGCACAGCAGCAATCACTGTTTAGACATGGATTATCAGATAATTCCGCTATTTCCTGTGTAAGGGAGAATGTATGAATGCGTACCGTAATTTAGCTTTAGTTAATATGCACCATCTCTTACTTAAATTTAAATCTTTTGAAAGCTCCTTGAAATGCAACTGGAGGTTGCACCAGAGGTTCAAGTAATGTACGACTTTTTCTGAAGATTTTTAAAAAATATCTGACATTGCTGTGCCAGCACTAGCAACAGCAAGCACAGAAATAGAAGCATGTAAGTAGATACAGGAAGAAAGCAGAAATGTTGCAGAGGATGAAAACACAACAGTAATGGGAGCCTTCCATTACCTCCATGGAAACTAGATAACGTCACATCAGGAGGTATTGCAAAGCCTACATCCAAGGATATGATTAGCAGCAGCTTCACTGAGCACCTAGGCAGGAAACCCACAAACAGAAAAGCAACAGTTCACTTAACCCTGAGCAGTATGTGGCACCCGGGTAAATGTCAGCATCAAAGAACTGCTCTGCAGTACTGACCACAGCATACTCAAATGCAATATCCATGTAGGAACAGCAAGAATGTAGCTTAGTCGATTGTTTAACTTCAAAAGCAGAAACTGCAGGAAAGTAAGAAAAGGAGTTTCTTAAACTCTTAAAAAGGAGTTAAAAGAGGCAGTCGACACACTAAGCCCATGGTGGGCAGCACAGAAACTATTTAAAGACACAACATTGAAGATTCAGAGAAAATATCACTTATCAAAAAGAACTTTAGAAGGACAAAGAGAAAGCCATTGCAGCTGGAAAATGTGGTAAAGGACACCACAAAAAAAGATAACATTTTTCAAAAACCATCAAAAGGCCCCAATGACACAGGAAGGATCATGAACTCCAACAGGTTAAGTGCAAAAAGACAATCAGGTGGCGTTAAAAACACAAAACCAACACTCAAAAAAGAACTCACAGAAGTCCTCAAACCAGTAATATACTCATGTATCAAAAGCGAGAACCCTGCCAGAAAGCCTAAAGGACCATGAGATGATCAAAGCATACAAGTAACATTCAGAGATAACGCCAGAATAAAACCAAAAAAATCTTTCTTTGTATCCATGCTCACGCCGAAGGGAAGTTCTCATTCCAGGACACCTCTGTTTGGGGAATGCCTCAGAAACATCATTAGACTAAGGAAGATATCAATGAAGTGAACAGCAAGATACTGTCAGAATGAGAGGTTATCTACCTAAAATTCTAAAGGGTTTCTAGGATTAAATAGTCAAAGCCATGGAAACATCAGCTCAATAGCTTTTTATTTAAAAAAAAAAAAAGGAAAAAAAGAAAGAGTTAGATATTATCAGGAGTAAAGCAAAACGCAAAGAATAAGTCATTTTACCACTCTTTAAATCCCAGGCGTGCTTTCCACCTTCAATGCAACCTTTAGTATTGTTATACTTGCTACAGAAAGAGCTGAAAAACAACTGGGGAAGATCCTACTGGTAGAACTGGGAAAGGTTCGGAGAAAGGCAACAGGGAAGAAACAGCTTCCGCATCAGAATGATGAAGTAAGCCAGGACTATTCAAGATGGAAAAGAAGCAACTGAGAGGAGATACAACAGAGGTCTACAAATTAATGTGTGACACAGACTGATAAGGTACAAACATTCATTTGCTTCTTATCCAAAGAACTAGCTGGCATCAAACAAACCAAAGGCAGCCAGGGCAAAAATAAACAGTGGAGGCAGTTCTTCAAACATGGTAAAAGCTATGACACCTTTTTGCTGAAATATATCTAGATGCAAAACTTAACATGAATTCAAACAGACACTGGTCAAACTAATGGAATAAAGTTCTCTTGGAAATATTATTAACTATAAAGACACCTGCTGTCTCCAGGAGCCTGGGACACAAAAGGGCTGGAGACTGGCAGTGTATGGCAGGGTCTGTAGGCACGACATTCCTGCTTGCCCCTTATGCGCATCTCCACGCACCTACCATGACCACAAGCAGAAACGTGATGTTGAGCTCGACAAACCACTGCTCTGATCTGATCTATTTTTACGTAACAGTCATTAAGTTAGAGTGGAGTGGCTGCTGCCGCTTTACTTACTTGGCTGGGCAATCTCTGAAAAGGATAAAAAAAATCTTAAAGCATCTGAGGCCTTGTCTGTCTGTTCTGAAACGTGTTTCACACTGGATGCTTAGTTAGTGAAGAAGTATTAATGAAGACTGCCCTACATTACCTACTTCATCAAAGTTGAACAGAACCATCACTTCAAGTGTTCCTGTGATCTTGTTGCATTACAATGAAGTAATAGTAAAAAATGTACAGAGAAAGTTAATCTTTATCCCAAGCCAAGTAATTTAGCACAAAATTCAAATGTGTAGTTACACAGATGCACCACACACTTCCCGTCTCAGTTTTTAAAAAAACCCCAACAGGACTAACTAAATATTGAGAGGAGACTCAGATAAAAACGTGACCCAAAAATCAATTCTCACTTGCTCAGGATTCTAGGTGTTACCACATTGTGTCCTCACTATGGCTATAGGTTTAGACACAGTGGTACAAGTCCAAGTTCATACAAATTATACTAACTATATGAAACCTCAGGACAGCTAAGATCTTCAGGTACAAAAGGGGCTTGCATTTGCAATCCCTCTGATGCTCTCAGTAGTGTCTTCACACCATATTTAAAGGTGAGTAGGAGGAGGGAGGTCCACTCAAAGTGATGGTAAAAGAACACAGATTCACCAAGTCAGAGAGAAGGGCAGTATTTCATAGAGGAGAACACATCAAATGCAGTGAACAGAAGACAGTAGGACTGGCAAAGAACCTTGTATGATTTGGTAGCCAAGTCCCTTTATTTTTTAATGCCATCTGTGTTCCTCAGTTGCGTCTGAAAATCCCATCCAGGAGAACAGGAAATACAGGAACAGAGATAAAGTTGGAAGATTCTGTGAAGAAGAAACCAAAAATTGTGGTGACCACAGTTCAGCCAAGTAAAGCAGATTCTAAGTTCAAGTGGAGGAGATTCAGCTTGACTACACTTGAGATACTTAAAACAACTAGCACTTTAGATCAGAATTAACTGAAAAGTATTTGTTGAATTTTACATTTGATTTCAGAAAGAAAAAAGTTCTCAAAAATTAAAAAAAATTAGTTAAAAGCTCACTCAACACATATTTCACCATACTTAAAAAAAAGAAGAAAGAAAGAAAAAAAAAGAAAAAAGAACTTCCTTTTTACACAGAGAAGTTGACCTCAGTCAACCCAGTCCAGCTGGCTGGATTTTGACTGATAATATGCTTTGAATGACATCTTCCTGCGGGTTTTGTAACCCAGGATTGCCAAATTATTCTACTTCCAAATTGACACTACTAAAACTTGAGTTCCACTGCCCAAAATAAACAGAAAAGTGAAATAACAACACAGAAATATTTTCCTACCATGAATGACTATTGTGAGTTTTGGAAGTATTTCTTCTCCTATATAAAACAACTTGGTGTGTTCTCTCTTCCCTGCAACTATTTTTTTCTCAAGCCATACATGCAATGGATGTGACACCATTTCTTTGTAAACATCCTTGCAGCCAGTGATTCAGGTGCAAATCAATCAGCAACTCATGTTACAAATCAATATTTACAAAAAGCTTAGCACTGTGAAGCTGTGAGAGACTGAAAGAGTTAATGTCTCAAACATTGTGGCAAGGCGAGCACACAGGAAAATACAGAACTGCCAAATGAACTGGGCCATAAGGTACATGAGAACCATGTGTGTCATTTAGTTTTCATTCCTCCTTTCTTTTGCAATTTAATTTCCTAAATTGTATGAGATGCATGAAAGGAAGTGTCAGAAAATGTACCCACCTTTTAGGCAAGGGAGATGGAAAAATAATGATAATACATACATGTATATTTTTTCTACAGAAATTATTAAATATCCAAACCATAATCCAATATTTTCTACAGATCATCTTGAAACCATTTCATCATTCCAAATCAAAGGTGTAATTTTGTTTCCACTTACAAAGATTTAGGAAATTTTGAGAAAGACCATTTGTTTGATTTGCATTCAGTGGGGACTTACAATATCATTTTGTGTACAGTGCACACTAATTTGCACATTAACATATAGTGACTAGAAAAAAAGCAAGCAACTGAAAAGCTGACTGTACCTTTTTTTCTAGTCTCATGTTTTGCTGCTGAGAAAATAGCTCGGTCTGGCTTTAGGCCTGTGAATGCTCTGTCAAATCAATCAAAGGAACTATAAAGATACTGGAGTCGAGCAGCACCAACAGGGGACTTCTTGAGGCCTCTTGCCAGATATAACAAAGTAAATATGAAAAGTTTAATATTCCAGGAATGAACTAGTGTCAAGTTTACAAACAGTATATACCCAATACCCTGCCAGTCTCAGACCTCCCTTCCAGGGAGACTGCCCTCTTCCTAGAAGGCTGCTTCCATTGGAGTTATCACATCTTGCTCTCTGGGAGAGATTTCTCACTCAAAAAGCCACAGCAGCCTGTAACTACTCCTTGCTTTAACAAAACCGCTAGATTACAAGCATAATAAGGACTGACTCATTTTTGCACTGCAAAATTCCATTTCTTTGTTTGTTTCTTTCACACTGTAGCACTTTGAGCATAGTCTTGGTATTGAGACTGTCACCAGTACAAGGAAGAAAGGAGAAATGGGGCTAGACCTGATGACCTCCCCACAAGTCCCTTCCAACCTGAACGACTTTCTGATCTCTTTATTGTTGATAGTAGCATCTCAATTTTGTGATCTTATTCCAGTAAACAAATGAATTACCTTTCAGTTGTCCTTCAGAGTCTGGGCTGACCCTCACTTTAACACCTATATTTTGCTGGGTTCCACACCAGTCCAGACTCATCTCACTGTTACTATTGTAAATCATTGACACACAACATGAACAGGTTAGACCTATAACAAAGCAACAGGTTTAGTAGGCTTCATATAAAATTGTCTTCATTTTTAAGCTGTTGCCCGAAGTAATGTTCTAAGTATGACAACTTCAAAAAAGAAAAATACTATGAGAAAGAAATAAACCAAAACTTTAAAGAAAAGCATAGCTTAGAAAAAGATATCACTGATTTAATTGATGTAGTTCTGGGAAAAAAGCAAAAGGACCGAAGCCAGCAAGATGCTAACATGAAAGCAGAATGATAGCAGCCCAATGACAGAATTATTGTGTTTTTGACCAGCTGTGAAAGTGGCCTTCCTTGTTCGTGGCCTATTCTTCTAATCTAAAATCTGAACTTCTCCTTTTCATTTAAATTGAATTATAGTCTCATTCAAATACACAAGTCCCAAATAAAGACCTTAGAGTAAGCAGAAGTTCTGGAAAGGTTGTCTTCACTCTACATCAAAGAACTAGGAAGATTTTCTTAACAGGGAATCCATTTACCATTCAACCACAACTGACACACTATTATCAGTCCACAACCTATTCCCAGCACCTCTGCCACAGTCTTCAATTAAAGGATAGTAGCATAGGGTAAGACTTACTAGTCTAGGGCAAAGGATATGTCATAACCGAATGCATACAAAAGGGGGGAGGGAGGCAGAAATTACAGCAATTAATGATACATGCATTTTTAAAGAGACCAAATACCTTTTTAAGACATTCTTTAATCTCGGTCTTTGGAAGTCTTATAGAAGACGATCCCAGAGAATAAGGGGTGGGATTAGATGGTGCTGGCAGTCCTCTCTGAGATCTATTAACTGGGAGCACAGTGAGATTAAATGCAGGCACTGTTTTGTGATACCACAACAAAATAGCTTATTTGCCTGTTACAGCTGGAGTAACACAAAACATGGTCTTGAAGAGCCTGAGAGGAGTAAGCTACACAGGGTCTACAACCTCCAGGGACTACAACCCCAGAGGTTTTCTGGACAGATCTAACAGGGGCTCTACACTTCCCTCAGAGTTTGATATGAACTCCATATCTCTTACCACCAAAGTCCAGAAAATATGCAATTTTGCCTGTTTTAAGCAAATAAACTATTTCATAGTTACTTCTTCGTAAGGTACAGCCTAGTTAGCCACTTCTATGAGCACTGAATCTCCTCAATAAAAAAAACCAAACAACCAGACACTACATAGATTTCTTTTGATTGCTCTGTCATACTTGTAATTCAGAAAATGTACATCTCTCCCTTCTTTCAAACAGACCTTCCCCAGCTGGGAACGAGGTACCCAGCTGTCTCTCACAAGGTTTCCTCCATATCACAAGTTATGGTGACAAGCAAAGGACTGACTACGTTGCAAGCTCCTGCTCATTACATCTTAGCTCTAATTACGGTCTATAATAACATTTCATGGAGGCCACATCTGTAGGAAAAGACAGTATTTTACTTAGTAACTGACACAACTGAGGAAAAAACCCAAACAACTTTTATCCTTCAATGTATCTGAAGCTCAAAACTTGTGTTTTTCCCAGCAATACTAGCTTCCTAGCTTGTATTTTTAGACTGAGTTATAACATAGTAATACTTAACTAGGAAAACATTAATCATTTGCTTTCATACATTTAAAAATATTTTCATTACTTTTCTAGTAGGAATACAAACATCATACACAACCATGGGAGAGAAAGATTTAATACGTTATGCAGTCAGTGGTGCAAAAACCCAAACAATAATGCAAGAACAGCAGGGATCGATCTCTTTCCATACAACCTTTAAGCATTCCAGTTTCAGGAAGTGTCTTAATCATAACCCATATAATACTGTAGGAGTACAAAAGTGAGATTAGAAAGGATGTATACAGACTAGCATTAAATTTTGGTGTAAAATATGCAGGGATATCTACCATAAAAACAGTAACCGTCAATTAGATTTACCACAAATGTCAAACATATGTTTAAGCCAAACCAAATCCTATCATAACTGTATAAAAACCTGGGAGCAAACCAGTCCAATTTTGCATAAAACTTAATTCACACAACTTGTGATGCTGTCTGAAGGAGCTTTGTAAAGGAACATTTACACTTTCTAGAAAGTTAACTGAAAGTATAGCAAATTCCCCCAGTCCCAACTTCAAAGTCTCTCTCCACAGAGGGACTTCAAAAATCCACGTTTTCTCAGGCAGAACCCGTGTGTTCTGGTGCATTGGTGTTTGCAGGTCTTTTGCACAGATATGTGTATGGATGTTACAGTGAGGCACCACCATATATGAAGAGCAGCAGCTGTCAATCCAGAAGATAAAGCAGTATCGGAGGTTTATATACAGACACGTTAGTGTCATTATGCCCACTTACACACTCATGATCATGAGACCATGTATTGCCAAATTTTATCTGTGCTTTTATTATCTGCCAAATAGTGTTTTCTCTGTGTAAAAGTGAACTAATCTGGTGATGTGTTAGTCCAGTAATAGCACAAAACTATTGCAAAAATGTCTGACAAAATACATAAGCACTTTTATTAAGTTATTTGTGATAAAAGTTTGAAAGTTGCAAGTCATCAGCATCAGCTGCTCATTTTTCTTCTTTTAGGAAGCATTAGAAGTATTCGGTTTCCATACCATTCCCACTGCAAACCAACTATTTTCTTTCTTAGTGCCAGATCCAACATTCCTTGCAGCCTTTGAGGATTAAGTCACTTTTATTTTTTATCCCACAGAGGAAAAATAAAACCAAAATTAGTACAGCAAGCCAAGCAATCAATATTTTAGATAAAGCTTTATGAATGATGCAGAGAAGAAATAAAGTGCAAAGTAAATTCCAATAATGCATTAAAATTACATTTAAAAGTTCTGATAATTGCACATTCATGTTTAGCAAACATTTCTTCTGGATACTCTTCCAATTCAATATTGCAGCTGATGTGAAATCCTGGTCTAGGAATCTCCTTTCCAAAGTCCCTCAAATGGGGACTTGGCTTTGTGTATTGTTTATTGAAGATAACAATAGTCACTTAATAGTTCAACAGTATGAAACCCAGGACTGAAAAACTATTAGTTAGACCTCTCAGAAAAAGTCTTATTATCTATTTTATACCATCTTATTCACCAAATTATTTTTCAACCTTGGCACATGTAAGTATTCCGGTTTTCAAGCTTCTTACATCCATTAGAGCTTTAAAGCTTCATTTTTTCTTTCAAATGAAAGCTTTATTCATAAGTAATGATTTGATTCTAGTAACAAGAATTTAATGAAAACTACTTCTGAGAGATTAGAATTAAGATCACCAAATGGCTTTTAGCAACAACAATCCTTTTCTACTCTAATGCAGAGAGAGTTGTGTCCAAACCTTATCGACCTAATACATGTCACACAGCCAGCATCAGCAGCAGGATGGACTTTGGACCATAGGAGATACTGCCCCCAACACACATAAGCATCCAGTTGGCTTTTGCTCTTTCTTTCTTCCTTCTGTGGCCAGGAATGGAAAATGACCTGTCTGGTAGCTGCATTCCTGGCAAGATAGCAGGGATTATTTCTGAAATCAAGGGTATGGGACTGTGATAACATCATCACGTCTGCCTTTATTACGGGACTCATCACATTAGGAACTCTGACTTTGTTACTCAGTATCACAGATGCTTTTCTCTATTTTTACTTGGAAATAATTACAACTTCACAACTCTAACTACGAGACTGTTTCAACCGCACACAAACATATGATGTTAACATAGGATTCTGCAATTCTAAAGGCTCATTAACGTGATTATCAGAGTACAAGCCATGTCTTGCAGCTTAGCACTTATGGCTTACCATTAAAAGACTGTAATAAGTATTTATAAAAGAATGAAAAAAACCAAACACCTCAGAGCACATTAATTCTGAGGGACCACATATTGCTAATACTACTTAAATTCAAATACTTCATACAATGTTTTTCTATTATTATTCTGAAAACCATACTTCAGAAACAAAACTAAACTACATTTCATATAAATAGCATTTGCTAGCTGAAGACCTCAAGAGCAGGCTGGACAGGAGATGCTGAGACTGATACTCTGCTATGAAAAACCAACAAATGTGGTAGCTTGGCAGCTGAAAGACACCTCTGCTTCAGCTGAGGTAGTGTAATGAAGCTATTGAGCAACGCGTATTCACTGGTCTGAAAATGTGATCATTAGGTATCTGTATCACAGTCACTGCTCACCTGTGTTTATCAGTCCAAGCTACTAAACAATTTGGGTGGGCTGACTTCAAAAGGAAATCATAAACAGATTCTTGTTTCTCTTTTATCTGAAGAGGAGAGGCTGCTCGCCTTTCCCACCACCAAACTGAGCAACCTGCTTAGAAATGGGAAGGAAAAATGCCTGGGACCGACGAGGGAGCAGGTGCAAGAACAGCTCAAACCGATTCCTGACCTTTGTCTGTTGGGGGTGAGTGATAACACATTTTCACTGCAACAACTGTCTGAACCATTAGTATATTACTCAGCTCCAAGTAAAGCATGTGTTGCCAGAGTTGATTCTTGTTAAATGTATTGCTCTAGCACTGCGAGAAGACAGGCTCAAAATGTTCAAGATGAAATGAAGCATCCTTGTACAGATACAGTTTGATGTAAGTATCTGGAGAAAGGGAGAATGCAACACTTTTTTCCTCATAAATCACTACCTTTTGGAAATTGCCACTGCTTTAACATGGATTACCAACTCAACAGATTTGTTGCCATATGCTCAGTGAACCACTGATCTCTCTAATAAGGCAAAGGACCTATTGGAAGCAGGAAAGGAAGGAAAGAGGAAATGTACTTGTAAATCGTTTTCCTCTCTCTACACTCGTATTCAAACCTTTTATTTTTGTTCATTAAACTGTGGTTTCAGATTTAATAATGACCATCTTTGGCTGGGACAACTAAACAGAAGTAAGTCTTTGTCGCGGTAACTCTATTGTCAATTAAATTACCAACTGATGGAAAAATTTCTCTTCATCCGAATGTGTTTGCATCTGATTACTGACAAGACTAACACTGTACAAAGATGATTCACAGAGGCCACTACACAGCACTTATAGCATGGTCCAAAACTAACCTACCATCATCTATAAGCTTTCAGTCTTCAAGCCTCATATAAAGGAGAAAAGATCTGTTAAACTGCCTTCTCTAGAAGTATTACAAAGAGGCTACTGGAGGTTTGCAAATCCCACACTATTACATGGGCACATACTTGACCATGGGCTACTGCAGTGGCATCTTTCACAGACTGAAATCTTTCACAGATGCTGCTGAAAGCGCTGCCATCACAGCCAAGCTGGATAAGATGCACTGCAGAAGGTCAAAGGAGGTAGAAAACAATTATTCAGAAAATATAAAAGGCACAACACATGGAATGATATTTAGATGCTTAAAAATTAGATTTGTATTAAAAAAGGAGAGGAAACCAGCTGATGAAATCTGCTTGAGGCACTGCAATAGACAACTCAGCTGTCTTAAAAGGGCTGTGAAAGCTGACACTAGGATCTCAAGACAGTCTCTCCCAGCCCAGAAGTAATTTAGATACTGCATTTTCTCAGGCAGATCTTGAGGCTGGGGCTGGAAAGCCAAAACATGCTGCTGGACCCAAGTGTGCTCTACTGCTTGTAAGCCACCAAACACAAAAGCAGTTCCATAAATCACAACCTACCCATTAACTCAGAGGAAACATTCCGGCATTTAAATGTTTTAATGGTATAAGAGCGAAGATGTTGCTTGCCATTACTGTAATTTCAGATATCCCATTCTGAACTCATTTAAGGCAGTATACGTACTCGCTTCTAACCATTTTACAGTGCATATCCTCATTTAAGTCTGAAAGGCTAATTTATTTGCCAGAACTTCTGCATAAGAATTCTGAAAATGATCATGCTTTTCCCCTCAGCAGAAATGCTTTGAGATGACTTAAAAATAATATAAGTAAAAAAATGCATTGCTCACTGAGTAACTACCATTCCCTGTATTTGTTCTATATATGTATCCATCAAAGCATCCAGACTCATCTGGCTGTGGCAACAAAGTTTAAGAGGATATTTAGAAAAATATTTCCCCCTGAAGGCACAGGTGCAAATGGCCAAAACAAAGGGCTCCAGTCTAAATATTTAATAAATACAAACTCACAAAAAACAAGACTTCATTCACCATAAATTTTTCTGTCAATTTGACAAAGGAGAATAAATACATATGTCTTTTTAGATTTAAGTATCAAACGCTGAATCATCAGGAAAATGAAGAGCAATTTACAGGATAAATTTATAACTCAAAACATAGATATTATAATGATTTTCCATCAAATAAAGTAAGGACTGGTTTAGGTAAGAATGTACGTGGATTGCTCTCATGACTTGCAGTTCCACCCCGCATTTCCTCCTCCAAATCTCCCCCAATGTACTTTTACATACTGAAAAATTCTAAATTTATTTTTAATCCAAAAGAGTCCTCATCTTTAAAGCTGGTGTGAAATCCATACAGCTTACCTACTCCCATAAGTGGAAGAAGGGGAAAACAAACATTCACAAATTAGAGAAATAACACTCCTATACTATTAAATATTTACTATTGGTATTCTAAGAGGATTGCGAGCTGAATTGCAGTGGAAGGTATTTTTTATTACTGACTAGACAATGAAATATTTTCATTGACAGATCCAATACTTGCCATTAGATATTTGTGTTGCAATAAAAAAAAAAATGGCCTCCACTCTGATGCTCAGAGCAGGGTCAGCTCCGAGGTCCAGTCTGGTCCAGAAAACCTCCAAGGTGGGGGATTCTCCAGCCTCTCTGCACAGGCTGTTTCAGCTTCATTATCCTCACAGTGACATTTTCTGTCCCTATATTTAGTTCAAATCTTCCCTCATTTCAATTAATGACTGTTATAGCTCATTCTCCTCCCATGTCCCCCAACAAAGCCCCTGGCTCTGGCCCTTTGGGAACTGGCAGACTGTTGTTTGGCCTCTGAAGCCATCTCTTCTCCAGGCTAGATGAGCCAAGCTTCCTCAGTCTCTCCTCCCAGAGCAAGTGCTCCAGCCCCAGCCATCCTGGGGACCTCCACTGGCCTCTCTCTAGTTTAGCAACATCTTTCTTGTATTGGGAGGACAAAACTGGACCCAGTATTACACTTGGTCTACCAAGTGCCAAATACAGGCCAAGAATCACCTCAATTTACTGATTACACTCCTTAACAGGAGTGAACATGCTGTTCACTCCAGGAGTTGAACATGCTGTTCAATATGCTATCAACCTCCATCACTGGCAGGGCACACAACTCGCATCCAGCCTTGTGTCCAACAGGGTCCCCAAATTTTTCAGCGGTTCTTCAGCAAAACTGCTCCCCGGGTGGTCAGTTCCCAGCCTGTGCAGGGCATTATGCTATCCCAGGTGCAGAACTTGCTAAAAACAAGATGGACAAGGTCTATTGCCCACTGCTCATCCACAGACCCTGTAACTTCAGCACAGAAGGCAGTCAGGTTGGTCAAGTTGATTTACTCTTGGAGAACCTGTGCTGGCTGCTCCCAGTCATCTTTTCCTCTTTCACATGCCTAGAAATGCTTAAAGAGTAATCACCTCTTCTCTGATCCAGACCTGTGCACAGTCTCAGTGAGCCTCTTTGGCCAGTCCATAGAGGAGCTCCAGATATTGGAGCCTTTCCTTCACGTGAAGGGCAAACTCTCCTCTTCCCTGCCTGTCTTTTACTGAGAACCCTCTATCCACTCACCACCAAATACATGAGTACCCTCCTTCTTACTTATTCCATCATAGTTCTGCCTCCACTGGCAGAGTTCATTCTGAAGAAGAAAGCAGTACCTATCCTACACCTCATGAAAGCAAAGAGTAATTGCGTTCTTGTCTCCATTTGATACCTTCTTGCTAACACAGGCTGCACACACAAGCTCAAAACCAGTACTTTTATAATTTAGGAAACCTGAGATCTGGGGATGTTACACAAAGCTTAGTGTCCGACTAGTGTTCTACTGTGCAAGTTTGGTGAGTGAACCAGAAATACAAATAAACCTCAAAGCCATAGGATCCCTAGAATATCTTCATCCCTTGCTGTTTCTGGAAAAAGCTTAACTTGTTGGACTACTTTTTCTGGTTCATCATCTTTTTCTGTACCACGGACACCCACTTAGAGACAATAAGCTCAGTTGGTTGACGAGCCCCTAAGTTAAAATGCTGATTTACGAAGCAGCAAGCTGTGCAAAGGGTGAGACTGTCCTCTTGTGAATTTTCTCTTAAGCCATGGAAAAATACAATTATAAGGAATATATATTAGTAGGAAACTATGGTCTGATGGTTCAATTATTGCTTTTACTATGGTGTGCTACCATAGCACATCATCATATGTTAAAATTTCAGCAAGAGAATCATGTGACAAGTTTTATTTATACATTCTAATTATGCAATTAATAATCTTGATAGAACTGTTTTAGCAATCACAGCAGATATTTGCCATATGCACACCAGGGGATCACACAGAGAAATTTGTAATCCTGTAGGAAGCAGAAAACATCTTTCTCCTCTATAATGAAAATACAGAAATCTGTGTTAAGGCCATTTCATGTGGCCTGTGCAGGAGATGGCTGTTGTAAAAACAACACAACAGCTTCATGCCTCATTACAGCCAGTTGCCCACCTGAGATTAAAGGGAAATGACTATTGCTCTTAGACATCTCCAGTTTTTGGTACTTTAGTTACCGGTCAAAACAAACATGACAATACAGGAAGGCGCAACCTTCTAATTTTAAATGTTGCTTGGAGCTGGTTTGACCATCAGATGGAAGAACACACTGAGCTCAGTAAGTAAAAATGAAAATTGTAACTATGCTGCTTATGAAACTCAGCTGCTTACCTCATTTATTTGATAGGCAAACAACTACTTTTTGCACAGTTGAAAATAAATTTTGACACAGCAATGAAATTTTACCTGTGTATTACACAAACATAACTTCCCGCATAGGAGATCTAAAGATCAAACTAATCTGACCTTAGCAAAGGTCAACAGGTAATAACATAGCACCAGAATGAGAAAAGCTGTAGCTAGAAGCCAAGGCAGCAACAGGTAACTTTTAAATGAAGAGCTATTACTAAAAGAATACTCAGGTTTTGTTAAGAGTTTCATTAAAATTTACATGCGCTACATCAAGAGAAACGTAAAAAGCAGTTGAAAATTATTTTCTGCAATTTATTTTTAAACCAAAAGTATCTACAGGATGGAATGAACCAAGCAGCGGCGCTTGGTTCAAATTTGCTTTAAAATATTTTATCTTGGTACTAGAGGTCAGCAGCAGAATAGCACAAAGTTGATCCTTACAGACATATTTTCCAGAAGCTTTGCAACTTGCAGGTAGTATGGTCTAGTCACTTATGTGCCTATGATCCTCAAATCTGCATGTGCTATATCGATAGAGCCCATATAAGTATTATTTTACATACACTGCTAGACTGCACAGAGATATTTTTAAGATAATTCTGTTTAGTGAAATAACAAAGATATGATCATGAAATTATCTAAATAGATAATTATACACTCTTCAATTGATTCTAAATGTTAAGCATCTTAAATTAATAGGTCCTAAAATTTCCAACCACTGAAACAATTTCTTTGACCAATGGACATGTCAGCTAGTAATTCTGCAGCATCCTAATTTAATATATAGCCAAAATGAATAAGCAACAGAGGAGACTGGAGGCAAGTACCAGTTAATCGCTCATTTAAGAAAAGCAAAATTACCACAAGCAACCAGACCAAAATCAAAAGCATGTTCATATATATACTGGCAGTAGAAATTATCCTAATATAGATCAGTTACATTTTGTGATGGGAAGTAATTTTTAGACATTATATATTTTTACATATCATAAATTTAAAAAAATAGGTGTTTCAAGTAGCATAAGGATTGATCAAAGACATATAAGGATCTCTGAGAAGAGAAATACCATCTTTCCAGTAATAAATAAAAAATAATGAGCTAAGCCAAGACAGATTCTGAGGAACAACTTGCTAAAGGTATAAAAAGTACTATTACATTTATTTTCATAGATTTCAAAAGCAAGAAAACTGCCATAAGGAATTAAGAGCAAAAAGATGATAAAGATGCAATAGATATGCCCCTGAGACTTAAGGCCACAGCAGAAAAGTTACGTATAAATAAATACACTGGAGCTCAGTGAGTTCCCACTCTGGAGCTTTTCCTTAAACTAGGTGTGAGTCAGCGGAACTGTCAGAAATGAAAGAGGGAGGGGAAGAGGCTTTACAGTAACCAATAAAATCCACAGAAAAATCACCTGGAATAGCTGTCATTCAAAGAGCAGTTCTGACACAAAGTGACAAATATCTTTTCTTTTTTTTGTGCTACTTCAGGATAAGCTTCATGTTTTACTCTACACAGCTGCTTTCAGTTCTTTATAACTACCATAAAATTTCTCCATTAACTACTACAGAGCAAGACTGACTTCAGCAGAAAACAAACAGAAGGTGACAAATGGAAAGACAATATTCAGAAGCAGCTTAGAGGAGAGAAGAAGATGGATTCCTGAAATCTTCGTATTTAATTGGGATTAATACGAATCAGCATTAATAGACCCGTATATTGGCCTAATACGGTGCAGACCTGCTAGCATGGCTTCTATTGAGTTCAGTCTTACCTCAAACTGAAAGAATTATTTGAAGTAGCCAACAAGTATATTATTCAGGTTGACCTTGCTGATACAGTGTATTTTAATTTCTGAAAAGCTTTTTGCAGGGTCCTTCACCAAAGACACTTACAAAGACTAAGTAGTCACCAGATAAAAGGAAAGGGTTTCTGTGTGCATTAATAATATTTAAAAAGCAAGGCAAAGAAGATGGGAATAAATGGGCAGTTTTCACAATGACGGGGAGTCTGCAGTGTGGTTCCAAAGGCACTGGTGCTAGGACCTGTGCTGGTCGGTGTACTCATAAAATGAAAAGAGTATACGAGGCAACAAAGTTTGCAGATGATTCAGATTTTTTCAATGTCGTAAAAACAAGTTAAGGGCAGCAGGAAGCCTCCTTGTATGAAGTGACTAAGGGTAAAGTGGACGATGTGTTTATCAAAGTTAAGAAGTGCAATGTAACACACATCCAGAACCAAGACCATGGCGAGAAAGCTCAGAAACATGGAATGCTCTCTGAACGAGGACAGACACAGCTGTGGACTTCCAGCTTGGAAAAGAGTTAAAGAGTGGATATAATAAAATTGTATTAAATATTCAGCAGAAAACAAGAACAATTTTTTACCACCTATCCCACATGGAGAATTAGAGTATGTCAAATAAAATTGCCAGGAAGTGCATCTGAAAACAAAAAGATGTACTTTTTGATATAGCATATAGTAGCGTGGAACTTCTTGCTATAAGACCTTGTGAAAATAAAGTAAGAAAATAATACTTGTTCTCAGAACCAGGAATGCAAATATTTGTGGGGAAAAAGTATACCAATGATAATAATAATAAAGAAAAAACAAACAACAAAAACCAACCAACCAAACAAACAAAAAAAAACACAACAAAAAAAGTAAGCACTTGAAAAAGATTTTGTAAGTTTGGGCAAGTGTGTTTTGAATGCTTTATTATTTGAAACAGCTATTCTTGAGATGCCATAATAGTTTTATTAACAAACCAAAATACATGAAGATTTACCCAAGCTAACTTCTTTTCTGCTTATATTTTGTATGTAACACAAAGCAAGGACAGATCTCTAAGATTTTTCTTACTTGCAGATCACCTACACAGTGGATTTATAAGCAGACGAAATGCATAGCAGAGGGAACCTCACATTCAAAAACTTGTTATTTCATGATGGGATGAGTTATCCTAAATATTCTAGAACTGAATAAAACATAGATTCAAGGTTGAACTATGAACCAAAGGAGACTCACTTTCCAGTTGAAGGTCACATAGGGCAGATGTTGTTACACCTGGGAAGTGCACAGAAATCTCATGATGTCGGGGAAAATGAGAATAAATGATTCTCCTATCAGTTTTTATTACAGCACGATTCTGATCTCTTGGATCTGAAGTGTAAAGCTATCCATCATCACTGTAGCTTAAAAATTGTAAATTATACACCAAGACTTCAAGCAGCTAAAGATAAAAAGAGAGACAAAGATGATATTCAGATGGCAAAAGACTCGCCATACCACAAGTGAAAAAGAAGACAGATCAAATGCATACAAGGAAGACAGTTGAGGGACTTCTAAGGAAACAACAGACTCACACAGGTCAGTGTGACAGGAAGTGTTTTTCGCATATTAGCAGATGGCTGCAGACATATTTTCATCAGGAAACATGACAAGAAATAATTTAAAGGGCAGATGCGGAGGAGCAAAAATGAAGGGCTCAGTAGATGTTTACAGGGAATTCAATTCCTTCCCAGTATAAGGGCAGTGTGAGGGGGAAACAACTGTTTAAAAACTTCAGAACTGAAGGAGACGAAATCTTGTATTGCAAGCTAAGTGGATGACAGATTGCACCCTCAGTTTTGAGGATGAGTTCTGCAACTGAAGACAAACAGCTTCTGCATCACACACATCCAGGGATTCCACCTCCCTCTCACAGCAAAAATTGTCACATCTGAAGCAACAGATTTTGAAAATGACCTTTGCAGCAGCATCCTGGATTGACACCAGAAAGCAAAACTGTATTCTTCAATCCTAGAAAAATGAATGATGCAATAATAAACATGGAAATCTCAGTCCAAATCAGTATTTATGAATGTGAACCTAAATAAAAGGCTGAATTTAGAAAAAATACACACACATAATCATGCTTAACAATATCACAGGCACAGCACCCAAGTCTTGTTTGCTCTTTTCTTTTTATTTGGTAGCATAGACAGTCTATATATCCTGAACACGTACTACTTACACTGCATGCTCTTTAAAGAAGTAGGTCAGTAGCCTCCAAAACAACAATTTTTAAAATACTTTTAGATATTTGTCTTTTTAATCTGTACCTGAAGGATATTCTCACATACAGAATCAAAGCTGAACACAGCTCATTATACCTTCCTACAGCTTGCAAGGATAGAGGTCTCTGGTTTCATAATTAAAACTGAAAGATGAACCTTTTCTTTCTGGTCTCAACTCCCAGCTCCAATTTCAAACCATTTACCTTGATGTTTATTAAAATCTCAACATGTCCAAAGTATTGAATTACTCAACACTCAGCAGCTGCTTGACCTCTCTCATTGAATCTCCTCCCTAGGTGAATACCCAAATTGAATTAAATGTTTACTAAATATGTGACTCAGGGTGGAAATCTATGCCAGTTCTGAGCCTTATGCTATGAAGAATGTTGTTGGTGACCAGCAAATATGGAATTCAGTTTTCTTTACAACAGGCAGTTTTGCTGTAAGAAACATAAAACAATGTGCCAAATTCATGGCAGAACAAGCAGAAGGGAAAATACTTCTAAGAAGCTTAACAGATTCTCTTAGAACATATTTAACTACCATATTTCTATGCTTTGTTATTTTGACTTTATATTAGCACTCTTCAGTACAGAAATACCTATAACTTCAATATCAGACCTTCCAGAATGTATCAGTATCTTTACTTAGCCTGCTCCTATTAAAGTGGCTCTGTCCAGGTCCTAGTGTTTTATATGGTTATTTATCCAAGTCTTGAGACCTTTGCTACAGCTTTTCTTTTAACCTTTAAAATGAAGAAATACCAGCTCTGTGAACTTGTGATTCTTGAGTTCATCAGCTAATTTGCTTCATTTCATCTAAATCTATACCTTTAAATAGAAAACTTCAGACATTATCTCAGCCATACTTCCTTCCCATATGCTGAATCAAGTCGTGGAGATGAAAGTAATCCAAAGAGTTACAATGTTCCTGACATTACAATGTTCCTTACAATGTTCCTGACCTCGCGGACAATGTTCCTCGAATATGTTCATTACTTAGCAAAACTCAAGTTAGGAGAGCTTCCTTTTGTTTTGATTCATTTTGCTATTTGTGAGATCACCTGCTAGTTGCTGCATTCAGGAATGGTTGGGCCACACCTTCAGCTGCCCCTTGCTGTTCCCTATTATATATCAGGGAACATGACATCTCCTACAAAGCTACGTGCTTCTGGCATAGCTTATCGAATAAGGCAAGACAGTACTTGATCCAGACCCATCTAGATCAGACCTCTAAAGCTGTACCGGGAGAACTTTTTTTTTCATTCTTCCTGTATTATTTTACGCACATTATCATTTCTTATTTCTTTACTCTCTACATTATCAATTTAAATATGTTACTCTGCTCGCTTACATTTTTTTTCCCAGACAGGCACCTGTCTCATGTGCAAATACTTACAGTCATCCTACTATACCCTTATCCATTCCTCAGTTGCCATTAAAAAGGAACCAGTAGCTACATCAAAAATAGACAGAAAGGAAGCTGGTATTACAGAAGCAGACCAAAATCCCAGACCACACACATCTACTCTGGCAGCTAATGATGAGCTGCATGCTGCCATGTATTAGATCCTTTAGTCTCTGTAGAAGCCAACGGCTATTCTCAAATAAAAGCCACGGTACTACCCAATTTTATATCCTCAAATCAAATTAAATAACTATTCTGTCCTTTGATTTGTGAGCATTTCATACTTATGAGTATGAAAGCCATACTTGCAGTTGTTAGTCAAGTTAACATGCTTAGTTCCTTTCTCCAAATCAAATTACAAGCTAGCCTGCACTCATCAGTAGATTTATTTATACCATTGACATATAAGTCATGGCAAAAACACAGAATAGAAAATACTACAAGAAGATAATAAAACAAAGTACATGCACACTAACTAAATTAAGTTTAACTGAAAATGGATCACCAACTTCAGAGAATGCATATGACAGCACCTCCCAGTGAAATATTAAGCATCCATTTGGTACACAGTGTCCCAAAATTCTGTCAGAAAATTCCCAGCTCCAGTCAGAGACCTGCTGAGCTCTTCTGTGTTCCTGCTGCAGCACATTTTCTATTGATTAAATTTAAATTAACAAAGCAATGCCATTTACCTGACATTTAACTTTCCAAGGAAGTCACATGTCACATGAATTCTGAAATAAGATTAGGAATGTAATAAATCCAGCTAACAAGAAATCCAGTAAAATGTAGGCAAGAGGAAAAATCTTGGAATTATTATATAGAAGTGCAGATGCTAAAACGCTTGTACCAGAAGAGAAAAATTAAAGACATTGACAATTCTAGTAAACAAAATAGACTTAATTCACAGAATTAGGGGTCATTTGGAAGCATCCACTATATCAGAGATCTTTATAATCCAGACCTCAGCTCAATCCTAGCTCTGTTACCAAAATCATCCAAACTGAATAAAACAATTTCTCCACCTCAAAATGGGGGGTGGGGAGCATTTACCTACCATTTTTCTAGCTATCTTGTTTATTGAGCTTCTGTTTCTCTCACTGTCAAGCTGTTGGGTGGACGAGCAAGCACAGGCATTGAGAAAAAGCCAACTGCCTGCCAGCGTTTCTTAAATGGTGGGGAATCTGGTACAGGGTGCTGCTCTGCAAGCCCCAGCAAGGCTTCTGTTCCTGCCAGCTCATTCTGTCCCATGACCTCTCTAAGTGCAGAAACCCTTATCCTTTCTCTCTCTCTCTCTGTGTCTGGAAAACAAAATATTTAAATATGAGGCAAAGTTGGTCACGAACTTGAAAGAAGCCAGGACTATTAAATGTAAAGTTGAACAAACACATCTGTATTATTTAAATAAAACCTTCACTCTTTGAACTACATTGATAAGTCTGTCAAAATGGTGCAAGAAATAATAAAACATACAATTTCAGATGCTTCTATTCAGAGGAAGCAGTAATTTAATGCACAGGGAATACATAGATTCATAAACTGAGAGATTAAATCCCTGCATACCATACTAGGAATTTATCTTAACATAAGTCACCACAACAGCAACTCTGCGCTTAATATATTACAATGGTATTAAAAGGAAAGCAATAACCCATGGAATGAGATTTCAATATTGTAAACTGGGCTAATGTAGAGGTCAACAGTTCTCAGCAGCAGCCATCACTAAGGAGATGCAAACAAGTTTGCTTTCCTCTGAGATTGTACCAAAGGAAGGACTTCTGCAAAACCAGTTCCCTGTCCACAGTCAGCAACACCATGAGAGGCTGGCCCCGTCAACCTCTGCAAAGATGCTGGCAAAGCAAAACCCAGTGTTACTGGGGAGGGACACAGAGCACACCTAAAGATAGACAAGAAATACAAGGACACACAAGGGAGGAGACAAAGCTGCAGTCACCCATCACAATGCCAGTACCTGACCCTTAGCTGTAGGCTCCTCTGAGTGCAGGGATAAAATGCAGCAGGACAGCAAGAAGCCAGGTCCCCAAGGTAGCCAGGCAGGATCCAGGCTGTGCATCAAACCTATCCCAGACTTTGTTTTACCAGAGCAGAAGAGAGCAGCACTCACTGTAGTGTAACAAGTGAGCCCCAAGATGTCACATCCACTCTATCACCCCAAAGTGACCAAAAAGCTGGACAGGAGACATCACTTAATCCAATTGCTGTACGTTTCCAAGCAAAACCAGCCAAACTTCAATCTACGTTCCACAGGAAAAAAAAAAAAAAAAATTACCATCAGGTATCTGTCTCCTCTTCTGCAGCCGTGGCAAATGTAAGCACACACCACACCTCTCACATGGCAACATTATCTAAGCTGTCTGCAAAAGACATTAGGTATCAAAGTTAAAATACTTCTACGTTTGAAGCAGTGACTAACTAAGCATATGCTAGGTTATCCCACAATGCTTAAAACAGAGCAACAGACAGGGAGGCTTTAGACTTGCTAAATCCTCTGCTTTTTTCATCATAAATTACACTCCAGGACACAGGCTGTTATAAATTGCCATTACCAACAGTCATTTTTCAAGCTATAACTTTTAAATCTAGCGGAGAATGGGCAAGAAGGAATCTCACATACTTAACTAAAGTATACATCCCAGATAATCCCACAAACCATTTCAGATTTGTAGAAGTCTTCTAGCAATTTTCTGAAGTATGTTTAAGAATTACAAGGCTACGAATGAAGTGGGAGCCAAAGGAAAACCAAGCAACACCACTTCAAGTTTTCTTTTTAAGACAAGCAGCAGACACAGTAGTAAAAAGCACCTTGTGAGCTAACAGATAAACATAATCCAGCCCAGGTTTGGAGCACGAATGCTATCTGAGGTAAGAAGCACTGAAACGTCCCAGGGTTGCCCAAATGATGCTCTTCATTTGTCTAACACAGGAAGACACATCTTCATCAAAAGCGCGTACAAACACTTCACTGCCGAGAAACAGAACACAACCCCACGGGCCATACCAGGCTCTCGCTGCAAACACATCATCTGTTACTTGTGACTGCCCTAAATAACACTGTGGGATACATTCCTCAAGCTGAACGAGTAGCAGGAAAGCTTTACAAAGAAAACAGAGCTTTTAAGACTTAGGCTACCAGGGATGTTTAACGGCACTTCTATCTGGCCTTACTTCACTTTTCATCTAGGCTTCATTTCACTGTAAGAGTACACGTGTAAGCCTTTCCATGACTTCTTTCTCTTCAGGCGCCAAAAAATGCCTAATCCGCTATCAATTGTGGTTTAAGTCAGAAGAAGCTGCTCTATAAAGAAGCCCAGAATCGAAGCTAAAAGTCCACATAGAATTAAGATGAGGGGAATTAATTGTTAAGGGCTGAAGAACAGCATTTGTCATGGGGAAAAGGCGACATAATACAGACATAATGTGTGCCTTGAATCACTCGAGTGACTTGCTACATGGACATCCTTTCTACTTCTGTTAATCCTATAGACTAGGAACACTCTGGGGACAAAAGCCTGCTCTTTATATGTGGTTGGAAAGTACCTATGGCATTTCCTAAATACTCTTTTTATGTAAAAAACACATAGAAATAGCTACGCTGGCCTATCTAGGTGGACCAAAAGGACATCTTACACATCTTTTCTCTTATGCTGGCCACATGCAGATGTATCAGGAAGAGACAAAAGTAGAGCAAAGGAAGTTACAACATCAAAGATTAGAGGATCAGTATGAAGAACTATCACATACAAAGTGGTACAAAGATTGCAAAGATCAGAGAGCCATAAAGCCAACAACACAGTTTTAACTTAACAGAAAGTGGCATGACACCAAAGTGTTAGTAATCAGGAAATAATTACAAAGTTAATTACTTTAACAAATTGCCAAGTAAATATGCAAAGCTATCAATGCATGAAATCTGTACACTAACTGTAAATAAGATGTTAGAAATTACTGGCTTTTAATTAAATTTATTCTGTAAATTTAATAAAATTCTACTCCAACAAAAAAGCCACCTCTGCAAACACAGCAGTTGGCTAGAATTCTTTAACACTGTTTAGCAGTATAATCATAACAAATTCAATACCTTTGCCAAGCCTAAGCAAAATTGCTTTAAAGCAAATAGCATTATTTTCAACTTCAGTAAACACAGGAAGAGTTAAAAATCATATGCCTCAGTGTTAGACCACCCAGTGTTAAACAACGCCCTATTTTTGGGAAACACTTGTATAAAATCCCATCAATACTAATATGAAGAAGGCAGCAAACAAGTCCTTATGAATTCATTTTGATGGCAACAGATCAGGACTGATTTTCCCAGGTTTGCGTCAAGGTGAGGACACTAGGAGCCTGTGGCTGGTGAGAGCCATGGGGGACCCACTCAGGTTAACACTCTCCCCATTGCATGAATTGTGCTTCTTTACAAGATTATAATTTTGATCAAGAAATCCTCAACAACCACAGAATAACCTAGCTCCTCCCTAAAAAGTGTAAAGCCAGTCTGAAACAGGATCTACCAAAGCTCCCTATAAAGGGATGTGTTTTATTAAGGATTTTTCCACACGTATATACTCCAAAGTGGAACACAGGGCTTTGTTTGCTTGGAGGAGGAAGTCAAAAATTAAGTGCTGGCCCAAGATGCGAATTCAGGTGCATAGGTAACAAACCGTGATCTCTGACATGCCCCAGTCCAGCCCCCTTCTTGCACATCTCCAGCTGCAAGCATCCTGGTGAGCATCCTGGTGACCCCTCCGGCAGGCACTGTGTGGCTGCTGCGGCCTCGGCACGTTTCCAGGACAACGCAGCAGCAGATGAGGATGAGGGAGGATGCGTGCGCTGACCGCGCAATCTGAGCAGGCAAAGAGGGAGGAATAACCTGTTCGCAAACATGATGCTTTTCATTTCCATAGCAGCACTTGAGTTTTGAGCTCGTACAATGCAGCAGGAGTTCAATGGTATTTGATATCCATGTCTGGACACATCATTATTCCTATGTCAGATTATAAATTCATTTTCCAATCAACGTGGCAAGAACACGACTGCACTTTATGCTCAAATACCTTATAGGAAAACATATGTTCCAAAACCCAGTGAAAGCAGGATGGTTAAAATACAACACCGAAATATTTAAGCTGTTGCATAAGTTCAAACACAGACAGCAGATTAAACACTGAATTCAGAGGCAGTTGTAGATTCCTAGAGGCATATCTAGGTACATCAAAGCTGAATTGCTTGCTATTTACTCATTTCAATTCCTGTGCTATGTAGTGTTGGCTTCATAATGCATCTTGAAGCTGTTTGCTTTTTAACAGTTCAAATGAATTAGGTTTGATTCATCAAGAGTAGGAAGAGCCCACAGCTAGACTGCATGTACCGAGATCTGCTGGTTACATACAGCAATTCTACTGCAAGTCTCACAGCATTTGATGGCTTAAAACTTCAGTTTCAGGAGTGAGGAATTCACATGAAATTGTTGGCTTTCATTTTAAGAAAGAGTTTAGGAGTGGCTGGTTTTTTTATATGGAAAAGCTGAAAATTGAAATAAATCATGAAAAAATAAAAGGAATGAGAAATAAAGGAAAAACAGATTTTATTTTCAGTGCTTGACAAGCCAATTTTATGTCAGTTCAATGAAACAATAATTTTTCATTTTAAAAAAGAGTCCTTACACACGAAGTGCTAGGAAATTCTGCAGCTGTTTTTCCTATCATTCTCCTTGAGACTCAGAATTCAGTTCCCTGCTAAGTTTGCTTCTAAAGAGCTTTGAAATCCAACAGCACTTCAATCATGAGCTCTCTCTTCTTAAGCCTTCAGTATATTGTAACCATAGGTGTTACAAAGGCAGCTGCTACGCTGATCAGCAGTGAAGCTGTAAACACTGAGCCCCAGAAGCCAGTTTCAGAGAGTCCTATCTGTGGCTGCTATTGGTCTGAGAGGGGAAAATACCGCAACACCGGGCTTGGCAAGAGGAGAACTTTCTAAACAAATGGAACATACAAAAAACTAATCAAGGCATGAAGTATTTAATTTCAAGAGAAACCCAGCGGTAGCCTGGTTACTGAGAAACTTTATTGATACCCAGAAATTCAAAGAGGGTTTTGCTTGGTTGGTTGTTTTGCATATACACCAAACAGCAATTTTGTTCTAAACATTTGGAGATACATGTTAAGACTGTTCCAGGGACACTGGGAAAGGTAACACAGAAAACAGTTGCTGAATAACAGGCTACCAATGCAACACTGAATTAGCAAGAATGTGCTGGAATTTCTCCTGTAATTATTTTGTGTTTAAGTGAGTAGTTGTGAACTCCTTGGAAGCTTCTGGGGTACTGAAGAGTCAGAAGACCTGCCTGCCCCCTCCCCTGGACCTTCCTTTGCTTTCCTGTTTTGTATGCCTGTGTGAATTGAGTTTCTCTCACCTCCATTCCAGGCTGCCCCACATCCATCACAGAAACATCCCCATCCCATCGGGCCTAATTGGCACCTCCTGGCGCTGTGCAGGCGTGTACACAGGTGCAAACCCCAATTCCTTTCTTATCAGGTTGCAGCATGGTGATGGGCAGAAATGGGAATGTAAACAGTCCTTGCTTTCTCCCAAGTATTCAGAGCATAATGGCATAATTCTGTCTAAAAAAACCTGCTAAACTGAACAGTATTTCAAACTAGGTTCTAACATCAATATTATTATAAAAACAAAAAGTAAAAAAGTAAATATTCAGCATTTGTTTAACATTAAATGGCTATCCACAAAAGAAGAAAATTTTCCATTATTGTCAGCAGTAAACTTGATTAAAGGAATTAAATCTTTAGAAGAGATAATTTCTAATGATTTCCAATAATTAAAAGTGTTTGAAAGTCCAGAAGTTGTTTGTTTGTTTTAACAGGAGAGAGACTTTGAAAACTCTAATTTATGACCTTAAATGGAAGTTACTAAATGAAAAATAACCCTCTCTAATAACAAATACTAATACTGGTGCTGAAAAAAATCCGTACTTCTAAAACTAAAAAAATGTTTTTGAAAGTTGTGTGGCACAAGCAATGCCCAAGAGCCATCGGCAAAAATGGAGAACGGACTGCAGAAATTCCCAGCTCCAAATTGTTGGGTGTGGGGTTTTACTTCCATTTTAATACCAGTCATTTCAATTCCCATTTATAAATTCAATAGGCAAACATGGAAAAAAAATATCCTTGCACAAATGCCAGCAGTTGTTTCTGACACAGGTGGGTTAGCACGCTCAAACAAGAGGACATATTTCAGAGCAAGGGAAGATCTCTCTTCACCATCACCAAGACTTTCCAATACAGAGACAGAGGAGATGAAATGAAACACAGACATTTTTTACTACGCATTTAAGTCGTCCTGGTCTTTCCAAGTTAAGTGCAGTTTAATATTTTCTCTGGACTGCCAAGTAACTCCTGTCAGAAAACCACATGCACTTCGACATAATAAGCAGCCTCTTCTCAAGATCTCTTCTCCGAAAAAGAATTACACACCTCACCCACGGGCAGGGTGGTCTGTCACATTAATGCTGAAGTCTTTTTGGCAGGGCAGAGAGCATGGACGAGTGCCTGGTGCACAGATAAAAATAAAAATAAGAAAGAGAAAGAATTCCACAGCACTTCCAGCACTTCATAGCCCAAAGCTAAAAACATTTAAAAGCCCCTCCCAAAAAAAACCCCTCTCATCTTTTGTGTCTGCAAACCCCCACTCACCCTGCTGAGTATCTCAGCAATGAAATGTCTTTACTAAGCTACATAAGCCTGAGCGAATGCTGAACTCAAGATATTTGTGACTGTAAAGAGAATATATAAAGCTTAAAAAAAAATCCAACTGTGGAATAGATCACAAACAGTTGCATCGTGAAATCCTGGCTCAGTTGTCTCACCCTGGGAGAGACCTTCCATTGGGAAGCTGCGAGTTCACTTAGGTTTTTCCTCATGGTTGCCTGGTGACACAGAGCACCCATGCAGGTACTGTAGGGTCTTTCAGCTGCTCTCCCTGTTGCATCAGTACAACACAACCCTGATGGGGAAAGACGTGAACAGCCTCTGCCCTTAGCAGATCAGGGCTCTCAAACACACACCGACAAACCACACTGTCCTGCCTGCTTCGCTGACTGCCTTATGAACACCGTGATAGTCAAACATGTTCAAAATATCCCTTTCTGAATGTGTGCTACCATGCAACATTATCACATTTCCCTCAAACAAGGGCTCCAAATGAATAATGTATCTTCGTTTCATTACTACTGTTCTCACTCAGAGGTGGTATGAAACATGGCTGGGTTTCCTTTGCTTGCTGAGCACAGAGGTGTTCAGATTAGATTCAATTTCAGAAGTCTACTTTTTCCTTTGAAATAAATGGAAACTAGATGCTACTTAACTGCTTTTCTTTAAAAAAAAACCCAACTTGCTTTCTTAAAGATAAAATTAACACAAAATCTATTAATCATAAGTGATAATATGATCCAGGATAGTATGGGACTAGGATACAGCTGGGACCTACAACATTAGACTGCTTCAGAAGAGAAATTGCTGTTTACAGACTCTCACTAATAAGCTGTGTAATTTGGATTTAAGTTTGTTTCAACACTTAAACATAGGTTTCAACTGAAGTGTGGTTGTTCATATGTCTGTATCCCACCACAGAAACCGGGTGAACTCATCCAGTCCTCTGCAGCAAATGACTACAGCTTCTGCGGAGATCCCCTACGTGGGCACAAGAGCAAGAATGCTGTTGTCAAAGACACTGATGAAGCTTCCTACAAAATGCTGCTTCCAGTTCTTGTCACCACACTGCTCAGGAAAGAGTAGATACGGTCCACTAAAGAAAGCTGGGTAACAGTGTATTGCATAAGAGAAAACTAAAAGATCGTGGCTTGGCCGAATACCAGGGTTACATGAATTAAACAGCCATTTCACACTCAACGCCAAAACAGCAGAGGGTTCGTGTTAAGGAGATCAGAACATGCATCCTAAATTCTGTGGAATGATCAAAGAAAAATAGCAAGGGGAAAGAAAAGGCAAGATTAATTTCAAAGCCTACTGAAGGAGTGAGCACTCCCTAACGCTACTGCTTTGCAAATTGCAGCTACACCAGTTCTGCCAACCACTCCTTCCCTATCATCTTGTGATGCCCAACCTCTTGCAATTTTACCTTGCTCTGAACACCCAGATTTCCAGTCTCCTGCCATGGATTTAGAGGGATGCAATAATCCAGAGCATTATCTAAATGATGAGAAAATTTCTCACAGAAAACTAACTCTGTTTACCCTGTTAGACTTCCAGGCAACCAAACCAGAAACTTTGAGCATCTTCCATTCATTTACATCTCTTAACTCAGACTCAACACTTACTTCTTGCATTTTTCAGTCAAAAGCATATAAAATTACATATTCTAATGCATTATTCACAAGTGATATTTGGAGGAAGGAGAAGCAGGCAATTGCATTATGGGACTAGGAGCTCTCTACACCATTTGGCTAAAAGAGCAAAGCACCCCAAAGAAAGCCTCTGCAGTAAGGCTAGAGAGAATTAGCCAGGGAAGCAGGACTTCAGCTTCATGGGGAAGAACAACTATTTGTTCAACTAGCTGTTCAAAACCCATACCATTCATTTGGAGCTCATCAGAAATTGCCATATAAACCAAGCCTTTGTTAAAGAAAAAGGTAGTGGGTTGAGTAACAAACTTCTTGCTTTAAAACACTGAATTCAGGATATGTTTCTGAAGCCCCAGGCAGAGTCCCACAAGTGATGGAAACCTGCTTACGTGACAGCAGGCCCTGGGGATGCAGCAGCACTTGCAGCTGCCCACTGAAAATGATGCTCACTGATCCTGTCAGGACCTGGGAGCTCCCAGCTTATCAGAATGTATTGTGTTTGCGTGGCAAGGTTTCGGTAGTGGGGGGGGGCTACATGGGTGGCTTCTGTAAGAAGCTGCTAGAAGCTTCCCGCATGTGCAATAGAGCCAATGCCAGCTGGCTCCAAGACAGACCTGCTGCTGGCCAAGGCTGAGCCCATCAGCAACAGTGGTAGCACCTCTGTGATAACATAGTTAAGAAGGGGAAAAGCTGCTGCGCAATTGCAGCCGGAAAGGGGAGTGAGAATATGTGAGAGAAACAACTCTGCAGACACCAAGGTCAGTGAAGGAGGGGGAGGAGGTGCTCCAGGTGCTGGAGCAGAGATTCCCCTGCAGCCTGTGGTGAAGACCACGGTGAGGCAGGCTGTCCCCCTGCAGCCTGTGGAGGTCCACGGTGGAGCAGATATCCACCTGCAGCCCGTGGAGGAACCCATGCTGGGGCAAGTAGATGCCCGGAGGAGGCTGTGACCCCGTGGGAAGCCCGTGCTGGAGCAGGCTCCTGGCAGGACCTGTGGACCCGTGGAAAGAGGAGCCCACGCTGGAGCAGGTTTGCTGGCAGGACTTGTGACCTGCGGGGGACCCACGCTGGAGCAGTCTGTTCCTGAAGGACTGCACCCCGTGGAAGGGACCCACGCTGGGGCAGTTCGTGAAGAACTGCAGCCTGTGGGAAGGACCCTTGTTGGAGAAGTTCGTGCAGGACTGTCTCATGTGGGAGGGACCCCACGCTGGAGCAGGGGAAGAGTGTGAGGAGTCCTTCCCTGAGGAGGAAGGAGCGGCAGAGACAATGTGTGATGAACTGACCGCAACCCCCATTCCCCGTCCCCCTGTGCTGCTGAGGGGAGGAGGTAAAGAATTTGGGAGTAAAGTTAAGCCTAGGAAGAAGGGAGGGGTGGGGGGAAGGTGTTTTAAGATTTGTTTTTATTTTATCATTACCCTACTCTGATTAGATTAGCAATAAATTGAATTAATTTTCCCCAAGTCAAATCCGTTTTGCCTGTGACAGTAATTGCTGAGTGATCTCTCCCTGTCCTTAACTCGACCCATGAGCCTTTCGATATATTTTCTCTCCCCTGTCCAGTTGAGGAGGGGGAGTGATAGAGCAGCTTTGGTGGGCACCTGACATCCAGCCAGGGTCAACCCTCCACACAGGCATTTTAAGAAGGTATTTTTTGATCAATCTGGAACATCACTTTTTAAGTACATTTTGTGCAGTATCTAAAAAAAATGTAATAAACAGTAACTCTGCACTGTATTCTGTAATTTCTGGTAATGCTTACGGATAGCCTGGCACCAGAGTAAGAACTCTCCCAGAGACAATTCTAGCTGACCTCAGGAAAGCTCCAGGCTATGAGAAGCAAAACTGGAATAGGAAGAGAAAAGAAAAGCACTCACCACCTCTCAACAAGAGGAACACAATCAGAAAATATCAATCTGAAAATGTTTTTTAATTTACATGTAACAGAAAATAAAGAAACCTTACTTTCAAGAGTAAGAGACTGCCATTGCAACCATTTACTGTAAAATTGTGGACTCTGACTCAAAGTGCAGGAGGAAGAGTTAAATTGCTTTCTTTCTATGAGAAAACAAGTTTAGGCATTTGCATGCATAACATTTTTATGACTGCTAACACATGGGAAAACAACTTGAACATATAGACACATTGAAAAACCTGGGGTCATCACTTAAGCATTTGACTATATGCAGTTGAGACTTCTTAATATTGACAACATTAGAAATTTTTATCCATCATATGCTACAGAAGAAAAAGACAAACAGGAAGAACCAACAATTACCTTTTAGTTCTCATTACTTTTGTTGTGTACTCTGACACGGGTACCTCCTATCTACTTGTCTTTATTCCTCTATATTCCATGGTAAAAAATGCAGTTACATTTCTGCAAGCATCGCAGGGTATTCACTGGCACTTTTACAAGTAGTGGAATACACATAACATTTTAATTAATCACATTCGTCCCACAGTTAAGAAATGAAAGCTAGGAGCACATTCTACCCTATTTCCCAGAAACATCCAGAATTTCCTGAAATATCCTCCACTATTACAGCAGTTAATTTTTGCAACCTTCTGGCCCTTATTGATCAAATAACAAAGTTGCGCTTTCCATTCAGAAGTATGTTCCAACACAATTATTCAATTCTTACATAAATCCACATTATATATATATATACGCAATGAAGACAGTTTTATATATATTATTAGTATTATATATACATATACTTATACAATTATAATAAGGCTGTATAAAAGGAAATGATAACCTATATCACACCGTCTCATATCTCTGTTAAATAGGTAAGAATTATTAGCATCTCATGGAAATCTCCCCAGTTTGTAAAATCTCAATGAGCACTGAAATTTCCTCAAATACTCCAAGACAGTACTCCACACTACTTCAGCAGACAAAACAATTTCACAGTAAGACATCCTATTTAAACACAGTATTTCATGTATGTTTCCTACTCATTCTGTTTAAACCACAATACCAAGAAGGGGTCCGAAGAGAAATATATAAAAGCTTTGTTATACTTTTATCAGCATTTCTACCAGGAGCACTTCTGTGCCACACAAATATTTTCATCTGTGCAAAGAACATGCTGTTATTCAGTTAGATTCTTGGATATTCTACATTTAACTTTTTTTGACAGGAAGCCTCTGATCTGACCAAATGCTATTAAAATAAGCAAAGAGATCCAAATCCAACAACCACGTGTTTTTTTCAGCTGCTATAAATACAAGCAGCTTACTGCTGGTTTCATGTTGATTGTACTTCGGGCATGTCTTCCCAATGCTCCCAGATTCTCCAATAGACCCCAAGAAACATTTCAGCTGCTTCTTCATACGCTGCTGTTACATTACACTTTTGCCACTCTGTTGCTCTGAGGACTCTGTCCAAAGACTTGCACCAATATTTCATTTTTCTGTTGTTGTATTTCTGCATGAGAGCTCTATAAAAATGCGTGACCACATGAACCTCCTCCATGAAAATAGGACCCATGCCACAGAATCCCTTCTACTGTCTATTTTTACAAATATTGATGCATTGAAGCAAATCAATTCATTGTATTCTACAATGGTATCAATGCATTTTAGCTTTCTCCAGGTGTATGAACGCAAAGGGATAGATTATTACAGTCTAACCAAAACATGTGAATACAGTGGAAGAGATTTTGTACTCACTCAATTCTCAACATATTTCGCACATTTAATTTTAGAAAAGAAAAAAGGTACAACCCTTCTCCTAGAGGGTGAGTATTGGTTTTCAAATCTATTCCTTCTTTTTTTATGCTTCTATGAAAACCTCTTCAGATTTAGTTTCCTTATGTAATTTCTAAAAATAGGGCAATTGTAACTTTCTGCAATAGAAACAGTAATAAAATGATTCCGCAGAGAGATGAATTATTTACTCTGCATAAAGTTCCTCCAAAGAGGCTAAGAATATTGTGTTCCTGGTTCACATGGAGGAAATGACAATAAAATATTCTGAAATCATCTAAAACCAGTTATGAGAATGGTTTGCTGAAGCCCCTGTGAAGACAGCAGACATGGAGATTAAATAAATCAGAAGCAAGGAAGCCTTCTTTTTTAGATGTGCTTTATGAAATAACAGCAACATCTTCTATCCAAATTCCAGGCTTGGGACATAAGTAGGAATAAAATAAAGTTGTTTAACTTTGGCTGTGGTGCTGTCGGTTCAGTACTGCGGAGAACCCTCAATACTCATCTATGTCAATAGGCATTAACAGTTCTTAGAGGAGGATTAAGTGCTTTCACTTCTAGCCTCTTTACCATTCAAACATCAAATGCAGGGTGTTACAGGTTGTATGTTTGGTACACCTTAAGAAATAACACGTTCATCAACGTGAAGAAACAGGACAGCTCTGATATTCAGCACTATAGTGCTTGGGTCTTAAGAAAAAAACCAACCAAACAAAAAACTAAACCAGCCCCCTACAGCCCTCTGATGTAGAAATTTTGGGCTGTGCGCTGTCGTGCCCACCCCAGTTCTGATCTAAAACAGTAGGTAAAAAATCTCCACAACATAAGGACCAACTAAAAACACTTCCTTTGGGGGGGGTGGGGGGTGGGGGGTGGGGTGGGCTAAAAAAGGATTGGGTGGGGTTTCCCCACCTAAAATGCAGTTGCCTCCCAGATTCTGATGCAGTAAGTGCTGGTCTGGACTCCAAACTATTTCAAAACTATGCATCTTGGGCTTCTCAGAGACTTTGCCTAGATCACCACTACCAAATTTCTTGGCGTAACAGAGATCAAAGTGCTTTATAACATCTGCTTATGCTCTCTTTGTGCTCCAATAATTTAAAGATGGCAGCCTCAATCGCTCTCAAAAACTCCATTTAGTGTACAGTTTGACTCAACTTTAGAGCCTACGTAAGTAAGAAAAACCCTACAAAAAATAAAAAATCATGGCTTAAAAGTCTGTAACAGTAAAAAAACCAAACCAGAAATTAAAAAGAAAAAAAAAAACAACTCAACCCTTGGCTGAAGATCCAAGGGAAGCAATGGATTTTAAACTTGCAAGGGAAAACAAATCTCTTTTTATTATGGAAAATACAACTCGAGAGTTGACTACAGAGTGTGAAATCAAATGTCAGTCAAGCAAAAGAGAATGCAGTGGAATGACTTCATTCCTTCTCGTTTCATAAAGAAAATGTAAATATAGAGCATTTAATTTCTCAATAGAGAAATGTTCTTTTTATTGAAATGTTAAGCAGGGATTAAAGATACAATAGGTTATAACTCAATCTTTAGTTATGTTTGGTTTTCTTGAAGCATCATGGGATATTTTGGCATGAGTCGTTTTTTTTCTTGGTTACCTCCTCAAAACCAGGTTCCTTTAATTATACACAGCTTTTGTCATTCAAAATTAATTCAGTTTATTACTGTCTTTTTAATGCTACTTGAAGTACAGTTGAACAATACTCAGAAATAGCAAAAATTGCAGCTTTGAACTGCTAAATGACATATTCTCACAACAGATCCGAGGGTGCCAGAGGCCACACATTCAAAGTCCTAATATTAAGATAGGCATCTTAGTCATATGAGTCTTTACACGGCTTACTTTTCTTTCTCTGAGAAAATACTCTCAGGAGCAAAGTTATACCCTATGCAACATCAAATATAATGTGAGCCTTTTCTGTAAAAAACTGTGCATCCAAGCAGGATTTAATGCCTGCATTGAGCATATATTGTTCTTCTAGCTGATCCCGACAAACCCACGCCTCCAACCGAAGTAAACACATCAACAGACTGAGTAGAAAATAGTTCCAGTGAGTTTGCTGTTACCACAGAACATCAAACAAACCTCCTGCTAACTGCAAACATCAAGCTGTCAAAGCAGCTGGGTTTTTTTTTCCTGTTACAATGGTCATGCAAAACACTTAATATTTCATGAGCACATTCAGGCCAGACAAAAGACGGGAGCAGGAGTTAAGCAGGACACTTCAACAAACTCGTTACAGAAAGAGCTAAAGGGCTGTTCTGAGACGCAGTGGGTACAGTCCGAGTCTCAGGCTCCCAACATGGTGAGTCAACACGCTATCACAGAACTGGGGGCTGCATTTAAACATGTCACCTTCCAGTGTTGTTTTGGTTTTTGCTTTTTCTTTGGCTGTGACAGGTATGCACACACACCACAGATCAACAGGCAACTTCACCTGGGCTCCACCCGAGTGGATGGAGGTGTTCCTGTGCCTCCCCTTAGCCCACTGGGACAGAGCCGGGCTCTGTACTCAGCTTCCCCGGCGTAACGCCTGGGCAGGAGACACTGTTTTGCAAGCCAAACTGCTCTTGGCTCCAAGGTCGAACACTGGCTCCCTCAGGTCTCTGTCACAGACTGATAGAGGGGTGAGCGAGTGTGTGCGTACATGTCTCTGTGTAGGTGTGTTTTTATTTTACAGCCTTTTCAACAACCCTTTAAACTGGCTCCTGGAAAAACTCTTCCCATCAGGGAATCGTCCAGCTCTGAAAATGGAACTGCAACTCACACTCCTACCTTGTTGTTTCAATGGGAAACACAGATTAGAGAAAGGCTTTAGAGATGGCAATCCAGAGTAAATGAACACAAAGCTTAGTATTTTTTCCTCAGACAAACCTTCACATCTGTTCGCTGGTGGGACACACTACAAGTTCACGCCCAAACACCGCTTCTGTTAAGAATGGCATCTTCACAAAAATGCCGTCAGTCAGGTAAACAAGAGAAGTTCAGGATCTTGAATGTCATCCATCAAACAACTGTCAGCACCTTTTCCTCTGAAAAGAGACTCTTAGGACCACCATAAGGTGTTTCTTCAGAGGGGTATATTTATCAGGAGGGTGAAGAGACACCCAGGACCCCTCACACTGACTGCTGCAGTTCCCCTCTGCCTCCCATATCCACACACCAGCTTTAAGGAGATACAGAAGCACAGTAGGACATTGCTGACCTGAGTGTGACTGCACCTACACAGGGTGCAGAGGTTCTCTGAGAAAGTTTAAGCCTTTCTTTGATGAACCCATGCCACACAGCAGACTTGCTGCATGTGAAAGAGGGACAGGCCTATGCCAGGACCCAGCATGGAGTCCCAGCCCTGCGCTTTTCACCAAAGCTGCCTGTCCCTGGACACAGCAGCTTTCTAGTAGTTTTAACAGTTACTGTTAAAGACTCTTTCTTATCGTTGGCTTCCTTAAGCAGCTATGTTGTACTCGGATAAAAAATTGCAACGTCTCAACCTCAGCATCATCCGCTCCCAAATCTGACACATTTGTGAACAATTTCTCAATTAAATAGTTTTTAAAAGTCAAGGCTCATAGTAACTGCTTTTTGGCTTAAAAGTCCTGTTAGTGAATCAAAAGCATTCTCTGGCAAAAATACTTTCTGCAGCTACCATTGTTTGGTACTTCAGTTATTGTGGTGGCTAAAAATCCAACAAATCTCCTGTAATATCCTAGTAAAGGATTGGAGCTGTTTGGCAGAGTAGGCTGCTACTTGGTGGCTTCATAATTACACTGCATTACTTGCAGATGCTTTTCTCTGAAAATGAATCTTTAGCCACACTAACAGTGAAAATGTTCAACAGCAAATTGCTGTCACAGCTGCATCATTATGAACACACAATTTTGTGATCAGAAGTCAGGTGGTTCTCAAGAGTTAAAGGACTTTATTATTCCACTGTATAGAGTGAAAGATAGGAGATGTCACAAGGACACTGGAGTAATTAATCCAAGTAAAGCCTCAGTAAGGAACTGGAAAACCCATACATCCCAAAATTGTAAATGGGTGTACAAAGCAAAAAAGAAATAGATGGCTATAGTTCTCTGAAAGCATTTCTATCAGATATAGATACCCAGGAGGAAAAACAAAGCTCCATCTTCTTCAGTAATGTGTCTCCTCTAGTGGCCAAGAGCACTTGCCTTGGGTATTTCCCTACAAGTAAGAAAAATACGGAACATTCTTGTCTTTATGCTAAAGGTTAGATCTAAACTACTATGATTAATAGCCCCTGACAAAGGGAACAGAACCACCAAGCTAGCATTTAGAAGGTAATAAATAGACATAAAGACCTAGAAATACTTGAACAGCATATGACCTATTACATCACCTATCAAAGTCATGCAACTAAATATCCAAAGAAAAAAGGAAGGTCAACTTTGACACCTTTCAGGTGTTGAAAATCCAAAGTAATCCTTTGGCTATAAGCACAGTCCTAATACGCTGTTCTAAATAATCTATTATCTAAATACTAAAAATAATCTTCAGCTTTACGAGCCATGGTTTGTGAAATACTGGAAATTATAGACAGAGTTGACAGCAAAACAGATAAGGGACAATGCCCAATATTTTGAATAAGATAACCCTATTTTCAGTTGCTTTTCTTTTTTGCAAAACAAGCTAAAAACTTCAGCAAAAGTGATTCTACAATTTCCCAGCAGGTTGTTAGAGAGAAATAGTTTGCTTATATGACGCATTCTTCTACAACTCTTTTGATACGAACCAGTTGGACCCCTGCAGCCAAAAGACCTGTGCACCTCCAGCAGTAACAGAACCATACGAAGAAAGAGCACATACTCCATCAGTCATTTAACAGCGCACATTTATGTCCTGTCCCCTTCACTCCATTGAAGTTTATCCTCACATTGGAATCCAGAGCATAAAATCTGAGAGAATCCCTGCCTCAGCACCATCTTTTCTCTTTGCCTTTAAACTCAGCAAACACAAGAAATAGCTGAGCCTCAAAAAGATCTCAGTGTACATGTGTTCACACATCTGTTTGGAGTTTGTGTTAGGAATGCTCTGAAGGCTGTTTGCACTGGACAGTCTTTAGCCAAAGGCTGCTAAAATGAATATGACCTCTCCTGTGACTGATGTTTAGCTACCAGGACCCTGGTCCTTCTGCTCCCCTTTCCAGTGCCTGAGAGAGCTGTGGCAGCATCAGCTGGAGAGATAATACTTGCAAACAGGGAACACACTTCAGTTTCTCTTGTTCCATTGATCACCACTATGACAGATTACCTTTCGCTGTAGTTTGCAACCATACTGAATTCAAAATAAATGTAAAGAAAAGAATGCCATCTATCAAGAGAGTTTCTGCATCTTTGGCAGAAAACTTCAAACCTGCCTTTTTGCGTATGTGAGTTTCCTAACTAGACCACTAATTTTAATATGACATTAACATAACTAACACTAACGAGAAATTATGTAAAGCTCAGCTCTTCTGAATGCATGTAACATCAAAAAGTGTGTCAGGTATCTCAACAACAATCTGTTAACAATCTGTTATATATAGTTTAATATCTCCTGAGCTCAGAGGCATATTAGCAGCCTGCTTTAGCTGTAACTACCACAGGATTTATCATACTGTCGTCAGAAAGTTTGCCCACACTTTACATATTTGGAATTTTATCTGTTATCTGATATGATGTTCAGGGAACACTGGATTTTACACACAGCGTACACTCCATCACATTCAACAATTACTGCAAGCTGCTATAGTATGCCCTATTTCAAAGTTAAAAGTCTAAAGAGCAAAATGTTACACTTTCAGAAATGAATACTGACTTGACTTGGACTATTTTCACAGGACATCACTGAATAAATCTTGGAGCTGATTTACAGAGACATCCCTTCCACACAGCTCCTATCAAAAACAAGCAAAACATAAGCCTGGTTTCATCCACACTGTTTATACTAATTTCCAGTTTGCATCACAAAAACAGATGATCTGTAATCATGGCCTGTCAGCTTGGCTCAACAAAATGAACATTTCTTTTAGTTTATGTGTACCTCCACCATCTCTGTATATTGGTTTAATAAAACAGTAGTTAATCTAAATAAGAATGTTAGACTTCTGTCTCAAAATAATACACCCGAGTTTCAGGAACACTTAATTTTAGAACCTATATGGATGATGAATGACAGAAATATTTACAAGTTTCAAAATAAATTAAACTGGAAAAAAAAATACTTTGCAACTGAGCTGGTTGATCCTCCTTACATAGCCACAGTCTGTGTTTTTGTAGGTATACACTTTCTCTCCATGCAAAACCTCCTTTCCCTTGACACTGTCATTTCCTGCACACTTTGAGACAGAAGATGAATGTTTAGTGTAGAGCATGACTGTGATTAAGCTCCCAGTGCATTCTTCGTTTGTAGTCTAGCTGGTAGAGCATCTCCACTGCTCCTCTCTCTCCTATGGGAGAAGTCTCTAATTGATGTATAGAGCTTTGCAGAAAGGTGTTGGATTAAAAATCTCAAAAGACTGTCCAAAACTTATGATCTCAATACATTATCCCTTATTAAGGGATAAAAAGTGAAAAGTGTTATGGCTCTGCCCAATCTCAGGAGTTGTCTTTTACAGAAAAATGCATTAAAAGGGAATTGAGCTTTTACCTGTTTGCTATGCTTTGATATTTAATTCATAGTTGAGAACTGTTTCTCTGAACTTTACGAGACAGTAAAATGTGTTTTTATAAAGATGAAAACAAATACCTATGTTTTTACCGCCTCTCACTAAAATCCTCTGAAACAGGCACCACAGCCACATCCCCTCATGCAAAACTCAGCAGTAACACAGCAAAGCACAAGGAAGCTCTGTTTCTTTTCAGGCCAGTATTTACCCTACCACACCACAAACAGAACAACTTTTACAAACAACTGGTAGCACTCAACTCTCCCATGTACCCATCACAGGGTGGCAGCAAGGAGTACTAAAGGCAGGGTGGACCTATTTAATTATTTCAAGAAGCACAGGAGAAACAAGTCCCAATTAAAAAGTTCTCAGCCAGGAATTAGCTCATCCTGTCCCCCAGAACCACAAACCTTTTACAGTCTCACATAAGTGGATTATAAACTACATTAAAACACCAGTTTTCAAAAGCTGTATGTTTTTTAACGTGTGCTGCCCAAGTAGCACGTTCCACAGCCAAGATATCAGTCATCTACACAGCTGTCTACACTGAGGACAAAGGGTGCACCCAAGTGCAAAGGGTCTCTATCTCTGTGTGTCCAGGAAAAATTGAAGTCCCTTCTCAAAAATCTCCCAAACATCTGCACATTCTCAGCTTCGAACAAATGGTTTCCTTCTAGCAGTTGTGCCTGTCACATGCTCTCTCTTCTCTTGCTGGCATCCTTGCAATTTCCACAGTCATGGGATGGGTGACATTGGAAGGAACTCCTGGAGATGTAGTCCAACACCCTGCTCAAGCAAGGACAGCTGCAGCATGTTGCTCAGGACTGTGTACTGTCAGGTTTTGAATACTGCCAAGGTGATCTCCATCACCTTTCTGGGCAGCCTGTTCCAGTGCTCTACAACACTTGTAAGTAAAAAGGTCTTTCTTTTATATTTAAATGGATTTTCTTGTGTTTCAATTTGTGCCCATTGCCTCTTCTCCTGCCACTGGGCACCACTGAGAAGAGCTTGGCTCTGCCTTCTTTAGTCCCCTTCATCAGGTATTTATACACACTGATAAGATCCCCTGAGCCTTCTCTTCTCCACACTGGACAGTCCCATCTCTCTCAGCCTCTCCCCATGTGTCAGACACTCCAATCCTTTAATCAACCTCATGGTCCTTTGCTGGACTCATTCCAGTAAGTTCATATGTCTCTCGTACTGGGGACCTCAGCACTGGACACAGCCCTCCAGATGTGTGTCACCACTGCTTAACAGAAGGCAAGGCTCACCTCCCTCAACCTGCTGGCAATGCTGTACCTAATGCAGCCCAGAATGCTGTTGGCTGCCTTTGCCGCAAGCGTGTGTTGCTGTCTTATGGTCATCTTGTCCCCCAGGACCCTCAGGTCCTTTTCTGCAAAGCTGCTCTCCAGCTGGAGAGCCCCCAGCATGTACTGCTGCAGGGGGTTATTCCTCCCCAGGTGCAGGATGCTGCTGAGCTTCGTGAACATGTTGGCCTATTTCTCTATGCTGGTGAGGTCCCTCTGAATGGTAGCAAAACCATCTGGTGTATCAATCACTCCTCTCAGTTCTGTATCTCAAAATTTTCACCTTATGAATTTGGAGGCTAAAGCAAAGTTAGATGCACAAACTAGGGGGACATTCTGTTAAAGAAAAGTAAATCTGTAGTCTGCAGCTCAACATATTTCCCTTCCCCACCCCCAGAATGTCTTTCACAGAAATGAAAGATTTCCTTAAGCTTAAATTCACTCATATAACCACTCAGCTTAAGTGTAATCACTAGAATAAGACTATGCTGAGAAGTCTCCCTTCGGGTCTAGCTTCCATCTGGGATTTTTGTTTTACATTTTCCATTTGTCTGCAGAAGGAATATCTGTTATAGACACAGAACAACTACATCTAACACCACCCAGTTATTCAACTAACAGACTTCTGCTTTGCAGGGAAAGAGGTTAATGGTAGTCTAGATAACATTTATTATATGACTGGCTAGAGTATATTCTATGCAGAACACAGAGACTATCAGATACACATTCTTATTCCCCAGTTAAGCTCTATGAATTACCTACTCCTTTAAAAAACAGGCAACTTGAAATTTCACCCATCCAGTCTCAATTCCCCCGCCCTTGCTCCTTCCCTATCACTATTATCTGTTAAAGCTGTTAACTATTCCCTTTCCTGATGCTTCCTAACTTCACAAACTCCTACTGTCTCTAATCTCCAACCATTTCCCTTACATTTGCAGCCATGCATTGCTATACATGTATAGACCTTACTTCTTAAGCTATCAATTTATGCATGGATGTCTTGCAAAAAAGTTTCCACATTTGTACCTGTCTGCTAAAGGGTCTACAATTCACAAGCTGGAAGTTTTCCTCCTTATACAGGCATGTATCCAAAGATGCAGTACAGCAACATTGCAGCTCAACCTAAATTCAGTAATGGAGACTGGGGCACCCCAAATCCCACTACATAGCAGATAATGCCCTATTTAATAAGCCACAGAAAAATTTCTTATTTAGGCAACCCATAACAGACAGCAAGATCACCAGATCACAAGTGTTTCCAGCAATATTGTATAACATGCACCAGGAGTAAACTCCTGTGCTAGAATGCAGTCAACTTTTCAAAAACACTATTGCCTACTAAGTGTCTTCTCTTTTTTCACACAGTCTTGTGTGGTTGCATAAAATCCTTCTGTGAAACTGAATCTAACACCCCTTCCATCCGCCCGTTAATTAAGGAAAAACAGAAAATCTGGAAAGATTGCATTATGTTAAAGCAGAATGTACCAGTTGTATAAGAGCCTTTGGAGAAATTCCAACTCTATTGAAACTTCCCTCTTCAGAGGAAGGAAAAAAAAAAAAAGGGGGTCAGAAAAGGCCTAAATTACCTTTCTGATTATGGAAAGGCTTTACACAATTCACATCACACATTAAAAAAAAAATCCTCAGAAGCTAAGCAAGCTTTCACAGGAGCCTGAAGCACTGTGAATTCATGAAAAATGAATTTAATCGTCAAAGCTGAGACTAGAAAGAACTGTTCTACATAACAAAAAAGTTCTCAGCTGCATTATTAAAATCATTGCTTAAAAGATCAATTTATTTCAAAGGGTTGACTCCCTGCATTAGAAGTTATCAGATACGTGATCTAAAAGGAGTCTTTATCAAGTACAGTGCCCAACTGCTGGAACTGCAACTGTGTTATAATTGCAATGCTTACGATCATTTTATGTATTTGTGGTTTTATTTTTATCTAAATGTAGACATAAGATGGCTGCAAAGCCTGTTAAAGACAGAAAATGGCAGGATTGATAATATCAACAAATGACTTGCCTAACTGTAATAATGTTCATATTTCTTTAAACGTTTTATATAAACCATTAGATTCCATTTAGTCCCGATGCTAAGCCAAAAACTGTATCCTGAAGCGCACAAAATAAGCTGTACATACCCAACAGCTTTAATCAAAATACACTCTTCAACAGTTTCAGATAGGTTCCAGAAGACCAATACCAAACATGAAGGTAGGTCTGAAAGTGAAAAATCACTCCTCCCCTTACCAGCAGCAACCTCTCCCCCACATGGAAGGAAGCCTATGCTACATATGCCACACGTTCTGCACGATGCTCATGTAAGAATGAGAATAATTAAGGACTGAAGCCGATTCCTATGCCTCTACTCAGAAAGCATATAGAAAGCCAAAGAATTAGAAGGTGTAAAGAGCTTTGCTTCCCAGTACTACACTTCTCCCCCACCCCCCACCCCACTTCTCATGCTCTGCTGATAAGAGGTCAAATAAAAAAAAAAAATGAAAGAAAAAAAAAGAAAAGCCAAATTTAAACAATTATACCCAGCTGGAAGAAGAAATAAAGGAGCCACAAAAGGAAAGAATTCCCCCACCCCCAACTAGACCATAAGATTGATGTAGACATTTGGCCTATGGATTCCACTTACATGTATTCTACATGACCAAGAAATGCAACTTTATTTTATACGAAAGACTATACTGCCTCACAGTATCTACCATGTTTTCTGACTCTGCTTAAAAAAAGTCATCACTCAATACGATTTATGTCTCTCCAGTTTTCTGTCTTCTTTTAAAAGCACATCTAGCTACTAAGGCACTTGACAATGGACTGTCCAGCTCCTTTAATATCCCACCATTGGTATTTGCCTCCACTTAAAAGATGTAATTCTGAGAGTCTACTATTTGTCAAATACTCTGATATAAATCTTTATGATGAGGTTTTGGACCTATAAATAACAGAAGACGCCCCTTGCTGCTTCGCTAACTGCGCTATCGCTTCCCGGTAACTATGGGAAACCAGATGAAATCTGAACCCATTCATCAAAACATAGACTATACTCCTCCTTTCAGTTAAGGAGATTGTGCTTGTAGTATCTAAGTCGGTAAACAGAATGCCATTTCCCACTGTTACAATGTTAGATCATTCATTATACCTGCTGATAGCCAGCCAAAAACAAGTAGAAAAGAAAAACAACAAGCTGCCCAAAATAATAATCATAAAAAAGATGACTCTTTCTCCTTCCATTTAGGAAACACTGGCATTTCTGAAACAGAATAACAAGTGTTTGCCATGACAAGTCCTGCTATATATGTTGTTTAACAGGGACTAACTATTAAGCTGAAGTTTCCAATAAGATAGCATGTGTGATAATCTGTTTTTAAAATAGAACAGGTATATACTCAAAATGGCAACTCTAGTTTGAGAAATTTAGACTTACTAATTTGGAAATGTGTGCACAAATCTGTTTACTTTGGGAATTCAATTTCCTAATAATTAGCTATGGGTGAAATGCTAGGAATGCAACAGTGACAGGAGACTGCAAAGCTTTTACAGAATATGGTTTTAATTGCAATATAGGCCCTCAAATAATTATGCAGAGATAAACCTGGAAATGACAAGTGTGTTAATATCTACTCATTTATAAAGAAATTTTCTCCTAAGTTCGTACTAAACAACAGCTCCTTCTCCACATATTACCAGCCCATTTCTTATGGTTCTCTGGTAGCTACTCTCTGAATTGGAAAGCTCCAATAAAGGCTGCCTTTATTTTAACATCTGTTATCAAAGTATGCTAGCCATAATAACTGCAGTCATGCTCCAAAAATAACAAGGAAAGGAAAAATTAAAGGCTAACTCCCCATCCTCAATTTGCTACTACTATGGAATACATTGCTTGGATTAAGCTACTATACACAGTGCAGTACCTTCTGTTGTGAAATACCATGGCATAAGCTAGAAACTGAAATAAATAGCTGGACTATAAAGATTTCCAGTTAACCATACAGAGTACTCGAATCCTTCGAGATTCGCACCTTCACTGCTCAGTGGCTAAGAGTAACAATTGCAACCAAAGTGCTAGTGATATTTTCTGCGGGATTGGCTGTGAATATCCAGGTATTGAGTTCTACATTCAGGAAGAGGAAAGCCTTTTATCTCCTGTCATAGCATTTAATTCACAAATGCTGATGCAACAACCATTCAAGGTTAGGCATAAATCTGGTTTCAAGAAAAATGATGTCTTTGTTCCATTTAACTTCAGTTTTCAACTGGGAATAACAAAACTTAAAATTTATGCAAGACCGCACTTAGTCCAAGTAAACAATTCACCTTGAATTCTACCAGCTCTTGAAATACAAGTGACCATTCCATAGCCTATTTTTTGCAGCCAGGCATTTTCACATGGAAGTTAGAGACAAATGGGCTTGTAGGTAATAAATCTTTCATAATTTATAACAACTTTGTAAGAAACTGGGAGACAGAGCAGAGGAACTAGTTAGCAAGACTCAGTTTGGAGACAGATTGTGTAATGTGGTCATAATACTTGCATAATAGTTTATCGTATACCTGTTATACATACTATGTATGGTCAAGAAGCAAAAACAAGCCAAGTAAAATTACTATGCTTGTTGCTGTTGTGGATGTCATGATGTGATGGGAAGACAAAACCATAGCAGACATAGCAAACTAAAATGCATAAAACCACACCAATGGTAACTAGGCTGTTAGTACATTCTGGATTTGTTTCTCACACAGTGCCACTTGGCTCAAGATTTATGAAACTGCTTAAGTAAGGTAAAGGAAAAAAAAATCACTTGAAAACAGCATTTTCATTGACAGATCAGGTCCTACAGTAGTGAGTATCATTCCTACATGAGTGCACTAGAGCTATGCAGTTAGAAAAACAAACAGCGCAGATTTGTAGTTTATACAAGGAGCTGAGCTTCGTGTTTAACTAGGAAATTACTAAAACCCAGCAATTTTTACCTCCAGAGGGGAGTATCTGTAGGCTCCTTATCTGTAGGCTCAGCAGTGTTTTCTTTTTATTTGCTGCTTGTCACAATTACAAACTTTCAGTAAGGAACTGGACCGGTCATGGTAATTTAGTATGAGATAAAGATCTATGAAGCCAGATGGTAGCTCACATCGTAACAGCTACAAATTGCTAAATTGGCATGGGAAATCAAGATAGTTATCAATTCACTATTATTATTCCAGGTTTCCCATTCCTTCTCTATTTCTATCTTAACTATTTAAGCCAACCTAGACAGACATTTTAGCCCATGGTTGCTAATTTTCATAGCTAAAGCTAGGGCCAAATGCAGTGATCTAAGCAGGGATGGCAGTTTCAGACAATCTGAACATGTGCTGAACACTTACTGCTGCCAGACGTAACTGTTTTGTACTTGGTAGGATATTCAGTCATTTCAACTACAGTCACCAACTTCAGTCTATGAATGTAAACATTTTGTCCCTCACATGTACTACTGACTTGGGAAAGTCTCTACTTCTGTAACCTTTGCGGTTCTACTACCCCAAAAGTAATTTTCTAAGACATTCACATCCAAAGCACAAATATAAAAATTGATGCCACCATCACTGACAAAACCTCCCATTGTTTCGAGTTACTACTTAGCTGGAAAACATATTTGCTGAAATTTGACTAAGTCTGACGACCTCTTCCAGCAATCAATAATCAAGGTAGAGAGAAAAGGTGGTTAGTTTGACCTTTCAAAAGTGTATCAACTTTATTTGGCCAGGATAGCTTTTAAAAAGCTATTTTAAATTCCAAGGCTTAGACTCGTTCCACAGACTGGACGTGTCTGCGCAGTGTCTGTATTAGTCTCTTTAAATGCTCAACTGAACAGGACAAGCTCAGAGGAGGAAATGAATTCACAACAGGAGATCCTCTAGTTGATTAACTTCACCCTCAGTGGTGGATGTCAGTCATGTTAATTGGAATCAATACACAGCAGTTAAGGGGGCACAGGGATAATCAGGCAGGGCAGGGCAACAGGCCCGTCAGTTCTTAAAATAAGCTATCTGTTAACAACTTACAGCAGCATGTGACAAACCTTCCCTGCAAAGGAATGCAAAGCATCTCTAAAATTCCAATTTAACACACAAATAAAGATAGTTTGGCAACACTTAACTTACAATCTAGCAATAAAGGAAACAGTCATTACAAATTAAATCAATGTTAAACTGATCAAAGTAGTAAAATGAGAAATTAGGCTCGCAGAAAAGCTAATAGGAAATCCTTGATCCAACTTTTACACAGAATAAAAAGAGAAGCGAAGGTCTTAGATCCTGCCATAGATAATTTTAATTATGTCCAGCTGCAATTTTATTGTACACCTAAGGCTGAAATTCAATGCACAGTTTCAAAAGTGGTAATATGTCACAAGACGAAAAAGGAATAAAATCCCATAGATTTTCTACTCTTTAGATGAGAAATCACTCAGGACACCCATTAGGATAGTCACATCCTAAGCATCTCTTTCTCTCTTGCATCTACAGTCTAGCGCCATGCCTTCTTCCTCCCATTCTGCAACCCAGCATGCTATCTTGATCCGCAAGGGCAAGATTTGCAATATCTGATACACAGGGTATTGGAACAAGACACGTCTAAGTGTTATGCTGTACAGAGAAAAGCCTCTTGGAGGGATCTCACCAAAAATTTCTGCAGAAAAATACAGTGCAGTCTGTAGCACCATTAGTTACCCTTCCTCAAAACATGGCCTGGTACTGGCACACAGGTATGATACACCAGATGTCAATCCCTGCTGCCTAACCTTACATATGAAGTTCAGAAATCTGTTTCAATACAATAGTAACACAAATAATGCACCTGTAAGAAAATGGATGTTCATTTCTTTTAGAATACAAAATACCACTGAATTTGAGCTTCACAAGACAACTTTTTTCTTAGCCTTTTAAACACGATACAATACAAATTAACCTTTGGCCAAAGGCTTTTGTATCTTTTCCCTACTCCTTTAGGGAGTGAAATGAGTGCCAGATGTTTTATTGCAACGTTTTCATACTCTGAAATACAGCAAATATCTCCATGACAGGATCAGGGTATTTTATTTGTTATTACAAAGGCATCAGATCATATTTAACAGATGTATATAAAATCTGTAGCCATCTACATACAATCATCCTTCCCATTAAACTTAACCTAGCCTAACCAATTAAGTGCACAGATTAAGATCATAGTTTTTTTCCTCCTCAGACCTACACAAAGACTTTGTGAAGTCTGGTTAAGCACTTCAAGGTGGGAGGTTTTCTGTTAGCATCCTTAGTCATTAGAAAGTGTAACAAAAGGAAATAAGGGCATCCTATTCTTTACTGTCAATATCAACTGGTCATCCCCTCTGCAAATAAACGTAGTTTACGGAGCCCAAAGTTGTTAAAAGAGCTCTTAAGTGAACAGAAAACAATTATTTCCCCTTCAAAATCACAGCTCTGTCTTCTGAGTTTCTGCCATCTGCCAGTGCTATCATCAAGCAGGTCAGTCCTGCTGTTGTAGGTAATGGTGTCATTCCATCCACCATAAGCTCACTTGGATATCAAGGGAAGGAGAGACATTCAGTTTGCTAATGCAGAGAAAGTGTCTTTTTCAAGCTACAAGGCTCAAAGCCATGTGCACATTGCAACAAAACCTTGTTTTAAATGAATTACAAAGAAAGATTACTGATATCACTCTGCACTTTGAGAACGCTAAAAGCGTAATTTCCCAGTTCACTGGGGTTATGCATCAATGTGTCCTCTGTTTCTCTAAAATTATGTATCGGAATAGCCACTTTAGGAGATAAACCCAGTGCATGTGAAAGACATTCCAACTGAATATTGGACTATATAGGGTTCTCAAGGCTTTTCTTAGGAAGTAATCTTCCCTCATTACTTTATGCAAAGCAGCAGATCTGGTGTTGAGGTTTTTTTAATCATACTATTTGCTTACTTTAAGGTACCAGTGTGTTTTTCTGAAAGTGGTTCTATCTTCAGTAAGAACATGAATGCAAAGTGTGGCAGAGCCTGCGCAGGCCCAACACCCATGAGGAGTTACACTATGTCTTCCTCAGAAAAGGGTTTCCAGGCCTTTTGGTGTCTGGTGTCTGGCCTGATGTCAAGTTTCTGAGTGCTCTGGCCAGAATAACCCACTACATGATCTAGTGAAAGTCCATACTATCTCTTGACTTTCAGTTTCTTTGTATACAAAACCACTAAAATTACCACACCCCACTGAATACTTTCTAAAGTTTATGATCTTCAAAAGAAATGTTGTACTTAATACATATCTTACAAAAAAAGGTCTGTCCACACAACAGTAATATCTGAATGTAAACCAGACATTACAGCACTGTATTTCTTTGGGCATCTAGCTTAATTTTATTCACATTCCCACATCAACTACCTCAACAACAGACAGAATCATCACTTGCCAAGGGAAGACTCAGATGTCAAACCAAGAGACTTGCCTATACAGGCTATATAATAGCACTGAATGTACAGGGTATAATATAACATTGACTGGATTTCATCACCTCACTACAGTCTTAAATTTCCAGCAAACAAAGCAGATAGTTGGGACACTTCTCAAGATTATTGTTAAGTATTGGCATAGCTGCTATGATTTTTTGCCTGGTTAAATGAAATATAAATGAAGATGCATTGGCCTCAGCAAATAATCCACTTTCAGACAAAATTCACGTGGGAGAGTCTCAATATTCACACTACTTATTCTATCGTTTTAGTTTAATAACTGTTTTCATCAACTAATAGAAGTGATCTGGTAAGTTAAGTAGCTGGGCTGATACTGTTAGCACTCCTTTGAGTGAAAAGAAAAAAAATATTGTCCTTTCCTCCTGTAGAAAGCTAATTCATTTTCTTGTATTTGTCTAACTAACTAACAATCTTCAGAGATTTCACTCTAACAGGACCACATGCAAAGCACTATGCTATATCCTATACCCTTTCTTTATCCCAGGGATAGGCAGAGCAAAGCACGACAATCAAGCGCAGCATGAAAAGTTAAGTAGCATGCTCTATGGTGAGCATGTTGAAATCCCGACAGCAGATGTGGGATCCTGGATGCAAATGGCACTCTACATGCCAGGAAGAGAGTCAAATGCCTTCACTTGAAAACATCTGTCAGCCCCTGTGCTCACTGGTGGCCTCACTTACATTTTCAAGCTGCAGAACCCACTGAATTTCCATTTACATATTGATGTACTCAAACGTAGGCCTCCTGTCTATCCCGTGTTATTTCCTGATTAATACTGGTATGCTGACTGATGCTTGCTCACTTCCAAAGGGCAGCCACTGCAAATACAAGTCAAACCAACTTAATATAAGCTGAGAAAGTCAAGAATATATGTATTATTCTGGGTTATATTTCCAGTGAAGTCTTACACCCATAGCAATTCAAGCATCAAGTTAACAACAACAAAGATGCTTTTTTTCAACATTTTTACATTAATAGTTCCAAACAATATCAGTTCAACTAAAAATAGAGAAGAAACCAAGGAAGTAGTCTCGACACAGCACAGATGAGTTGAATGTGATACACTGTCAAATTTAATAGCTTCAGAAATAACAAATTAGAGATATAATTTCAATTGCAGCTAGCTTCTGAAGCACTGAACTTCATTTTTAAAACAAATCAAGACTAAGGGAATGTTCTGGCATTTTAGTCCTCAACTTGGAATACTTTATTAAAAGTATTTTTCATACTTTAATAATCAAAAAGCTTTTGCAATTAATTTCTAGAAGAGATATTTGAACTTAAGGGATATTTGTCAACTTATAGAAAATGGTAAGGATTTTTGTTCCACCATCACAAATGGTTTCAATCAAAACTCGTGTCTTGTTTTGACAGCATATACATTTTTATATTAGCTGTATCATACCTAGAGTTTCATATCTAACCCTTAGAACTATCTCTATAGTTAGTTTCCATTAACTGGAAAGGATTAATACAAAGCATTTTATTATTACATCAAGTTCAAATATGAATGTTTTATACACAATGAAGACAAGCTAGTTCCAACAAAGTGTAGTTTAACTCTAACTGCATACATCTTGGCATAGTACTGAGACTGCCTAGGTCAGCATTATGGGTCTTGACCACCTGGAGAGATGTGAAGACACTTATGGGGTAAGCAGTACCATGGCTCCTTCGGACTGGAAGAGTGAGAATTAGCTGTCATTACTGGCTGCAAACATTTAAATTACCTTGAGAACTGTTAAATGCTTCTAATTGATGGATGAAGCCTGTTTCTCCAAAGGCAAGAGGCACTTGCACCTCTGGCCTATAATTGCATTGATGTTTCATTCTGGAGGAACTGAGCCTGTTATGGACGTAAGAATCACACAAAAGTAGTTAACTGAGGAATTCCTACTCTCAAAAAAAAAGCTTGAAAAGCACCCGATTAGATGAGCCATGTTTCTTATTAAGTGAATCCACACAGTATGAGCAGTCACTAATGAAAAATACGTTAAACATTTAATTAAAAGTTGGCAAAGTTATTCTAAGTCATTTCACATACATAAAAGGCTGTAAACGTGAATAAGGGCAGAATCTCCTAGCAAGGGCATACCTGAATGTCGTATTTCCTGGAATAACATTAAGAGGGCTGGTCCTAGCATCATGTGAGCAAACTGCCAAACATGACAGTCAAAGTGTAGCTGCTGCTAAACACTATAACCAGGTAGTGTTTCTTCAGGAGTTCCACATAACAGAAGACTACATTTAATTCAAGCTGAGCGACTTGAAAAATCATTATGTTACCTTTTTAATCAATAAAATGAACACAGGATTGAGGTCTAGAGCTGAAAGGAACAAGAGCCTTCTCATTGAAGCAGTTGATGGGGGGGCTTACTTGAGAACTTTGGGTTTTTTTCCTAATTTATTTCCTTGAGACGCAAACCATATTTTCATTGAATATATATGGTACTCCATTCTTCATTGGAGTCTCTAAAGATTACCTTAATAAAAGCAATACAACTAAACCCAAATATTATTTTTGTAGTTCTGAAATATATGAGAAACCAGCTCAAGTATGAAGAGCTGCAAAGTACAGGATTACCTGGGATTCAGTTGTATACAATTTGCGTTCTTACAGATTACAGTGCCTCAGCTTTATGAAGATCACATGCCCTAAATTGCTCTTTTTAAAATTTCTTTTTATCTCAGCATTAATATGTCAGCTATATGTTTTAGAAACAATGTAAATCAATCAACAGTTAAGTACTGTCAGGATTTCAGAGCTCGTCTATTGTCTTTTCATTAAATCCCATCCTTAGTTCTTCTTTTAGGATTACAAAGTTTCTCTCAATTATTTTTGCCTTACTCCATATTAACTGAAGCTAAACAGAAACAACATTAACTGACAGTCCAGAATACAACAGACTCAGCCACACCACACCAGTATCAGTTTTCCTGTACCCTCTTCTCTCCTGTCAAGATTACAAACCGAGTTTTACAGAAAGACAACTGCAAGGGATAGTGGCCTAGAAAGAAAAAAGACATACAGAAATTTCCTCAGTCAGGTAGGTAGTAAGAGTTAGACAAAACAGACTTCAGGGAAGGGTAAGGTACCTCTGAAAGTAAAAGTTGAACACATTCCTCAAAGTGGGAGTCCAGCAGGAAGAAGTGATGAGGAACAGCAATATTCCATGTAAAAAGCTAACTGGGACAGCACTGAGAGCTGGTAGGAGAGAGACAGAGACTGAAGAAAACAGAAGCAGCAGTCAAGCCTATCTATTAAATGAATCCACAAATGCAAGACATCAGCATTTAGAATTCCAATCCTAAACTCGATTAACAATTCTTCGTAAAGAACAGGAAAATTAAGAGAATCTGCCTGCATGATAACATTAGACAGTAGTTGATCACCTCTCTGCACCCTCAAGAAGTCATAGGCTGGCTTCTTCATGCCTGCAAGACAGCATGGCTTCAGCTGAGGCTTCGGCTCCTGCAAGGATGCTGGGGCAACACAGAGAATGGAGCAGCCATCTTCCACCAAATTCAGAGGTTTTCCTACAGATGCTGGGTGGTATATGTGGTATGAGAGAGAGAAGCCAACTGCTGGAAACACAGACTGGTGAACTGTCAGGCAAAAAAGAATCACGTGCATGTGGCAAATCCAGTTTCTACATGCTTTTGGTCTGACAAATCCTAGCTTAGACACTGTTTTATTTCCTGTGGATTAGTAAATCAGACAAATGCTTGCCCTATGACAGCGAGATCTAGTTTTGTTATCTCTAAATATTCTCCAAGTCCAGTCAGCCTGAAATAATGCACATTAGGGTTGTGTTCCCTTTAACATGCACATTTTCTCTATGAAAGATGGATTGATGGCAAAAATTGATCTAGAGCCTCCTAGGAGTAGTGCTGAAAAGTGTTTAACTCCAATACCAGGATTAGGACCCCTTAGAGCCAAGACATGAATGTCTTGCAGAAGCTGCTTGGCCAAAACCACAATAATTATACTTTGTGCTTAAATAAGGAACTAAGAGAGAAAAATTATGCTATCAGATTACTGATACACTAATCATCCAGTCAAAACTAGATGCCTTCTCCTTACCTAGATGCAAAGGCCTGAAAGAAGGTTAAAAAAAACCAAAAAAGTTTTCAGTGTGGCTTAAGTAGTCACAGAATTCTTGCATGCACATCATCATTTTATTAGCTGTAGCTCAACCACAACATTAACTGTTCATGTCTCTACCTGGTTATTCGTGACAATGTGCAACTAAATATTAGATTTTACTCACTGCTTACTTTCATTTTTGTACTCTGCTCCCACCAATTTCACGACGATGAGTTAGTTATAAAGCAAGACACAGCAGGTTGAGCTGGACACAAAACAACAATCTACAATACTTTAAAACCATAACAGAGGAAAATGTCTAAACTAGAAAGATAAGTGTCATTAAGACAGCCCCAGAAGCTATTTTATTTCTTTAAGTCAGGTTGTGGCTCTTAAAGTGTAGAAATTTATCTGACAAATATGGAATACATATCCTCTCTCGAATGACTAGCAAATTTGGGCCTACTAAATAGAGATAATGCTCAACAGCTGAATTCATAAAAGTCCCAAATAGCTAAACTCTTGAAAGAGTGGCACCCACTGCAAAGGTAGATATACACTGTAAATGACATTAAACCACTGTTGTATCTAAGAGCCTGACAAAGAAGCTTGTTAACTCCAGCGCTTCAAAGCTTTAAATAACTTTTACATCAAACAGAAATATTTTAAATCAGTTGAGTGTTGAGGGGTTTTTTTGCAGGGGTGGCATTTTTTTTTCTTGTTTTTTAATCAGCCTACAATTAATTTTTATTCAAGTACTTCATATATTTATTATTCTTTAAAGGTAAAACTACTTATATTCACAATATATTTGCTTAAGAGTAACAAGCACTTTATTTTGGAAATATCACCACTATCAATTGCAAAGATTAGGAGACAATGAAAATTGGAAGGGCTCAGCCTTACTTACTACTTGAAGTTCTTTAAATAGTTTTCTTGCTCCTACAAACACTTTCCTGGGGCAAGCAGGGGTGGAATTTCGCACGCTATTTAAGTACTTCAGTATTGATAACTTGAGGAGAATTTTTACTTTCTGCTCCATTTGATGCCCAGCCCTATTACACACTGCCTTGAACTTCTTGTTTTACAGTAAAATCCACTTGCAGCCAAAGTGGATACATATGGCATGCAAGAACTAGTGAGAGTACTGCATTGAAAGTTTTGTGTGATGTCTTGCATTGTAAATCTGAATCCCTGTCAGTGTTTAAACCTGTGAAATGCAGAGGGAATTTAAATAATGATTCAGTTATGGGAGCAGGTCGTTGTTCAACTTGCTGAATGTTCATCCTGCTGTTAACAGCTTACACATTTATACTACAGTACATGAAACAGTAAAGCACTAGAAAGAATATAAGGTGTTAACAACCGCTACAAAATATTTCTGTAAGGGTACATTTCCTCCATTTCCCATCAACATAAATTCTGACAACAAAAAACAGTATTAATCCATGCATTCATTCGTCTTTAGCATCTGCTTTTAATTTACACATTAATAGAAGGCTACATTTCATTATTAAGTTTTTCTTATTAGTGACTGAATCAATATTTCTGCCCCTTTGGTAGTGTAGGTTCATTAGTTTCCTGAAGCTGATTAAGTGTATTCAGGTATTTCAAAAGGAGACCATATTCTGTTTAAACAAACAGACAACACAGAACCATGCTGCTTCACAGAGACTTCATGGCACATCTGCATCTCCTTAAGTGGAATCACTTCTTCATTAGCAGCATAGCCTTCAGTTCCCATCTAACAGGCTGAGCCAAGTTTAATCCACAAGTAACCATACCGTACTGGTAGGTACTCAAGTACACTCATGTAACCAAAGACCATTTAATTGGAAAAACAACACAATGCCCATGGCAATACAATGGTCCATATTCTGTCACCCAAAATAATTTTTTCTACCCATTACTGAAATAAACTCTACACTTAAGACTACAGGTGCAAATTCTCCACAGTTATAAGTCTTCGGTAATACCAAGTAGCACATAAATTTGCAAGCCTCTCAGATAACACATCAAAACACACAGGTTCATATTTAGTAACACAGTGTAAACACAGGGGTGTTGCTAATGCATTTTTCATCCAAATCTGAAATTAGCAAAACTATCACAAACAGTGGGGAAAAAAAACCCTGACAGCAGCATTCGTTACTAGTGTTCAACTGGTATCGTCAAAATATAACGCAGACATATTTTGCAGCCAGAAAGCCTTTAGGCAGCAGCTTTACACTTAGGGGCACACAGAACTGTGCTGACAGATACGTTTCATTGACCAAGGAAAGTTTTAGGCTACCCCTAAATTCCTCTGCAGTTCTATGAGTTTGGAAAGAAGTTGAAATACGAATTCATGACGATGGGAGGGATTGAGCACCTGATCCCTTTGGAAATAATTTGCAGCAGTTAGATATTCTGTCCTTTTTCCCCTGCCAGAGATTAGACACCTGAGAGCAAAAATTATCATGGGAGCACTCCATAATCCCTTCCACTGCACAGACAACTGGGTCTGGTCAAGTCCTCTTTATTGTCTGACTTTCCACTGAAGCACAGCAGGGAACACACAAGAAGTCCTGCCTCTATGGAGCCTGGCACAGAAAAAAGAAATTGCAATGTCTTAACCATGATGGCTAAATTTTGAGGGGAAAAAAAACCCAACAAAACTTTCTTACTGAGCTGTATTAGAAGAGCAGGAATGGCTGTTGGCAACCAGTCCTCTTTTTCCTTTCATCACAAGATTTGCTATCTGTTTTCTCTGGGAGGTTACTATCGGGTGTACACTGCATTGCATTTGGGAGCATGTAGATACTATGGAGTATTATACTGTGATTATTCATTCATCTCTTTGCAGACAATTTTTCACCTAGCATTCTATATTCAGGATCTCTGAAGGTTTGGTTTTGGTGGTTTTTTTTTTTCTTTTTTTTTTTTTTTTAAAGAATTATCTTAGATATCTAAATGAAAGTTAAACTAACCAAATTATTGCAGTTGCCAAGCAAATAGTGACTGTAAATGATGAACAATCTTCTTTAGTAACTTTGAAACCCGGGAAATATGTGAAAGGCAGTTTATACAAACAACAGCTTCTGTAGCTGCATAAAGGGAGTGAAACAGCTGACAAAAACCATATCACTTTTGTACTTCCAAATAATCTGTTTTGACAGTGTCACAGTAGAGCACATACATTAGTGACTTCTCATTTGTATCAGCTTCACCAGTGGAGAATCAGAGTTAATTTCCTCACTAAAGAAAACCACATGCGTGTTTTACCACTTCCTGCCTTTTGGAAAAGCCTAAGTCTACCTATGATTCCCAGCTTATGAACCAACTTCACTGTTTCCTTTGGAAGATGACAGGAACCCACTAATGATGTTAATGACTACAAAGTTTTTAAAATTGATACAATTACCTCTTTCAGTCTCTAAACAGGTAATCAGTTGTGACCAACTTTTCTCAATTTGCTAACAATCAGTAAGTCTTAACTAAACATTTAAAAGCATAAGGACTTCATTTAAAAGTTTAAGTAGAATCAGTATAAAACTTAAATTACACCATCTGTTCTTAGCAGACCACATTCTTTAAGTGTTGTAAGTAGACCAGGGCTGTATAGCTCATCGAGAAATAGAAAACTGTATGCTAAAATTAGGAAAATCTCTTGAAATTCAACTCCAGAAATATTCTGAGGCAGCTTCTTAATTATTATCTACCACCAAAAGGCAACACATTCATTCATTTAGGGCCTGTTGCATATGCCACTAAAGGGCATAGAAGAAAAATCCCACTGGGATTATAGAGTGAGAAAAAGAACTATAAATCATTATGTACTGTAATAAGAAATCATGGTTTAACTTCAACTTGTTCTTTAAAACTAGAAAAGGTGTACAAGGATTTAAATATATGAAAATATAGACAATGTCTAAATAAGCTGGTAAGGTTTGCTAATAAACTGTAGTAAATAAAAACATTAAAGCTAACTATTAGTCTAAAAGTAAACACTATTAATTCAGTAAGTTAAACATGATTTATTCAAGTGTCATAAACAATTATCTTCATTTTTAAAAAAAAATATTGAACAGTTTTCAAGATTACATTATCCTTTATGTTGATGTGACAGGGGTAAAGGAGTTAAGTTTTTCACAAAATGGAGATACGTTACAACATCAACCATAGAACAATGGATACACTAAAAATGAAAGTTGTGCACGTTTGTACTACAATTGCAGTACAAAAACGTGGCATATTCTATAACATTACAATTTGGTGTTTTGAAAAATAGTCCTGTATAAACCACAGTGAAAATAAACTGCAGCATATGTATGTCCCACATGAAGTAGTCAGGAACTTGCATGCCTCCTCTATTATGGTGAAAACTCATGTGCGTGCACCACAAACCATCCTGGTTCTACTCATTAAGCTCGTACTTAAATGAATATGGAAGTTCAAACTCTAATACCAGCTATACCCTTGTTTGTCACACTAGTCGGACTAACTCTTCCATTATCCAGAGCACTTGCAGTGGAATACTTGAATTCCTTTTCCCTCTAGTATTTCTTTTCTCATTTACCAACTTTGTTGGAGTATGGTTTGGGGTTTTTCTATTGGGGGGGAGGGGCGGGAACATAACCAATCATTCTTTGCTGAAGGTTTGTTAGAAAGAATGCCAGGGAACCTAAACCACTCATCCCTTACCTGAAATCATCACACTAAATACTTGAACTCGAGGGATAATTTGCAGCTGATGGTAGCAAGCAATGTCTTCCTCAAAAATACAACACCCTATCCTGTTCTTTTGGTGTTTTAGTGAGAGTTTCTGAACAGAGTAAACCACATAAATCATGTTTTAGAGGGCTGGGGTGAGAGGGGTGAAGATCACAACACTCCCGCTGGAGCACCAAAACATTCCAGGGTGACAGCAGGGGCAAGGGGCTGCAGGTGCCGTCTAATTCTAGCGACTCGGGAGACAAGTCACTTTATAAACCTTTCTCTCACTCTGTCATCTGTAAAATTTGTACAAAAGCCTAAGTGATTTTTCAGTACAGTGTTAGGATACACACTACATCCCAGTTACAGCAACTGTTATTTCTGCATAAATGGAAAACAATCTGAAGACACGTTTGCAACCTAGAAGTGGTTTGGTTTAGATTTATGAACCTACCTTACGCCACTCCAAGGCACTATTGCATTCACATGTATAAAGCTTTCCAGGAGCATGAAGTCTCAAAATAAATGAATAGTACAAAAATTTGTGCTATAAATGTGTGCTTAATATTACAGTTTTGATACCAACTCAGCCAAATCACAGTTTGCAATGGTTTGGGTTTTTCCAAGTTAAGCCTTCTGAGTTTTCACCATATACTCATGCTGGGTAACCTCCTATACCAAAATTATGGAGAATACAAAATAGACTTGAGTCTATTTTAAATCCCTGTCACATCTACTATCATAAAGAACTACACACTTAAAATACATCAACACCAGCACGCAATACCCACCTAATAACACTATCTTTAGGCACATCAGGGAAGCTGGAATAGGGAGAGGTTTATTAACCTCAAGTAACCAGCACCAAATTTCCATCCAACCAGATCTTGAAACTACAAAATCTCCCAAGGAAATTATTCTCAGAAAATCTGCAGACTACACAAATTTAGTACCAATGTGTTTAAGAGCCTCAATCTCAACCTTCAGGTGGCAAGTCTGCACACGTGCATACACACAGAGAAAGAACAGTAACAGACAGGCAGGAAAGCTTCAGGAACAGCTCTTCCACAACTAAGATTACACCCTTTTTCCTGCTCTCACAACTTATCTATGAAGCATCAGTTTCCTCCCCACATCAATAAAAGCCTTCCTTGCAACCTCAAACTTGTCTTTTTCACTGGACAGGAAATGAGACCTTGCTCAGTTACCGTGTTTCTTTTACAAACATGATAATCTATTATTGAACTCCTAGTAACAATCACACCAAGAAAAAAACATTATCGGCTCCACTTTTTAAATACTTTTGATTTATCTATGATCCATTGCATGAAAAAAGAGTCATTTAATCTCTGCCTTGGTTTGCCATTCTGTACCATACAGACTTTGGGAGCCGAGAGACTGGCATTTAATTCTACCAAGTATTTTTATTTCTTGATTTTCTTTCCAGTAAATCTGGAGATATCAGCTGCTATAAAAGAATATTATATTCTCATTCAGAAATGGACAAGAACAAATTACATCATTTTCAATGCTGGTACACTTATATTCTTTATAGATGACATTATTGATTTTCACTTTTGTTTTATAGAGAGGAAGACATTTAAGTTACTATCACTTCATTTGTAAAAAGGCTATAAACGAGACACAAGTGAGATACATTGTCTGGAAACTGCTAATATGAGAATCAAAGTGTGCTGAAATACCTGAACACCATTATTTAGCTATGATTGTAATTAGCTGCCTTAAAATCACCATAATGAGCTAATAGAGTAGTACTTATGCAGAGGAAGTCAATGGGAATCCATTATAAAGCTAGTTAAAAAGACAGTCTTTAAGAATAGTCATGGGTTTTTTTCTCCCTATTAGGTCACACAAACTAGTGAACTGTGCACTTGGAAAATTTCTGCCAGCAAGGCCGGGAAGCACCACTCCCTTGTGCCTGTAAAACCACAATAAATTTTGTTTTAAGGGAACCTTCTACTTCAACAAGAGACAGGAAAAGATTTTGTTCTATTTTATGTGCAAATAGAATAAAAATAGGAGAGGTGTAATGAAGAGTATATAAAGATGCACACTGCTCTCATGCTTCTTGCTGAACATCTATACTACACTAGCAATGAAGATAAATGCTGAACAACTGGGTAAGCTACAAGTTAGCCAACCCTTTCACCGTTACTTCAGTGCTGCTCTTCCTCCAGCCCCAGTGGCCCATTCATACTGCTTTGCCAGCCAGAAGGAAAACTTCAAGAAAGGAAACAACATACAGTTGTTCACAATTTAACAACATTAACTTTACTGAAGTCTATAATGAATTATTTTAGTAATGACTTGTAATTGACCCGACAGATAAAGATTTATGGAAGATTCAACAAGAAAAGTAGAAGCAAATACCTGAACAAAATTGCATTGCTATTTTGGGTAAGGGGAGAAGAGGAAAGAAAAAAAGAAAAAAAAAAGATGCCTAGAAGGAAAACATAGCTCCTAACACATTGATTACAGCAACGAGCAGAACGATGAATGACTATGCTGTGCTGAAAGGGCACATGACAAGAGGATATTGTTCTCACCTGTGGACCTCTACTTCACTCAGATTTTAATGAATCATAGTCCTTTCAGTTCACTTACAAGTCTCAGCTCTTTACTCTCTGTACAAGACTAACATTTCTGTTCCCAGCATTCGTAGAACTACTGTTGACTGAAGAATTTATTACTCAACCCAGTTGACAGTATGCTGGAAACAGAAGAGATTTAGTCTGTCTTTATATACATTCCCAACAACATCTCATTTTTACTCAGGAAATATTCATCATTTTCTAAAATGTTCCCCCTGCTCCTTTAGCTGCAACATGGCCAAGGAGTCAAAGAATAAAACTGTGCTACACATATAAAAACACATACTTACTGAAAGGTTTTATTTAAAGCTTTTATTATAACTGTAGTCACAGTGTGAAAAGTAAGTTCCATCACTAATGCAAAAATTCAATTTCAGGGTGCAATAAACACTTTACATGCCTCTCCTTTAAAGTGAATTCAACAGGTACATCTTTCTGCACCTATCAAAGTCATAACATCTAATGGGGATTTTTAATGTTTTGCCATTCTATTGCACTTCAAAAATAAACAACCGTCAGACAACCCAATAAACTATATGTAGGTGTTTAACCACCCTCAAAGGTTAAAGACAAAGATTAAAAGCTGTAAAGCAAAAGTTGATTTAAGCTTTTCCCCAGTTTTGAATAAAAAAAAAAAAGAATTGAGTAACTAATGCATCTTTGATGCAACAAAAACATCACTGTTTTAAAATAAAAATCTATGCAGCGGTGTACAGCCAGTTCTGTGCTATTCACACAAGCAAATCCTTGCTTCCAGGTATTTCCCTGTATTCCAATAGAAAAGGTGCAGCTTTGCAGCAACTTGCAGTATTTCATGCTCAGTATTTGTTGCCAGCGGTCGCAATTTTTATTATACCAACAGCAGAGGTTTCAACTAAAATTTGTGTAAGCCAAAGAGATGCTCTACACTGAATTATTCGATAGAAAAACAGTAAATAATGATGCAACAACAATTATTAGTCACAAATTCCTGCTGTGACCATACAGCTAAATACCAGCAATTCTATAAACAACACAAGTTTTCTGAATCCCAGTACAGTGCCTTGTATTGATTCAAGTTGCTTCCTACTTTATATTTTAAGACTCATGACTCCTAATACACCTTCCAGTACCAATATAAGAGGTAAGTACACCTTCCTGGTGGAAGCCAGGCATTTTCCATTATAAAACTCTGATTTTAGAAGGTTAGAACTTCATTAAACCTAAAAGGTTAGGTTCAGACTCCAGAAATTAAGCTTTACCAAAAAAATTCAGACCAAAACATTTTAGTTTGAGAACTGACGTAGTACACACAATTATGATGCAGGTGCTAATGTGCAACTTTAAGTGATTCTTTTGAATTTAGTTTTTACTTTTTTTAATACAAAATGGTGATCATTCTAAGTCACCAAATGAGTCATCTTTTCCTCTCATCTGGAAACAACACAATGACTTAATTAAAAGTGTGTGTGGTGGTGGTGGGGGTGGCGTATCTTCAACCATTATACTCATAGTTTTATGGTTTCATACTTTAAAGCTAAAGAAATTTGTTTTATTCTAACTGAAGCTTTTGGGGGCAGGGAGGCAGGGGATACAACTGAAAGACCAACTTCTCAGTAGTGGTAATGTTAAAATACTTCCACTACTTCTGTTAAAGTAGATTTTCCAAAAATCTTTTGCATACAACTAGAGATACTTACAGTATAAGCTGTACTTTGCGATGTCCATGCTAGTTGATTCCTTACACAAAGGCCTTTACTTCAATGCTTACAACTCATCTAATATCAATAAATCCTCAGGTAGACAACCTATATATAATAGCTTTCAATTCACAGACCACTCATACAAAATATATTCATATACTATAGATTCTCAGGACATAACAATGATCAATATTACATAATTTTTCTAAATAAATACTGTAGTAATTTTGTACTTTATTTTTATACCCCTTAACTCAACGTTACAGTGGGTAGCAATGGTAGTGGCCTTACATCTGACAACATATAAACTGGCCAAAAAAATCCTAAAGCAAAGGCAAGTGAAAGAAAATAATCTTCAGCTAAAGGAACCTGGCAAGAAAAGGAATACATGTGATGGTGAAAGACTTCCACAAAAGACTTAGCCACCAGTGATGCTTGTACAACAGTCATGGCCTAGTTTCCTATCAAACATCCTCTAACTCATATTTTACTTTCTTTTGAACATAAATTTGAAAACCTGATTTGAAAAGATGAATTTTTGGGGAACACACTGGCCTTAGGGTCCAAATCCCTGTAACAAAATCTGACAAGCAATACTCCTTTCTGATTAATTTTTTTAATACTAATATTCACAAACAATTCTACCTACCTTAGCTTAAAAACTGATGGACTCTTAATTCAAAGAATGCTAAATATTTGCCCATCACCAAAATAATGCCACTCAAAGACATTATATGTCAGTTCACACATTAAATATGTAATGTATTTTTATGCTGCTATTGACCCCTTAAATCAATAATCTGAATTTAAGTCAATTGGAATAACTGCTTTGTCTGTATGACACTTCTAGCATCTGGAATAGCTTTAGCAATTGAAAAGTAAACCACAGGACAAAACCGATCAGAAGCAAGACCATGCTCAAGATGAATACATCACTTATACACATTTAAAGGCATGATCAGGTATCAGATTTTTTTCTTAACTGAGATTTATCTCCCTTTTTCTTTCCAACATACTTTTAGCTGCATATAGGACTACTTGGATTCAAATCAGTCTGATAGTTCCAAGGCAATGTTTTTAATTCCTCTTATATAATTAAATTCCAAATGCTGAAATTGAATTATATATACCATTTTTACGTGTCCTAGAATTTCTTAGCATTTCTATGCACCAATAGGAAATGTGACAGGACATCACCCACTTTTAGCTTTTAGTTCCATTGAAAAATTTGTTAGACGATGAAAAAACTCAAGATTAATTAAGAACACAATAATTTTACTACAGGAGAAATCATATATCTGCAGTCAAGTTTCCTGTGGACAATTAAATATTCTCTCTTCAAAATTACTGGGGCAAAAACTATTTGCAAGATGAAAACCTCCAAAGAGTGCAGAATTTAAAATTACATTTTGAAAATATTAATATCATCTCTGAATTAAAACTCATGTGATCATATATTCATCTACAATAGCCATCATACTGGTATCTTCCAATTTATGAAATGCTCTTAAACATAGCAAAGTTTTTCACATTCTGAACAACCAGCACCTCAATCCTGTAAACTGACTCAACGCTTTCAGCAGGCTATATCCTCTACAGTCTTGAGTTTCAACATCATTCAAATTGGCATGTGCTGTAGTCAAGTTACTATCAACAGTAAAGCTAATGAAGCTATCAATATGAGCAATCCAAAACAGGCTTTGTGAACAGGCAGGAACTTACCCCTGCATGACTCTTATTTTTCTTAATACAAAGTCATTTCAGAGCCTTTAAGCAGTTTCAGAGATTTAATCACTGAAACAACTGACTGCACTTCTATTTCAGAAGGGTGTTATTTAGGAAAAAAGTTATATCTGTCTATCAATCTGGTATTCCAAATGAATTTTTTTGAGAACAGTCGCAAAAGTAATTATATATGCCTTCCTAGCATAATTTAGAAACACTTCCTTATACTCAACCTCATAAAACTCTTTTCATGTTACTAAACCTGAATAACTGCTCTGTTCTGAAACCACAGAGTTACAGCTCACTACAAAGCATTTAAACAACTGAACGGTATGAACTCAAAAATATTCTGACTTTTGTATTTTGTTGAGTTGAATAATTAGTGCTTTTCTTTTGGACCTACCCATGTTATATACTGTGTTTAAAAGGACAATGCTTTGGTCTACTTAATTAAAAGGTGAGTAGTTACTTATCTGTAACTGTAATCTTTCTTATTTCCAAACAAAAACCATGGATGGATAATTCTGCAGTATGTTACCACTCCAATATGTGCTAAAGAAGGATCATTTCTTCTGCCATCCTCAAATAATAAGTGGATGACAAGGGGCTATGCCCTTTTGTTTATTTACTTGTGGTGCTTTTTTTAAAGTGGAGAGGGGAGTATTGGGCCCAACCAGCAGAAAACATGATCTCTTGTGTATCTTGTCTTGGCTAACATATTCTGGTTCAGCTGGAACCTTTTAGGGAAAGTGCTGAGCCTTCTGGAGATAAAGAAAGGCACAGCAAGGAGGCACAAATCTGGAGCACAAATACAGATTAGAAGAATCCTGAAAGGACCATCTAAATCCTTTCTAACAACCCTAACACAAAGAGTAAACTGAAAAATCTACTATTAGAGCTGATGAAGAGGAGGAAACTTTTCTAAAGGGTAAGAACAAATTACATGACATTTGTGGAAAGGCAGGGGTTCTCTGACAGAACTGCTGAAGAAAAGGATCCACTCGGCCAGGAATAAGGAGTGACAGGAGGAAAATGCCTTGGTCTCAGAGTTAAATGGAGCTCTGGAAATGAGATTCCAGGATATATTACTGGTTATGTCAGTGAATCTTAGTGTGACCTTCACAACATTTCAGGCCAAACATTCAGATCTCCTGAGCAGCTGGCATTATCTTTATCATCAGGAGCAGAGGGACACATAGTAGATCTGAAATCAGGACCGCAATTTCTTCAGCTCTGTAAACTGAAGGACACACATTCACCTCAAATATTTTTTGCCTTTAATTCATTCTTGGAAACACCACTGCAATAAAGCATAATTTATTATCATGTCTACCACAATTACTTGGATGTCTCAATAATGTAAAAAAAAAAAATCATTTTTTTTCTCTACTAAACTCATTCCTCAGTTATCAAAAAGTAACCATGGATTAAAACAAAAGAAAAAAAATCTGTATTTAACAGTGAACTTGGATAATATTGCTACACTCAGCTTCAGAAGGAGGCTTACATTATGGTGAAGCATGGTGATGTATGTGCACACGCAAGTAATTTAGTCAGAATTTCATACTATCCTTGCTAATCTATTACAGCTCACAGCAGAAAGTTTTCAAATTTGTGTACTAACACAGTGACTCCTACCAGAGTACAGCACACTCCAGGATCTTACACAGCAATGGATTGCCAGGATTACAGTAGTGCAACATCCCACTGACCATATGAAGGCAAGCAGGGATACCCGCAGGAGCATGTACCAGCCTCACTACTGGAAAAACACGCAGAGTTTTACAGGCTGCAAGAGCTAGCTAGGTATAGGCTGCACATTGTAAATTCTTTTACTGTTATGGAAATTCCTAATGCTGTGTGGCCTCGAGAACTAATATGATCCCCTTTCAAAGGCCTTTCTTCAGAGTTTCCAGCTCTGGCTTTTTCCTACCATCTTTCCCAGCTTTTCTCAGTTCACCTTTGCGGAGCTGCAGCTTAGCCAGGACTCGAGGATGGGATGGGGGGCAAGAAGGAAAGAGTTCTCCCAGAGTAATGCATTCCGTACATTTTACCTGGGTAATGGCACTGTAGTTTGCATTTGGGTTTAATTCCCTTCTGCTTCATTTAAAATACCAATTCTTAGCTATGTTCCTGCAGAAAACTTGCAATGTTTCATTGTCAATTCCCTCAACACCCATTTCTCCTGAGCACCAAAGGGAAAAACCCTAACTGCCTGGTTTTAGTCACAGCTTTAATGTTTTGTGAATTCCTTCAGCTGTGTAATGCAAACCTAATATTGTATAAATAGCTTGGGAGAGGGTTCTCAGGTAGTAAAAGCCACTGAGTGAAATTTAGATTTCTTTCTTCTCTCCTACCACCATTTTCTTCTTGTTCTCTGTGTTAAAAAGTGATCAGTCATTTAAAAGATCTGTTGTTTTATTATTACCTTCAGATACCCTGCTTGTGCACCAGAGGTGATTTCAAAGTATTTTAAAGAACAAAACCCAAGAATAGACTAGATACATTAGACACACCGTCAGAAAGAGGCACCAGTTCTGTGTCTTACAAATCCTGTGCCTGATTTCAAGCTGTTAAACAGCTGATATTTTAAAAGCTAAGAAGATGCTTCACTAAATCTCTACATTCTGATTCACAAAATTTTTTTACTTCTAAGGCAATCTTATGCCCAAAGCCAGGTAGAGGATAGTATGTTAGTTCCTCTGAGGACTTAATAATAGGCTTTGGAAATCTTATGTTTTAGAAGTTTAGTGATTCACTTTTTGGGGGTTTCTGATCCTTGTTAAGTTACAGCATCTTTGTCCTCTATTCACACATACAAAAGAAGAAAGTTATTTAAAACTAACAAGTTGTCTCCGAAAAATTACAAAGGAATTGTAACAGAAATCACATACCAACCAAATAAACAAAAATCTAAAGAAATCCAAACCTTCACCTGAGTGCCCACTGCCATCTCAAAAGAATAAAATTGTATTTAAAAACCTCCAAAAAGTTTAAGCATGCCAGACACCACTGCTCTATTAACTGAATTTTCTTACTTAGATCTTTGAACATATTGATTTTAAATTGTCTGCTGATTTTTTCCTACCGATATTTTCAAATGCCATGGATGATACCTCTGCAGTACTCATAACTTGACGCATATACTAAGACAGTAAAACCTAAGGATGTGTTTCTCTTCAAGTTAATTACTGTTTGCCAGTAAATTGCTTTTTAGCCGAAAAAGTGCTCAGAGGTTAAAAAGTCTTCAGGCATTAGGAGGTCACATCTTGCCTTGAAGTTAAAAAGGAAGAAAAAAAGAAAAAAAACCTCAGTTGAACTACGAAATTCTCTCATTCCACCCCAGATATTAGACAATTATCTCAACCATGCAGTAAGAAAATAGATATCTTCAGTTGAATCAATCGTTTAAATGAAACATACTGAAGGTGCAGCATGGCAAGCAGGCACTACTGTAATCAGTTTTTGAGCACAAGGCATTTCATATAGTACAATCTTGAGCCTGTTAATGTTGTCACTCTCATCTGCTTGATGCTGCCTATCTGCTTACTTCTCAGAGGGATAATACTAAGGACATTTGCAGCCACCACTACCCACTTCCTCATTTTCTGAAACAAAAAATCTCAAGCTCGTGCTGACTTGCTAATTGCCAGAGGGCAATGACAGGCAAAGGTTTTACACTCAAACTGCAAAGAATTTCAGGCCACATTCAAACAACAAAGGGTCAGCCAGGTGTTGTCCCATACAAGAAAACTATTTTCTGGTTCTGAATTTTACCTTCTGCTCTCGAAGTGTCCCCAGGGATATTGTTTCTTTTTGATTCATTTAAGAAAAAACACCAATGGAAGGTGTAAAAGAAAAGAATGCAAGCCAATAGAGCTGTGTTAAAACAAAGAGATTATTCTTATCTATACACAATAAGCATGAGCCAGGAAACTATAAATCCTTAATGAAAGTTTACTGTGTACCTTCAAATTCCTTTACAAAGTGAGCAGGAAGCATGTGTTAATCTATAAAGACATTTCTTTCTACAACATATTTCTAAGGGAGTTAAAAAAATTTCTGATAGATCTATTTATTATTTGGAGAATGATCTTCCTGACGTTGAATAATACAAAACTTCAGTATAACCTCAAAGTTCACAATAGTAAAAAAAAATTCTCCACTTGGATCCAAAAATAATTTATAGTGCATTTGCCCTGAGCAGACTGGCCTTCAGTACTGATTTTTCAGTTAAGAGTTATTACAAAGTAAGTGCGTGTGCGTACATGTGCACGTGTGTGTGTACATATAAATACACACACAGTATATATGTACGTTTGAAAGTGTGCTTTACTGTCTATACAGAGAATCATTTCTGTGCAATTACTCTGTTACCATGACAGTATAAGAGAAATACTCAAGGTAATGAGTTTTGGATGGTAGACAGTCTTCGATGGAGATCATGATGCTACCTGCTAAGTAATTGTCAGGCAACATTTTCATATATAAAGCTTCATTTGTATGATTAAAGTAGTTACATTAGTATCAAAAAATAAGACTGCATTCTAATATTTTTAGTCTGATTTGCTCCCACTTTTGTCCGAAGATAAAATAGTGAAAGGGCATGGGTTCTACTAACTATGAATTTAGAGGTGGTAATCCTAATGATGTAATATAGGCAAATTTTATTTCGTAATCTTTGCTAAAACATAAAACAAAGGTCACTGGAAAGGGGAATATACTATATTGCAGTACAAATCACCCCATTCAATTTAGGAAAAATCCTTAATTAATTTGGCCCTAGTTACAAAAGGATGAAAACATGTGCTTATGTGTCGTATTTGCTCATCACATGGCAATCAAGTTGCTGCTGGATGCCAGGAGGGGGCTTAGTCTAAGTTAACACAGTCAAGCCTCCACATTAAGCTGTATCTGAAGCAACAGGAAATTGTTCTTATGATCTTCCGTTCTTCAAAGCACCAGCCTCTCAAAGCTGTTTATTGGTTCAAAGTTTAATTACCCATCTATATGCACTCAATGCATGTGCAGCAGGCAAGACAAAACACTGTCAAGATTGCACTGAAATATCACAGGCTATTGGAGAACACAAAGCCTGTCTGATGGAGCCTCCTCCTCTGACAGGACAGGCCCAACATTCCTCAGCTATTCCTCAGATACCTATGAACTTCTCCAACCCAGACACCATGTTCCTCATCTTAAATCCATAAGATTTCCATTAAAATTAGAACGCCAATTGATTATGTAACAAACATACCGAATAACATTTTAAGTAACTGTAATTTGACTATCCTAAGAGCTCCAATACCAATTGCCAGGTACTTAAGCTTCTGTCTCTGTTGCCCTAGAAGATTTTGCAAAGCAGCAACTCTGGTTTCTCCACAGAGGAAAGAGATCTTCAGTTCAGAAATTAGTTGATAAAGTAACAACATAATTTCATGTCAATAAGAGAGATTATGAGCTTAAAATAGTGGTACTAGACTAGCAAAAAATTGTATAGATTAATTTTGTGGTAGACAACAACACTCCAATAGCACAAATGTATTTTAGTGGATAAAAATATAAACAATTTTTTGAAAAAAAAGCAAGTACAGTCCTAAAACTTTTCCAAAGTTTGTGGAAAGTCATACAAGTGAACTGCCTGCTACAGATGAGAAATGTTTTTAAATCTACAGAGAAATTAATCTAAAAAGTAGTAGCAAAAAATTAAATTTACTAAGAAGTTTTTAGAACATATTTTCTGTATGCAAATGGTGAGGGTGAAAGAAGAAAAAAATCTCCAGACTCAAGTTCCATAGATTTATCCCAGAGAAAAGTAATTACTACTTTGATGGCATCACCTCCGATTAATAAAAAATGAAGAGTATGTCCCATATCTTATCAGCTGCTATTTTTAGGATTTCAATAGATTTGTAGACAATTACCCAGAGCAAAGATAACGACAACTCCAAACCAAACCCATATTTATGTAGCGATAAAAACAAATTTCCAGGTCAAGATTGACAGAATTATTGCTGTGAGTTTATTCATTCTAAAACTGCATAAGGGACACCAAGGTTCTTAGCAGCTTCTCTGCAGAGATGTTTCCCTCTCCTACACTCATTACCTGGCTTCTGAAAAGAAAAAAAACACTAGTAAAGGACTGTGGAAATAATTTGCTTACCTAGGTGTTTAATAGGAGAGTTTCATTTAGTACTGAATCTCACTACTGACAGCAAAGCAATTGCTGCATAGTTGCCCTTGTCAAAAGAGATGAAGGAAGCAAAACAAATTAATTACATAGCTCTTAGGGGTGTTGATACACCATCTGGCATAACCAAACCCCATATATAAAGCACTTAAGCACATCATTGTGCGTGACAAAAACCTGATTTTTTTCAAAGACCTACTTGGAGTCTAACACCCAAGTCAACAACTGTGGGAGCTAACTCACTCAATGCCTTATACAAATAAGAAAAATTAAAATTTAGAGTAGGGAAGGAAAATTTCTTACTAGACTGTCTGTGTACTTGCCTATGTATCAAGTGACAGATCCAGAAAGCCTCCGCCCCCTACAAACTGTTACCAGTTTTTGGGATGCCCTACTTGAGGACAGAGAGCTGCATGAATCCTCAGAGTTAGCATCACGTCCATTAGCTTGCTAATGGAAAGAAATACAGAAAACAACTGAAGCCACATTAGTTGAAGGTACCTGTAACACACAGAAAAAAAAGTGAACTGAATAATCAAAAAAGTTCGACCAATACTGACTCCCACTAAATGAAGTCATAAACATAAGGACCACAACAGAGCACAAATGTAGTAATGAACAGTCAAGTTACATGCAGTCTCAGCTGCACCACAGCGCTAAGGATAACAGGGTTTCACTCATCCATTTACTAAAGACCAAAAATCACCACAGGAAAGAAAAATGCAGTTTAAAAATGTATGTGCCATCAAAGTTTAGTAGTCCCTGTCTTTTTTTCCCTCTGTATGCTGAACTATTACTGTCATTTACACACACAAAACAGTTTTTGCAGTTATCTAAACCTCAAGATGTGACTGAAGCTACTAAGCCTCCTACTACAATGGAGCCTTGATGTACATCCTGCAGAAATGAATGGATTGATTCCCAAGGAAGAAAAGGGAGCAAAGCGTTAGGTCAGATACAACAGCACACACATGACTTTTCTTCCAATTTCTCTTTCCGGTGACTTCCCATTAAGGGAAGACTAAAGACCATTCGAATACTTTACACTTCATGTTTTAATTTTTTTAATCAACTAAAAATCAGTCCACTGATGCATCTAATTTTTTCCCAACCTGCAGATGTATGGACCCTCATGGGTCTGATAACCACAGATGATCATGAGGTACATAAACTATAATTATTCAACAGCCATTGAACTGGCCTTAGGGCATAATGTTTGGGAATTGTAGCTAACAATGCATAGGAAATATGCACCAGTCTCAGGTAGTTTAAGTCCTGCTTTATTACCTGTTAAAATGCACTCATAATGCACCAATTGAAATGAAGCTTTTCATAGAATCACAGAATGCTTTGGATTGGAAGGGACCTTTACAGGTCATCTAGTCCAACCCCCCTGCAAGAGCAGGCACATCTTTAACTAGATCAGGTTGCTCAGAGTCCCATCCAACCTGACCTCAAACGTTTCCAGGGATGGGGCCTCCACTACCTCTCTGGGCAACCTGTTCCAGTGCCTCATCAGCCTCATTGTAAAAAATTTATTTCTTAAATCCAGTCTAAATCTGCCCTCCCTTAGTTTAAAACCATTGTTCCTTGTCCTGTCACAACAGGACAGACTAAAAAGTCTGTCCCTGTCTTTCCTATAGCCCCCCTTTAAGTACCGGAAGGCTGCTATAAGGTCTCCCTGCAGCCTTCTCTTCTCCAGGATGAACAACCCCAACTTTCTCAGCCTGTCCTCATAGGAGAGGTGTTCCATCTCTCCAGTCATTCTTGTGGCCCTCCTCTGGACCCGCTCCAACAGCTCCATGTCCTTCTTGTGCTGAGGGCTCCAGAGCTGGACGCAGTACTCCAGGTGAGGTCTCACCAGAGCAGAGTAGAGGGGCAGAAGCTAGTATAAATTCATTCATATTTTAAAAAATGTGATTTCTGATTAGCCAGCAGAGTTTACATTAAACAGGAACATCTAAAAATCACAAACATACAAAATTTTTTTTCAGTCTGTAGATGGTATTTTAAAGGGTTATCAACTACATAAGCTCTTGGGCTAACGGAAAAAAAAAACCACAAAACAAAATAAAGATAACTCATATTTATCAATGTAAAGGGAGGAAAGCAGGATAATTTTACAAAATCATATCCCAGAAAGGCTGCATTCCTGCCTGAAAGAGCACACCTGTGCCACTGCTCTGCTGTGCAAGAGAAACTTGGTGTGGAAAAAGGCAAGAGGCAAGCTTGACATGCATACAAACACTGGAGGTAAACCAGAAAGCAATTTGCCATCTCTACAGGGCTGTAGATTTTCTAAATTCATAGCATACTTTGTCATCAATAAGGCCTGGAGTAAAGACCAGACGCCAGAGTGAGTCAGTGCAGATAGCATTCTTTCTTTACAGATTTCCAATTTATAAACTAAACTTAGCACCTTAGAAAAAACTCTGCTACTGCCTAGGGAAAGCAGAAAAAGAGATTGAAAGATATTATAAAGTATAACTTATGATTTCACTTAATCACCACTAAATTTACACTTGGCAATTTCTGAGTACATTTACATATTTTTAAGCAACATACTATAAAGATTAACTGCTTTGCAAAAGAACTGCCATTCAACGTATGGCTAACTTTTTCATTGCTGTTTTGGAAGGAGAGAAACATTTTACAGTGTCACTTTATTTAATCCAGCTATCAAAAACTTCTGTGGCAGTACTACAATTTAAATCGTGCCAAGCTGAAACACAATTCTGGTATACTTTCAAGCAGCTTAAGAAACTGAAATTGCAAAAGGAGTATCTGCATTATAGAGCAATTTTTAAAAAAGAAATAAATTTTAAGCAGAAAAAAAATTCTCTAGAACAATCCATCATCTCGATTAGTAATTGAATAAATGTACCAACATATTGACACAACAGGAAAACATCAGGGTTATAAAGGGACTAACAGGAGTAAAGCTCAGGCAAGGAAACAGCTACCTGCACAGTGCAAAAATACACCAAATAACTGGCTTTCAAAGAGATCCTAGTCTCTACTTCTTACCAATATCTCATTATTTTCAAAAAAACCCGGGGGGGGGGGGGGGGGGAAGAAACACACGACGGACAGGACTTGGTTCTGTTCCAACATAAAACTACAGGCTTCTGACAGCAGGAAGTTCATAATCCTTCCTCAGCAATCCCATAGAAACCAAAGAGCCTCTCAATCCACAGGCATGTTCCCAGTCTCTTGTGTTCCTGGTTCATTACTAAACAGTACATTGCCCAAGAACGTTAATTTTTTAAGACTACTATTACCCAATTTTGTAGCAAATAAATCTTCCTAGAGTCCACAGCTGTGAAAATAAAAATATATAAATACATCTGAAATATGAATGAAATTTCTAGAACTGTTGTTCCTCTCTCACTATCCCACCTACCAAAAACCAGAGGGGAAGATTGCTGCAACATACTTAGTGGTTTGGTACCTTTTTAAAGTCTATTCTTCCAGGGAGAAAAACCACACTCATACCCATCTCACTTCTAACAATATTTCCTTCTAAATCTAGGAAGCAATTTGGACAGGGCAGAGGGGCTGTTGTAGAAGGCTCAATAGCCAACCGTGCAATATGAGGATGACCCAGCTGCATACATATTGCCTCCTTTTCTGCAGGAGATGTGACTTCAGGTTTATTTTGGAAGGGAGTGCTCAGTTACATCAATGAAAGACATTCCATATATTTTTTTGCTGAACCGGTTTAGTTCTGACAGGTGTAAACAGTAAAAGAAAGATGAGGGGAAAAAGCAAAGTTTTCTTCTATGAGCCCATGTACACAGTTTTCAGAACAGGATAGAACTGACACTTCAGTATTTTTATGATATTCTAGACTCCGGTCTGAATTATGAAATGACAGACTTTCATAACTTGTCACATATCCTATTTCTCCAAGATCCTCTTCCAAAAATAACACTAGTCTTACTATATAACACTGCATTGTGCTTAATTCATCTATTATACATGATGCTTTGAATTTCCATAATTCATTTTGCAGCCTTTAACATCCAATTTGTTGAATTACTGTTCTGTACATAAGAGTTTTGCTCTAGCACTAGACACACTATGAGGGGAAAAATACATAAGAGCTTTTTGTAATTATTTTCATTTCCAAAAGAAAAGTAACAGATAAAAGAAGTAATTCAATATATTAATATGCTTATTAACTTTAAAAATACTTAAATACTGCTAAACTAATTTTCGTTTGTTTATTCAACTTTTGCACAATTTTTATGTTTTTTAAAAATCTTTTTAAAGCTGTAAGCAGCTGTGCTTGCCTTAAGCTTCAAGCATTTATTTAATCAATTAATGTTGGACTAAAAATATCTTGCACCCAGATGTGATCTCCTCGGATAAATACAAATACCTGTTGAAGTTTCCAATTCTACTTAAGAGGGACAGAATTTGTACTATACTCTATTTCATAATAAAGTTGCTACAAAAAACTTTGTGCTTTCCTAAACAGATCAACAATTAAGTAAGCTAGCTGCTTACTTAACAGCTGCAGTAGGTGTTTTATAAATAAAGAAAAGTTGCCCCTTGGAACTTTTTTCTTTTTCTTTTCTTTTTTTCTTTTTTTTTTCTTTTTTTTTTTTTCTTTTTTTCATAACTACACAATTTCTGGTTCTAGAAGATGACTTGTTTCATCTAATGCACAGAAGCGGCCACACTGAAGTCCTCCACACACCTCCCCTTTTTTGCCCCCATGTGAGAGTGGTTAAACAGTGACTAGGTTGCCCAGGGAAGCTGTGGAGTCTCCATCCTTGGAGATCCTCTAAATCTGATTGAACATAGCCATAGGTAACATGCTCTAGTTGATCCTGCTTTGTGCAGGCAGGTTGGACTATATCTCCAGGGGTCCCTGCCAACCTCAGCTATTCTATGATTCTGAACTGCTGGATTTCCTCATATTCTAATTGTCTTCCCATTCTCCCATATAACAATATTATTTTTCCCCCTGAAAAAACATTGTGGGACACAGGGAAAAAAGAACACATTTCTTTTCCTTGATTTTATACTCAAATGAACATAGTAGTTTTGAAAACTAAATTCTAACTTTCACTGTATTTGCATTCTGCAAAGGGGAAATTAAGAGAACATTAAGAAAAAGCAGAAAGGAGATGGAACGAGCAGAGAAATATTCTGCAAAAAAACCGAAACCAACTCCAGCTGCTATGAAACATGACATATCTCAGAAATTTGTGCTAGCACATGTCTGGAAGAGATGTGATATTCTCAATCATTCCTCTTCTGTTCCTTCAGGAGAAGCTCTCTGGACTACCATAGGCAATATATCCTTCAGAAGATTTTTTTCTTTTTAGTTAAGTAGAACCACACTGTATGTGTCCACATAATGTGTTATATCATTGCACAAAACACAGACCCACACAATAAACTCTCCAGCAGTACACTCAGAAAATATTTTGTCTTCTTTCCTTGCTCTTAGCATATTAAGTGCAACCTAAGGCTAGAACAAAGCAATATTAAATCCTCACTGGTCCTGCCACTGGGTTGTTTTAAAAGTGAAGGAAAAAAAAAAAAAGTAGAATGTCCTACAGTTGATAATTCCCTCCATAGAGAACTGGGAATGAAGCTCAGAATCTTGGTCCTGACCTTCAAAAGGCTCCAGACTAATCCTGTGTATCTTAAAAGTCTACATGTAATCCAAAGTGAAGACTGTAGTCAACATCTTTGCTGCTGTAGCACATTGGAACTCTGTTATTCAGAAAGAGAACAGGATCCCTGATCACAAAACAAGCTCAGGACGAATGCTGAACTGCAATCACTGTTGACTACAATGCACTCTATTGCTAACATATATGATTTTGTTGTTTAAAACATTCCTCACAGGCACCTGTGTTAAACTGCTTGAAGACAGATGTTGGCAAATCAACAGTTCAAAGTCTGATCTCTGTTTTCTCAATAAAAATGTGATGATAAGCAGTGGGAAAGTTCTTAAAGACTGGCAGTTCAGATCAGCCTTGCCCTTTAATTTATTTCAGTAAAGGTCTTTACATGTCTATGAATTAAAATTCACTGATTTAATTTATTTCAGAAGTTTGGTCCTTCAACTTGACTACAGAACCTAAGAGCCAAGAAACTGTTCCTTCACTCCAAGAGGATTTAGGATCAAACCTTTCTTAAAATTTTTGTTAAAAATGACTAACTGAGTATAGGAAATTCCATAACTGAATACTCAGCTGAATGATAAACTTCCTTTTTATTATACTTCAGGAGGCAAAAAAAGGAGTGCTGAATGCTAGCTGGACAACTTTGGCCCTAGAGTCAAGTGAAGCAAAATAGCATACATGGAAACTGAACACATATCCTAGCAATCTGTCAAGAAGAATTTAGGGTAGCTTGACACAGGCAGTCTGAAGAGAGGCTGCAGGTAAGCATATAGACTCTATCCTTTACTAGCTCCCAGATTGTTGCAAACAAACTGGTAGACCATTACCAACCCGCTGCATTAAAATTGCTCTGTAAAGCAGATTGACAGACCAGCCAGTGTTTCTTCTAGACAACAACCAATAATAGTTGTTTGGAAGGAAAGTTCAAAAATGAGCAGGAGATAAATTTCACCTTACAAGAAGCATTCTTTTTGTCCATAATAACTTTCTTTGAATTATAACTCAGGCTCAGCACCTTCAGAATAATAAGCAGCAATGCATTTGAATGTATTCCATGTTAAAAGCATTGAAATATAACAATACAGTTCGAGGCGTTACACAGAATGTTTCCTCCTCGCTGCTGTATTGTCTCTCTAAAGCTGGTGGCATTGCAGCCTGAATCAAACATATTAAGCTTTCATATCCTGAAAATCTTGACCAAGCTCACATTTACATTATGTATATCTCATTGCATTAGTCAAGAATTTCTCCTCCCTTTCCCAAAATATTCAAAGAAAACCATCAGCTATATCAAATACACTTCTTAATTCAACTAAAATATGTCAAATAAAGTTCAGCAGGTAATTATCACAGGTTAATTTATACAGTTCTACACAGTGACAATTTTTTCTTTGCCTTGAGTCTTTTGCTGATTTGCTACTGCACAGAATAATTAACAAAAGTGATAAAACCTCAAGAGAAACAAAATGTATAGACGCACTAAACTGCTTAAAATTAACACTATGAAACTAGAAGCAACTACCAATATGAAGCACACTATCTGCCCATTCTGCAACATACTTTCAATATATTAATCATATTCTGAGCAATTACAGAATCTAAAAATAAGACTGATAAACTGTGCAATTGTTCACATTCTCACTTCGTTTCTAAGTATTCATTTTATTATTTTTATATTTTAAATTTATATTCACAGTCCCAAATACACCACTCCACACCTTGCAATGCTATGTTCTTAAGACTTTTTTTTTTTTTTTACAGTAGCATATGGGATCTTTTTTCTTCTTTATCCCCTAGAAGTTACTTCAAGCATCACTGCCTTAAATGTTCTCTACAGTATGAGCATGAAATGCAGTGATTGAAGATTATTCCTTTTTTGCACTGGTAGCAAGAAAGATGTCAGCAATCTTTCACTGGAGGATATTTTTCACTTCCTACTCTGTACGTTTGCTTGCTAAGAAGAATTTTTTGGGGAGGAAATCCGAGTGTTACCACATCCGGGGATGCATATGTATCTGATGTTGTTTAGAAGAATATAGTATTCATCTTCTGCCAGAGCTTAAGATCTCATGTCATATTTAAGGGAAACATCAAATTGCATTTAAAAAAATGGCTAGAACATACAGCAAAAGTTTATTCCTCCAAATTATACCCTTGTTATGCTAGAAATAGTCTTCGCCTCTAACTACCCTTGCTTGGTGACTGAACAATCAAGGGAACAAACTATCAATGTTTGCAGCCTTTTTGTATGTGCGGTTTCTGATCACAGGGAGCTTGGTTCCTTGCCTAACCACCTGGAAAGGAGACTAAAAACAAACGAACATCTCCCAGATGTACAGAGACACAAAATTCTGATTAAGCCACTGACATGACAACTGGCAACTGCTGTTCCTGGCACTCTTTTAAAGGAGAGATACGGTAATTTTACAGCCAAATTCTCCCAATTAAGCAGTTAGGCGAACTTCATCCACCCCAAAACACCAATGCTAAAATAAGTGGAGAGGTTATTTCACTAGATTAGGAATTACTTTTTCCTGTCCAAGTACACGTTTAGCAACACAACTCACTGTCTGTGCAACAGGCATGATGGTGGAAGAACAGGCTCAATAGGAAGGGGATAGGAAGCCTGTAACAGCACTTTAGGGGTGCATTGCAAGTACCCTCATCACACTCTCACAGAAAATTGTGTCGAATACTGCAAGAGCCATTTGTTAAAATAATTTTTTTTCTTCCCAAAACCAGCTACATAATTTATCCTCTTTCATTTTTGCAACTCAAGATTCATCATTCCTACATTTTCTAGGATAACACAGCCAGCAAGGGCAGGGGATGTGCAGGGAGTAATTAATATCCAGCGGCATAGCCAAAGCAGCAGTTCAAAACCCTTCAGGATGTTTTCCAGGATTTACTATAGATGGTGTTCCTAACAGCACTATGCTAACTCCTGAGCACCACTCACAGTAATGAGAGCATCTCTTTCTTTATTTTCTCAATGAAGAGTCCAAGCGAATGGTGAAGTAACCAGAGCACATAAAGTTATAAGTGGAATGACTATTCATGGATTATAGCACCAAGTAAAAAACTTTGTGTTTTTATGTTATATAGCACTGAAAAAAGTTCTTACAAGAAACATCTGTCTCCTTCACTATAATAAATAAAATCCATTTACAAAAGTCTGGGTTGCATAATGATTACACAAACTGAAGAATCATTTTATCAAAAGCAGAAGAATGAAACACTCAAAGAATCCTCACTTGTAGGAAAACAAGCACGGAGATTCCTTTTTTTTTTGTTTGTTTTTAACATACCCTGCACAAGCTGTTTACTTAAGCTGACACTGAACTGAGCAGTACTCAGTACAAGCAAGCAAGGCTGCTCTCCGTGGGCATCTGTCCTCTCATATTACCCCATAAGGGCATTTTTGATGGCACGCCTGACTTCCAGTGCCTACTAGCACACACTGACCAACACATACTGACACAAGCTACATTCTGTGTTAATGCCTACCATATGGTATTTTACATCTTTTAAATAGAAATTCTAAAAATAACAAGAGCAATCCAGAACTACCCAATGACCTAGTCCACAAGTCATGTGGCTAAGTCATGAGAGGAGAAAGTATCTCCAACTTCTAGCATCAGGGAAAACAGCAGAGGTGGACTAAGCAGCAACAAGTGAAAAAACTACAAGAAGCTTTTGCTGAAGCAGTTTCCTTTCTTCCTGAAGCTGAAGAACCCCGAATTCACCCATTAAAAAAAAAAAGTTATTATTTTAATACATCACAGATTTTCAGAGTGCTACACTCGTGTCTACCTGCAAATCTTTTGTTGCATTCAGGCAAAAATGATTTTATGCAAGGAAAATACAATACCCACATTACTTAATAAAGAATAAAGCTATTGTCTCTGCTTTTTGGAGTGACATCTATGTTCACTAGAGAGTGAGGAACTAGCCAGTCCACTATCATGGATTTGAGGTTTGGGTTGTTTTGGGCTGGTTTTTGCTTTTTGGGGTTTTTTTTTGGTTAGTTGGTTGGTTTTGGTGTTGTGTTTTGGTGGGGTTTTTTGTTTGTTGTTGGAGGTTTTTTTTTTTGGAGGGGGAAGGGGAGGGCAGTGGTGTTTGGTTTTAATCCATAGTTCTGAAATTGTGTGAAGAACCAACTTTCATGGCCTTTAAAAGCCTGAATGGCAAGCTGAAGAGGATTCAATACATTTTGAGCACTGTCTCTATGTATTTGTAAAGTTGGATTTCTAAAGACCAAATTATGTGATTTACAAGTTTCAGGCTCCATTGAGTCTTGAGAATTGTCCTTTTTGTGACACAGCTGAATTCTTGGAGGACTTCAGTGCCCTACGCATGTTCCATTGGAATATGCCTGATATTCAGCATCAGTAAAGATAAAACTCAGACACCAATCTGTTTCACAGATACTCTCTCCTATATTGCACGATGCCGTCATCTCACAAAAACATTATATAAGTATGGATGCAATGTCCAGGCTTCTTCACAAACACAAAAATTCTACAGCGCAGAGCTAAAAGAGGAATATTTGAGATGTTTTTACCTGAACTAAAAAAAAAAAACCACCAAAAAAAACCCCACTATACTCTATTCTACTTCTCCTCCTAATGCTTGCTCTTTCCAGAAAAATAATTCATTCAACAGATTTTTTTCATCATATGCATCGGTTTTCTTTTGTAGATTGCACATATTAATTCTTGTGGAACAACTGAAAAGACTTAGGAAGCAACTCAGCAAGAATGTACATCACAATAGCAGTTTATATGCAAATATCTAAACTGGAAAGACATAAATTGTGTTTAGAAAGTGAAAATACTTTAAAATATTTTCTTCGGGGATCACCCCTGCAGCAGTGCATGTCAGAAGTCCTAATTAACGGCTGGACACAGGTACTAAAATATGACAGAATAATAAGAATTAAATTATATAACAGTTGTGAAATAAAAGGAATGTTTACTTTGTAGCTTCTTCAATATTAAATTTATATTTGGCATCTACAAAGCCTACATATGCTTTCAAGCATAAAACTAGAGCAGATATTTGGGACTCCATCCTACGTGCTGCAGAGCTGAACTCTAGGTGACATTTCAATTTTCATAAAACTTGGTAACCATGAGCTAAAATATGCTTATTTTATAAAAGGTAATATGCATTAAAAAATTCACACAGATGTGTGAAATACACAGACTGGAGCTGGTTTAAGCCATGACATGCACCAGTAAACCTTATGCCAAATTTTATTTACCAAGAACACTGCTTGTTTGATTGCCTTGGCAATGACATTGGCTAAATACGATTTTGACATTCAGGGCCAAATTTGACAGCCATTAAATTGCAAAACAAATCAATTAATAGAAATCAGACTGGGTTAGATTTATCCCAGAGACACTTTTACAAACATTTGATTTCAGTTAGTGATATGTTCGTTTACTCAAGTTAGAAACAAATTTCATCCCATTTACATAATTTTTTTCTTAAAACCAGATCTGTCTTTTACACATTGAAGTTGAAAAGATGCCTTCAACAAGTGAGGGATTTTCTGGAATGGGTCTGTGCTGAAAGCTGATTGGTAGAATTTTCTACTAACTAATCAGTGGCATGTCCTATTTCCTATTGATTTATAGCTTCTGATTAGGCTGGTTGTGGGATGCATTACAAAACAGCATCGCATCTGAAGTTTGTTTCATTTTGGGCTAGCCTGTTACTCCTTTTCATATACAGAGATCCTCTTAAATAGAACGTAAAATGAAGGCTGTCATAAGTATAAATTTGTGTACAATAGAGTTCTATTACATGCTTTGATTACAGAAATTGAGGTCTTACCCCACAATTTTCCCTGCTCAACTCAGACTGCCTATTTTATGCTCTTTACGTGGTTATTATTGCAACCACTGAAATTAAAACAAGACTGCCTTAGCGTTCAGCATAGTATTTTTGGGAGCTTTTCTTCAGACTCAAATCTCTCACACACACAAAACCCATCTTCCTTTCTTCGATAAGTAATCTTTGCAAAAATCTTTGCGCAACCTGGCTAACATTTTACTGTCCACTTTTGCAAATAAACTAGAGTTCCTAGAGATTCCCCTTAGATTTTAGTTCTTCTAGTGAGACTTTATTCATCATCATAGCTTCAGATGAACAAGACAAAACTTAGAGAAATTTCAGGCTATAAGAATTTACAAAAACATGCCATTAAATAGCAAACCACAAACATCAGGCATCAACTAACACTGCTATCGTGCCAAAGCAGAATAAATTAATATCTGCAAGTAAATAACTTTTCCCAATATTAATCATAAAGCCAAATGAGAAGCGCACAAACATTTAAAAAAGAAAAAAAAACCAAACAAAAAAACACACACCCATCCTCTGACTGTATAATCCTCATGAGGCTTCCAGGCCACAGAATGCAGGATAACTGCATTCCTCCCATACCAATCCCTTGCTTGAAGAAATCAGGCCTGGAATCAGTTTTTGAAACTCATTTAACAGACCTGCTTTTCCCAAAGTTGAGAGGTTAAACTAAAATTCAAAGAAATCTGCACATGTGAAAAACAGTGGATGCTCCTAATTAATCAATCACTCCCCAAAAAAGTTTTAATGTCTTCCTATTTTAAAAGTAATTTTTAAGCTTTTGTAGATGTTAAAATATGATAATTTCACATGTATAATACTAAAGGAACTTCTTTTTAGAAGTTATTAACTGTTAAAGGTTTCATAGTGGTTTAGCTGGAAAAGAATAAATGTGCACAAATAAAATGCATCTCAAAGACAGGAATTTCAATTCTGGAACATTACATTTTACCCAAATCCATATGAAGTATGTTATTGTCAATCGCAGAAGAAAAGCATGGTGGCTAACCATATTATACAGGGGAAGATATACTGTGAAATTTTGTGGCAGAAGGAAATGCCATTTAGAAAAGGACTCAAATGTCTTGAAATGAACTTTCATTTAAATGTAAGTGAAACCTGTATATTTTGAGATCCTCCAAAATCCCTATAAACAACAATTTTAAAATACTAGTACATTTACATGAAAAAAACTTCAAAAAGCAACACCATTTGAAAGCAAACAACTCTCCAAATAGCACATAGCTGATAAGAATGTCAAAACATGGGCAAGTGGCAATACTGAAGCGTCCATCAACATTCCTTTCTGAAGCAAAAAAACATTGGTGAAATAAAGCCCATTTCATACAGTACTTCATTTTGCCAAATTTGACAAAAGTGGTCTATCACAATTATTGTCCGTCCATTCATAGCAGTCATTTTCAAAACCGTTTGTAGTCTGAGCATTTTGCTAAATGCTCTCTTCTCAAAAAAAAAAAAAGAAAAAAATTTCAAAAGCAGCTCATCATATTTGGGAGTGATTCAGATGTGTATGTGCACGGCCTGATGCTATGACGCCACTGTTTCAAAGGTGTCTGTGTGTACTTAAGGAAGACTGCAAATCATACTTGATTGCATACATACAAAAATGCATGCTGGTGTTGCAGATGCACAAGCCAACTGATTAACTAATTCGGGGTTAAAGTCTGTAAATGAACAAAGCATTGGCCACCTTGAGCCTCTCCTGATAAAGTCTGTATTTAATACTGGCTGCTATTAGATGGTACAAATTCAACTCAGGAGAATATAAGATTTGGTTTGCCTGATAAACCACAGTTAATAAACATATCCCTCTCACATCTGTCTCTTAAACTGACATATATCATGTTTGTTTCTACATAATCATCCACATATTACTCTTTTTAAACCAGAGAGTTCACCGATGAAGTGTTTGCTTCACATTGTCTTAGGATCAATCCTTCAGATCAATCCTCCATCTATCTAACAGCACTTTTGCCTTCATGCTTCTTAAAGTCTGTATTTCCAGTTTCTTTCAATTCAAAACATGTAGTTTAAAGCTTTCAGAGAAAAGAATAATCTGGTATTTCGTTAAATATTAATTCAAAGAGACAATATGTTGAGTTTTTTCATAAACATATTGTAGATGTTCTCTACGATTTCATTCCTTAAAATATAATTTGTTCAATTGGCAAGAATTACTGCAAGAAGCTATTCTGAGAAGCTGTTAGTCTTATTTCTCTTTTCGCTGTCCTCTCTTGTTATACCTGGGAGCTAGTCTCCCTGCACCATGCTCAGTTGCTCTCACAGATGGACAAATTTCTCATGTCACTGAAGGGCTTCACCTGACCAAGTCACTCTGTTCAAAGAAATCAAGACAGATCACGACCATTACACAAGCCAAATTCTGCTGGACTTTGTCGTCATCTTCCACTGTTTGTTTCAACCCTTGTAGCATGGTGTAATGCCCTGCACTTGTACCAGCACAGCCATTTATGGAACTGTGCTGTAAACTAGATCAAGTGTAGGCTTCATTATCATTTTATTAAGAGAACATTAAAGTCAGTTTCTCATTGCAATTCATCATGTACTCCTGTAAATATTGCACGGGCACAGTGGTCCTGTTGTCAAAAACACTTTCCTAAGCGCACAGCTCAGGGCCTTCTCCTGCCCACACACCACAGTTTAGCATTGCCTCAGCTGTGCCAGTATGACTGTGTGGGGGATTCAGCTTTAATTCATATAATGAGATTGATAAGAAAATCCATTTTCCAGAATCAAAAAAAGACTATCAATAATGCAGATGACTTCAGGCCCACAATCAAGTGTATCAACAAAATCAGGAGAGCTCCAACCTAGCAGAAATGGGAAATCAAAAGGAAGGGTGATGATGTGTGCAAGCAGCTTTCTTGCTCTCAAGCCAACATCTCAAGAAATTGCATCCTTAGACACAAGTCAATCAGTCACCAAATAGACCTGCAGGAAATTGGTACTTTTTCCTCTTGCTGCTCATGGAATGACTTAAAATCTCAAGGATCTAATCTCTGAACTTCCCTTCTATGGCACACACATTTCCCGTCTGCGTTGTGCACAGTCTGATTCCACAAGGATTTTGCACACAAATAAACCAGAGCTATGTTTTGAAGGTAGTTTTATATTACTGGATGTGAAACTCCTTGGAAGAAAACATTTTATTATGTAATCATGTGAACCACATGTTTCTGTACAGAGAAATCAGTCCAAATGTACTCTCCTTGAAATGTAAAAACTTTTGCCAGTAGACAACATTTTGGTGCAGACATTGTGAGGCAACTTCCTTGTCAAATCACACATAACATACAGACCTATGAGCACAGATCCAAAACTGGGTCCTCTTAGGCCACCATATTCAAACCTTTAAGGTGGCAAGCCCAATAAGAAGAAACCTACATGCCCAAAATCAGGGTTTAATTTTTCCCCTAAGGACACATAAAAAGCCCAAATGAAGAACTGAATGTCAATCTGAGGCTAACTTCCTGGGTTTTATCATAAAACATTTTATTCTTACATATTCATTAGTAAACATTGCTTGCTTTCTGTAAGACAGCATCAGTTTACCTAACATGACAGAAACATTTAAATTAATTTTTTTTTTACTTAGGTCTCTATGTTAATGACACATTTATCCTAAACAGGAACTCAACCACCCTTTTCTTTGGGGATTGGGTTTATGAAAAATCTCAGCCACATCTCACCTCACCAGATCCAGTTTGACTGAAGTCAGCTTTCCCACTGTCTCATCATTGATGACATCCAAAACGGTGCCTATCACCATAGGGTCTGTGAATACCTTAAATATATCACTAGCAGATCCAAAGAAAGGTGTAATATCTGCAAAAGCAGATGGTGTAATAGGTCTGGCCAGTTGGATAAAAGCCCAGATTTTCATACCTTAAAATCAATTGAAAGCTTGAGCAAAATGAATCCAGCAGCTTTCTGAATATGTCCAGATTTGCACTTCAGCATAGTTTTTGCATGAGCAACCTTTCTTCACAGTCTGGAACAGTGCTTAACAAGATAAATGGAGAAAGCATGTTGCCATGTAATGAAAGTAAAACCAGAATCTAGAATACAATCTGATGACTGGTATACAGCACATTAAAAAAAAAAAGAAGAAAAAAATAGAATGAAGCATATTGCTTCAAAGCATAAAATATTCCCCAAAAATGTCACAGTTAAAGGCATGGCAGAAAACATTTATCAAAGGAATTTTCCTGTAGCATGCTATTTGTCCTCCTACTACCTGAAATTTGGATTTATGTTTTCTTCCACCACTTCACACTCAAAAGCCTCAAAGGAGCATCCAGAGTAAACAGAGACCACATGAGAAAACCCTTGTGACCTTAGATCTTATAACAGACTTTAATATTCATCATTTAAGATGCAAGCCTACAGCAGGGTTCCTTAGAGTATATCAGTGCACCAATATTTCTAGCAGGAAGAGCCTCTCAAAAGCGTGAAAGAACTTAACACAGAAACCTGTTGGGTTGGGTTTGGTTTTTTTTTTTGGTTTTTTTTTGGGGGGGGGGGGGTGTGTGTGTGTGTGTGTGTGAGAGATTTTCCTTAACATTTGCAGTGGGACCACTATCTAAAGTATCTATTTCAATATAAACACCTGCTTTTTCAAGAAAAAAAGGCACTTTGAGATGTGTTCATATAAACAGATTGCGCCAAAGAGGACTTCTTTATATCATTGATTTCTCCAACTACATAAATCAGCTAAGGACTTAGTGTTAATTTTTCCATTTGATCAAAAAGACAAAAATATAAATAATCTTCTTGTATACTAAAAGATTGCTACAGAACTTTATACAGGAACACAAATTTGTTCGTGGCACCCAGAGACAATTCTTTAACATATAATAGCCCTATGGGGAAGCACAATACAGTTAAATGTTCAACATTACAATTAGTTGCCAACACTTGCTCACCTATACTCACACAATGGCTAAAATCAAATCTCATGTTCTAAGGCTTCAGTTGGTCATCTGGAAGAGAAGTGATAGCTTTTTTCCTCCTCTTAAACCCCAATTAGATCCAATTTTTTAAATTTCTTCTTAGTTTATTAATTTTATTAATTTAAGGTAATTAATTATTTTTTTTTAATTTCTTCTTAATTATTACAGATTAGCCACAACTAATGACAGGATAACAGAAGGTGTAGATCACTGCTTTAAGATCACATGTGTGACAATGTTTTTTTTCCTCAGATAAGAGTAAACTTACTCCCATAAAGAGAGTGGGTACTGTTTCTGAATAATTTTTCCTGCCTGTAAAATAAGAATTGGACTATTCTTCATTCTAGCTCTTTCTGTAAAGCTTCATTCTAGCTCTTTCTGTATTCTAGTATGAAGACATAACTAGTTCAAGGATGACGTAACACTTCTCGTGCAAGTCTCTAAGACCTTGCAAACTGGCGCTGCGCTGGTCTCTGCTTGTGGCATACAACTTAGTTTCCATGACCAATAAAACATTTAGCTGAAGCAGCTTAGGGTTCAGTTAAGTGGGATCTAGGTGAATTGTAGCATCATGGCATATACATAAATTGAAATAAAGATGGTTAAATAGTACCTCAGGGTCTCAGGCACCATAAAACTACAAAGCATTCAGACACGGAATGGTGTCTCTTGGGAGATGATCATTCTCATAGAAGATTAGATTTATTCTGCTACATTTCACATCTCTTAGCATCATCCGAGCTTTTAAAAGTCAGCCTGAAACAGGTATTCTCTTCTTTACAAGCTGCTGTCTTCACATAAAGGTGTCCTCTGAATCCCGTTCCTGTATTTTGATACTGCTCCCTTCAGTTATGAAATACTTCAAACATTTGGAGGCTAAAACCCCAACGCTTTTAAATTGTGTTATCTTAATCATCCTAAGTAAAAACTACTTGAGCACAAATAATCACTGTTTGTTTTCGTAGCTAACATATCTTTATAACGACATTTAAACTTGGGTTTTCTCATTCAATGCAGTATTCTTACATTTCTGAATCTTAAGGAACCATACAGATGTATAATAAGAACAAAAATATATGTTTCATTTAATAAAAATACTTTGGAAAGTGGGTATTTGAAAGATACCAAATTGAATTAGTTGACAGTCTCAGTGATCTAAAGAAAAAATAGTAGACTTTTTGAAGTGGTGGAAAGAAAAGTGATAGAGCGCCCTGCAGTCTGTCTATTTTCTGAACCAACTTGAGGTATATTACTATGTAATTTACAAACTCAAATAACAAAAATAAACATTATTTGGTTCACAAAAAATATTCCCTAAAAAAAAAAATGGATGACATCTTACACTTCAAATCTCTCAGCTAATTAAGAAAAAAAAAAAAGGAAGCTGATACTCAGCTCTAGCTAGACCTCTTTAAAAATGGCTTTTGTAACTTTGTTTCTTTGTTCATGCACACTTTGTAATTTCTCTCACCACTTAACTTTTACCTAGGCATCCTTCACCTTTTCTGACCAACTTTTCTCTCTTGACTTCGATATTGAGAGCTTTGTTCCTTTAATCCCTGCCTCTGCCCTGCTCTCACCTGCCACTCAGAGTACGATTTGGTATTTATGCCTACTACTACATCATATCATGCACGTTTACATTTAAGCACCAGGTCAGGCTCTATTGCTAAAATGCTTAACCTACAGATTCTTGATATTATAACGCCACATATAAATACTTCTTTAAAATCCTGCTGAAAGACAAAGAACATTTTTTTTTTCTTTTAGCCAAACCATCTATACTTGGGATTTTTAACTACTGTTGGAATTACACTAAGATTTCCATCAACTTGAACATATCTAAATAATCTGATTTTGTTTTTAAATTAAGGAAGCATCACTGCCAAAGCAGTACCTATAATATTTTATAAGTTTTATCAAGTTCCTTGAACAATTTGTCACAAACAAAACACTATATATTGAAAAAATTTAGCTTCTTCTCAAATTGCTGGAAATGTTTAAAATAAGGCTTGCTGGCAGAACCTTCCTTCAATATTAACTTCAGAACTGGGATATTCTGTGCACTAAATTAATGTCCTACATTATCTTAAGCACAGAAACCCTCCTGCGCTATGTCAAGAAACTCAGTGTTCTTCCATAACGTCATTATCTCTTTTCAGTACCACAGCATGTTTATGAGAAGTTTTTAGCATATTTCATTCATTTTTGTAATAATAATTGACATTTCTAACATAGGAAGGTTATGATCCTTTTAAGTCAAACGTCAGATTTTATAACTGTGTGGATACTTTTTCCTTAGAAACAATAAAGCATAACCACCATTACTCTAAAATAGACCTAATTCTCTGGTTGTCCCCTCTCAATATAAGGCACTGAACTGCCACGTTTTCAAGATAGTGGTTTTCAAGAGTCCTACCCACTCTGTATCAACCTCTTCACTGACTGCAGGCAGCAGCTCCAGGAAAGGTACAGCTGGACAAATTGAACAGCCTTGTATGTTTTATATCTTGAACTGAAGAGCTCTAGTCATCTAAATTCCCCCTAACCAATCTTAAGCACAAGAAAACCTTCTAATTGGAGCCACCAAAAAAAGGAAATGTCTCTCATTAAAAGGTAGACCACACAACAGAAAAAGGAAAACACAAGCTGAATTTGATTACAGTTATAGCATACTATCGATTTTCAAATCTTGTAGGTTTGGTTTTGTTGGTTTTTTTTGATAAAGTTTGTTAAACTTATGCTATTTCTCTGCTAGTCAGTATTTCTCTCATTATTTACCAGTTTCTTTGATTTAAAAAGATAGTCCATACTTGGATCTTCAAGCAACAGACATACAGAAAGTCATGTATAAGAAAATAAACTGAAGACAGTATTACTAAGGTCTTCCTAGCAATACAGTGACAAAAGACACTAAACTTCAGCTTAATTAAGTTAATTAGTTGCTATAAAAGGCATTAATCAGCTAGTACATAGTACCAGTAGAGAACATTAAAGGCACATGTGCATGATATTTGTAGATGCAACTACAGCTATTAAGTAATTGTCACTATTTACACAAGAAGTCCATTACAAAAATTGTACAGTCAGTGCAATGCTCAGGACAATCAACATGCCATGCTTAGACCATGGGCAGCTCAAATTCATACCTGCCTGCAAAATATCACTTAAATTTATGCTTTCTTCCTTGGTCTTAGCACATTTTTGATCCGTGGCCTTTCAGCAGCCACAGGAAACAGAACCTTGTAACATCTAAAAGAAATGGAGCTATGACGTCAGGCTTCATGCCTGCAAGCACCTTACTGACTTGACAAATTCATCAGCCGCCAAATGTGTACCTTCTCAGAAGTTATAGTTCAATTTACAATCCAGCTCTTCAGGAATATACATCACCATCTTCACTTTTCAGCTTTTTCCACAATTTAACTAGATACATCTACAGAGCTATGCAAGTGTACCACTTCCCAAGCACTCTCCAACCAGCTTTCTGTAATCATCAAATCATTCTGCTGGGTAGTTAGCTGCATTCAAGGTTCCCCTTAGCAAACCGTTTCTCTTGCTACAGCTGCCTTTCTCAGCACATTCAATACATAAGGCAAACACATCTATTCAAACATCATTGCCTTTTGACATCTCTCTCACTCACATGCCAGTACCTCAGGGACCTCTTTATGTTTTGTGTCGCAAATTGTGTGTTGCACAATAAGTTATTGTCAAATGAACTTCAATCCAATCAAAGTACAAAACGGCTTCATGGTCTTTTACACCTATGCCAAGACAATGGTAAACATGTAAGAGAGCAGCTCAATGAAAAGAGATGCACCTCACTGTGCATCAGGTTGAGGTGTTCTGATCAATACATGTTACAAATTAACACTCACCATGCCCATAATTACTTTGCTCTGGTTTTGCTGTCACTCTGTGTTTCAGGTTATTCTCTAATTTGTTAAAGCCTAATGACAAGAGACTTTTGACACTAGTGCTTTCCAGGCTTCTTGCTTTTGAGAGTGCAATCGTCCTTCCAAAATGTAAAAGACCTTGAATCTACAAAAAGAAAAGTCTTGAAAAAGACTCAATTATTTTATACACTCCACAGAGCAGCATTTTGACATAATATCTTACAGTCTTTTAAAACTGTTTGGCCAAAGTACTCCATAACACGATACAGAGATTTTTTTTTTTTTTAATTGGCAATATAATATGTTAGATCACAGAATACTTCATTTTCTTCAAAGTCCACAGACAAAAAGGAAAAGCTGTTCTTTCTACAGCAGCATTAAAAAAAAATATCTTATGGTGTTTTGCCTCAGAACGACCATAATTAGAATGATTTTGAATAGAAGAGCTTGTGTATCAAAAGCTTCTCTCTGAAATAAAAGAATGCTTAAAAGAGACTAAAACACTTCAGCTTTTATCCAAATGGCAGGTACTGTTTTCATTACTTTGCAACCAACTGCTAATAATAATAATAATAATACAGATCTACTTTGTATTAATAATAATACAGATCTACTTTGGGGCAGCATCTTATAACTAATGATGTGTTGATATGTTGACTGACAACCAAATAAAGCTCATGATTCTGTGACACTTTTATTACTCCTTCATTTACAAACTAACAGGCTGGTTGATCAGACCAACAGCTCAGTCCTCATTCATGTTTTTCCAGTCTGAAATGACTATCACTTGGGGAAAAAAAATTCTGTTCATCTCCCTATAGCCTCAAACAGCAGAAACTTGAAGCAGGGCTATTTTCTCATGAACGTGAGTTTTAGACTTCATTTGACACTGACCCAGAATGGTCACAACAGAGGAGAAAAATAGACTCTTTCAATGGCACAGTAACAGACTTAATGAAAATCAGACACTTGTTTTATCTAGTTTGCATGGCACTTGAAGGTTAGACTTCATATGTTGGCTTATATGTAGCTATTAAGGAAGAGAGAGTTACACTGGAAAAGCAAGTTGTACATACCATACTAATCTGAGGAAACACCAATATATATCCTCTCATCAGTTATGTCATCCACGTCTCCAACTCTAGCAGAAAGATGTCCACAACTTCAACTCTAGCACAAAGCTAGAGAACATCAGTAGCTTTTTAAGCATCAGTATTTAGCAAAGGTTACTATATTTATCCTCTACCTAGCTTTACAATCACACAACAACAAATAATCTTTTTTGCATGATTACACATGAAAGTGGTTTAAAGACTACAAGAGACTGACAGCTCCAAAAGCCTGCAACATCACCCAGAAAAACAAAGGCAAGATATCTAATCAGTAAAGTCAGGAAAAACTTATATCCCTGATGAGATTATGATCATATTGTAAAATGACTCCCGGTAGAAAGAGAGGACACCGTCATGTGCCACACAGATCTCCACCTATACTTCACAGCTTTGTTCTAGCTAGACTATTTAACCTGAAATTTAATATTGCAAAGGAGAATGCAACATAATAACAAAGATTGAGAGCTTTAATTTTCAAGAGGTTTTTCAGCCCAGAGATGACCGCAGTTTTAAACTGTACACAACACATAATGTTTTAAATGTTTAAACTTGTCTTCTGATGATCTGGTTATATTTTAATACACTTAGTGTGTTATGTCTTAGACTTAGTAAGTTGACTATTTTTTTCTATGCTGTGAGACTTTTTGGCTTTAAAAATACTTTGAGTCTTTAGGAAAAGCTACTGAGAAATAATTCCCGCCCACTTTTAGAATTGCATAAAGGTGCCTTTCAGCAGACCCCTTGCCTGCAGCCCCAGGTAAGCTGTGCTCTCTCTGCATGGGCAGTAAACCCTGGGAGCATGTCATGAACCAGCCCCACACATACTTTGTAGAGAAGGATGCTTGAACACAGCAGTTGTCTGGGAAAGTGAAAAATTTCTCAGCAGTACCTTCTATCTTAGCCTTAAGAAACATCCATAATCAAAACAAAGTTTTGCATGTGCATTTTATACAGTTGTGTCCTGGCTTAATTCTACTGCAGGGATGCCCTGGAGTATTCATCCTTTAATTGCCCCTTGCAGGTGCAAATCAGGCAGATAACCACTACTCACACGTGAACCCAATGCAAGGGCAAGATCCAACAAGCAATTCTAGAGCTACCAGTGTCAGGTTGTAAAGAATCATGCCTTACAGCTTTTATTGTGAGCATTCAGGGATAGTCCTTCATGCAGTATAATGCACTGTATCTCACTGGTTTGGATGCCAAAGTGACAGAAAGTTTTACAGTGGCAGCAATCCTTCACTGACTGCTCCATTCTATCACATCAGTCCATGTTTTAGATAAAGATTTCAGCTGATATATTTACCACTTAATCTAATGCTTAATCCAAATTTTCAAACCTGAAAATACAATTTAGAACAGAAAATATAAATGGTATTCTTTGGGGGGGAATGGAGTGTTTGTGTGGGAATATTTTTTGTTTAATATCTGTTTATGGATTCAGAAACATCGTAATAGTTGCTGGGGCACAGTAGCATTAAGAAAAGGATGGTTTCCACGGAGAACAAAAAAGGTCAAATCATAACTCATAGAAAAGAATTCAACTCTAGCAGTTAAGACTGATAAACACACTCTTAAAAATAATAAAAAACCCCTGGCATCTGTGTCAATTGTTTACATTGCTTATCATTTGCAACTTGAAGGCAACATCTCAGGTAAAAGCTGTCATGGAAATACATTTTTATTGCAAATGAGAAGCTGACAGGAAGATAAAGGAGGTGAAAAATAGCTAAAGGAAAGAGAGCTACATGTCATGCACTCATGGGGTGAGGTGTGCACATAGAATTTAATTTCTGTAATTAAATGTCAGGTTACAAAAAGTAAGAATATAATTAGATCAGCATAATTTAGTGCCATTCAGATGGAACTGGAGCCTTGTGTACTCACCAAACAATTTGTACTAAAACAACACAAGCTGTTCAAACAAATTGACATTTTTAATTCCTACTTATAACAGACCTTTTTCATCAGTATGAGATAGAGTGTTTATTACGAATACAAAATCTTTCAAAATACTTTGGGAAGGATGAATCTAGAAAGTGCCAGAGCCATTTATCACAAAATAATCAAGTCAAGATAACACTGCAATAATATATATCCACTTATTAGGATCACCTAAAGAGAGATAACACTACATGAAGAAAAGGCAAATAAAATTCTGAACTTAAAAAAAATAATAATTTAATTGGGTTACCCAAAGCCTTCTGCACTGAAAAGAGATTTGGGTATTCCTCTGTACAGAGGTGGAAAATGTAAGGGAAATATGTTGGCCTTGATATTGTTCCAAATAACCCCCTTCTTGCATTATTAAAACATCCTTTCCTCCAAGCCACTCAAGAACTGAACTTTTTTTAACATTTAAGTCCAAAGTATTTCATATCAGTACCTGTAATTAATAGTAAATACTTCTATAAGCATCCTTATGTTCATAGGAGATGCACTAAGTACCAATGGTCTTGAAATTAGTCAATATCTGAAATTCTTACTCAATAAAAAATAACCTCAAGTCTTCAGGGGTAAAGATTCAGAGAAAAAAAACCCCACAACCCAAGCTTCAAGATCCACCCTTACAAAAGTGAAAATTTGGCTAATTATTCCAAAATGTGATCAAGTCAGCATTTACCTGTTTTTAATTTTACTCAAAGCATTTCTGCATCAGAATATATTCCAAAATTTGCATTAATCCTACTTTAAAAAAATAATCTTATTCTTCATCAGAGTCAAAGCAAATAATCCTGCATTTTATGCATTTATCACTAATTATATTCAGAATCTGAATCATGTTGCTGCTTACTCTTAATCACATTTAAGAAAAGATTAACCTTTCTTGACTTCTCACCACAGAATCAACTCTTGAGAATTACAAAGTGAGAATGGACATGTGACACTCATGCATCCTGTGTCATTAAAGCACATTTCCAATTACTCTCACATTGCCTGTATCAGACTATATAAACTATTTACAAGAGAAAATTTCTGTATTTCATGATATTCTAATTGGAAAATATCAAAGGATGTGTCAGAACAGTCAGTTTCTTGTATGGTTTATGTACAAGACAGAAAATGTTTTGATTGCAGAACACGAAGGAATTATTTCAACTTTACAGTAAGGGAAGATGCATAAACACTCTTGTAGCTGAGTAACTAAGAAGGTAAAACCTGGCTAAAATGTTAAAATAATTGAAAATACGTCTATAGAAAATGAGCAATGCTGACAGTGAACATGACTTAGATAAGTCAAGAAGATTCAAGAAGTCAAGAAGATTCAAGAAGTCAAGAAGATTCAAGAAGTCAAGAAGATTCAAGAAGTCAAGAAGATTCAAGAAGTCAAGAAGATTCAAGAAGTCAAGAAGATTCAAGAAGTCAAGAAGATTCAAGAAGTCAAGAAGATTCAAGAAGTCAAGAAGATTCAAGAAGTCAAGAAGATTCAAGAAGTCAAGAAGAACTCTTCTAAAAGAAGAGTACTGTTCCCCTCCTGAATGATATTCCTGAAGGAGTCACTTGAAATTAGGCTTCCTAGCTGACCAGTACTTAGACCCCATATATATTCATGTATTTTGAATAACCCACAAAGGTTCTTAAGCTTCCCACTTCAAGACTGAGTTCATTTTTATTTTTAAATATCTACATGGGGGAGGGGTGTGAAGGAGTGTTGATAGCTTGAAACTGGTTATACAAGCATATTAATATAAGGGATAGAATTCTTCCAGAAATGAAGAAGTAACAGTTCATGCAGAGATGTCATAGCCTTGAACTCACAAGAAACCCACAACTGTCGAAGAGGAGTGTTACAGAGACACACCAACGGTCAGAATGTGAAATGGTATACCACTAGTGATACAGCTTGCTCAGATGATTTCATATTACAGGAAGGAACTGGTAAACCACGTACTGTTAAATGCATGAAAATCAGCTTCCTCCTCACTCACCAAGCTTCTCCTATAAACCAACTACAGCAGCAGTACAAAACTCTTCATTCTAACTGTGTGTAATTCGGACACTAAACACCAGGGCTTTGCAAAAATAATTGTTAAGAAACCTCTTCAGAGCTGCACGTAGTACTTGCAGACTGAAGAGATTAAGATATACCCATATGCTTAAAAGTGACTTTGTGATGACCATTGTAAAGCGCCTAAACACACACACACAAAGTAAGGTAACCAGTTGTGTTTTGGACTCTCTCTCTGCCAAATACTTTCTTAAGCTAATATTGATATTTTAACCACAGCTTAAATTCTCTGACTGAAGTAAATATGCCTTTATAGTGGATTGCTTTTTCTGGACATTTGCCACTCCAGACATTATCCTTCGTTAATGACAGAAATGGGACTAGCCCTTGTCAAGAAACTGCTTAAGAACACACATTCTGTTTTTTCTTTTTTTGAACATTGAATATGGAAAACATTAACTTACTGAACTATACACAGCAAATAGTCCTCTAAAAATTAAACACCTGAACTTCTTTTAGTACAATTAATTCTCATCTCCAGGTATTTTTAAAGTATTATTCTTACATGTCCTTGAATTCAGACTTTATTTCATCTCTGCAGAGCTACCAAGAAGCAGATCTTGTCAGATAGTTATTTGATTTGTCATGCTACAGTAAGTGAAATGCATTATACCACTGATCTTACCGCACTGAGTGAAATTATATTTTTCTTGCACATTATGAAACTATATAGCAGTACTATGTACAGCTTCTATGGTGCCTTCATATACAGAGAGTCTCTGGGATTCCTTCTAGCCTGTCACTTCTCAACTTGAGCATTTCCCTTAAAAATTTATTATAAATAAAACCTGATTATCCTAACTATAAATAGAATAATATTATTACTATAAGTATAATAGAAAGTTCTATTATCTGTTTGTGGTTTTGATTTTTTTTTTAAATATAGCTCTTTTTCCATTAACAAGAGTATGTCAGTTTTACTGATTGTATGCAAACTGTGATGCCGATGCAATCATTTAATCTCCAATAATTCAGACTAAGAAAACATGCAAATACAATCACAGCTACATTGGATGACATCCTAACAATGCACCAGCAAAGAAAATCAAAGAGATCATGGCTACAAGCAAGTCATGGTGATGCCCAGACAATCACAACAGCTGTTGGTAAAACCTTGAAGGACCATTTTTCCTTCAGTAGCTGTTATTACACATTCACATTAAAAAGCTTAAAAGTGAATAACAATTTTTCCTTCAGAGAACAGCACAAAACAATACCCCATTCTTAAATTTCATAAGTAGTTAAAAGTTAAGGAGTCTACTGCTATTTCTTTAAAGACAATTTGTAACATCATGTGTTTCAAATATTCTCTTACTCTGTTTCTTATTATTAAAATTGGTTGACAAAGATATGTCAGAAGCAGTTCCTATGACAATCATTACAAATAAGCAGAGTCTTGAAGAGCAGATACTAAACTCTGGATGGGAGACAAACCCTTCTTCCAGTTCTGCCATGTCTCTATGATACAGAGGCAAGACCATTCACTTGTGTTCATTTTAATTACTCAGTATTTGTCTTTTGTCTTTGGACAGTACTAAGAGCGTATGTAATACCTAGCAAGAAAACCAAACCATCATGTACTATATAATACAAAGTTTAGCAGAGACCAAGTGAGATCTCCTAACTGTCAGCAGTTAATTGTCAACTGTATTTGAATAGGTTTGTAAAGTTGTAGGTAGTTGAGTTCAACTGAATTGCTGAAGGGGATTTGCAGTTGGCAAAATCCACATGCAGAAGTTTGACAATGTTTTCAAGATTTGTTTGCAAGTAGTCACAAACACTGAGTTTCCATTCATTTTAAAACTCCATCAAGATTCAGAATCTTCATGGAGTTATTTGTATGACTCTTTGAAAAGGGAGGAGAATAAAGAAAGGTGAAACTTTGCAATCTATATGTACTATCTCATAGCTCTTAGTTAATTTCCAAAAATGTGTATCAGATATTTAAAGACCAACCAATGCACAAATTCTTAGAAGTGTTCATAAATTGCAGCACCCGTAACTATAATAGGTGAGATTAAAAAAACATTAGGAAGATATATGCAGCATGGAGTGTGGATGACAGTCAGTCATGCAGACATTTTCCATTGTGGGATTTTGGGTTTGGTGAGGGATTTTGTTTGGATTTGTGTTGGGTTTTGTCTGGGTTTTTTTTTGTTTTGGTTTGGTTTTGTTGCTGTTGGGTTTTTTAAAATTTATTTGAATCAACTGTTGTGAACACAACACTGGATAAGACAAGTCACTATCCACTTCTGTTCCTATTGCATTATTTCTCATGATTATTTAGGAACAGCCTTTTGCAAATTACTGACTTCCATTTCAAAAAGGAAACGAACCTAATATAACTCATCCATGTATAATTTTCTCCCTTACCTTTTGCTCCCTTCTACTCTTTCATGCATAACCTACAATGAAGTAAAAAAAACCCTCAAAGTACTTCTATATTTTTATTCATTCAATTAGAATTTAAATTTCAAAGATACCAAATTACAGTATTAGATTCACAGTCCTCTGAGGAAAGAAAAGGCAGTTACTGCAACTATTCATACATAGGTATAGAATAACTCAGCAAGCAGCCAAGCAATAGTTCAACACACAGAAATGACTGAAATTCAAGTCCTGTTCTGCATATCAGATAGCCAGAACTTCCACTACATGAAAAAAAAGTGTAATTACACAACCTGCTGTTGTAGGAAAGCACCACTTTCTGCATATCCAAACTTCCTAAACTCTATGCTGTATTTCTAGATCATTACCTGAAGGACGTCAGAACTAGAACATTTACAGAAATGTTTAAATAAAGATTCTATAAAACAACAAAAAAAGTAGGATCATGTTCTCAAATGGTTCTATTTGTGAAACAAAAAAAAACTACCAAAAATTAGTCTTCAATGGAATTACAAATTTAGTTACAAACAAGTGCTGAATTCAGATAATGGCCTAGTTTTGAGTCCTACCTATTTCCTAAATGCAAGAGTTAGTTCCTCATTCAGAGACAGATTCTCATTACCTAATTTTCAAGGGGGCTTTCTCTCAGCTCTAACCTATACATCAGTTCACCTTTGAATTAGTGTCAGTTTTTGAATTTCACTAATAACTTGTACAAAAGAAAGATTTTTCTTTATGGCTGAACTGACTCTGCAAAGTCTTTTGGAATATCTGAGAACCAATCTTATTACTGAATTAATTAAATTCTATAATAATTGTATTTCTAGAAAGACAGACAGATAGCTTCACATAAATATTGATAAATATTTAGTAATGTAAAAAATTAGTTACGTGCTATTCATGACATATATCCAACTTCACAATTCAGATCTGTCAAATATTACAGACACTGCTTTTGAAATATTCACAACACCCTAGCCAAGCAAAAACCTAAAAAAATCCCCGCAAACTCAGTAAATTAAAAAAATACACTCATTGCCTGATAATAGTAAATAAAGTTTGCTGAAGCAGTTATACACTATAAATTGTTCTTTGTGCTCCAGTGATTTATCCAAGGACAAGGAGGTTTTATACATTAGTGTTTCAGGTGTCATCTAACCCAACAACTAACGTAAATTGGATACAATCAGCTAAAGTGACTGGTTTTCATTTCAGCTTGTGTGACGTTATACAGAAAAGTCCCAATCCTCTTAATGGGACTTGTCTGCATAGCTAAGTACACCAGCAGCTAAAACTCTGGCTAGAATCTGATAGGACAGTAAATAGAAAAGTTAATTTCTCTCACCAAAAAAATCAAAGAATAAAAACTGAATCAGGAAGAAAGAAAAGCCCAGAGGAACTAGCTGCTTATTACAACACATTATGTAATGAATACTGATGTCCCAAATACTATTTGTACTGCAAAATTCACTGATAAAACTGTGCTTGCCTACATACGTCCAGATAACACAAGTTTTGAAGATTCAAAAGAACCGCCCAAAGCTGTTAAATATACCCACACACATTTATAGTTCTGCTATTAGAAAGCAAACAAGCAAAACACCATTTCCCCTCTGTGCAATCCACTCCATCCTCTCCATGTATTCATTTTGTTTGTTAGGGGATTTGTAATCTTCTCAAAGCTTGAACACCGTTAAGTCATGTCCAGCAACTCTTCCGATTGATGTAGAGGAGAACTGACAACAGCAAGCTGGTGGGCACTGCGCTATTTCTGCTAAGTGGAGTAAGAACTTGGCAATTTTCTCACTACTGTGATATACCTGTAAGCATATCAAACAAGCAGCAGGAGGAATCTTCCATGGCAAAAAAAAAAAAGAGGTTTAACTATTTAAATGACAGCACCTCCTGCTGATAAGCAAAACAGCTGTTTATTTGTAGAAACTACCCATACTTAAACCAAGAAGCTTATATTTAGCTTAACAGGTATTATTTTACAAACTCTTTTCAACTGCTTTCCTGTTCATCTAATAAATCTTTGAGAATTAAGATCTATTGCATCTGCAGTTTATCTGTCCTATATTCGGTTATTTCTTATATTTGAAACAGGTTTTCTGACATGTCTGTATTCTGTAGCTTATAAACTGCAGCATATTTTTGACTATAACTTCACACATAGGTTACACAGCCGCCCTGTATTAAGCAAGTAGCTGTAGTTACTACCTGTGATTAGGCAGCCAAAACTAACAAGTTTCACTTCAGGGGATCAGCCACCCCCTTTTCAGCAATTCTGTTAAGATTGAAACATTGCAACAACTTCTCAAATGCCAGTCAGACTTTGGGACTTCTTTTTTTTCCCTTCTCCTCCAAGATGCAAAGCGGAGGCACAAACACATCCTGTCCTTAGGCAGATTCTGGAGCACACAAAAATAAACAGCTTGAGCACCACATTTACCTTTCAAACAAATACCTATACTCTCTTATTTGGGAAAGATTTTTATGAAGTCAAAAGGTGACAGAAGTAGCAGCTTTTGTACAGGAAAGGAAGATGCACCAAACTAAGAGCTTTTAAAAATAGTCTAGGCAAAAGACACATACTTTATTTCTGCTCTCCGTAATCAGCAAAAGTTTGTGCATCTTTAAATATAATTATTTTGTGTGTAATCAGACACTTTTTTCTGAAGGTTACAATCATCATTGATTTGCGCTGAGCTGCTAAATTAATCGTCCTGTAATGAGGCAGTTTTTCAATTAGAAATTGTTGATCTGTAGACAAAAGTAAGGCTCACAACACTTAAAGGGAATTAGTTTTTAATGTACTTTGTAATTCAAGACAATGAAAAGTACATAGAATATTTATTCTTCTAAATTCTCAGATAGTTAATATAGGCAAATTTAACAGCTGGCTTCCTGCCTAAATAAGTAAAAAAAAAAATTGTTGGGGTTATTTGTCTAACTGGATTTTAAAAGCCCAGAAGAAAAACATACATAGGTTTCCAACAGCAAGTATTCAGAATATTTACATTACATGGCTCCACGTCCCTACTCACCTCTCAGGAATGGTCATTAACTTACCGTTCTCCACTTAACTACCCCTGGATGCCACTATTTTACACTCATCTCTGCACTTCTTTGCTGGCTTTGAACAGTAGTCATTTTTCTACACAACTGTAAGCATTTGTTCAACACTTAATAGGACAAGCTCTTTTATCCTCATTGTTCAGCTGGCAGAGGAAAGATTTCATTGCCTACAGGCACCTGCAGAAATATTTTGCAACTGTATATAACTTGTACAGTTTTATCAGAATACTTCCCATTTTAATTTCAGTGCAAATACAATGTCAGCTATTTAAAAAGGGCATACAGGCTAAAACACAGAAGTATGGGTCACTGATAAGTGGCACAGACAAAATTCGTTTTTATCTGTCCCTCTGATACTTCTGCAAACAAAGGAGAAGCTGCATAACTAAGCTTTAAAGTCTGACTGCCTTTTTAGGATAAGGAAAAAAAAAAGAGCCACCAAACTGCTGTACACTCTTTTCTATTTAAAGCCTGACTGAAGCCTTCTGCATCACAAGTTCACTAATAGCGTAAATCCATTCTGAAGTGAGGCTGATGAGCAGTCCTCCTCCTAAAATGATTAAACATAAATCAGAGATTTAATCTCATCTCATTTTTAATTTATATTTACTTTTCTATTTCTCTGCATAATCTCTTTTCTGCAGCAAGCTAAGAAGGTTTTTATCATACAGTCTGTATCTAAAATTGCAGTGATTACCGACGTATTCTTCCATCAGATGAAATTACCATTAAAAAAATCATTTGGGGAAAAAAAAATCAGACAAATCAAGTAACACATTGTATATAGCATCTGTTTGATACAGATTATATGTATTCTGTAGAATTCATATAGTAGACACATGAAAATAATTTTACACCAAATTATATGAGGTAAAATGGTAAGTTTATCTGGCCACAGATTACTTAAAAATTAAGCAGTCAAAATAAATGTTGCACACTCCCCAATCCAGAAGTGAGATACTACAGTAACTGCACCTTTGACTTAGCATTTCTGTGGTACAGTCAATGTATGCTTTATGTCACAGTCCACACTAAACATTTGAAAAAAAATAACAAACAAATATTACAACCAAGTCAAAGTTAGGATAAACAACACTTACAATGGAAATAGAGATAACACTTATACACCCAATTGAAAGAACAGACATATTTCTTACTTCTGAAAGACATAAAGCCTTATAGCTTACATCTTAACAGTAAGAAAGAACAGGCTCCACGATAGAACAGCACTTTTTTTTATTACCTATATAAATATTTTCCCATTTTCACATTTATATTTGAGAACATTTATAAAAACAGGTTAGCTCTAAGCTGTTAATAACCAATATTCTAACACTTCTAACACTATGTAAGTAGTCATTTTAGTTTTGCAGTTTTAAAAAATGCTGAAGTTATTTTAAATTTCCAAAGCAATAGAGGTTAATGCTTTAATCAGTCTATTAAAACAAATTCACATCTATCTGTTTATGATTTTGCAGAGATCAATGTTTTAACACTGTCTTCACAAACAGGCTAACAGAAGTACTTTAGACCCATCCAGTCATTCTCCACTGAGAAGTCACCACCTCACTCCATACTTGAGTTGTGGAGCTTGAAGGAGTGCCATGTACCATTTAAGACTAAAATACTGACCCTAAATGTTGCAACCACAGACATTAAACATAGCTAAGATGGAAATGCTCCATAGGAATTGCTAATCATCTGGATGTGGTCTGCCCTACAAGCCAAACCCAGGCAAGGAAAGTTCTACACAAAATCCACCTCTCTTGCTCAATGCAATTCATCATCCAAACCCCTGATGTAGTTCCAAAGATTTTTCCCACACTTAACCTACTGTCTGGCAGTTAACTGTCTCTAATTTTACATCTACTGACAACTATTTTCTTATCTGCTACAATAGTTCTGCTTCACAAGATTTCCCCCATGTAGACTGATGAACAGCATCACGTGGCTGATTCTCATTACCTGAACACATAGAAATGAACAAAGAAAACTATGAGCTTACTGATCTCTAATTTCACAGAACATTTACTGAGACATAAGACATTGGCTCACAAGCCTATTTTTCGCTATCAAGAAGCCAACTGAGAAGAAAAAAAAAAATAATAAAGTGACAGGGAATTGACAAACCGATGCATTTTATTCAAATGTAGCCAAAAGATTTCCAAAGCTTGAAATGAGGATCTTGACTCAGCTCAGCTTCTCTCAGAGAAAACATCAGAGGCTGGCTAAGACTCGGAACTGTGCATGTTACCTGCATACACAAATTTAGCACTAGACCAGTGTACAACACCCGGATGAGTTTATTATACAGTGGTCTGTATGGTGCGGTTGCAAGCATATCATACTTGAACTGGAAAGCAAGTTTAAGCTGTAATATTATGTCTATATATAAACATGGAAAACGTGATTGTAAAAATAAACTTCTGGTTTTAAACCAGGCATGGTATTTTTTATTGTTATTGTTAAGTCTATGTTCTATTGTACTTGTATCGTGTACATTCCTATTGCAAGAAATGTACTCCGTAAAGAGAAACATGACTTTGAACTCCTGCCCAAATGCTAGCGTGAAGAGATTTTCAAAGCATAAAACAGTTAAGATTAACCAACATAAGAGTTAGTAGGTTACATCAATAAAATCAAATCTAGAATGAATAGAGAGGCTGTTTTATTTCCCAAAACTTAGTCAATGATCTTAGTAAAAATGTATTTCAAACCTTTCCTACAAAACCAGGATCACTTAGTGGGATTAAATATTATTCTACTCTGTTCTTTGCAAATTTTTACTCTAGTTACTAAATTTTCTGTTTGTGTGAATAAAAGACTAAAACCTTAAGTACACTTCACCACTAGGCCTAGGCTATGCTCTACATCAAAGGAAAATTCAAATTTACTCCACAGAAAATTTCAACCTGGATTAATACAGTCTGTCTTCCTATAGCCCAAATACCACTCAGAAAACATTCATGTGAATTAAATACCATGTTCGATTATGTCTTGTTACTATAAAAGCAGTAGACTTATCTGAATTCAATATTCACAGTCCCTATTCTCAGGAGATTTTTTAATCACCAGAGAGAGAAATTTCTCCTTAGAGCCATCTGAGTGCTAAACTCTCCTCCTGATCCTGTCTGTCAAAGTCATCCCCAGAACTTTTACAAACACCTTAGTAAAAGCTCCGTCTGTTTTGTGGCAAAACAGCAGAACTTCACCAGAAGCACTTTAACTAAGTACCATGTAGACTCTAATCTGTATGTCTAACAACTTATGTTAGTTTAGAATAAAGCCACTGAAAACCCACATGACTACCTGGCCGTTTATGATACAAAAGTGCAGGCAAGTGCACTTAGACACCAAAACCCTGCCAGTTTCTCTCTTGTCACTGGTGCTCTCCCTTTCTGCTGGCTATTACTTGGATAGCAGCTCTGGTATGGCAACCTTGGCTACCTTGTTTCAGTAGCAATATAGAAAACCTACATAGCATTCCAAATAACTGTGTCCTAAAGAGTAAGGTGCAATGCAAAAAACAGCAACAAATCAGTCCCAGAACAATCAAGACAGGGTTAGCAAACAAGTAAAAGTATGAAAACAAGTAAATGTCCAAAAAATATATCTTTACAAAACCACAATTCCCTGACTAACAAGTTGATTTGCCCAGCACTTAAGAACATAGTCCAGGTGCAAATCACAAACTCTCTCACCATTATGGAGTCTTTTTCTCCATGCTCATTCAACAGTCCTGTTCCACCGAACTCAGAATGGAAACTGACTGTAGCGTCTCTTTTTAAAGTCCTTCTTTCCATCTTTAATATTGGTGTCTTGGAGGGGAGGGGGGAATCTCTTTCTTTTGTCATACACTGCTTCTGTGCTTAAGAGTACTTCCCTGAAGTCACACATGCAAAACAGTTCTCATGATTTGCAGCAACTGCTATTGAAAATCAATTATCTTTATCAGGTTTGATATGGAAGTAGGTGATGAACTGCAACAAGCAGCTGTATGTGTTTCCAGAAGTGATTAGTAATTGTATTTGGAATTAATATGCCATAAAACGGCAGGGTTACCATGAGGAGCCTGGTGGACACTGACAACAAGCCTGCTGAGCAGACCAATTGGGAAGTACTGCATGGTGCAACTACAGTTACAGCAAGGTAGCTACAGTGAAGAAAGAATCTGTATTTAAACAGAAGCAGATTTTTCTTAGTTTTAAGTGGTACACTACCTGTTTTACATAGGTCTAGTTCTGAGCCCAGCATGCAATTTCATTAAAGGTGCAATTTATGGCCTATCTCTCTGTGAACTCCAGTCACTCCTTCCATTCTTCCTTTTGAAACTTTTCATTAGTTTCAAGCCACGTATTTTCACATCAAATAGTTCCTCAAGCACACCTCTCCCTCCAGCAACTGAACTTCAGTAATGTCGTTACTTCAAAGACACATCAGTCTGGAAGTTTAGCCTCACTTTAATAAGGCAGCCAATAGTAAAAACATGTATGCTTTGCTATTAGAACAACATGATCTGATCTCTGACAACACAAGCCTTGCCCAACAGGAGTTAAGACATTTCTTTACACATAAATTTCTGGAACATTAGCTTCTACACTTCCAGTATGTTAATCACCAGAAGACAGACCACACAGATCACAAAATGCAGTTGGACAGAGTTTTATAACTGTGCTAAATTTTGACAGAGACAATAAGTTACCATATTTATGCATTTGCTTTATGATTTGTTTTGTGCTGTTAAACTGTTGCCAAAGACAAGCCTGCTACATACATCCTCTCATTCCTCCGTAATACCTTCAGGGATCCCAAGAACCAAGTCATCTCCAGAACATGTGTGAGTACTTTACACACGGAGATCTTCAAAGACAGAAGATTTCTTACCATATTCTTTGCACAACTTTCAGCAGTTGTACATTTCCTTTTCACGTCTGAGTTGATGACAGGGAACAACATGCCAGTTTTTCCAGGCACAGAAATATACTGAAAAGCACTCTCACACTGTTCACACAGTTATTATAGACCTAACTCTTCTTCCTATGTGAGATCAAAATATTTCACACACAGTACTACATGAAAACAATGTAATTAAAAACATACTTCAAAGTCATTGTGTGTGCCAATCATTACTGTATTCATACATTTAAACTACAAATCTCTTTTACACATCTAGGCATTTTTATGCTTTCATCTTGTTTTAAGAATGTAGAAAAATTGGAGCTATTTATATATTGCCAGGTGGCTCTGTTCCCTCTCCATCCTTTGAAGGTTGTCCTGCCATTCCTACATGTTCTTCCCCCTTCACTTCACCCCCAAAAATCTGCCAGAAGCACCAGTATATTTTGTCATTGGTTACACTGGAACATATTCATCACCACAGCATAGCACTGCCTCATCCTCTGACTCCAGTATTATGTGGCTAGAAGTTCACGTGGTGACCTCTTAATCCCTCCATTAAGATGTTAAGATTTCTTCTGAAATACCTTTCAGATCCTGCATATCACTGTATGCAAACAGGAGTCCACAATGGAGGATACTGCTGACAATACAGAACAGATTTGCATTTTATGCTTATCAATTCTATTCATCCTTTAGGAATGAGACATGCCCAAAATCCAGAGTCTCCCACCAAACCAGAGACTCCAATGTCACCACAGGTGAACAACTTCATTTCCCTGCAGCTCCTGGCTATTACTTATACTTCTAGTTTAACTACTACTTAGTGAAAAAATTCTCATTTAGGAAATTCATGTTTTTCATGAGACAACACACGAATCTCAAGCACTAACAACAGCCTACTAGGCTTCTGATATTATGTCAGCCTAACCTTGCAAAAATATTATATGAAAATCAACACAGATTCTTTCTGAATACTTTTTATATATTACTTACACTTTCACAGGTTTGGGTTTTTTAAGCAATGCAAATGCATCAGTACTATCACTGTGAAGACTTAAAGTGTGTCCTCCAGCCAAGTGCTTCCTGCCTCATGTAAGCTCTCAGTTGGTCAGCAAATAGTCCCTTGTTTAAAACTGGGGCTGTGGCAAACAAAATTCTCAGCTTGACACAGATATTAAGCTCTGTGTCACGAGTCATGGACAGTACTGCTGCTTCTCATTGTTCTGTACAAAGAAGCAGGGGAAGCACCGCTCTGTGCGGGAAAACTCCAAGATCTGGACAGCGTTCAGCATAGAAGTCCGCAAACCTCTGCTCATTTACAGTATTATTCTTGAAGCACTAAACAATAAGTGCTCTGCAATTACTAAAGAAATATGCTGGATAGATTAATTCAAACAATCAGATAAATACAACAAAATACGATTACTGACATGTAAGTTGCAGGGACTCACTTTTAGGGTAAGTTTTCTGCAACTTTTGCATGAGTAAAGGCTGTGGAATTGTATTTACTGAAAGCTGAAACATGTAAGGAAATGAAAAATCACAAAGATCAACTGGAAATGTCATTAGTATTGTGAGGAGAGGGAACAAGAAATAAATAAAACAAGCCCAGTCATCAGAAAGTAAATCACAGTACTATGTAAGGCCTGACACACAGGCTCTTTGGAAACAGTTTGATCAGCATTTCTTTCAGTTGAGTTCTGGCATAATCAGCTTTCACCATTTCAACTGCCCCTGCCTTGGCTGGCATGCTAGAAGTACCTATGCATGTGATCGGGAAAGAAGGCTGGATAACTTTAAGACTTAACCCAGGTAAAAGGACTTTTTTTCCCCTCACCCCAGTCAATTCCTCCCTCTGGTAACCAGGCAGAGGAGCAGGTTCCACAATCACTATCAGCATCCTCATGCTCAGTAACCACAGCCACTAAGAGAAAGTTACCACATAACGCACCAGGCTGACTGACAGAAAGGGCATCATGAACACAGTCATTTAGACTAAAACTGCAGATAAGGAAGAATGCCAGTAAGTCTAGAGCTCTGGCATCCCTTTGGGTCTGCTTAGCAGAAAGCACCCACGCATTTCATTGTTTTTTGCATTTCATTGTTTTTTGCATTTCATTGTTTCTCAGGGAAGTAATCCAGAAAGGGCCTGCTTAACTCCTTACACTGTGGGTTCCTATGCTGAAACAAGCTGGTACGGTTAATCCAATCTACAGCCTGTTCCTGGAGTAATTCAGAGGTATTAGAGAAATGGGGTGAGGGGTAAATGAATGGTTTTGACTGTGGCAAGAACCTGGTGTCAGACACCACCTGTCTCAGGGACCAGTGGCACAACCTCACTCTACTTGTACCTTTGCAAAAGAGCTGTTCTGAGATACAGGGCAGTGTGGTTTGGGAAGCAACCACAGAAGTGCAAAACAAAATGCCTCTGTTTACTTAACTGAGGTGAATGAATAAAGAGGTTTGACTTGGAAAACTGCAATGTCCCAGAACCAGGAAACATCTACTTGAGTGCACTCACAAATCACACCCACAGCAGGTCTGACCAATATAGCAGGTATTTACAACAGCTTGCCTCACACAAGAAAAATTCAATGCATTTTAGTGTATTCAGAGTAGTTTAAGTTTTCTACTTTGCTTTTAGCCTACAGTCATAATTAGTGTCCTTGCAGAATATACTTTTGATATGTGTAGAAAAAAAAAATTGGTAAAATACTTTTCCCTATTCCCTCAATAAGCCACATGATTTCTTTCAATTTAGGATTCAGAAAAACCAGTTTAAAACCATTTTGGGATCACTAATACATAAAAACTACCCATGCTGTAGGTAAATTTTATAAGACAAAAATCAGTGCTGATTCATGAGAGAATTCTTTTAATGCAAAGCAAAAGCAGCTAAGTAGCTATTAACTTTTCAGATTTCCTCAATATCTTCAGTATTCAAATACACTTGTTCCAGCCCTTCTCTGTCCCCCATGGATTGCTTAGGATGTACATGTCAGTAGCATTAACACAATTGCACACTTGACACCAAAAAAGTAATCTGCTTTTTTTGTTGCTTTTAAAAATTATTTTATTTTTTTCCCTTCTCTTTTAAACAAAGTATGGCAACAATTTGATAGCCCAGCAGTGTTTTGCCCTCCTGAACCCTGGCAATGACCCAGAGGATTTGCACTCTACTGCTAATCAGAAGTCTGGCTGTGGCCATTTCCCATGACATAGCTGAAATTCTCCAAAACTTGCCCTCTCAACTTCACTAGCCACACCATACTGAAACTATTTGCTGTATCCTTAGGCTGTCAATCACAACACCCATCCTCTAGACTCCCTGCTGCAACAACACAGCCTCCTATGGCCTGCAGTGTCAGGGCTGCAAACCTTCCACACTTACTATTGACCCACAATCAGAAGTAAAAACTCCCTCGTGGAAGCAGCTTCTTCTGCAGACCTGCTTTTCAAACTGCAATATTACAGCAGAAGCAGCAGGTGCTCTTATATGACACACACTTCAAAAGGAAACCAAACATTTTATTTTGAAACTTAAATATAAAAAAAATACACTCTGTGCCCATACTTAAATTAAATTTTTAAATTTCTCTCTCAAGTTAATAAACCTAAGGCCTGTTTCTATTCAACAGCCTGGCTGCCATTCCAGGCTCCCCTAACCTATCACACATTCTCTTCGGTGGTGCATAAAAATGGCTCTGATTTATTTTATTATTTTCTATTAATATCAGGAACCATGGGAAAGGTACAATCCAGTTTCTGATCTGTCCAAGTCTTTCTATTATGCCATAAAAAGTGGACAGTATCAGCAGCTTTGAAGAAAATTACAACAAAAATTAAAGTTGCCTAGATCACTCATTCAGGTTTCACTGTCTTAAGTTCATAGTGTTTAACCAAAAAATTCCATGACTTTCCAAGGCAAGGCACAGCTAAACCCTTCATTTCCTGTCTGTATATCGAGAGAGTATTTAAGCACTGTATAAAATTAAGATTTACAACTGATGAAAAACCATCAGTACTTCAGGAACAGGAATGATCACAATTCAATCTTTTTAAAATTTACTTATTCTTCAACAATTTAAGATAATTCATGTAGTGTCTGATTTTCCTAATGCTCCCATTAAAAACAGGAAGCAGCAATTTTTAAGCCTACGAAAGTTTTCATTCAAAAACTCCCAAGCATCTCAGTAGTTAGCTATTTATATCCCAGTAATATAACAATCCCAAGGCAAACAGTAGCATTATTGTAACACTTCAATGAAAGCTACAATAGTGTGCATGTTTATAATGTTTTGGCTGTTGCACTACACACTGTTTTCATTGAGCACTACATTTTCTTGAAAAACAGTCTGAATGTCCATATTAAGAAATGGTTTCCAAGAGCAACTCAGCATCAGCACAACATGCAACATCAGCGATGGAAAAAAGTAACTACTAAGAGGGTCAGTAAAATATATGCATACATGAAACAACCATCACACAAAGATGTTTGGCTGCCTAAGAAAAAAAAAAACAAAAAAACCAAAAACCACCAACTCTTAACACCAGTACTATCTAACAGTAAACCAACCTGCACAAAGTTACTCAATTAAAAATGCCATCCAATTCTTTAGAACACAAGCCATTTAAATAATGCACTTACTTCAACAACTGAAAATTCCAATCAGGACACTGAGTCTTGTTCACCACATTGCAAAATTCTTTGCCCTTATCTAGTAATTCTTTGCCTTATTACCTGATAAGTAATATTTGCCAACATAACTTTAAAAATTGGTCGTTTCTGAAGAAATAGTTTTTCCATGCAAGATTTTTCTTTTCCCAAGTTATTACCTAATACAGTTAGAAATGCCGAGCAGAACAACGTGTAGATTTACAGCAGATGGACTGTGCAGATACTAAATCAAATTCAGTGCAATGACATGCAATCAAATATGCAAGTATAAATGCACCTCTGCACAATGGTAGCATTTAAGTCCCATTTGCTCTTCTGACTCTTTGTAACTAGTTATATTTAGAACATGGACTCCAAGCTGTGTAAAAACAACAACATAACATGACAACTTTTTTTTTTTTTAATTGTCTGTGTTGAATTGTTTTTGTTTGTTTGTTTGGGGTTTTTTAACAGTCTCTTCATAAAAGTTTCAAAAGGACTACATGTCTTCTCAAAGTTTTATAATGACACCATTTATTGCTATTTTTTATTTCAGGTAGTTAAATAACACATGCTTTCATATTGGTTTACAGCATGACCCACAAACGTGGAACTGCAGTAAATCAGCAGGTGCTATCCCAGACCAGTAATAACGCAGATTTGCACTACACGGAGCTTCCTACTCAGAAATCCATCAGGCCCTTGACCTGGCTCCTACTGGCTATTATTTAGTTTGAAGACACCAGAACAGCAATACTGGAATAAAACCACTGCCGCAAGATCCTCCTGAGATTGCCTTTTCCAGGCTGTCAGACCCTGATTCTGGCTACTGTTTTCAGTATTTGGATCACTCTCTTGTGCCTGGACATAAAAATATTAGAGGACAAGTGAAATAAAAGCTACCGATTTTTTCATACCTACATAAAATCCTGCAAAAACGAGACCCAATTCCCATAAGAGGTCTCTAAACACATTTTTTAGTAAGTGATGATAGCTGATGATAAGCAAAAAAATACATTACCCGTCCTTTTATTCAAATACTGAAGTGCATTAGGGGTAATTCAAAGGAAATAGCACTACACCTCAAATGCCATTTCTACATTTTCTCTTATGAATTATAAAATTTCATAGGGTCATACATTTTAAGAAATACTTAAATGTACTATTTTCAATAAGCATCATAGCTACATGTTAAAAACTGGGATGCATGGAATCATGAACAGTTACTTGGTAAATTAAGGACTCAAAATTATTTGCAACCCCTTCAAAGCCACCAAGTAAACAATAATTTAAGAATTAAATAATTAAGGATAATTATGCTATCTGAAATTATTTAAGATAAAATTAACATTGACTAGAGTTTCTGAAATATCAACACCTTATTTTCAACAGCTAGTCATTCATACACTGACAAAATTACAATTTGTCTAAGATCTAACCCACGTCTGTAATAGGGACACTGAATTCTGTTACAGGAAAATGTAAGCAGAAAGCAAAAATTTTGTAAATACAGTAGACCAGTTCAAACCTCTATTTTTGTTCGGTTTCTTGTTTAAAAAAAAAAAAAAAACAAAACAAAAACCAAAACAAACAAACAAACAAAAACAAAAAACCAAAACCAAAAAAAACAACCCCAAAAACCAAAACAAACCAACAAAAAAAAAACCCAAAACACCAAAAAAGGCAGTTCACATATATGCCCTGAAGAAAAGCGAAGTAACACAGCTTTCAACCTTCCTGACAATTATCCAGTTCTCTTTGTGGGGAGGAGAGCTACAGGGCTACGAGATGATGCCTAACTTCAGTCTATGAATATGTAAAATGAGGAGCCACTAAATAATATTAAATGGTTTTACTCAACTCACAAACTGACTTTGTCTTTTATTACAAAAAAATTTTTAAAGAAAAAATCATTTCGGATATTTCATTTTTTCTTCAAAAATAAACCTTCCTAAAATTCAAGTACTTGTCTCATTCATATAGTTAATAATTACTGCACATATTACCTATCATTGACATACCAGTCTAAGCAGCATAACTAATTTCTTTGGCTGACTAGCTGAGAACTCTAAACTAATTAGTTAATCCACATGACACAAATGTTAGGATTTTGGAATATTTTTGATGATTTTGTACACACATGGCTCCCACACAAACTCTGTAAGAAATTTTTTTGGGGGAAAAAAACACTACTTAAAAAAAATCTTTTGACATACATATTTAAGTATGTAATTCAGTAACTGAATTAAGCTAACTAACTTAAGTTGAACCTTTCTGGAGGCACTACTATGAAGTCACTCCCTTCAGTATCAGATGAATTGATAATCATGCAAGAAATATAGTGTTATATTTTCCTGACCCAGAGCTTTACCACAAGTTTCAAAATATGCACGCTGGAAATAACATGTTTATCTCCAAAACACCAAGGAATACACTTCATATTTTTAAATAAGCACACTTGGTATTAAAGATTACAAACTCAACAACATTTGTCTCCACAGGGTCATCCCAGCTCTGCCACTTCACCATCTCATTTTATATATTGTTTGAGCCTATTTGAATCTGCTTATCTTTTACTTCACTTACCAATCGCACTTGTGACATGGGCATAATTTTGTACTACCTTAAAACACATCTGAAATTCAGCATAACCCAGTGGACATTAAGATAACATATCCTTTTACCCATCCTTTAAAAATAGTTGAGATTTTAATGTAATTTAAATAGACTGCTGACATTGTAGTAACATTACCTTAGGGGCTGTTTGGAAATAAATTTGAAAACTAAATCAAGATTATCAGATTAAGATCAGAAAGAGAACCAATCATATTTCTGTAGTTGCAACCTGAAACTAAGTTAATATAATTTAAATTCAAAAGCTATGTTCTTCAATATTGTGAGGTTGAGACCAATTTGCCCTGCTTCCAAATTTTACCATTAGATACATACAAAAAACCACTACAGAGTAGACCTGAAAATCTTGGCAGATTCAACAATGTGTGTTCTGAAAAAAATTCAAACAATTGTTCTGTTTTCAATAATTACAATCCAATGTTATTTGAAAAACTGCTTACTCACATCATTGATATAGCCATGAGAGCCCAGACTGCAGCCGGGAACTGAAATGGGCTGGTAGCCAACTTGCAGCTGCCATCTTCACCGCAAGAGAGGCTACAAATTGTATGAGCAGTACCAACCCCAAACATCCTTCTGGGGATCTCATGACTTTTTCTCCTGTACAAGGCAGGAAAGCATGGGTCCTCCAGAAAAAAAAAAAAGGAAATGTCTGCCCCCATAGGAACACTTCAAGCCTCCACGCCAAGTCCGCTCTGAAAAGGCTCTCAGGAAGGAAAACTCTGAAGACATAATATGAGCCGTCTATACTATACTCCCATTTTTTTTTCTTTTCTTTATTGTTTTCTAGGAGAAACTGGGAAGCACCTATGTGCAGATGTGATCTAATAATCCTAACACAGCCTACTATGCAAGTCATTCTGGTTTTACAAGGTGGTTTTAAGCAGAGCAGAATCAGGTCACATTCAGGAACAGGATATAGCAAATAACTTTCTCCCACAATGAGATGTTAACAAGATAAAATTTAAAAATACCGAACACCAAGGCACATCCTACCTCTGAAAAGGATACCAAAGCCAACATTACAAGCAGATCTGAACAGCATAATTTAGGGCAGGAGACAGCTAAAAATTACTTTCTTTAGCAGAAGTTCATCAATTCTGGCTCCTGCTGACTCAAATTTTGTGGGAGTTGAGAACCCCCATCTCACACTCCTGCAAGATCCTGGTGATGAGCGCAATCTTGCACCTCTTAGGCACAGTATCTTCCAGCACCTACAAAAACCCTGTCTACTACATTTAATCTTTAATTCGGAATAGAAGGGCAGGGGGAAGGAAGGGAAAAGAAAAAACCCACAATCTAGTATCCCATCCACAGTAAATGACAAACCTTGAACCAGCTAAAAGCTTCCAAACCATAGAATTAAATACTGTAATTAATATATTTAACCACAGAATATTTCAGGTTGTAGGGGACCCCTGGAGGTGATATGGTTCAACTTCCCACTCAAAAGCACAGTGAGCTTCAAAGTTAGATGAGATTAATATCCTCTACTCTTTCTTAAACGACAGCAAGAAAACAAACAAAAAAAATATTTCTACAGGAGAAAGAAACAAATGAGCTTGACAACGTAATACTAAATACAAAATCCTTAAAAATTAGGCACGTTAGTGGGGAAAAAACCTAAACAACCCAGTGACTGCTCATTCAAGACAAGTCACTACCTCTATTTCTACAACTAATCCCCACAACCTGTACAGAAGAAACCAGTTGTGTTCCGTGGAAAGTTACTCAAAAAAAAAAAAATCAGTCAAGTATCTAACTGTTGCATAATTCAAAAAGTGCAGTTTAAAGTTATACAGAAGTATTGTTACTGGCTATTCAACTCAGCAAAAATTTTCAGTGTAGACTTCAATACCTCTAGCATCCCTACCATCCCTCTAGCATTTAAACACTCACTGAAAACTGAAAGAGCTTGTTTCAGCATGAATATCTGAAATTTTCATAGATAAAAATTGCTTCCCCACAGTTTTTAACGGTTTTATCCTTTCAGGTCACCTTCCTTAAAAGACATGCCAGGCTGAAAGCCTAAAGAACAGCTTACTTTGGCATTCTTCCTTCCAAACTGACATTCAAACACTGATGTACATACACAAAAAAAATGCTACAGAAACTCTCTACTGAACTTTTCTCATTTTCAGGTCTAGGCTACAGAGTCATGCTGGAGTCAAAAGTCCTCACTTTTCCATACATCTTGGTATGCTCAATGAGCTTTAAAGGAAAAGATAAATCCTTTTCCCCTTTTCATTTCATTAGTTTGAAAGGAATTCATTCTACAAAGTGAATTGAGATATAAAAAAAAAAAACCAGACTGCTAACAAATAAGTCTCCACTTTTAAAGGTATATCATATACACTTTCCCTAAAACTGTATTTATTTACATACACAATTTACAAACTTTAACTACAAAGTTTAAAATAATCTACCTCATATTTTTGCTAAGTTTGACGTCAGACAAGGCCTGTTGTAAGCCACTGCTATCCACAGGCCAGACAATCTAGTGATTGGTTCTTTGTTCATGCACTTATTTAAACACAATGAAATTGGTTTACCTCATTAAATAGGAGCTGGAATAAGCTGCAGCTGCAAGAGTGTGAGGTGGTCCTCATTTTTAAAAACTAGCAATGACATTTTGGAAAAAGAGTAACAAGCAGTGAAGAAAAATAATTCCCTTCAAGCAATTGAAATACCAGTTTTGAAGATAAAATAGTGGAAAAACCTGAGGCCAGTAAAAAGAAACATTGTTTTCTTCTGAAGATCACCACCAACTGGGGCAAGTGGCATGTTGCATTCCCCAGGCTTAGGGGAAATTTGTTTCCTGTCGTGTCAGGAAAAATGTACCATTATTGCTATGGTCCCTCTGGAGCATGTAATTACTGATACTTATAAATTACACTTTATCAAAATACTTGACAAATGTTGCCCTGAAAGTCAAAACTAAGCAGTCTACCTGAGCAATGTTAGTCTAATTCTGTTCTCATTATAGGAAGGACTGGTAGAAATTGAAACCCTGTACCATGCACATGCATTTCCCAGTCCCATAACTAATACAAAAAAAGAACGATGGAGCTTCACTAGATAATAATTTCTTTAGGTGAGTCATTGCCTTCTGGGGCAATATTCTCGCTCAGGCATGGATGTGCCACTAAGTCCTCTCAATAAACCCAGTAAAGTGACGTTACTAGATTTACGTGTTTTATTGCAGCCAATCTTATTGCAATGCAAAATCCTGGGACTGGTATTTCAAGTGTAGTCATTGGCAGTCATATAAGCATTTAATATAGCAGAAGAAATATGAGGCCTCTAGAGTAAAGGAAGGGAAGTTAAGTGAAGTACCTCCTACTGACCAAAAACTACCCAGATCAAATAACACCAAGATCAGACATTCGAACAGCTGCCACTTCTGAAGAAAAAGCTCAAGTGCTAACAAAAACTTATACAATATCCCGTCAGCTCTGCTCCTAATAAGGGAATGTAAGGTATGGGGTTAATCGAGCAATTATTGGGAAAAAGTAGGAAAGGATGGTATGAGTACAAGTGACTCAAGAAAAAAGCAAAAATCCCATTCTAATAATTTAAAACATACAGTTACTATGTGCATACACTAGTTGTAGAAAAATCAGTTTAGGGCTGGGAGACTGATAACATTCCAGTGCACTCAGCAATCTTCTTCGCTTCCAGTGGTACAGAAAACACACTGAGGCAGGACTGACCCAGTGATGATTATCAGAACTAGCACAACAGGGAGTTTTATTAACATGATTGTGTGGTAGGAACCAAGATTATTCTCTCAACAAAAGAAACTAACTGTATAAGCATAACATTTGGTTTCATATTGGATGCCTTATTTTTCAACATTTTTTCCCCTCACAGTTCATTAAGCATTGGCATTGTATCTTGCATGTAAACCACTCAGAACATTAAACTCAACTTTCCTTCAGATATCAATAAGAATGAAGTAAATCCATATCAGCTGTTTCCTGAAGAAAATCTTTCATAGATATGTCTCTAGTAACAGCCCATCAGGGAGTTTAACACAGCAAAGCAAAAGACAAATTCCAAATATGCTTTGTTCAGTTTTCTCAATAGTACTTGCATTGTAGAAAATCTCAAACTTCAACAGTGGCAATTACTGTATATTTGAATAATCTCACTAAGTTCCAAAGCATTATGCCAGGGAAACAGATTAAAAATCAGCTCATGGAGTTTTTATAACACAAAGTGTTATAAGCCTTTGTTTTCACTATGTTACACTGAGTTAAGAAATAAAAGCAGCTCAAAGGCACACCTTGTATGACATCCTTCTCTTAGTCAGAAGAGTAAGAAGATAATAAACCGCCCTTGCCAATCTATTCTTGTAGCACCATAACATTTAATGACTTGCACGAGGTATTTTAATTTTGTTTCATAAATAGTTTCTACTCTTGTAAGTTTTACAAGGTAGATTGCACTTGAGACATGAAACTGCATCGGACTCTAGATCAAATACCTCCTGGTTCTGCTCCACGTTGACCCTTTTGAAAGGGACACATACGACTCAGGCTACAATACCATGGCTTCCCTCAACTGATTTGAATCATAATGAAATCCTGGATCATTTATGACTGTATTTCAAAAGTAACTGTAGTGCATTTAAAAGTAATAGCTGTATTCATTTTGGTGACCTTTAAGTGTCTGAAATACTTTAAACAGGCATGCCCTATTAGCCCTATGAAACATATTGAAAAGTTCCAGAAAGCCTAACTTAAGCTTCCCATTGTACACATTGCAGATTTCAAGAATAAAACCAAATGAGAATTAAAACAAAGAAGTGTTTGGTCTTGCATCATCTTACCCACAGTAACCTTAATTCACAGGGCACTCTGAATACACAATAAATCTCTGCAGGCAAAGCTGAGTTCTGCTGCTTGAAACAGCAAACAGTAGAGCTAGATGCCAGAAAACTGGTGACAGGAAATGGCCTTTTGTTTTTGAAGTCACTGATCAAAATCAAGACTTCACATGCAGCACTTAAAATTTATCCCTTGTTACTACCTCTAGAACAATGATCATGTCCCCTCCTTCTACTATCCCCTTGCACACCAAAGGAAACTCTCATAACTTGCAACGTATTTCCAAAGTATTTGAAAGGACTTTTACAAGACAAGGAATGTAAACTAATCTTTAACCTCAGGATGACAACCTATTATGGAAAGCAATGAAAATATTTACATTATCATTATATTTTTCCCGTTACACAGATGAGATGTCTGTGCTTCAAGTCACCAGTTCAATCTGTTCCTACATTCACCTTGTGTAAGGAAACAGCCTCAAACATGAAAATAACGCTAAACCCTCCTATTCTAATCTCCTGTTCACCAAAAAAAGAAAGTTATATTTATTCTGCATTTTCTCCTACTTGCAGTAATGAAAATTTACAAGTGAATTTGCCACTGCTCATTCTAACTGGGACCAGGACTCTAGCAGTTCTGGACCATTTACTAAACTGAACATTCGGCAAAAGACTTTTCATCTCCTTTCAACATACAACCAATGGAGAAAGCGCAAAAAATATTCACACATGAATTAACCAATTAAAAGGAAGTTTTTAAACAAGAAAAGCAATATCCATATAGCAATAAATTATGTGCAAGTACACCATGACGTGCTGACACTTGTAGACTAACTCTAGTAGCGAGGCCAAAAAGCCACGTTAACAAAGCAAATGCAGTAAATCTGACTCTGACAAACTCAGAGCACGCACAGTCAGACTAACAGGGTTATTCAGCTTCCGGAAAAGAAACTGTCTACAAACCATCAGGTCAGAATACTGACAGTAATAATATACTTGCAGAAATAACCTAACTATTCTCTGACTGCAAGCTACACAGTTATTCAATCCTCTGTCAAGTGTAACAAAAGCAGCCCGTGGCTTCAACAGAAACAGCCACTCTGTGGAGGCCACCAGCAACAATGCCTCCCCAGCCTCGCCATCACCACAAATCAAGCCAGAGGAACCAGAATATAACACTGTAGGGAGCTACAACACTTGAACTGGTGCTAACAGAAGCAAAAGACCAAAGTTCTGAAGACTAATGTAAGAAAACGGTAAGCCCACCCACAATTACTGTATTTTGAGAACTCTGTAATAGCTCTGTCATGTGAAAGCCATCATAACAAAAAGCTGAGTCACTGTGTTTTTCCCCCCAGATTTAACTTGTCACTCTAAAACACAGAAGTTGAAGCCTGTTAAAAAGGATGCATTTCAGAATTGGCAGAGCATACATGACCACCCTCAGCAACCATGTCTCCAACTTTCTAGGTGAGGACTAACCATGGAGTCCTGATGGAGTTGTCTTTGCTCCAACTCACTTAAAGCAGCAAAATAGTCTGTGGAGATTCAGAAAAGCCTAATTTTGTAAAACATCTCCAGGATGTTCTCAAAAATTCTCAAACTCACTCTGATGGGAATAAATGTCTAATTGGATAAAGTGATTACCTACTGAATTTTATCAATATTCCTTTTTTGATAGTAAGAATAAGAAGAATTTTAAGAAGCATCAGAAATTATTTACAACAGCCGTGATGATGTAAAGTCCTGGGCTGGATTTAGTAAGTTTACAAGGCTACTACCGGTGTTAGTAAAATAAACTAAGCATTTTCCAGTTCAGGATTGTGTTGAGCAGGCAATAACAGTATAATCGTTTTTAATGTGTTAGCTCCAAGACATGTGATTTGAAACTAGAATATGTTTGAGAGTGCTTTAAAAAAAACATACATTCAGGAAAACTGACACCCAGCAACGTGGTTAAGGCTACCAAATAACTTGGTGGCAAATTAATCTCACAAATTGGGAACCTCCTGATTTCTTGAGCTGAACACCAAAAGAGCATGTTGCCTTTCTAACAGCATAGGAAAAAATAGTGAAAATGAAAGGCAGTAGTTACTCGGCTAATAGAGTAAAACAACTTATTTTAAAGCAGGCTTATGCTTAATCTGCATGTGTGGTATTTCTTCTGGAAATGTATAATCCTTTGCCACAAACTACCTTAAATAGCTTAGTAATATGATGACCTGATCACAGAAGTTGGCAATAGATGTCTTAGAAGAAAGACGCCACTAAAACCCAGAAGTCATTTTCGCAAAGAGCGCCCTTTCTTCTCCAATCATGCCTATTTCCCCTAAGAGGGGAAACAGGACATCGCACAGTATAATTTTAAATAACCAATTTCACACAGGGGAAAATATAGCATTGTGGAGGGACCCTTCTGGCTTTTTGACATGTCTTTGTTTGTTTTCTACTCTGACAATAATAAAAAAATCTCTTATTCATATTTTTTAAAATTAATCTTCTGCACTAATTTAGACAGGAAAAATATCCTTAGACTCTCCAAATAAAACTGGTGTATTTGTACTAAAAAAATTGCTACATACATTATTTACAACCAGAGCCAAAAAGAAAATATAAAATGACTTCAGCTTGATAAATGGCATAAATGTCATCCAGCTATCTGCAGCACAAGCCTCTGACCTAATGCACATCTTTCTCAAGCCAGAAGTGCACCCTGGAGACCAGCAAACGCTTACTGTAATTATTTACTGTCTTCTAAAAAGACCTGCTGTGATCTATACACAGTAAAACTACAATTATTGGATATGGATAAAACCACAAAAACACACTGTTACAAGCCCATGCTATTTTGTCATGGCAACACCGTAACTCAAACTCATGTAACAATTGAATTGTCAGGATCCTGCTTTAATGTGAAATGATAATGGAGCTCTAAGTCAGCAATCTGTGAGATCTTTCTTTCTAGAAAGAGAACAGAAAAATAAAGAGGACACTAAGAAAATTTATGAACTGGTTCCTTTTCCAAACACAGCTTCTGATGACATCCAACAGATAAAAGACCCTGAATTTGATCAGGAGTCATGATTTGATACTTTGAGCTTGCTAAGGATCAGGCTGGAAAGCAGGGTTTACAAGTGACAGTTCTAGTAAGGCTTTCAGCAGCAAATTCTTGGCAAATCAGACACGTGTGAAACAACCTCCTAGCTACAATAAACATCTTAGCTATAAATGCACTCAAAGGAAAGCAGACATTGGTAAAGTCTAATACACACTACACTTGCCAAATTCAAACCGGGAGACACTGACTTACCCGGGCCAACTTCTGACTGCAGGCACAGTGTGCGGTAGAACGACATAGTATCGCACAATGAATCCAGAAGTTAAATACACCTTTATATTTATGTTTAACAAGGTCAGCTTCATAAGTAAAGCAGTACTAAATAGTTCCAGCTACTCCTGCTAGAAAGTATCAAATGAAGCTACTTACACAAAATCAAATATACACACTGCACAAACACTAAAATCATAAGGAAGCAGACAAATCAAGAAAAGAGATGGCAAATAGTAATGTGTAAAAATAAAACTAAAAGCCAATATGATAAACAATTAAACAGACTACATAGGTTTTCAGTGTCTAATAAATTTATCATTAAAATTGCTTTTAAGTATGCACATCCACACAACAATATGCATTTCTCACTGGTATCTTCAAAGCATATGAATTACAGGATAAACCATTATTTCCAGGCAGTTTTAATGTAGTTTTAATACCCAGCTCAAGCAGAAAAATTGAGCAATGAAGGTATGAAAGTCAGCAAAAATAATAAAACTTTGTCTGAAAAGCCTTCAGAAACATTTGGTATATTTTGTGTGTGTTTGTGTAGGTGCACTTTCTTGTTTCTAATCTACCCTTAAAAAAATTAACAAAAACAACAAAGGTCAAACAGATACTCAATTTTTACTAGTGCCCCTCCAGGTATCATACTTATATTTACTTATTTGACTGTTTTACAGTGATATACATACCTTATTAGCTATTAATGTCCATTTATTGCATACTAAACCAGAAAACTTAGATGATCTACTACAATGTATAGCTGTGGTCATAAAAAACAGATGAGATTCATATCAGTGCTTTAAATAAATTATAAACAAAATGGGAGGTACATATTTTTCTTATTTCAGGAAAAAAAAATTTTAAAAGTAAGTTAAATATAATCAGATAAAACACAAATTAAATTTCATTACAAATGACAGTGGATCAGTGCAAGCTAACAAAGTTTCACGTATTATCCTCTTTCATCCTTCCAAAAGCAGCACTTCTATATGGAGGCAGATGCCAGATAATTCCTCACAACCATTAACCTAAAGGAATAGCATGATGTAGTGGGATGAGCACAAGATTCCCCATATCGTTTTCGCAGTTAGCTAAGTAGCCCCTTTTCCCCATTTGATTCTTTTTTATTATTCCGTCTTTGAACAGTGAAGTGATACGCTTCTCTTTCCATTTTGTTTCAGTGACGTATTACCTAATTAATGTTTGAGTAGCACTATAAAAAGCAAAACGTAATTACTGATAGTCACTGTCATCTCCCTGGGAAACATTAATTTACAATTAAGAGATACATACATCAATAGGAAACTATAAGACTTATAAAAATCTTATGTTTTCATGACTGAAGGTGCATGACCCCAAGCTAAGAAATCAAACAACAGCATCTGAGCTTTGTTCATAATGCATTTACTGCAAAATGTTTTCTTCTGTCTAAAATTCATTTTGCTTCACTACATGAGTTATTTGGCACGACATATCGTACACATATGCAACAAAACAGTTTCCTGTTTCTGCCTGAACAGAAAGAAACACTTTTTTTTACTGTGAGGGTGACTCAGCACTGGTACAGGTTGCCCAGGGCAGTTATGGAACCACTATTCCTGGAGATATTTGAAAGCCATCAGGACATCAGCACCAGTCTGCTCTAGGTGACTGTCACGGATGCAGTCCTCCTGTTCGAACTAACTAAACTTTGGTCCAGGCAGATGCTTAGCAAGTAGGCCTAATCAAAAGTTAATCCTATTGTGTAAGGCTATCAGTGAGGACTCAGCACCAAACCCAAAAAAGCAGATACACTATGATCATTTTATATATCATCTGTGCACACGAAGGAAACTCGTGATTCCAGCATGCACAAAGCTATGTTTACAATCTTTGCTGATAAATTTCACAAGTTGTTTTGGATATTAGAAAATAATTATCTTGGGATCAAAATCTGATTTTATAGCTGTTAAATTACATGTTTTGGTTCATTATACTTTTTTCTGTGCATTTAATCACTTGTATTAAGATTAATATTACCTTTTCTTTATGGCTAGATATTAGTAAATAATATCTGAAACAATACAAAAAATATCTTTATTGTTTCCATTTCTCTATTTATTAAAAGTGCCTTTTCCTTGATTCAGTTCTCATTAAAAGTGCCTGAAGTTTGAATTATTAGATACTTAATTATTTATCCCAGATAAAACATTTAAGAAGCTTTAAAACCTAGGAAATCAAGGCAAAGCAATGGCAAACATTTCCACTACAGAATCCAATCAAGGGTTCATTCACCATCCAATTTAAACCTAAAACTCTTATCTAAACTAATGCAAACAAAATCCACGAGTCTCAAAGCCACTCTTTCTAGAAGAAAAGGTTCAAAACCTTATGAGAAACTCGTTTCATGGGACGTTTCACATTCCATCTAAGATTTATTCCCTTATATATATATTCCTGCTTCTAATATCAACCAGATGTGACAACAAAGTCTAAGCAGCACTGTAAGAGATGCAAGGATATCCTGTAGCTCGGCATTTCAGGAGAGGGTTGGAGAAAAAAAAAGGCAAAGGTACCTGGAGCTAAGTGATTGATTGAGGAAGTAGTTATAATCTGAGAAGCAGTCTAAATTAAATTTTATTAGTTATTAGAAAGACTGCATTTCAGTGAAAATGCACAGTGCCCTGACGTAAGTACTCTACAGTGACAAACAAGGAAACCATCGGGGACAACAGCATAGCTGTCCCAAACTATGCAGACAGCGTGGATATGAAACAAGAGAAGAACCCAACATCGTCAAACAGGTTTGTTCTCTAGCTTTTCAAGCACATCAGTGACAGGAAAACCTAATGTTCTACATTTCAATTTCCAGCAGCAACAAGACTGAAGAGACTCTGCTGATACTGAACTACATTAATAAGTTTGTTCCTTTAGGAAACTGACAGGCAGATTTCAGCCCAGCTGACAGAATACTGAGAAAAGTATTCACATTTGTTTTACAACCTTTAACTATTCCTGAAATATTAACAGGTCTTCCCTGAAACCCTCCAGTGCACAAAATTCCTGCATGTTTAAGCAGGTCAGTCACTCCGTCTCCACCAAATTCTACTGATGCTAATAAGTATGCCCAGCTTTCACACTATTATCAAGTTATCAAACTTAAAATGTCACCATTGTGTTTAGTTCTATATTTTTAAAAAATTGAGTCTGGATCTTCATTAACAGAGTTGTAGACTGTTATGGTGCAATGCATGCCTGCTAAAGAGAGAGTCTGTAAGAATCACTGCTGATTTCATCTGTATTTGCTATGTGGACAAGACTATGAGCTCCTTGTTTTCAACAAATAAAAGCAAATTTTCTGGTTTGGGTATACTACATGGCAATATTTAGCTCTTAAAATTTTGCATCATTTGATCTTAACAATTAAAATACTCAATTTTGGACTTTCTAGTTTATCAGGATTATAACTATTAAAAAAGAATAAAATAATTGACTCATAGCTTAATAGCCCAGAGTCAACAGTCTGAAAATATGGCAGCAGAAATAATATGCCTGTACTATGGAAAATAAAAATTAAGATCAGTATTATCTACACTTTTAAATGTTCATTTTAATTCACTCATCATAAATTCCACAGAATTTACGTCACCCATGTATCAGTCCCTCTTATCAATTTTTGCTTCACTTCTTTTCTTCCCTTTCATCACTTTCTCAGCTATGCTTTCTTCTTGAAAGGCTAGGTCAGAGCAGCTGCAGGAGAGGAATGCAAGCATCATGCCTCTTCATTGAAGCATTTTACCCAGAAAACCAGTTGTGAACAAAGTAGACTGGCACTGTTGGATTTAAGACAAGTCATAACAGAAGTGAGAAAGAACAACTCTGAAATCTACTAGCAGTCAGACCAAGACGGTAACACAAAAAAAAAAAGAAAGTAACCTTCTTGGACACATATTTTTATTTTTCCTCAAAGTATAAATATATATGTGTGTGTGTGTGCATATTTTTACAAATTCTAGTAGGTAGCAAATTTCTCGTTCTTATCCCATCACTGAAAAAACATACAACCAAACTGCATTTGGAATCATAACAGTTCACTTAGCTAAGATTTATTTCCTTAAAATATTCACTATATTTATATAACACTTGTGTCTTCAAAAGAAAAAGCAAGTTTCTACTGACAAACACTGCTAAAGTAATCTATCTAAAGCACTATTAAACAGTAAGCAAGACTTTGAATGAATGTCAGTGAATAAAGACAAATATTTCGACAATATCCATTGGGAGGCATTACAGAATACAGCATTCATATTAATCATTCTATTTTGTCATTTTATTACAATCTTTATATTCTAAAACCAAAATTATTACCCTTGCTGTTAAGGACTATAATGTATCATGATTACATGATCTACTAAAAAATACACACTCTGGTATTGAAAAGCCTCAATTAGGTTCACTTAGTTTCTTCGTGCAAGGTTCCTTGAGACAGATGCACACAAGTTACCAACATACACAACCTTCCCTCAAAACCACAAATTACCAGAAAGTTCCTTTCAGCCTAATGATAGCCATGTACAATGCAACCACTCACAGAGGAAGGTTCAACATGTTAAACTGGAATTTGTGTTAGTGGATACACGTAAACTCTATAAAAAATTTTTTATCTTGAAAGCACCACCATTTCCTTAGACAGTCAACCTACATGAAGCAACTCTTCTATGAAATAAATACCACAGCCATCTTCTGGAAACCAGATAATGGTATCTGCAAGTAAGTACCAGCTCATGCTTTATACTCAAGAGGAGTTTCAAGATACAGTATTTCAAAAACATGCAAAGAACATTAGGAAATACAACCAAATCACTCAGCCCTAGCAAATCCATTAGGCAAATATTTTCCAGTGGATTCAAACGCTGAGACAAAGTTTGCAAAAACAAATCCAACAAAGATTTTTCAAGCAGATTTTGGGATTAAAAGACAGCTATAGTTTGTAATTATTTATATATATATATATTTTTTTAAAAAAAATCTCCAGAAGAATGTAATTCACTTGTACAGTTTTTCATGAGCAAGTTTGGGCAAAGTTCATTACAGAAATTCTCCAAAACTGTATCAGTATCACTCGCTGCACAACACTGTTCAATTTGTCTGCTTTTAAAACATCAATGAAGAGCCTATTTTTTTTAAATAGTCAGCTGATTCAAAAATTATCTTCACGATCACCATGTGTTTTGTATTTCCACAGGAAGAAAAAATTTACTGCACTGCCTAAATGGTTTGTTTGGTTGCATATTATTAAAATATTGTATTAAAACAATTTCATGCATTGTATTAAAACAATTATGAAAACCCCACATGGATGTAGGAACTTTTCAGCAATCCCATAGTAACTTTAAAATTTCACTAGCCAAATCATAAATCTTACGAACTGTTCTTCCACATATAAACTCAAGCATAAAAACCCCCCAGTTTTACCATATAGCACATCTTTCAAAAAGACAGACTGGATCATGAGTATACATTTGGCAGGATCTAGAAAGCAATTTCAAACAGCTTTTGACTACTCCTTTAAAAAGGCAGATGACTTTTCTTGATAGTAACTGTGCAGGCACCTGCTCATCCATTTTATTTCTATTACCTTTTTTTTTTAAAAAATATATTTTATAAATCATCCAGTCATTGTGCTAACATCACTCTCTCCCTCCCCCCACCAAAAAAAAGAGATGTCAAGCTCATGTTAGTCTTCTCTTGCTGTTCAAACTGGTCTTGATGCCATCTAAACACCTTATAACACAGTTTTTATATTTCAAGGAGACTAAAAATTCTTTACCTCTCCCCATTTCCTCATCTTCCTGACTGACAAGACAGCAGCCATAACTTTGCTGATCTGCCTGGCAATGCCCTGACTTACTTAAAAAGATAATTTTTTAAACTAAAAAAGTTATAACAATCAGTATTATGTCAACATAATACTGATTGTTTTTTAAATAAGAGTATGCAGTCTCTCCTTGTGGACATCTAGACTATACTGGATATGAGAAGTTGACACTTTCCATGGTTTCTATAACTCTACACAGAGTTGAAAATAATTCACCTTGAAATCATCATGGTGAATATATCAGGAACAGAAAAAAATTGTGGTTTCTCTTCCGTCTAATATTTATGCTCTACTGAATTACAGCTACACACATGCAAACATAACACATCATCTTAAGAAACCTTGCTATCTAGCAGTTCTAACATCACAAAAGTTAAACCTCTCACCACAGTCAAAACACAAACATGCAAATCTGTATAATAAGGAACATACAATAGAAACATAAATCAGATTATACTTACAATCTTGTTAACTTCTGTGTGCTCTGAAAAAGCAGCTCTGGAAGAACTTGCAATTTATTCTTGTTCAGACGCCTAAACAGTTACAAATAGAATAAAAAAAATTAGATTATCTTCCAATTTAAGAAGCTTATTCTATTATGCATAAACTCATGACACTCCCATTGTATTAAACCTCATGCTATGAACTCAGCATAGAATGCATTTATGTATGTTATTCATACACAAGCCAAACAGTTCATGCCATCTGTAGGCCACCTGCCTAGATTCTTCAGGTAGGGAGTCAAGTGACAGTCACCAGAAAGTTTGAATGTTTTCATATGGATGAGTACCCAAATACATTTTCTTTAATTTTCCTCTGGATGCCTACTGACAGTGAATCATATGGCCCCCATGATCAGCTTTCACTGCTCTGAGGAATCATTACCAGGAGGTATCTGGATTTTCTCCCTCCTTCTAAAAAATGTAGGCACAGTAAATTAACTTGACCAACCAAGATTATTTCCAGATTAGCTATTATTTCTACAGTATACACACAAGATTTTTTTTTTTTTTTTTAAGAATTTTCTTAAAACTTCACTTTGAAAATATGAGCACTGTTGTAGAACATATGAACATACAGGTAACCAGACAACGATATGGTGATTTGAAATAGAATCTTAATCTTTAGGATTCTTCCAGAAACATTTGAGAGAACTGCTTAATATTTATACATCAGTCCATTTTACTCACTCACTGTGCAAAGTTTTACACTGATGACCACAATTTGTCAATTGCAAGAAATCAACTGTTACAAAGTACTCCAGCCTCGTAGCTATAAAAAGCATAAGCTTCCTCTCCTTCATAAAACACGCGACAGCCCTGCAAAATCTAAAAGCAGTTCTACTTATAAGAGACAATCTTTTTCTACAACCCTTTTCTTGTTGTCTAACTGACAATAAAAAGTCGCTTGTTTTCACAGTCCTAATGAATGTTATTTACATAATGAAGTTGACCTAAACAAATTACATACAACTCCACTGTTCCAAATAGGAAGTTGACTTCTCATATATGTTCCTACATAAGCCTGTATTTATGCCTCCTTTGCTCCCAATCTACTTTAAAAGTTAACTTCGATACCAGATCTATTTTTGCTAGAGTTTTGATCTCAGAAGACACCTGGAATTTTTAGAAACCTACTGATACTTAGCACCCAATATCTGGTTTCCAGTTTCCTTGCACACTGAGTAATTTCACTATCAGAATTCAAGATTATTTTTTTTTTAATTGAAAGGCCTTCCACAGAGATCAAACTAATGGGGTGGGTTTTTCATATGGCAGAGTTTTCATATGGCTACCATATGAACATGTCTTGCAAGATAAAGGGGTGATAGGGGAGAGGGGAATATTTACTTCTCTTTCTGACACCTAGAACAGATCAAAGGCTGCATTTGCAAGCTTGCTTACAGAACTTAAACATTATGCATTACGCATGCCACATGCTAAGTTAAGCAGATACAAAAATTCGTTATTCCACAGTGCTTTTACTGACTACCTCATTACATTTCTGAGATAATGAACAAACCAGTAAATGAAACACTAAACAAGAACATGAGAGATACTAAGCACTAGTTTCGATTTGGGAAAGTATATAGGAAGATTTTAAAGTAGATTCCGTTACTCATGTGAAATTTCACACTTTTATAGCAAATCAAACCTATTCTTAATCTTGTTTAATTTAAGGTTCATAGTAACATGCTACTTAATCCTCAAATTTGTATTTTCAGTTAAGCATGTTTATATTCTAGAATCGTCCCTCTACTTAGCAGGATGAAATAAAATGAAAAAAATTACTTATGATAATACCGGTCTTAGCACTCCTCAGTTCCATCCTAATTCATTAAGGTTACCACTAGTTCTTGAGAGACACTAAATATGTTGAATTTATTAATCAGAATGAAAAAGACTGCCAGTGAAATGCGTCAACTCCACATAGTTGTCTGATGTTTATTACTGTCTGATCGTCATTTCAGCTCTCACAATGTACATGCAATTATCCACTGCCAATCCAAAATAATCTGACTTATCTCAAAGCAATGTCCAAGGAACCTGTTTTAATAATATTCTTATCTCTAGTTGCAAGGATTTCACAAGTGCTGAGTTTATGCTTATTGTTTTAAGCCATAGAAACTAAGCAAAATCAGATTGAGTTTCTAGAATAGGAGGTTCCACACCAACAAGCAGACAAGAAAATGTATGTAGTAACAAAAAATTGTATTTTCAAGGTTAGAAAGTTTGCAACCTGAGAAGTCAAACATTTACAATTTGCAGTGACACAAACAACTTCTTAGAGAAAAAAGCTAACATCAAAATTTTTTCCCTAACTTATTATCAAATTAATCCGAAGATCAAATATGTTAAGTGATTTCCTACTATTTGTATAGGCCTACACTGCCCTACCTGTGATGGATAAAGAGCAGTTGCCCTTTTAAATTGCCCTAAGCATTTTAAGATTTCATCCTGACATTACCTTAGTATTGGTTTTCTTTCAAACATCATATGACCAAAGTCCACACGAGGACACTTTTGAAAAGCTCACATTGTGACCTACTGTTCACTAGCACTAAACATTTCATAATGGTCTAAATTTATTTAATATTTTTAACTTTATATTGTTATAAATGAAGTGTTGGTCTTTTTATACTGCAGCAGTAAGCAAGCTGAATCCATCTATCAAGACCAATAACTTAATGGCATTCTTCCTTTGCCTTAACTCATGTGAGCTTGATTTTCAAAATAACTCATCCACACAGGTTAGTGCTCCTGCACTGTACCGCACATGATACTGTCCTCAAAATACTGTAGGTGACAGTACTTCTGTCACAAACAGAGCTTGCAGCTAGTAAGCCAAGGCTACGTTAGTAATTGATAACTAAGCGAATCTGAGATAACAACAAATATTTGAAGAGTCCATAGCTACTGATGTCTTGGTTCAAGCTATGGAACTCTCCAAACATCACTTCCATCACTTCCTAAGATTTACTTCAAGTTGGAATTTCTGCCAAAAGTCATTTTATTCGTCATTTGATTCTCAGGGGAACGCAGAGAATGAATAGGATTTTGTTTCTTTTGAACATCACCTACTGTATTTAAATAACGCCTACTGCAATACTCACCTAAGACTAGATCACCTCACATAGACTTAGACGTACTTGATGTAGGATAGATTTACCATGCTTACATTTATGTGCCAGAACACCAACAATAGCCTAGGAAAAATCCCAGTTACATTTCTTATTTTTCTTCCTGGGTTTGAGAGAAAGGCCATTAAGAAAGTTCTCAATACAGCAGTATCAAAGTACCAGACAGGATGTTTTTAAATCCCATAAGAGACACACAAAAGTGTTTAAAAATTATTTAATGAAAAGAGCAAATGTTATGAATGGTCATTTATAAGCACTGTTTCCTCCAGTTTGACAGAGAAGTGCCAAACACGAATGAAACGTAGTGGAATAGTTCCCAACACGCCATTTGACAAGAACTTCACTTTATCCTCACCTATCAGGAAGCTCTAGGACAAATAAGGAAACTTCCAAGTGCAAGGTGAAGAAACATTAGTACTGCCAGCAAAGGGCAGGGCAAGCTCTAATGTAGCTGTTCCTAAGGGGAACTTCAAAGCACAGGCTGAGCACACTTTAAGGAACCCCTTGTGCAGCAGCCCCTTCACACACAAAACAACCCAAAGAGTGCTACAGAAATTCCCTGTGCTTGCCTAAGCCTGTTACCTATGAGAGCCTTTCACCATCAGGTTACTGCTTAAATTTTGTCCTGTCAGGTGTTTAATTCTAATTACAACAGTATTTCTGATTTTATAACAAATACCTTGGAAAAGGTGAAGCCATATATTTTTACAATAAAATAAAAATGGTCTGCAAAAAGATCATAAACAAAATGAGCCAAAATCTTGTAAAATGATTTTGTGGACATTGTTCTTGTGACTGCACTGTATTAACAAATATAGATATTCCTGATTTTAAATTAGTGACTTATTTAAAATAGAAATAACATCAAGATATGTTATCTGGAAAATGGATTTAAAAGCCAAGCCATTTTTGCAACTGCAACTAACTAACTACATCATGAAGGAACAACATACCACTTTTATGAATCTGAAGAGTAGACCAGCATTCAAGAAAGTATCATTTACTTTTTCTCATGAGCAAAACCAGTCAAATTTTGATTGTAACACCAAATCCTTTGCATTGTTCAAACTGGGAACACCACCTAGGACTCCCAGCACACCAAGTAAAGTCTTTGATCTGTCCTCTTCTCTGTTGTTAGAAGCACATCCATCATGCAATCAGCACACGTGCATGCAGATGTGTACAAACACAGAGCACCAACCACCACCATACTAATATTGAGGTACACCCAGAGGAAGGAAGGAATCTGGGGTGCAGAGCCAGACAGGATCTGATCCAGGTTATTTGACCTGGGACTGCTGGATGAGAATGCGGCTGTTCAGTCTCTGAAGTATTTTGAACTGGATGTTTTACAGCTAATAAGACTTGCAAAGTATTCCGGGAATTCAAAGCACTGGGAAGAATGATGCATAATCATCTAATGCCATGGAACAGATTAGCTCCAGTGCTGGATCAGAAGCAACTCTGGATGTGCACAGCATGGAGTCCAGACTAATAAAACCTCCTGGAAGTTGAAGAACTGTGCAGAGGGGCTCTCCAGGAGTCATATCAGCTCTGGCAATACCTGCATTGAGTCAAACTTAAGTCTGATCAGACACATGCTGACTGTACAGTCAGTCAATCTCCATACACTGCAACTCCCTCCATCTTCCAGATTACTTTAACCACTACTATGCATGGGAAATACATCTTTGCACATTCTGTTTTGTTAGTCTGCTCCTCAAGTGCCCATAAGTGACCCATAAAAGCTGACCAACCACCAGCTGCGTACAATAGTTCTCAATGTATAAGCAATGGGCCTCCAGGAGTCCATACATCACCTCCAAGCAACCATATAAGACCACCACACTAGCATAATGTCCTCTCACTAGGCTCAAATGTATATTCACCTATGCTTCTGTTGGAAGATGTTTGGGAAGCTGTAAATGGTAAAAGCTAAAAACCCGTATTCCCATATGCAGGAATTAACTTCAGAAGTGAACTACTGTTTCTTCTGAAACTACTATAAATGACTGGCATGCTTTTTGTGACTAAGATTGCTGAGAAAACTGAAAAATTCAGTCTAGGGTATAAGCTTATCTAGAGTTTAATTATGTTTGGATACAATATGGTTTCATCCTCTGAAAATCCCTCATATAGAACCAGGCATATAAGTGGTTCAACTCTTTTAATCACCTTATACAGGAATACAGAGTTCAAACTTCAGTGTATGAAGTACTGGGGTATTGCAGGAGCACTTCTATAAAATGTGTAACATGATATATAATAATGTTTGTAACATCATATATATGCATAATATCTCTACCCACCACAATAGTTTTGCATGATAGCTGTATATAACAAGACTTCATACTTACTACATGCGCCCATGAGCTTTTATTAAAAGAAGAGTAACTCCTTCCTTCAACATTGTAGACAGCAAGACATGTCAGCATTATTTTGTAAGACATATACCTCAGGTTACTTGTTGACTATTATTCTGGATATTGCATGACGTTATTTTCAAGTCAGATGTAAAATAAGATAGGCATGAAACAAAACAAATACAATGACAGGTTACCTCCAAGAAGATAACTAAATATACCTTTAAAAGAAACTGGTGGGCTACGCACTGAGAAAGACTCACCTGCTGTTAACAGTCTGGTTAAAAGGGCTACTTTTCTGAAACAGTACTAAATTACTTAATGGACAGGGAAAAAAAGACACAAGTAGCTTGGAGAGAAAAAGCTGCAAAAGAGACCAAGAAATCAGAAAAAAAATAAAAACATTTAAAAAAAAATTAAAAACCAAGAGACTTGCCTATTCTTCCCCAAAGACAGCCAGAGTCTTCCACAGCATTGTCAGGGACTGTATGCTGCAGCTAAAGTCACTCGAGATTTTTACAGGTACTGGCCTGCAAGTTGGACTCAGGCACATAAACCCAACTATTTTTAACCCTTCCTCTACTTTCTAACCTCTTAACTCTGCTTCATAGGAGTAATCTGAATTTGTTACTCAGCTAATATTTAGATCTGCCCAAGAGTATATTACAATTATCAACTGCAGTTGGAACTGGAAAGAGTAAGAAGGTCACCATCAGAGGCAGAAAGGACTTCTATGAGGGCCCAAACTATTCAGCATACTCATAGGTGACCTGAAAAGTTGTAGGTGTAAGGGATGACAAAATTTGGTGGTGACAAAGTAAAGGCTGATTACAAATTCCATAAAAAACTAATGGTATTTAGTGCCCAAATGGCAAAATGACATAAATTTTACCTGCAAGGAATTATATAACAGATATGCAAGGAAACAGATTTTTAAGTTCATACATACAACAGCAGTCTCCAACCTGAAGAACACTTCTCAGGAAGCAGACCCATGAAAACATCAACTCACTGCTCTGTAGCAATTCATAAAGCATGTATTATAAATGATTAGAAGAGTAACGGATAACTTTATTATTTCTCTATGTAAATCCATGGTGTATCCACATGTTGAAGACTGAAAACTTTTGGAATTTCCACCTCAAAAAGGATTCATAAGGTTCAGAGAAAGATGGCAAGGACGATCAGAGTTACAGAGCAGCTTCCGTATTGGAACAAGTAAGTAGACAGAGACTCCCCACAAGGAAAACAGCTGAGGGAGAATATGCTAAAGGTCTGTACAATTATGAAGCAAGGAAAGGTGATAAGAAACAGTTGTTCTCACCTTTTGTAATACAAGAAAAAACTTGGAAGTATCAAATGTTGTTTATGGTAGCTTCAAAAAACAAATGGCGTTAATTTTCCCACACAACATGCAGTTAAATTGTGTAACAACTGATTGTATATCATTAGTTGCTAGTTTATGTGGTTATAGAAGATAAACAACAAACATTAAGTAATATTAATTACAAAGACCCAATTGACAATTCAAGTGATCTCTGCCACAATATAATTTATATATTTGCTTTTTCTTCATTTGCTCTTCCTTAGACAGTTTCAAAAGGAGACAGGATATTGGCTTACTCATACTTTGGGCCTGAGCTAGTATGGCCATTATCTTCTGGCTTTTGATACTTTTTTTGTTGCTGTTGTTCAGTTTCATCAGGAAAGAATTTAAACTCAATACCAGAAATTTTAATTTATACTCAACAATGCAAATGTAGATTTTAAGCCTGTATTCAAAGCACTTCTGCAAAGCTTCTTTAGACTGTGAAGTTTGCTTGCTGCACAAATACAATGTGTTCCCAATGTAAGGCTTAAAAAGACTATTTGAACATAAAGGAGTAAAGTAAAAGATTCATAATTACAGTTGCAATCAAGAGATAGGTATATGTGTACATGTGTATATAGGCATATGTATGCATATCCATATATCTCTGTATATATCTCTATGAACATTACTTCCTCCTCATTTTATTTCAGCCAAAGCCCTTGTGTCCCAACTCTGACATGCTCACATGCCTCCAAATAAGCTCTTTTGCTCCTCCTAGTTATATTGCATGCTGACTTCTGTTCTCATACAATGTAAATACATAAATGTCTACACATCACAGCTTTATCATGTTACAAACTGCATTTTCTTACTTTATGATTCAGATAGCCTAAAATGCAGATTTATAGAATCTGTTACCTTTAAAAGTCACAAGAAGTATACATGCAACCTTGTCCTCCAGTGTATTATCATTTTCTATAGAGCAGCCACATATGGCATCAAACACACTGTTTCAACAAAGGACAAACACTCCCTCTCACCTCCCAAAAATATTTTGCTCATATACATAACAAGTGCTAGTTTCTCCCCTTCCTCCCTCAGCCTACTGCCCTTTTGGGGGTTCCTATGTCCTGAAGGCAAAAGGATAGAGGGAAACAACTTCAACGTCAATCACAGACTATTAAGGGCCCTTAAAAAAAAAAAAACAACGGAGAAGTTACTGTGAAATTCCTACCTTCCTGGCTCCAACCAGACTAATAATATTTCTTCCTCTGTCTGAAGCTGGGATAGGAGAGAAACTTAACTCTTAAGATTCCCCTGAGTATTAAAAAACAGAGTAAGAAACGACCACTGGAACTTGGAAAGAGATAATGCTACCACCCTAGAGATAGATTGAAGATATTTATCAGGACCATTCTATGAAATAAATGGAGGAAAAGACCTACACTTTACAAGGGTTATTTCTACCTTTATTATCTTTTTGGTTTATTCCTTTTCTTGGCTTCTGGATAACTTCTGGATGAGGAAAGAATCTCAATTTTGATAGGAAAATCTTGAAGTTGTTTTCAAGCCAGAGGTCATGTTCTCCTGGAGGGCAAACTTTCTTTGGGGTACTGACTTCAGCTGCATCCCTCATGTTTACACGTTGGAAGGGTCACATCCAGTTCAGGTACTGTTGTCTCATGGAGTTCCACTCACAAGAAAAGCAAACGGGAGCTATATCTAATCTATATCAAAGGCATGATCAGTATAGATGGAAAAGAACAAGATGCACATGGAAGCGCAACTAACATAGCAAGAAGTCAGCCAGCAGCTTCCCAGGTCTTTACCCTTTCCACCATAGGAGACAGTTTGTATTATGGTAAAATGACTATTTTTTTTTATCTGCCACTTCAGCCACATGTATTAAAGTCTTTAACTTGCTCAACTTGCAACCATTTTAATCTTTTTTCAGGAGGTATCTAACCAGATTCTTTGCTACTGCAAATTATGAAGCAGAACGCAATTTCAACAATCATGCAGCATAATGCTCCTTACATGCAGAATATCCCTTCCTTCTCAAGGCTTTTATCACCATTGGAAGACTTCAGAAAGTTCAGAAGAATTTCAGGGTTCAGAATGCAAATAAATAGGTAAAAGAACATTTTAAATCTCAGAGACCTATGCATTCCTTGTACAATTAATTTGGAAATTTGTGAACTATTTAATGCAATCCCATTCCTTCTTGATATTTTTCAGCTCATGCATCACTATTTCTCTGTGAGTGAATACATTTTTTTAATAATCTGTAACATAGCACAGGTGGGTTTCAGGTATTATTTTTGTAGTGACTTCTCTCATTTATTTACACACAAGGTGTACAAACACATGCTTAGTGTAGGTCTGAGAGTAGCAACATGAACAGATCATATCAAATACAATTGTATCCAGTATTTTGAGAAGAAGCATTTTCAGCTTCATGCTTTGTTCTTGCAGCTGCAGAACAGTTTTACTCTGAGTAAGAAGGAAACCAAGGAAAAGCCAAAAGCCCTTTTCTGCAAAGTTACAATGAGGGGATGCCCAGTAACTACATGAGAAATGTCCTCCATGCTCTCTTCAAAGCCTCCGAGAGGCACTCACCTCCTTCCCATGGAGTATGCAATCTATATAGAAGCCCAATGTAAAAGCAATGCAAGTGTTATTTATTCAAACCTGGGAAACTGTGCAATTTTCCAAGGCAATTCCATTTCTCACTATGCTACTGACTTGGTTTGAACATTTTGAATACTGTAACATCAGTAAAACATGCTTCATGCAAATATTCAAGGCATGAGCAGAAATCACCAAATTTACATGGCTATGGAAGAAAAAGGAAAGGACCTAGCTACTACTAGAAGATCTCACAACAAAAAGCTCTTATACACATCTTTATTTTCTATTTAAAATGTATCTTGAAGTATTATATTTACTAATACTATTCTTGTACAGTACTGAATGCATTCCACCCAGAAATTTAAGTTGATACTCAGGTTATGATATAAACTGTCATTTGTCTTCTGTAATATAGCAATTATCTAGCTTTAACCCCATGAATGTGTGTGATAACCATTGGCCTCCAAATTCTGTGTCTGCTTTTCCACTGAGCATCGACAGCTTTACCACCAAATCAAACTACTGCATATTTGTAATGAAATAAGTAGCACTCCATTCCTTTCCACACAAGTTCACCAACTTTCAAATTTGATTTAACATCTATATTCACATTGCTACCTATTATACAACTCATTCCCCAACAGAAAATCAAAATTACAGTGCTTTTAATCTTTTAAAATGGTTAGTTAAAACTAAGGGAGCAGTCCTGGTACTCCAGCCTTTACTATCCTGAAAATATCCAAGTTACTTTGGGTTCACTCCCCAGTTTGGTCATTTATTTTATTTCACACTCAAAACATCTGGGTCTCATTTTTGGCAATAAACAAGCTAGCTTTTTTCCCCTTTGTTATTAAGAGCTCTATGGCATTGTCCTTGGAGAACAGCCTCAGGGAACATGATGTAGTTGAAGTAGTTTCTAAGAGTTACTTTAAGGGAGAAGCGGTTACATCACAAGCTTGGGCGTAACCAAGAAGCAATAAAAATGAATTAATGCATAACAGGAGACTCAGACAGAAAGACAAGAGTTATTGATCTCTAAGGAGTTACTAAGTTTTCTCTTTTAAACAGCACTGACTTGGGAAACAGTAAAGCAGGAGCACAGTCAATTTCATTCAATGGTTTCATCAGAAAATCCTATTAGCCTCAAGAAATATGTTGTGGTCATTAATGTAACTTCTTCCCTTGCTTTGTATTGCTTCCTTTTTGTAAGGAAAAACAGTCACGATACAGCACCCATTAAAAAAGTCAACCTTGTCCATTACTTTCTGTCAGCACCTCTTTATATTACTACACTAGGAAACAAAGCCAGACAACATATAATGGAATTTCAATAAGGTTCCTACAATGAAGCACAGTACAACCATATTACAGGATTATGGTGTGGAATAAATGAACTTCTTTATTTATGTGACATGTTATTACAGAAGCTTTTCCAAAAACTGAGCAAGATACCACTGCACGTCGCTAAGGGACTGTTTTTTGAAGAAAACTGTTTACAACAGTTACAACTTCAAGATCCCTTATTACAAACATAGCAGACTGGGTGGTCCTGGTTAACATTTTCAAAGCTGTCAGAAGTAATAACCTTTATTAGTAACTTTTCATTAGACTGAAAAAGATTATCTGCCCTCTATCAGAAGCAGACTACATTTCTTTGTACAAAGCAGCAGCATATGAACTGGTAGCTCTATAATACTTTTCAGTTTTCAATATAAGAATCCTTTATTTATTTATAGGATCTCTTCATATGAGAAAATCTGACATTAAGATGGAGGACAGAGCCAGTATGTAAGCATTACACACAGATTTCCTCTGGCTAGGAACAAACTAGTAACATAGGCAAAAAAAGTATGAGGAACAGGTTTAAATTTCAATGTTTTCCCAAAGCCAACATGAAGAAACAAAAAGGTCTAATACCATTCATGTATGCATTAAAGACTGAAATCAACGCTCTATATCACACAGAAATGGACAGAAGTGTTAATACTGAATAATTAAAGAAGGGAATACAGAATCTTAATTATCAGAGTGTGCTTATTAACGACAATGTCAACAACAAGAAAATCCTGTAAATCCAGAAGCAGCAAGCAAAAGTCCATGGACAATCTCTTAACTCAGTAACATATTTATAAAACCAGTTACCTTCATGCAGCATGGTAGTTTATATCTGCCTTCTCAGCCTCTAACATACAAGAATTTACAATTTCTATTAACTATCATTCAAATAAATAAAAAAAAAATCAATAAGCCCTCAAACACAGAGATGCTCTCTGCAGAAGCTGTCTGTTTTTCAGTTTCTGCAATGCTTTTAGTAATTTCTCTTATTTCAAATCTAAAAAAAAATTTAGGAATTCACACAAAATCTTCCAATTCTTGTATCTTCAAAATCCTAATACAGAATGAGAAAAAACATAGTTACTTCGTCATTATTCCTCCACAGACTACATGAAAACAATAGGACTTTATCCAAGGAACATAAAGAGTCTACTGCAGTACCCCTAGATGTCCACCACTTTTAATACTTTTTGTACTTTTTAAATACAATTTTTGCAAAGGCAGTAATAGTAAAATAGACATGGTTAAACCATTTTCTTACACCAGAGAGTAACCTCTCCAGGTCAAGGCTGAAGCCCTGTGACAAAAGCAAGAAGTAAATTTTAGCATGCACATCTCCAAGCCACGTTGCCCCTGCTGACAAGTCTTAAAAATTTATATTAATCAAACTAATCATTTCCAGAAGTCAGAAATAGCTGTGAATAATTAGCAAGAAAACTTGCAAGTAGAACTATTATTTCAATTTCTACCAGAAGAAATAGAACACTGTTCCTATTTGATCTCTTTTAATAACTCGATACCAGCCCAGCTCACCACACCTTTCCATATATAGTAAAGAATGCTTCTGTGGCAATGTGTTACTCCTTCCTCCCTGGGGCTACATGCCAAGCAGAACTATTAAAAAAGGAAGACTAGCAGAATCATCTCCTGCCTGAAATCATACTGGATGCTTAACAAAGGATGCATCCTCCAAAGCCAACAGAATGAGTATAAGGAAATAATTAACTGGAACAAAGAGTACACTGTACACTTGACTTACATTTGAGAACGAAAAAGCAGCTCTTGTGACTGCTTTATCACAAGCCCGTGGGAATTACCTATCACAACTCATTCAAAGGACAGTTTCTCACTAGGAAGCCACAAGGGATAGGTAACCAGCCACAAAAATCCATTGTCATTAAAGAAGCTCATATCTAAAAATTGAGCACACCCATTTTCTGTGCTAATTACCTCTGATCCACTTCCACTTTCCCAGCAAGTTACCAAATGCAGGGGGTCAGTTTTTCTGAAGTGCTTCAGTACCTAACAGTTCTCATTTCTCTCTTGTATTCCTAATATAGTGCATCACACCTATCCCACTCAGAATTATCAAAAATTAAAATGTATACATAATATGCATAACATCTGCATGAACCCTAGAACCCTCTCCTCTTCTTGTGATCCTCATACTATAACACCTTGAGACAAAGAGAAAGATCTGAAGAAGAGATCATCTCTAAGCAACTGAGAACATAATACTAACATAAAGTCAACTGTAAGCCAACATGAATTAGTTTGTTCTGTTCTATATGGAAGGCTGCAGCTGTGGGTGAGCTCCAGTTCAACGGACACAGTTAAAATGGAGTTGTGCCAGAGGAAAAGCAAGATCAAGACTGTACTGATCTGACCAATGACAGAAAGGCTTCGAGACCTACATGTTCATATATTCTCCAAGAAAGAACTAAAAGATGTGAAGTACTTTGAATTCATCATCAATGTTTCACTCAGGAACAGGATTATTTTAAGGACTGCTGTGCTTGACAACATGAAATTCAGCCAATAACACTTACGGTATTTCTAAGACAGCAAGCAGTATAACCCTTCTAATATGAGGAAGCTCAAAGCAGCAAAACTCTTTTGATAAAATTATTTAAGCTAAACAAAGTTCATCCAAATTCTTCCAGACCAGCAATGCAGAAGTTCTTACCCAACAGTAACGCAGACCTTTAAGTATTTCCTACAGATCCTGGAGAAATGACTGCTAAATCCATAAGTGTTTTGCTTAAGCAAATACTCCCATAAATCTTCATCACGTATAAAAAACTGCTAAAATCAAACAAGCAAGCCACAGAAAAGAATAATGTTTAAAACCTCTGATGTAACGTTCAATGCTGATCAGCTATTCCAGCTGAATTTCGGTTACATTGTAGTGCAAGTGTCATTATTCCATTTGCTTCGTAACCATCACTTTCAGAAGCTTAAGAATCCTGTGGTTACAGAACCTCTTGTCTACATAAATGAGACTGAAATTTGTTTTTCCATGAGTTCTTATAGGTCAGTGACCTCCTGTGAAAATGTTTTTGATGAAACCAGGCTCGTTTATTATCATATTGTTAAAATAAACCTCTTTGTTTTGTAGCCCTGGTCAGATGTACTAATGCAAACCAAAACCAATTCACTGAAGCATGCATCCTGCTTTCTTGCTAGCTGCCCTTTGCCTCTCTTGCACTTTTGCTGTGTTTGGATTCCTCCTGTGCAGACCTATTGACAGAGCTGCTAATGGCTTCCTTCAGAAAAGAGGTGCCAATTTTTTTTTTTTTTTAATGTTTACAAAAGAAATAAAAGCTTCACTCTTGCATCAGCAATAACAAAAAAGTTTGTCTGTCCAGCAAAGGCTGACTAATATGTAACTATATAATTACGTGCTACAGACAAACATAGTAAACTATGAAATTTGAGGATATTAGTGCCCTCTAGGAGTCCACAGTACATAAACACAGTTATTGGGAACTATCATTTTCCCAACTGCATATACCCAATTAGAAGATATAACCACTACACATCTACAAATCTACACATCTTCAAAGAATCATTGTAAGTGGTTTCTCACAACTACTTCATTCACTGAATAGTCCCCAAAGGGTAAGGAAGTGACAGCTACTGTATCATTTAAAAATTTATTCCAACAACAGTTCCCAAAAAATAAACACATAAAGAAATATAGTTGTTCTTCACTTGACTTATGGATGAGAGAGTGGCAGGGATTAATCTTTGAACTAGTTTATCACTATTACAGGTTTAAGAATTTTTTTGCTAAATAAAGATGGTCCAGTATAAACACAAATTTTTCAGGAAATGTATACACCTGTGTTAAGCAGCACATAGTGCAGAGGACTGACAAATCGCTAGCTGATCAAGGCATACACTTGTTCCTTTTTACCTGTTCTTTCCATTTTATCTCCAGATTGTGTGCACAAGATCTAGCTCATGCAAGTTATTTATCAAGAGTAGAAGGCAAAGAATGAAATTTCTACTGTTTAAGTATGTTTGTGCCACTCACATCAACTACAGTTCCAAAAAAGGTGTCTTTCTGATGTGCAAGGACACACACATTATCAAACCTACTGTTGATAGATATGGAGCAAGTTTTACGAAGTTGACCATGGGTTTCTTTCCTGAATTAATCTGCAAATGCTTTTTCAGTCCTGAAACTTCAAGCGCAGCAATCACAGAATTTTGTGGCAAACTGACAGTTTGCAATATTTTTAACAGGGTAATAGAACAGGACAAGGTAACTTTTACTTTTTTCTCAAATTATCATAAGAAATATAAACTATTTCCAAGCATATAACCCATATGTGTGTCAAACAATGGCTCATCTGTGTACAAAGACAATTACACATATTTCAATGCTTGAAATAATGCTTGACTAATTTTGTTAAAAGCTAGTTATATGCTTTAAAATAAGGAAAAAACCCAACATCAAGATCCCAAGTGCAGATGCCTCTCATCCGAGGTAATACCATGATCAGAGTACATTACATGGCTAAGCACTATTGTTTTTCAAGTATGCAATGCCCACAGAATGACAAAGTATGCCTCCAAAAAAGGCCCCAATACATTTTTTCATGTTAAAGCTTTTCTTACTCTTCTGTAAGAGTCATGTTTCCAGTGAAGTTTCTAAAAATTATCTGACCTTTTCACAATGTGGCTTAAACTACTTAAATATTTTGAAATAGAAATGTGGCCAGCTTTATCAAGACACTAAACAGGAAACTGACTTTATGCATAGGCAAAAAGCAGACTGGGTACCTCTAAGAATTACCAGGTTTGGCTTCTACAAGTTGTTTCATGCTTATTATTTTTTCCATCACAGTATTACTACACCAGTGTTCTATACTTACACTTGAACCACTGTGTCTTGAAAAAAAACCCCAAGTTCTACCTGTAGGTCCCTATTGACATGAGAAGGTAAACACTAATTAATCTTGAGATACTGACATGGACATTACAGAAGCATGCATATAAATCTCATGCTCACTATGTTGCACAATTATACAATATGAAGTTCTGACCTTGAATATAATATATATTCTTAGGATGTTAGTAGCTTGCCCCCAAAACACTTTCTATTTTGCCTTTCTGAAAAATAGTGTGAATTCTTTTGTTTCAAAGTTATAGTGATACCTCAGCCCTGTGGTACATCTTTTGAATGAAATTCAGTAAGTACTTATGAATAACTACTGACCAAACCTGTGGCTACAGTTTTTGTTACACAAATAAAATTTTTTTTGAACATGCATTGTCCTGTCTTGCACTTGGGACCAAGCAGCTTTTCAGAGTTGCAAGAAGTTGCACTGGCATTTAAAGTGGACAACTGCTAGTTCTTAGAAAGCTTTAATGGACCAAGACCCTAGCAATTAACATCACACACAACTGGACTACTTTGTAACAGTCAACAGCAAAAGATTCTCAAGGAAAGGCTAAAACTTACAGTTGCACTAGATAGGAAATCAACAAAAATCAAATGGAAATTCATGTATTTTGGACTTCAAAAATGTTAGGATGATCTTAAAGCTTTAAGGACACTTCATTCTGGGATGTGCATTTATTACTCACACTAGATATGAAAGATGATTTATCATTACTGGACAGTATCATTCTGCTATAGCCAAAACAAAGTAACATTTTCCTGAAAATTTAATATAAATGATAGAGTACATTATTCACTATATGAACTGATTGTCTGCATGAAATAGGCCACACTTGAGTCCCATTTTCTTTGGTCCTTAACTGTTGTGAAAAGCTTGACTCTATATGGAAATGTATGTACTGGAGATCTGATAACATTCCTTTCCAACAAGAACAACTTTTTGGACTAATAGTTGCAAATTCCCCTTCCCCCATAATTTTATATTGACTGTATATTTGAATTGTGGGAACAGCAAAGAGAGAATTCTTTTTTTTAAAAAAAAAAATCTTTCCTGACCATATCTAGTATGTCATTTACAGAAATGACTAATGTTTCTCTAAATTACTGGCAGTTAAGTAGTGTAAGAAAAATAAATTTCAGTGAAATCTTCCAGAGTAGCCAGTGCGCAATACTGACAGATAAGTGAAGTATGTGAGCCATATCTGGGGAACATTTATGTTGACTGTTTAAGCCAAGAGCAGCACATAAAGCTGAATCAAAAGCAATACAAAATTAATGAGCTTCCTTCTTTCCTTCCAAGAACTAATAAAGGTGAGCTGTCAGCTTGAGCCAAGATGTGACTTGGTAAGATATAGCGCTTATATTCCTCCCCAATGATTTACTGAAGTGTACTATTCACGCTCAAGCTGTCAATATCTATTTTACTATTTTACTTTTTATTTGTAGACACACACACACACCATATATATACCAAGAACTACCACGTTCTTGCTACTGTTTTTGTCCTGTGTGATTCTAAATGTAAACTGAGGTATCAACCACACAGCTAAGTAATCCACCATTTGCATCTTGTATAGCAGTTTCCATCATATCTCATGAATAAAATTTGTACCTATTATTTTATCTTCTCATTATCATCCACATTTTTCAGGGAAGCTGCTGATTTTGCCTGGGGTTTTGTTAAGAAAGTCTTATAGGAAACAGGAACTCCTTATTGGTGACTTGATAGCACTCTTTTAATATATCACAGATATCCGGTGTGAGCTTCTTAGTGGGGTGAAGGGCAGCTGGAAGTGCATTAAACACCTCTGCTCTAGACATGAAAAAGCAGTGGTACTTTCCGAAGTGGCTCAACCCTCTCTACGAAAAGGACAGCATATCCCTAAAACCTAAACTGTAGGCAGCTAGTTCAGTAGAAGCAGAATAAGGCCTGGAAAAGATAAGTAGTTTAGTTTCTTGCAACAGATGAAAATCAGAAACCATCCAGTACTGGAACTGACTTACCGTCCACCTAGATCAGTATCCTATTTCCAACAGTGGCAACATGCAGATGCATACAGAGGCATAAGCATAGGGCAAGCATGTACAATACTCCTCTACCAGCTTTGCTAGCTTTCGACCTTTTTCAGCTAGACTTCTTAGCTGGATGAAGATTTCGCATATTTAGTGGCCCTCAATGCATATCTCTTTCACAAACATAGCCAGCCTTCTGATGACTGTCTGTGAACTTCTATTTTAGTCTTTTATGAGCTCCAACGTTTTAGGATTTCCCTACCCCACCACCACCTTGCCCATTTCCCTGTTCTTCAACCCTGAATTGCATCTACTGTATTATTTCACAGTCACTCAGTCTCATAAGGTGCTTCTAGAATTCCTCAGAGTGCACATTTGGATTAAAACTGACCATGAAGCAGTTTTCTGGAAGGCTATATAAGGGTGATGAGAGATGGAGTGGCTTGGGTCTCAGTCACTCTGCTAACAGAGTTAATATTTATCATGCAGATTATTTTACAGATAACTCCAAGAGCACAAGAGGCAAATTCATCCAAGTTGCTCTTTAAGAAGGAAGGGACAAGGCTTGAGGTCTTGGCTCATAGTTTAGCCAGTCAAATGAGTCAAGCCAGCTCCAAAATGTTTCGTCTGGCTGGAAACAATACCTATGGTTTGGAGGACTGGTGAATCTATCTACCAGTAATTGGAAAGATTTAATGGAGGGTACCAAGATTATATTCAGAGAAGAGACTGTCAGCTCTAAGAATGAGTTATAAACATCCCAGGTTTAAAGTTACCACGCCCACAAGCACACAGAGACAACTCTTTCCCCTCGGAAGAAAGGAAAAGCATTGGTGAAGACTAGTTACACACAAGAGATAGCAGAACAGTTCTGTGGTAAGACATTGGCTGTGTGGGGAACAGCAAATCACTCTGTTTTTACAATACGTGAAAAGATGGCACAAGGTAGAAGATCACAGCACTCAGACTAGCACTACCTGGTGCAACAAACGCATGGTGGAATAATGAGAAAGCAGAAGTAATGACAGAGACCAGTAAAACCTGTAGTAATCCAAGCCCAGAAAAGAAACCCAAGAAGCACCTCTCAAGCAGATGCCCAAAGAACTGCACGATACCACAGGAAGATGCAATATATCACTGTGATGAATTTGCACACAGCCTCAATACATGAACACTTATGGAGTCACCTTTTTTCTTCACGTGGACATTAGAAACCAAGAGCTTTTGCTTGGCTTCTGCCACACATGATGAACTAGAACTCAAACACAGCTCTCATGATGTCATTCTGGGACAGCCATTCTTTGAGACTAAGACAAAAGGTAGAGACAGGGAGTATGATTTCCTGTACTCTGTAGAAAGGGTAAGTGCATACTCCTCCAGAGTACAAGTAACATAGAGAAGATTTAGTCTTCCTCTAGACTTCTGGTTCTGAGTCAGAAGAAGGATCAAACTGTGGAATTCTTTTTGTGCAGCAAGTTGATGAGGGAATTCATGAACTTAGAAAGCTGCTATACAAGGGTGTTGCTGCTACTCTACTGCTATCAGCATCAGAAAATTACGCAGACTACTAAAAGTAGTTATAATAATATGGTCCTCACTTAAGCAGTAAAAACTACATTATGGCCACTTGAAAGGGAAGACCCACACTCCAAAACAACACAATTCTGGAAGAAAGTAGTAAGGCTGTATCCATGCAAGTTAAATCAGTCACTCCAAATAAATTCATAATTTACCCATGTATCTTTCAGAGAGATTATCTGAAAGGAAAGCCTTGGGACAAACCCCAAACTGGAGAGTAAAAAGGAATGGACGTGACTCAAATAACACTAGGAAGATTCTGCAGTACAGCATGCTCCATTCTCCATGATTGTTCCATTGGCATCCAGGAATAAAACCAATAACACCCCTTCAGATACTCACACCCAAAACATTCTAGCTCATCGTGTTGGACATCTCACAATGTAAGCAGTCACACAGACAGTCACTTGAAAGGCAATGCTAAACTTTTCTTGAAAATGCAAGGTAAAAGAGACTGCTTTTTCAGATGTTGGTTATAGGATTCCTTTTTTTTTTTTAAACTGGAATAATTTATCAGAAGATATGGGACAAGCATTATTAACAATATTAATTAAATATTAACCGACATCAATAAATATTACTTGAACTTGCAGTCATCAGCCAATGCAGCAAGGAGCTTCATATTGCTAGCTCACAGATGCAGGCAGCGCAAGAAGTAAGTATTGGTCTATTCTTCCAATCAGGAGAACAAGAACACACTTGAAAGCACCACGAACTGAATATCAGTTTTTTATATTCTTTGCCAGCTCCCGTAAAGAGTGGTTAAGTTTACAACTGGTCTCCGTTAGAAACTGGTTTCCCCCATTTACAAAAGATTACATCACTGACACAGACTGTGATCTGGGATTAGACAGGTTCATTTTAACCTATTGATGGTGAGTTGTTGCAGCAGTAATTCTGCCCAGTATCAAAGATTAACTGAAGTTTTGACATATGCTACACCCACTTTCTCAGGAATCAATGGGGGATGCTACTGTCTTTGGTATGAATGCAAAGACACCATAGCTTCAAGATGCTTCAAGCTGCCCCAATTTACCATTCACACCCTCCTTTGAGGGGAAAGGCCAAGTGTAAAGAGCTGTCTTGGGAGCAGAATACAGGCAAAAGGTTATCATTTCCCACTCCTAAATCACCACTTGTTCCTGGGGAGTTTGGTAGCAAACCTGGTAGTACACCAACTTATGCATGGTAGTTTGAGGAAGAGGGAAGTATGCAAGTAATAAAATTGATTAAATATCAGATCACAGTTTTAAATCCATTTTAGTGTGTCTTTGTTCTCTAGCATTTCCAGAGAAGCATTTTATGATCACCGATTTCCAATTAGATATGTTATCCATAATGTCATAGGGGAACGGAGACACAAAACAATAAAGCTTTTTTCTGAAAGGTTACATTCAAACTGTCTTACATATTTACAAATCCATATGGCTTCGTAAATAACTGTAGCGTATGCAGTTCCAGAAAAACATATAAACTGCACACACTGCAAACCTTGTATAAACACTATAGATTTGTCCACGCTGCCAAAGATCTGCAATAAGCTTTTGTTTACAACAGCAAAGAACTGTCCAATGCTTTTATTATTTTGCCTGCTACTCTGAAGCACTTAGCAATTTTTCCACTCAGCATGTTAATTATGGAAGATGCTTTTTGTATTACATGATTTATTTAAAGCCTGTTCAATCTCAGTTTATGAAATCCAGATTGTGAAGCATCACATAGCAATTTATTCTTCTCCTTAGCATCTTTGGTCACTAACAGCAATTTTACAGTACACTATGCCAAATAAATATACTTTAATACCTTAATCAAGCATTTAGGAAGCTGCTTACAAAGACTCAATGCACAGTAGCATCTCTGCAGTTAAAGGTCAAATACAATTTCCATTTAGACCTCTGTCTTAGCACGCACAGAACCAAGACCATACAGGTATATGCTAGGGTTAAAATCTGGATTCTAGCTTTTTTTTTTTTTTTAACTAATTATTTTTCCCAACTTTGAAAAGATTTGATTTGGCCATGCTTATACATTTCCCCCCCTGCTTTAAACAACAAAAACACATTTTTAGTGTTTTCAGATGTTGAGATCTTTTATACTAGCTAAAGACACTAATTTGAGTAGAATGAACCAGCCATCAGCCAAAGTCCAGTCTTTTGAAGATAATACAGCTACGTGACAATTTCTGGCAGTTGGCCGTGGAAAAGTCAGGATCAGTTGGTGTCTTACATCCTGCCTCATTTTTCACATAAATGCATGACATACATCTGGCTGAAATTTCAGTTCATCTTTTAGGCCCACCAGTATGCCTTTTTATTCTTGATCCTCTTCGCATACGAAATTTCATAATAATTTTATCTTAAAATCATACACTTGTGTTAACAGCAAAGCATACAGCTGAAATGCTAAAATCCAAAATAAATTGTGCCAGTATAGCACTGTGTTTGTATGGGCATATGCACACTACTTCCAACCACAGAAAACAAAACCAGAAAGAGGATCAAAGTCAGACCTTTTTCAGTTAACTATTATGAAAAACACACAGAAGGGAACTAGAAAAAAAGAACTAAATTTTCTGAAACCTACCATACACCAACAGGCACAAGTGTTGTTCTAAAATTGTCACCCTGCTTCTGGCAAGGGGGGCAGACTATCAAAATTTACAACTGGCACTTTCGAGTTTCATCAGAACATTTCCATAGCTTCTTAAACTCTTATTGAACATATGCACATATCTGCCCTGCAAAGTCTATCATTCAACATCAATTAGTAGGATTTTTTGGAAAGCAGCACTTCAGAGCCAAAGGCAAGGCAATAGCTAGAGAAGCCTGGGAGAAGCTAACAAGCCAGGAGGAGCCATACTGAAGTCGTTCTAGCACCTCAGACATACAAGTCACATTGACACGTAGGCTCTACAAGCTTTATTAGTTTCTCCACTTCAGTATTACACTGCACAAGAGCACTGCTGGTTTGTCTAAGGCTCAACAACAGTACAACACATAGAAGGTAGTAAGCTATATGCACGGATTATAACTATTAATGTTGTCTCTTAACTGCTTGACTTTTTATGGTCAGCTACCTCACCACTAATCTTTGTGTTTTGGAATAAAACTATATAAACTTATTGGAATAAAGCCACTGGAAACATTTCTGGTTTTCCACTATGGTACCACTGGATCTTCTCAAGAATTCTGAATCTTAGGACTCAGCAGAACAACTTATACTAAAACCAGTGAATTTTGCTAAGAGGCAATGGTCAAAATTAATGCGTATTTGGAAAGCTGAGTAAAAATATGCCAAAGTAAGAAGTTGCTTCTACCTTCCACATCATTTCTCACCTTTGTGCTGTCATTTTAACATAACTTGCATTACGTGCTTCCTTCAACTGATATTGCCAGACTTTATTAAGCTAATATACAATTTTGCATTATTCAGATATAGGGCAGAATATTGCCCTTTAGATGCTTCATTGATATTGTGAGCATTAATATCCCACCAAAAAAAACCAAAAACAAACAAACAAAAAACCCAAAAAACCCAGAGTAAAATCCAAATAACTAGAGAGTCATTATCATGGTGGTTTTGGCAGCAGTGGCTAACAGTTTTACAGACATTTTATTTAAAATTTACTTAGACTGTTATGCAGGACATTTCAAAGGAAATTCTGCTAATTTACTCAGTTAATAATGATGGATTTGCTTCAATATCTAGACAAGTGAAAATGTATTGAGCTAAAATAATACTCACCTAAGGTTATGCCCTTGGAATGATTACCATAGGGCAGGGAGTGGAACAATATATTTCCACTGTTACTTTGAATGAAAGACCTTTATGTATGGTATTTTGCCAGGAATAGAAATTACTCCTGTTTTTTAAAGTCCGACCCAATGCAGCTGCTTTGTTTAAAAAGAAGTTAATGATTACTTTTGCATCCACTTCAATAGATCAAAAAAGAACATTATTCCAAAATCGAAGCAATATAAGCAATTTTTATTTGTTATTTGAAATAAATTAAATGGAAAAAAGCCAGGTTTTTTTCAAATCAACCATCATACTTTCTTCATTAACATTTTGCAATGTTTGACAATAAAATAGGTTTATTATTACCTAAAATGTTGCAATTTAGCCTTTATAAGTTACACCAAACTTTCCACAGTTCATTCTCCAAAGCCTACTGACTCATAGCAAAAAAATTAGATTTATAGTTTTGTCCTAAAAATGATTTAAGCTAAAATACCAAAAAGTTGCAAGTTTCCAGGCTTCCCTTTCATACTACATTCATTTAGGAAATATTTTTATGACAGGCAATCCTAAAAGAAAAGCAGAGATGCAGTATATTTAACAGGCCAAGTTAAGAGTTTGCACAGGAAAAAAAAAAAAAAAGTAAGACTTTCAAACATCACATACTTAAACAGACACTATTAAAGGTATCACATTTCCTAACTTCTGGTTTCAGAAAATACATTATTTTCATTTGCTAACAGAGCAGGCTTTACAGAAAAACAACACATTAAGATGAGTATCATTTCTGGTTACTAATAGCTAGCCCTTCTCCCAGATTTTTTTCAAAACTCATTTCATAGTTTAACTAAATCTATCTAAATAGAGATATGAGAAAGATTTTTATATATTTTTATATATATATATATATATATAAAAATACACACACACACATATATAAAATGAGCTTAAAACTAGGACATGGTAGTTAGGACACTGACTCTCAAAAATGAGTTATAATGTGAATAAACTTTTCTACAGTGTCAGGCTATGCTTAATTTTGGAAAATTATCTGGTTATTATTTTTACTGCCCAAGAAATGTGAATTAAGTCAGCTATGGCAAACTCTTGTCCTGAAAGTGCTTTCTAATTGAATATAGGTACCAGGAACTGAAAAAATGGGTTATAATCAGAATTTAAAACTCATCTCTCTTATTGCCATAAATGGAGCTTTCTAATTCAAGACAAAAATCTTGAGTAAATTCATTTAAAAAGTTCAACACACTAGTTAAACAACTTAAATGCAAATCTAATCCTGAGATCATCTGAAACGGTTTTAGTACAGCACATGCTCAATACTCCAGACTTCTCTTAACAATTGCTAGCAGGAACTTAAGTCTCAAAAGCTGCTTTAGAAAATATCAATTAGAAAATACCAAGTCCTACAACAAATGCCTTGCAGATAACTGAGTTAACAATCAAGCATAAAAAAACCTGCTTCTCCATTTAACAAACAGACATTCCAAACCAGCATGCGATTTTTTTCTAGTCAGCTACCTCTAACAAAGAATAATTCCCAGAAGTATTTCAGTATTACAGAGATTTTGTTCTGCTCCCATCATAAGCAGACAAAATTAACCTAGCTTCACGATAATGCTAAATGCACCCAACTAAGAGTAGCACCTGGATATAGCATTACTTTTGTACTTTTTGATATTTAATTTTATAGTCTTGCAGGGCCAGTAGTTTTCTATAAATCAGATTCTGTATTAAAAGACCTCTTATATTCACCTTTTTAAAAAAATAAATGTAATTGCTATCAAAAGCAGCAGAAATCTACAGTCTTTTCTCCACTAAGTCTAGCATGATACCCCAGAATCCACTAGTATTAGTGGCATTATGCAACTTTAAAGGTAACGAAGCTAATCAGAAAATTAAGTCTAAAGGCAGTTTTAGAAATACCATGGTTCTCAAAGGAGACAACTGCAACTTCCATTAGCATAGAATTTTATATATATATATATAAAAAATACAAATATATATACACACAATATATAGTAATATGAAATTATTATAAACAAATCTTTATTCACCTACATATCAATTTTAAGAGTTGCCCAGATAATGTCCTTTTGATAATGTTGATAAGATTCTGGTGTCACTGACAGTTCTGTTTTCTTGGCAAGCAGTTGTACATTTTATTTCAAGTATTAGCTATCATGCAATATAAATTCAACTGTATTTAAGAGCATACTTTAATTTAGGCAGGTACCCATCTGTCTCTTTCTTAAAGGAAATTGATTTTTTAATCATGAAATATCATGAATGACCATTAACAGTGAGGTAGAAAAACTGTAGATTTTCCATAGGTATATAAACAGAGATACTTACAGCCGTTCAAGTTGTTTTAGATCTTGAAATGCTCCACGTTCTATCACACTAATCTGATTTTCTTCCAAGTGTCTGCAATTCCAAAAATACCAGTTAATTTTTAGACAAAAAAAATAAAAGACCTTCCCCACTTCTCTTCACACATGCTACAAAATTGCTTTTCACAGAAGTACCAGTAACAGTTATAATTAGAGATTATTAAAAAAAATCTGGACAGAACAACACTGTTTCTCTTGGTCACTAACACGAAAGAGATTCAAAAATTGCCTCCTGACTGCCAGATTTGGTAAACATTTTTGTTCCTAAACTTTTATAACCATAACCAATATGCTCAGAAAGGTGTTGGTCTAGGGGCCGATTGTTACATCCTTAGTATAAAACTCAGTTTATGTAATGTAACTGAGACAACTGACTCCTATAGCCCATAGCAGGAACCCACTCAATTTCAACATATTTTTTTGTCCAGCCTTTATGTTCTGCAAAGATTTCAGGCTTGCCCCAGAGTAAACCTTTTGTAAGTAATCCAAAGTGGTTCCATCCCTCCAGAAATCCAGCCATGGCAGCTATGTGTGACAACTGTATACAGTCCCGCAGTACAACAGGATGCAAAAACGTAAGGGAAAACTCCCAGGTTTCCCCTGTGTCTGACCCTGCTTTTCTTCAGCCCCTGAGGCTGAGACAAGGATAAGTTATAAGCAACGGAGACTGACTTTCTTTGATTTACACTGTGCAGGAAACAACTATTCATTTACACAGCAGAAATGCTCGTTATAGGTAAAGTGGAAGCCAAGGAATAGTCCACTATACCAGTAGTCCCACTCAAGCCAACCTTTTTCTCCTCTCAGTGCTGCCTTCCAGCACACACCTATTTTCTGCTTCTTTAAGAGCACTCAGATGCATAGGCTAAATCTCTAGGTTCTCTGAACATTTTATGTAGCTTTAGCTAACACACAGAAAGGACGAACTTAACATACAGTAAGTCTGGGCTCAGCCAAGACTAACTAGTGAAAAAGCACTATTCTTGCCTGTTCTCAACAGCCACTCCTCTGCACTCAATCCTATGAAGATGCTCAGAGCTGTTCAACTGGATAGCAGTTGAGGACAGACAGCAAGAGGAGTATTCCACAGCTAAGACCACATATGAGGATCAAAAAATAAAATTAAAAAAACCCAAGCATGTGAATCAGAAAGGCATGTTCCTAAAAGGGGGAGGGGGAAGGGGAACTGCATGAGGAAAGGGAAAAAAGGATGAAGTTATAAGGGATAAAAGGAAAAGGTGCACAAAGGAATATTTTGCATGTATGTTGCCAGTTTGAGACTGGAAGCTTTTTTCCTGTTGTACTGTTCTACCAGTTTCTGGATTGCTCGTTTGTTGTCCTTATTCTGATGTCTGAAAACAGGAGTAGACTACCTTTCTAGGAATTCTGGGACAGGTTTCATATTTCTGTGCTTCCCACTATACCCCCATCACACATGGAGAAAAAAAAAAGAAGAAAAAATAGAGTGTCAGTAATGTAGAATAACCAGAATTATAAAGAGACCATAAGAGAAAGCAAAGACAAAATAAGAAAAATCTGAAGGACTTCTAGAGACCAAAAGTGCACAAAGTAAAAGCTGCACAAAGTAAAATAAGAAAAACCACAAACACATACCATATATGACAGGAATATGGAGAACAGGGAAATATGCAACAGTGAACAAAAATGGGTATGTTAGCAGACAGTGAAATGGCATGTCTTGGGTTTCAGATGGTCTTACATTGGAAGAAAAAGCCAATTAAAAAAAATATTTTTAATAGGTATATTCTGGTTTTATTCCTAATGACTTCTGTGGCAAACACCACACTACTCAAAGGCTGAACAAACATGTTACATAAACCTGTAGCGAACACAGAACAAAAAATGAGTGTAAAGATGGCAGTTGTGTATTTTTCTTATCATTAAGGGCATTCAGTATAAATTACTGCAGCGGCATTAGGCAATGTCTGACGCTATAAAAAAAACCAACCAAACCAAAACAACTACTGACATTAATGATAGTTTAGTACATGTATTTTAATAGACTTCCAAAATGGTATTGACAGTTGGGATGGGAACCAAGGAAATCTAAACGACTCCACAACTAGAGACGAGAGAAACACTATAGGAACGAGAAGTCTTCCAATAGATTTGAAATGTCTTCTTAGTATATGACAACTTGTTCAAAGGTGTTACGGTAGCAGGAGAAAAGACTTGCCTTTTCATTGGCAAGCCTAAATTAATTCATTGATTGAATTATCACTAAATAACTGTAACAGTTCAACAGTTGCAGTTTTAAGGACTTATTTTAGAAAATACTCAAAGGAAAACTTCAACTGTAGAGGGCAATCTTAAGAATTACAGAAAGGAATTTTCAGGGGGTGCTGGTGAGATTACTTGTGTGTTTTGTAACTTCTGATAGCTGTTTGTTTCAGAAGAAAGGGCCAGAGTGGTAAAACCAACCTGCCTCTGTCAGTGCTGGGATCAACTCAAGATTAGGTTTTTGTCTTGGTCACTAAAACTTGGAATTAAGCGCAACAGTTCAGCAAAATATTGCTAGTGAACTAGATGGCACACACACAAAAGAATGTAGTAACTATTACATAAATGGCACTGATAAACAGAACTAGATATCAATTTTTTTTTGGTAAAAGAAAAAACAGAATTTGAATGTTACCCATTGGTTACTGTTAACATAAACACACACCTTTCAGGTTTCAGAAGCATTTTCAATAAAAAAATCTCAGCCACAGCTTTTAAACATACAGATCTACACACATGCATATATGATCTCCCCAATAACATAGCAATGTTTCCCACTGCGAAACTTGCAAATTTGCATCACTACAGTAGCACTCAGTGCCCAAATACAAGCCCAATGAAGTCAGAAACCAACAGTTAAATGAGAGCTCCAGAAACACTAAGAACCGAAGAGCTTAGTCTCAACTAATTCGTTACATTACATTCAAAACTATTTTCTCTCATTGGCCTTTTTTCCCCCTCATACATGCCCAAATATTTAAAGCTATATATTTGATTTCACGTATAAAAATAATGCAATGAATCTCATTTCCACAAAGCAAATACCAGATCCCCACAACATTTCTGGCAGAGGCATCAATATCTATGTCTGCTTCTATGTTGATGTGAAGGGGATCTAAATTACTTGATGTAATTCAGAAAACCTGTTAGAGAAATTTCTAGGGAAAAAAATTAATTTACTTGAAATAGAAAGAACCTCCACCTTTTCCTGAAAGGACTGAAACAGCTTCAAAATCTATTTCTTCTTCTTTTAACCCAAGATTATTCTCTAAAAAAAAAAAAAAAGGACTACATATAACTACAATATGTATCTATGATAGTCCTAATTTGCATCACTAAATTAGTGGTGCCGTCTGAGGTTCATAGAAGAGAAAATAGGAAATCAGGAATGACAAATTGTGTAGACTGATGTTTCCCCTTTTGATGTTCAAGGCCCATTTAGAAGTACAGTTAAGCTCTTGACTGATACTTTTAGATCAATAGACAGCACTACCTAAAATTTTTGTATTTATTACTTCATATTAGACTAAAAAAATTCACAGATTTCCTTGTGTACAACTTCTACAGCTATCAACTATCCTTAATAAAGTTCTGCTTAATCTTCTGCAAAAGTGCTATTAATGGGACTGTACCTTAAAGTGACCAAAATCTGAAAGCTCTGTTTGCTAGTGTTTCAGTATAATTGATTTATGAATAAGTGATTGTAAAGTGGACCAAAATTTTTACCACAGTATTTATTAAAAGCCAGTGAGAAACACAAACAACTAAATCACTCTGAAACTACATTCAGACTTTAGTATGGAACTAAAATGTACTGTTTCACATCACAAACTGTTCCAGGTGCCTGGTTTAAAAGAACACTAATAACTGAATAATATGCAGAAATTACTACCATTTGATCTCTAGAATTATGGACATTCTTAGTACTCGCACTTTAAAATAGTCTTGTAAAGAAAGACAAGTTTTGTGTTATACTCACAAGACACGGAGATTCTTCAGTCCTGTGAAGTCCATCTTCGTGATTCTTGTGATATTGTTTTTTTCTAGATCACTGCAGGAGAAAAAGAAACCAGCATTCAGGCACTATAACTGATGTCCAAAATTCCGTTAGCAGAAAGTATCTCCATCAGTGGAGCATCTATCAGCTGCTCAAATTGTACAAACTAATTTTTCCACTAAAATCTCAAAAAGCAAGTCATCAATCTTGATGCACTTTGCCTCCTCCTCTGAGTATGTTGCTCTCATACACGAAGTTTCTTCTACTTTTATTTCTAGTATTGGTGCTCACTATATGCTGCTTTCTCCCTCAAGACTACAATCTTGTAAGAGGCTAAATATATTCAAGACTCAATTGGTATAATACAGCTGAAACAGAGTACCCTGCCCCAAAATGAAGATCATACTGTGGGGTTATTCTAAAGCCAAGTGAGTCTAGCCTGCCACAGAAACTTAGGCGACACAGAGCTTGAGGGGAGAACAACTTACTTTAGTGACTCCTAAGTGTGGGCCTACCCAAATGATTGAAAGATTCACAAAATTACAGTAGAGCTTATGTTTTTTTTCAAGCATCCTAATTGGGCAGACTCCTGATCCCAGCTTTTTGGAAATGCTGGTTTTCAGAAGATACTGTTAATCACACTGACCTGTTTCCCATGTGTGTTCACCCTTTGCCAGTTCCTACATTCTGTCTTTAAACTCTCAATTTTCTAACACCTTTGTTATGCGTCGACACGTTTTCCTCTTGTCGTCACATACCAAGTATTATGCTCTATATTCACAATTAATAGCTAACTGGCTTCTTTTCCGTGACAGGGAAAACCCACTGTAACCAGACCTTGAGCTACCCACTATTCTGCAGCTCCTCTTTGGAGTGAGCACACCAAAAATACCTAAGAATTTCATGTCTAAACTTATATCTTAATAGAATAGACATCAAAATAAATCATTCTAGTTTGAGACAAATTCTATTTAATTCAAACTAGAGACAAATTAAAAAGAAAGGAATTCATAAACTAATCCTTCTTGCAAGACTGATCCTATACTTAAGTATAGCTCTCAGTACACTAACTTTGGTGCCTTTAGAGTCACAACAAATGAAGAATAACGCCTTTTGTTTCCCAACGTAAAGAGTCTTTCTCTCATTTCATTTCAAAATAGTACACCAAATACCTGCTGGTGCTATAGGTCCTGTGTTGGCTGTTTTCTCTCCTCTAGGCACCCTAAGTACTTGCTAGGCAACCCTAAAGTTCTTCCAGTGGAGCATGTCCCATTGTTTGGGGTTTGTTTGGGTTTTTTCCATCCAGATTGTTCTACCTTACCTAGTGCTAACCTACAGGGACAAGACAAACAGCTACTCTTTCTTCCTGGTCTACAGCCATTCTTATTTTAACATAATAAGCAATATACAGCAAACTTCGAATTAATAAAAACAGATATACTCTCCATCATGTCACCACAAATTTGTTCTGTGTGTCAGTTTCATAGATAGGAGAAGCCTTTTATGAAAAATAAATTTTCTAATATTGGAGTAAACTTTTTTCTTCCGAGTCATATTTTATGTCTACCAAAAGCTGCTAAATATCAAAAATACAAGCCTTTGGGGTAACAGTTTTCATGCCAAAAAAGCATTCAGTATTTTTTCTAAAGATCATGAGATTGTAAACAACACATTCTGACAAATTTTGTTGTCTACTGCCAACGAATGAAAACAATCTCATATGAAAAACTAGCCATGAGGCTAGACATTCATTTTCTGAAAGAGAATACAAGATCACAAATCCACAGCAGGAAGTAGAGGCTTTTCCTATGCATTAATATGCACCGGGATATACCTCCCTTGTATTTAGAAGGTTCCATTTCTAGTAAAAATCAATGACAAAAAGCAAGATTACAGCATAATTTTTAAGTACATTTGGCAATCATCTGACACCTGCACAAACCTTGACCCTGAAATAATTTCTGAAAATCAGATGGGTGTTCCTAAGTGCTGTTTCAAGTTGATTATTTCTCTAGGTACAAAATGGAATTCAAGGAAGGGGTAGAAGTCATAACTTCCAGGAATGCCTCAACTATCATGTTTGTATTCTGAAAAATGCTGCATAGATGGCTGTCTAGGATGGCTTCTAAGTGCCTAGCAAATAATACTGCAAACAAAATGAGAAAGCTCTTGAAGTGTTGAGAACAGTTTAATAATTTGTAATCATTCATATATCATCCTACAGGGCGGGAAGTGCTCCTGGCTGGCACAGTTTCCAGTAATTTTCTATCATACATGCAGTTCCATACAAGCCTTCCAGTATGGTTGTTACTTAAGCCGCTCTTTTTTCACTTCACATGAGATCCTATTAGTAGGATAGAACTACTACTAAGAAATATGTGAATGTTCAAGCATAAATGATTGTTTCCTTCTTCGAAGGCATTAAATGAAAAGCAATTGTCTTGGTAACAAATTTAATTTTTCTAGTGTGAACCACATTGTCAAATAAAGGCAGTTACATATTTTGAAGTTTAAGCTTGTTAAAAGGTACATTTTCAATATTCAGAGAAGAAACAGGACTGATTTTTTTAGTATATCTACTAACTTCCCCAAATACTTCTAACCATGAAAAAATAAAGAGGTTTTTCCTGATATGAATACTATCCTCCACTTATCAAAAATGTAAATATTTATATGAGTACAGGTAATTGTACCCATTCGTCTGAGGAAAGAACTCTTCATATTCCTAAATGTACATAATTGTTTTCTCATGTGTTCCCTAAATCTCAGATGCAAACCGATATGGAATTAAGCTCCTTTTAATGTCATTTTACCATGCTGGTGCATTCACTTAGTGGAATTGAAAAGAAAAAAAAAAAAACAAACAAACAACAAAAAACACACACACAACACACCACAAAACCAAAAACCAAACAACAAAAACACCCCCACAAAACAAAAACAAACAAACAAAAAACCAACCACAAAGAACTAAATTCAATACAGTACGAGGGTAGTCTGATACTTCGACTACTGATACACTTCATAACCGAGGGTAGTCTGATACTTAGAAGTCCACAATGGCGATGATTAAGCTCACAGTTCATACTGACAAAGACCTCAGCATATATGTTTACAAGATTTGTGCCAGGGACAAACCAGCTACAGTTTAAGACCTTTTCCACAGCAACTTAATTTGCCATAGACAACAGGAAGAAAGAATAGATTAAGGGCTCTTTAAAAATACCCAAACCATAAAATTCAGATCAATAATTCTACACGTTGTCCATAATGAGAACTTTATACTGAATTCTGCCATTAAAAATAGAAGCCATATAGGCATAGAATACATAATATTTTTTGCATGTCTTTCAAGCATTAACATCAATCTTGTAGTGAATCCTTCTAAGGTACAAGCAAGACATTAACAGGATTGAAGCAGGAAGTGAAATACACTAGAGTGCAGAAATAAGTGTTTTATAATATTGAAATCTATTTCTGATGGTTATTGATAAATGTCAAAATAATACTAATAAAATTCTTAAGTCATAAAATGGTTTAAAAACAGATAGAATAAAGTTTTAAGAGTTAGTTTATGCATCTTAGCACAGGACATACTTAAATAATAGAAGAAACATGTTCTCCTGTGAGGAAATCATTTTCTTTAGCACAGATGGGAACTAAGGATAATGATAAGGAGATGGGGGGGGGGGGGGGGAAATCCCTACATTTCAGCTATATGAACAAGAACGACAGTATCCTTGCTTTACTTATGTCAACTATATTTAAAAAAGGTCCATTAAAGAAAAAACCCACAAAACAATTACAGGGAACTTTCATTGCATGTTCCAGCGGTTCTCTTCCATTTGTGTTTATCCTGTTGATTGAATCGTGCTTTTCTCCAGGAATACCTTTGAATCACTGCCTACATTTTTCAGATTTTCCAGCTTAATTTCCTCTTCTGTTCTCAGTTCAGTTCTTCCACCCTGGTGCATCATTAACTACTCACTGGTGCGCCAGGGTGACCTGGTTGCAAGAAGCATTGGAAAGAATTAAGTCTGGAGTAAGCAACACATAAATAGCGTGTTTTACTTGCATGATGTTTCCCATCTACTTTTCATATAATTCCTTCAGAAGCTTTCTCTTGCCTGTATCTCAGAAAAGTCTAGCAAAGCACAGCATTAAGCTGGTCAGAATTCTCCAAGGCAGATAGGAGTCAGCTAAGGGCAACACAGTGTCATTGGCCCTGCTTTTTGTCCATTTTGATAAGACTTAATTCTCAGCATAGCTTTACTCAGCTTGAACAGGTGTATGCAAAACGGCATTCCTGTCATATACACAGCAATCTCTTCACCACCCCTCTCACCCAGTCTGGGAGACCAATCCCACATATCAGCTCTATTCCTCTCTACTTTCAGCCCCAAGAACACTCTTGCTATTCAACATTCTTCTCTTCATAAAATCTGCAGTTCCCTATTCTGAAAAAGACTTTAACATTCCTTGATCAATACATACCTTGAGATTGCTTTTTCCTCTACTCCTGCAGATTGGCACAGCCTATATTGTATACATAATATCAATAATCCTATTAATCCCTTCTGAAGGTTAGTATCTAAACCAAAGGTTTCAATTTCTGTAAGTAAAATTACTTGGACAATGCTCTAAGTTTAAGACAACCGTTCTTCATGAAGTTCACTTTCTTTAAACCATTTAGCATTTAATTGATAACTGTCACTTCTGTTTTAAAAAGCAGTATTTACCTTCTGAACATTTGCCTGTTCCAGCATGCTCTCCCTTAAGGCTTATCTGCCATTTGAAGAAAAACAGACTAAAACCTCGATGAACCACTATGTAACACTTCCTCCTCCTGTTCACAGAAGGTCTAACACTGCTGCAAAGAAGCAGATTGCCACAGGTTACCCCATTAATCAATTAAACTTTGTGACTGTGAAGTTACTGAACTAATGCAGACATTAGTGGTTTACAGCTGGTATTTGTGGGCAACATAATATTTTATGTTTCCTTTATAAAGTTTGGGAGCTGATTATGGGCTCACTAGTGGGTTTCAGCTACAAAAAGCTAAACTTTAACATCTAATCTTGGTTGGCTTTCAAAGACATCAGCATTCATAAGAACCGTTGGAAGCAAACACAGCTTTGCAAAGAAATCATTTGGGTCAAAGACATGGCGAAAATTGTACTGTAAAGGTGAATTTAATTTATATTTAACTTCAACAAATACCTATGTGCAGATACATTCATTCTACATAAAATTCTTATTGTGCAGAATTCCTACATTTTGCACAGTATGTGGGGCAAAAGATCTTACTCAACACATCTATCTCACCCCACACATACTGTCCCATAATTTAAGAACATCTAAGAAAACTCCATTAAGGAATACAGATCTCTTCTGGTGTGTCAGCAGCAAAGTTGATACCACTCACTCAAAAAGAAACTGAAACTGTCATCTATACCAGCTTTAGTAAAGCTTTTGGTATTAGGTCTCTCTTGTCAATCTATTTTTCTTTTTAGCATAAAACATGTTAAGGACAATGCAGGTGTAGTGGCAGTTTAAGAAAACAGACATGGACAGAAATATTTCAGTGGGAATAAAAACATGAATTGGACTAGAATGGTACAAGATGTCATGAAAGTGAGTTCAGGTGAACTATTAAAGGGAGCTTTACTCATGAACATGTCCTGCTATGTTCTAGTAACAATTTAATTCAATACATATTTTGTAGATGTTGAAGATTAAGTCATACAATGTACACACTTATTACAAACAGGGATGTTTGGGGCAACTGGAGCAAATCCTGCTTCATAGCAAGAATTCCTCTGAATTGCTTCATCTTTCGTTCTTCTCTAAAGACAATCTAGTGAACTTAAGACAGACTTTTAAATGCTTTAAAGCATCTCCAACATTCTCTGGAGCATGCCATTATGCAGCTTCAAACAGCGCTAGGCATGCACAGGTATCCTCTGTTCCTTTACTTAAATTTCAGTTGATAATTATTCTGCTTAGCCATTCAACTCCTCCAAAACATCCAGACATTGTTCTTCTCGATCCCCACCCTCTTCCTTGGACTGTATAAAGTTTATGACTTGAGAAGTAAATCCACTTGCTACTTAGCACTACATGCTTCTGTCTTCTAGACTCACATACCTTGGCAAATACACACTCATTTTAGACAGCTCTGAGCCTATACTTCTTTAATATACAAGGTCAGAATTGAGTTTGACAATACATCACCACCACAATAAACTTTACAACTCTTACAAGAGAGGCAATAAAAAAGGCAATCAAATGCTGAAGTCTTGCAACAATCTTTAAATCAATAATTCAATACTCACATATAAACAAAAAAACCTTATACAAAATTCAAATCCTTTTATATACAAGGATGCAAAAATTCAAAACAACACTACTAGATTGTAGCAAGTTCCTATTACTCAGATGTCATTTTGCTACCTGCTGAACCCCCTATGCACTGTAGTCTCCAAGATAATCCAAAGTTTCAGCCCTCATCATACTTAGTCTTGAACATAGCCAGGTGAATCCCTAACTTAATTCCTCAACTCTTCCAAGACTATAGTTTTTTTTAAATCAGCTACCCATTTTGGAGCTAGCTCTGGTTGCCTAGTTACGCTTTTCTAGGCACATAGAAGCCAAAGTCAAAAGCCTCACTAAAGCATAAAAAACAGTTAGTTCTCAGTACAACTCCCTAATGGTTTTGTTTGGTTTTTAAGCCTGTGAGGTATGGGCACTGTACAAGTTCACAGGCACACAAAAGATTCTCAGCCTGATGGTCTTACTGCAAGTGATGTATTTGTTTTAACACAAGCTTCTACGTAATATATTTTTTTAACTTACAATTTTTTCTCATCTGGAAAACCACCAGAATCCAGGCCTAAATCTTTTGGTCAGAAAAGAAGTTGCTTAAGTTTAGTTCTCTTTCTAGAAGAAACACAATTATTTCTTTTGGTTAAAGCCATTCACTGTCAATAAATGTTCTAGAGCAACAAAGTTTTCCTCCCTTTCAGAGGACTCTCAGGTGCCAATCTGGCAAACACAGTGGCATTCCTAACAAGAAAACTGAAGATCACCTCTGATGTCCAATAATTTTATGGCAGTAGCTGATTTTGCATCTCAGTGACAAACACAAGTCCTCAATGGGCTGTATTTAGGAAAATATTTATTAATCCATTTGTCTTTAACCTAGGAAGACGTTACATGAAATGAAAATACATAAAGTGAAAATAACCTGCTATCTAAGGAGAAGGGAATCTAGAGCACCAATTGCAACTTCATTCAAGTCCTCAGATGTTTGTTCATTTATATTAATAAACAAAGAATTCAACACAAGCAGTAGAGAAACTGCATACTGTATTTAAGAAAAATTAACTGCCACACACTTCAAAAGACAGCTCTTACCCAAGTTACACAGCACTAGGGTTCTTTCCTGTCCAACTGCTTCATAAGTAAGGTAAGTATGTATTTCTAGTCATAGAACCTCAAACACAAAATTTAGTTTCTGTTCCTGCTAAGTTTTCAGAGTGGCTACCACATACCAGCTCAAAGCTATACACGTTTGTGTCACATGTGGGACAAGCAAATCAGCATAAAACCCAATACTCTGAAAAGAATCTTGATTAAACCAACACCCCATGTAATCTACAAGGAAGATGCATTTCTCTTCATCTCATTTTTTGGTATTTCCCAACAAGGGATCCATAACATTAGACTCACACAGAACAATGCACTTAGGAATTAATAAAAATCTCTCTTGTCCCCTAAGAGCCAAACAGGTCAGGATCCAACACACCATCTATAACTCACATCAAAACAAACCTCAGCTAGGACAATTCATGGAACTTCCAAAAGTTTATGAAGAACAGAAGAAAAATAAATTTCCTCACAAATTTAAGAGCAACTGAGGGTATAGCACACATTCTTTGTTATGATTAATTTGTAATACATTCCAAAGGATTTATTTTACATGATAAATCAACTTGGCAGTAACATTCAAAATGTGGGAGCTCAACTGTTATCACTTGAATTTTAATCCAGATTCCTGAATCTAAACAGTTACTGGTATTTTTCATTAGCCCAATTCCTCCAAATAACTCAAGCAGCACATGTTCTTGGGAAACAAGGCTTTTATTGTTTTGCCATTACACTGGTAAAGGACTTTGTCGATCCAAGCCACCTGCTAGAATGACAGCTGAGTCATCCCTTTAAAATTTTCCTGTTTGATTTGTTTTCCCAACCCCCAATCACAATGCAAGGTAACTATGAACACAAACACATACCTGAACTGGAGGAAACATGCATTTTCACAGGTAAGTTAGCCGTTCATTTGGCTACCTACTGCACCCTAGAAGATTAAAGCGACAAGGAGTACCTTCTTGATTTTTATGAAAGCTACCTGCAGGGTTGGAGGCAAAAACATTGTTCACTAAAGCCCTCCTCTCTTTACGAGTACTTTTGTTCTTATAAGTTTGGGAACATGCTAACAACCATACCCATCAAAAAGGAGAAAAATCCACTCCCATGTGCAAATGTATCCATAGAGTAGCTTTTGGCTACCCTTTGCAGTCTTTACACACCCAGTATCTGTTTAGTTATTTTAACCATTTTCCAGGATTTCTGCTATGGAGTTAATTTGTCTTTAATGGGTATGGACTGCCACTAGCCTCTTAACCTTAAATGCCTATAATTCCTTATAGAAAGTGCTGGCAATTCTCCTATGCCTTCAATCCAAGAACTTCAGAGTTCCTATGATAAACTAATCAGTTACAACACTACTCTAAAACCCTCTGGCAGCACAATCTGCATATCTTCAGATTTAACATATTTCCATCTCAACTTTTGCAATGCAGGAAATAAAGTCCTGGGACTGGATTTTATGAAATACACAAATTCCATTAGTTTCCAAATCACTTGGGCAAGTATGAACATCACTTGTAAAGAAAAAGACAAAAAAACTTCAAAATCATGTTCAGCTGAAGTAATTTCATTAGAAAAAAAAAGATGGTACATTCCATCTCTACAGAATACTTCTTTTTTTAAGTTATTTTTTCTTCTTAAAAGAGTTGACTTTGTAAAGAAGCATGAGAATTTTTTTTTTTCTTTATACACTGACTTCTAGGAAGACTGGCACTCTCTAAACATTTCACATAATATAGTTCAATAGAAAAAAAAAAAAACTTAAGGTGCTCCACCTAGGAGAAAATAAGCCCATGCAACAGTTACGGGTGGGGCACTGACTGACAAGGGAGTTGCTTTGCAGAAAAGGATCTTGGAGTCCCATTGGGCCACAAAACATCAGCAGTGTGCCTTTGCAGCAGTGAAGGCCACCCTTGACCAGACTGTACTAGCAAGAGTGTAGCCAGAGGAGTTTAAGAATTTGAAAGAATGGACTAATGTCTTGTATTCGGGATTTGTGACAGTTCACCTGCAATACTGTATCCAGTTTCAGGCTCTCCAGTACAAGAAAGGCATTGATACATTGGAGAGAGTGAAGTAAAGGGCCACTGAGACTGTCAGGAAGCTGTAGCAGATGGCATACAAACAGAGGCTGAAAGCTTGTTGAACTTAAATAAAAGGTTAAGGGGAGATCTTACTGCAGTCTATAACTACCTAGTAGGTAGGAGAATACAGTCCCCCTTCTCTGATCTCCAGTAAGATCAAGTCATATGTGGAGGAAAATTTGTAGAGAAAAAAACAGCCCTGCCACAACCACAAGTTCTTGAAAGGATTCAGAAATATTCTGCATAGCTTCATTAACGAGTACTGCGCAGAGTGTATTAACACAGTAATACTGGGATCCAAATATCCATTTGATATTGCTTGCTATCCATGTTAAACCAGAATAACAACAAATTTACAATCCAACATTTAATAATTTTTGTTGTTGTTGTTGGATAGCACCACATGTATGACACTGGATAGTTTCAGTCTCTGGAATCATTTAAATAGTAATTAAATAGCCACACAATAGCTGGAATGTGCAAGTTCTGTGCTGCAGTCCATCACATTTTTGTAACACACCTACACGATACAGCTTTTAATTCAAACAAATTAGATCGTTCCTTCTGATTACAGAAAGCTCTCAGGTATGACTCATTGTTTTCTTTGTCTGAACCTCTAAAATCAGTTTTCTCATTGTTAAGTGCCCTAATTTTGTGAATAAGCTATCCATTCTTAAGCCCATTGCAGTAGTGCTTGGTTAATAACCCACATTAATGTCCAAATGACCTGGAACTGCTTGCAGGCAACACACTTCTGTCCTCATCTTTACATAAAAATAAGAAAAAATTACTTGGCAAACTTTAGGTGTTAAAAAACACCAAGAAAAAAACCCTACCTTTTGCAACTTGTGCAGTGGCCAAATTCCCCACTGAGCAGATTGCTGTTGAAAGTAGGACTCAAGACCTGCAGAAGGCAGCACAATGGACCGAGTAATTCAAGTACTCTGTTTCTTCCAAGGAAATACATGTTTGTCCCAGCCTGGGGGAACTCCTGATTAATTACTATAGTTTGTAGATTTTATTATATATAAAGGAAATGTTATGCTGGCAGAATAATGTTCTAACAGTACATTTTACACTGCCGTGCCCTTCACCTTTGTCCCCAAAGTTTTGTGGTTATTCTTTATGTGCTCCAGATCTCACTTGATAGTGTCTTCTGTGCCCTTGTGAAAGATAAAGAGAGCCTGCAGGAAGAATAAAACAGGTCAAGAGGTTGTACTGGCACAACCTCATGTGCCAGTACACAAATACAAAGCTTATGAAACAAGCAGGAAGAGCTAATGTTTTGATTACAGATGCAGAAATACAACACCATTGGAATAACTAACATGGTGGGACAGCTCTTGTAGTCGTATGTCTGCTTGGTGATGGTTGAATAGAGGGTTCTCAGTAAAGACAAGCAAGGAAGAGAAGGAGGAGAGGCTGCCCTTCATGTGAAGGAACAGCTCAAATGTCTGGAACTCCTCTATGGACTGGGCGAGAGTCCCATTGAATGTGCAGGTCTGGATCATAGGAGAGGTCAGTGAAGGTGCCATTATGGTAGAAGTTTGTTACCAACCACCCACTCATGGTGAAGGAGGGAACTACACTTCTCTTTAAGCAACGGGAGGAAGTCTCCAGATCACAGACCCTGGTTCTTATGAGGAACCTGAATCTCCCTGATATTTGCCAAAAAGGCAGCACAGGGGTAGGCAAACAAGTCCGGAGGTTTCCAGAGGGTGTCAGACATAGCTTCCTAAAATAGATGCTAGATGGGCCAACCATGGGTTAAATTTTCCTGATCTGCTACTCACAAATGATTAAGTAGTTGGGGGTGAGATATTCAGTAGAATCTTTGGCTTTATTGATCATGAAACAATGACATTCAAAATGCTGAGGGGTGTGAGGAGGGTAAGTAGCACAGCATAGACCCTGGACTTCAGGAGAGCAGAATTCAGTTTTGCAGAATTCTGAAACTTTTCAGAATTCAGAGGATCGATGGGGGACATCCTGTGAGAAGCAGCCTAGAATAACCTTAGCACAAAAACACTCCATCCAGATACTGAAGAAAATGAGCAGGTGTATCAGAATACCACCTTGGCTAAACAGGCATCTCGTGACTGAGCTCCAGTGCAGAAGAGAGGGTATGATACACAGGAGTACAGAAACATTGCCCAAACATTAAGTGACGGTATTAGGAAAGTCAAAGCTCAGCTAGAGTTCAAACTGGCAAGGGTCATCAAGAAAAGCTTCTAGCAGTACATTAGCTATAAAAGAATAAGGAAGATATGATGGTTTAGTGACAGACTGAGGTGCTCAACCCCCTCTTTGCATTAAGTCTTCACTGACACAGTCTCCCAAGTCTTTGTGCCTAAAGACAAGGTTCAAGGAGGAGAGGAACAGCTAGTAGTGGCAGAGGATCAAATCAAGCATCTCTTAAGAAATCCTGACCCTTACAAGCCTGCGGGAACAGACAGGATGCTTCTGTTGGTGCAGAGAGACCTGGCTGATAAAGAGCAGCCTTGCTGTGACATCTCTGATACAGATAAACATTACATTTGTCTTCAAAAAAGTTAAAAAGAATGATATTGCAAAGTGCAGCCTGGTCAGCATCAGCTTCATTTTGGTCCCTGGAAAAGTCAATGCAAATACTATTAGAAGCAATTTCTGGGCACACAGAAGAGAAGATGACTAAAAATAGCCAACAGATTTACCAAAGTTAAATCATGCTTGACTAACCTGTCTGCCTTCTATGCTGAAACCACATCTGTGGATTAAGGGAGAACAGTGTCTTTCTCAACTACACGGGGAATACTATGTCCAGTTTTGAGCACCCCAGTCCAAGAAAGATGCTAATAAACTTGAGCAAGTCCAGTAAAATACCACTGAAATGATCAAGGGACTTGGCTACATAAGATGAGTCTGAGGAAGCTTAGCTTGTTTAGTCTGGAGAAGGGCAGGCTTTGGGTTACTGAAGAGCAGTCTTCCAAAACCGACAGAAGGTTTACTCTGAAAATGGAGCACGGCTCTTTACTGAGGTACGCAGCATAAGATATACAATGATCATAAATTGAAATAGGGGAGATTCTGGCTGTTTACAAAAAAACCCTTGTTACTATCAGGAGAGTCAAGCTGTGGAACAGGTTGCATAATGGTGCTGTGGTTTTCAAGACCCAAGTGGGCAAATCCCTGTGTAACCTGGTCTGAATTCCATGTTGACTCTGCTTTGAGCAGAAGCTGGACTAGGAGACCTCCTGAAGTCCCTTCCAACCTTAAAGATTCTATGATTCCACATTTTCAATTCCACAAAGAAAAGGGTAAAACATGTGTTGGGTTTTGTTTTGGGGGGAGGTGAGGGGTTCGTATGAGGGGTTAGAATGAGCATTCTTCAGAGTTAACGTCATTACTACAATTTATGGCAAACACTTATACTTTCCCAAAATGTTAATAATTTCTCCCGTGTGTTTAATGCTAATTTAATGTTAATTAAGGACTTCTAGAACATAATGCAATAAATAAAGTGGGAAACATGGACTGACAAAAATTACTATCTTTCATGAGATTGTTTTTCACCCTGACTCTTCTACACACTTGTCTTTTTTTGTCGGTTTTGTGTTTTTATTTCTATACACAATCAATCACAACAGGCTCATCTGGGGGGGGGGGGAGGGGGGAAGCACGTAAACTTCAGCAAAATTCACATTGCTGTGTTCCAGAAACAATATCTGATGTTTGCATTTAAGTCTATATTTCACTTAACTATGTAGTACATGACTGAATATTATGCAGTGAAGAAATTGCTATCTCTTTAGGTGCTCTTCACTAATACAGACAATTTGATGATAGGACTTGAAAATAGGACTTGAAATATTTCACACCTGCTTCTGACTGCTGTAATTCTTGATGAGTTGGGAAAAAAGTTCTACCAACAGAAAAAGGATTTTAGTGAATCCTGACATGAAAAATCAAGCCTTGATTTCATCTCCTTGCTCACTTTCAGACATGCACAGACTAGAAACTCTTCCCAGGAGACCTTTTCCTGGAAAGGTAAGAGAGATCTTTGTTTGTGTTCGGGGGTTTCTTTGTTGTTGTTCAGGGTTTTTTTTTAATTTAACAAGCATCCCATTCCACCAACTCTATCCCTTCCAAGAAGTACCACACTGAGTGTACATCTATCGTAGCCACTAAGGAGCAGATTAAGCCAAGAAGTTGCAGTAAAAGATGTAGGAGAGTTTTAATATATAAAATGAAATTTTGAAGGAAGTTGTGTATTGTCTTGACCAAGTTAGCATCCAGATGTTACAGCCACAAGCAGTTTTCTTCCTTCTCAAGTAGATTCCCACCTTCTCTGTCCCACCCTGTCCTCCTCCAGCTTTTGGTTTTCAACAGTTGACTTGCTGAAGTGAAATTGAATTGATTTCACAGTGTTTGCTAAATGAACACAAAACTCAAGTTTTTCTAAACAAGACTTGGCACACATATTTGATGTTTCAAGTTACTGAAATGACTCATGCTTATAAAACCACTTTGCACTAAGCCTATTACATACCTACAAACTATGGAAGAACAACTGTGGAAAATATCTATTCTATAAAATGAAGTTAATGTCAACTGGGAGTAACACATTTTCAACTTCTAAAAAACTTCATAAGCAATTAGCTAAAGAACTTCCCAGGGAAAAAAACCAACAAAACAAACAAAAACCAAACCACAACCAAAAAGCAAACAACTGCCCAAAAAAATCCATAAAACACTTTTGATTGCTCCTTATCTTTTGCTGCCTTTTCATACATTATCTATTAAAACTCACAACTCCAAAGGATAATTGGGCTGTTTCTTATACTTTCACATACTTATCTGAGAAACTTATATCCAGATGTGTGTTTTCATCTCACTCTGAAGAACCGGCCTTTGCCTGAGGGTTTTATTTCTCAATATCTATTTCCACTTCTGGAAAACAAGTTTTCTTTGCTCAAGAATTTTACTTCTGTGATTTGTTTCGCCACTTCATTCTTGTCTCCAGCTTACCTCCTTACTGCATTTATTTAGGCATTTCAGAAATGCTCAATTGCTTCCCTGTACTATTTCCTTACAATTAGTTCTCTTTTTTGCTCCCCAGCTATATTCTTAAAACACCATCTCTAACCAGTTCTACTACTTCAAGAGGATGAGACAGCTAGCCTCTTCTCATTACTCTACAACTATTTCAGAGAAACTTGTGACCCAGAAGTTCCCACCTTGCTAAGTGATGCTGTAACCACTGCTACACTCACCAAGCAAAGATCTTTCATCCAGGTTTTTCCAAAATCAGCATTTAAAAAATGTACTTAATATAATGCCTCCCCAGTCTAACCAAAACCATCACAGAGATGAAAGATAAATTTGGGGAAAATCCATAAGTTAAGGTCCCACTAAAGTCCAGGCAAAACATGCTTTATGACTAACAGGAAGGCACAAGACATTTGAACTGCTTTCAGGATGCAAGCTAAAAGCTTTTTCTTGCTAAAATTTCTCAGAGTCATATTTAAAGACTACAACTGTTTTAATTAAACATTAGTGTCTCCATATCTGTGGACAACCAGTACACATATAAGCAGTGATTAATTTTAATGGACTTGATGTCATGTGACCACATTTGTTATATGAGTTTTATATGCTATGTATCATACTCTAAAACAGAGAGAATGGGCAATCAAACCTTTGGCAGACAAGGATTCTGTGCTGTTTGCTATTTTCATATTGTAAGGGGGAAAAAATCATTAACGTAAAGCTAAATTATATTCTTACATAGCATAGAGCTCTGGATAACAATTGAGAATTTCTTTGGTCATTCATCTTTGACAAGACAGCATGTCCCAAGGAACGTGATTACTAAAGTCTAGGGAAATGTCTTTCATGTTAGGATGAGCTTTTTGGAATCTCTAAAGAAAAACTGAAGTTAGGAATTTGAATCTTTTCTACTTTGGGGAAAGTTTTTTGTGGAAAAAGCTTTTCCAAGTCAAGTTTTTGTATTAGGTCAGTATTACGTAATATATTAAACTATATCTACTGCTAATGCTAATAACCATTTTTGCCAGACAGACTGAGTACTTCTCAACTGAGTACTACTTCAACTTTAAAAGCTGCTAAAATATCTGAAGAACTGTTCATTATTTACCAGTGCATACCCAGACAAAATGTCAGTGAAAACAATACAGTAGACAGTTTTGCCGAACTGACTTAAAATATTTCATTTTACTATAACCTGAGAAAGTGCATAAGGGTCGCTAGTTACTGTCTGTATCTTTTGAAACTGTCAAGGTTATTTATTAGGGTCCCATAACAACATAAGCCAGTAATACCTTACAATCTACTAATACATTTATTTTGTAAAAGTTAACTAACACATTCCTTACCAGCCACAGGAATAAAGGAAAAAGACCAACTGAAAAAAACAAGGATTAAGAAATAGTCCTCTAACTATAAGTATGCACAAGAATGCACCTATGCCTCTATTTTCAGCATGTTATTTCCATAATAGTTAAATGTTTAGCTTTTGAATCATTTCATGAGAATGTTCATTCACATATTCTTCCCCTCCACTCTGGGCCCCTCCCCCGCCAGTCAAGCAGTCAACCTTGACAGAATCTAGCTCTTGGAAAGAAGAGTTTGGAGCCAGAAATTAAAAACTGCATTTTACAGTGCTATGATTTTGGAGATCAGAACCTCAGATTCACTAATATGAAATTTATTACCATTTCTGTTATCATGCCTAGGAGCACCCTTACAACAGCTCAAGATTTCTTCATGTTAAGTGTTGTACAAACAAAGAAGTACCAAAGGGCTTTCAGCAAAGACAAAAAGAGCAAAGGGATGAAGACAAGCAGATGAAACAGTACTGATCAGAACAGCAGGCACTGTCCTTAACTCTAAAGCAGCCTAATTGCATTACATATTTTTAACCGATACCATGAAAATTACAGCATATTTAAAATTTTGCAAAGTGACCTTTCTTTTTTTTAAATGAGGACAGTTCCTCCCAAACAAGAGCATCGGAAGGAAAAAAAAAAGTCTGTCAGAAATGGAGTTCATCACCATTCCCCCTCCCCCTTCTACAAGCATGTTCACAGGCTGTTAAAATGGGTTACTGATCTCCAAATCATTAACCTCCAGAGCAGTTTATCCCTCCACTTACATGGAGCCCTGGTTGAAATAGAACCACTGATCTTCTGCCCATGTAGACAGGAACAACTGTGAAGGTATACAAAGAAAACATTCTGAAAAATTACAGGCAACTGATTTGTCTTGTTCTTTTGGACGATAGCCTGTGTGTACAGTCACAGCATAATGTCACTACAATATCCCCACACAACAGAAGAGGGTTAAAGTCTCTCCAATTAAACTCCTAAATCACAGAATCGTATAGGTTGGAAAAGACCTTTAAGATCATCGAGTCCAACCGTAAACCTAACACTACCAAGACCACCACTATACTATGTCCCTAAGCACCTCATCCAAACGTCTTTTAAATACTTCCAGGGATGGCGACTCAACGATGGCGACTAAATATAGCATCACTGCTAAAAGCCTTGCACCTCGAACTGGAATGAACACAAGTCCACATAGCAGCCAGTGAGGTATCAACGATAAGAATGCTATCTCCCAAAATTCTCAGTGTTGCTTGGACTCTAAACACATTTAATAGGTGTTTGAGGGTCTTCAGTAGTAACCTGATACTACTTCTGCAAGGCTGATTCTTCACCATGCAACTGAAGTAGGAAGGCAGTCATACCAGCCTCTCTGCAGGAAGCATAGGGGGGTCTCCTAATAAGTCCCTTTGACATAAGAAGTTAAGAATCATTTCTGCAACAGTATTGCAAGTTTTCACGGAAGCATAGGTAAAAGTGAGTTGGTAAGCAATACAAATTCTGAAATCAATTTAGAAGTAGATTTCAGGTAGGTTTTGCAGATTGCTTGATGGAAAGTCAAGACAAGACCAGCTTTAAAACACTGAGTTTTCTACCTCATTTTAACTGAACTGATGTTTATTGAAAATGCTCCCTTCATCAATGACAGAAAAGGAAAGAATATCGCCATTGGTTAAAATGATTTCCACCTGAGGGACAAAATTAAATTAAGGTCTCAGAAAAAGAAGCAACTTACAGATAGAAGTAAAGTAAAAATCTAATTAAAAGCTCCAGCAATCTATCAGTCATAGGATTAGAAACATATATTGCAGCCAAACAGATGGTGTAAAACCGAAATACAAGACAAATTTATTCTGACAGAGACAACTGACAGACCAGTTTCAGTTGGGGTAAAAAAAATAACAAAACAAAAAAAACACCAAAACAGAAAAAAGCTGAAAATAACTGGCAGAGAGGTAAGAATCAGCTTCTTAAACTCTCTTTTCTACAGAGATGGCCCTCAACTCATCTGAAGTTTACTCTAAGTACAAGACCACAGACCTGTTCCCCTTATGTAAATAGGTAGATAGATCTTTTATGTATTTAGTACCATTAGAAAAGACTGTCAGTTGCTTACAAGGCCATTTCTCAATGGGGAAGAAGTAGTTCTTGCCATTGATGAGAGCCATTCAAGATCTTAAAAGATACATCTGACCGGACAATATTGAAAACAGATTTGAAAATAGAGCATTACAGATCTCTGGAGAAAAGACTTTAAAAAAACTGAAAACAGAATAGCTTGGGCCATGTTGCAACCAGAATATTACTAGAACCCAGCCATTTCTTATCCTGAAAATTACTTAAAAACAAACAAAAAAGTCAAATTGATATAGCCTTACACTGGCAAGCAAAACCTGTTAATGAGCGTAAAAGGGATGCGAGTGACAACAGCAGCCCCAAGCCAAAATCCATATAGTATTATAATAATGCACTTGAATCAACAAGAATTAATAGAAACTCCCTGTCACCCAAGGAGCAGAAAGGAGCCAAGGACAGCCATTCTACCAGCCTATCTCAAAGACTTCACAAGAGGATGGGGCACAAAATTTACCCCTATCATGATCACATTTTCTGAACACCACTGCTCTATACATCCGTGTAATAGGAACGTACGGACAATCACCTGAAGAAATCTTTGCCACACATTACTTCTAGTCATTCTCCATGATGTTGCCAACATTATTTTTCTTCAAAAAGCTTTACCATTTGAAGTTCACTTTAGCTTTTCTCACCAAAGTTATCCTGACTCCTTTCCTTCTTCACCTGAAGTTAGAAATTCGCTTTGTCTCAACTTGAAGAGGACAAACAACACTGCTTTGTCTTGCAGGAGCGAAAATTAAGAGAAGCCCCTTTAGGGAGCTGTGGAACTGCAAGACAGAGAATGTGCATGTTGGTTCCTACAGCTGCCGTCATCAAGCATCCACCAGAAAGTTGTCTCTACTTAAAACTAATACATGATCTGCTAGCACTGGAGAAGCACACTTGATCACAGTCACACTTTCTCCCCAGCCATAGAAGATCAGCCACTCTTGAAAGGGGTTTCAATACTGAGCCACAGAAATTCTTTACCTGATCCAGCATCTGTCTGTAGTTGCAGAGAGCAAACAGGTGAAAGAAGTCCTAGTACTTAGTACCTAGTACTAAGAAGTACTAGGTTACTTATGAAGAACATTCCACAACCTCTTCCTGAGGTTAACACAACATTTGAGATAATTCAATATTTGTAGTATTACAGGACACAGTGAAGCTTACATCAAGACCAAATTCCAGCAGCAGACCTGCACTTCATATAAGGCATTTGAGTGTTTCAGGTTAACTTAGAAAGGAAGAATCGTCCGTTTAATTACAAAGAGTTTTTGCTACAGTGTAGTACCTCATAAGGCTGGAGGCACTTTTGAAGACAAAAGAGGTTCCAGCACTTGCAAGTTCACAATTATTCTGAATCAGAAACAGCTAGTCAAGTTACTTCAGTAACAAGACTTAGTTATATTTTGTACGTTCAAATTCAGAGAAAGAGAGCAAGTAAGGAAAAAATTAAAAGGTACAGAAAATCAGGAATTACTGTGTGGAGCAAGGTGATTTACTTCTTCATTAAATATTTTTTTAAAAAATCCTCAAATTAAACTATTTGATTTGCTTCAAAAATTACTTGAGTGGTCAACTGCAGTCCTCAGCCAAAGTGAAAGAGAGCTCTTAGAAAATTTATCTGAACGTTACACCACCATTAGTTGGTGTAATATGTGGAAAACAAAGAGCAACACAGTTGACTAGGAAAGGATCCTGACACATTTCAACTTTGAACTCTAAGCAAAACAGTTTTCCATTAAGTTCTAGTGAATCAAGCGTAAGCCAACATAACTACAATATCAACCAATGGCTTCTATTCTCCACCTTTGTTCAGAAATAATTAAATCTTATAATCATGGAAAAATGAATCCCACTAAACTACCACCAGGCAAAAGCTATTAATTTTAAACGACCAGCTGCAGCAACAGGCAGCCAAGGGAAATCAAGCACTGTGGGCACCGCAAGACCTATATCAAGAGTTCTAGAAAAATTAAGCTTCAAGTCATTTGAGCTATTTGTTCCTGGGAGGGAATACATCCCGATTTAAGTCTTCTGAACAGTCTCTCCAGTAAACAAGCTCAATTCTTAACAGACAATGGCTGAAACTTACTCATTGAATATCCTTATTAGAGTCAAGTTCTTTTCCCTTATCATCCTTATAACTCCCCAAGCATCTTGTGAGATTTCTGTGGGAAAACCATTTTCTTTCTGCTCTGTGGAAGCTGAGGAATAGCTTAGATACTACTGAAATGCAGACAACAAATCATATCAGATGTTAATGTCCATGCAGGACAGGTTATTTTTGTTTTAAACATAACTGGACATGGTTGAACTAAAAAAAAAAAAAAAAAAAAGCTTGGCAGTGACATTCCAAAAAACTGCTAATAATACTCACTATGAAGGTCAAATGACTTCATAGCAATCAACTTACAAGTGACAGACAGTGTACAAACATGGATTTTTATACAGATTACTGTAAGAATAAAAGAGTATTAGGATTTACTTATTTTTGGACTCACAATCCATCTGTACAGGTAAGCTGTACCGACTTTGGTACACACTTCCCCAAACTCATACACACACAAATTCCAGGGGGAAAAAGCAATACTCATCACCTATATTTTAGGACTTCCTAAAAGACAACAGCTGTTCTTTAGAGGGGCAACTTTCCTTTCACCTAATTCTTTTGCATGAATCAATACTCAGCTGCCAAAGCAAGAATATGAAAAAAGTGAATAGTCTCAGAGCAACTCACTAAAAAAATCCTGCAGTAAGTAGTCTGGTCCCTTTGATCTCAGAATCTAATCCAAATTTGTGCAAACAAATACAGACAACATGGCAATGGCCACTATTTGCTTCTGTAGCTACCAAATTACAATAGCTAATTTCATCCTCCTTCCCGTTTCCATCACTTCAAAACGAGGTAGTGCAAGACTCTGGTCCTATACAAGTCCATGTCAATGTCCAGTCACACACAAGTAGTCAGCATTAAGTTAGTAAAGGGAAGTAGCCAAATTAAATTAAGCAACTCAGTCAAGTTTTCCCAGGATCAGTACCTCCGAGAGCAAGCTCTTCGAAGCCAAAGCCATGTATGTCTACTTATTGACACATGACCTGGGGTGGGGGGAGGGGAAAGGCTCCATGCAAGGTTTTGGAGACTATTACTACACAAATGACTGGTAATCCCTAGTGGGAAGAATTCTAGAAAAACAGAATGTCAATGTAAGAGTCAGTATAATTATATTTGCATGTGTTTAACATTGCGTTCTGCAGTAATATGGAAGCATTCAAGACAGGAGCCTAGATTTAATTTGGAGACAAAATTGAGGAAGTTGAAGACTTATTACAAGCCGGTGCAACTTCAGCAGCTACACGCACCTAGGCCAAAAACACCATAATAATATATTTGTATAACAGAAACCCCAGACCACATGAAAACTCCAGAGTAAGCAGATGACTAAGCTTCTAAATTGCACCTAAATGTGGATACACTCAATTTAGCTACTCAGACAAAGCACAGAACAGATTAGTCTTGCAAGCTTTATCAATTGAGCAAGGTAAAGAATCCTTCTAAGGAAAAGACAAAACAAAACAACGATTAACATAAGAGAGCTATCAACTAAACAAGAATCTAAGCCACCAAGTATAAATTCATCAAGAACTCAAACATGGCTAAATTCTCCAAAGAAACTTTTTTTAATGCACATTATATATATATATATATATATATGTGTGTGTGTGTATATATATATTTATATGTATATAAATATATATGTATATACATGTTTTTAATGTATTTTTTGTATTATATATACATATATTTATATGTATATATAAATATATATATAAAATGTGCTCCTAAAAGACAAGGAGATAACTACACATGAATGGAAGGAAAAACACAAAGGCTTATGCTTCATATTCAAACAGAAAGCAGATATTGACCCAGAAGACTTCTGAGCAGTTTCTCCCTATCGCTTGTTCCTTTCAGAGCTGAAGAATACAACTGTCAAGCAGGTGACTTTGATCTGCTCACTGCATTTACACATCGTCTCAAACTAAACTCGACTATCAGCATTATTAAGTGTTATAAAAAGCCACATGTATAATATTTTACATATATAGAAAACATTTCCACTGAAGAAAATTACATAAATAGAAAATCACATATAAGAACTGAAGCACTGCTAAGCAAACTCTGATTAGAGGAGTTTGATGAAGCAATCCTAAGGAACTTTTCAGAAAGGTAAAAGATTCAAGATTTTTATGGATGTCTTTACATATTCTTAATTTCTAAACCCTAACTGCTTCCTTTATTAGCACAAAACATCTTATCAGTTGCATAGCTTAAATAAAAGAATCACTGTACCCATCCCCAAAATTTAACTATTAAATTATTAGTTTTCTCCACAACACAAAAGGTCTATAAACTTATTTTTTTGGTAGGATGTTAAATTATTTAGCAAGTGTGGAATGGATCAGTAAATACTAATGAAAAGCCACAAGGTCAGCTATATCATCCTGCTCATGTACAAGGTCCTCTGTGGAGCATCACATCTTGCAATTTGGGGAAAAGTCTTAGACCTAATTTCATGTTTCATTTCCTGTGCGAGATGATGGCTATTCTGAGGGTTCCTTCTCTAGAACAAAGGTAAATGGAAGGTTACTCCTTGGAAATGACAAATATTTGTTTCACCACTTATTTTCTCCAGACTGAGTCATTTTGTTGTGTGGTAGTATACAACGTTCACCTCTTTTTAGCTCCTCACAAAACCTAACTAGGCAAAAGCTTCAATCTATACCATACAATTAGAAGACTATCATAGAACGTAATAACAATGTAAACAGCAACGCAAACCTAATACTACTTTCTATATTTGTAAAGCTACTATTAAAGACAAATCTGTATAAAAAAAGTTTAGGATAGTTTTACAACTCTGTTTCTGGGATCACTGGTTAATTTGTGGATTCCCTTGAAGACAGAAATCACAGGTACAACTCTTTACAAAAATTACACCTTCAAAGCATTCAAAAAAAAAAAAAGAAAAGAAAAGAAAGCATGCATCACATTTCTCATGAAGAATCAGTAATCAAAGCTCTGGTGATGCCCATTTCTTGGGGTATCAGAAGATGATCACTAGTTCATTTAATAGAACTTCTCAATAAGGAATTTTTTTTTTCCCCTAAAGGGATTTCCCATTTTTTCCTTAATGTTATATTTTCAGTTTTCCTGGGGTTTCATATTAACACAAATTAAATATTATTTAAACTTGGCTCCACTAGCCCAAACAATCTGTAACATTCGTACAAACATAACTCTAAAAGCTTAGTGGCAAAATATTTTAAAGTGGTGCCATTAGATCACTTATTAATTAAAGCAAAAAGTTTCCAACTTGAACAGGTAAGCAGAATTTTTATCTCAAGAGAATGCAGAAAGAAGTGAAGACCTTTTCATAGCATAAGAGTCTAAAAAGTCACTTGGTGTGTGGCCATCAAGAAACTTGCTAAAATTACCTTCCCAACATATAAACATTTCTCCGAGATTAAAAATATCTTTGTCATTTCAGATATAATCAATTTGGTTTTACTTACAGGTTAAACAAACTAGTTAAAGACTACACATCAACCCAGTGTTGTGTCATAAACAGTTACAGGTTGCTGTGGACCACAGAGAAAAATGAGATACTCTGATATATCCAGTGGCTGACTGATGGCACCAATGAGCAGAATTTAAACTCAGAGGAATATAAAGTCTTTTTCTCCCTACTGCTTACATTAGAAAATTCATGTTAGTGCAATTAGTAGAAATCTAGAATTGAAATAATTGACATAAGCTTTAAAACACAGTTGTAATGAAGATGACGGTGAACCCTATAAAAACCAGTGAAAGGCTCACGATGAACGAACAGAATAAAAAGTGAAGACAGTATTGAAAAATCTGGAATAATGTGTTACTACATGATCCTCTGCATGCTTTTTCCACAAGGTTTCAGCCACTGAATGGTCCAATAATACACTATTTTAAAAAACCAAACCAAACAAACAAAACATCCAACACAGCTACATTTCATATTTATCAGTAGTATATCTCTGAGGTTAAAAATTCAAACTGAATATTGTGAAATAGCTACTATTGTTCTTCATGCAGCCATTAATCTAAATTTTAAATCTGTAGAGTAACACCAAAAATTATCAGGACCAAGAGCACAGTGATTACACTTTCTTTCATTCTTTTTAACACTTAACATACCAAGGCCAAGAAACTCACTCTTTTGGCTTCACTTCTTCCAGAAGGCAAGGAAAGTTAACATCTCTATTAAGTACATTCTCACAAATGAAACCCAGTAACAAAATGAATTCAGTCCCCAATGAATTTGTTATCAAATTACCATTTTTAAATTCTTCTCAGGTGGCCAACTAACCTTGCATTTGTGAATCATTTTAACCTGAAATTTAAAAGTTTAATTCTAGCCCTTGACTCTTAAAACTATGCAAACACTCCTCACCAATGAAGCATACAAAACATTTGTGTTACCACACTTACTTACTCTGACTGGCTTGGTATACTACTTTGGTAGTGGTTTATTGTGGGGTTTGTTGTTTTGGGGTTGGGGAGTTTTTTTGTCCCTAAACTGCCAGGTTGCCACCCATCAATTTTAGAGCGTACAGTTTCATGCACCGAAGTTAAGCTTTCTACAATACTGACATCTGAAAACTATTGTTCACACAGCTGGGATTAAAAGGAAGGCTGATATGGCCACAAAACATTAAAGATGGTAGAATAGTGTAGTAAGAAATCTGCATATTGCTATCATTTAAGAACTCTCAGCACTATAAAATTCATTTAGAAACATTCAAGGATGCTATAAAATTTCATTCTGAGACAGAACTTCGCCTTTAAGAGGACTCTATGCACAAAAACTTTGTTTGCTTAGTAATCTCATCCAGCTTGCTTTCTTGGAGGAAAAATTGCTTGAGACTTTGAAGTTTCCCCAACTCTATGACCCAGAAGGAAATAAAATAAGAAGTCAGGCCATACAATCTACAGCACTTGCTTACAAGTTCAAAAACATTTTAAGTTATCAGCTAATCCACATAAGGCTCAACTAACTGCACTTTCCTGAGGTCATCCGTGGAGCCCAGTGTAGAGCCACGCTGAAGCTCTGTTTAACATTCCATTCTGGCCATCTTCATATCTAGCACTGGGCATTCTCTGAAATATGCCATATGCTATGCATTAAGCAATGTCAGAGATGCCGTCCTCTGCACCAAGCGAGTGCCAGAACTGTATCAGAGAACTGAAGTTTGCTTTCAGCTTTCTCCTTAGAAACTTCAGCAAATAGAGTCAACTAAAAAATTCACGAGAACTTATGATACAGAAGATTTACTATGAACACATTCATTACATTCTCCCATGCTGAGGTTGGGAGCACCCCGCAACATTACACTATTATCATAAACCCTGAAGTAGATTAAAAAGGAAATAACCAGCTTCCCCATACCAGTTTAAAACAGAAATTAGAGGCTGCTTTAATAGGACTCCTTATCCATTTGAATTAATTTATGGCAGTATTCGATTTTTCCATGGTGATGAAGTCACCATGAGGAGAAAGTAAGGAGAAACTGCTACTAGCCATCAGGTGAAAACACGCAGGTTTCTAATTGCATTTTAAATTGGTGCTTGCATTGACAATTATTATTGCTGGGAGGACTCCATGTAGAGCTCTCAACTCCATTACAAGCAAGTCACTGCAAAACCCAATCAGATGTTAACTGAAACTGAAAAAATGTGAAACTCTGAAACTGCTTTTTTTTTAAAAAAAAAAAAAAAGCAAGAACAGCAGCAGGATAGCTGTAACTTCTTAAAGGCTCCTCCCCTTCCCTCCTGAAAACATTAATCCGTGTTTGATTACTGAAACTGCTGTTAGTATGTACTCTGCACTTGATAGGCAGGTGTTCAGAAACTCATCCCATATGCTTCTACAAGTACTTGAGGAGCCCTTAATAATTTTTACTTACAGTCTCTCTGCATTCCTGGGAATATCCCTCGGTACAGTTTTGAGTCCTAGTCCATGACAATCCACGTTGGAAGCAATACATGTACATTTATGCGGGCATCCTCCAACAGGCATCCAACTCATGGAGCTCCAAAAGCTCAAGATCATTCCAAGGCACAGGAACGCACTTCTTCCACCAGACAACATGGTTTCTCGATCACTTCAGTGGGTATAAAAGTGTGCGCAAGCAGCCGGCCCTTAAAAATGAAATGCCTCTAAGAAGAAAGGGAAAAGAAAACAAGAGGCTCTTAGTACAGCCCAAGGGAACCCACCACTGCCATCATCGCCGGAGCACCAGCAAACCTTCAAAGGCGCCTGAAAAGGTTATGTTAGGTGGAACGAAGGTGGGGAATTGCCTTTCGGGCTCAGGTTTCTTTCTGTTATCTACGAACGGCACCAGAAGGCAGACAGTTTAACAGAGCTTGAGCCAGATGCGTCCTCAGATGAAAGAGAAACCGGGAGCGGAGGTAAACACACACAAAACATCCATCAGAAGGGGCGGCAATCTCCAAAGCAGCCTCCTCCGCTCTGCATCGCCCCACCTGGGCCGGGCAGGTAACCCGCGCAGGAGATGACTGGGAATTCAAAGCGACCCCGCCGCAAGCTCCTCAGGCGCTCCCTCCCGCCGCTCGGCTGCTGCCGCCGCGGGCCCGCACCCCCGCGCAGGCGGCCGGCGGAGCCGGGACCGGGAGGCGGCGAGGGGAGGCGGAGGGGGCGGAGGCGGCGGCGCTCCCACCCGCTGCTGCGCTCCCCGCCGGCCGCCCGCTCTCCATTCACTGTGCATGGCAGCCGGGCGAGCGCCCGCGGCACGGTGCCACCCCTCCCCCCTCCCAAAATATCACCCGCAACGCCCATTGGCTGCGCGGGCCCTGACGTCACCAAACGGCTGAACTTTCGGAGCGGAGGGAGGGTGGAAGCGCGGGGGCCGCGCTGCTCCGGCGGAGCGGCCGGCGCTGCAGCGGAGCGGTGCTCGGCGCACCCCGGCTGCGCCCCGCAGCCCCTTCCGCGCCCGGCGCCGCGGCAGGGGAACGCGGTTCCCGTTGTCGGGGCGAGCCGGCCCCCTCCCCCGGTTCGGGTTTCGGACAGGAATGTGCGGGCTGCGGCCCGGGAGCCACCGCCCGGCGCTCCGGCGCTGCGTGAAGCGGTCTCAAGTTTCCCCTCTGAGGGGAATTCGCCTCCTTTTGTCTGCCCCGTTCCCACTCCCCGAGTACCCTCTGGCGGCGGAAAGAGGACGTTCACCGTCCGCCGGGGCTCCTGCGAGGGAAGGACGGAGCGGCCTCGGTCACCTTCCCGGTCCGAGCCCTGGGCGCGGGGGGCCGAGGCTGCCCGGAGCAACTCCGGGCCTCTGTACCTCGCCGGTGTCGTTGCTGTGCGTCGAGCTCTAAACTTCAGCGCCAAGTTGAACTGCAGCAAAGTTTTCTAGGAATAAGGCAAAGCAGGCTGCTTTCACGTGGTAATTCCGTTCTGATTTGACGTAGTTTGAGGCTCAGAACATTCTACCTAAAGTGTACTAAAAAAGCACCAAAAAATGCAGCACTCCCTGAAGATTTGATAGCATTTAGCAATTACTTGGAAAATTGCGAGTCCTGGGAGACACACAAGAAGGCATATTTTTAAGGTAAGTCTTAGCCTGTTAACGGGAGGGTTCTCCCTGTAGTACACCATACACGTACAGTGAGCTCCTGAGCCAAAATAAAGATGGTGTATGCACATCATGAAAACCTGTCTGTTTCAAAATACCTAGTTCCTTCTTTTGCACACTTAAAAATGGTTCAAAAGGCACGTTTATGCATAACATACTTGGGAACACAGAGAATCTGTTCTTCATCTACATCACAAGCTCTTGGTCCATGACTATGGAGCCTAGGCTCTGCTCCTGCAGGTAGGGAAAAGTTTTCCTTTCCAGAATTCAACAGGGATCATGGCCAGCATTACCATGGAACCCTCACATCCCCTCCAAAGATTTGACAAGGCTAAGTTACATTAGGACTCAAGTTCTCAGGTTGTGCTCAAAATGTGTTCTCAGCTTTTTTCTACAAACATAAAAATTTAGTATTTTAAGTAAAGGGCTTGTAGGAAAAAAACACTGTAAGATGTTCACCATAAGATATGGACATGGCATTCCAGTGTGCAGTAGCACATCTTAAATACCTGTTCATTTCTGGCAACATTTGCTTTGTGTTTTGATTACTGAAATCTGTAATTACTTGAGACGTTCCTGCCCACCTTGATAGTTGGTTTTGCCCAAACCAGTTAAATGTCCCCCTTTACCAGCAAAGCAGCCAGCAAAGCAGCTACTTGTCTACTGCCCTCCCTAATAAGCAAAGACTTGACACTATAAAGCATTTCCCTGTGAAGATAAATTTGCCAGAGAGCACATGCAAGACCACAAGTTAACCTTCACCTCTCCTGGTCTTTGTCAGAAAAAGCAATAAAGTGATTTTCTCATTTTATAGTGAATTATTTACATGAGAAATTTCATTTTTATATAGAAACCATTTTGATCAAGCCTTAAGATTGAACCACTTGCATGACTAGACCAAAAGCTCAGCTAAGTGGTCCTTATATAGCAGTATCCAATGCGAGAAGGCTCAGTGACAAATGACGCAAGGTTTGAAAATGAACAGAGGGACTCAACTGTCACTCCTTTAAGTGGCTGCTTTATGCTGCTTCAGAACAGATTAGAAAATACTATTCTCCCACCTCTCCCAAATCTACAGAAACCAAAAGTTTGGGAAGGTGTGTGTAGTTCTGTCTGGATCCCCAACTGAACCTCTTCTTTCCTGGAGCAAAAGGCAGAGGAAGATCACTTTAGCCTCCAGCATTAACAGATGAAGTAAGGGGCAAAGCCACAACAAACCCCTCTTCCAGCCTTACAGTACCTAAAGCAGCAATGATAACTGTATGAGCTTGAACTGTATTCGTCTCCTTTACCCTCTTGAGTGCAAAAGCACAGACAGCTCCAGGCATGTCATTGACACTCATCGCTATCTATTCTGAGGCAAGCACCCTCAATCAAGTGTTAGTCTACAAGAGATCAGCTCTTGAACATGGAACAGCTGGTTCAGACCAGACAAGACAGAAGTTACACTGCTTAGGAAGACCAAGTACTCTGAAAGCTCTGAAGTCTCCTCCACACAGACTGAAGGTATACATCCTTAGCTCATTCAAGCAGTGGAAATACTTCTGTTGGAACCTAACTTTCCTTAGCAGCCAGGCAATGTCATTCCAAAGAAAGACTTTTTTTCCTGTTCTAGTTTACTAGCAAGCATCTTCCCCGCTACAAAGATGGCCATATGGAGAGGCACGCACCCCTCACCTCAGGATGGAAGTACAGTCAAGCCTATCCTTGAAATACATTTAATTATTATAAAAACTAAGAGGCATGTTTTCCTACACTCCGGTTAAAACAGCTCTTAAAAGGAGATGGTCACATATTCTCAAAACACACCACAGTGAAGCAGAGTGTTGACTCTGCTGTTTTTCCTTCACACATCTACTATGGCTTCTGGCTCCTGGCAATTGCTAGAAGCTGGCAAATGAGTGACTGTTCATATCTCGGTATGGAGTTGGCAGAGGTCAGCACAGCATGTGTTACACAAAACTGCACAAAACAACAGATTATGGAATAAACTGAATCTATAACGTGTTTTTTATTTGTAGTTATACTAATTTAAACAAGTAAGTTATTTTTATGAAGCTATCTAAAGTGGGACAGTTTTTATCCATACTATTTCCTGAAGTATTAGAAAATTCCAAAATTTCCATATATGTAAAACTCCTTACAAACAAGATTATTATCAAAGGTGTGCTGTCTACTCAGCAGGGATTTAAATCTTGCCTGCTGCTTCTGCAGTAAGAAATGTAGTCATTTCCTTAGAAAATGAGTAGTTCACTGTGTTTAGAACATCTTTGCATCTATTTGGAAACTATTTAATACATAAATATTTTTATTTAATCTATTTGTTTTCAAGTAAGAAAAAAAGTAGTTTTTCTTTTTTCTCTTAGTATGGAAGAACATTTACTAAACAGATGTTCAGAGTATATTTACATTCAAGCAGTGCTGTCACCTGAGCAGTTCTGTAGCTGCCTTCTCTCTTGAACCTGCCATCAATATCCTCACCGACTCCACCACTACCTCCACCTTGCAATAGTACCCTTAATACCACTTACAGTCTGGAAGAGAGCTGAATTCTGGGAGGAGCAGAAAGGCAGGGTGGACAAAAACAGAAGATCATGACAGCTGCTTGGGGAGAGGTAAGTGAAAGAAAATCACTTCTCTAGGCAATTTTGAACTTCCACCACCTTCTTCACAAAACATGCAAGCACAACAAGTGTTTTAGAGTTAATTTCAAGATACATTTCATGGTGTGGTATGCATAACGTCACCATGTTTCTTGTCAGGGACTTCCTGGGCAGTTATGCATGTGCACACGCTGTGTAGCAAGTGTGACATGTCTGAGAAACATAGGACGCACTGCACTTGTGTTGTCCATGTGGCCTGCACATGTGCAGTAAATCTGATGGCTCCCAAATGCTCGTACTTTTTGCATACACAACAGTCAGTTGTCTAGAGGCCTGATGGGAACTGTAGCAGGGCCTGGTCAGCTGGCTGAAGTCCTGAAATCTGAAAGTTTATGAGCAAAAAATAAGACCCGTCTAAGGAATCCAAGCATATGGTACTGTGGTTCAAGCAATAAAAGACCATCACAGAATCTCATACTGCGCAGGACTACCTGCACAACAGAACAAAGCCTCCACCATCTCCACCAGTAACTAGGAGGGTGGAGAGGAAATGAGTAATTTTGATCGCTTCAAAGGAATCAAGCCTTGAATCTTATCATTTCAGTCACAAGGCTCCCTGAACAGCTCAAAGAGGAGCACTCAAGCTCATCCACCACATCGCTTAATGCTTTGTCACATGATCAAGCTGAAGTGTGCATTTTAAACATGCTAAGTTCAAACTCCGCCTAATTTTAAAGTCACTGATGCAATCATTTGGGCAGCAAGTTAAATAAAGTATCTCAGTACATTACCTAAAAAGGACATAAGGCTGACACTTGAGAACCCTGTCAATGCTAAGGAATTTGAACCTGATTTTTATTAGAAGCTAGAAATAGAACATAGGTTTAATATGACAGATGGCAATATTGCCACGCTATTTCAGAGCACACAGCATCTAAGCACTCAGTTATGCTCTCCATAACCACCGCACGAACTGCGGGACACCTAGTTCGAAGGCCAGAGCAGGACTGCAGTTCTGCCGCCCCGGCAGGCAGAGCCTACCTTGTGTCACGATGCCCTCTTGTGGCTGCCGCCCTCCCCGGCTCCCACGCAGGTACTCCTCCGCTACCTCGTGAAGGTCTCCTGCGCGGATCTTACGCCGAGGGTTCGCTACGTATTGCACATAGGTCGTTTGGAGAGGTTAAATACTCTTTGAACCTGTGAGATTTTAAAATGCATATGCAGATGTCGTCAAAACTAGGGTCAAAATAAACAATAGCAAGATGATAGCACCACAGAGAAGAAAAATAGATTCAATCGATGCTAAACCAGACTATAGTTGTCACTACAAGTCTATCTGAGCCCTCAGGGGTTTAATGCCACAAGTTTCATAAAGGAACTGGTATTTTCTACTCCCGTTTCAAGGGGAAAATTAATTATCAATTAAACACTGAATATTGGCTTTTATAAAGATATTTTCATGTTAATTATTTTTGTTAACTAAGAAAACAATGTTTTGTTTTCCTCGTTAAGAATGTGTTAGGCTGAGCAAACAATGTTTTTACCTGTGCCTTTGTTTTTAAATATTATGCTTATTGAAATAAGCATTAGCTGCTCTTAAAATAATCAAACTATAAAATGAAAACAACTATCAGATCTAAGACGCTACTAAAGGCTACTGCTTGGTATGAAACATCAGATGGACTGGAAAGTCTAGCAATTGAAGAGAGCCTTATATTCCCCTCAAACAGAATAAAAACATGAATATTAGCCATCTGTACATCTTTACTCACAAATCCATTCCCTTTTTGAGATGTGGTAATAAGGAAGATGACTCCATGAAAGAAAACTTATGTCACTGGGTCACCTGGCATACCCCAATTCACCACACAGTATGCAAAAAGAGCAGTAACTTTGAGCAGCAAAGAATTTAAACAGGATTTCTTCCACTTGAGTGGGACTCCCATTCATAGTAATTATGCAGATCATGAATGAAACTTAATAAACCATCTATTTGCTCTCTTGCTTAGATTCAGAGACAGAATTGCAAATGTCCTTGAAATTTGGAATTAGTTTATTCTGTCAGTTTAATTCTAATAATGGATGGTATGGAATTTACCTGCTCCTTATTGTAGCGCCTAATATGCTATTGCTCAGGTAGTTGAAGTCAAACTGGGAAGCAGCAGAAAGCTAATTGACTATCATTGAGAAGCGATCATGCACCTTCACCATTGCTGAAAACATTTTAAATGTGTTAAATAATTTTTAATTATAGCTTATGAAGAAAACAAAAAAGTAGTTCCACTAAAAGCCATTAAATTAGGTTCTTTTGGTTTAGATTTGTATCATACAACAGAAACAACCTAGAAAGCCTTCCACATTATATTCTCTCTGCTACTTACTGTGCCATATATTCCATCAACTATAGAGTATTAACTATTGAGTTACCTTTGTCTTACATAGTTCACATCCACATACAACTTTCTATAGCTTTTTCTGCTTCATACTCAGCATTTAAGTAAATACTAGAGAAAAGGAGAAAAAAAAATACAAAACAAGACCTATTATTATATGCTTTTAGTGCACAAAAGCTACCTAATAGATGAGCATTTTGTTCTTATATTAAGGGCTGCAATCAATATGAACATGGCTTGCACATAGCAGGCAATATTCAATGCATTTCATTCTATTTCCAGGGCATATAGCCTTCTGTAAGAAAGTGCTGAACTAGTTGGAAAATCTAAATAATTTAAATACTTGTGGAACACATGAAAGTCTAAGGAGGCCACAGCACAGCACCCTTTCAGGCTTGAGGGTGTTACTTCTGATGCAAGGTGTAGCAAGTTTTGGCACTGGTTACAGGAGAGATTGGAGACTCAAAATGTATAATCTATGACCTTCACTGCTGTATGAAACAATGAAACAGTATTTCCTTAGCTTTGTGTTGTTTTGTTTCAGCCAGAATCTGACATTAAGCAATTCTAAGAGATTCTGCATTAGAGGAAATCTGGGGTTTGTGGTTATTTTTTAATTATTCAAGGCATAATAATTCATAATTCATGGCTGTCTACACCAGCAGTTGTTAAAAAAAAAAAAATCAGTTAAAGGGGTACAACCATAGCTACACTTTACCATCAATGATTAAGACAGTCTAGAAACACTGTTTTCATATACAAGTCATTACCAGTTTCTGGCATAAACATGCTTTCTCTCTTTGTACTTTGGCATAAAGAATACTAACAACCTTTACACATATGCAACAATTCACAGTAGTTTCAGTGGTGGAAAATGATTAAAAATAGTACGATTTAAGAGAAAGATTAGTGGATGAATATGCTGAAGATGCACTGTTCATAACAATACAAACTTGCCACAAAAAAAAAAAAAACCATAATAGTTTCTTACATTTAGAGGCTACTTGTACCTAGATCCAAAGTAAAAGCTCCTGTTGAATAACAGTTTTGCATTCAGAAAGAAGTCATATCCATTTTCTCACCCCAAAAAGGTATTTGAGAAGTAAACAGAGAAGGTGTCCAGAAAAACAAATACAAACACAGGCTTCTTAGCTCAGCCATTGAAGTGTATTAAAAGCAGAAGTTTTCAGAGCAGTAGGCTCAGAAGTGAATACTTCTCTTGGACAAGAGCTAACAACTCCATACTTTGAGACAAAGCAATCCTTTAGATAGAGACTATCAATCATCTTCATAACCTAAAATAAATATTTAAAGTTTTCAAGATTTGACTAGCTCCTCAGTTTGGAACCCAAATCAGAAGGATGGGGCAATATATACCTATTACCCTAAATGAGGCCTTTTCACATTGAAAAAGTGTTTATTACCTTACACTGTCTTGGAGGATGAAGCTAATCTGAAAGCCTTGGCAGCTTTGGAGAAAATAAAGCATTCAAAGCTGTTATTAATAACTTCTGTATTTTGATATTTTGATTGAATATTATTAACACTTGTGCACAGAATGAACAATGCCATTGCCACAATGTGAAACATTTCATTATCTCAGCTGTGGATGGTTCACATAGCTCAATGCGTCAAAACAGAACTGTCTTGTTTTGAAGCATCAGTAGCTTCCTAGAATTGCAGCAATAGAAGTAAAATACCATTTAGCATGTGCTGGCATCAGAGGTTCATGTCTTCACCTGCTCACAATACAGTGGTTCCCAACCCCTGATGTTGAAAAGTTTTCAATAACATATTAGAAGTTTAAAAATGCATTCAATGTAAAGCTTAGGCAGCTAGATCCCCATTATGTCAACACACTAACATTAAAAAATTCTTTTGACTACAGAAAGGAAATATCTAGTGCTTAAAGCAGGAACCAGAAAACCTGGATTTTGTTTCTGTGTTACTTATGAGCTCTGACCTTGGCAAGTCAGCCTTCTGGCCTCCATTTACTAGTTCATAAAGATTTATAATACACCAAAGGTTATATAGCAGTCTGAGCTTTACAAAGCGTGGTTCAAGTATTACTTTTGGTCTAAGTTAAAGTCTACATTAAACATCAAGAACTAGAAGTATTTTGTAAATATGCAATATTTTTATAAATGTGAACATTTTGTGGTCTTTGACAATAGAATTTTTTTCCCCCTTATGGATGTCTTTAATGGATATGGTAATTGAAAGCAAAGTACTAGAGAAAATGTCAAATTTTCCCTGTAAGTGTTTACATTCTGTGTGTATATTGACCTGGATGGCTGTAGAATAGTATTTTTAACAGTACTCTTCAATATCTACTCTGCATACTGTATAAAGGCCAGAAAGCCAAAGAATGAAAGATCTGAAAATGCTTTATGCAAAGCTTTTGAAGTGGAAAATTTAATCTGTAGTTTATAAATTTTGGGGGTTGTTTGCTTGTTTGGGCTTCCTAATTCTGAATCCCCATCCCCCAAAAAAGAAAAAAAAAAAAAAAAAAAAAAAAAAGAGTACAAGAAATTTCACAACAAAACTGTAAACATCAGGACAATAAGCTGACCAGCCACACTGGACAGAGAGCAAAAAAGGATTTGTCTGATTTTCTAGGTCACAGAGGCTATCTTGCATAGTTTCTTTCAAGACAGCACTTGGAAAGAAAACTGCAAATCTTCATAATGGCTTATTACAAAGTACTTTGCATTGTAGTTTTCCAGCTTGATCTTTCACGTGCTAGAGAAGATTACTAAACTCATTGGAATGAAAGCAGTCTTTATCCAGTACGGTCACTAATTGGAAAGCTGTTAATTTAATGACCTCAATGGCCACAAAAGACTCAGAAGTGTTGCTTTGACATTTGTTTGCACTTTCAGACACTAAGAATGATCTGCTCAGAGTTTTGGAATTTTAAGAGTTAATAAATTTTAAAAGTATAACTGAAAGCCTTAAATGTTAAGAACATTCCTCTTTCTAAAAAAGATAGTTATTTCTAGGCCAAACACGTTATTTGCCGATCTTCCTGTTGGTTATAATTGCCTTTTCTCAAGAGAAGCCACTTGAAATTGTCTAGAAACATTGTTTTTAAAGTGCAACTATGTTTCCTTTAATCAACCTGCAAACATATGGAAACAAAAGAACAAATTTAGAAAATAAAGCTTCTCTTTCTGGTGGCAACTCTTACATTTTACCTTGATACTAGGGAGAAAAAAGAACTGTATCTCCTCCTGTCAGCAAAGGTCTAGCACATACAAGACGACACTACAAGAAATAACATAATTATTGGGTCACTGTCCAAATTAAACTAATCCACTAATCCAGGAGTATTATGATCAATCCCTAAATCCTGCAGTACCATGAGATGCAAATAGGGTAGAACACCTTTCAGATTATCAACGTCATGATCCTACCCTTGAAACACCTTTCAGAGAACTCCAAAAGACAGTGTGCTCCTGTTGTGCATCTAGTGGGCCTAATTTCAAATACATTTTAATTCATGCACATATGACCTCATTCACTGTCACTGTGGAAGAAATAGCAGATAAATCCTGAAATTATATAACTTTATGTATGAACTGTCTCAGGATTTCATAATCTAATTTCTTTTTCTATCATTTTCTCTTCAAGATGTACTGAACCATTTTATAATTCACCTTCAACAACCCCCTTCACAAATAGAATACAAATTACCAAAAAAAGGCCTTACGTGATTACCTTTTAAATCTTTACATTATTACTAAAACTTGTTGCTGAATGCCAAAATACCAATTTGACCTACAATGACTCTAAAACCTGGCTTCATATCCAGGATGATTTCTAAGCTTGAGGTTTTATGCCTCAGAATAAATACTTACTATATACCATTTAAAAGTAGTCTAATGCTTCTTTTAAATGATTCTTCTATGCTTCTTTAAATGCTTCTAGGTCAGTCTTTCATTAGCAGTAGTCTAATAAATTTACTTTATTGCTCCCTTTCTTTAAAATGTCTTCTACTGGATCTTGTGCCTTCTTTACTGGCTGTCATATATAATCATGTGTCTTTAAACACCAGGAAAAGCAAAATGCACATCACAGATGGAATTCTTTGCCAAGATGCTGTGCAGAAAATGTATTTGTCTTTTCCCAGACCATCATCCTCACAATTAAGGGCTAAGACAGGAAATTATGTTAGTAAATGTCATGCTTCAGTTTCCATGTATGTTTAAAAATAAAAATTGAGATTGTGTTTAGAAAAATATAAAGAAAGTTAAGTTAGTTGATACAGTCCAGTAGGTTAGAATTAGTATTTGCTGGTTACTTTAAATGGAATATACATACACACAACAGAACAACACAAATGAAGAAGTGATCCAAACGAAAAACCAAACCCAAATCTTATACATGCAAAACAGTTAATACTAATATTGAGAATAATGCAGTTTGTACAGACTGACTGGACACTTTATCAAGATCATTCTTCCAAGCCATAGTTTTATTAAAAAGCAACTTTTTCCCCATTACTTTTATGCTGTAAATATTAAAGTCACTTTTTAATAACAGCAGTCTATTTCATTGGCTTTATGCAGATTATTTGAGGGTAACTTCACATACTTTTTTGTCTTGGTTTGGGTTTTTTGTTTTATTAACCCAAATAATTTCCCAGTGATTTTCTGGGTTCATTACAAGATTGTTTAGCACTCTGAAAACTGGAGAGAAAATCTGGACTGAGGGCAACCTTGATATTATGGAATCATTTAAGCATTACATTATTTTTATCCTAAGAAAATAAAATCAGAAACATCTATCTGCTCACCTTGTGCGGGTCAATCAAGTATTGAATTTTAAGTTTCAGTATGATTATAACTGCTGAACGTCTGGCAATAGCCTTATTCCTCCATAATCACTGTCAAACATAAACAAATATTCACAACTTTACCAATCATCATTTTCATTTGCATTGTTAGGCTGGTTTTCAATTTTTCTTCTCTCTCATTTTATCTTGGCCAATGGGAATTTCGGTTACACTTTGCAGGATTTGTTGCATGTGCCTCCCATCCTATAATCCACAACTGGTTTGTGTTTTAGGGAACATAGCTCACCACTGATAAACAGCCAAACTAGGATACTAAACAGCTCCAGGATTAGGGTATTTTGTGCCATAACAGCTTTGCCTTTATTCTGCACCAGGTGGTGAGTACAAAATACCAGCTCGTCCACTTGTTCTTGATATTTAACTATCTATCTGAAGTAGATTGAGCAGGACACGATAATCAAGACAAGTGACTAAACAAGCATTAACCAGTTGAAGATTTGAGGGAATAATAGCAAGTTAGCTTTTCATCTGGGTAGAAATTTAAAAATATATGACCACAAAAGGGAAGCAATAAAGTTATTCTGTTACTAGATTATAAGATTAACTAAGAAGGTGGAAAGTAGTTGCCATAGGAAGACTGAATTCCTGCTCACTCTTTATCAGCTTGAGTTATGATTAAGATTTCTCCACCATTTAATTGTAATACAACTGCTTCCTTGTGCCAAAATGTAAGAAGTGATTTCAGGAATTAAGACAGAATTTATCTTTTGTAAACATGCAACCTTGACTGGGTTCAAGTCCAGGCCACCAAGTGCAATTTTATCTGGCTAGTGTGAAATTTTCTGACAAGCTAATTATTAAATTAGCATTTTTAGAAGCCAAAACAGCCAGGAGACAGATTTAGCCAATTGCCAGACAAAGGCTTTTAAGTTCCAGTTGGAAGTCTAAACTCTTCACTTCTCAATTTCACACAAACATAAGATATTTTTTTGACCCAGCATTTTGGATTTGAAATCTTTTCAGTATAATTAGACAGAATAAACATGCAGAGGCAAAGGCTAACTCATGGAACAGAAGAGGGTGGTTTTGTTGGTTTTTTTTTTAAATCAGAACAACATAGCCAGCTGGAATATTTATCTTGACTATAGTTATGATTGACATAACTGGTTATTTACACCTTAAGTCTATTCCTTTGAACATAAATAATTACTGCCCAAGTATAAAAGGCCAAGAACTCTGGCTGTTACTTTTCAATGTTATATTATTGACTTCCATTATTAAAAGTCAACATTATCTTTACTTACCTTTCCCATGTCACTTTTCCAGTTTTCAGCTAACATAAACTCATAAAATATGTGCAAAATACACACTAATTTCAAAATTATGGCTAGACACATTCAAATGCCTATACAATCTGGTTGCTGTTATGGCAGTGGCTTTCTCTTAAGCATGCTTTTAGTCAAGCAAGATTGATCTGTTAAGATCACAAACTTTTCTGCAGGGCCTAGCATCCACCATCATATTTTAATACCATCACATTTTTGTGGTGTCAGATTTACCATGTCCACATAAAGACAACAGGAAATGTGCCTTTTGTGGGCATGTATATTTTGAGACAGCACTCAGGCAAGTTACACAGCAAGGTTTCCCTCGCTCTGTGTTTACCTTTATCCTTACTGATGTTCTAAGGTGCTTGCTATGTTGCCATTTTAGAAGGACATTCCCAGCAATGCTAGTGCATCTCTGCATGCTCACTCACCAATTACTTGGTCAATCTATCTCCTGTAGCTAGGTCAACCAGCAGTATCACTGCTATTACCTACTTTATAAGCTGTGTATTTAAAGCCATTATCAAGTAAAATATTCAATGTAGGTAGTCAGGGGCTCCCTTGCAGTTTTCCTTAGCTGACATTTATTAGTGCCTGACTAAAACAAGCTGATCTTCAATTCTGGGCTGTTGCCAATACATTGTTTCATCCTATAATGTATGTGATTTAATTGATTTTATACAAAAGAGTTATTGAAGACCGGACTGAGGGGCAAAAAAAAAAAGGGCTTCTGAAAACTCAAATGAAAGGCATACTGTTAGGACCATTTTGGAGAGGCATATGATGACTATAATGTCCTACTCCATGCTTTTCTTTAGATGACATTAAACCTCTCAAAGAGAGTAAAATATTGCTGTACCAAAGTTACACACAGAAAAACAGGTCAAAGTAAGGGAAAGCTCACAGCAGAGGGCTTCTCATGCACATTCAAACCTCCATACATGAACTAAAACTATCATATTTAAAAAAAAATTCATTAAGTTAACCACGCTGATACCATGCATTGCTACCACAAAGCCATTTTTTCATATTTGAAAAATCAGTTTTCCTAAAGCTATTCAGCATGGTACAGTTGGTATTTTTTTCATATGATCTCCAGAACAGGCTTTAAGTATTGTAACATATGGCTCATTTTCACATTTTGCCAACTGCAAACTAGATGGAGAAGTTACAGAAAATAATGACTCAAAATAGAACAAAGGGCTACAGTGAATTTTCAACATCAGTAAGGCTTTAAACATCAATAAGGATAAACCAATCTGTATAGCTTTTTCCAAGACCTTCATGACAGCCATTTTGAGATGTTGATAAACTCCAAGACATGAGCAAGATTGAATTCAATGCAATTAGAGTTGGAACTTTCACCTCTGAAGGTAACTTCAGTGCCTTATTCTATGCTGCTGCAAAACTAGATACCAAGTAGTTCATTATCCTCTGACTATATGGACCATTTGTCAACATAAACAAAAACATGAAATAAACTACAGATTATTCAGTAATTTTAAGGTCAGTCAACAGACTGGGGAACACATCAATGCCATGACAATGCTATCTTACTAAGTTACATCTAGGCAAAAGAAGAAAAGACTATCCTTTTTTTCCAATTATTTATTTACTATATGCTTGTCCAGATCTTCAGAAATGGTTGCTTCATAGTTGACTTTGGCAGTATATGCAAACTGACTCATCTGTTAAATCTCATTTATTCAAATTTAACATTGTAATAAAGTAACTGTTTACCATTACCAAACCCTTCTGCTAGCAAGGCAAAACAAGAAAGGTTACTGAAGTTGAAGCTGTAGCAACTGTAAGACTGTTAGACAGGTCTTGAACAGTACAGATGCTTTTTTTATGCCACAGGAAATACTTTGGTTTTGCTTATTTTCGTGGCAGAGTGTTGCTCTCTTTCATGTACATCCTTTTATAAGTAGTAAATTAAACATACGCTTAAACCTGAAACATTGTACATACAGCATTGTTTTTCCATGTGTAGGATAACCATAATTAGCAGGAAATATTAAGGGAAAGGAGAAAATGACAAAGAAATTACAAGGGTAAGAATACTTTCCTTGCATCAAAGGCTGTTACAAGTGGCAGATTAAAGAACAATCTAGTTTTTCAGTTTTCACAAACAGGCACAAACACTAAAGTTTTAGAAGGCTTACAACACAATGTAACCTCCAAAATATTCCCCTAAAGAAAAATCAAATTACTGCTCATGTGCTTGAACTGGGAAGTTTTACAAGGAAGAGCACAGCCACAGAGAAAAATCAATCTTTTACACTGATACTGAGAACAGCTATGATTCCCTGTCTGAGGACTAGAGCAAAAAACCTGCATACACACTGCACACAGTAACATGACAGAACAGAGACGAATAGAAGCCTACAGAAAATGTTATGACAAGTGTCAGATAGATACAAGATGGCATCAACAAATCTAGTGAGACCACATTCCCATAAAAAGAAAGGCAAAACAGTGAAAGTGAGCTGTGACGGTACAAGTCCCTTCCACCAAGAAAGGGTCCAAATATTTTTTCACTTGTTTGCACTGCAAAATGTTTTATATTAAAACCTAAGTGCACGCCTATGATATGTTTGTTTCCAGTGAATGCCAGAAAACCCCTATGGTGGCATGCTGAGTTCACTTCAGTGGTGAAATCAACGTTTTCTCCCAGTATAATAAATGAGCACAAGGACCTGGCAAATTTGTTCAGGTACTGAGAACTAACACACACGTCTTACAAGTTGTGCTCAAAGCATACAAAGTACTTTGTACACAAAAGTTAGCTGCAAGATAACCAAGAAATAGTAATAGATGATTGGTGAATGTTCGTAGAAGACTTTAAGCAGCAATAAGTTGCAGGACACAGACAGCCAGTCATCAATGCACAACATTCATACAGTCCACAGCTCTCTCCCTAATGATCTTTTGTGAGATATCCTTGCACCTGAACAGGACTATGGGAATTGTTCCAGTGGCCCGCAGTGCTACACTGCTCCATAATAACCTGGGTGCTTTGATTTAATTTGCCCCCTCTGGACAGGGGTTGGATGAGATGACATCGATGGATCCCTTGCCACCTATATTATTCTGATAGTCTAACAGGCCTTGTTAGTCTTTGGAGAAAACTCAGGAAGATAGATGAAAATTGAGTAGTATATTCAGTATGTACACAAATATTAAAGAGCAATCATCTAGACAGCAAGCGCAAGAGGCATCATGGCTAAACTCAGGATGTACTAAGTAGATTCATAGTTTTCTTTTTATTATTCTAACCATCATCTCCCAAAGAAAGAAGGAACTGGGTGAATCCTCCTGTCAAATCTGGGCAACTGTATGACTAAATTTATAGTCAATGTTTGGAAACATTGTTCAACCATCTTATTAATGCTTCTTTAGCCCCACCTCAAAAAGCTTTGTAGAAAGGAGAACTTTAATTGCGTAAAATAAACTTCTGAAATCACACCTCCAAATTAATATGTATTAGAACTGTAGGGATTCTTTTTTTAACCCTAAAGTTTCTGTTGTTGTAATCAAGGAAAAGACTTCTTGTTGAGTTATTATGCATTAAAGCCTCATTAAAAATTGTCAAGCACCCTGGCAATAATAAAACTACTCCAAGAAATCACAAATAATGTTTTTAGAGAGTAGCACAGTTATGAAATGTAGTCTAAGAACAATTTAACCATGATCAAATATGTTAAGCTATATACTTTGAGTATTACTTGTGTATACAGATACAGAAATACTTGGATTTTGTAGTAGGCCTTCTGACCTAGTCCGTGGAATTATTGCCAAAATCTCTCTTAAGTGTTCTGGATCTGCTTAATACAAATATTTTGGTTGTAATTATTGACTACTTGACTTTTTTTTTCAGCTCTTGGAGACATATTTTCATTAAACATCTTTAAAATGATTAAGAACTCTTACATCCACAAGATTGCCTTTATCCAGAATGCCAATACTTTTAAGAAGCAAAAAAATAGTTTTTAAAAGTTGTTGTGGGGGTTTTTGTGGCTTTGTGGGGGGTTTTTTGGTGGTAGTTTTTTGTTTTGTTTTTTAACTGTTGAAGTCGTATTTTACTTCGTTAAAAGTTTCTTTATCATAATTTCATTACCAGTTCACTGTTCATCTGTCAAATTAAATGCATTACTACAAATTGCTGTTCAGACAGCGGATACCAAAAGCATTCCTTGAACAATATATTAAAAGTTCATTGCATCTAAATTACTTGCTTCATAAATGTGTTGACATTGAAAATGTTAGGCTCAAACTAATGAATTCCTCCCTGTGCACATTATTTATTTTTACACACAAAAAGAACAAAACTTCAACCATTGTTCATCTTAAAGTGCTTTCCAAAATTGGATAACAACCACTTATGATTTCTACTGAATTGCGGAGAAAGCTATCAGCTCATTTAATACACTAACGAATATAAGTCTGCATAGTTATTTAAGCACCCATCAAGATTAGCTTTTGAAGCCTCCGTGGATGGAAAAAGTCTAACATAATTTTCACTACCTACTGCTAAACTACCTTTTAAATATTTACTGTTTTATTTATTCACTGTACAAACCAAAGCCCTTAGAGCCATTGTAAAATAATAATAATAAAAAATCACCTATGAGAATAGAAATCAATATCTTAACTAGATGTTTTTACACTTTCCATCAAGTTATTTTTGCCCAACATTATGAGTGAAAAAACAGCAGAAATATCAACTTGTTTCTGAATTTATGCACTCAGTGACCTGATTATAATAATTTTGATCTATTTTATTATTCTCAGTGCAGCCTGTTTGTGGTCAGTGCTCATCACAGTAATACAATATAAGAAATTTAGGATTCTTTTTCTTCACACTAGAAGACCCAAAATATTCATAAACTATATAGACTAAAAACACATGGTAGTTGGCTTTTAAAGGCTTATGGAAAGGAATTACAAGATATAACAATAGTAAACAACAACCACCCCTCTCTACAGGTATTTAGTAACCCATCACAGGTTATCAACAATGCTCACTGAACTTAATAAAAAAATAATTGTTCAAACAAAATCCCTTTCAAATCCTGAGACCAACAGCTATTCTCACCACAACAGAGGTCCCCCCCAGCTCAAGCTTGTTCCCTTTTTAGCATTTTGATTAGCACAAAATCCAGGAATGAACGCAGCATTTGATATGCTGCCAACAGCATGTTTCTCTTCTCTGCCTACATTTGCTAATTCTTTAGTGTTACTGCCACAAACCTTTCTGAGACTCAGTTCACTATACATGACTCTCCATTCTGAATTTAGAAATCGCAAAGGTTAGTCATCACCCACCAAGGTTCTGTTATAAAACTTCAGTTATTATGACATATTATGCAGCTATTGCTCATAGGGCTTTGGAATCACTATGCTTTTGCAGCTCCTCTACATCTGCACAAATACTAACACAGTTCAGACCCAAAGCACTTAGTCTGTGTGTCATTAATTCAGATTTTACAAATCCTTTTTTGGAAGAGGAAATTTCTAGAAGTTAACTGTAGCAGCTCAATATGCTGAAATATACAGGCAAAGTAAAGTACTTTCCACATGTAAGCAACTCAGTATCTTCCTATCACAAGTAAAGATTATGATTTGTGCTACTGCGTGCATCCCATCTATAAAGCTTTAGCCTGCAGTCAGAAGACTGTCAAAGCTCCATGAGCACAAGCTGTTTGAGTCATGTCTTCTTACATTATTCCAGCTTCTTCTTGAAGAGCAACACATGTTACAATAACACAGAGCTCTTTTATACATGCTTTCACATTCAGGGAACAACTGGTATAGAAAAAAACCTGATGCTAAACCACATTAGTGTGTAAATGCTGTTTAAACCAAAATAATCTGTCCTGATCAAAGCTGCACAACAGTCAACTGCCTTTTCACTTCTTACCTGGGTAATAAGCCAATAAGGTTAGAGACTTATAAAATGGTCAGAGATGCCTCAAAGTGAAGGAGTAGAATAATAGCATGCAGAATTACAAATTCAAGAAGCACACAGCAGGAGTTTTGCACATTGGTTCTCTGTGGCCACTACCATTGAAACAAAATCTATTGTACAAGGAGAGACCTTCATGATGACATGATTCTTACAGTTGAATAACAGAAAACTGTTACTGAAAGGCTCAGCTTTAGCAATAAATCCTGGCCCAGAATAAAATAACTGAATATATTAATAAAGGCCACATCTTCTGTCATAACAACTCCACCAAAACCAAATCATGATAATGAAATTCTGAAAGAGAACATTTGTACTGGCTAAATATTGCTGTGAAGTAACTGCTCTTGTGGAAAAAATGGTATAGTAAGGTGTTTTCTTTCAAAACACTCAATTCAAAACAGATTAGATACATGCTACACATTCATTATTCACACACATCTTTCAGCCTAGGCTCTGATGTCTTCAGATGTACTTATCCTTATAAGAAAAACTTACCAGAAGAAGGAGCTAGCTTTTCAGTAGACCTTCCTTTAATGACTTTAAACTTCGCAGAGTAGGTGTTGGAAATTTCAAGGTAACAAAAGCATTTTTTGTTATGTTTATTAGTCGTCCATTTATACTTCTGTCAAATTAAGACATGTCTGCTTGAATACATGTTTCAATTATCCTGATATTCAGAATATATGCAATGAACTCTCTGGAGATATGCAGATGGAGCTTTACTTTCTTCATTTACAACTGGCCTTGCCACCATGAATTTAACTGAAAATAAAGACAATAAGATTATTAATGTCGAATTGCAAGGAAGACATGGGAAAGCTTGAGGTAGCTAGCTAGCATGAAAGGATATCAAGCATGGAATCTATCCACCTGTATTTAACAAGCTATTTATTAATGATTAATACACCCGAAAGACATATCATAACAGCTCACTGTCTGTCATTGCTTTCAGTTGCTGCCATGTGATTTGCATTGGAATTGCGGAATCTTGAAGAACATTCTTATTAGTCAGATCCCAAAGTGTAATGCTAAGAGATACACCAGACATTGCTTATGTGCTTAACCTTCAGTAAACTAGAAGGAGGAGGAGAGAAAGATGTCCTAGTCACACAGCACTGAAGTGTTTCAGTGCTTCAGCACCTCAACTTAGAAAAATGTTGGGTTTACATATAGCACATTGTGTAAGAATGATAAAGCTAAAACAAAACTACTTTTCTCAGTGAAACAGTCACATGCCATAATTTTCCTGAGCTCCTCCCCTATAACCTTCAACACTGTTTATTAAAACCACTTCTCAAATGTTCCTCTAGAAATATTCTGAAAGCACAGACTTCTAGGTGAAGTGACAAGTTCTTCCATAGCTCTTAAAGGTCCTTGAGTTCTATTCCCTTCCACCTTACTGTCAGAACTTGGTGAGCCCAGTATAATCCAAACACAGGTAATTTCGGAACAAATACTTCACATTAACAAAAAATTAAATATTTCTTTTTACTATGCTAGCTTCATCTGCGTACTGTTTATGGTTTGGCATTAGCTACTAAACCACTTTGAATTACATTCAAAGGAGAGCTTTTGCTTGCCCTTGAAAGTTTCACTGTTGTTCTGGATCAATGGCATTAGCAGGCCTCCTGCTCAGTCACTGATTTATTGACATAAACTTAAGAATTGGACCACGCCTTTCCCCCTTCCCCATCTTTCTCCACTTATTAGGTATTCAATCAAACTGTTGGATTTGAGCAATCCTTCAGAGAAGCTGTAAAAGTTCATGTTGTAATACTCTCAAGCATAGTCCATGAAGTGCAAGTTGTAGCAAGTTGTAGCTGAAGTTACAGTTACAACACAGCTAAGTATTCCACCAGATGTTACATGCTAGACCATCAGGAACCTTACCGCACAGAGCTATCAGTAATGTGTAAAATGCCTTGAGTATTCACTGGTACTTGAAAAAAAAGTCTGATTTCCAACAGGGAAGAATAATTAATACCAAAGGTTGTTGGGTTTTTTGTTTGTTTGTTTGGTTTGTTTTCTTCTTTTATCTAACTCATTTAGAGTCAAGTTCATTTAATCAAAGAGATCTTTAAAGGCTCCTGTGATTTTTTAAGTTATTCTGTTGTTCGACCTTAGTTATCTCAGTAGTTCAAATTATGACAAAGTTTCTGTATGTCATACTAACAACTGTCTAGAAAACTATGATGAGTACTGTGCAAGCAGAAGGAAGACTTGCAGCTCTGATAAGCCTGGGAGGAGAGGCTTTTTTTGTTCAGCAAGCTATAAGCATGTGTACTTTTACAGAAAAGTACTTTGTATTCTCAAACCACTTTATGGCAACCTGTCACCTTCCTAAGAGACAATATTAGTGCCATTAAAGCAGCCAATATTAGAGGAAATACTCATTCTGGTTTTGACTCTTAAACCAAAGCAACTAATCAGAGTTGAAAGAGTCTTGCTTCTCTGCTCTGCTGGTATATAGGACCCTTTTATACTGGTTTTGGCTACCAGAAATTGGACCTGCTAATTTACTGTTATATTCCAGGATTTGGCCAACAGTTGGCTGCCAAATATAAGTTCTGTCATTCTATCTTTGTGGGCTTCCTGACTTGACGTTTTTTTCTCCTGTTTCAGATGTGAATTTTTTTGGTAGTCATAAATTCATGTTTGGCATAATCAAAACGTGACATGTATTTCTGATAAGACTTAAATACATACATGAAATCTAAAACAATTGTTACTGACAACCCACAGAGATATCAGAAAGGCAAGACTGGGAAACATTCCAGACACATCCCCATGAAGTAGACAGAAAATATACATTAACAGGATGAACGAGGTACACACATTTGTTATTGAGAGGACAAACTTGTCAGAATATTTTTATTTTCCTTTTGAAGCCAGTTATTATGCCACTAAGGTATCAGACTTCACCCCCTCAAACAGCTAATTCAAAACCAGTCATCAAGAAGTATGTGTAAATAGGAAGCGTGTTTGCATTGTCTTCAGTTTTGTTATTAAAAAGAACTAAGGATTGGAAACATTTCTTATCTTGCATATGTCTTAGCCTTAAATGACTTTTACACATCACACTAAGTCAAAATAACTATCTGCAATTCTAAGTGTCATACACTTAAGAGGTAATCCAGAATTCTCATTTTGGGAAAAAAACCCTACCAACAACAAAAAAACCCAAACCCCAAACCCTACACTATTTTCATGTGTTCTTGTTAACACATAATAGTTCTTGTGTTACTGAAAAAATATGTGATTATTTGTTAATGGTGCTATTGGAGAATACTCTTAAGGTAAAATTGTGCTAGGTGTTCATTAAAAACATTTGTCCCTTCCTGCACTGATAAGCATAACATTTGTGCTTATCAAATCTAGGGCCAAATTATGACATATTTTATGCAATGTAAATATTTAATAAGATCACTGGTGCCATTTATGCATATGGAATTACATCTACATGAATTCTGAAGTATATCTTTAGGAGTCCATTATATTTTTAAGGTTCTAATACAGTGAAATTTCAGCTTAAAATTAAAACCAGTTGGATTACTATAGACTTGAAAACGCTTGTAAAGTCAATATTATTATGTCACATTGCAGGATATGCACCACCCTTAATAAACTTCCAGTGTTTTAAGACTTAAATAGATTCTAATTAATTACTAGGGAAAATAGCTTGTTTTGTTTTTTTTTTTTAATGTCTAGTAACACCTAAGTAAGTGATGACTGATGGATGTTTCCACCAAAAAGGTTTATACAATAGTCTGGGTAAGAGAAATTATCCCAAAAGATTGTAGAGAAAAGTGATAGCAAGAGCTATTGCTTCAAGCTTGTGAATAGGCATTCAGCTCCTACTAATAACTCAATAAATTAGTGTCTCTTCCATCTCTAAGTATTCTATCTGAATAATGTACCTCTAATCAAAATAAGGAATGGAAGAAGCTCCAGAAACTCTGGGCCTAAAATTCCTTTGGTTCCACACCAGAGATGCTGGAACTAACAGAGGGGGAATACAACAGGTGGGGACAGCGGTCCAAAATATGACAATTAGAGGTGTGATATCTTCTACATACTGTGAATATATTTTTTTTTGTATCTGTACCTAATGTAGATGCCTGACAACCTGCTTCATCATGAAATCCCACTTTTGAGCGTGTGTCTGGAAGTATCTACTTTGTAGCAAGAAATGAAATTTGACTCTTATCCAGAAGAATCTAAACTGTCTGCTAACAAAATACATCCATACAACCTACTGCATGCAAAGTTGATTGTTGACTGGCACAATCCCTCCACAGGTATGTCTCCACTTGTCACTTGGCTCAAACTTTATTTTGTTTTCAGACTAAGCCTGTGCAGCTGCCTGAGGGACAGACTCCTCTTGCTTCTCATCATATCTGACAGATCTGCAGATAGCTTCACCAACTAATTAACTTCCCAGAACCATGTCTAGCTTTGTAAGACGGGTCTTGAATTAGAAGCAATGGCAGTATATGCTGCACTTATATCTAAGTCTAGCATTTCACACTTGTTAATAGTGACAAGGAGAAGCAATCACAGCCTGCTCCTCCCGTTTTTCTATTACAGTTGAAACATAACTATATCTGAATTTCCTAAAAAGAATTCAAATAAAAATTAAGTTCCCTATACCCCAAGCCTTACTGCTATGGAATGATCATGCCTCTTTAATCCTACTGTGACAGAGACCAAGACGTACCTGCTAGATTACAGTTTTTGTTTCCCCTACATTGTCTCCTTCAACCATAGTTTGATGGTGGAGGCTGCATCTCAGTCTCACATCCATGCACATTATATTGGAGAAACTTGAAGCACCTTTTATGACAATGCATACCCTAGCAAGTTTTAAAAGGCAGCCTAATGCATGGTTTTAGCTCATCATTCATGATGTAGCTATTAACTGCACTCTTGCTCTTATCTGCTTTTTGTGACATATCAGCTTCATTGTGTTTATGGTGGAGTATAAGTTCCCTCATTTTTGCTGTGGAATAAGACTGCACACAGGGGATGGGGAAACATGAATTCCTTTTAGTTATTTCCAAAAATGAACACAGAAGCTCGCAGAAATTCAGAAACTATAGGTGGCATGATGTATTTATAGCTCCTCCAGACCCTTCTGCTATCCACTTGGCACTAATTGATGATATAATTCATTTGGTAACATATTTTGGTCAATAATCCAAAACAATCAAACATGGACAGTTGAGCATCTCTTGGACTCCTACTTTCTGTGTGTGTTATTGGGAAGGTTTTTTTTTTAATTGTTTCAGCATTTACACTTAAATATAACTGGTGAATATGCTCTTTCTTCCATAAACAGGAAATAACTTCAAAATACCTAGCATTCTTGTTAGCTTCAGTGATAAGGGCAAGTAGTGAAGTTCTCAGATCATTACATTCCTCTAATTACTGATGAACATATTACCGGTACATCTTGGTTAAAAAAAAAAAAAAATAGAAATAATCTTGTTTCTTTCAAGCTCCCTTTCCTTTCTGAGGAAATCCCAGAAAAAACAGCTGGCAGTCACAAACTCTCACTAGTTATTTCAAGACAAATGTTTACTTCCTTTATGGAGTGCTAAAGTAGCACATCAGTGGCAGTTTAATACCAGGACCAAAAGCAATTTCCTGTAGAAATCAAAAAAGTAACCTTGATTAAAACAATCAAGACCCAATTTTGAGACACTAAGTTACCAGCTAAAACAAGAAAAAAAGTCTCAAATTGAGTTCCGATTTTTTTTTCTTAGGTAGCATCCTAGATTTCACTGAACAGAAAAATGAAGTTTCTGTTAATTAACTACTAGAGAATTTATGTACTGTATTGCAGCTAAATAACACTCAGTGCTGATTCAGAGGTCAGTGTGTTGGGGTTTTTTTCCCAACATTATGTTGTGAACAATCAAATCTACTTCTCATTCTAATAGAGGTAGGCTTTTTTTGTTTTTCTTAATAGTCATGAAGCAATAATCAATGTTGTAAAGATTTCTATTGCCCTATCCTTTACTATAATTTGGAGTCTAGTTTTGGGAACCTTTTATCCAGCTTTGAGCTCATAAGCTGCTAGTCCAAGCCAGCTATAGGAAACTTATGTTCCATGGGGATGGAAAAAAAGAAAAAGTCAGTGTATTTTAGTCTAAGACATTAACAAAGAATAGATTTCTACCAAGGTATACCCATCTTAAATATAATATCTTATAACTGATGTACACATACACTCCTGTCCATTTTCCCAACTCTGAGAGACTTTTCCTGTACCAGAAATAAAGTAAGCCTACATCCAAAAGTAGCTGCAAAACAGCATAGTGTGATTTTATATATATTCCAAGATAATAAATTTACAAAGTCAATAAAGACAAAAGCACCCCAAAATATTAAAGCCTCAAACTATTCATACTCACTATTTCTTCTGTGGCTTTTTGACAGTTTAAGGCTAACAGTTTCTGAGAAACTTTCATCCCTTGCCAATTGCTTCCTTTTCGCCTGATACATGCCAGCTTCCTGCAACAATTTCCTTGGTTTTCCAACACCTCCCCTTTTCTTAACTTCCTTACCTTTTTAGTTTAAGGCTTGCTTTGGATATGGAGACATACATACATATATATGGTTCTGTTCTTGCTCTATACCAAAACTATTTAGCCACCTTTTCTGTAGTAACTCAATTATTTAATGCATTTCATGTTTACAGCTGTTAGTCTTCCTCTTTTGTTCACTCTGAAAATTACTTGATTTTGATATACAGGGCAACTCTAGATGTATTCCTACTGCATGCAGCAATATCATCCTACAGAGTCACAAGTTCACTTTGAAATGTTCTAATAAATTAAATAAAGATATCTGAAAGTATTAAATTATTCCTTCATTTGTATTACCTTATTGCCACTGTAACTAAAACAATTCAATTGAAATACAATAAGACATTCTTGAGTTATCTTCCCCTTTATTGCTCTCTTTTGTGATTTAGGATTTCTATCAATTGATAGAACCAAATAAAACAAGATTAACAGATTTGGGGGTTTTGTTTGGTTGTTTTTTTAAATAAACAACCGAAGGTATGCCCAGATAGCTGTCTCTTACAGTCTCTGCTCAAGACAGTAAGGACTATATAAAAATTTTTTTCTCAGCTGATCTTAACTTACCCATTTTCAGTTGACCTAGTAATCAATTCTCTTCTACTCAATACAGGCTCACCAAAATCCCAGGACCTCAGAACTGACAGGATTATGTTTATGTTTACACTTGCAGACTGTTTTAGATAATCAGAATATTAGACTAAAAATCCATCAAGGAGAGTTTAAGGCTTCAAAAACTTCATTTTTTAAAGGTATTTTGTCCATATAGAACAAATTACAGATACTTCACAGAAATATGGACTAGGTTACCAATTGTGTCACTAGCTACCAAAACTAGACAGTAACACATGGTTGGCAGCAAATGTTTTAAGGGCCAGCAACAGATACATAGTGAGGGTTGATAGCGTTTCAAATGTAAACTTCAATAGGGACCTAACAAGAAAAAAAAAAAAAAGACCAACCATTATTCTAAAGTGCAAATCTTGACCAACAAAGATAAGGAAATGTCCATTCTTTCAAAAGACACCTTAATAGGATCACAATATTCTGTTCTGAGAACTTAACTACCAGGAAGATAACACAAGAAAACTCATCTAAATCCTCAAATAGCAACAAAAATAAGCTGGAGGAATAGCAAGTTGTCCTGTAATCAGTTAAGTAACTGACAGATGTAAATAGGTAAACTTTGCTTACACTTGAGGGTGTAGGCTAATCAGCAACCAATAAATTGATTTCTAAGCACTTCTTCCTGTGGCCTCAGGACATGAACTAATCCAGGCTGAAAATAAATTTTTAAAATGTAATTAACTTATTAGCTTGAAGTAAAAAAAATAAGTCTGTCCTCATCACAAACAGCTGTACAAGTTGCTGCAAAGCAAGCATATATGTTTTTCTAGAACTCTATAAATGCTGTCAGTGGGAAAAGATTTCAGGGAACAAAGCCTGTTAAACTCAAAACCACATATCTGCTCTCCCACGATCACATTTTATAGTGACTGTTCACCTTTCATGGATTGTAGCTAAATTACATACTACTGGGGAACATCTACTCCATGTCCTTTAGTAAGACTGTGGAACAGACCTTCAAAAACATAAAACTCTGTAAACTGTAAAAGAAATTAGCTTTCTTGCAATACCATTTCATTTGTAGAGATAATATTTTTAGAGATAAAGAAATTGTATGAAAGTAGGGGAGAATCTGTTAAGATTCAGACAGGGCATTGGACTGCAAACTACTAAGGCACAAAATTTCCTTGAGAAACTTACCTCAGATAGTAACTACAGATTCTTCTCCTAGTTTAAGGCTTTTGACCTTGTGCAATTAAGCCTGCAGCCCCTAGAACTCACCTAGCTACATATTGCTCCACTAACATTGTAATTTATTTATTTCTATTTTTTAGAACTCCAGTTAGTTCCAATATTATTCAACGTAGTCATTATTTTTATTTTCATTCAACCAATTATGTAACAAAATATACTTCATAAGCATGCAGCTGGCAAAATCTGGGATTAAGTAGAAGAATGCTGGAGAATGGTACTAAAATTCAAAAATAATCAGATAGTCTGGAAAAATATAATGGCTATTCAAAAATTATGAGTCCATGTTCCTGCAGCCTATTAACCAGGAATTTAGGCAAAGTAAGGGAACAATAGTTAGGGGCAACAGTGGATTACAAACCCTGATATAATACTCTTGAGAAAACCGCAAAGGAATTAGGATGTTGCTGGAACACAGGCAGACACCGAAACCTGAATATAGTCCAGTCAAGCTTATTAGATAAATGAGAACCACTCCCAAAGAGGGCAGAGAGAATAAGCGGAGGCATTAAAATATTACTTAGGTAAGACTCAATGAGTTGGAGTGCAGTCTAAGGTTAAAAAGTTAAGGGGAGAGAAATTTAAGTACACAAAAAGATAACAAAAGATAAAGAAACAAGTGTTTATTTCAGGAAAGAACAGAAGAGTTCTCTGTCTGGTGGACAGAGAATTAACACTGGACCTGCAGTTACTTCTTGCTGCCATTGCAGCGATAAATTCTTGTCTAATGTTAAGAAAAAATTTCTAATATGGGTAGTGAAACACTAATTACTTCCAGTAATTACTTATCACTAGAGAGCAGTATTTAGGCACACAGTAAACACCTCTGGAATAGTTTAGAAATAGAAAATCAAGCAAAGGCATAGAGTAGTCTATTCCAGCTCTGTCATACAATGGAACAGCTTTTATTAGTAAGATATCCATAACTTTAGTTAAGTCAGATTTAGTATTCTTAACAGTCTGCATTTGCCTCGTTCAGCAAATGTGGAATAAGCCACATGGTAATTTGCATTTCTGAAAGGTATTATAGTTCTAATGAATTAAAGTTACCCTTATTCAAATGTATTCTTATGTCAATACTTCAAAAGGTGTACCAATTAAAATTCAACTGCATTTATCTAACGAGTTTTAAAAAGTCCAAATATCTGCCAAATTTATGTAACATTTTATTAGCAGAGGCTTGCTATTGTCTGGTATTGCTGACTTCACACAGAACCTGGTTTAGACAAACATTTCAACAATGGATTTCCTGATGAGTTTACGTATTACAGTAGCTTGTCCTGAGGAAAGTCATTTAATGCCCTCCTGTTTACTAGTGTGCTTCTAAAAAAAAAAGTGCAAACAAAAAGAAAAACTGACAGTGGCTCCACAGAAAGGACTGCAACAAGTCAGACCTACTAAAACGCCCACATGAAAACTAGTTTGATGCCTGGTAGAGCAGATGCTGTAAACTGACCATAAAGTACAGACCTTTTCTGAACTGTAGCTGTCCAAAATCTTTTGGGACTTTTTTTTTTAGGGCCCTCCCATCAGATTTACAGTTGCAGTATTTGTAGATCACACAGCAATTCTCTAGTCATAGTAGGCAGGTTAGTAAAGCTAACTCCAAAGTGTTATCCTTTTATGCAAAAAATTTCTTAGCTTAACTGGTGACTTAGAGAACAAAAATGGAATAACACTACAGTATCTTAGCTGGACAACTCATTGAATTGGGTTGGCAAATAGCAGCCAAAAGACCCAGTAGGAAAGAAAAGATCCTTTCTGAACTGGCTTGCAGAAAAGCTTGAATTATGATTGACTAAATTTGCTGTTATGCAGACCCAGTATGTGTTTTCCTCCATCTGGAAGAATACATAGCTGAACAGGTCATGCTAATGAAAACCTGGGGTCATAGGAAACATATCTGGGGGGAAAATTGGAAGCAAGCTAGTACTCTAAGCATGATAAAAGGATTAAATATAATTTTTGTCACCCTTGTCACTGGTAATATGTCAAATGAATGGTCTATCATATTTTTAGAAGTTCGTTGTAAAACATAAGTTACTGACATTTTTACATGGAATTAATGTTAAAATTTAACAGTGCTAATGGTGAATATTCCATGATTAATGGAATACATGATTAAGATTAAAATTTATGATTGATTTTACTATTAAAATTATTAATAATTTTCAGAACATTACATGACACTACATCCTAACTTGTAGCTATTACACTTGTAATACCTTCAGTATTTTTTTAAAAGAGTACTGCATAAAGGTGGATTCATTTAACAAGTTTTTTCCTAGATTATGTCACTAAAGGCAATTTGGAAGTTAAAGACCACAAGCTTAAAAGTTTCATACTGATACCGGTATGAATTTAGTAGAAATAAAATCTTAAATATATTTATTTCAACTTACTTAAACTATCTACTTAAAATACTAATTCGCCTCTCTTGCTAACTCTTTTTTATTTATTATTAATGTGGTAATAAATGTTCAATAATTCATTCTTAGTCTGTCTCTAGCTAACATCCAGAGTATATTATCAAAGAGAAAATGAGAAAAATTGGCCAGCATTTGAAGTGGCCATGTATTTTTTACGAAAATTTTTTGTATTTACATTTTAAGTTCAGAAAAACCTACCTAAACTTTCAGAGATAAAAGGTGGAAGCAGACCTCCCAAGTGGTACTGTGTACGTTTATGCCCAGCTGAAAAAGTAGAATCAAAGTTGAATAAAATAAAGTCCAAAACCACAGCTGCCCCATGTAGTTTTTACTTATGGAATCTGTGTTATACAAACTAATTTTTTATTTTCCTGGCACAGTTTCAAAGCAATTTTTCATCTATGGCAGATAACAAAACCTTAGACATGTAGTTCATTCCTCCTGGGGTATTACTAAACATTGAAACTATGGTAGATGAAAAAACATCTGTTGTCCCTTAAGCGGAGCCTGGTTTTGCCATCAGAAATGGTTGAGTTCGGTTGTTCTTTACAAATGTTTTACTTTTATGTTGTAACGTTCATTCCACAAACTTAGTGCACCATTGACATCAATTATAATTGCAATAAAATCTTTTTTGAGACTGAAGTTTGAAATGGAAGTTTGGCTCACCATTTGTTCAAAGTTTCAAGGCTGAGAACTTCAGAGAATATTGCCACAAAGCTTTGTCACTGCCCAGAGGCAAGATTTCCTTATTTGTATGAGCAAAATAAGAGAATGAGTAAAACCTTTGGATAAAGAATGCAAACATTTTGATGTATTTTTTAATAACGTAAATACTTTTTTATTTAGCACTGCATTGGGCTTGACAGTGAAACTGCTAGCTACTTATTCACATGGTCTACCAAATCCCAAGATAAAGAATTTTGGTAATCTTTTGAAATGTCATCTGTACCACACTTTATGATCCATTCTACTATGATAATAGCTAATTTGATTCAAGTTATCATATTTACATCTTTGCTGGAATGACACACTGCCCATCATGCAAGTAAGGAGACTTATACATACTACAGCTATTCTGACGTGGCAGAATGAAACCATTAATACTAGCCTTAGAAAGAATGGAATAATTTTCCATAATCACGAGAAAATGAAAGCTAGAAAATTATACATATCAGACAAGACCTTACAAAAACCTGTCAGTCTCTACAAAATCATTTCAGCTTCTTAGTAGTTGATAAAGCTTAAATATTTAATATGAAGCATGGATAATACCACTAGAATAGTAAAATTTAATTAATGAAATTAAGATTGAAATTAATAATAATAATAATAATAATAATAATGAAGTATTTCAAGTTAGTTACCATTTCTCATGTGCCAGGTAGTACAAAGAAACCAAGAAGTTCTTTCTTCTCTATCACCGTAACTACGCATATATACCAGTTAAAACTGAGGGTCATTTCATGAAAACACCTTAACCTACAGTCCAGGTGAAAATTCTGAGCTTCCAATTCATTTGGCAGCATTGCTACATATGAAATAAAGCAGTATGTTTAAATGTTCTCCTATATACTCAATTTGAGAGTGGATCAGTACACTGTTATACTGAGGAATTCAATCTCTGCACAAGATGCTTAAAAATTGGATCTGAAGTCATCTTCAAGACAGTCAGCACCACCTATGCAGCTATGAGATGCATTAGTATTTGGCAAAGTCCCGCCTATAGCATGGTTGGGCATTTAAGTTTTTTCCTTTGTTTTACCTTTCCCGGATGTAAACTTAATTTGCAACTTCTAGTCAATGAGTTCTCAGCTGTAACATTTTCACCCTGTTAAGTAAGCCTAATACTTCATTGCTTTTCATCTGTGTAGGTCTATGTTAAATGAAATTTGATCAAGTGCTGCCTTAGCTGTTTCACACTGTCTGGCCTCAGTTGGTGCCATTTAAATTGGCCATAGTTCAGGGTCTTCCAGTCATTACAACTAAGTCCATAAAAGCATTTTTGCTTTCTGTTTATCTTTAACTGATTATAAGATTGAACTGGTGCAAGCGTAGAAGCACTGAACTATTTGACTTAAGGGTAATTTAAAAGATGGAGATGAAGATTAGTTCATAATGCTTTTTCTGCTAGGGTAATATAAACAGATTAAATGGTTTGTCACTTTCTACTTCAATAAAGCCAAGGATCTAAAATAATGCTACTAACATCAATATTCAGTGGTCTACTAAATTGGCTTTTCAAAATATTGCTCACATATTTACAAAAAACTTACAAGCTCATAATTCTCTCTGTTTGCTAGTTGCTGTTATGTTCCATCTATTAAGTCACTGAGTCTTCCATGCCACAGAAAAACAGAGTTGGATGTCATTCATATACAGCTATTTTACTAAAATAAATTGGGTCCCTACCTAGCCAGCGTGTCAGCTCTCATACAAGACAATTACACCATGCTGCAGCTGAGTTGTCAGACACTATGCCTGTACAGTTTTCTTGAAAGCTGCTAAGCATTTAACTTTCTATATAGGAAATTCTATATTCATAAAGTTAATAAACCTAACTCCCTCTGGACACATATATACCTTTGCTGATCTGTTTAAGTAGTCCCAGATCCTCAAATTTATTTAGAAATTTCACTCCCAATGGAGCAAAATATTTCAGTGTATATCTAGTCTTCTGCTGCATTTGGCTTATATTTGGAGCCAACCAAAAACTGTGTAACCACAGATAATATAACACTGAGGCCAGCTAACATGCCCAAACTCTCAGCAGAATTGATTTGAATTCAGCTCTGTATTAACCACAGCTACATAGCTTCCATTCAACACACCAGAGAGATTATATGTGTCTGCTCAGAAAGCAAGCCGAGGGATATATTGACATCCATTTTCAGACTAATTTCTGTGTTCTCGCTCATCCTATGGAAAAGCCTCTATCCATTTACTATGTAACTCACACTTCATATCTTCTGAATCATACTTAAGTACCCATGCTTAAAAGCAGATATTGTGAAAGACCCAAACATATGGCTGCTTCTGCCAGCTGAAGACCATGAAATATAAATGTATACAAAAACCTCACTTAGTTAATTTCTCAGATAATCTCTTCATTATTGTTAACTATTCAGCAACCTCTGATTTAGTGACTGAGATCCAATCCTACAAAACCATGAAGCAAAACCATTAAAGTATATGGTCAATTTTTAGTACTGAAAATAACATCAAATATCTTAAAGTTTAGCAGCATTTGTACTGAGCATGACTATACCACACCAGAACTGAGGAATGGAAAATGTAGGAGATAAGATATCTTATTAGTCAGTGTAGTGGGAAAGCAGCAGCTTCTATGACAGCAGAATGCATGTTTACTTTCCAATTGCAGCAGCTAGTCTCTCCCCAGTCCACAAATAAAAACCTACAACATCTAAAAGAAGAACCACCAGAGGTTCAGAGGATGCAGCTTGCTTCCCACTACTACTCCAAGAGAAATTTAAGTAGCCAAACACTTTTCTAAGACATATGGTCTTTTTTTTTTTTTTTTTTTTTTTTAAGGAACATCTTTTTTTGATAGAGCTGGTGCTATTTCTGTTAAGCCATTGCCATAACTTATGGACTTTTCCATAGAGACATTTAAGAAAGTTAGAGTCTTTTACAAAATTACAGTCAGAAGACACCCTGGTTGAACTTTCTGTGATCACTCAGACTTGGAAAGCCCTAGATAATAAAGTTTTAAGTATTTCAAGAAACCCTTCAGTGTACCTGAGAGGGACAGTATTTTTAGTATTCAAGACTACACACTGCTGGGAGGTAAGGAAGAAGCACACTGTCTTCCTTCCAGTAATTGTCATAGCATTACAATTCTCTCCTGTAAATGCATCTTTTCTCTAAGCAAAGATTTAAACAGAAGCATTAAGCATCTTCAAGAAAAATATTTAAATAGATAAAGTAGATGCTAGTTTTTATTAAACATGCCATCAGTGGCTACATTTATCTTCAGCCAGGTCCAGATGCTCTCGCCAGTGCAAAATACCCATTTAAGTCAATGGCAGCTTTGAGCAGCAACTAGAAAATTACACATGTAATAAAGCTTGAGAGATTTGCCTCCTGCAATTTCCAAGCTACAGCTCTTGCTTGTGGAGCAGAGCAGGCTCACTCCGCATTACCACTCTTTGCAGTATTCAGTTTAAAGAACCCGCATGTCTGTGAGGACAGTGGCACTGCAGTAATGGGGGATCATAAATGCAGTGAGTTGAATTGTTCCTTTAATTTTGTCTGACCTAAAAGATAACAGAAGCCATTTCTGTCACCAATACAACAATTATTATTCCAGTTTAAAAAATTGCTATGATTTATTACAACAAGAACCTTAAAGGAAACATGTAGTTTTGTTATGATTATGTGGAAATAAAATATTGTTTCTATTAAGACAGGATCAGCCTCTCTGCTGAACAAAGAGAATTGCCTGCAGCTATTAGCATGACTTGGAGTCCGACCACTCTTTATTCTCCACTTTGCAGTAAATAGCCATGGGATGTACACCACACTCATTGGCACCATAACAGTGGCTTACTCTAAGCCAATAGCAGGGCACTATAGACTACATATAGGAAAAAAAGCACTGCCAACTTAACTACATTTCTGGTTTACCCTAGTTTTGACTCTAACTTCATGACAACTACAAAAGCATCCTATTTCACCATACCAAACATACCAAAACAGTAATGTGGGCTTCATTCTTTTCAGTTCTCAACTACTAAAGAATCTGGTTGCAGGGAAGCTTATTAGCCTATTTTGAGATTCTGCTGCTGTTAAAAACCTCTTTCAACAGTACTAACCATGGATGATTTTTACTACTAGATGGTCATCCAGAAAAGAATAGTGACACTTCACATTTATGCTCACTGGAGATTACTGAAAGGAGTGGAGTGTGTGAAATCCTTAATCCTCACTATTTCAACTCCTCTTTCCCTCAGTTCAGTTCTCCATTCTTTGATATGATGTAAACTTTGTAAGAGTTAGACACAAACCATCATTCTTCCCTGCTCCAGAAATTCATTTGGTTAACACCACTGCGTGGTGACTGTGCTTGACGTGATTTTACAACACACTGGTTTTGCCTTTTATATGGAGACTTTCTAAGATGAACTGTACTGAAAGCAGTAGTGATCCTCTACAACACGCATTATTTGTTTCCCCTCTAAGCCTTAAAACTTATAACACCATTAACATACATAAAAGTTTGAAGACCCAAATTGCCATTAAAACTGCTCATTTACAAATCCAAGAATGGCCAGAGTAAAAGCCACATTTCTCCATGTGACCTCAATCAAGCACATTTTCCTTTAAAAATTAAAATATTTTCTTGTTAGTATTGCATCAGCCACATGCTCTTAGCTGACCCCTCTGGTCATACCTTCCAGTTAAACATAGCACTGGACTAACTAGTCTGTACACTGACAACGATGTTACAGCAAAAGAGTAGATGGCACAGGATAACCACCAACATATGATCTGTGGCTAAAGAATACACTACACTGCATTTTTTTACCCACCTCAAGCTCCATCAATCATTATTTTTATTTGATTTCTGGTTTTATCAGAGACTTGTTGGAAATCCCCTCTGCCCTGGAAATTTTTTACTGCTCAGATGTCAACCTACCTCCCCAGGCAGACATTTTAGTTGTGCAAGTAAGCAGTAGCAGAATGTAGCTGAAAGTAGCTTTCCCAGAAGTATGGGGTGCTGCAGTTCCTGGTTCTGTCTCAGGACGTGGCAGGGGAGGCATACTTTTTTCTGGATTTGACTGGAGGAGAAAGGAATTAATTCATTCAGTCAAGCCTGTGCTTCTATCTAAGTTTGAGTCCTGAGCTGCAAAGTATTAAAACCTTATGTCCATGTGCAAAATCCCCAGGAAAAAAAAGGTTAGAGAAGAACAAGAACATCATAGGAGCAGCTTGATATCTTTCTCTTTTGTAGGCAACACAATAAATCACACAAATTCTGTTAAGTGACTTGGTGACAATGCTCTCAGTTAATAGCTCCCAGAATAAAGCAGTTCCCAGCTTTGCCACTGCTTCTCTTCTTACATGACATACAATTATGTGAAGTTCCACAACTTTGTATCACTACTGTAAAGATTATGAAGGTTAGCTTAAATGACAGATGCCAGAAGTGTGACACTGATGGTTTCTGTTTCCCAGATAAAAAGTTTTCTGGCTACAGAATGTATTTCTCCCATTTTATTTCATCTGTGCAAAGTCACAGGATAGACTAAGCCATCATTCAGCTGAACCAGAAGAACATAGATATAGATAACACTAATGTACAGGAAGGAAGAGAGAGAATACATCACTAAAATACATGCCTGGCTACAGGTGAGGCCCTTGCTGAACACGCGGAATAAAGTAAGAAAATAAGTGTTTCAGAAGTAACAGATGAACACATAAACCATAAACTAGCTGTCATTATTGACATTATTTGCATACATACAGAGGAAATTAGAGAGGAAGTATAGAAGAAGTTATTTAATTCCACTGCAGAGTCTGTTTTTAGTTCTGTTTGCCTTCTAAATTCTGGGTGATTCCTCCCATCTCTAGCCTCATATTAAATTTGAGGGTAAACAATACAATTGTTTGAACAATTGTTGCTGAATCAATATTTGAAGTAATAGCTAATGCAAACTAGAATATAATTGAAAACTAAGTAGATCTTTGCAAACCTGTCCACAATTTTTTAAAACTCAGAGCTATTAACTGCAGAAGACATAGCTACTACTAGAATTTCACCACTAGATGGCCTTATTTAAGTAATAACCGAACATCATTAGTTATAAAAGTGTATGAAGCAGCAGACAGCATGTACACGTTACCCAAATTCCTTTCCTCAGTATGCAAGATAATCTGACAGTGATGCAAGGAGAGTTGCAACAGCACCACTGCTCAGCAAAGCAGATGTCCATTTTCACTAACTCAAGTAGTTGGAAACTCCAGGAATCAACAGTTTCATCTGAAGCCTTGAGCAGATCATAATCATAGCATATGACACAGAAGTTTGATCTCAGCTCTTCTAATGTCTAAAATAGTGGGCTTCGTCTTTCAGACTTTGGCTGTGCATGTCTGTTGTCAGCTATCATACACCAAGGCCTCAAGAAACTGGAGCTGGATCTATTTGTATCCTGATAAATCACAATTTCTGATCCCCCAAAGCAAATATTTTAGACTGTTCTTGACCTCCACGTTATCTCAAAGTAATTTCTTAACCTACCTGTCATTCTCTGTTGCATTTCAGTCACAGTTTACGTGCCTCCGTATTTACTGGCTATATTATATCTTGAAGAGTAAAGGAAAGACAAACTTTTAAACCTTAACATCCAGAACCATAGAGCCTTTACCTTACTTTATAATAGTAGCAATGCCCAGATGAGCCTAAGCAACTGTGAGTAAGAGCTCTGATACAGACTAAATTCTGATAAAACTGGAATCATTAAAGAAGAATAAAATTTGGAGATTTCTACCCAAGTAATTACAGTGTTGGGGAAGAAATCTAAGAATGGCCTTCCCTGAAAGAAATACTCATGACAAAAGTGCTTCTTAGGAACAAGATCTCAGCTACCAAACAGAGTAAGCATTCTGAGAGCTGTTTTCTTGATGTGCATTTAATATATAGGTGGCTACATTTATGTTTGATTCAACCTACCCTCAATAGTGATCCTCAATCACTAAGTCCCAATTCTTTCTTGACTTTTAATTTAATATTTATTGTTAAAAGCAATTTCCCCCCATTTACCATGAAATCATAAGGCATTCAATTCCTATGATACTTCCCAAATCTTTAAACCCAAATATTTGGTTACTCTTGCAGAACTCAGTGCAATAATATGAATAGTCCAGAGGCAGCAGAGCTGCACCCTAGAGGCAACAGAGGTCACTTGAGGAGTCAGTATATAACACTATAAAAAAGCAGGAGTCAATGTGAAAAAGATGTTCCTCAACAGAAGGAGATTTTCTTTGTTTGCAGGAAAATAACATGAAGAACATTCAAGTACCTTGCACCTTCAAGTGAGTTTGCAAATTCATTCATAATTGAAATGATACAAATTAACACAACTGCATCAGAAGTATAACCTCTGTATAAAATCTACCATAAACTAACATACTAGTAAAGAATCAGTAGAAAGCCTACTAGCTTAGCCTGAAAATTGTTAAATTAGTACGATAGAGTTCATTCATGGTTTGGATTAGATTTGAAAAAGTCTTAAGTTTTTCTTAAAATTCCTAATTATTTCATTTTAAGCATCTATTTCAAAAAATATGCTCAGAAAAACAGATGAGAAAGGTAATTTTTCTTATGAGCAGTTTTGACACCATGTCACTTGATATACATAATAGACACCAAAATTGAGAACTGAGCTGTATATCAGAAGCAATCCACTCACTATACAGGTGGAAACTTCAAGATAAAAACCACAAGAATCTGAAGTAATAAACAGCTTAAAAAAACCTGGAAACTACAATTCGGATTCTATTAAAACCTCCGAGTATGGCAATGTGTCATAACTCTGCAGAAAATAACTTTTTCATCGCCTACCTTGCAGTGATATTTTGCAGATGCTTTCAACCACAAAGAAATCTGAAAATTATTCTTCTGTAGTCTTAATGTTATACAGAAAGGTTTAACTGCACCCCATTTGTCTTTGAAATAAAAACCCATTATATCTGTGAAGCTACAAAGAAGGAGCAACTGGTTGATTTTGCTTTTTTGATGGACTTGCAAAGTAAGGCAGGATAAGAATAATCTACAAAAACCTGAAAAAAGCAAGATTGCCATTTCTCCGTTATCTTCCATCTCTGCTTAAAGAGCTACAAAATTTGTGAATTTCAGTCGTCAAAAGTTACCTGAAATTTTAATGATATACTGATTTAAATTGCTTAAAACATTTCTTCATTTTGTTCTTATGCTCTAAGATTTTGAAAACTTTTTATTTAAACATGGTAAAAAATGGTAAAGTAAGTGAAAGTATCTTTGCTGAGCACTCAAATCTGCAAAGACACAGTTCTTCCACCACTTGTAAGGAACCATAGCATGCACAGAGTTCAGTGAAAACTACGATTTTCCCAACTTCCATAAATCTGAGTGCCTTGATGTTTCAACAACACTCCCATCTCATCAGTGTTCTGGGCAGGTGAGAAAGAACATATCTGGTTGCATCTAACATGACTGTACTTCAAATACACTAAGAAACTACCAAAGAGAAAGTTCAGCTTTCAATAACAGCCCAATTCCCTAGTATTTGTTCAATTCACTGCTGGCAGTTATGTATGTTTGTTTTAGAATCCGCTCAAGTTAGTTTTTCAACTTTTGCTAGGAAGTCTACCTACCTCTCTCATACAGTATTTTTCTTTCTGACATCTTTGTTATTTTATTAACTGCTATGCATTAAAGTGGCAGACTGCAAGAAAACAAATAGACACAAAGATAAAGCACAGCCAACATTCTGGAACACTGGCTAGTTTGTTGAAGGTGATGAAGGAAGAGAGAATTGCAAATGACTCTTCTGCAGAGGAGCATAGCCAGAGCTCTGTGCTGGAATCCAGGGATATCGCCCAGAGCCATCATCATCAGACTCCTTGGAGGATCACTTGATCAGATACTTCTGCTAAATGGGAGTTGCCAACACTGTAATCATCATCACAGTTCATGTGGCAGACAGAGTTCCTAAATACTTCCTTGAAAATTGACCAGTGTGCATTGGGTTTTTGTCAGTGACTGAGAAAATCAATATAAAAAAAAAATATTTGGGGGATATATGGAGATAATTTGCCCACAGAATATATATTAAAATAATCTTTTATATTTTACCCAATTGTTTGAACTCAGCAGCTGTTGAGATTTACAGTTTCTCATTGCTTTTGCTATGAAAAACTAAGCAGCTCATAAATTGTACTGCTAGTTACAGAGGAGAAGAACTTCCTGTGATAACATTTTTAAGCTCCAATTCACATCAGCTAAACCTAAAATGCTTCTAGATCAACACCATTTTTCACAGAAATAAAATGTACGTATTTGTTTTAGGCATTAAGACATATATTGCAACAGCTAAACAGAAAGTTCCTGTGTTAAATATTGTGTGGAAGCCTAGAAGTACAAGGGCATATACAGATGGTGCCTAAGTTGGGAGGAGGAAAGGGGAAGGAACATCTGTCAACACATGACAAGAAGGTAGGTTATGGAAGAGCTCAACTGTCTCTCCCTGTCCCTCCCATAAAGAAGTTTCAGTTGTGTGAATACCATGGAAGCAGTCAATAAAGCTCCATTTTATTTGCAGTTAACATCAGAAATTAACTGCATTATAATTCTGTATAATTCTGTACTAAAAATGTATTAGTTCATTTTAAAACAGTGAAAAAAGATGTGTCTTTGCATTGTAATGTAATGGCATATTTTGGGACATGACCAAGACATTTAGGAGCCTGTTGAGTGCATGTGATAAGTCATGTAAATCTTTTGATTTTCTGAGAGAAAATCAGTCAACTCAAGTCTCCCAAAATGAATTCTAAATATTCAGCTACTCTAAACAGCAGTAAAGACTGATAACTAAGTGCTCAGCATTCAGAGCACTGTGGCCAATTGGATCCATGTCTCTATTTTTGGAGCTAATACAGATTTATTTCACCAAGAGTATTCCAAGAATCATTGAAGGAATTTCAGACTTCTGGGAATAAGGCTTCATAACCGAACTTTTTCAATGTTAAACTATTATAAATAAATTGTGTATATAGCCATGAATTAACTGCAATAAGTGCAATGATCCACTAATGTTATGAAGCATACTGTCCCCCAGACTTGGTAAGAATTATTTTTGGACTCCTTCACTAAGAGCAGGGGGAGGGTAGCAATACCAGAGGACATTAAAACCAGTAAGTTCCGTAGAGTTACTAGTTCCTATGTATTTTTCTGTCCATTTGACTTAACTCTACCAAACTTACTCAGCCTATACTCAAATTCGAGCAGTTAAAAGCTCCATCTTTACTGTTGTTGAAGAGTTTTACTATGACATAAAAACACTCCTCTCCTGTGATGTTCCTGATCATCAAGCTATAAATGACTATCCTAAGGAGAATGTAAGCATTTTATTTCCATTCTTGTAGTTCATAGAAACTGAGAACAAAGCAAGCACTCCACATACCTTGGACAAGTAACTCAGGGGGGCTAAGGGGACTGAAGGATGACCCTATGTTACAACGCACCCTAACTCCAATTGAATTGTGAGGTATACATTTTTATCCACTTTGACCTTTCAGATGAAAGAATGTGTCCCCCTTCCCCAAAAAGACTGTGAGCTCAGAAAGAATTCTCAGAAAATACGTTTCTGACAATGCAACATGTGTCCATCCCACCACTCTGAAAGCTACACACAACCTCTGAAGTCAATGTATCAAAGCCAAAGAAAATAACCACTATAGTCATTTTATTTATCTGAAAAACCTCGGTTTCTTAGCATGGAAAATGATGAGCACTGATAATAACACTGCAAAATAGTCATGAACTCTCCATAGTAAACACAGAAAGAGTTTTTGCATTACCTTGTAGTTCACTGTTTTTCACCAGCTCATATTCTTATCTGCAGCATCTATATCAGTGTAACTGATGTTTGGAGGAAAAAAAAAGAAGTCTCTATCAGTGCTTGCACTGGGGTTCAATAAATACAAATTAATCTTGGTAATAGTGTAACTAGGGGCACAGAAAACAAAAGGAGAAAATTGTGCTCAGCCAATATCTAGTACAGCAATTTTTTGTCCAAGTCCTAGCTTATTGTGTATCCAAACAAGATAAACAGTAAAAATGAAAAAGAACTGTTTATCTTGAAGAGCAGAGCTTGCTAAAACATGAGACACTGAAGCCAGTGACTGTTTCTAACACTTCTGCAAATGAATTCTCAATATTAGCATTCTGGCAATGCTGTAGTCGATGGATCCATACAAGAGGTAACATTTTGGTATTTGTGAAACTAACCTAAGTGATGACTGATGTATAGTTTGCAGGGACTAAGACCTCATAAGAAACAACTGCAACTAATTCTTTAAAAATCCACATTATTTGTGCAGTTCTCTGACTCAGCATTAGGGCAGGTATACTTCCTCTCTTACATTAATAGCTAAAGAAGAGCTAATGGAATTAAAGTATAATTCATTTAAGAGATATAATATTTTACCTACTGTAATATGTACATACCTCAACTGCAGAGCAGAAGACACAAAGATAGCTTCCTATGTTTTAAGCCCAGTGTGTCTAACTTGTATTTTTCTATTGGTGCAAACTAAGTAACAGAAGTAGCAGCAAAGGCCATTAGAATAGATGATACTGTATTACTCCTATGAGAATAAATGGCTTTCTCTGCTCCTTTCCCATACATTATGTGGGTTTTACCCTCTGTCTTCTACCACTGCTAAAAGGATTTCCCCTCTTTGTTTCCTTTTCTTTTTTTTTTTTTTTTTTTTTGGGGGGGGGAGGGGAGGTGAAGCAGACTTCCCACAAAGTACATTTTAACACCTTGAGATATGCACAGACTTGCTGTGTGTTCAATGTACTTAAATGCTTAATAGAGGTTAAAAAGGTGTGGGTTTTTAAAAAAATAATCTCATGGTAAGATCAGTCAACAGCCAATTCTTAGGTAAAAAGCAACTACTGGAGCCAGTATGATGATTTCAATTATCCAACTACTATCTGTCTGTGACATCATCTGTCTAGATTTAGTTATGCTTGATACTTATGGAAAAGCATGCACTTCAGTCTTCCAAACAATGATTCTTGAGTATTTTAAATCAATCTATCAAACTTAAGGCACAATGTTCATAGCTCTTTCTTTCCATAGTTAAAAGCTAAATCTGTAGGTGTAGAAGTATAGTGAAGCATCAAGAACATTCAATACAGCAGCTTTCAAAATAAAACAAAAAGGAAGACCTCTATGTAACTTGCATTTAATTTGGTGACTGAAGTAATTCAAACACATCCTTCCATATCCAAAACCTCATACCTCCCTCTACCACTACTAGTTTCACCAGAAACCGAAAATTCCTGGGAATTCAGTAAGTCAACAACCAGCATGTTGGAGATTTCAGTTATGGGAATATCCATTCAACCATAGCTGGAAAATCTGCCTGGTCAGTTGTTAACAGTTTTTAGGTTAATAGCTACGTTAGCTGCTCTAAAAGCCCCATTGTAGCCATGAGATATACACAGATTAAAAAAAGAAAGCAGTTGCTCTAACAGGTGTATTATTTCTTCCTCTTACTATCATCACTGGATAAATTTTGGACTGTTATTATGCTAATAGATTCTCATCATTACTGTAAATGACCACCTTTTCTGAAAGCACAAGCCAACTTGTTTCATCTTGCAATGGAACTGACTAAGCTTGCTTCTACTCAATTACAGTCACTTAACAGAAGTGGTAAATCAAATAAATTTCTGTTTGCTTTTCATTAATTTTCAAAGATTTGAGTTAATTAAATTACCAATTATCAGAATGAACAAGATTCCTAAGGCTAAGATTTTATATGAGTCATCTCACTTTCAACCCAGTGAGCCAAAAACTGTGGGGCCTACACATTGTTCCAACTAGGAAGATAATGGAGTCTGGCATCTTTCATGCCATCCTTTTTCTTTATAATTATAGCACAGTAGTGTATTTCCCTCAACACAGCAGAAATCAAAAAGGGCAATCTTTGTTTATAGTTCCAAACCACTTCTAATGAAACCTTGAACCAGAAAGATCTTTTATTTTTGGCAGTGAGAAGTGGTGGAAGGGTGGGGATGGAAGGTCACACTGGAAAGCTTTGCTCAAGGTACATTTACAGGTTGCTTGATCCATCCTTGGGGCCCTTTTCTGCACCAGTTCTTCCTGTTGATCTCACATCTCTTCTGTTGATACAGCACCTCCCAGAAGGCAAGTCACTCTCCCTCAGATTCCTTGAGGGCTCCACTCTTAGAGTTACAGTCTCCTAATTGAAGCATTTGAATTCAGTTTACTTCAGGGAAAGAGGCACACTAACAGCTTTTGGTGTGTTATATATGAATGCGTATAAGGACATAGAGTACCACAGTTTCCCTCTTGTGCAGGATAAAACCAGCTCAATTAAGATTTTTTTGGTACATGTACAGGACTCTTTACATGGATGAAGTTCCTGTTGTTGTAATTCCTGGCATGTTGTACAGACACTATGGAAAGCAAGACAAGAATTTCACCAATATTTCCCAGGTAAGAGAGTACCTAAGCCAGCAGTTGCTTTCAAAGAGAAGTAACCCAAGGAGCCATGCATCTAAATTAGCCAAACAACCTATTTCATTTCCTAAACATGTAATTGCCCTAGAAGCAATACAGGTGAGAACATCTTAGACATTCCTCTCAAGAGCATAAATGAGTGGTGGCTTAAATGCTATCTTAGTAACAGATATGTAGGACAAAAGGCAAAACTCTTTTCCACTCTCCCTCCCCCCCAACACTGCTGGCCCCAGGGAAGAAACAGCGTCAATTCTATCAATTTCTCAAACCACTGAGGTGAAGAAATCCCTACTAGACATCTGCAATCAGTTAGTAAAAAATAATCTGCAAGAGAAAAGAGACAAGCTCTCATGGATAGAATCATAGAATATCTCAAGTTGGAAGGGACCCATAAGGATCATCAAGTCCAACTCCCTGCTCCTTGCAGGACTACCTAAAACTAAACCATTTGACTAAGAGCATTGTCCAGACACTCCTTTGAACTCCGACAGGCTCTAAAGAAGGTAACATGCTGCAGCCACACTTGTTGGAATACAGGTTAAAGAACTGTTCAAAGCATTTGAGAAATATAAACCAACTCTTTGCATAAGGTTTTTCTCTAACTTGAGTGAACTAAATCTAAGTCAGTCTTGTTACATCATTGCACAAGCAGTGTACAGACAGAAGCCAGGCTTCTGATTTTTTTTTTTGGTCTTAACATTTGTAATTAGCACTTTATCTTCTAAGATTCAATTTTTTACAGTAATTTGGTGTTCAAAAATGGAAAAGTTGGTGTCACTTGAAATACCCATTCTATAGGTCACAACATGGTAAATTTTAGGATATTAATTTGGCAAACTGAGGTTTACATCTCTCTGGCATCAAGTTACAGCACTATATCTTTCTGTGGAGAAAACAGATCATTTGTTTTCTTGAAAACTTGCTTGTCTTTCCTTTGACTTGCTTAGTAATATTCTTTTAATTGTTTTCATTGGTAATAACACAGAAGGTAAGAGTTCTGTTCCCCACTGAATGGAGAACTGTAAAGAAAGAAGCAAAGAATTCAAGTGCTGAGCACATGCCAGAGCGCTGTCACCACTGCAGGACCAAGTCTTCTGATAGTCTACATTGACTAAGACATAGTACACTGCTCCATAAAACCCCAGCAGTTGCCAATTTATGTCAAATTGTTACACACACATCACAAAAACCAGGATCATCACTAGCCCTAACTGCTTCATTAAATGCAAGATTAATTTCAATACTCAAATATCCAGTGATTCTGATCTGACATCATTGTGGTTTTCATAACTGTTTTTTTTAACAGGTTTCTTTTCATTTGCATTCATTCTGTATCTTCAGACTAAACTAGTTTCACATTTAAGTTTTAACCCAAACCACAAAGGCCCACAGTTTTCCCTAAGAGATCTGATTCTCAGTCTTTCAATTCCAGCAACTCCAGTAAAGCCACAGATCAAAATTCAAGTAGTCCCAGTCAGAAGGGTTAACTAAAGGAAGAGGAACATAATTTTATTTATTTATTTATTCATTAAATACAAGAATATTTGACCAGCTTTCAGTACAAATCAATTACTGGAATATCGGGATCATCCAACATAATACTATCAGGTGCATTTTATGACCATTTTTTCAGCCAGAGTTGCTAATCCTTATCAAAGATGAAGTTACTATACTTCAAACAAAAAAAACCCAAAACATTTCCTAACACTATACAAGAGAGTACCCTCACAGAACTCAGAATTGAAGAGCTGTATCTACTGTAGGATAACTTTAATTTCATCATTGGTTCACCAATGAAATTTTCTTTCTAGTTCTTGAAAGAGATTTAATCCAATAAACAAGGAAATAAACTTGTTGATCCTATAGACTACCTACCTTATAGTTATTGATATAATCCATATATCTGTAGTGCTTAAATTATGGGTTGTTTCTGTGTTTTTCACATAGTTTATATTAATGGATGGTGAATTAGTAAGCACTTGAAGGACTAGAATTGGTATTCAGATTTATTTACAACTCAGTTCTTACTGATCAAAAAAAGCTCTATATGCACGGAATCAAAGACCTGGAAAAGTAAAGTTAGTGAACAAAAAAACAGCTTTTCAACTCTGCTGCAGTATGGAAAACAAAGCACAAAATTTCACTTCTTACATTTGGTTTTGACCTAAGTAGCACAGACTTCTATTAAGAGTTCATCTGGTCAGCTGCCCTGATACCTTGTACTTAGTACATTATAACCCGAGATGAGTGATGGTAAGAAGCATTGTTTTCTGCTATAGCCTGTGCCAGAAAAAGGCTCCATAGTTCTGAAGAGAATTCTCCATAAACTTGAAAATTGTGAAGCATAAAGTAGACAAGCCCATTCAGACTACGGTTCAGCTTGGCTCGCTGCAGATTATTAAGTGATCAGCTCACTGCCAACCTCCTGCTCCAAGATTTCTACAGGCATATTAATTGTTCTGGTGACCAACAGCCTGATGTAACTCAAGACATTATATTTTCTGGAAGCTATTTCTCTTTATATGACCAGACACTCCTACTAGATACATAAAAGTAAGTTTCAGGAAGCCATGTATGTAACAGGGCACAAACCTTGATTGCAAGCACAGTCATGTGATATGAAGCAGCCAGCCAAAACATATGTCCTCCAAGTATTCCACAAAGCAAAAGGTTTCTTCGTGGCTGGTTGACCCAGGAAGATTATCAGCACGGGCCAAATGGGATCCCTGAAGCTGCCGTTGCAATGTGAAGAACTCTCGTGTGTATTAAGGCCTTCAAGAAAGCAAATTGGGAAGAGAAACAATCACCTCATCACTTCAGTTTCCTATCTTCTGTTTTATTTTAAGGCTTACTAGTGAGGGCTTTCATGTGTCTGAGGAACTTCATGTTTGTTTAAGTTTCCAGTCTTAATGTTTGCTTAATAGAAACTATTTGTAAACTTATAGTGTTGCTATGTCCAATCTGTATTTGTATTTGTTTCTCCAGCATTTTTCCTCCCTCCTATGTTTATTTCTGCATTGACACATCAAGGGAGGGCCTACTTTTGGCACACACTCTTGCCAAACCAAATTGTTTAATGCACAATTTCCTTTCATCAGAACTTAAACATATTAACTACTTAGTATATGGCATCTAAGTGTATATCAGGGTTAAAAAAATGATGGGATGAAGAATGGGACACATGTTGATGCAAGAAAGATTAAAGGAAAACATTTTTCTGAATTAAAGCCCTCTTAGCAGTGCAGTTGGAACACTATGCCCTAAGTTTTGTTTTGTCCTTACACAAGTTCAACCCTTGATTAAGTCATGTTTACAAATAATTTGGGATCAATCCTCCTCTCCTGGAAACAATCAACAAGAAGTTAAAAGCAGAACACTTTCTCTTTTTGGTGGAGGAGGGAGACAGTGGGGAGCCAGGTGGTTAAAAATTAAAGTTAATAGAAGAGTAGAACTAAATCAATTAGCTATTAACTCTATCTCAAGTTTGCCTATGAACTGGGAAGTAAAACATATGGCAGTTTAAGGGAACATACTTTGGTATATTAGATAACATTGATCCAAGTCAAAACCCTCCACAGAGCCCAGTTAAATGTGTACATTAACTTCTATGATTATTTTCTAGATACAGATTTGCAGATGGTAACTAGAATAAATGACAAAATGAGCTTAGCACTTCACATTAAAAATTGAGATCTAATATAGTATATTAAGTAATATCTATTGTCCCATTTAATTGGTATTTGGCAAAAAACATCTTTGATAAAGGGTAACTGTCAAAAACATTTTCTTGCAGATCCTGATCTGAGATAGTCCATGCTTTGTTTAAAATTCTGTTCATTGTCAACAAGTTCTGCACAGTAAAGATGACAGGCTTTATGCCAGCTCAATTATTTTGGAAAACGTATTTCTTGAGTTGGTAGTAATGCAATGTCAAATAAACTGACACTTATTATGAAATCAGTGTTGTCACACAAGGTTAACATATATCCAAGCAGGTAGGAACTGCCCTCAAACATACCTGCCTACATGTTCTATTATTCCAAAGGCATTGACTGTGAACTATTAGCCAGTGCATATCAAATAGCTATGGAGAAGTAGGAAGTTTGTTGTGACAAGTTCACCTTGCAGCCTAAGTAGCTTGTACATTATTGACACTTTTTACAACATTGATACTTATTATCTCATAACACCAGTACTATCCTTTAAGGACAAGAGATTTTGGAGAGAAGTCACAGCACATCATTCACATCATAGCATTAGCATTTCATAGGTGTAGCAAATACATGTAGCATGCCTTTCATTGTGACATGAGCAAATTTTTCCAGACATAGTAGCACAAAGCAAGGGGATCAAGGAAGTGAGAGAATGATGCATTGACAGCAAAGCTGACATGTAGGCCGCTTAAAAAAACCTGAAAGGCTTACTTTTCTTTTGGTAAGTGATAAGTTTATGGATTACCATTTACAGATGAGTTAGTGGTGATGTTTGTAGGTACATGTGAGCCCTGTTTCCCACTCTCACATTTATATTAGAACTTGTTAGGTAAGACTTGACCAGTGTGGCAGCTGGTTTCAGGTTCTTATTATTACTGAACTTTAATTAAAAAAAAAAAACAACAAAAAAACAAAACCAAAACCAAACAAGTGTCATATCAATAAGATCTTAAAAGCAAAGACACATACTAATGTAAAGTGAGAGGAGTCAGTGATACAAGTACCTAATGTTGGGATGAATTTGGCTGTAATGGGACTAATCTCTAAGATTAAAAAACCCAAACACAACACAAAAAATTTACTCTCTGCTTCTTCAGAGGAATGTTTGCCTTGATCATTCAAGTATGTACAGGACTATTTGCTCGGATATCACCAAAGGACATTGCTAGTACCTTACCCCCATCCTTCCTTAAACTTAAACTAATGACTATTAATTTACCAAGTTCAACTGAACATCTTTATGTATTGATTACATTTCAGTCAATCAACTTCATTTTTATTTATAAAGCAGCTCTACCTTCAGAAGCCGCAGATGAACAAGATTAATGTTTGCAAAGATTTCTTGGTGGCTTTCCAGTTTTAGACCAAAATTACATTTGAATGACATTCACACCAGTGTGCCAAGATAAGAGGAAAGCTCAGGTTATCAAGGTCAGCAAGATGTAAGGTAAGAGGCTATAAGCACTGCTCCCCATCACCCATGATAACTTTCACCTTTAAATAAGAAGTTTATCTCTTTATGAGAGAAGGGTTGAAGATGATGCATCAGCCTATGTTTAACAAAATGTCTGGATAAAGTAATTTAATTCAGGAGTATGACAATTTATAAATATGGCTTAGTTTCATATCAAAGTAACCCTACTAATTGTAACAAAGCAATTTAGTTTGAATCATTTGACTGATACAGAAAACTCAGCACATACAGCCACTGCTTCACCCTGCTCCTCCTCAGTGCTGAGAGTACAGTGTAGACATGCTGCAAGAAGAAGAGTGCAATCCATTTAATATAAGCCAAGTTTTTGTCATGACTCAGCAGTATTCCAGCTGCAAAACTCCTTTTATACGTATATCCAGTGCAGGAAAAGTTGGCAGAATTAGGGAAAAACCTTCGAAATATCAGAGCAAGCTTAGAAACTGACCAATAGAGCCAAAGGAAGGTTATGTAAAACAAACATTGTGAAGCAACTAGCCACAAAACTGAGTTTAAATGAAATTCAGTCCTTTTTCTTTATGCAATGAGTCATTTTCCTGAGATTGCAGATGACCAACAGATCATATAACTACATTTCATAAACCCATTCATCCCATGTCTGGCTTCACAACAGTCTTACAGGAAAATGGTCAGAGAATGGTCTAGTCAAAATCTTCTCATAATTTTAAGCCAAAATTAATCTACAGATAGTTTATATCCATGTGATGTAGAATTTATATAGCTCTTCCCTCTTCCCCTCAAATAATTGTAGGCAGCAGCCTTACCCTCACTGATCAGGCTCCAGTTTATTCTGCTTAAAGACCCATAACAAGCTTTTGTGGCAATGGGTTACCTTGCCTGCAGGACACACCTAGGGAGAACAGGGGGAAAGATGGTATGAAGTTGAAGAGATTTTGAATGGAAGCAAGACATTAATCAAACCAACCATTTTTAGCATTTCCACCCTTTTTCAAGCAAAAAGTTAGCTTCTCCCCACCACCAGTTTTCTGAATACAAATAAAATAAGGATAACTGGTGGACTACAGAGGGAACATGGAACATGTCAAGTTGAAAGAGAGGACTTCTGTAGTGCCATCACATCTTTAAAAGACAATAATGTTAACACACTTTTCTTAAGTTCTACAAGAATTGGTGGTTCTCTCGTTAGTCCTAACAGAAGGACAAAATTTTCCTTCTGATTTGCAAGGAAATTTAAGAACAGTGTAATAAGCATTAATCATAGTGGTGTCATATATTATATCAATAATTCCTATTTGATAGTATCCAGTGGAAATAAAAATGTGTCCTCATTTTCTTTCCCTCATTTCTGAATAATCTGCTGTTTCTGACAATATATTCTTACAGTGTTCAAATTATGGATTCTTAACAACACAACAAGACTGTAGCTGAAAGTGTTAACAGTAAGCCTTAATAATTTCAATTTATATTAACCTCTTTCTTACAGAATTCATCCAGTCATCATGATACTGAACTGCACCTGTTATGACAGCTGTATATAGTAGCAGAACTTTCTAACCTTTTCAAGACTGGTAGGTTAGATACTAGCAAGATTTTAAACTTACTATACAGATACTAAACAACAGATGAAAAGAGGCTATAGTTCCGTCACAGTGTTTACTATTTGCAAAACAACTGCAGGTATCTACTGCATAGCCTGAAACAGGAGAGCTGGGGAAAAAGAAGTCTTAGAGGGACTATGTTAATCTTTAAATTTTGCTGAACAATCTGTCTGTAAAGTTCTGGTGATGCTAGCAAAACTTTCCAGACTTAAAGACAGCTATAATGCACAGAATTATTTTCTCACCCAGTTGCCTATTCGTAAATACTTTCTCCATGCACAAATCCACTCCTGAAACATGGAATACAAAACAAAAAGCTTGCTGTGAACAAACATGATTAGAAGATGCTGTTTTTTTGTTGTTGCTGTTTTTTAAAGTAATTGCATTGTGGTACATGCAGTGTTTTTGACACTATTTCTTGGGTGTGCCCAGTTTGGAACAGAAATTGAAGAACTGATCATAAATTCTTAGTACAGTTCTAGAGTGAAGGATCTGTTATGATGTTAATAAAATTCATGCTATCCTTTTATATGATCTTGTTATTTTTATCTTCATTTTTTCCTCACTCTACTATGTCGAGGCTACCTTTCCAGGCTCTATACTGCTCCTTACAATCTCTGCTTTATATCACTGTCCTTCCCATAAGTATGGCATTAATTTTGCATATGGTCAAGGCTTCAGTCTCATGAAACTTAACAACTAGGACCTACCAACTCTGATGAAAGGATCATTCCACAGACACATACAGGCAAATGGCTTTGGACCCCACACTAACAGTAAAGAAAACTTGAAGGAAGGAAAATTCAGGAGTTGGCAGACCTAATTACATTTTCATAAGATGGATAAGATCTTAAAAATTCATAAGCATTGGAACACTTCTGTATTATGAGTTTGAGACCCCAGTCACACTTGCTATGATTAAAGAGTCTGTGAAAGAAAACAAAACAAAACAAAAAAACCCACCCAGGCCCCTAGAGGATTGAGAGACATCTGCCAGTCCGTGCATCTCTGGCACTGAAAAATAGATTTTGATCTTGCCTGATTTTGATTAAGGAAGATAAAGCTTCAAAAGCATAAGTATTGCTATCTATCAGGCCTTGCCTTAAAACAAAAGTTCAGATGCACATGAGAACCTGTTGTCTCCAGATTGGCTTTCGCCTACTACACAAGAATTGTTCCAGTCCCATGGGAATTGATCACATCACAAAGTGATCAGGAAGCAAGGATACGCTCTGAAAAAAAGAAAAGTAGAACTTGCCAGAAATGCTAAACATCTCCTTTCAACAATTACAGGTGCTCTAACATTTTGATTTGGGCTACTGGCAAATAAAACTTGTTAAATACAACAGCAGCACAATCTCTGAGTTGTTAATCACTATGCCATTTGCCCTGAATTTCACTTAAATAAAAAGAGATCCATCTGTGAAAATTAACATAGAAGCACAGAATTGCATGGCAAGCATAGGGATATTTGGTGATGCACCACCACAAATTACTTAAGCAATAAGAATGCAAATAAGTTTTCCTTTAAAATACAGCTACTTGTTTGGTAACCCATACAAATATACCAGATGAACAGTGATAAACAAGATAAGTGCTAGTGATATTGCCTTCAAGTTTTTCTGCTCTAACCCCTTCTCCATGATTGCACATGCTTGTAAATGAGCCAGCTACAGAAACAGCTGACATGAACATTTTTATTTGGTTCAGGATGTGGTAAACTGCTTGATCAGTTATTACACTTTAATTTTGCAATGCCAGCTTTTTAGTAACTTACCAGCATACTATTGAGTATTGCTTTCAGAGCCTGGAAGAGGTAGTTTTTGCCGGAGGATAGTATTGTGACTTCATTGCTGGAAGAAAAGCTTTCATTGTTTAAGTTACTGGCAGAATTTCATAGAAGAGAAGGCAGAAGATAAGCTTTCAGTAGAATTTTCCATTCAGGCACATATCCATATCTTTACCTGTCTTTGTCTTAGAAATTGCAGTTTGTCTATGATTCACCTTTCAGCTCTTAATAGTTTGGATAGCTTGAAAAAAATCCATCCAATTAAGGACTTAAATAATTGAAAGCCCCTAGGTGAAAAGAGTTCAACCCTTTAAGATCTTTACTAGATCTGTATCAGACTCCGTAAAGGATCCTGGAAATAATGTAGTGAACTGTCAAGAATAGACAGCTAGTCCTCTTGGGTAAAAATCAGGATTGTTGTATCCTTAGAAAACATGTTTAATGATTCTAGAATGAAGATTCACATGAACTGGTACATCTACATGGCACAGGAAGAGCTATGCAAAAATAATAGCTTAAGGCATCATTGTGCACTATTTGGCTACCCTTCGTACCAGTACTAGGGCCAGCCTGGGTAATGATGTTCTGATTTAGCTATATTTACTCTAGTCCAGGAAACTAAGCTGGTCCTGAACCAGCACAGACACCACCACAGAAAGTGGAGTCAATGGAACAACTTTGGGAGATTTAGGATGAGCTCCATGCCAGCCGCTATAAAGGATCAAGGATTTTTTTGAACTTTTAGAAGTTATGTTTTAATCCAGCAATAAAGAAGAAAATGAGCACTTGAAAATTTTATTCTAGTAACAAAAGGAAGTGGCTGAGACTAGATACCCACTAGCTAAGGTCTGACATAGATACCCTGGCAAACCATTCACCATTGTATCAGTTTAACATTGTTCTCCTGTTCAAGTTACTGCCAGAGTGAAATAAGACGCCAGCACCAGTACTTATGCAAAAAATTGTACATAGTAAGGCTTTTGGTAGCATAAAGATATAAGAAACTTATACCCCTGTTATGCTTCTCCTAGGAATTTTTTTTCTACTGCAGTGGCTGTTAAGAAATGAATAGAAATCCCTCATCCAGTGGTAACTAATGTTGCAGATCCAAGAACACACATATATTTACATCAGTACACACAACTGGTTAAGAACTTGAAATACTGAGAAGTTTATTTCAACTCAGTCACACATTATCAGTGATACTCACTGAAAAGGTTTTAGGCTAGTCTTCAGTCCTAGTGATTAGCTACACATAGTGTTAAGCAAGCTTTGGTACCACTTCTTAACCCTTTAATGAAATTGGAAGGCCACTTTGCACATATTGCAGCAAAAGCAGTTGCTGCATGTACCAGGAACTTGACTTTTGTCAACTTAATCATAGACCATATATCACATGAACACAAATTTGTTAAGGTGTTCAGTTCTGGGACGATTAAGTTTGATGAACCAGCCAGAAAAAATTAAATTCCTCTTTTCAACATTTCCTTGCCACTCCTTTAAAATATTCCCAACACACAGGCGTAAAGTCTTACTGTCAAAAACAATGCAGCAGAACCTGCCGCACAACAAGTATGACCTGGAGCCACTGTCTACCCAGGGAGCCCAGGCAGAAGCAAAAGGAGATAGGGTCAGAGACGGAGCTGGAGATGAGGCTACAGTCTATGGCCAGGGGGTCCATGCAGGAGATAAGCTACCTACAGAATAGGGCTGAGGTCCCTCCAGGAGGCAGTGCCAGAGATGATATGATATATATCACTCTTATGATAAAGCTTAGGCAGGAATTGAAGGCCCCAGGCTGAGCTTAGCTGAGGTGCCTGGGCACATGGGCAGGGTTATGTGTGGGTCCCAGGTGAGGCTGGTCAGGACCATTAAAGCCTGTTGGTGCCCTGAGGGCCCTGACTTTCTTGACTAGTTCTTGATCAACCAAGTTTAACTATTTACTGAAATACACAGCTTCAGTAAAAGAATCAGGCTGTAGAAGAGGTTTGCTTTTCTACCAGTAACAGCCAGAGTTCCAGAAGTCCATGTGAGATTTAGGATTTACTAAAATTCTAATTGTATTCTCATTACAAAAATATTATTACAACCCAAACTTCAGCCTAAATTTGACAGCAAGAGGGTCTAGTTTTCAAATTTTACAGGCTGTCAAACATCAGCAAAGCCCCCACCTTGAAGTGTGGGAAAGTTGATGTAAAATACATGATTCTGAGTGAATTTCCCTAATTGCAATTGAGAAGTTAATTGATTTAATAAACCGCACATCATCAAAAAGGAAAACACCAGGGCAAAATCAAACACGATAAAAAATATCCGTTTCCCCTCTGTTTATAATTCTCAGATTTCTTTGTACAGCAATCTGCACAGACAACTTCTTGAGTCCCAGCCCGGGCCTCATGCATGACAGGGCATATGTGAATTACCTATGCCGTGAGCCTGCCCTTTGCTCTCTTCCATTCTTATCCTTTCTTCCCACCAGATGTTCATATCCCTTCCTTCTACCACCCATCCCCTATATCTACCTAGGAGAGGCTGCTTTTCTCTTTAGGGCTTCAGCCATCAAGTTCTTTTGACAAGTGTTTGACCAGGTCCTGAAAGAAAATCTGAGTATGTTCTGTACATTTTCAGTTTACTTCTGTTGCATAGAGTGGATTCTTGAGGACAGCAAAAAGTCACTCAATAGGATGTCAGTGTACACAAGCATTGGTGGGCAGGGTTATACAAGCACAACTGGAGTGGCATTCAGTTTAACATCTACTAGAACAATTCTGGTTTTCATGCAGGCTCTTCTTTGCACCCCTCTAGAAGAAACACATTAAGCAACTCCAGTATATACAGACAAATTTAACTCAAGTTCATGATTTCCTTTTACTTTGCTTACCTAACCAATTACATCAGGGAACATTCCAAACCATCAGTATCAACAATATGGATTCAATATAGACACAGCCAGTTTTGTAGCTTCAAGCAGCATCACCCCTAGAGAGCCCACTGCATACATTGAAATCTAAAACCAGACATAGTTAACCAAGACATAAAAACCTCATAATAGGTTTCAAGCTTAACAATTTCTGTAAACACATGCTGCAGCAATGATGTCACTACTACAGCTGTCCAAAACAGAAATATAAATGTATCCTTCAGAAGTGACCAGATAACACCATAAAACTAAGATAACTCCAAGATAATTCCAAACAATAAAAACTCACAAATGTACAACAACGTAAACTACTTTTTTATCTGAGTTCTAAATCTTTGGTTTCCAACTCCTAAGTCCAGCTGCTTTGTTTAGGTAAATTCATGTGGCATTTCATTACTTAACCTTGATCATTCAGAACACTATTTTGTCCCATGTTTGGCATTATTGCTAAAAAATTTTTACTCAAGAGATTCAGAAAAGTGCATATGCTGTATAGATCAGGCCCATCATTCCACTACTTTTGAAGACAGGATGTATGAAACTTTATGAGTAAGTATAGCTCTTGCTGCAAGATCTCACTGTAGAAGGCAAACCAGAAAAGTTACATGACAGCAGTACCTTTCTAAAGTAAAAACCAGCATATAGATAGTGATTACCATTTAATCACTGACATTGGAACTCCATGGTCCACAGGAGAGCCATTAGAGGAAAAGGAATCATTACATTTCCTGTTGAGACTCTTCACAGACAGAGAGGTTAGGAAGTTCTAACAAAGCCTAAAAGAGATTATTTATTGGTCAATACCACAAATGGCAAGCTGCTTGATATGTTTCTATTAAGGTTAACTGTACTACAACTCTTCCTCTCCAGCTTTACCACAGATGTTCTTATTACTTCAGTAAACAACTGCAATGTGAAATGTTACCTTTTTCATTGCACAATACATCTATGTAAGTGATATGAAAATGAAATAGTTGATTTAAAGATGTCTTTCCTGTCCATTACAGAAAATTCAAACACTGCATGGCGGTTTATGTGCATCTGATCCAGTGTATAATACTTAGTAACCCATTGTACACACTGTATCCATTTGGCAATTGGTACAAGTGGTTAGATTTGAGAAATACCAATTTGTGCAAGTATTTGCATTTACTGTCTAACAGTTTTGGTGGCCAATTTGGTGAGCAAATATAATCTAAACAGGTCAAATCCTTAACATGAAAAGCTTAAATCATTCCCTTCTGGGAATAGGTGTGTCAAAAAATTCCCCAAATTAGTAAGCAACAACTATAGCAGAACTGTCTAAAAGCTGCATTTGTTTTCCAAGATATTTTTTAACTGGCAAGAGGAGTTACAACAACCTTTGTAGTGAAATAATGGCACACTGCATGTGCATCAATGCTGGTAGAGGCAAACAAAATGTATAAATCCTGCTATGGTTTAGACAAGACAGATAGTAAATTGCTAAATGTTGTCAAGACTCCAAAAGTTCCATCCACATACATTAACAAACACTCAGCTAGCAATTTTTACTGTTAGAGACCTTAACATTTAAAAAATTTATGTTGACAGTTCTAGAAATGGGGAGACTTGAAGTCTGCTCTTCTTGTGCCACTGAAGCAGCAGCTGTGTGTCCTTGCTACTCTTGTAAATCTTAGTTACAGTAGTCTCCTGCATCACTGGGGAAATTTTAATGAACTTTTTCATAAATGTGGCATTCTACAACACAAGTTCATCCAATGACAGGTGTCCTGGTTTTGGCTGGGATAGAGTTAATTTTCTTTCTAGTAGCTGGTATAGTGCTGTGTTTTGGATTTAGGATGAGAATAATGTTGATAACACACTGATGTTTTCGTTACTGCTGAGCAGTGCTTACACAGAGTCAAGGCCTTTTCTGCTTCTCACACCACCCTACCAGCAAGTAGGCTGGGGGTGCACTAGAAGTTGGGAGGGGACACGGCTGGGACAGCTGACCCCAACTGACCAAAGGGATATCCCATACCATATGACATCATGTTCACTATATAAACTAGGGGAAAAGCTGGCCGGGGGTTTGCTGCTCAGGAACTGGCTGGGCATCGGTCAGCTGGTGGTGGGCAATTGCATTGTACATAACTTGTTTTGTATATTCTTTTATCATTATTATTATTTTCCCTTCCTTTTCTGTCCTATTAAATTGTCTTAATCTCAACCCATGAGTTTTACCTTTTTTTTTTTCCAATTCTCTCCCCCATCCCACTGCAGGGGGGTGAGCGAACAGCTGTGTGGTGTTTAGCTGCCTGCCAGGTTAAACCACAACAGGACAATTTTCCTCCCAAAGTTGACAGATAAACTCATGTCGTGGTTTAGCCCCAGCCGGGAACTAAGCACCATGCAGCCGCTCGCTCACTCCCCCCTGGTGGGATGGGGGAGAGAATTGGAAGAGCAAAAGTAAGAAAACTCGAGGGTTTGAGATAAAGACAGTTTAATAGGTAAAGCAAAAGCCACGCACACAAGCAAAGCAAAGCAAGGAATTCCTTCACTACTTCCCATGGGCAGGCAGGTGTTCAGCCATCTCCAGGAAAGCAGGGCTCCATCACACATAATGGTTACTTGGGAAGACAAACGCCATCACTCCAAATGTCCCCCCCTTCCTTCTTCTTCCCCAGCTTTATATACTGAGCATGACATCATGTGGTGTGGAATAGCCCTTTGGTCAGTTTGGATCAACTATCCTGGCTGTGTCCCCTCCCAGCTTCTTGGGCACCTGGAAGAGCATGGGAAGCTGAAAAGTCCTTGACTAGTGCAGCAACAACTAAAACATCTCTGTATTATCAACACTGTTTTCAGCACAAATCCAAAACATAGCCCCATACCAGCCACTATAAGGAAAATTAACTCTATCTCAGCTGAAACCAGGACAACTCATCTGTCTTTAACAGGAATCTTAGAACCTAAACATTTATAGTAAAAATAGACTTAATAGACCCACTTAAAAGTAAAAAAAAAAAATCAGGCGTCATAGGGCAAAGTAAGTGGAAGTTGATCAGTAAACAGTGTATTCACACCCACTTTAAAGTTAACTCAACTACTTCAGGACTAAATTTTGCTTATTTGCTCCCATCATACTAAAACCAAGTTCTTCTCCACCTGAGGATACATCCCAAGTCTTGTTGCAAAGTTATGCTCCACTTGCTAGGATTAATTATTTATACCCAAACAACAAATGATTAGTTATATAGCATTCGGGAAGATTCATCAACTAGACAAGATAACTAATTAAATAGTTACAAGCAGAACTTTTACCTCCACAGAAATTAGAACAGAAATTGTTTAAGCTATTTACTGACAGAATGTGGCACACAGCTTATGTTCCAACTGAGAGTACTTTCACCTGTTAGTAAAGTAGATAAAAGGAAAAATTTAAGGTAAGTTACATAAACCACATTGTGACAATACATTTACACCAAACCCAAAGAAAATTAATGTTACATTTCAACTTCTAGAGGTATAAGTCAAAGGGTCTTCAGCACAAATATATTTTAGAGAGGCATCATTTCTCAGTGGTGCCTCTTACTTACCACAGGGAAAAATACAGCAAGGTAACAGTTTTACTTTTCACTGGAAACATATTCTCTAGGAAAGATCTATGAATCAGTGAAATTATCTCATCTACCACTATTTGACAATAGCTATTGGGCAGATTACTAAAGGCAACATTTTCCAGATGAAACAGTCCTCTAATTAAGCATAAAGAGTACTTTTTTCTTCCTTTTTCAGTAAAGACTGCTGTGAGGCAACACAATAGAAATGGCATCATCTGCTAATAATCCAATTAGAGAATTTCAAAGCAACAGCTAAAAAAAAGCTGCTGTTAGTGATTTATTTTTCTAAACTTATTTTTCAATTATACCACATGGAGGTCCACATGCTTTCTAATTACATACTACTTGGAAGCTACAACAATTCATGAGATCAAGGAGAAATCACATTATGGGGTAATGCAAAACATGAGCTTTTCCCAGTTATATTCTTGTTTCCAGTTGTGGCAGAATACATCTATGGCTTTACCACTTTTTCTCATATTCCCCCATGATACACGATAATCAAACATGTCTCAGATATCACTCTTAGCAGAAGATTCTCAGGAATGATCTAGGATACACCCTCTCTTCCCACTTGGTTTATCATCAAAATTATCAGATGCACAAAGACAATGCTAATTTGCCTGCTGTGACTAAATGCTCTGAAGTGTTGTATTTAGGAAGCAATTGCTGCTTATCATTCAAGGTTACTTGAACAGAGATGGGAACTTGGCTAACATTGTTTAGGTGCGTCAGGTGTTTATCAATGCCAAAAAACTCACTGGCTCTTGGCCTCTTGCTGAAGATAGACAAATTCAAGATAGCCAAAAAAGAAACACTAATGTTTGAATATGTCTTCAGAAGATAGCGACAACTTTAGGGAAAACTGTTTTATTCTGCTTACAGGAGATGCACAAATTAAATGACTTGCTCAAGGCCTCAAAACAAGTATATGGATGAAGAACACACAGAACTAAATGCATATTCTGAAGTATTAAGATACACTTCCTCTAATACCACAGCAACTCATTCTGTTACATGAATAGATATGGCCGATGAATTAATATGGCCACACGTGACATGGAACATAAGCACTTTTAACTGCTGTAGTTCTAAGGATTAGAAACAATTTATCTTGACAAGAACTTTGCCAAACCTAGATGTTTTAGTTCTCATTCTGCCTTCAGGTCATCCTGTATGTCTTTTCACATCTATCTCACAACATGCTTAAAGAACCCTGTCACAGGCCTATGCAGGCAGATACCAACTTCAGTAGGATACAGCTGACAACTCAATGTGGACGGTTTTAGTTTCCTGAAATCAAATGATCAGTTTCTGCCCTTCAGTGAATACACTATGCTTTATTGTTAAAGGAGGACATACTGATAGCAAGGAAAAGGGCCCATCATCTCAGTTTGACACCTCCCCCCAATCATTTCATTAACTATTTTAACAACCAATTCTTTTAAGAATACACATAAGATTTGATAAAATACTGGTTTAGGTTACACAGTTCCTGGTACATAATAATCCATTAATATAAGCTTCATCTACACCTAAAGAAAAGATAAGCACAGCCAATTCTTTCTGCCTAACTTGCATTCTTAGTCATCCAATGTTGCCCTTCTTTAAAACAAGCATTCCTGAGTATATTCTTATACTCGCTAGACACTGTTACTCAAATAGAGGGTGAAGTTTCTCAGAAACATGGCTAGTGCAGGAGCAGGCTGAGAAAAAATAGTTTGTGATTTGAGGCTTCAGGTTTCATCCCATCATCAATCATCTGCAAACAAGCATAATTCAAAGTCAGCTGCATCCTGCATATTTGATTGCATACCTTATGCTTTAAAAATATTACAAACACAGCATACTTTATATAAATGTCCTACATAAAATTTTATTACAAAAAAAATCAGTTACATGCGCCTTTTCAGAAAAAAAAAGTTTTGATTGAAAGTTGTTAGATAAAGCACAGTCACTTCATACAGAAAACTACCAGAGTCAAATGAAAACAAATTTTTCAAGTGAGCACTAGAGTCAATGGCCGGTTGAGAACAGTCTTGATGAATGTTACCCACACTGAAGAGAATTTCTGAAAATATCTTTTTGACTTAGAATCTATTTGAGTGAATGAATAATTCAAACAGAAAGTTAGCTGTAAGTCAAAAGACCTATCAGAGGGAATTAAAACTAATGACTATGATAGTAACCTAAACCACTCTTAAGTAAGGACACTAAGCCCCCATTGCCCCAGCCCATGTGCAGGTCAGCTTACACTGCAGATGCTGGTAACCAGGATTCTTCACCCACAGAATCTTTTGGTAGGACTTCAATATGATGTTACAAAAAAAAAAAGTGTGAAATAATTAGATCTGGCTTTCAGGTACACCAGCTCCAAAGGAACATCACATCTAACAAGAATGTGAAGCAGCATCCTGTTTTAATCAAGGAGAAGTTCTTCCAAGCTGTAGAGTTTTTGATCCAAAGGTGATTTTATGGCAAAAAAAAGATCTGTTAAAAGAAGTATTTGTCTGGAAAAACTTCAATAGCTACATGTTCTCCTGTGGCCAACAGCTGTAAGCTGTAAATCATATGTCTACCATAACTGCAGTAGGCTCAAATCTTTAATTTTTCCTCTCACTTTCCTTCCTCTAGATTAGCCTCCAGACAAAAGCACAAAACATTAATAAAAGACTCAGCTAATGAGCTTAACATGGTTTTATTAGGCCTTCAGCAGAAGCAACCTGCTAGCTAAACATTTTCCTACAATGTATTGAATACCTTGTTGGTGGCATTATATAGCCATTTGGAAAAAAAAAAAAGTAGCACATGTGTGTTTGAAAAATAATTTACCATGTACACACAACAGGTTTGAGTGTTGTTGTTTTTTTTTTCCTTCAAAAAAAGATAGAAGAGGTGATAGCTCAGTTCTCCATGAGCATTATATTATTTCAGACACAGAGCAACCATTCACTACCATTATACATGCGTATTCTCGTGCATGAAAGAACCACAAAGTGCTTGCTGGGGCCCACACTGTCAGAGGGTCAGAAAAGTCACTTGACTGATATTGAGCTGGCGGTTGTGTTGTAAAAGAAGCCACTGATAGCCACAAGTATCCGCTCCCTAAATACCTCATTTAACTTGCCAAGCCACTTAAGTGCAAAGAATTGACAAAAATGTCTCAGTTTTCCTGAATTTTATAAATATAGGGCAAATACTTCATTGTACAGCAGCTCTTGAAGAGGTGTCAAAGGCTGCACATGGGTCACTGTTGCAGAAGAAATACCCAAATGTCCAAATCTGTAAGGACAACAGAAAAACCTGACAGCATTTGCTGCTCCCACTCCAAGAATGGACTCACTTGTGTTGTTCTGTAGAGAAAGCTTTCAGGCTTTTTAAAACTTAGAAAGCTCATATGAAACCTTTGGGGGTTGATTAATCCCCCAATGTTTCCTACTATACAGAATCTATGAACAATACTACTTTCTTCTTCACTCAACTCTAGTACTCCTGCAGTGTGGTGGAACACAAGTTTTGCCAGTAGCTGAAAGAACTTTTAGAATTTAAACACAGACAGTCTTTCTTTTGTTTCTTTTTAAACTTAAGGTGCCTCACTCATGCCTGGCAATAGCTTACAGCTGTGCCATATCAAACCAAAGCATATAACCCCACATCCTGTGTCTAACAGTAGCCAATAGCAGATGCCTGGAGTGTGTCCAATGGGACCATTCATGTAGTTAAACTAGTGTAGACATTTCAAAACCATCTTTCAATTGGTTCATTTAAAGTAGCAGCAGCACAAAGCTCAGTGCAGGCTAGCCTACTGTGCAACAGTAGGCAAGGTAAGATGTAAACATACCCTGAGTTTCATTACCTCCTTGTCTGACAATATACTTTCATTGAATAACATACAACAAAAATATTCTGCAAATACATCCAAATATTCCTGTGTTGCTAAGTAATAAATACATTTATTCATTCAAAATCACAAGCAAGCTATTTACTTAATGAGCAATCTGACCCTATGTTAATTCCTGTTTCTTTCCTATTCAGATTCTCTGGGCCAGAGGTTAATATACAGTTTCTTGCTCCTACCACTTGCTGAAGAAAAATCAAGGCTTATCTAGATAGCATCAATGCTACTGAGATAGTATCAAGACTTGAAGCAAAATGACTTGGACTGCTTTTTCATGTACTTCTGGATGCCCCCATGGACTTGTTCCAAGTACAGTTATAAGAATTCTTAGATTCTATGTTCCTTCACTCATGAAATGGAAGGATTTACTTTCTTTTTTTTACCCTATGAATACATATGCTAAGTATTAAACTGTGCCCTGTGTGAAGGGTTAATACATGAGGAGTAAATTTCAAAGTGATAAAAAACAAAACTTGGGCTCAGAGTATTTTTGCATGTACCTGTCATTGTATTAAACTTGTCATTCCCAGCATTCCTAAGATTGAATGCTTTGAATCTTTTCCAGGTCAAAGTATAGGCAACAGTTCCAATAGGTCCTAAGATTGATTTATTGAGATTACTGACTTCAGAGAATTTGCATACATGCCATGACATGCATTAATTTATAACATAAATTGATATCCTTCATTACCTGCCATAGCAAGCTTTTAACAGTGTCCATTTCTAATACTATGTTCTGGTGCATCAAGCAGCTAATGAGGAAAAGCATGAACTAGGCAAGGCAGAGAGTCTACTATGAAATTAACTGTACAAACAAGAAGTGGTGTATAGAGTGGGCAGCTACATTAAATCAAGCTTGCGTTACTTACAACTGCAGAAGTTCTGTGAAAACGAATGCCCTCCTAGTTGAATCTGTCATTAATAAATCCTTGAGAAACTCCAATGTTCTATCAAGTATGAACAAACTACCTTTTCTGGTTTTAGTTTCTTTAACTTGGTCACAAAGGTTAAAGGCAGAACATGAACCTGGGGTAAGCAGGCTTGATCACTGCATTTGGAGATACTTAGAACTGAACAGATATTCAGGGAAATCAGTCCAAACATAACAAGCTGCAGATGAACCCTGTGTGGATGAGAAGGTTGTGATATCCACGCAAAGCCTCTGACTCCTCACAGAATTCTAAACTAGTCACAACAGTGACTGAATACAGATACTGAATGTTAAAAGTAATTTTGCATTTCAAGCAGGCTGTATGGATTGATTGACCGACTACTACTGTCAGCCTTATGCCATCTGTATTCAGTTCTTCATTGTTCCTGTGGCCTTCTATTAAAAGAAAAAAAAAACCAAACAGAAAATCTCTTTTGAGTAATTTATCTGTAATTACATCACTCCTACCTGCACTATAGTAAATAAATCTCCTTAATGCAGCAACTGGGACTTTTTATTTGTCTTTTAAGGTTTTGATGGATTTCTTCACACAAAAATAGGAATTTGTCAGTCAACTGCCTTAACTTCAACAGTTAAATGGCATTGTCCCAATATATAACCACTGTGAGAGGAATATCTGACCTTATCTGTTGGCAATTATTAGTGGAAGAATGTCACGGGATAACTGATAGTGAGCTGGTACATACAAAAGTGGAAGTGGATTGCTGAAGGCTTAAGCAGTAAGTGAATAGGTTAAAAGAATCAGAGTTACACTCAATGCAGTCCTTTTTTCCAAATGGCAGTCAGACAACTCAATATTATTACATTGGGCAAGATGAAAGACATCTTCAATTCAAAGTTGTATTAAAAAGTCCTGGATCGGAATAGTCTGCAAAACAGTTACTGTACTTGTCTTTCTATAACCAACAGACAGAAAGGCTTCTCCAGAGACTGATTTAAAGAACAAGTGCAATTTATAAACTGCGAATCCATAGCATAAAAATTTGTCTAAATCAGTCTCTGAAGGAGCCCATTGTTTTTAGATGGAGCCTGAAGAGATTAACATCCCTAATGTTGCTCCTACTCTTGCATAGGAGCTTCTTTTGACAAAGCTGGTGAAATGAACAACTGCATTCTGTGCACACCCCACAAAGGTGAAGGGATTGAGCTGCAGAAATATTTGGAATGTTTAACATCACATTCTTATTTATTTCTGAAACAATACTGAATAAAAAGTATCAAACAGCATCTTTATGGGATGGTTCCCTAATTCGCATCAATTCTTTGTAACTCAAATGCTTGAAATTTTGTGAGTTTCACGCTTGTGTGGCTGGACATTATCTGCAAGTTAGTTGAATGCATTGTGAAACAATGGCAGAAAAGGAAGCAATCCAGGATAGATTTTTTAACTACTCAGCAAATGTGTCTCAATCTCAATGGTGGGAAGCTTCAGCGGAACAGTGAAAGCCTGCAGCCCGGGGGCAGCAGACAAGGGTGGCCAGGGGTAGTGGTGTCCCAGACCTGCAGCACCATGGGTAGATGACCCCGCCTCGCGACCAGCATCCATTATCTGCAACATGGCACAAACGAACAGCTTAATCTGGAAGTGTCATAGCCCAGGTAAGAGCTATGCTGTTGCGCACCCAAAAGCCAAGAAAGTTAGATGGCAGTTTGAAACCTATTTACAAAAACGAGTTCAATTTATGTTACATTCATGGTTTAAAAGGCACAGACCCAGAAATGAACTCACATGTCAGGTCAAAGCATTCATTAAACCACATTTGACAATGCTAGGGAAGATATCCCTTAGTACAGTACACTATGGAGTAACACCACAACAAATTTTCTCTGCTACAAAATTAACTTCTATATGCCCCTTAATGTTTTACCTAGATTCTTCCCTCTGAAACCTGTTGCATTTGAAAAAGTTAAGCAGAGCATTAGTCAGATTAGGCTTGCCTTGTTTGCTTCCAAATTTAACTTGTTTTTTCTTGGCAACTGTACTCCCATTCCTCACTTGAGCATACAGTATGCTGAGATATGAGGTCATAGTGAAGTTTTAATATCAAGAAATATCTTCATGACATGACACTAAGATCACATTTGACAGACAGCTATCATTTCTGTTTATAGCATGTAGTTCAAAGGAAAAGATATCTTTCTGAGCAGTTTCATTTCAGTTTTATTCAGCTCATTTGCTGAGAAAATGAAATAGTGCGATAGCACAATGCTTTAATGCAATCTATATATTCAGCATGTGATAAGCAAATATGTGACCACATATCACAGAATATCTAATATTCATGTCAGGCTTTGACTTCTATTTTCTATAACTAAACTATAAAAGTAAGGAAAAGCACAGCACACACAAATTTCTGATAAAGATATACTTCAAGTAGAGGTAAAGAATAATGACAAAAAACCAAAACAAAACCCCAAAAACCAGCAGCACAAAGCTACTAGGTATTTAATATGGTTTCTTCTGCCTTGTTTGCACATTTAATACTGAGAAATAAGTTGTTTTTAAATGAGGTATTTGTGAATGTTTGATCAAAAGATCAAATTCCACACGAGTTTTACTTCAACATTAGTTAGTAGAGCCATACCACTTTCTGTAGATTAGACAATCAATTACAGACTCTGAAGATAGCTGGGCTGCTGCTTCAGGTGGTAACTAACTATTTCCATGTTCACTGGGTAACATATGCATTTCACTTCCCACTGTGAAAGTCATTGTCTGAAAACACATCCCCGGTCCTGAGTAAACCCTTCAACTAGACTGGGATACAAATCCTGGCTTTCATTCAGAATCCTCAATTATACAGTACTTGAACATTAGAATTTTAATTTCCCACCTTTAGTGCTTACGTTCAACCAACTATTGTACTGAAATCTGGACTGGGCATGGACTGACAGTATAAACTGATCCCTAATACTTTGGTACTTGTATAAATATAAACTAATATCATGTAGGACTCCAGCAAAATGTCAAAAGAGACAGCTTTAGCATTTTAAAGCTAATGCCAAACACTTCAGCCCTCAGCTTGAAAAGCAGGTAACACCACCATAAGTAAATAGCTCTGTGCATATAGCTACACTTTCTGTTTTAACTGTAGCTATCCATTAAGCTTTTGGTAACACAACATGCTTGAGGAAAAAGAGAAATAGCAACCTATTAAAAACCTTTTGGTAACACAACATGCTTGAGGAAAAATAGAGAAATAGCAAGCTATTAAAAATATTAATAAGAACTAGGTTTGCCAATACAGGATTTATACTCAGTGTTAGCACAGTATTTCCCAGCTTGGTATTAAAGTTATACCAGACCTATACATGCATTCTGGTCATTCCAAGTCATATCCCAAATGCCTACAAACTAAAGTACATCTTGATTATTTCAAATAGCTGTCTGTTGAGACCTGTGCTAAAGCAATAGAAGCTTCTGTACTCGAAAAAAACAGTACAGCAAATTATGAATGGTAATTTAAATACAAATTCTCCTCTCATTCAGTCTCCACTATAAACTAATTGCTAATAATCTGAATGCCTTTCACTGACAAGTCTGCTATATTAAGTATGTTTTAAGTACCTCTCCTCAGCAGTTCCACCCCCAAGAAAAACAAAAATGTTTCTAATGAAGCTGAAGTCCATCAGCTACTAACGGCTGCTTTCTGCATTGTACGTTTTAAACTTGCTTCACTCACCTGCAATTCCAGAAGCAAGATGACTATACGCAAAGACAAAGGAGGAGGCAGCTCTAAGAGCTAATGCGAGTTCTATGCTGCAGATTAGTTGCACATAATGGGCTAAAAAAAAAATAATCAGAAAACAACAAATTGTCTATTAGCCAAGATATGTCAGGATCTGAACAACTATGCTAAAGGCTGGGATCTTCAGGACTCCTGAGGAGAGGCAGGTGCTCAACATGCAACTATTTCAAACACTTCACTTGTTTGAAGATGCCAGTCAAAGACATTAAATGCAATGCGCTCCAATTAATTTTAATTCATATTCTGTTGGAAGGAGTATTAATTACATAAACTTTTGCCAGTTTTCTGCCTAAAAATTAAGCACATTTGATTCTATTCCCCTGAAGGAAAAGTAGGAATAAAGTAACTTCATCATTACAAAGGTGTATAAGGAGTCAGCATAAGTGCCCTCAAATAAAATAAAACCTGTGGTAAACAACTGACTCAGTGGATGAGTCTTCCTACTCCTCCCATCACATTCGAAGTTTGCCTAAAGAAAAGCCTTAATTGGGGCTTGCATTCTCAAACTGGGAAGTGACTGCCAAAACAGTTTGTGCTAGAAATTAAAAATTTCAGAAGTACCTTATATAAATGATCTAAGACCAGGGAAACTGTTAAATTTAAGGTAGGACGTAAGTAATACTTAAGAGTCAGGTAATCTATGTTATTCTTCTAGTTGGTAGTGTACTGTACTTGTGTAATATGACAGGACAGAAGTGGGAATGATATACCCAATACCAACTTTGTGAAAGTTTTACAGTGAAAGTGTAGCTGGTTCTAAAGACCCATCCTATTCCCTCAATATAGAAAACAAAGCAATGGTCAGCAGAGCAATTGCTTAAACCTATACACTGTATTTCCAGAGGCATGAATCTTTCAGAATTCAAGCCAACTCTAAGCACAGTAGTTCTTCTATTTCAGAAAGTTCCTAATACACTGAACTTGAACGAAAAAACTTCAGTAATGTCATATATAATGTTCATAGCTGCTCTTTTATTAGAGAGTTTCGTATTTTGTACTGAGAAATTTATGAATTTAAGTTCAAGCTTCATTATACTTTTCATTAATTGTTCAGCTAATCAGCGGCCTTAGGAAACCTTGGAACTGTAAGAGTACACTGAATTGAGAATAAGCATAGGACAGCCAAGAATTTCATTTCAAGATCATATATAGTGATATGGTTAAATTCAGAAAGATCAAATTAGGCTGTCTATCTTCCAGAACTATGGCTAGAGACCAAGCTGCGCAAGAAAACTAATGTCAAGTGAGATGATAGCAGGGAGATGTAGCTCAAAACCTAATGTAAAGGTAACTGAAGTCATAGTTAAAAAGCCTGGAATTAATTTTCCTGTTAGAAAATTAAATATGAAGAACTTTTAAATGTCTCTATTTCTTCAGGCCTGAAATTTCTTGCAGTCACTGAGCATCAATATGGTACAAATAGTAAATTAGAGAGCCAGAGCAGGGATTCGGATATAAACCACATAGGGTTTCAAGAACTTTTGTGCTCAAATACAGGTTTTAAAAATCTTGTAGTCAAAACTAGAAAACTAGTGAATAGCATATAACTAGATAACAGATCGTAATACTCAAACGTCACACTGTCTTGCTAGTGAATTACTTAAGTAAAAGAATGTTGTCAACGGTAAGGACTCTATGCCTCTCAAGAGTTATGTTAAAATCTTAATGTTAAAGTCTGCTAAGTGTGTAAAATAAACAACCTCAGCAGAAGGCATTAGGTAATGGATGTCTGCCCTAATTAACTACACGACTTGCACGCTTTTCCACCCCAGAAGTGATGCGAGCTTTTCAATGAGCAGCTTCCAGGTTGGGTAGTGCAAGAAGCTAAATGAATCATCTCTTCATCTAAACCTGGCAATTGATTATGATTATTTTTTTACATCTGGCTTTAATTAGTTTTTGCTTTCAAAGTTTGTGCACAACATAGCATTCAATACCACCGAAACCCAAAGAAGCAATAAAGACTTAACCCCCTATGCACAGCAGTTGGCAAAAGCTCTTGCCAACTGAACAAAAATCTCGTAGCTCATAGTACATGCCTGCTGCAAATATGTCTTTTCTAAATGTACATTTTGGAAGCACACTTATATACCAATAAAATAATGAGATCATTTAGAAGTAACCACTAGTTTTTGCGTAATAGTAGCTTTTGGGAACAGTCTTACTGCAGATTCTAGATTAAAAACAGTTTCAGTATAACTTTTGACACAAGGCTATCTGGCTTCAGAGAACAGTATTTTAGGATTGAGCAAACCTCTAAAAAAATGTTAGAACTTAAATTCAAAAGAGATGTATACTAAAGACCCAGCTTGAGGTTTGTAAAGATGAAAGTTTTACATCTTTGATTTTTATAACCTTGCCTTTTAATTCATTATGCAACTAAAATAAAACAATAATACTTTACATCACTGAACAGACCTCAAGGCAACAGAAGTGCCTTACTTTCCTTGGAAGTGAGCTTTGCTATGCAATACTATTTGTAAGATGACGAAAAAAGCAGTAATTGTTTTATGCAAGTTGTACTTTTTTCCTTCCCTCTTCCTCCTCTTTTTCATACACTCTTACAATTCTGAAGACAGATCAGAAAGATCACATTAGTCTGTGAAGATGATATTTTGGAACAAGTCAGTGGCAGATAAATTATTGTCTGATTACCTAAACTGTGAACAGTATGTGTGTGTGTCTGTGTGTGCATAATGCTTTATGGCTGAATAACAGGTTTCCACTAGATTTAAGGTTATAGGAGTCTTCTGTGTCAACGTGTAATTTAGAGAATCAAGAGATCTCTAGATAGAGAATAAGCAAGGGTCAAGTATTGATTATGTGAAAAGACTTAGCAGAATGGATTAATTCATAACTAAGAAAGTAGATTATGACTTAAAAATTGAGCAATTACTGATAGGAATGTAGCTTTTGCTGAGAGTGAAGAGACTGATAAAATCCTGAAGATAAGTACAGAAAATTTTATGATATATTAGAAATATTAATTCAACTGGTAATATCCAAAAGGGACTTCATTCAAAAAGGCTTTATGGAAACCTTTGGGAAGGAGAAGCTTTTATAAAATTAAGACTTGGGTAAAACATCCCAGTGGATCCATTTATTGTCCTCTCTTGCAAGAATTACTATCCCACTATATGGGAACTACTAACATTACAATATTTTATAGCATGCAAGCCTTAGCTTAGCAATGTAATTTTGCTTCTTATCCAAGTGAACAGCAATTCAAAGTCCTAAATAAACACGAAAAAGCTGTTGAATTTCACTCCAGTGTGGTCAAAACAAAATTTGACACCTTGAAGGAAGCTTCACTCAGCAAGGTGAAAGGTGCAGCCAGCCCCATCGTATGCTGCAAGTATGAATAATTCAGTCAAAGTAATAAATAAAGGTACATTTACAGCAAGTAAACTGTCAAATACTTCAATACTCACTCTAAGGCTAATCATATGTGCAGGAAAATTTAAAGCAAAAAACCTATCAGCTTCCATGAGATGAGGTAAATGCCTCAAGACAATATGATATTATGCTTCAAAGGAGAAGGCTGCAGAGCCTGTCATCCTAGATGTTGGAGGAAGACTAACGTAGTGTTCTTCATTTCTTGTTTTGACAATATTTGTAGCAGTCATTTCCACCTCTGCAGTATCCATCTCTACTATAATAATAAACTGCTGGATGGAGCAAGAACAATATTTTAAATCAGCCTGGTTCCAATGGGTTTGACACAGACAAGCACCCTTTCCTGGATGCCTAATACTCTTCTACTTCCAGAAGAGAAGGAAAAAAACTCACTGGATAATGTGTTATACTGATCAGCTGAAACAAACATGCAAGCTAAACCAGTGGTGTGAGTCTAGATTATAATAAAATTATACCCTATTTTATTGTCTGGGCCCATGAAATCTGAAATTGAACTTAGTTGTAATGCAAGTAGCTTACCTAGAGAAGTATCTGCTAATGAATAAGCAGTTTTCAAATATTCTGTAAGAACATGATTAAGTCCTATTTTTGCTCTACGCGTTCCTGCCTGAATAGGAAAGAGTGAAGGGCTTACCTTTCCAGAACTCTGAACAACCTGCAGTTGTATACAGAGCAACAAATTTAACTCAGAAGGTCTGATCTATGGAGAAATTTACTCATACAAAAATCTGGTTCAACTTTGGTTTAGTAAAACTCTCTTCTGCTCTGTTTGCTCTTCGAAGGAGTGAGTAAGTATATTAGCATGTCAAAAACTTCTCAGTTGAAGAGATTTGTTTACAGTTAAGAAATAGTTTGATTTCATATAAAAGCTTTAACTTCACAGCATGTAGTGATTTTCTGCTATGCCACCCTGAACAAAACATTACTCAGCTCATGGAAAACACTTACATATCACAACTCACAAAAAACCACAGTATTCTTCTCAGGGAAGTTACTATTCTACACATTGTGGATTTACAGAGAATAAAGATCCTGTATAGAAGAGCTTTGACCTTCCATTGTCAAAGCTTGAATTCACTTAAAACATCATTAGAATATAAAAGTCAAAGAAAAAATTTATAATATGTTTATATAGTATATAATTATTTAATGTGAAAAACCACTACCTGCACTGTATTCTGATTTCCCACAAGTCATTCAATTAAGTCTAAATGATATAGCAGTGAAAGTACAGCTTAAAAAGGCATTATCCAGAAAAACCATTACCTTTGCAATCAGTTATTTGATCAGAAAGGAGTCATTATAGTTACACAGAACCTGACACGGTATTGTGACTAAAACTAATCCAGCCTGCAGTGGTAATGTAAATCATTTAACTGAGGAGCTACAAAAATCTTTTACTAATATTGTTGAAGAAGCAAGCAGGCAGGAATAGGAAAGAGAAATGACCAAGTCCTTCAGTTGCAGCACAGGTTTATGCTGGCTTAAATTGTTCACAGAACCATAGCACTAGCATCTTTACTTCCCTCTCCTTAGCTACTATAACCTCAGCTGGCAGACCAGTAAGAAAACCAAGTCTGCAAGTTCCATGAAAACAAGCATTGGAAAAGAAAGCACCTGCCATTGCTTGGGAAAACCAGCTCTAGAGCAGTACAAGAGTATGTCCCAAACATACAAGAGAGAAAGCTTATAAGCCATCATAAAATAAATATACAGAAAACAGATTCATGAATGTTATTGCTCATGCAAATAACACTGCTTTGTATCTGTAGCTGTCAGCATTTAAAAGCATCCAAAAAAACCCAAGAGAACAAGAACCCTGTGGACAGATGAAGCATCTTGGCTGCAGGCCAGAGAATACGAACACAATCTTAGAATTGCCTTTATCAAACATTTGTTCTGAAATTAATATAAGGATATATATTAAAAATGCAGGTTAGAAGCTGGTTAGGCTAACGAAGCTAAGGAGTGTTTCAAGAACACATATAAGATTCAAGGAGCTACACAGAAGGGAAAGTGCAACTAAAAGTGATGTGGAAACTACTAAAAAGTTAAATGGAATTAAATGGATTTAAGAATAAGTGGTGCCAGTTCTACTAATTCACCTTGCCATATTTTCATAGCAGAAGCACAAGAGAGAACAAACACTACCTTCAACTGGAGGTCCAAAGCATGCTGAACTTCACTGTAATTTGGGGAAAGCAATTCTGCTTCAGCATCTTGCGTAGATAATAGACTCTGCAGCAAAGTAATGACACATTTGATGCTTTCTTCATGATTACATCTGTTTGTATAGCACTTAAACTGTAGTAAGACTTCAGGTGGCAATTCTTTTATATGACCTAACAGGCTACATTTTTTAAATCAATATGAAAGGAAACAAGATTTAACTTCATTTGCATCAATGGGCTGTCTATGCAGAATTTTATTAAGAGAAGTGTCCCTCTGAAGTTACTAAAAACCGAATTGCACAGAACTACACAGGCAGAACACAGTCTTTCTCCCATTCAACCTTGAATAATAAAATAGTATGAAATAAAGTCTAAAGGCAAAGCACAAACCTGTCATAAAACCAGTTCATTTAAATAGTACCCAACATAAAATAAACACCAAGATATTAAAAGATACTACAACTGTAACTAAACAGTATGAATACAAACCTCATGAAGAGAAGATATGCAAAAAATGTGTTAATGGTAAAATACAAATAAGTTTTCAGGAGAAATTGAAACAGAGTGGTACTTGTATTCTAATTTTAGATTACTTATATAAGAAATGGAGAAAGCTTAGGTCCAGTTCAGGAGTCAGCCTCTCTGTAGGAATCTGGCCAGCTATTTCACTATTTCCTATACAGACTCTAGTTTCCTAATCAAGTTCCCTATATTGGGCACTTCAGGTCAGACAATATGAACGGTTCTTTACTATTTTAGCAGTTGAAATGTCTTGTCTGTAACCATTGTTAACCATATTGCTTTTTCATAATCCCTTTGTATGTAAAGCCATGCCTATCAGAAAAGTCAAAAACAGTAATTGCCTACCTTAATACTTTACCATAGTATCAAAAAAATATTGAGCTTTGCACTTGGAGAAAGACAGTGACATCCAGTGGTTCATTACTTAGTCAGTGACGTTTTAAAATAGCTATTTTCAGAAATATTTCCTAAGTCCTATTACTCCTCTAAATATGATCATTTAAACCAAAGCCAGATCCCAGCTGCTCAAATCAGCACACACTTAATTTAAAACAGATCCTGAGACATTACAAAGACATTCTGCATACCACAGGAAAAAAGTAGGCTTATTGCAATCTTAATACTGGTATTCTTTGATATGATCAGTGTGAAAAAAATCTGTTAACACTTAAAATAAAGAGCATTTAACCTCAAATGCCTAACAGAAGTTAGCTATGTTCTCATTACTATGATCAAGAATAAATGGTTATTTAATGAACACATGCATAAAAGTTTCTGCTAATTTGTAGTTCAAGTTTTATATGTGTCTATATTATAGGAATAATGTATGAATATATTAATTGTTGCTAAAGGAAAAGACCAAATAACCAAAAGCTTTTCATTGTGCTAGTTAATTATACTAAAAAAGGCAACTTCAGTGCTTTATTTTGACCATGTGAGAAGGGGTGCAACACCTCTGTCACAGGACTGTTACCATGTTTGAAAAGTTTACAGAGATCATAAAAAAGTTTAACAAGTAGCTTCAAAATATATAAATATTATTTTATGAATCTGGTACTACCCGAGATGAAAATAGAAGAAAAGCAATAAGCAAATATTTCAAAAGCAATAAAACCTCAAGGAAATAATGTTGAAATCAACCTATTTCCACCCTAATCAACCTACTATTTCCCAGCTACACAACGACCACTATCATGATAAGGAGTAGAGGAGAACCCAGGTAAATCACTAAATTTTAACTTCGATCAGTTTTTTATTTTTCTGTTGCACTCATTTATGTTTTAACTTCTCATTCACCTTACTCTTCATTAGTGAGAATCTTTCAAGTGCTTCTCTTCACACTGAGCTAATTAGCAGAAAATAGCATCCCAGTAGTTTGTGTTAAGTAGGTGTGTCTTAAGACATTCTATAATGGGGTAGACTCAGTCCACCAAAAATTGGTCCCGAGTGCTGAACAATATCACCATTTTGCTGCTTTCCTAATGCTGAGTTAATCCCTAGAAGGAAGCCTATATATTTTAAGAAAAGAGTATTTCAGGGCTCAGAACTGCTTGCATTTCTACTTTAACTGAAGGAAGCATTTATGTGTCATTTCTGCCGAGATATTCCATGGCAATTTGCCCAAATTCACACTGGTATTTTCTAGTAAACATTGCCCAAGTTAAGACTTAAGCAAGAAAATATATGCAACTTGATATTTTAGCATGACATCACAATTGGTATAGAGTGGTATTGGTTTTTCTGAAGAGGTACATTTGAACCTAAAAAAACCCAAGATGAACCCACCTAAGTCTGAGTAGATTAGCTAGGCTGAGTTTGGCTAAAGTAAGACTTTGTAAAGGCTGATACACTGCTTCACACTAAATGACATAGTAAGTTTCATGGGCAGAAAGCTTTGTGTACCACACATTTCAGGCCATTCAGTAACACAATTTGTCTGTGGAAAAAGACTAATTGTATTATTAAAGACACTATAATCATAAATACAAAGCAGCAAGTGTGCTTACAGGCCATCTTCACTGAGGCATTTTGTGAGATCTTGCGCTCAAGATTAAATGGTTCTATATTTTGACATACAGCACGAATATTTAACAACAAAATAAAAGTCATTTGTGTTTAGAGTTTTAAAATTAAAACTAGGCTCTAAGCTGTTGATCTGCCAGTAAAGCTATTAATTAGTATAATTATGTAGCAAATGAAGTTGGGACTAAAAGTGTCAGAATATTTTACCAGGCTAGGCAAATACGCTAAGATACTCTATTCAAATGATTAGACCCTTCTGTTTCATCTTTCAAAATTGTCCCATTTTACTCAGTACTGCTCACTTCATTGCTTTTACGTCTCTTTTTGTTTTCAAAAGTAAGTATAAGGGGAAAACAATTACACTATAAAAAAAAAATCACAAAAAGTTTTGGGGTTTTTGTGGGTTTTTTTGTTTGTGGGTTTTTTGTTGTTGTTTGGTTGGGGTTTTTGTTGTTGTTGTTGGTTTTTTTTACACAAACCTATGCCAGAAGTTTTAGAAAACATATATGCTTTCTGGCAAAACTTCAACAGGTCATTTCAGCCTGCCAGGCCTGAATGAAGCTATTCAGTTGCTGTGGTTGACGATACACTTGTAAACTAGTAGGTAAGCAGACAGCTGAAAATAAAATTAGTGCATAAAGTACCTAAAAACCCCTCAAAACCAACAAACTTTCAGTTTGCTAATTCTCCATATAAGCAGCCAGATAGCCAATACTGTTAACTTGGTTAACTTTTAAAACATAAATTTCTGTCCGATTCATGCCATCTCATGTCATGTTGTACATGTCTGCAATCAGAACAGGATGACTTAATCCCAAACAGTATCATGTAAGTTTTCTTAAGAATAAGAAAACAACCATTATTTTTACCTAATAAAGTGTTTGAGTTCACCTTTTAAGGGGGATGGAGGGGGACAGGGATTGGCATTAAAAGTAAAATCACAAGTACTTAATCTGACAAAGTAAAAAAACTAGTTAAAAGCAGTCTTAAAAATAGAAAATCTAAAACTGAAACAAAACTAAACAACCACAGCTCAATTCATTACTCTTTCCTATTACAACTTAGGATAAATATATTCAGTTAAGCTTAAAAAAAAAAAAAAAAAGATTAATGCTTCACAGTCCTGATCGCAACTGAGTATTCTACAGTTTAAACTTTTAGTTAGTTGTAGAGCAATAAACCTCAATCAATGAAAACATGACTAATTATGTTTCATGCATTCCCATGTAAGATTGCTCCAAATTATTCATGTATCATATAGTTCATTACACCAGTTTTATGCATAACATGGGATCACATTTATAGCTTAATTTAGACCCTTTACGAACAATCTTAGCTTTCATGACACTATCTTTAAGTAATAGCAGGCCTTAAAAGTAAAATACACTCCTTGAGTCATCAAACATTTATGTACTGAAATACAGCTCTTATAACTTACTACACTTTATTTTTCTTTTTGTGTCTATTCTTCTTTATTGTCATAAGTGTCAGAGCTATATAATCCCTAACAAGCCTTTTCAAAACTACTTGGTAGATAATAAATTGATGAAATATAGGTTAACAAGAAATCCAGTGTGAACATACCACCCAATGTTTTGAAACATTGTGTAAGAACAACTAAAATAAGAAAAAGTCTAGAGCTTAACATATTTCACATAAATAAACACTACATATTGTTAACAGTAAAGGTTTAAAAAAAAGCAAAGGAAAATAATTTCCTTTGGTTTTCACATTCACTTGCACAGGCCACCTAAACTGCTATATCTTTGAGGAAAGTGAAGATGTTTTATAGTAGGCCTGAAATGAGGTCCAGGTGAAAGCTAAATTGGTTTTGATGGTGAAAAATCTAATGACCTTCAGCTTGCAAAGCTGATTAAATTTTTTACTCCATTTGATTAGAAATGCACAGTAAAGTGCTAAAATTATTGTCCAGAATGTAGATGATGATCTGCATAAAATTAAAATGAATGATAATTACCCTGGCCAATTGTTTATTGAAAAAAAGGCAGTCATGTAAATTAATTTGAAACATACCTTTTATCAAAATAAAACTACATTACTTCATTAAATAACATTTTCTCATTAATATTAATAGTTGTTACCCGGTTCTTATAATACTTCTCTGTGATTAGCACAAAGAAAACGTCTGTAACGGCAGGGAAAGAGTGCTGTCCCACTTGCACGGAGGGGCAAGCTGTGGAACGAAACAGTAATTAAGCGAGATCCCCACAAGGTGGTGCTGGTGATTCACGCAGCGGGGTAGCAAGCCGGAGGGGTACGCATCTCCCCACGCTCTTTCTCATGAATTTTGAAGGAATGAGAATCGGGGTTGCAAAAGCTACGTGGCTAGGAGAACACCAGGTATATTAACTACCACGACAGCAGGGATGTTGAAAAGGAGATGACTGCGTTAGGGAATTTCTGCTGTTAGTGACTATAGCCAAAACCCAGAAATTATAATAATTTATAAGTAGTTTCAGAGAATAGTAAAGTGTTTGGGTTAGTTAATGGTTATACAATTAGAAGTGTTAATGATGATGTCTATATGTATATTTCTATATCACAAAATGTGGCTTTTAAATACTAATTTGATGTTGTTATCAAAATGCTTTTCTATTGGAGAGAAGCCTTTACATACTGAATTAACTGTATATTAGTGCAATCGGTTGAATGAAAACTGGTATCAACTAATTAAATTCATAATGTATGGAAAAAAGCAGAGGGGGTTCTGAGCCACCATTAAATTGCAGATTGATAATAATGGATATCTGAATTTATACTGGATGTGAAGTTAACGTGACTTATTTAGGTACTGCTTAAAGAAGGAAAAGTTAAAATTAATTTGAGTTACAGTACACTCCAGGTTTAATTACATGTTGATTTGGTAAACTTGTTATGAGATTGACTTGACCTACCAGGTATAAACAAACAAAAAAACCCCAACCCCCTGAAGTTAATACCATAAAATTTGTATCATTATCTTGTTGTTTTTAGCAAAATCTTGCAATTGTGACTTTAACCATGGCTATTTGGGAAACTTGAAAGACACATCCAATTTGATCTGATAGTTCAAAAAAAAGGATGAAAATCAGGAAAAAAGGAAAGTATAGCCTACAAGCTGCTAATAATGTTAATTTCCACCATAGCTTGGCTCTGAATTTATACACTGAAGAATGTTTATTTTCATAATTGGACCCCTCGATTACATAAATCCAAGAAGCTTATTGTGAGGCTACTGACCCATTCAAGTAAGTATTAAAAAATGTAACAAATCTAAATGAAAGTTTCTAATGGAAAAGAAGTTTCTAATTAGAAACTTTCTAATGGAAAGTTTTCATAAGGGAGTACCTGAATGTTTGTATTGGAAAGACTCTCACACCTACTTCATAGATTTGCCAAGTAATCATGTGAAGCCACAGAAGCCTACCTAAGGTTAGATTGGTAAGAAAAATGCAAACCACATCTTTGTTTAGCTAAGATGACTGAGATAGTGAGATGAAGTGATTTGGATGAGGTCAGTCACTAATAGTTTAGAGAGGATTAGAAACAGTATGTTACTGGTCCTCAATCTGTTGCTGTAATTATTGAGCTACTTGAGTTCCTTGCAAAAGAACTTACGTATTAGCATTACTGCTCTTGGAATTCACAGTAATAAATTAAAACATGTAGACTTGTGAACTCTATTTAATTGAAGGTGAAAGTGTCTCATCTCAAAAAAAGCAGAACAGTTTAATGTTTACCAACTGAAAAATCTGGAAGGGGTTATACCTGGGCTTTTATGAGGTTGCACTAGCAAATAAAGTAACATGGCTTTAAATTGTGCAAAATTAAGTGTTCTTAAATAATGAAGAGCAAGAACATGAGAAAAAAAACAAACAAAAACCCCCTGATGATCTAATGAGTTTTAACTATAATGAACCCTGGATCTGTTGTGACAAAATGGCTTAAGTAGCTAGTAATCAGTTGCTTCTCAATAGGCTGCTATTACTCACTTGCTTCGTATAGATAGCCTTTATCTACAGCTTTTTCATGTCATTTGTTTTCATGTAGATAAAGGCAACAAGCCTTCTCTTCAGGGGAACACCCCCCCCATCTACTTGCTGTAATTACTCCATTACTTATACGGAATGCTTGCCTGCTAGCATAGATAGGAATTACAAAACATGCATTTCCATTTTACAGTGAGTCAGCAGTGAAGAGATTTAATTAAGTTTAGCGATCTAAAATGTCAATAAACCGAAGTATACAAACTACACACTTAGGAAACATTTATGCTTCAGTAACTACTGGATTTGTAGAATCTCTATAGGAAAATAGCTGTTATTGAGGTCATAAGCAGGAGAAAAGTTTCTAAGAGCAAATACATAGTTACAGGGGCAAGCTAGGGACTAAACATGACCCAAGCTGAAAAGAAACATGAAAAGTGAGAGTCTTCTCATAGCTAAATGGGACAAAAGTATTTGTCTCCATAAAACAAATCTACTACAAACGATGGACTTAATGACCTTGTCATTCTATGCTCTTTCACAACCTCTTAAAGTAAAATTTAGCTTCAAAGCTAAGTACAACTCAAGGAATCCTGCTATATAGCCAAACTGTAAATAGTGGTATTAAGTAACTATTAAATATTTTATAACACTGGTGAATAATCTTGTAGCATTCTGACAAGATGGTCACTCCACTTGACAAATCTGTATTACAAATAACTTCTTAGCAACTGATGCGTGTATTTTATATTCAGAAAAAGTAGATGTGATTGTAAAACAGTATCCTAGTTAGTGCCAATTCAGTAAGGAAAAGAGAACAGTTTTGAAGATAATAGCATGTTTTAAATAATGAATCAGTTTCTTTGTATCTAAGCTCCTAACTGTTTTAAAGGCATAAATGGAAATTCTAAGATGAGGAAAATATTGTGGAGTTTGCTAACATATTTCATGTATTAAACATCAGCTGTTATACATGACTGGAACTGAAGGCAGGGGGAAGAAGCAGCTGTTTTAACTGTTCTATGCATAGCATGCTATGGCAGATAATTGATCTGGTGGAGTAATCACGTTAATACTTAGAATTTATGATGTATTTTATATTTTTCCAAGATGTACCCAACTAACTGTCAGGACAATTATATAGGTTTGTTAATTAAGTCACTCTTATCCTTGTTTTAAAACAAGCAGGTTTAGCTGTGGGTATTTGGAGTTGTTAATCACACAGTGAATGCAGCAGAATCAGGATTAGAACAGGATTCTCTTGTTTCCTGTCCCTGTTTAAATCAACTTGGCATTCTTGCCTGTCTAGAACATTCTGTATTTTATTTTTAATCCCATTTCTATTGACATAAGATAGAACCACACATTTTGATAGAAGAATAGATGTAGTATCATTTTAATAGAAGTAGTAGTAGTAGTTTTATTGGCTTCCTCTGTAGAATTTTACTATATGCCTATTTTCCAAGCCCTGTTTATCTTAAGACATCTATTTCTGTCCTGGTTGCTCCAAATAGGATTGTTATCCTTGTATCTTCTTACAGCCTGTTGCTTGAGTTCAACCTTGCATTACTTGAAGTATGTTTCTTTAAAGGCAGAATTTGCTTTAGTATGTTTCTATGTAACGGCTTTTGTTACAGATGTCACACTAGAGATGAGAATAAACCTTCCATACTCACTGATGTGGTTAGAGAAAGTGCAAAAATATATGAATCTTGCAGAATGGATTAAAAAATTAACCACTGCTTAAAAAGTAAAAATAACTCGGGTTTTCTTCTGGGGCAGAGAAAATGGCACATAGATAACTGTGCTTGGACTCTCAAATAACCATCACAACTGCATGGTGAAATGCTTCAGCTGACGAATTTTGATCTTCTTTGTGGATACTATTGAGATCTTCACTGGATTAAGAAATCTATGAATTCTGGACAATCGAACACTATGAAATCCCTCCCTGGGACTCCTCCCTGGTGCAGGAAGCGAAGATGAGTAAAAACTAAAGCAAGCTAGGGAGAAAAATAGGAAGTTAGAAGTTTAGTTGACAGCTGTGCTACAAGGACTTTAACCTGCTGTGTAGCTCTTGAAGTTTGGATGGTAAGCAGTGTAGAATCTAAGGAAAGCTTTGGTTGAATAAGAAGATGGTGACATTTCCTCAGGTGCAGGCAGCCTCAGCAGTCCCTGCTGAAGAAGGGGGTTTCCTTGATGAGGAAAGTGGGTAGTGGGATAAACCAGATACTTAAGGCGTTCTGCTGTCAAAACCAAAAAGTCTCCTGTAGAATACTGCGTGGGAGGAGCGGACTGCCCCTCTACTTTGCAGGTTTCCTAGATAATACATAGCACTCCGTACGCTTTGACTCGCATCACTTAGTCTGTGTGCTTTCTTTGAGCAAGGTGACAGTGCGGGTGGCTCTGGAGCCAAGCATATCCTTTGCACCTCCAGTTTGCTGTACTCTGGCTAGGTACGGCCGGAGAACTAGAACTGAGACGCTAACTTTATTGCCTTCCCTTTATTTTCAGAACATTTCCCACAGTCTCTATGCAAACACCCTTCCACACCGCCATCACCTGCATACCTACTCCATACCATACCAAGCTTAAAGGAGCAACGGTTCTTTAACACGTACGAGAGGCGCAGGGCGACGGTGGCTGCATAAGATGCCGTCCTCTGACACTTATCCACACAACCCCTTCCCGCTCGGCTGGGACACACCCCCTCCGCGCCCAGGAGCATGCGCTGTTCTACTCCGAGGGGTGACCGCGCCGCGCACGCGCGCGCTGGTGTGGCGATAAGCGGAAAAGGGGCGGGTAGGGGAAAGGAAGGTGCGTGGTGGCAGCTGCTTGTCTCGCGAGATTTGGGGCGGTGTCGAGTTTGAACTGCGGGAGCGGCGCCGGGCTGAGGTAGTGAGCTGCGGGGGGTGGCGGCGGGCCGTTGCTGTGAGGGACGGAGGAGCGAGATGCGAGGGGGGGCTTCCTTCTCTGTGGGGCTGTTGCTGTCTCTTTGCTGCTCCTTGTCTGCAGAAGGGCGCTCTCAAGCGGCGGGGCTGTGGGGTCGAGGGGCTCGGGGAGGGTGGAGGAGAGCTCCTGTCTCCCTCCCCTCCGTTCGTGCCGCTGTGTCTGGGACTCTGTGGCCTTCAGGCCCTTCCCTTCGCCGGGGTCGCGCTGCCAGTGCCTTCCCCTGTTGCCTCAAGTGGGAAAGGCTCTTCTCTCCTACGGCCCCTGGAGATACTGCGTCAAGGGACGCAGGGGGGCACCCTCTCCCCCTCCGCCCTTCTTGCCCGTTAGGGTTATGCTACGGGTAGGGGGTGTTTTCCTGCGGAAGACAAAACCGACTGTAAGTCGTCGCCTGTATCCATGCATAGCGTCTTAATGAGACTCTTGCTAAGAACCTCGTGCTGGGGCGAGTCGTTTGCTCGATTTGGTTTGAAGTGGGTCAGGAAGGTGTGCAAGCAGTGAGTGGAGAATACCACGGAATGACCGTCCTGAACTGCAAAAGGGTAATGTCCTGAATTAAAGGATAGGTATAACGTTGCACTACACTGTTTAAGCGAAGTGCTAACAGAGTCAGTGGCTGGTTTGCTGAGTACTTTGTAGTGACTGAAAGATCAGGCTCTAGTCTGATTTTTTTTTTTTTTCTTTTTTCTGCAAGGCTTAATCCACCCAAGAACGTGTTTTGTGGAAGGTGATTAGCCCTGAAAATATTTCAGCTTGAGCGTGCAACTTGATAGGTGAAGAAACAGACTTGTTTACGTAACTTAAGTGAATTCTAAGGGGAATACCTAGCTTAAGGGAGAGAAACTATCTTGCTAATTATGTTAGTGATCAGAAAACTGTGTAGGCACTTCTGAATATAGGTACTTCAGATCATAGACGGCTGTTGCATATGACCCTTGGGAATAGCAGTTTAACTAGAAGAACAGTTATAGAGTGGGAGAAGAAAGTTTGCATGCTAGGAGACTGCCTTTTTATCTCCTACCCTATTATTTTCATCAAGGAGTACTTAAATGGTTGAATAATCAACGTCTGGAGCCCTCAGTACAGAATCTGTCATAAAATGTTTGAAGATAATTAGCCAAAAGTGAGTAACTCTTGTAACTATCTGTAGAATAAATGGAGACTGATTTCTGTTATTTCACCTCCTACCTGCTCCCCTTACTACCTATTTAATGTATCTTAAAATGTTATTTTCAGGGTAGTTTACTTAACCTCATGCATAATATTAAATTGCAGGCAACTACTTTCCTATATAACAATACAGGTTTATGAACAAAGCTGCCTGGACTTGTCTGATGAAATTAATCCAAAATTGGTAATGAAAAGTTGAGGATGTCTGTGCTCTGAAAGCTATACTTGATGTTTTCCCTAATAGTTAGCAAGGAACTTGTGAATAGGAAAACTATTTTTCTTTTCCTCTATACTTTAGCTATAAAATCAAAGAAAAGCCTAAGATCTCTTCTAATATTATCCAGTAAATTATTTATTAAGAGTTCAAAGATCTTGTATGTGAAACTGGAGGAGAGCATGCAAAAGAGACTGAAGAAGTAGGAGGGAGCAAGACAAAATCCCCAAATGACCTTTAAAAATTATATGTGTGCTTAGAAGAAGGTGACCCTGGGTGTAGCCTGTTTAGTTGCCCCACAGGTCAATTGCAAAGCATCTGTCTTTTGGCAACATTGCCTGATCTGGCTGTTTCTAAACTATCTGACAGCTGCCTCAACTGAGATTTGAATGAGATTTGCATTTCTATGGGATTTTAGTTTGTGATCTGCATTTTCATGAGATGGCCACAGGCGTTAAGCTTTTTCAGAAATGGACTGCTATGAAGGACTGTGCTATGATGGCAGCTTATACTCATCTGGACTAGACAACTGTTGCCTTTCTTTTTTTTCTTTTAAAGGTAGAGTACGAGAATAAGGTCAAGAAGGACTTAAATGGACTTCTGAAGGTGAGTTAAAAATGTTACTCAAATTTAATTTAGTAAGCTAGGAGCAATCAAATTGCTATATTGCCTCTATACTGTTGTTTGATCAGAAAATAAAGCTATTTTAAAAATTCTGTTTATGAAGTGAATAAGGATTAATTCATCCCCTTTAGTAATGCAAACGCACACCAGGAGTGATGCCTATATGCTTGTATTACTATATCTCGTTGTTAAATATTTCAGTATTGTACCCAGTGTACATGCCCTTGCAGTAATAATAATATTTTTGATTCTTAGTTATAGGTATGCAGAATTCCTGTGTTTCACTGGCTTATTTTAGAAGTGTGCAAAACTTGTATTTCAAGCATTGCAATGGTTAGATGTGGAAAAATGAAGTTTCAGAGCCCGGCTGGATAAAGTCTCTTTGTATGTGTTAAACTTGAATAACAACAAGTGATGGAAAATGTGAAAAACAGAGTTTGATAATTTCTATCATGTATCTCTGAAAGCAATTAGCACAGTTTTGGCATGACGCACTTTTGCATGTTAAAGTTATTTTTTTTCTTTTATAGGAAGTTCCTTTTATAGGAACTCCTAGTAGAGTCACCCATGTTGAATAAAAGTTAGGAGAAAAAAAAAAGTGAAGGCATTACATTACAATAATGACTCTTAAAAATAATCTCTCCTGTGTTGAGCTGTGACATTTGCTCTTGATTAAGACCAGCATCTTGCTAACATTCATAAGGATAATATGTGCCAGTAAGAAACAGCAACAACTACATTGTTTACATAAAAAGAAAAAGCACAGAATAAGATCTTCAATGAAGAATTACTTTAATCTTGAAATTATGTAAAAATTATGAACCCTGGCTTCAAAAATTCAACTGTAGACTTTTGTATTTGTGTATCATTGTTACTGCATACTTTCTGAAACAAGTCTTGGCTTACGTTGTTCAGAAGCCTGAATTGCTTAGCAATTTCTGTCTTAATAGGATTTTTTTGCAGTGTGCTAATTTAGTAGATTTGGGAGCAAACAGTCATACAAGCTTATGGTGTTAGTTTGACTTGATTTTTATTTTTTTAAATATTTTGGTTTTTTGGATTTATTTTTACTAACTTTTTGCAGAATTCACCTTTACTTGTGTTTTCTATTATGATACGAAGATAGACAGGGATGAATTTTCTGAAACATGTGACAAAGACTTGGTTATTAACAAGTAGGCTACCTGCAGTGCTTTGTTTAAAGTGGAAAACAGTCATGAAAGATTCCATTAGGCACTTAAATAAAAATCCCTGTGTTAAAATTCCATATATTTTAACAGGGTTTCTATTTTTGACTCTTTCCTTCAACTACCTTTATCTGTTTCTATATCCCACATAATGTTATTAGGAGTAAACTATCCTGCTAATACAGCTGCTTACATGAATCTTAAGTGTTATTTGTGTACACAAGTAATGCTATAGTTAGTGTGGCTTTATTTATAATACCACAGAAAATATTGTCAGCCATATGCATAAAACTGTTTTTACAAGGTTATTTCCTAGCCTTCTCTTGCATATGGCAAGATAGCTATATACTAGATTAACTCTGGTTCTAGTGTGCTAGGAAACCAGGCTGGGTACACAGTTGTTTTGCTGCATCTATTACTTAAGACATAGTCAGGAATAAGATGTTAACCAAATTTATGGAGAAATAGCTGCTATCTTACTGTTCACAGCACTTTGTTCATGAACTATCTTTTTTTTGTTTTGTATTAATGCAAAAATATATCCTTGTATCCTGATTAAGAATGGAAATCCAATAACTTCTTTCAGATTAACTGCTGTAACTTACTTTCTGTGTTTGCAGTGTTGAAGTAACAAAAGGAAGAAAAATGGAGACAGAGACCATTTTAAGTCTTAGACACCAACTCAAGGAAGCAGAGAATGAGCGAAGAAAGGCAGCGCAATATGGCTTGCATTTATTGGAGTCCCAAAGTGAAGTTCAAAATCAGTTGGATCAAACACGCCGTGAATTGACTGAGAAAACTGAGGTGACGTTTTAAACTTTGCGTAAAAAAAGCAGTCAAGAACTTTGTTTTACTTTAACTATTTTGAGTGTCACAGGTGTGTTAAGTGCCTTTTAGAGTCTAGATTAATTTTAATAAACCTTTTTAGTTTAAGTATTTGTAGAGAGGGCTTTTTATCTCTGCTCTTAAGATATTGAGTACCATTTTACCTAACTGGGGCAGGGTTTCATAGCTAATTATGCATCAATTGTTCAATACTGTGTATGATTAATTGCCTTTAATGTAAAATGAATACCGAGTGCTAAAGTAAAGTTGTTTTAGAGCATGTGTTTTGGGTATGTTTATCAATTAATTAATTTTACGCGCTCCCTTCAAGCTTTGTATCACTTAAAGGTGTAGAAAGAACGCTAGCAGCAAGGCTGTAAAGCTGATTTCTTCTGTAGTGAAGCTTTCAAATTTTATAAATACCAAGAGATTCTGATTGTATTAGTACGTTTCTTTACAGCTCAGAAAAGAGAGTAGTGTAGTGTTGAAATATAGAGGTATTAGTTAGTCAACCAGTTTTCTTAGTAATTGTGCAAGAAAATTCCAATCAGGAAAATCCCTTCTACCTTTCATAAACACTTTAATTTTTGTTTGTTTGTTTTCAGTCAGCCCATGCTTCAGATACACCATGTCTCTTCACTTAGTCTGTTTCTGGTTGTGCATCTATCCTTTCTCTTGTGATAGAGCTAAAATGTTTGTGGGTTTGTTGTAGTTTTTTCTTTAGTGTTTTTTTTGTGTTGTTTTTTTGTTTTGGTTGTTTTTTTCACCAGCTGGAGAGTTGTAGCACCCAGCTATTCTGAATGAACCCTAGTAACTTAGATTGATCGGTTTGCTGTTAGTAAGCTTAGTGCAAGAGAGGCAGCTGGAAAGCACAAGTGATAAGGCAGGGCAGGATCATCCTTTTCTGCAGACAGCCTGAGATGGTAGCTACTGTGTTGTGAAGCTGCACTTACAGGTTGTAATCCTATGTTACAGGCTGGAGCAAAGTTATGAGCGAAGCTTGTGTGAACCAGATCAATTAGTAACTTAATTCCTTCCCTCTGCCTTTGGAATCTGTGTGTTTTCATATGGTAGAATAACATCCTGTGTGGGAACCATAGTTATCCAACAGATTCTTTTGAGCTTTTGAATCTGTGGTTCTCTTTGGAATCTGAGAGCCAAAGTAATTAGTGTGAGCACAAGTGTAAGTTTTAACAGCAGGCATGAGAGTCTTTCAGAAAAATCTGTGTACACTTCTGTAAAAGTCTGTGTAAACATATCATGGTAGATTTTTGCCTTTCTTGAGTCTGGTCAGCAGTGCACTCCCCAACCTTTTCCGTTCGTTGCCTTTATCTTTAAAACTCGTCCTGTGTATTTGAGAGCTAAGCCTGTCCTTGATAAGCTGGTGTCTGGGCTACAGAGGTCAATTTCATCCCTGACAGCTTTTAGCTTTGTTTGTTCCTTTTTTTAATTCTAGTTTGTGTTTTAAGAGTTAGTTTATTAAAAAAAAAAAAAAATCCTGCATCTTTAGACTGATTTGGTTTTGGTATTTACCTTTTCTGCTTCCAAGATTCTCCTTTTTTATTTTTTTCTTTTCCTTAATTGCTACCTGAATGGAAGAGTAAAATGAAGCTGCCCTTTATAATTAGCAAACATATACAATCAGGCATAGAGAGAAGCAGATTAAAAAGTCATTCTTCAGTCTGGAAGGGTTGATGAGATTTATTATAAAACAGTAGACAATTTAAATGTCTTTACAAAACATTGAACCCAGCTGTTCTGCAGTAGGGGAACACTTGATGGACTGTAACAATTTTTAACATAATTGTGTTCCATGGAGATAGGCCATGTAAGCTCTCACTAAATTTCTTTGTTACACTTGCAGAAAAGGGTCACACACCCTTCATGTTGGGTGCAAAGAAATACACAATTTCCATGAAGAAGAGAAGATTACACAACCAAATAGCTAATAAAATTTCAGAGCCCTCTTTTTTTTTAAAAACAAAAACAAAAAAACCCACAAAACCAAACAAAAAAACCAAATGGGTATGACAATTCCCTAATTGGACTTCAACAAAAGGCAGGATGAGCTGCAATCTGTAGGCATTTAGTGTCTTGGTTCCGAGCCTGTATTTAGTACGTTGTTCCGCAAGCATTTATCAATATTACATCTAGATTTATTAGTATGTTATTTCTTTCAGAAATATGAACAAGAGAAATACTCTCTTCAGAGAGAAATTGAACTGAAGAATCGAATGTTGGAAAGCTTGAGTTTTGAATGTGATTCCCTTAAGCAACAGCAAAACATGCAACTGGATAAACAGAAAGAACAGCTTGCCAGAGTCTATGGACAAGAAATTAGTGACCTTAAAAACAAGGTTTGGCAACTAATATACAGCTAAAATGTTGCTAATAGCATTTTAAAGTATATGTATTTAACTCGTAATTGCACACTTACTACCAAAACAAATCTAAAATAGTTTTAATGTGTAGGAGCTTGTTTGGTTGGTTTTTAACAAACATCTGCATAGGTACATTGTGAATTACATTAAATTTCAAAGCTTATTTTTAAAAATTTACTCTTAAGTTGTATTTCTAAGACACTTTCTGTAATTAGAACAGTCTCAAAATTACTGTGCTTTTCAAGAATTTATTATAAAATGGTACTGCTTAGTTTTCAACTGTCTTTAAGTTGGAGAACCTGAAAGCAGAACTAGATGAAACCCGACTCTCGGAGAAACAATTAAGACACAAAGTGGATCATCAGAAGGAAATAATTGCTGCCAAATCAGAAGAACTACATATGATGTCTGAACGTGTACATGAAACCATGTCTTCAGAAATGCTCAATCTTCAGATAGAACTCACTGAACTAGAAAGTGTGAAGGTGTGTGACTAGTACTTAATTAGGAATGTAGGCTACTTGAAGATAAAATTCTGTGCTTTTGCTCGTTTCATTTGTAGAAGCTTTGTTGTATATTGCTGCCTTATGTTTGGTTTACTATTAAGAAAATATGCACAGAAAAAATAATAGCCTTAATAACTTGACTTTAATACAACCTCCTCTTCAAGATAATATTTTATATTAAAAGTAGTTACTACTAACAAACCTGTTTTGGTTCACATGGGCCTGCTTTTGTTCAAATTGTTTTATAAACTCTTTACTTCATACTCGTGTGGGGTTTTTTTATTTTTTGTTTAGGCCAATGTTGAAGAAAAGCTGAATGAACTGCAGTACAGTAAAGAACAATTAGAACTCATAAACAGTAACTTACGTAATCAGCTGGAGCGTCTACAGGGAGAAAAAGAGGAGAGGGAAAAAGAAGTTGTTTCTTACTGTAATGCATTAGAGGTATTCTCTTAATTTTTTTTAACAATGGTAGATAATCCCTGAATTCTACAGGTTGTGGTGCTAGCTTTTCAGTGAAATCAGAGTTTTGAGAGAGGAGTTCTGAGGAGGAAGGGAGAAAGAGAAGGCAGAGGAGGAAAAAAAAGGGTATTGGCTAGTTATGTTTGGTATTGCCTGTTGCTAAATACTCTCTATATTGGCATGTTTTTGTGGAAGGCCCTGTGTGGAGATCCTTTGCATTGCAGCATCCTGCCTCATAACAGGGCCTTCTCACAGATCACTGATACAATTCTCATTTTTATTTCAAGTTTTTACTGAATGCCTTGGAAAATTTTGTACTGGTGAGTAGAGGATTTGTGACTAAATAGGACAGCAAGGCTAACAGTCTCAATACCATTAATCTAATTGATAAATATGAAAGTTTTCCTTTAAAGGTTTTAGTTGTGCTCTTGTCCTGAAGAGCAAGTGTAGTATTAAGCCTTTTAGTGAAACAAAATTGATTGTCTTTTACTAACTGGGACTGTATGCATAGTTCAGTACTGCAGTACAAGATAATCTGTGTTAAAGGCATAGGAAATGAAAAAGAGGGAAAACTATCTGATTAAATTCATATATGCAGTACATCAGATGCTTAAATGACTAATATCCTCTTTGCTTTAATCTAGAAAGCTCGTGAAGCTAATCAAGAGCTTCAGGTTCAGCTGGATCATGCAATGCAGCAATCTTTGGACCCTACAAGTAAAGGCAATTCTCTCTTTGCTGAGGTACGATTATGCCACAGATACCTGAGAATATACAGAGGAGAGAAGAAATACTTCATAGTTGTTGTTTTTTTTTTTCTTATATTGCATTGAAAATCTTAGTATCAGTACCTGATCTGGCCAGCATGAATTTCTATTCCTCAAATATTATTTGTGTTGAACTGTCTAGGAACTGACCTATGGAAAGCAATTTTTATGCACACTCTGAAGTTGGGGAGTTAGTAAACTTAATGGAATCACTTAAAGTTACCTGGCTATCAAGATAGAAGATGGGACTGAGAGTTCATGACAGTTCTGTCTGCAGCTCTTAGCTCTAAGTAGTTTTGTTCAGCTGGTAAGCCTTCTTTAATGCAGAAGGCTAGTATGTGAAATACTAAAAGATGCTGTTAAATGCTGCCTTTTAAAAACATGCTGAAAATGGCGGGATGTTTGAGCATTTGGGATGGTTTTTGAGTTAGTTTTTGAATAAGAGTTCAGCTGCTGTTAAATGCATAGGAAGTTATTTTGTTTTCTGACAACACCCAGGGAATGGGTTGAATTGGTACACAGTTCATTTTTTTTTTTTTTCTTAAACTATTTGTTCTGATGCCAACGGACAAAACTAATCTACAGCAACACCAAAGCATATGAAATGTTACTTTATTTTGATATAAAAGGAACAACAGAAAAATCTGTTGCACTTCACTGATTGGGCTTCAGTTGCTGTAGCACTGTCTACTTACTTTTATCTCAGAGGTAATGACAATAGCACATATTTTCAAGTACTGTTGCTGGGAAATCAGTATTTGCAAAACCAACATCAATTGCTAGGTAACATCTCCTTGTAAAACTCATCATCCAAGTGACAACAAGTGTTACAATTTTCATAGTAATAATTGTTAACAATGTTCTGTAGGTGGAGGACCGTAGGGCAGAAATGGAACGACAGCTGATCAGTGTGAAAATAAAATATCAGTCACTACAAAAACAGCATGCATTCACTAGAGAACAATTGCAAAGAATGAAGGTATGACCATTATTGTAATACTCCAGGGTTTCCTTGGGGTCTGATAAGGCAATGCTTTAGTACACAGGCTAGGGGATTTGATAATCTTTAAAATATGATACAGTAGTCTGGGGGGAGGGAAGTGGGAGAAAAAAAACAAGTGAGATTTCATTGTGCTATTTGACTTTTATGGTACACTAGCATTTTTCTATTGCTACTAGTGTTACTACTTTATCCTAGAACTCCAAGTTATGCTCAAGACACAGTGTTTGCTTACTTTGGCAGTAGTTGTTAAATGGATAAAAGTAAAACACAACTCACATCAGTCAAAATAGCATTCAGTTTGTCTTGACAAATGCTTTTTCTTATCTAATTCTCCTACTACTTGAATCATTTGTTTGTGTATTAACTTTAATTGTCAGGAACAAATGTAAAGAAAAGGACAGGCTTGTAGTGTGTCCTCTGATCATGTGTGTCTGTTCCCCCTGCCCCCCCCCCCCCGTTGCTTTCTTGTTTTTTATGGTTGTCCATATTTTTCTTGCTTTCTTATCTTTAGTGCAAGAATAAGTAATAACTTTCATTTAGACTAACTTCCATAGGATGGGAGCCTGTTGGTTAATACTGTTGAGAACTAGTTGGCAGAAGCTGATTTACAAGATAATGTAAAGGGGAATACTGCAAAACTGCCAACTGTTTTCATGTTGGTCTTCTGATTTTTCCAACACGAGAGTGGATCCTTTGATTTTGATCAAATACCTTGATCATGCAGTTGGAGGAGAATGCTTAAACATCAAGAGTGATGATAATGAGTTAACACTGAAGATAGAGGTTTGTGTTACCTAGCCTTTGTGGAGAAGTAGGTTGAAAATAATTGAAACAACATTCTTAAAGGACCAGAAAAGAACTACTGATGCAGCAAAGGAATTAGCTTTCAAGGTCAGATTTTAATAAAAGATAAAGATTTGAGTAAAATGATTGAATAGGATCAGTTTCTTAAGAAATTTTCTCCCTGTAATGTGAGAGTAAGTCAGTCATACTGATTGAATGGTATAAGAAACATTCCTAATACTGAAGATTTTCACCAGGAACTGAGGCAAATTGGTATCACTGTTCTACTAAATGGTTTTTATTTGGAATTTCAATTTGTACTCATTTGTCCCCATAAAACTTCTTCTAATATCAATATTGGAGATAAGTAGTTTGTTACGACAGCTGTTTTGCTTAAGCTACCATGTTAGATCCCTGTTGGGATCATCTCTGCTTTGTGTTGCTTTGCAATGATGTGTGTTAAAAGCTCATCTATAGTTAACTGATCTCTTCATTCAGCAGCTGATTCCAGCAGTATAGTTAACTGTTGTTGTAGCTTTAGTTGTCAGAATGTCTGAATGTGATATTTACTGATGAATTCTGAAGATCTGACTCCTGAACTTAATGTAAGCAGTACTTCTGTGAAAGTTTTACCATGTCTGGTAAAGCCCACAGTATCCCTTCCAGTTTCTTAATGTTTCTGTTCTTTGTTTTTATGTAGATCAACTGCAATTTGCAATTCTGACAGTTAGCAAGTGGGCTTTTAAGTGAAAGGGGAAAAGGCTGGGTGTTGCATACATGCTTGGGAAATGGAAGGATAGTTTTAGTCAGCCAATGGGGGTTAAAATTTTGCTTCCCTTGTGTTCTGTAGAAGCTATGAGGAGGAGATGATTGAATCTTCCTTTAGCTCTAGTTTGTGTACAGAATCGTCAATATCCTTTGCTTGACGTAGGAGATTCTGTAGGGTAAATGCTCTTCTCTCGCTTTCTCTGTTAATCTGTAGTCTAATTTGTTTTGGTTGATCCTTTCCCTGTGATTTCTCCAAGTGTCCTACAGTGTTACCTTATCCATACTGACTAGGCTGGTAAAAATGCTACAGTTATCACCAACACCCTGTTAAGTCTTTCCATTATTGCACTTCATATTGTTTCTCCAGTTGTTTAAATGTCTGATGTATCACTTCTAACTGAATGTGTTAAGGCCCTCGTATTATGATATTATTATGTTAACAGCAGCAGAAAAATCTGCTATAAATGCAAGACTCTTCCTTGATAAATTTATCCTTTTTGCAATGACAAAGGGTGTTCCTTTGCTTGAAAGGATGAGTTCCGCTGAAAGAGTAGAAGAAGCTGAAATTCTTGGATTAATATTACAGAAGGCAAACTTCGTGTTATCTGTGCCTCAGAATTGGAACTGCAAAAAAAGGATTTTTAAACTTAGTGAACTAGGGTGTGTTTTCCCAAGTGAGAAGTTCTCAATAGATACATGATAAACAAGCCTGGACTGTAGTTTGGTTCTAGCTGACTTGGTGTTTATGGTTTGAACATGAAATGTTGTGTGTGTCCTTAACAGTGTATTTATAGGTTCCTTAGTCAATACGGAGAAAGATCACAATCACAGAATTGTATAGGTTGGAAAAGACCTTTAAGATCATTAAGTCCAACTGTAAACCTAACACTACCAAGACCACCACTACACCATGTCCCTAAGCACCTCATCCAAACTTCTTTTAAATACCTCCAGGGATGGTGACTCCACCACTTCCCTGGGCAGCCTGTTCCAATGCTTGATAACCCTTTCAGTGAAGTAAAATTTCCTAATATCCAGTCTAACCCTCCCCTGGTGCAACTTGAGGCCATTTCCTCTCGTCCTAATCACTTCTTACCTTGGAGAAGAGACCGACCCCCACCTCTCTACAACCTCCTTTCAGGTAGTTGTAGAGAGCAATAAGGTCTCCCCTCAGCCTCCTTTTCTCCAGGCTAAACAACCCCAGTTCCCTCAGCCGCTCCTCATAAGACTTCTGCTCTAGACCCTTCACCAGCTTCGTTGCCCTTCTCTGGACACGCTCCAGCACCCCAGTGTCTCTCTTGTAGTGGGGGGCCCAAACCTGAACACAGTATTTGAGGTGCGGCCTCACCAGTGCTGAGTACAGGGGCACGATCAACTCCCTAGTCCTGCTGGCCACACTATTTTTGATACAAGCCAGGATGCCATTGGCTTTATTGGCCACCTGGGCACACTGCTGGCTCATATTCAGGTGGCTGTCAACCAACACCCCCAGGTCCTTTTCTGCCAGGCAGCTTTCCAGCCACCCTTCCCCAAGCCTGTAGCATTGCATGGGGTTGTTGTGACCCAAATGCAGGACCTTGCACTTGGCCTTGTTGAACCCCATACAATTGGCCTTGGCCCATGGATCCAGCCTGTCCAGGTCTCTCTGTAGAGCCTTCCTACCCTCAAGCAGATCAACATTCCTGTACAACTTGGTGTCGTCTGCAAACTTACTGAGGGTGCACTCGATCCCTTTGTCCAGATCATTGATCAAGATATTAAACAGAACTGGCCCCAACACAGAGCCCTGGGGAACACCGCTTGTGACCGGCCGCCCACTGGAGTAAACTCCATTCACCACAACTCTTTGGGCCTGGCCATCCAGCCAGTTCTTTACCCAGTGAAGAGTACACCCGTCCAAGCCATGAGCAGCCAGTTTCTCCAGGAGAATGCTGTGGGAAACTGTCAAAGGCTTTACTGAAGTCTAGATAGACAACATCCACAGCCTTCCCCTCATCCACTAGGTGGGTCACCTTGTCATAGAAGGAGATCAGGTTGGTCAAGCAGGACCTGCCTTTCCTGAACCCATGCTGGCTGGGCTTTATCCCTTGGTTATTCTCTACATGCCATGCGATGGCACTCAGGATGATCTGCTCCATCAGCTTCCCTGGCACTGAGGTCAGGCTGACAGGCCTGTAGTTCCCCGGGTCCTCCTTCCAGCCCTTCTTGAAGATGGGTGTCACATTTGCTAATCTCCAGTCAGCTGGGACCTCCCTGGTTAGCCAGGACTGCTGGTAAATGATGGAAAGGGGCTTGGTGAGCACATCTGCCAGTTCCTCCAGTACTCTCGGGTGGATCTCATTAGGCCCCATAGACTTGTGAGTGTCTAAGTGGTACAGCAGGTCACTAACCATTGCTCCCTGGATTATGGGGGCTCCATTCTGGTCCCCGTCCCTATCTTCCAACTCCAGGGGCTGGGTACTCAGAGAAAAATTGGCCCTGCTATTAAAGACTGAGGCAAAGAAGGCACTAAGTACCTCAGCCTTTTCCTCATCCTTGGTCACTGGGTTCCCTCCCCCATCTACTAGGGGCTGGAGATTCTCCTTAGCTCTCCTTTTGCTGCTAATGTATTTGAAGAAGTATTTTTGTTGTCTTTTACAGCAGCATCCAGATTGAGCTCTAGCTCAGCTTTGGCCCTTCTAATTTTCTCCCTGCACAGCCTCGCTACACCTTTGTAATCCTCTTGACTTGCCTGCCCCTTCTTCCAGAGGTCATAGACTCTTCTCTTTTTCCTGAGTTCGAGCCAGAGCTCTCTAGTCAGCCAGGCCGGTCTTCTTCCCTGCCGGCTCGTCTTTCGGCACCTGGGGACAGCCTGCTCTTGTGCCTTTAGGACTTCCTCCTTAAAGAATGTCCAGCCTTCCTGGACTCCTTTGCCCTTTAGGGCTGCCTCCCAGGGGACTCTGTCGACCAGTCTCCTAAACAGGCCGAAGTCTGCCCTCCGGAAGTCTAAGGTAGCAGTTTTGCTGACCCCCCCTCGCCGCTTCTCCACGTATCAAAAACTCTATCATTGCGTGATCACTCTGCCCAAGACGGCCTCCAACCATCACATGGCTCACAAGTCCTTCTCTGTTCGTGAACAAGGGGTCCAGCGGGGCACCTTCCCTAGTTGGCTCGCTCACCAGCTGTGTCAGGAAGTTATCTGCCACACACTCCAGGAACCTCCTAGACTGTTTATTCTCTGCTGAATTGTATTTCCAGCAGACATCTGGTAGGTTGAAGTCCCCCACAAGAATAAGGGCTAGTGATCGTGAGGCTTCTCCCAGATGCTTATAGAATAGTTTGTCAGTCTCCTCATCCTGGTTGGGTGGTCTGTAACAGACTCCCACCACAATATCTGCCTTGTTGGCCTTCCCCCTGATTCTCACCCATAGACACTCCACCCTATCATCACCATCATCAAGCTCTAAACTATCCAGACACTCCCTGACATACAGGGCTACCCCACCACCTCTCCTGCCTCGCCTATCCCTCCTGAAGAGTTTATAGCCATCCATCGCCGCACTCCAGTTGTGCGAGTCATCCTACTACGTTTCCGTGATGGCAACCATATCATAGTTTTCCTGATGTACAATGGCTTCCAACTCCTCCTGCTTGTTGCCCATGCTGCGTGCATTGGTGTAGAGGCACTTCAGCTGGGCTGTCGTCCATGTCTCCTTCATAGAAGAACACCCCTTGTGTGCTTTGAGGCGTTTCACTGGCATTTCCCTCTTGGCTCCTGTTGCCTCAGTATCCCCTAGCTCAACTCTGTTTGACTTCAGCTGTGCCCCAGCGTACCCCGCACATCTCGGAGACACAGGCTGAGTGCCCTCGCTGGCACCCGCTCCCTCTAACCGTGGCACGTCGTCCCTCAGCTTCCCTCAGGCAAGTCTGATGATATCCCCCTCCCCCTTCGAGTCTAGTTTAAAGCTCTGTCGATGAGCCCCGCAAGTTCCTGAGCAAAGATTCTCTTTCCCCTTTGAGAAAGATGAATCCCATCAGACGCCAGCAAACCCGGTGCTGTGTAGGCCATCCTGTTGTCAAAAAAACCAAATCCATGGCGATGACACCAGCTGCGGAGCCGTGAGTTGATAGATTGGGTATCTCTGTTCCTCCTAGTGTCGCTGCCCACAACTGGAAGGAGAGAGGAGAAAATAACCTGTGCTCCAGAGTCCCTTACTAGCCGTCCCAAGGCCCTGAAGTCTCTTTTGATTGCCCTAGGACTTCGTGTTGCAGCGTCGTCACCCCCGATGTAGAAGAGCAGTAGGGGGTAATAGTCCCCCTACTGAACAGCAGTAGGGGGTAATAGATATGACACCTCAGGACTACTCTGTTCAGTAAGTTTTCAGCTGTCCTAAAGATTGTTAGTGTCAACCTAGGATGGTAACTGTGAAGACTATGTTGTGAAAACTATTGAGTTTAAGCATCCAAGTGCGCTTCTATATTCAGGATTAGAATTACAAGGCTTGAGTACCCTAACTGTTCTGGGTAAGAGGCTGAGATTTTCAGTCACTTAAACCCAGTATTTGTTGTAAGGATTTCTTTTTTTCCTTTTTTCCAGCTGCAAATGGCTACACTGTTACAGATGAAAGGCTCTCAGGCAGAATTTGAGCAGCTGGAACGCTTACAGTCAATGTTAGAACAAAAGAATGGTGAGATAGAAGATCTTCTTATGAAAGTGAGGCAGCTAGAAAAATTTAAGGTATGTGGTCTGTAATTAAGTGGGAAAGTTATAATTGGAATCTAAAACATGAGAATAAGAAGAATTATAAAAACTATCTGAAGTCCATGCTCAGGTTTGAAAAGGGATCCAAAGGCTACTCATACCTTTATTTGATGAAGGTTCTATTTTACAGCTGGAGAACACATACTTCTGAAGTTCAGAGAAGCAGAAAATTCTATACCACCCAACCCCTGGTTTGGAGAAACAATGTTTTCTGGGTTCCTGTGTGTAGCACCTTCATATTTTACATAGTTACCTGTAGTGTTTAAATTCAACTACTTGGTCAAAGTTCACTGAGCTATGGCATCTAATTTTTCTCTTGGAAGACATAACCATTTCACTTTTTTATTGTGTGTACTTAGGCTTTGTCACTTTTTAGTCTCTCAGCTACACTGGATTTCTTGGATATTTATTTCCTTAATGTGTCTTAACTTTGCAGTTGAAGCATGCTCTTTTCTAGAAAAACTGAATTGCTTAATCATTCTTGTAAAGCAATTTCTTCAGTCATCTTATGCAACTTGATAGCATCTTGTCAATATTTTGGAAAGTGAGAAATATATGAGAACACCTGTGTGTGCTATTGTAATGTTACTGGTGTTTGTGTTTATATAGAGTGAAAAACTTAGCCTTTCTTACATACTTATGGACTTGATTGGCCCTTTCTTATCACAGCTTTGGAATGTAAACTTAAGTTTCTTAGCTTATGCATTAGGATTATGCTTTCCAGGATAGTGTCCTCTATTGTGCATTTAACCCAAGTGGCACAAAGCTAGGCTTAACCCCTTTTAGTAAGCAATTGAGACAGCTTGATTGCTTTACCAGTTTTGTTGTGTATAAGCTTGATCAGTATTTATTTTTGTCTCTATATCATAAATAAGTAGTGTCAGGAAATTAAATAATTGATTCAAATAACCGTCAAAAGTACCTGTAGTCAGTGACTGACAGAAGCGTATGAGATTGGTGGGACAGTATTAAATCTGAGTACTACTTGTTCAGAAAAAAACACAAAGCAAAAACCCCAGTGTTTCACATGTTACTGATGTATTTTATAGAAAGTTTATTGCATTTATGGCATCTTTACTATGAACTAACTTTCTCATGTAGAATATTTAATTGATTTTGAGATTTTGGCTATTGATTAACATGTCTTGTATTCCTTACCTTTGGGGTCCAGCTGCTGAAACCTAGAAATAAAGGCTGAAACAAATTCCCTGTGGGTTAACTAAATATCCTGTATTTTGAAGTAAAAACGAAGATGACTGTTTTGCAATGCTGTTTGAAAACCTTCTGGAGCTGAGAACTTGCTTTTTTTTTTTTTCCCCCCGTGAATGAGAGAACTGTTTCAGTGCTATTTATTTGACTTTTGTAACAAATGAGGAAGTACTCTGAGCAGCTGAGATCTCTTGTATGTTTAAATGCCCCTGTGATGAGGCTTCTTTATAGAAACACATGGAAAAATTCACCGAAGGACTAAGCTAATGTGCTTCTGAAAGGTCACTATTTGACAACCTGACATTTTTTCTTTATCAGACTTTGTATGAGAATATGGAAGAATCCAGAGCTAGTAGTAGCTCCAAAGGAGAGTCTGAAGATGGTTACTATGCAGATTTACTGCAAATGAAACTTGACAACTCAAAGTAAGTACTTAATGGTCTGAGGCATAGAAGTTGGTTGTAGTCTGGTTATCTTCTAGCTGCTACTTCTCCCTTTTCTTGTTACTGGTTGTCTGTATGTAGTCCACTGACTGTATGTGCAGATATGCTTGATGTCTCATTTCCTAATACTGTGGAACCATCCTATGTTCATTATAGGACTAAGAGTTGTTTTGTTTGTCATTTTACTTATTGTTGCAAAATATAGGAGCAGAACTATTTTATATTATTGTTGCTTTCTTCTAGAAATGTTGTTAATACTCCTAGATACAAGATAGTTGACAACTTTAAAAAAAAAATAATTAAAAATTAACCTGTAAGGGAGCGGTATGAAGCTTTTTAAAGTCTATAGGCTCTATATATTTATTTCTCTTCTAAAAAGAGCCAGATAATAACACTTGAAATGTTTTATTCAACTATTTGAGATGTGTTCTTTGGCTAGTGAATTCCATATCTATTAATTAGAAAGTCCATAGTGTTTGGCCTCAGGACTGTTTTTAAGCCCTCAGGTGAAAGTATTGCACTTCCAGCAGGAGGCAATAGTCTGCTGTGGGAATTCCAGAGAAGTCTGTCACCTCACTGTTGTTGCTATTATGAGAAACTGGCATGAACCAGTTACATATGCATGTGTGTGGTGTTCAGCATATAGCTTTGTTTTTAACGAGCATTATATCTCTGGTAACTAAACTCACTACTCTGTGTCAAGTTCAAGTGAGAACTTTCATTCTACTGAAAGAGGTCTTTTTCATTTCCTACTAGTGTATAAATACAAATTTTATGTGAAGTCGCTGAATGGTTAGTTGACTCTGTATCTGCTGCTTTACTTAAAAAAACAAAAAAAAACAAACAAAAAAGCCCAACCCCCAAAAAACCCCAACAACAACACCCCAAACAAACAGAAAACCAACAAAGTCTGAGTGACTGTATAATTTTTCTCCCACCCTAGCAAGGAAATGGAAACCTTGAAAAATGAACTATCCTTGCAGAGGATGAAAGCTCTGTATGAGAGCCAAAGGGTTCTGGAAGTTGAAAGGAAACTCTTCACAAATGAAAGGCATTTGCAAGCTTGTCAGAGTGAGAATATGAACTTGCGTGTTATGCTGGATGAGCTAAAAATGAAATACGAACCTGAAGGTAAATACTACATTTCAATATGGAAAAAAAAGAATAACTGGTCTTCTCAACCTTCACAAGTGGAATGACATTAAACAGGAAGACATTGGGTTAGTTCCAGTTATAAACTAATGTTTAAATGGCTGCCTCTTTGATAATAACCTGGTCTAAAAACTGCTGAACTGAAATAGTACAGCCCTACCTTGCTCAAGGACCTTACTTTAGTATGTATACTAATATTAATTGCAGAAGACTAAAGAGTACAAATTATAGTGTTCTAGCTAGATCTGTCTAGCTAGAGTATAGCTAGATAACCATAGTGAAGTAGGTGGGAACAAATTCTCAGGAGGTACTTTTCATAATAGTAGCAGTATCTCTCTATTGATGAGAAGTAGCAGCTTTCTGAATGCAGGTAGCTGATACAAGCTTTGTAATAAGTGCAAAGCATTTAGAGGAAAAACTGTTTAGTAGCTCTAGTTAATATGGATTAAGTTTTGACAACAGAGGTCCACCTGAAAAATGGCTGATACCTGGGTATGTGCAGAAACAATGGAGTTGTAGCCCGTGGAGGAAGATTAATGGGGAACCAGATGGGTGGATTGGTTTTGGTACTTGTGCCTACCCAAAGGATTTAAATTGAAAATCTTAGTTTTGGAAGCTTACCTCAGCAGCCTCCAAAATGGAAATAAAATAATTGAGCATATTGATGTAGTTCAGAGCATCTTTTAAAAGCCTTGGTAAAAAGGGAGAGTGGATGGGGAGAAAGAGACTTTTGTCTCTCTTTGAAGCTAACTTCTATCAGGATGCTTACTTGCTGATAACAGATTATATGAAAGTACATTCTTTAAGGGATGTAAATTGTCTATTAAGAATTATTCCAAGGTCTTTAGTCATGTGAAATGTTCTTTATTAGTGTTATTATGACCATATTGATGGACAAGTTAACTCCAGCTTCACTTGTGTACAAAAAGTATATTCCTTTTTTCTTAGAATTACTTAAAGGCACTAAAATTAAAAAGAAGAGGGAGAAGATTCCAGTGGACAGTACTTGTGAATACTTGGACAGCAAAAATACTTCAGCAAAAGAAGCAGCTCTCACTCAATTGCCAAGTAAGGAAGAAACAAAGATGACTTCCAAGAACTTGGAGCAAAGTGATGCTTCTCCAAAAAAACACACTCTTGAAGCACCGCCAATAAATATAGCTGTTCAAGCAATGCAAGCAGGAGTTGAACATGAAAGAGAAAGAAAGAGAGTTAAAACTAAAGATGAGAATCATGATGCCTTTACTTTGTATAGCAGAAGTGGAAGTAATTCCATGACTTCAGCTGCCCCCAGGTCAGTGTCAGCTTCTGTCTATGGTCAAGGCAATCATCACAGACCTGCTTCTCTTTTCTTTCGCTGCATGAACTATGCTATCCACTTCTTTATTTATTTTCTCAGTGTTGCATGCAGTGTAATTCCTCGGCTCCGGCTGCCTACGTTGAACCTCTCAAAACCTTTTAGAAAGACTAAAATGGTGACTAATGAAAAAGACTCTTGAAACTGTAACAATCTTTGAAATTCCCATTACTTGAAAATGTTTAAGGTGTGCAGATAGCATGACAGTTCACTTAGTTTGCTCTAACTTCAGAAACAGGACTGTTTTCTTGGTCCCTTCAAAGCTGACACACAACTGTGTTACATATCAAAGTAGCAAAGGCAATAGGTATCATGCTTCAGTTTCATACCTAATTTCAGCACTCATCAACTTTCAGATTTAGCTAAAAGCCTAAAAATTATTTAAATTAAGCAATTCTTAACCTGAATTGGGTTAACAAAAGTTGCGTTGTACCAGGCAATAGACCATTAATTATGCTATTTGTGTTGTCAGACAACTGACTTCCATAATCTGGATGCATGATAACTAGAAACACAACTGCTAAACTAAGATCAAGTTTTTCCCCTGAACTGAGAAATTAAGTTATTTTTTGATAGATGGTAAAGTAACTTAGTACAGTAATTAGCTCCAACTTTTTTATCTTGGTGAAAGGAATGCTGAATTTTTTTTTTTCCAGCTGGTGCTTTTGTATTCTGTTCATATTCATAATCTTAGTAAACACATGTTGGAGTGTTTGGGGGGAGAAGAAAAAAATCTGGGATAGTCTAGATGTTTTGAGCTTACAACTTGCTAATGTCTGCTAGTAAAAATAGTTTATTGAATCTAGAGCAACAGCAGCTTCAAAGATGGAGGAAGGCATAACACATGGATATCTGTACAGTATATCCAAAACTAACGGCATTCAGAAGTAATTGGATTGATATTTTGACTTTCAGATCAATTATTCAAGGTTGCATTGGATGCAATTAGCAGATTTAAAGTAACCAAACGGAACAATCTTCTGAAATAGTCTGGAAAGAATATGGCAGAAATAGCAGTGTAAGTAGCTATGTTAAAATATGCAGGGACTGTTGTTGAGGAGGAAAGACCAGGGAGGTCAAACATGGGTGGTGAAAGTTGAGAGGAAAGACTGGATAATTTAGTGATGGTATTGTGTTTTGACAGTGTTCTGTACATTATAAAAGAACAGATAGCATGTAACCTGGGTGTGAAAAGTTTAACTTATTTTCTCATATTTCTTCTGGAAAGGAAGATGCAGTGTCTGCCAACAGGAAGTTGTTGGAAACAATTTATGTGAACTGAAGGGGCAAACCTACCAGAGAGAGGGGGTGAGGAGAGGAAATTATTTTATGAGGTTGATGTTTGAAAACAGAGTGGATGGAAAAGGTGGAAGAGGAAGATGAAGTCATAGTTCAGAGGGAGGGTTCTAATCTTGCACCCATTGCTGCTGGTTCAAATAAGGAATAAAACATCAGTAGATTTAAAAAAATAAAAACCACCAACACAACAACAAAAAAGCTACAAGACTCCTTATAAGCTTTAAAGTTGTTTTCAATGGTGGTATGAACCTGTAAAAGGCAAATCCAGGCAGGAGGTTCTGTTCATGTTCCCAATTGTGTTAATGAACTACGAAATCCCATGTTAATGATGTTGTTAAGATAACATTGAGGATTTACTTAAACCTGATCTGTTACTATTTATTATGAAATAGGAAGTCATGATAAAATCTGAGTGTATAAGAGGTTGGGTTTCTAAACACTAAAAGATTCTCTGGACTGTTCTGTGATGGATGTGGCCAAACCCTACGTAGGAATACAGCTAAATACAAAGGCACAAAAAATATTGGCAACTTGAGCAGGAATGTGGACCTGAAAAGGAGAGTTTGGGGGAGTAAAAAATAATTGGCATGTTCATGGTGGATAATGTTAGTGTTTCACGTTGCGTTCAGTAAAATGTGATGTTCTGGCTGAAAAGGCTATTGTGGTCATTGGGGGTTATTTTTGTAACTGGAGTAGTTTTTTGTGCAGTAATTACTCTAGCTCTGTCATTATTAGTCCATGAAATGTGGCAGTGAAAAGAGCCATAGTAACTGTGAAGGGATTGCAAACTTCACTTCTAGAAAATGGTGTTTGAAAAGCTTTGTCATCTTGGCTTAGGAGGTGATGAAGAAGTGGTCAGAAGTGATCTGTATGTATTTAAGGGTGACAGATTTCCTTGTTTGAAGAGTCTTGCTTGCTAATGTGATTTAGCAAGGTAAAGCTAGGTAACTCTGAACTAATAGCATATGTATATATCTGCAGTGCGTGTGTATATACTTACAAAAGTTTAAAGCAAGTAAACATTGGAATACTTTATTAGGGGATGGTACTGATTAGGTTATGGTATGTGAGTGTTGAGAACATAGTAGTTGAGACTAAAGCTTTAAATATTTAAGTGATTATTTGTAATAGTTAATTACTATTGTAATTCAGGCAAGGCAAAGGTTATAGGTAGCGATAACTTCTGTTAGGCCAGCTGGTCTATAAAAAAAATACACTTCTGTATTGAAATGCTTTTTTTCACTTCTGCAACTAAAATGGCAAATTCCAGCCCTTGCTGCCCAACTTAGTTTGCATTTAGATTTGAGGTGGTTTGCTTTAGTTTGATCGAAAGAAGGGCTTGTGTGCCTAAGAGCTTATTTGCTCTTTTAAATTATTTAGTTGGATTACATATACCAAATCTACCTCATTTGGACTTTGTTAAACAGGAACAGGGAATGCCTATAGCCATTTGGCTCAGCAGGAGATCTGGATAACTAATATTGTAGGCATGGCATTCGTCCTCAGGAAGTAAAGCTCCATCTAATCAGACTAGTTGATCTTCCGTAAATGGGTTACATTTTAGGTTACATCTCGTTTCTGGAGTCTACAAAGTCAAAGCTTGATAGAATCATGTCATAGTTTCACAAGCATTTTATTTTTTTTTAAGTGGAAGTGTTTAACTGTCATCTTTCTGATCTATCAATTTCCTTGTGCAAACATGTCATGAAATATGGCAATGCTATAAGGGGTGGTCTATGAGCTGGCTTGGTAGCAGGACTGTGGTGGGTTAACTTTGGCTTTCTGCCAGATGCCCACCCAGCTGCTCTCACTCCCCCTCTTCAACAGGATTGGAGAGAAAATCAGATGGAAAAATCTTGTGTTTTGAGATAAAGACAGGGATCAATTAGTCACGGGCAAAACAGACTTGACTTCGGGAAGATTAATTCATTCATAATTAAAAGTTGTGGGATAGCAAGAAAGACAATCACCTTCCCCCTACACCCCAACCCTTCTTCCCAGGCTCAGCTTCACTCCTTCGTTCCCAGCTTCTGCCTCCTCCTCACCGAGGGGCACAGGGGGGATGGGGGTTGCAGTTAGTTCATAACACTTTGTCTCTGCTGCTCCTTCATTACCGTGAAGGTTGGTAGAAAAGAATTTAAAAAGGGGCTGGCTGATTTTTTAACTCCATGAGACTTAACTTCATAACATGATGCTCAGCTGTTAACTTTGGAATCTGTTAAATGAACTCATTCATTTTGTCCCTTCTCTTGTTATATGTAGCAGCCTGTAGACATGATCTATTACACACTAGTAAAACATGTATTTTTCAAAAAAATGTAATTCAGTATAGTGATCAAAGTATGGTTTAACAACTTGTAGGCTGTAGAGTAATCAGTCCTGAAGCATTTGCAGGCCAACTATAAGACACTAAGGATGAAAGAGGAAAAATTTATTTGCTTGGATTGTCTGTTCATTGTCACATTAAAACTCAATTACTTGAATCGTCACGCATTTCTGAGTACCTCACTGCCGTAAACTAAGGTTTTCATGAGTGAAGCAAATCATGGCAATCTATTGCTGATCCAGATAAAAGCTGTAACTAACTTAAGTGTAGCTTGCTAACATGAAATGGCTCATTCATTTCATCTTCGCAAGTCAGTGCCAGTCCTGTGATAAATTACTTCAGGTATTTATTAACGTAGTTCTAGTGTGAGTAAGCTTGCTTTATGCTGACTTGCATAAACATTTTGGTGTGCATTTGAAGCATAAAAAGATGATTTTTTTTTTCCTCCTCAAATAACGAATTCTGATAGTTGTTTACTTTTATGAAAAATGTGATGTTTCTGATGGGAATTTGATTTCCAGATTTGTTACACTATACACTAACAGAATTACCTAATACTGTAAAAGGGGAGTCTTTTGTATAAATCCAATTGTGCTGCTTTGGAACATACTTTAAGTCAATTCAGTTTTTATTTTGGCCTCTTGGTTTGAGTTCTTGCTTTGTTCTCTATTTTTATAGGGAATCCTTGTTGGAAATTTTGGCCACTAGTCGTGTTTTTGGTGGCCTTGGACAGAGGTGGTTTTAAGACAGAAGAGTGGAGGGACAAATGAAGAGAATCTACCATAGGAACGGATGCATAGACACAAGCTATCCATCCCAAATTACAGCAGCTAGGGAAGCATAGCCTGAACTGCAGACTAAACACTAACTAGGAGATGATTACTAAGAATACACTTTCTGCTTCGCTGAATAACTGGTTATTGTTGTAACCATATAATTATTTGGCTATTTACAAGTAGCAGCTCACCTAAAATGGAGGGCAGCTGGGAAAAAGCTGACTATGGGGGAAAAAAGCTGACTATGGACAAAAAATGGTTAGCCATCAGAATTACAGGTGTGGACTTAATACAAAGCAAATGGTGGAGCAAACATTGCTGACCTAGGGGAGATGCACAGCAAAGCGTGCTTTTTTTCAGTCTATTGAGACAGTGCTTATAGGAAATAATACGCAGATTGCTTGCGATGGATAAGAAAAGTTTCTTTGATATATTTGTGTGTAAAGATAGACTGGGGGTGGGGGGGGAAATCTTGTAGCTAAATTTCCTTAAACCTTTTTGTTACAGTTCTTTTCATAGTCCCCATCTTCAGCTCTATCTCTCTATACTGCAAATAAATTCTCTAACCACTGGGTAGCAGCTATTCTTGTTTGTAAAACCATCATTGAAAGCAGCCATAGATCATTGTGGGTTGCTCATTGTGGGAGGCTCTTGAGACCACTAGAAATCCACAAGGTCACTAGAGAATTGCTTTAACAGATGTGGTGATGAATCAGCATAGAATTTGTGTTGGTATATATAGCAATGTTTAATTTGGAACTTCATTTTCCATAATTGTTTTGCTGTGGAAATAATTATGTGTAATAGTCAATTGGTTGTCGGTGATTTGAGTAAATACCACTATTTATCAATTTGTTTTAATGACACATTTGTATGTTTATTAAGTAATTCTTAAATAATCAAAACATCTGATTGTGCTCAGATGTCTAAATCTTTTTAACTTACCTCTTTAAAAGCAATGTGGCAGTTGTATTCCAGTTTAAAATTCATAGCAGAATTAAAACATGTCAGTGGACAAATGATGTAATTTAGAGCCTGAAAAAATTTTTTTCCAACAATTTCTTTTCAGATATTCAGGCATTAAGATAAAGGCAGTAGTAGTGCAGAACTAGGTTGGAAACTAGTATATTGCTTTAAGTGTAGTCCTTTTTTTGGTGGTGTTAAAGCAAAATACTTGACTTGACATTTGTATTATGTTGCTGGGACTTTTCACTTAAAGATGTGCTTTTGTGGACTTGATCTTCTTTATGTGCATGGCACAGTCACTGTTTTTTGGTTTTGTTTTTTTGTATTTATTTTTTTAAAGGTTGATCCCAACCAGTTAACATGTTCAGTAACCTTTTTTTACCAAATATTTCAGCAGATAAGGCTGGGGGGAAGGCTGTAGTTTAAGTGATGAAATGTGAATAGGACTGATATAAAAATGCTTTATTTTAGTCTCATTCTTAAAAACTGCTTGCTCTGTCTTTGCATATGGATGGTCTTGTATGCCAGTTGGCTTGTTGATTTTGCTTACTCTTATTTTAGCCCTGTGTTTTATTAACTAAATATGTATTTAGAATGGTTGCTTTGCCTATAGGTTAACAGCTGAATCCAGATTTGAAACTACGGAAAAAGAAGATAAAGAAAATAAAGTCACAACAGATAAGAAAACACAAAAGAAAAAGTATACAACGTTGTATGTATCTTCTAAGCCAACTTCTGAAACCCAGTGTGCTCAGCAATAGAACTTACACATCTGGAAGGAACCTGAACAATTTGGAGTCCTGCTTCAGCAGGAAATACTGAGTAAACTTATGTCACACAAATGTACAGGCTCCTAACTTAGGAGTCTTGTTCTATGAGGAGTATGATTGCGTTAATGAGAGTTGCACTTTTGACATCTTAACTTCCTAGAGGGCACCTGTTAAGTTCCCTGGCAATATGACCTGAAGTGTTTCCTTGTCTTGAATCTTGGCTAAGTCTCTAAACATGTGTTAATTGTTATGTTTGAAGCACAGTGCTAATCTGAAAGATAACTACTTGCTACAGAAGTTTTCTTATATGATAAGACGGGTCAATCCTGAGCAAGACAGACTAGGCAATGTTGATGCAGAGCTCAACTAAGTCATGCACTCCTGAATTACTTCCAATTCCTGGATTCAGAATTCTTAACATTTTTCCCCCAATGTATAATTGTTCAACTTTGAGACTGACCTGACTGCAAAGGTGCATGTGAATCTTTGTATGCATTTTGTGGGATAGTATTATTTTGAAACTCTCTAAATCTTGTATTTGTATTAATAATTAAAATAAACGTTTCTTGCTCTTCCTTTCTAAAATGTAGTCTATGTTGCATTTAAGATAAAACATTTATCTAAAGCTGTCAGGTTTTTTGATTGAGAGGTGAGGTATTTTGTAGAAAGGATTTTGTTTTAAAAAAAAAAAAAGTACCACTCAATAAAAGCTAAGAAGTTGTAATGCATGTGTTGTGTGTCGTCTTGTTTTTAGGAGACAAATCTTATGTTTCTGTAGCTCTTAGATGACATTTCATACAGAATAATTCTGAGGAGAACATTTAAGCTAGTTCCATTGGTGTCCCCCCCCCATTTATATGGAAGTCTAAGATTACTTTGTTTGACTCATACTATGGTTTAAGCTCCCTCTAGTGAATGGGTTAGCCACTTTAAAAGACTTGGTAGTTAAAATGAAAGCTCTTTAAGACTTTTCCTTTTAAATCCATTATGAAAAAAATACCTTGAGCGAGAATCTTACAACCCAGTGGGTTTTAGATTTGGCAGCTTGATCTGCTATATACTAACTTCCATTGGTACTTGGGAACCTAAGACTCCTAACATGCCTCTGTATTTAAACAGATGAAACTTCAAGCTTGTGTCAGATACTGCTAGTCAGCACCAAGAGATAGTAAAAGTAAACATACTATACAAAGAACTTTTTATTTGTTGTATTCTAGTTTTGATCAAATCACTATTTCTTTTGGTAGCTTGCACTGTATTAGTGATGCTAACTAACTTACCACCACCACCAGAACATTTCTAGATAATGTACAGATGTACCTTACAAATACAATGTCTTGAGTTGTCATCTTTTCAAGAAACATAATGGTTTTTGTTACAGGTTTGTGGGGGAGGGAGAAGACAATCTCTTGCCTAAAATTTTGTAGGTAGCTTTTGGAGAAATTGCTAACTATATGTGCCTTTATGAATCTGTTGAATGTACTTGTCTAAGACAACTGTTTGGATATGCTTGTTTACAGTTGTGCCAGTTCAGAAGTGATACCTAGAATTTTGTTAACTATGTCTGTACACATGGGTGGCTTTAGTTCGTCAGTCACTCATTTCAACAAATACTGAACTGTAACATTTTGAGTGACAACAGAAGCGACTAAAGATGTGGTAAAGTAAACTTAAATGAGCAGACGTGGCTTCTCGCTTTCTAATGCAGTTTGCACTTGTTAGCAGTCCATTTCTGCATAGCTAAATTTAGGCACAGCCTGGTGGCTGTTACTGCTATTGTTGAACAAAATAGTCATAAATCCATGTCTCATAGAATCTAATTGTATCACTTCATCAATCTAAGAAATCTGCTATCTATCCAAATCCTTCAGTCTCTTATTAATGAAGTCTACTTAAACTGAGACTATTCTATTTCTTTTTAACTTTTAAGAGATTCCATGATATTACAGGAAGCTAATACATATCCATGAAATAGTTATTACTCTTCTTGACTTTGACTGCACAAGTGAACTTTAATACTACATTGAAGAAATAATGTTTTTCATGCTACAAAATGTTAGAAGAAAACCTTTTTTTATGCAAATGCTGAACATTAGCGTTGTTTACTGTCCCTGTACACTGAGATGCAAACAGCATAAAACAACTAAAGTACATAATTGTTTTAATTAGAGGAAAACCTTCAGTAACTTGACATTGGATGCATGTACTTTAAATGGGAGTACTGAATGTAGATTGTCTACTAAGACAGTTAATTATTAATCTTGAGCTACTTAGCATATGAAATTTCTAATTTTTTTTAATTGAAATAACTTGTTAATTAAAGCTACAAACAAAACTAGGATGTCATTTCAACAAATTAATAAAACTGATCAGGGTTATCTACCCCCCAAAACTACTGCTTTACCTGTACTGCTGTAGTTTACTTGGAGCCTGTAGTCTTTATCATCTTAAATAATACATGTATGCTTACAAATCTTTTTCAGAATTACAACTAGCAGGTGGGGGAAGATGTCTGGAATTGAGGCTTTTGTTGTGCCATAACATACTTAAGGTATTGTCCTTTAAGTGCATGAAAATATTTTGCATATTTTCTTTCTTCCTTCTGTTTTGTTGCATCAGTTGCTTTCTTGCAACTGTGCTCACAGATCTTAGCATATAATAGAATTTAGAGCCAGTTAAATGCAACTGTTGTATTCTCCTTAAATTCTTCTGTATAGTGGAAGTTAGCATAGCTAAAAAATGATAATTAGATAGCATTTTACAAGATCTTGTTTTCTGGAATTGATAGCAGTATTAAAGGAAGTAAGAATTCTCTCCCTTCTTCCTCTGTCTGCCCCTCAACCCCCCAGAAGGTAAAGTTCTACCCATTAAATCCCTAGGCAGAAAGATTTTTATCTTTTGGGGGAAGCAAGGAATTTTCTACTTGCCTGTGAAGACCTTCTGCCTGGAAGAAGACTTAAGGAAAAGATGGTAAAGTACATAAGGGTGACAAATGATCCTGTCCACTATTTTCTGTGGAATAGTAATGTGGAATGGTAATTACACAAACCAACAAATACTTGGAATAAAAACCTCTGCTGACAAAGGGCGTAACTATTATCTGCCTTAATTCTTTAGACCCTTGTTGGGGTTTGTCCTCTGCTGTCAGAACATAGGATTTTAGGGTTACCATGCATGCTTTATTCTCTGGATGCATTTTCCCCTTAAAGCTGAAAAAAGATTTTGTTGCTCAATCCATTTGTTAGAAATTAGAGCTAGGAGTTCTTCAGACACAGTCAGATAAGGAGATTGTCTTAGCTAACTTATGGGAAAGTGGTAGTAGGTGCTAGTAGCTAATGAGTTGCAAAAGCATCATCGTGAAAGTATGACAGGAGGAAGGAACGGCAGATGTGTGCAATGCTGAGCGCTAGGTGTGGGGGAAGGGGACAGCAGGTGGGAAGCAGGAATGACTTCAGAAGCTTGCTTTCTCAAGTCACAGAATTTGTGGTGAGTTGGGATGGTAAGCAGGGGGGCATGAGCTCCGAGGTGGGGACAGTGCTGTGTTCAAATGTGCGGTGGTATTTAGATGTCTTGTACTCTGCAGAATCAGATCTCAGATGGAAGAGATTCAGGGCATCAGAAAAGTATTGCAAATTGCATCCCAGTTTGGAGATGAAATTTCTGTATATCACTTATTTGGATCATTTATTTTTAAAATGTGGTATTGTATTAATTAGGTTTTAGACCTATGTGATGAAGCATGTTTTTAAATCAATGCTAGAAAGGAACAATTTTCCTCGGGACTTTTGTATTACAGGGAAACATAATGAGGAAGAGCAATGTAGAACAAGAAAATAAATGCGAGTCATGACCTCTAGGCCAAATAGTATATGGGAAGGGGTGATTTGCTGCAGCCGGGATTCAGAGGAGTAAGGAAGAGAGTTATTGCTGGTTAGGAAGTTATTACTCAAAATATATAGTAAAATAAAAGCTGAAATAGTTCAGCTTCGAAGTCTTTTTTTGGTAGATAAACAATATAAGTTGGATGTTCCATGGAAAAGAAAGATTTAGGACTCTTAGGTGAAGCTGGTTGTCTGTAGATGGAGATAATCTGAATTGCTCAGAATCTAGCTCACTTTAATAAACATAACGTGAATTTTTGTGTTATTTGGGGGGGAGGGGAGGGGGAAATAGCTAAAAAATCCTAGCTAAAACCTTTTGCTAAGCTAGTAGGTAGACATGGTTAAGATTAGGGCAATTTAAGCAAATCTGTGGTAAAGTTTAAGGTGGTTTTCCTCCAGAAGTAGGTATCAGAATTCCATGTGCAATGAGACAGACTGCCAGTCTGTGCTTCTCATGATTGCTGGTTAAAATCAAGAACTGACACGTCATGAGTTATCAAAAATATCCTGACGGATGTAGCACAGTGCTGTTGAACAGTTTTGATAAACAATGATTGCTAAATTGCAATGGAATATCCAGAGGACAGGATTGTCATATGACTTTGTTGTACCTAGCAGATAAAGAAACAGTAAATCTTTTAAAGCATTTTCTGTTTGGTTTTTTTTTTAATTCCAAACTATAAGTGAAGAACATGAATGAAGGTAACATACTTGTCTTCAGTTCGGAATGTTGTCCTTAATCCAAATTACAAATGACTTGGCTTGATCTTTGCACATCCAAAATGTCATTATGTAAGTTAGCTCATATAGCAGCCTGTGTGAAAGTAAAGGCTGTAAATATACAATAAATTACTTGTTGAAGTTTTGTCTTGACAATAAGTCTTTTAGAAAGTGCTGCTTTGTTTAGAGAATAAAGAGAAACTCTCCTACTTTTTCATCCAAAGGCAAAATGACAGAAAGAAGAAGGAATGGGTGCGGTTAGAAATGTGGCTTTGTCTTCATTTCTGTTATGAGGGGTAGTCTATTATGAAAAACAAATCCCCATTCCGGGACAGGTTAGAAGAAAGTAGTTTTTAAGATGTAGTGTCTTGTGGAGTCAAATCTTTAAAATCTGGTTTTGGTGTCATTTAAGGAATAAGGCCCCCTTGACGTTTCAGAACTGAGCTAACCAATGTTTAGCAATTGTTACTGTAGCTGGGCTTTGCACACAGTGGCCTTCCAGCTTAGGTCTTATGTTTAGGGGTGGTGCAGGAGAGGACTGGGGTGCTTTTTCTCCTTTTTGCTTGCTTATGTGTTACAGCCGGTATCATGCAACAGAAACACCCAGTTTGTGATTCCCCTCCCCCATGACACTGGGGTACAATATCTTAAGTTGAGAAAAGAGGAAGGAAGCTCAGAACAGCAGCAAATCTCGCAGAACCCTTGCAGCTGCCTCAGCCTGCCAGCTAGTCCTCAGTGACAGCAGCTGGGAAACGGACCTTGCTTCCAGTGCCTTTGTTTGTTACCCATCTGCAAATGTGTGTCCTGTAAATTTTGGTTTCCTTGGTGGTGGGCATCCTTCGGAGCCTCACGGATTCATGTATGATGGCGAGATGGCACAAGACAGACAAGAAGAGTGGTGTGGGTATGTAACTTAGTAAACTGCCATTTGAGTTTTTTGTCTTCATAACTTCTGAACAGGATGTGGGCAGGTGTTTTCTCTAGTGTGATGAGTTAATACACTCCACTTTACCATGGTGCCTTAATTGAAATGATCAATTTTCATACAAAGTTTTAATCTTTCAAACAGAACGACAAGAAGTACACAAGTGTCAGCTTGGGAGTTGTAACCCTTCCACCCCACCACACACACCCACCCCTGTCAAATCTTGAACTCTTACAGTAATGCAGCTTTTCCCACCTCAATATTTTAGAAACAGATTGAATAAGTAGTATGTTGTATAATAAGTAGCAGCTAGAAGTTACAGGGAACGAATGTAGGGGAAGGGGAATCCTACGGTTGCTTCTGAGAGACTGTCACTTGAGGTTAGTGTTACAGAAAAACCTGTATATGAGTTAGTAAGTAACAGTTTTTGGAAGGAAAGTCATCTTCCACCATCAATTTTTCTTAAAATGAATGATGTTAACTTGCATAAAGGACTGAATTGTTGTTTTAAAAAAAAGCCTTAAAATTGGGAATCAAAGCTGAAGCACTTGAAAGAAATGTTCTGCTGAACTTAACTGCAGGTTCTCAGTATAGAAGACAGTTAATCTTGTACTTATGTTTTATTTTACTTACTAGTGCATAGTTATTAATATGGAATCCCCAAAATATTCTAAAAGATTTTTTTTTTATTTTAAGAAGGCCATAATATTTTGTGATATACATTAAAAACAAAAAACCCCACCCAACTGGCTTCACAAAAAAAAAAGAATCATCAAGGAATTAGTAAGAGGAAAAGTATGTCTTCCTGTTCAGCTTCCATGTGCAGCAGTGGCAGGATTGTGAAATGGAAGTACCCTGTTCGGGTGGCAGTTTATATTACAAAATAAAGGGTGTAAATATTTTCTGTTTCAGTCTTACAAATAGTAGAAAGTACTTAATTTTTGCACTTGTTTTTCTGAAAACTATTGATTTGGGAGAATATCCATTGGATTTGTTGGATGTGGTCTCTGTATCCCTATACTAGTGATGGATGTTATCTCGCATATGGGTAAAAGTACTAGATACTAATCAGATAATCACAGGAGTAATATAAAACAAGCTTTACTTGTAGCAGCTTTTTACAGTTTGCTTTTCTTGCACTGTAATTTTTAACATTATGATGGTCAAATAACCTGACTTGATGTTAAAAGTGATAGAGGCTAGTGGGGTTTTTTTTTTTTGCATATACCCCTGCAGTGGACCAGCCTACTGGGCCTGACCAACGCGTGTCCCCTGAAAAAGCCCTCATTTATGATCTGTCTGTCACTTGTTCAACAGTCAGTCTGCCATGCTTTGTTTACTGTTTGTAACTTCATAGCCAATATGATCAGTGAGTATACAAAAAGCTAGTATGATATAGTAGTGTCTATGGTATTTGAAAGGTACAGCAAACCACACATAATAAAAATCATCTTGTGAAATATATTACTTCATAAACTAATGACAATCCAGTGAAGTTTGTTTTCATGAAGACTACAATCCATTTTGATTGAACAATTCACTGCACTATTTGACTTAAAATATGATATTCAGAATATGCAATTTTGTATAGCAGTAGTTTTTTCTGCTTCTGATCTAAGAATATTTATTTCAAAATAGTAAGCTTTTAACTGGGTCACTTACCATGAACACTTTTATTTTAGTGCATAAAGTAAAGCAAATAACAGAAAATAACATTTAATGGCAGTATTTTAATACTGTTAAGTTTAAACTCCCATAGAGACAACACAAATTCAGGAAGTTTTAAAAACTCAGAACAACTAGGTTTTATTTGATCTGGCAGTGGACCAGTGCTCTTGCTCTTCAAATATTGTCAGCTCTAACTATGGCACTCTCATTTTTAGAGTATGTAGTATGTGTAGCTTGTAGGATGATACCAGTGCAATCACTACTATGTACAGGTACTGCTTTCTGAAACATGGTCTGCTAGAAATACTGCTTCTCTTTCTCTCACCATCTCCCTGATAAGAGTGTTGTCTCCTTCAGTCTGGTTATTTGGGTTTACAACAGAGACTGGAATTCTTGAAAAAGGTCTATTAGCATAAGAAGTCTGATTGTTACAACTGCTCACATGCTAAAGACACATTTGGATTACTCGTGTTAGTCACTTCGCTGAATACTCTGCAATCTGTTGCATCATGTGGATGAGGAGTCCTGCGACTTGGGAAGTTTCCAGGTGCCAACACAGTGACCTGTAACTTGTGGACTAGGGGTTAGTTCTAACTGAAAGACTAATTTGCTGTCATATAAGCATTTGGGACATCAGTGGTAGTTTTGTGTCAGGAAGAGTGAAGACGAAGGCCAAATAAAACTCCATTATTTTTTTTTTATTTGCAAGCTTTTAAAAATAATTTCCTGCTGCAAATTAAGAAAGTCAGTTAGCACTCAATTTACTGTTGAGATTAGCTCAAAGCAAACAGCCACTGTTTGACTAAAATAAATCTATAGAGAGCATGAATAATGAACAGGGGTTATAAAGTGCACTAAATAGGAAATGGTGCAATTGATTATCTGTATCTTTAAGGAACTTTGCTAGTGTTTAAAAGCAGACAATAAATTTTTCAAAGCTTTGATAAATTTCCTTTAAATAGGTAAAGGAAGTGATATATCCAGTTTGTGAAGCAACAGATGGACTTTTGCTTTACACTCTGGTAATTCTCAAAGATGATACCTTTGTCTTTGTACAGACAAAAAAAAAAAGTAAACCTGGTTAGCCACGAAGTAACTTGCTCAAGAACAAAGACTTGCCTGTGCAGGACTAGGAACGGGCCAAATGAGATTAGGCCTACTGTTTAGAGAAATAATTCCTTCTGTTTTATGGCTGTGAGGCTTAGGGTAAATGTATTTAGTTTGTAAAATCTGTAGCTGGCAGATATCAGATTTTAAAGAATCCATGACACAAAGCATTTTAAAGCTGGAAAATAACAGTAGCTCTGTAACATTGTCACGTGTACTTTGAATATACATTCCCTCTACTGTAGTTACTATAGCCATAACTGATTATTGCACTGCTCTACAAATTATTTTAGATGTGTCCTCTATGCATATTGAACTGCTCCTTCAAGAAGGGTAGGTATGATTGTACTCTCCAATGGGAAGTCCAAAACAGAATATAATAATTTAAGATCTAGAGTAGGTCACTGGGGATAACTGACACTGCAGACCTGGTGGTATTTCCTTTACCCCGTGCTTGCTCCCCTGCGGTTCTAGGCTACAAGCACATATGTGATTTTGATGTAAAAGAGAATCTGTGCAAGCTGTGTCGTGTGTGGTAATAGTACTACCACTTGCTGTTTCTCCACTCACCCCAAGTAAGTCCATTTCCTGGGTTAAAGAAGGTTTTTCTGTTAAACATTGTATTATAAGATTTTTTTTTAATACTTGTATGTAAAAAGTCACAATCATAGCAATGTCTGCGGTTTAGTCTGTTGCAAAGCAGAACAGGGAAAATGAGAACAATAATCAAACGGACTTTTCAACAATAACAGAATACTAGTTATATAAGTACTCATACATGTAACTTTTTCTTGTAGGTTGTCTTCAGTAGGGAGAGTTCCATTTCTGCTTTTGCATAATTGCTTTAATTTAATAACTACAAATTCAATAACCTGTAGTTTATACCCAGGAGTTCCTTTTCTTAGCCAAGCTGTTGGCTCACAGTCTGTTTTATTTTCCTTTATTTATCTTGGAAAGTAAATGTATTTGTTCTTTCATTATACAACTGGGTAAGAAAAGCGGGATAGTCTTTCACCTGCAGAAATTTAGAAAAACAAAACGAAAGCAAAACCTAACCCCAAGCAAACATGCACACTTACCACCACCACCACCCCCAGTTATGCTGTCCTGTCCTGTACACTGCCACCCCCACCCCCCCCCCCCACCGCCGGAAAAAAAAATCATTCAGGGAAATAGTCAGAATGAGGATTTAGTTTCGGGAGGGTGTTCAAAGAGGTCTTAGGAAATTAAATAAATTTATGTTCTTAAAAATTGGAGGGAAAATGGTGTAATTTTAACTATGAGAAACTTATGGAGTAGTGAGGCCTGGAATATGGGGTATTGACAACTATAGTTACAAATAAAGTGCTTTTTGAATTTAAGGTCTGTTTGTAAGCATGCCTCTTGTGTCTCAGGAAAATAAAGAAATATGGGCAAACTGAGTCTACTGAGACATAAAGTCTGTGAAAGTTAACAAGCTTTTGGAATAATATAGACTGGAAGCTTTTTGGCCAGACAGGGCTATTTTGTCTTCTATGTTTTCAGAAATCTTTGTTTTCAAGTCTCTGATGAATGATTCTCATGTTGAATTTCAAAGTCTCTTATTAAAGTGTGCCTGACATCTTCAGTTTCCACTGATGAGCAGAATATCAGCTTGAGAGTGTTTGGGCCCAGCCTTTGGATGAGCAGTAGTACGCTGAGTAGATTTGGAAGACCACACAATTGCAGCTGGGATTCTTGGTTATGCTAGAATGCAGGCTATGTGCTCACTTCTGTATTTTACTTAATTAAATAGGAAACTCCAGATAGCTTATATTCAGCTTTGCCCTTGGAAACCATATTTGTGATTTTACACATGAAGCTTGTTCTTAGTATTGAAGCATTCCCAGCATACATTTTATGGACGGTACAAGACAGAAAATTCATGGTAGGCTAGTGGTTTTGGATGACAGTTTCCTAGTAATATGCAAGATGAAATGTGTTTGAAATCTGCTCAGACCTTGAGGAAACTATCAAATTTGTGAAAAAGTTAGTTACAAGCGGGTGAAATATTATATTGGCATACTAAAAACAAATGTCAGATTTACTCCTGTACTGCTGAATCTGAAAATGGCTATTTGTCGATTTGAAGCATAAGTTGGGGGAGGAGAGCACTGTGTGACTTCTTTGAAACTGTATAAAAGCGAATGCTCAGCCTGAGTGCAAAGGGCTGTGACTGGCTTGTCTGATTTCATCTGCTGAAGAACTCTGAAAATTATTTTACATCTATGTGAAAACTGTAGATTGAGCTGTAAAGGAGGCAGAGCTTTGTTTATGGTAGGTTGCCTACTTCATGAAATGCAGCCTCTGAACCCAACAGACTCTTCTAGCTGCTTGGGAAACAACAGCAGTTTTGTAAAGTATACCTCACTGCAAAAGGCAAACTGAAGTAAGATAAAGACAAAGCTGGGAAACGAATCTTTTTATCTACAATCTTTCAAAAGGAAACAGCACAGTTAAATACTTTGTTCTTCATAAAGACTTCTAAAAAAAAATGACAATGCTACTATTTTCTATGAAAAGGTAAAGAGTCAGAAACAATATCTTCATATAACTAGTGGGATATGTTAGAACTTCCTGGTTCTTACACTGGCTTTATTGCGTTTAAGAAGGAAAATAAGTAGCTCAAGTTGGCTAAAACCTCCGTCTGGCCTGAAGGGTAAGCATGTGAAGAAATTAATGTATTTAATTATTATCTGAGGTAAAAGTTTGTTATCTGAGAACTGAAGAGGTACCCTTTGCTGAGCATGATTTGCAATAAATTAGACTCTAACCCACCTTAAGTTTTGGTACATGTCTCTGACCCGTGAAATATTAATTAGAACTGCATCCATGTCATGTTTGTTATAGCACACTTGCTCTGTGAGATTTAAGGGGAGATCCTTAACTCAGAATACTGGAACACAAATTTTATAGGTTTCTTCCTAGAAATAGGTTTCTTTCAATAAATCCTGTTAGGACTGCATAACATTTTCATACGAGGTTTGTCAGTGTCCTTGCTGAGTAATTTCACCCTGTTTTCATGAGAAGAAAATGGTAACTGAACACAAAGAATTGATCTGTAAGTAGAGAAGGTACTACTTTTATGTTACCACTCATAAAAGTAGAGCTGTAATATTTCAGGAAAAAAAATGGAACTGTATTCTTGCTGAGGCTATTCGTTAGAAATTGTTTGAATATGCAAAACACTTCATGAGTTATTACATAGAAATAATTCCAGATAGTCCTCATATTATGGTGAAGTGAAATTAAGAGCTGGTTCAGCAAAGCTATACGTCAGAAATTTTTTTCAAATTCTGTTCAAGTGGAAGGGTGTGAAAGTAGCCAAGGAAACCAACTTGAAACACAGCTTATTACTAAAAAGTGAGTCTCCAAAATGAAACAATGTAATGTTTGTATTTCTTATGAAGAACAGGGCAGGGACTTCCCATCAAGGAAAAACAGTCAGGAAAGACAGGTAGGAAGATTAGGAGAATAAATGGCTTCAGTGTTGCAGGTCTGTGGGATTTTCCTTGCTTACCATTCCCATCTTGCATTACCTTACAGTCTAATCATGTGACTAGGAAGAATCTGGGTTTTTAAAGTACATGAATACTGAGGAAATCTAGCTTTTTGATGAAGGGATTCTGTTACCTGGATTACTGTGAGTTTTCTAGTCTTTTGTGCATGAATGTTCTCAAATGAGGTACAAAGTATGATTTTTTTTTTCCACTTGTCGTCATCTAAATTATAAAATGTTAACTGTGTTTCTGTCTCAGTCTGTGGGTGTTTGAATTTATATTTTAACAGGAATCCTACTCTGAACAAAGAGTGACTGTTTCATTTACCTTGTGTCTTAGAATGTCAAGAGAAATGTCCTCTACAGATTTTTCATTACTCTACTTTGGAAAACATGTATATACCTATGTAGCTTAATGAAACAGGCTTCATAGCCATGCATGTATTCAACAGCATACACACCTATATATCTAGTGGGGGGAATGTGCATATCATATCCGATAGTGCTGGCTTTAATAGATACGTAGGAATTAAATGGAAATATGAGAATTTTCTTCAGGCTTTATACTCATTTTTTGCTACTGGGATGGACACTGGTAGATGTCTTCACATGCTCTGGGTGGCTGAATGTGTGAGAGTGATAGCAGAATTAGATACGGAAGCTTCTTAGAGTAACTGGCTTTACAGCATGTATTGTTTGGCTGAACAAGAAAGGAACCTTTGGGCATGCTTCATGGGAATGAGCATCTTCCTGAGGTACAATTCAAAGCCTGCTTGTGCTTTATCAGAGTTCAGTTCGGAAAATCTTTTATGTTAGCAGTTTGACCTGGTACTTCTTAGGCTTGCTTTCTGAAGCAATATTATTGTTGTGGTGTGCTGGCTTTCAGCTCATCTCCTGAGGGAGCTAAAACAAACACCTGGAATCTAAGGGGGTTTTGCGTTTGTTTGTTTGTTTTGTGTGTGGGGGGGGTGTGTGTCCTGCTATAAAATTACCACTGAGGTTATGGTGAGCTCTAAAAAAATAGGTTTTATTCTTTGCTGATCCAGGGGGAAATGTGCTAACTGTATTCTCAGTGAACAGTGAAGTCCATATTTAGGAACACTGTCTTGAGGCTGGAGTTCCTGGGCGGTCTCTGTGCCATTCTGGGAGAATCTGACAGCATCTGTGTACAGATACGCTATTGATGGGAACACCTTAGCCTGATGCTGGCTGCTGGGGGAGGGCATATGCTGTCCAAATCTCTCCCACTAATCTTATTGCCATGACATCAGTTGCTCTTGAGGTCAGTAATTGCTATTGGGATTTAGAATAAATGCTTGGGTCTTCAAGAAGGCCACCTTCTGTGCCTTGAGGGTACTGTCTCCTTTTATATTTATGGCTGGGATAGAGGATGCCAGAGAGTGGAGTGGTAGAAAGTTCTTCACAGTGATTTGAAGGAACCTTTATTTCTACTGGCCAGAGAGATTACATTAAAAAAACAAACCAAAAAACCAACCTGTTATGAGTATCCTGCCAAAAAACCTTTAAGTCCATACAGGTTTTTCATATACTGTTTTTGAAGAGCAAAATAAATGAAATATATGTTTGTGTGCACAAAACCACACACACACAACCCCGAAGATCTCAACAGAGGGTGGAGGAAAGGGAACCCTCCTCTTGGCTTTGAGGTGGTACTCGCAATATAAGAGCGTCACAGTTTGTAAGGGAAATAGCATCAGTTACAGCTGACAGAAGATATAATTGGATATAATAGTCAAATTTTCATTCACAGTTAATAATTCAAAAATTAGCAGATGTGATAGTTAAGCTGTCTGGTGCTGTAGAGAATATGTCAGAATGTAGCTGATCATATTAGGTTGTTAGCTTATAGAGGTTTTTTTCAATGGTATACGGGAAATAACTTATCATAAAATGTCTGGATAGGTCTATAGTTTAAAACTTTGTAAAGGAATTTGTTAAACTCATCCTACCAAACAATCCAAATTCTAGAGTAATATCTCTCTCATTAAGTTTCCACTTACTCATTTAGAGAAGTCTTAGCTGATATAGCCACTTCCTCTGTCAGTTTGTTACTGCACTTTTCAATATATTAATTGCTGTTAAATGAACTTTTTAAGAGAGCAAACCCAATATGTAATGTGAATATATGACTCAGTGATTTGCATCTATATTTTGAGACAAATACAACTGTAAGTAGAGCAGTACATATTTTGAAATATAAAGTATATGCTAGTCAACAGTAATCTTAATCTGTATGGATATTTCAGGAAAACAGTGAGAGCACACGCATACCCCCACCCCCAAAAAACCTCTGGTGGAAACATCTCTTTAAACGTCATGATAACTTAGGAGGATTGTTTGTCATCTTACATTTCTTGAAATCTGTGTCAAGACTAATTAAAGGAAGCCAGTCAGAACATAACTACACATCTACTATACACATCTACTACTTAAATTCAATTTTTTGTTGAGCTAGGGCCATTCTCTGAGGATCACTGAGGAAGTATCTTCAAGATTCTCTTGAATAAATGGCTGTATCTGGACAGCAGAGCCTCACTTCAAAGTTTTTTTTTTTCTTTTTTCTCCCCCCTTATGTTTAATGATTCAAGTCCTGCTCTACCCAACCCGGAGGAGGAACTGGTGGAGAGGCCTCTTCATGTCAAGAAAAATAACTTATTTTTAGTCCAATAAGCCTCTTAATTAAATCTGAAATTCCTTCTATTTCTGTCCAGAAATATAATGAATAGAATGATGGCAAAAGAAACACAATTTATGGAACACTTGAAAATGAAGAGGATCAATCTATTTAGCTCTACACTCCTACCATAGGCATTTTCATGGAAGGCAGTTTAATTTGAGACTTTAAACATAATTTTAAGTAAAATGTTTAAGTAAAGAGTGTCATTAGTATACATTTTGGCCTAGCAGAAATGAATATCCTGCTTTAGAATCCTGGAGGGGGGAGCAAAAGGAATGCAGGAATATTCTGAAGGTAGGTTCAGCTTTCCAGATCGGTTTTCCCCTAGTCCAAAATACTGCAATTTTGGATGCTCTGTGTGTGTGGATGGATTGGGACACTGTCATGAGAAAAGGAAGAAAACCCTGCTGACTGATATTTTTACTGCACAACAGAGGTCATGGTTAGTCGACAGTGTACTGTTCCTACTTGAACAGTTTAATTGTGGTTTCAGGCTTACATATTTTAATCGGTTTCCCTGTGTGATACTAGCTTCAATAACCACTTCTACTCTGTAATGCTATCATAAAAGTCTATAATCAAGCCCATGAAGAAAAAACATACAGAAATAAATGCTTACCAGAGCAGCCCACATCCTGTAGCCCTAGAATGTAAGAACTAGGAAGGGAGCTTATTTTCTTGAATTCTCTCTGAAACTTAGCTGTTTCTTAACCACATATAGATAAGCTTCTGATTAGAACACTTGTAAAATCCGCTGCTCCTGTGTTCTTTTCAGAGTGATTGAATACAGAAAGTTCGAAAAATTTCTACTGTTTCCATATAAAACACAGTTTCATGTTAAGATGAAGCATCTAAACCCAGGAAAGAATTCAGTAAATTCAGTTTTCATACATATCTCTGCGCCCCTTCTCACCAGTGTTGCCAAAAATTTCTGTAAACTATGCACTTAAATTCTTAGTCAGAACAGTAGACTAACAATTCTCCAGCACAATGAACATGTATATATTGAAGACATGCATCTAAATAGTGCTCCTAAATCCTGTGCAGAGCAATTGTTATGAATAGCTTGTTTTCATGCATGTGCTGTTTTTTGTTTGTTTGTTTGTTTTCAGCACTGGCCATTTTCAACACCTTTGCATTTTCACAAGAAAGGAGATTAAGCAATGGTAACAGATGAAGCTTCTTGATAGAATTATGGTTCTGTTTGTTTATTCCAGTGTATTTATCCTAGTATCAGAATCTTAATAACCGTGTGTTTTTCATTTTAAATGTAGTGTATGGCTGTATTGAAAAACAGTATTTTCACCCTTTAATTTTTCAGCTATATACAATTTCAAAGGCACAGGAATACCACAACTACCTCTACAGATTGGTGATGTGGTCCATATCTTGGAGTCCTGTGAAGGTAAGTCTGTTGCCTTCAGACTATAGGTTTCTCTGCGAGAATAACTTAATCCTTTTACTTCACAGCAATTCCCCTTGTTACATAAGTAGTTGTCTAATGCTCTTATTTGTATTGGTGGTGGTGTTCTGTTTTGAGGAAGAACCTATTCATTTTTGGAGAGCCAAAATCAGAAATGTTACAGTACATGTGGTTTATTTGGAAAGCCATTACCAAATGAGGAAGTCATCAAGGTGAATGTAGAGTTTGTGAAGTTCATGCCAGCTTGTAATATACCTGATGGAAGTTACATTAGGTTTGATTGAAGTTTGAATGGAGTACATTTTTGCCTTTAAGCTAAATATTTGTTGCTAGGAGATATTCAGCACCCTAGTCATCCTATAGCATAAGTTGGAAATCTAGTATGTTAAAGTAGTTTATAGGACAGCATGATAGAAACACTTCTGAAAACCACCCAACTTACTGAACATGCTAAACAGCACAAGTCTGAGTTGTCATGCATGACATAGTCAATATGCCAATCCAAGCTTTTGTAGTCGGTATGTGGAGATATCTGACCAACTGGCATAGGCGTAAAATAAATACAAGCAGTGGAAGAATAAGCGAACATAAAATTTTTCACATTTGTGAAGCTGAATTCATTGTTGATACTGTAGTGATGGTGTATTCCTCCATACTGATTTGATCTGTACCTTCACAATCTGACTGAATTCTCTCCCAAGTCTGCCAGAGCTCCTTAAGTTTTTGCTAGTATAAAGCATCAAGGGTGCAATTATTACTAACTCAACAGTTGGGTATCTGCAAATATCATTGTAACAGTAATTTATTTTTAATCTGCAGTGATGTTCTTCACTAGATAAGAGTTTAAAAAAAAAGATAAAGTGCTTAAAGCTTTGCAAAATGTATTGTAAAATTATCTTTTTCAACCTACTTCCACTATCCGTTAGTTGTATCTTATTAACTGCAGTTGTGTTAAAGAGAAAAGCCAACTGCTGCACTGTGCAGTTAGAGACAGCTTGGTGTTGAAAGACACTTTGTATATTGTGGTCAAAAGGCTGCAAAGAATCTGAAGCTGTTGGAATGGGCTGGGCTCAACTTCACAGACCTCTATGTTGTTTTGCATAGAAACAACGAAGTGTTTGAGGGAAGAGCATCTGAGAAACCATACCTCCAATGTTTTGGAGCACAGAAGTGTATTTTTTTTTCTTCTTCTATCTGTAAGAGAAATTCAGTATCTCTAAGCATTGGTGAAAATATTGATGTAACTCATTAGACTATTAGTCAACAGATGCATCTCTCAAAGTCATGAGTAATGATTCGCATCCTCTCCTAAAAAATGAAAGGTCTGCATAATTCTTTAAGTCTCCATTCTAAACATTTTGGCTAAGAAAAAATACATTGGCAAACCAGAAACCTCCTCATCCCTATATTGTCTCTGTTAATTGCAGAAACAGCTTTTCAGGTTTCTGACTCCTGTGGTTCATTTGTTGTCAGGTTGTCAGCCCAGCCTAGCAAGTTGAGTGGTGATCTTTTGGGGTTATTTTTTATCTAAAAGTATTTTCTGAATCCTCTGCCCTTAGCATGCTATGCCATAGCTTACTTTATGAAATATGTTTGTCAATGAAGAAGTGGAATCTTTCATATTGCGCAAGTGAGGAAGTTCATCGTTTATCAGATATGTTAAAAATATGCTGCCAGCTGCAGCTGAAGAGTAACCAGCAGTAACAGGTTTTTTTCCTGCGCTCATTTTACATGCTATTTTAGTTTGTTTTGCATGCACAAAATATATGCACAGAACATACATGTGCAGTCACAGCAAATGGGATGAAATAGATTTTACACACTTGGTTGTAAATTGGAGACTATGTGCAAATAATTCAGTTTTAGAAGTCAGTTGGAATTCTATTGTTGAGAAGATACTGGAAAAAAATCCCAGTGCTGAAAAACCTGAAAAAAAATCTGTCCTGAATCTGTCTTTGAGGTCAGTGATTCTCCTGTGACTTTTAACATTGCCTTTCTCACAGTACTGTTTGTGGTTTGGTAATTTTTTTATGCTTTGGTTGCATGGCTGAAATACCTGTGCTGTGTTAGAAATGGTGAAAGAGAAAAGGTGGTAGGGAAGGTATAATATCTGTTCATGAAACTAGAGTCAGAAAATGTATGCTTTTAGTTATAAAATGCTTGCTTTGGAGTGAAATAGAAGTAGTATTCAACAGAGTTGAATACTGTTGCTGTGCAGGTAATATTTCATGATGGAACGTGTGCACAGGGGACATGGCTTTTGCTGTAATTTAGTAAGGCTGAACGCTTCATTTCGTGTTCTTTGTAGAAGTTCATTGTGACTTAACTGGGGCATAGATGGAACAAAAGCTGAATTAGTGTTTTAATTGCCACTACTGCAATACTACACTCTTTTCTTTCAGAAGGGGTTTCTAGTTATGAATGGAGCAGAGGCCCCATAATAGCCCTTCATTTTCTTGAGGTTCTAACTTGAACTTTACATGAGGAAGCTGCTTATTCGATTTGGGTCCGAAGGCTATAATTCCTCATGGCAGAAAGATGGCTTACTCTTCTTACATTCATAAAGTTGGATATATAACAACCATGTACTGTATTGAATTAATACTGCACCTAGAACACAATCAGAAGAGCTTCATGGGCTATCCAGTATCATGAGTGATCTTGGTTGAGAGGGGGATATATATGTGTGTGTGTTTATATATTACATTACAAAATAGCTTATCTTGTCTTTTTTAGGTGAGTGTGGGGGTGTTAAATTCTGTGTAAGATTATCTGTACTTACTATGTGAGACTTGAAAGTAGGCCATATAATCATACTTGTTAATGTGCAAGTCATGCTAAATATGCTTCCTGATGTTCACTTTACTTTCATCTTTGTATTTTTCAAGTAACTATTAATTTTTAATCATCCTATGCTAGATAGTTCTTACATGAAACAAAAACCATGACTTTATTATATGCTTTTTTAAATGCATATGTCCTGTCATAATAAGTGCACTCTTTCTTGCTTTTAGATTGGTACAAGGGTTATCTAGTAAGACATAAAGGATCAGAGGTAAGATCACACTATTCATTCCTATGAGAGTATTTTTAAGAAATCAACCTATGAAGTGGGCTTTATCTCTTATCAGATAGTCCTATTCTGATCTCTGAAGTCAGCTATCTCCATTCTCTTTCCTTTCAAGATGAATAAAATGATCAGCATTTGTCCTGGACAATGTTGGTAAATATTAGAAGTGAGGACTGGGAGAAGGAGATCAATGAAGAAAAATTACTGTGCCTTCAGGTTAACAGAGCGATGAAGACATCATTTAAAATTTGAGTTAATTTACTGCTAGATGTGTCTGTTTCTGCACTTTTTTCTAAGGATTCTTTAGGCTACATTCAAACTAAACTCCTCCCATCAGGCTTAAATTCTTAAATATATCTCTAATGTACACAAATCATATTAATAATAAAAAGTCAGTATTCTTATACCTAAAGATGGAAAGCCACAAATGAATAGTTTATACCCTAGTTATGATGACTCCTGAGTTAGGTAGCAAGAAGATTACTTTTTAGTTTCAAATATACTTTTCTAGAAGAAAAGCATTTTTTGAAACTTGCTCTTGGCATCAAATTTTTTTTTTAGGGAGCAGCAATGCAAAGGCATTTGAAGTTAGACACTCATGCCTATATTACAGTAAAAATGTTTGGTGGAAGTTGCTTCTCTGTAGCCTGGAAAAAGGATGTATAAAACCTTCACAGCCACTCAAAAAGGGATATCCGGGGAACAGAGGGACAGTTGTTGGCAGAGAATACACCATCAGAAAAAATCAAAACAGTCTTAAATTGTCTATTTCTCCTTTTTCTTATTTTGTATTCAGTGGCTTGTAGGTATTAGCAATAACTTGCATTAACTTAGAGCAACTAATTTGTGTCTATTTTCAAACTGTATGTGATAGTAAAATATTTTAGTTTCTTTCTGGAAGTATTAGATGCTTGATTTACTATTTCACCTCATTGCTCAATGCCTGCACATTCTAAAAGACAGAGTAATGAATGATTATTTGTGATAATTATGCATAAGTGTTTTCTCCAGGCTTCTACCTGTAGTTTCTCATGTTCTATGAGCTCCAATAGAACTGCATAGTACACCTTATTTGCTTGCTTCCATTTCTAGCTCATCACAGATGAGGTGGAAGCCAGGCTAGTGATAAGGTAGTTCACCATAAGTTCTTGATACAGCATAGTATTTCAGTGGAAGCTACCCAATGTAGTTACTATCAGCTGGTTGATCTGCAGTAATTGAGGGTGGATATGAGAGAAAGGCTAACCATCCTCCCACCCTGTCCAATACTATAACTGTGTTTTAAATACTTCTTTGACATTTCTTTTGGCTCAAAAAGCTATTGTTGGTTATTCTAATTAAAATTTTTATTTTAATTTATTAAAAATTAGTCTAAAGCTAAAAAGGGCAAATATTTACCAGAACTAACCACTTCCTTTTAACTAATTCTTAATATTGTTAAAGGGTTTCATCAAGGTCAACATCTAACATGTTTTAAGAAGTATTATTAATTTCATGTACTAAACTTACTATAAATGGGACCTTCTTTTTTACTTCGCTTCTTCATGGACTCTTTTGAACTTAAATATTAATGAAAAACTGTGGAAGTGATAAGACATGATTGTGTTTTGATTAAGATCCAGTGCTAAAAGAAAATGGCTATAAAAGCTGAAATCTAATTGAGAGAAAGACTTTGTAAAGTACAAAATATGGATGTCAGTTATTGAATATAGAAGAACCCAAGAAGAACCTAGCTTAATTACCAAGACTAGATTTGCTAGTTAATGTGAGGATTGTCATGGACAGATTGATACTCCATCATTCCTTTAGGATAACTTAAAACATTTCAGGTGTTGTATAGCAAGGACACATCACATTAGCTCTTTTTGTCTGGTGACCATTTTTTTTCTACACAGGTCAGTTAAAAATAAATGTTGAGGATGTTGTGAAATCTGGTGCCTCCTTTGCTACATCTTGCTGGGTATCTTACTGCATGGCCCTAGGTAGTACAAAATGAGACCATAATCTCAATTGCAGTGGTGCTACATATACCTAGGAAGGCTGAGAGTTTATGGCTTTAAGTGTCTCCCTTCTTTGTGCATTGTAAATGAAAGGTTGTTCTTTTTTCTTAAAGCAATTTTAGTCTTATGCACAGTAAGTATGCACAGTAAGTCTTATGCTTCAAAGTAACTTTGAGTTTACTATCCTTCATGTCAGTGGCTACTGTGCTATTAATCCCAAGTTATTTCCTCTGTCTATCAATATTTCTTTCACTAGGTGGGAGGATCCTATATCAGCATCTCTCCTTTGGTTTGATAATCAAGCTGATCTGTAAATTAGACTGCATTTTTTTTCCTAGAATGAGAAATGTATGGGCTGATGCACAGTGAAAATGTTTCTTTATTGTATTTACACTGTATGTACTGTTTTCTGAGGGAGTAGATGAGGGGCACAGGGCTGGAAGATGGTGTTTCTTATGAAGAAATGTAATGCTATGCATTCTGTGTTTGCAGAAAAGGATACGACAATGTCTATTATTTGTCTGTCTAACAGAAATGCATCTAGCTGGACAGAAAACTAGATAGGCAGCAGTTAATTTGGAGATTACGGTTTATGTTCATAGTCATAGTTTTACGAAGAAAATTTAGAATTGAGTTTTGGAAAGCTCTCATTTGTTACTTAAATGTTCTTGGTGAATGAGTGGATTGTATTTTTTTTTTTCTCTCCTTCAATAGGGAATATTTCCTAAATCTTTCATCCACATCAAGGAAGTTACTGTTGAAAGGAAAAGGTATTGAATTTAACTGTTTCATTACGTTAAGTATCTTATCTGCCAAATAATGAACTTTAAGGCATTTATATGCCTTAAACACAGTAACTATAATATAAACCCATGAAACTCAGATACTTTTTTTCGTTTTCATTGCGTTACATTTTCTTCTCTTTCCTAGACATATGGAAAATATAATACCTGCTGAAATTCCTTTAGTTCAAGAAGTTACCACTACTCTCTGGGAATGGGGAAACATCTGGAAACAGCTCTATGTGGTATGATATTTTTGCATGCTGTGTGTGGCCTGTTAATTAGTTCTATTTATGCATATTGAGGCCTTGCTCAAATTAGTATCTTTTCTTAGATGCAGGGCAGGATGTGGGAGGATTTAAGAAATTACTTCTTCATCACTGCTTAGATGATTACCATTTTCTTCAACGGCTTTAAATTAAAAGGCTGACTTACTGCTGAGGAGGGGTATAACTTCATGCCTTCAGTTTCAACCTTGAGTATACTGTACATGATAAAATTTTCATAATTGTTCTTTGTAGAGTTGACAAGTTTCAAATAGGAATATCAAACATAACTAAGATGCATTTGAAAAAGAGTCACCGTGTTCTTGGGATGCTAGAACAAAAGTTGCTAATGGGTTACTGAGAGCATGTAGCTATTAACAACTGGCAATTTCAAGAAGTTAGTCTTTTTACTTTGAGTATCTTAATTTTACATTTCTTAAAGAAAAACATGGTTTTTTCCATCTTGGAGAAAACCATTTTTTCCTGGGAGCACTCTTACCAATACATAAAAGTGCAATGAATTCGGAGGTATTAGTCAAAACAGCCACTGCATCAGCATCAGTGTTCCTTGTAAGTAAGCAACCTGTAGTCATGGTGATGTTTTGCATATGCTTGTAATGCTCACAGTGTAGTATAGAACTGTAGAAGTGATTCATGTTTTTTTAATTTTCTTTTTATTTGAATTGGATGTGAAATATTTTTGCAGGCCTCAACTATCCTTTATACAGATGCCAAACCTTTCCTGTAATATTATACTTGTCCTTGGACTACAAGACTCAGAGAGATAAAATTTGAATTTGAAGGATAGAAGGCTAATCTTTACATTTGCATAATCACAGATATTTTGCATTTTGTAACCCTACATTAATCCCTACTGATTCTAGTGACTTGTTTAACCTAAGTCTGACAGCCAAAAATTCATGAAGTGTTAACTGGAAAAACAGGAAAAGATGGTGAATTCTCTGGTACCTGAGTAGTCTCTTCTAATGGATAACCTGTTTCAACAACTTGCACTGACTGCTTCAGGATCCCAGCCATTGGATTTTGCTTTTCCTCTGTTGGGGCAAAGAAATCTTGAATATGGTGTAGTTTTTCTACGCATTCTCTCACTTTTCTTTTAAATCTATTAATACCACAATCAAATGTTGTTGTTCCCAGCGTGCTCTTATCAGTATCTTATACAGAAGTAAATTGCTTCTGTAATGTTTTCTCTTGATGAGACTTAGTTAACAAATTTTTAAACAACACAATTAAATAAACCAAAAATAATGTAATTCCCTATCCCCATACAAACTGCTCAAATTTCGTGTCATTTCTTTATAGTCACATGGGAGATTTTATCCTTAAGAATTTGTGGGATGAAAGGAGGAACGAAGCCAAGGCTCAGTGATTTTTAAATTGGGAGGATTTGTGGAGGAATGAGCAGAAGTAAAGACACAGAACAAGACTTGACTTGCATTAGTGGGATACTTTGCCTAATTTTTGCTCCTGCAATCATTTAGTGTTAAATATGAGACAACCTTTCATTGTCAAGACCAATGTTTCACTTCAACTTGAAGCTTGAAACCTATTGTTTTCTTCTATATCCTAGACAAATAAGAAAGAGCAGTTCCAGCAGGTGCAGTCCATGATGTACGACTTAATGGAGTGGCGGTCACAGCTTCTGTCTGGGACTTTGCCAAAAGATGAGCTCAAAGAACTCAAACAGAAAGTCACTTCCAAAATTGACTATGGTAACAAGTAAGTGGCCTATGTTGCTTCTGGAAAACATGATTTATTTTAAAGCATCCAGCTAGAACAGAGATGATAATTTTTTCCTGTTTGCAGTTTTGTAGCTCGTTAAAGTGAGATGTAGACATAGTGAATCTTTCTTTTCAAACTTCTCCCTGTTATTCCTGTGATAACAGTAGATACCATGTTGAGGCTTCTCATAGCAAATAACTTTTTTCAAAATATTAATTTATTTGTTAATTATAGATATACGAGCTTGTAAATTGTAAAGATTTGAAGTCAGATAACTGGCCTTTATATACATATAACATCAGTGTACTCGGGACCCAAAACTTGTCCATCCTTCACAAACACAGCCTATCTCTAGTTGTGTTATGCTACCACTTCAAAAGTGGTGCTGAGAGACCTTAGTGCGGTGGATGAATAGCAAAAGTCTGAAAAATCTGAAGTGTACAGAGCCTTTGTTAAAGGCATCCCCCCCCCCCCCCCCCCCCCCCCCATTTTACTAGGGAATTTCCAGGCAGAACTCTGGTTCTGGTAATAGAAGTGAAACTGCCAGGAACAGAATAGTTATTTGACAAAATGCATTGTCTGCTCCTTGCTAACGAAAAGTCACTGCAACACAACACATTTTTGGCAAAAATACGGTTATGTGGGCTCAAGTGGTGTGCCACCATCTGATAAAGGTTTATACAGTGGCATCTGCTTATAAACTGTATTTAGCTATTGCAAGTGACTGCAGTTATTGCGGCCTTCAGGCCTACGTGCAGCTGAAAGTCTTCAGCTACCTGTGGCTAGACATAAACAATGACCACAAGATGTTATGAAACTCTTAACTTGTTCATTGTGATTTGGGTGGGCAGATTTCTGATAAATTGTATTCTTACAGAACACACTCTGGGAATACACATAGCCTGTTACACTAGGTGGAGCTGAGTGGTCACTCCAAGACAGATTTTACTTTGAAATGCTCCAATCAAAGAAGCCTAGCTCTGATTAAGATGACATTAACATTTCTTTGCTTTCAGACTTTTTTGTTTTCATACTCTTCTCTTCTTTGCAAATTGAGACAGTAAGCGTTTTCCTTTAGAGGAGCAGGGGTGGAAGGGGTGTTTAAAATGGTTTGGGATTGTATAGAGGAAAAGTGCAAGTTGGATAGTATTTGTAAGTGCCTGCAAGTGTGGGGCTGAGTTGTGATGTGTGAAGGAAACTTGCCAAACTGAGAAGGAATAAAGGGGAATGACAATGGAGGCTGAGTGGATCATTGTGGGAGAGGAGACTGAACACCAAATCAGGAGAGGTTGTGGATAATTATGTAAGGTGATGAAGACGGCTTGCAGTCTGATACAGACTGCTTCAAACAGCATTAGCAGTGCCCTAAGGGCAGCCAGTACATTTTACAAATTGCAAAAGGTACAATCCAGCACGAAGTAGACCAATTTTAGAGGGGGATGGAGGAGTGAGATCGTGATAGGCAAGAAACGGTGTCTTTTGACTGAGGTGACACCAAGACACTGTGGACAATAATATGTAGGATGTATGGAGGCAAGACTTGAGTTTTGAAGGTTGAGGGGAAAAAAAAAAAAAGAGCTGAAGGAAAAGAGGCATGATTTGCAAAGGAAAACAGAGCATAGTAGTTGTTAAGTAACGGGACTGGGAGAATAAGAGAGCAACATAAAAGCAGAAGGTAACAGGAAAAACCTACGCATCTTGATTACAAAGGTTATATGTTAAAAAGCAAAAGAGATGAAGACTGCTTGAAGTCATTGAACATGGTGAATCTATTTTATGCGATAGACATTTAAATATTTTGGTGATATTACTATAAATTCATAAAATGGATAAATACTGTACAACAACGTGAAAAGAAAATCACGGGGTTTAGTTACATTTTTCTTCAATGAAATAGTGCTGCATGTATTTAAACTTACTTTATTGCTTTAAAACTTGAAGCAGGTCCTTGTGCGTTACGTTTCTGAACTTTATTTTTATAGAAGGAAATAATCCTGCCATTATGTTCTTTGTATTTTCACAGGATACTTGAGCTAGATCTAATAGTTAGAGATGAAGATGGAAATATCTTGGATCCAGATAAAACCAGTGTCATCAGCCTATTTCATGCACATGAAGAAGCGACTAACAAAATTACTGAGCGAATTAAGGAGGAAATGGTAGGAATGAGTGGCCAAACTTAATGCTTCCTTTGCTAAAATCAAAAATGAAAAACCAGTACAAGGGTTGAAGGATGTAACCTTCTACAATATATAGTGGAAACTTGCCTCCGACTTAACTAAGAGTAGATTCACATTCATGTGTTATAAATATGGCTAAGCCTCAAATTGAGTTAGTTGCATTTGTGCACTGGATTCAGCCTCTGGGCTAGGCTGAAAGCCTGTGTCTAAAGCTGTTTCTAAATCCATTCTTGGATTCCTAAATGGAAATATGTCTCTTCATTCTATCTGTGGGCTAATCAATAGCCTGATTTGCGTAGTGAATAGTTACATACTTGGAGTTCAGGCCACAAGCTATGACTAACCAAAGCTCTTTTTAAGAAGATCTTGTGACAACGCTAGTTATTTCCTATATGTTGCTGCTTGTTAGTTAGTCTGATGGAGTTGGAGAATTTAAGCTCACTAAAGATGAACTCAGGTGAACTCAGCATAATCCAGTAGACACCAGAAGTTAGCATGCCTTAACTGACAATATAAGGAAATTAACTGACTATGTAAGGAAAATTAAACTTGGTAGTCTGCAATAAACTGTGTTGACTTGTTTTAAAAATAGAGCCAAACAATGGATAAAAAGAGCTTTAGGCCATCAAACGTTAAGTAGCTGTTTCTAGGTAGTTAAAAATGGGACGTAGGTAGAAATTAGGAGCCTGTTTTTGAGTCGGTGAAACTGCTCAGCTGTGTCTTGATCTCAGCATATGTTATTTGTGTCCTCTTCAAAGAGGTATATTTTGTTTTGCTAGTGTTCCTAGCATACTGAAACCCTATTACAATGTGGATAGTAGGTCTTCTGCTATATCCTACTGTGTAGGCTTGTCTCTGTAGTGACAGCTTAATACTTTCTCTTCTCTTTAAACATACGTTTCACCCTTTATATAATTGCCCAGTGGCTGAAGAACTGGCCTAAGATATGGAAGTCATAGAATGACAGAATATCTCAAGTTGGAAGGGATCCATAAGGATCATCGAGTCCAACTCTCTGTTTTCTTCTCCTAAAGGGGTTTAAGTTCTTGCAGCATAGCAAAAACATTGTCAAATCTCTTAGGCACAGTCTTTTACCAAAATTTTAGTAAAGGACTTCAGAATAGACCATTGAAAGCAGACTGATTTTTCTTGGGAGGTAAGGTTTTGAATACATTCATACACAGGAGGGGAACTTAACCTGGCTCTTTTCTCCTGAATGAAAGTAAATATAAGATTTTCAAGAAAGGAAGGTTTCTGAAGGTGGAGGGAGAATTGAAGAGAAACAGCTTAACTACTGCATTCCTTGGAAATATTCATAAAATAAAGTAATCCCTGTTCCTTTTCTAAAAGGAGACACCTACCTGGAAAGGATAATATGCTTAGAATTCCATACAAAGGAAGTTCTTGCTCATAATACTAAGTGCCCTAAGTACTGCAAAAGTTTGATATGAGGCATCTCTGTCATCAATTTTTTCATTATTTGCACATGGAGGTAGCTCCCTAGTCTGGATGCAGTGTTTTGAAGAACCCAGCCTGAGCTTTTTATCTCCTTGCACACAGGGAAGGCTCTGGGGAGGAAAGTGGGATCTTCCATACTTATGTCTCTTCTGCACGTTCTAACTAACCTGCTAACTTTCTAGCTTCATAGTAGAAAAGGATGTTGATACACTGGTGAAGCATTGCGGAGGATCAGAAATTTATTTGTTAGTCATGTCTGCATTATTAAGCAATGCCTTTCAGAGGAATATACAGGGCAATGCTTATTTGCTGGAAACAAGTATTTTTACTCAAATTTTCTATGATTTTTCAAGATTAGCTGTTACATATGATAAAAATTGAAACTGCTTGTAGTATCCCACCATCTTAATTCATGGATCTAGCTAATGACTTTCCTCCTTCTGAGCAGTCAAAGGATCAACCAGATTATGCATCGTACTCCCGAATGTCGTCTTCCCCCACCCACAGCCTATATGTCTTTGTGCGGAATTTTGTTTGCCGAATTGGAGAGGATGCAGAACTCTTTATGTCACTATACGATCCACAGAAATTAACAATTATAAGGTAAGCTTTCTTTTTTTTTTTTTTTTTAACTGCAGAAGAGTAGCAAAAGAAGCTAGCCAAAATGAAGTAAAATAGTTGCCAACATGCTAGTACTGCAGGGAATTTGTAAATAAAAGGAAGAAAACCAAAAGGAAAGAGAAATGTGGACAGATCTAATTGTTGGCAGATACTAAAGAACTCTAGGGTAAGGGATCCGAAATATTTTGATAGGCAATTCCTGGAATGAACATTTCAGAATTTTGGAGAAGCCTGAGAACACTTCAAAGTTAAGAGATTATTCTTGATGGGGAATGTTGTGGTGTCTGGAGCAAAGTGCTGAAGTTGGGGGAAGGGGACCAAATGGGAATAATTTGTAAATTGAAAGATAGATTAAGATTCTGTTGAGTGTTCCTGTCAGACTATGATGATAATGTTTCCTCCAAAAAAGGTGCCATTCTGTCTTATGTTCAAGTTATTTTTCAAAACTTACTGATGGTATTTTGTAGAGCATTCTTCTTGTCTTTTTAGTCTGGCATTAGATTTAAACAATCACCACGGACTATTGTCTGTTATGCAACCTTTGTTACGTACTGTGGTTTTCAATGTACTGTGAAAGGGAAGAATTTTTAAATCACATGACAGTAAGATATTTATCTTCAAAACAGTGAGAACTACTTGGTGAGATGGGGGAGTAAAGGCTTTCCAAAGGAAATTGATATGCTCAACAACCTTAAAGTTGTGTTCACAGTAAGTGTCTTCCAGTTTTCCTTACTTCATATTTGCAAATCAGATTGTCGTTTCTCTGTGGTCACTATCAGAAATCCTGAAGATTGAGCAAGATGAAGAAAGAAGCAGAAGTAATTTTAGAAAAAGAGCAAGATGACCAGTCATTGAATGCTTTAAGGCAGTGACAGTGCTTCAATGTCCTTTCTTCAAATCCATTTACTGCCTCATAAATTTACTGATGACTTGATGATTTTTTTTTTTATCTGCTATAGCTCTTGATTGGTACTATTTTTTCTATTTATCTTACCTTATATTTTCTTCAAAGTTTAAACTGTCAGGTTTTTCATCTTTTCTGTAGGCTCAGTTTGGTGTTTGGTGGTGGTGTGTCGTGTGTGTCATCATCCCCCCCCCCCCCCCATTGATTACTGAGGCTCAATTTATTACTGGAGGTCCTGTTTAAATTTCACAACTTGGTTCTTCCCCAAGTAATATTTAAATTCTTTTTTTGTTTGTGTCTTAGGATCTTGGAAATAAAGACCTTAGCAGAGACAAAATTTATTTAGTTTGTCAAATAGTCCGAGTTGGAAGGATGGATCTCAAAGACAGTAACTCAAAGAAATACACACAAGGACTAAGGCGGCCTTTTGGAGTGGCAGGTAACTGATGTCTCCTGTGCTATATCTGAAGCAGGACTCAAGTGATACTTGCCAACCCTGGACCATAGAAACTCTACCAAGACATGTCAGAATACAAAACAACCACATCAACTATCTTCCATATTTAATTTTTTAAGCCTATAAAGACTGCACCTACATTAGCATTTTAGTTCAGGTCAGAAATGTGCTTTAGAATTTAATTTCCTAATAATTCATACCTACTGCTACACAGTGCAAAGAAAAGCACAGTACCAGAGTATAACAAAATTTCTTGCAGATGAAATAAACCCAACAATTATGAACCAAGAGCACCACTAACGCACTCATATCTGTATTCACAGGATTAGACCAAAACTAGTCTGAAGTAATTCTCCCTTTACACAACGTCATGTTTGTAGTGTGGACTTTGCACTAAATGTTCTGCCCCACAAATCTACTCCTATTCGGCTATGCTGCTTGCTAGTGAAAAATCTATATTTACCTTGAGGCACAAGAACATTAATGTGCATTATTCATAGATAAGGAGATATTTTGCAATGATATTATATGTTTTGATGATTTTTCTTTTACTTTTCTAGTTATGGATATTACAGATATCATAAAAGGAAAAGCTGAAAGTGATGAAGAAAAGCAGCATTTCATTCCCTTTCATCCGTAAGATAGTCATAGATATTTTTTTTTATACTCACAAAAATTTTTCTGTATGTCTTTGGCTATAAAAATCTGTGAAACGTTTCAAGAAAAAATGATTTTTCCTTTTAATAATTTTATGTTGTAATAGGGCTAATTATTTAAGTATTACTTTAAAAGGCATTTAAGACTTGACAAGGGTTACATAGCACGTTAAATGAATGTATATTTCTATGAATGTGCTCCTTCAGATAGCTGGTACCATGTCCTATTTAACAAAACCCAAGTTAAAAAGTTATACATACTTGATAGTAAGTTTTACAAGTACGGAAAACTACTAATTTATATGACTGAATTTCAGAGAAATCTGAGTAAAAATTGGATATCACTTAAAAAGTAGCTGAATTGTCACACAGCAACTATCTTCAAAAGAAATGCCAGACCAGCTGCCTAAAAATGTGATACAGATCAAATGCATAGATGCCAGTATTCACTGGAAACATGTTTGTACATTCTACATAGCACTGCTGCTACGTACTATGGAAACTAAATTTTATTCTGAAAGACCCAAGTATGACACACTGGTTTATTATTTCACTTGTTTACAATTTGATCCAGCACCTTTGTTGTTTGAGAATTTGTTCCTAATTTCAGAAGTAACTGAAAAAAATTCATAGCTCATTCATTCGTCAGGCTGTTTGTCAGGGAAAGTGGACTGGACTCGCATGTTGGTGAATGCATTCACATTGTGTGTTCCTACAAAATGATAAGCTTTTGTATTGACAGTGTCACAAAATGCTGTTGCTAAAGTTGTCAATTTAATCTTTTTCACGTCAGTGTACACATAAGTTTAATATGAGTGATCTGCAACTCAGAGTGAGAGATAATGAAACTACAGAACGTATGATAATAAGGTCAAGTACTGCAAAGACAACTAAGGCTGTCTGTCATCTATGTTCTGAATGGTGTTTGGTATATTTAGCACTTAATTGCTGGTAGACACTGTTTTTTATCCTGCAGGGTAGTGGCAGAGAATGACTTTTTACATGGTCTCCTAAGCAAAGTCACTGCATCAAAAGGAGACAGTGGTGGACAAGGTAAAGTAGTTTTTTTTTTTTAAAGTAAAGTAACAAGGTATTTTTGTGGAACTTCATTTTATATTGTTTACATTTTAGAGAAAGGCTTTTGTTAGAGCTGTAGCACCACCATGGAGGTGGGTCAACTCTGAAGCTGGAAGTGAAGAATCATGAGTGTGTTGCAGAATCTTGGAGGCTATTTAAATTAGTAGCTACAGTTTGGATTATGGAGCTTTTACTTTCAGTTAAAGGAAGTGGGGGATGTGAGTTCTTATCACTATTTTGGTGCGTAGAAGAGGCAATCATCTGAAAAGAGTTGTTATGGGTGTTTTGTATTTTTTTTTTTTCCTTACCATAAATGTAATCTTTTTTGTTTCTGTTGATAGGTCTCTGGGTAACTGTGAAAATGCTTGTTGGAGATGTGATTCAAACTAGGAAGGACTATCCACATCTTGTAGACAGAACCACAGTTGTTGCTAGAAAGCTAGGATTTCCTGAAATAATCATGCCAGGTAGGAGGTGCTTTGTTCTGTAATAGGAATGGATTTTTTTTCCCCTAGGGATTTTTTGTTCCCTAGGTTAACGAGTATCAGCTGCAGCCTTATTTACTTACTTCTGTAATGGGTAACTCAGAGGCTCTTTAGAATGTACTCTTCATGGTAAGTTTTGTTCCAGTATTAGAGGCTTATATAAAATAATGAAAACCTTGGAAAGTGTTTTCTAGTACTTAAACAGAAAAAATAAAATCAAGACTGAGGGGTAATCCCCACTCCTTGTACATAGCTTTCTTATCTTCTAAGTAGATTATGGTGCATGCTTACTTGAATTTTAAATTAACCTTATTTTTATTGTAACTTATGACTGTCCTTTAGTAATAATAAACATATAAGTTTACAATATCTTGATTTTTTTGGATTTATGGTATGATATTTCCCAGTTAAAGTCACTCACTGTCTGCAGTGCTCCTTTTTGAAAAAAAACAAACACCCCCCCAACCCTTCAATTCAAATCTCGGTACTTCTTTTAAAAGAAATCATTAATATGTTCACAGGAAAAAATAAGAAGCTCCCTCTAGAAAGGCAGCTGTGTATTTCGGGAAAAATCAGTTATGGCATCATCCATAACCTCACCAGCAGGTGTCAGTGCAGGACGAGAATAGCTTAAAGTCACTTTGCGGACTCCCGTTTCGTTCGTTTCGCATCACATCGTAGTATCTTCTTAGCTAAGAATGACAGAGATGAACATTTAAGTTCAGATGGAAAATAAGACATTTTTATCGGTTCCACTGCAGAAAAAGAGGTACTCTTGAGAAGTTCAGTTGACCCTATGCTCGCACAGCATTCTCATTGATTTTTAAACTTTCCATTTCTTTTTTAGGAGATATAAGAAATGACATTTATATTACATTGCTGTATGGAGATTTTGATAAATACAATAAAACAACCCAGAGAAATGTGGAAGTGATAATGTGTGTCTGTGATGAAGAAGGAAAAGTGATGCCAGTAAGTTTATTTTTTCTGTATAATGGACATACAAACATGAGTTACATTATAGAAGTAAGCCTTAAACATCTTACAAATTTTTATAAAATACCATTGTGCAAAAACTTGCAGTTCCCTCGCTTGTGTCATCTTGTGACATCTTGTGACTGATAAGTTTTATGATGTTTAAAGTGACATATCTATTAAAGTCCTATAAATGTCTTGTGTAAAACTGTAATGAGAAATAACAATGAATGACCTATTTTAGCTGTGCCAAGGAACAAACGCTGTTTCTGACAATTACTATTTTCTTACTCTAGGGCTTTTCTTGAGGAAATGCCCAGAGGAATGCAATTTGTACATAAAAATATTAGGAGTACCATTTCTGCTACATAACAAACCCTTGATTTGTGCCAGGAAGACTATGTCATTGTCCGTTGAATGAAGTACATGGCAAACAACTAAATTAGTGACAACAGAGGAGTGTGGACACTGTACATATGCAACATAAATATTTACAGTGTCTTTGTCTATTTCCATTTTGAGAAGTTTTTGTCTTTTCCTTAGGGCTTTTTAACACCAGTTCAGTATTCAGGGGGATTTTTGGCCTTTCCTTTTCTGACCTTTATACTGTTCGCTGAATCAGTACTGTGATCATGAGGGTGAAATCATCTTGACACTTCTTGAGATAAAATAAAGATGGAGTAACTCATAGTGGTTCATGACTTGCTGAAGTATGTTTATGAACTACAGTTAAAGGCTTGACCTACAATTTAACTTTAAAGCTTGAATGAAGAAAATCCTAAACCCACATAATGCTTAGGGTCCACACAACAAATTGTAACCCTGATTACAAAACACTACTTGTACATATGAAAACAACTAACCACATATGAAAACACCTAACCATGTGACTTGCATGTACAGAAGTTAACTTTGTTGTGAAATCAACTTCAGCAACCTCTATTCTGTCTGTTCACAGATAATATGCTTAAAATATATTTCCCAAAGTATTCCTTAAAAAAATAACCCATTGCAATGCATTAAATCTTGCATTCCAATATTATGGACGTTCAGTTCTGCAGATGCATCCTTTCTCAGATGCATCCTTTCTCAGATGCATCCTTTCTCAGATGCATCCTTTCTCAGATGCATCCTTTCACATTACTTTGTGTGTTTCTTCTACTAATTGAGATGATGCCTTGGTTACTTAAGTTCGTCAGTTTGAGAAGAGAAATCAAGTCTATACATGCTCAGCACCCAGCTCTTCTTAGAGCCCGCTGTGTAACCCCTGTAAAACGCAATCTATGGCTAGTCCAGTATAATTATCAAAAATGTTTATTTTCATTATGTGAAGGCTTGGAGGCTTGGAAAATGCAGTATCTTCATATTAATGCATCCTGTCTGCTAGTGCTTTCATTATTATTTAATTTTGAATGATGCCATATCCAAATTCAAAATTGCTTGTTCAAGACAGGTCTTCATGCTGCACGATATATGCTGGTCCTGAACCTGTAGCTTTCATGGAGTGTCTCCAGTCTCCCAAGGCTCCAAGCTGGAGCTGCGCAGGGCCTTGGGGGCAGCCTGGCCCAAGCGGTGGGGCCTGTTAACAGGGGAAAGGCTTGCCTCAGCTCCCAGGCCTGAGCCAGGGCCCTGGTGCCTTACAGGCAGCAGCTGTGCCCTGTGCACTGCTGCCAACCGCCACGGTGGTTTTATGAGGACGCAGAGGTGCGGTCCAGTGCACTTACCTGGCCGGAGCTGGCCCAGTCCGGCTCCCAGCTGCTGCTGTGAAGGTGCTGTGGCTGTGCGGCTGAGGGCAGGAAATGAAGCCTGGGGGAGCCCGGGGCTAGCCTGGCCTAGGGCACTGCAGCTGCCATGGCTTTGTATCTCAGTGAGTGTCACCTCACAGGGGTAAAGCGGGTGGGGGCTCGCGCCAGGTGGCCAATCGTCCCTCAGTCTCGTGTGGGTCTTGGCGGTATGCTGAGGTAAAGCTGCTGCTCACAGCCAGGGGCGGGACTCCTGGGGGAGGCTCTCATTCGGTGGCTTGCTTCTTTGTTTGGTTTTGCTCACGTCCTAAAAAAGTACAGAAATTAATGAGCCACTAAGCACTGTTTCTTTCCTTCTTTTTGTAAGAATGCTGTTTGCTTGGGAGCAGGCGACAAACCCGTGAGCGAATATAGGTCAGTTCTTTACTATCAGGTCAAACAGCCACGTTGGATGGAAACGTTAAAGGTATGGTGTAGATACTTTTCACTTGCTTTTTTGTCTTCATTTCTTGGTTGTTCACACAGAAAAGTTGCACAACATCAGCTTTTTCTAAAAAATAACTTGGTCCTGAATACAGCTAGAAGGATGGAGCCTTAGTCATACATCGGTTATTAGAGATACAGGATTATATATCATATACTGAGGCTTAAAATTTGGCCTAGAAAATTATGTTAAGATTTTGTTTAGCAAAACAAATGAGTCATCTTGGATAATCTTATGTGTAATATGGCTCATCAAAAATGAAATATTGCATTTGTTCTATTGTGGTGAAACAATGGAGATGAGGAGCTTCAATTGCATGATTTGTAAAACAAACAAACAAAAAAAAAACCACAAAACCCACAACCCTAAAAACAAAACAAAAAAACCAAGCCCCCCCAAGATGATATGATTTTAGAGAGAAAAATTGTCTTGAGACACACCAATAATTCCCTAAACTAGCTTTAATGTCTTTGATTGGAAAATGCCCAGAAGCTTCCAGAAGTGGTTCTTGTAAAGCATATCTCAGGCTTGCTAGCAAGCATGGGTTTTTTTTGAAGACGGCTATTGAAAACAATACTGCCATGTATGTATGACAAGCCTGCAATTATTGCACTAAGGTGCGTTGCTGAGATTGGGCAGGACAGGGAGGGAATGGAAGTGTGATTTGCAACAGAAGCTTATTTGTTGTTTTGAAAACATTGACCCATTCTGGTTTTTGCTTAATATATACTACTTTCTTTTAAAAATTATTCTGTAATTCAGACTTTTATACAGAATGATTAACAGTAGATCCTTTTGAAAAGTGTAGTTAATGTGAAAGAGTGTTATGTAGGAAGAATTGTAAAGGGAAGTTGTGAATGAATGCAAAGGAGTACAAGTCTTTAAAGTTTTAAAACAATAAACTTGATAATATAAAGATTTGTGCTTTTTCTTATGCAGTTGGCCTTTTTTGTTTCATATTTGTTATAAGTAGGTATGCTACTTTAAGAATAAAGCAGTCACAAATTCTTGGGATTCTACTCAAGGCTTTGAAATGGAATTTAATCACAAAAATATACTTAATTTATTTCTCTAGAATCTTTTTACCTTTCACCTGTTTATAAAATTGGTCGTTAATTTATGTATGTGAAATGTGTAAGTCTCTTAGTGCAGAGGTGTTGCATAATTCTGTATGGTTAACAGGGTAAGTAATAAGACTGCAGTATACTTATTTTCTAGTGTACAAGCACCTGCGTGCTTTAACTCACTGGGTTCGGTGCTTCATTTCTTTAGTGGTGCTAGACTTTGAGCAAAGTCTAACAGATAATTGCTTATCACCCACTACTTCTGCTGCTGTGATCAGGCTCCATAGTTTTAAATGGTCTGTGAAAGGCATTATGGAGCCAGCAGAAGTGGTGCTTATTTATTCTAAAATAGGAGCTCATTACAGGTGAAACCACCTTTCCTGCCCCCATAACTCTATTCATTATTTCTGTTCATTTATTTCTGATCCTACAAAAGGTAGCGGTTCCTATTGAAGACATGCAAAGGATACATCTGCGCTTCATGTTCAGACACAGGTCATCTCAAGAGTGTAAGTAGGGAATTTTTACTTTAGTGAATTTTAATTCATTGATAGATAGTCAACAGAAAATACTTTGCTTTGCAGCTAAAGATAAAGGAGAAAAGAATTTTGCAATGGCCTACATAAGACTAATGAAGGAGGATGGAACAACTCTTCAGGATGGCATCCATGATTTGTTAGTCCTAAAGGTATTGGATCCGATTTTTTTTTGCTTTCTTTCCCCCATGAGGCACCTTTTTTCACACTGTTGTCTTTGACTGCATTGTTTATTTTCTTAGTGCTAGATTAATTTTATCATTCTATCAAAAATAAGTATTATGGTTTTCATGTGAACAAAAGATGATGTAACTTGTTCCATGGTCTGTAAATGTTTCTCTAAATTTTAGTTAGAGAGAGATGTTGTCTAAGCATGATGAGAGATGGTTACTCTTCCTACTATTTTTACTGAAGTTTGTGCTTTTGGCCTTCTGTAGTATAGAGGAAGTCATGCTAAAGCTCAGAACCTGAATATGTACCATTATTCTCACTGAAGCGGGGAAAAGTGTTGTTTTGATTCACTTAGAATCTTTGTCACATGAATAATCAGCGAATGTAATCTGAGGGAATTTGGTGGTTTGAAACTGCTCTGTGTAGCTACTCAGATACAAAAGTGAAAGTTTCAGGAATTTGATTTTGGGTGTGAAGAATAGTTTTGGCTAGCCTTGAGCCCTGATTGGACACAGGTAGCATTTTTGACTTTGAACTGAAGCAGGGAACAGATGTTTCAAGATTTTTTTTGTTGTTGTTGCTGGTTTGTTTTCCCTTGGAGAATACTGTCTAGTGGGAACTAAGAACCATAAATCACTTCCAATGCAGAAGAAATTCTACTTTAGGTATTTCTTAGTGCACTTTTCAGTAAACTAGCTTACTGTAACATTAATGGCAAGTGAGATGGATACATCTAAATCAAGTCGTTTAGGTAGTCCAACGACGATTAATAGCAGTGTATAGTTATTTATCTTCTCTTTGTTGGTAAATACTTAGACCAGAAGGAAAATAATGATGACATTTTATGAGTGTGTGGTTAACGTTGATTATGAAATTCCATCTTATTCATTCCTGCATCAACCCGGTAATTTTTCCTTAAGTGACAGCATAGATGAGAAATGCTAAAATGAGTTGACCTAGTTTATGTTTGGGAGAAATAGACAGATTTTTTTGACATATGTTTGCCTATTCTAATATTATACACAGTAATTGTAAGCTGTAAGTGTTTTAAACAGTTGTACACCTGGCTCCTCAAAATAAGTAATTTGAAAATCACAAAGTTTAAACAGTGTACTTTATTTTCACTGCCTTCAGACATTGAATCTTTTTGAGAGACTTTTGGATGAAAATTTCAACTCTTTCTCCATTGTCTGTCTAACTCATCTGAAAGAGGAAGTCAAGATTCTCTTCTGGTTCCAGAAATTCTGAGAAGTAATTATTTAGGAAGCTTTAGGAATCATAAAAGTTAGTAATGCAGTCTGTTTTGCTGCATAAGGATTTTGCCTTTTGTCTGTCTAGGTCTCTTTATAGCCAATTTTCAACCTTATTTCTTGTTTGATAGGAAGTAGAGACTGACCACCTACAGTCATTGAATCAGATACAAACCCAGAACTTGAGAAAATCATTCTAGATTATGGTCTTTGTAACTCCTTGTTTATGACCAGTTGTAGACTAAGGGTCTGCAATTGAGTCAGATCTGCCATGGTGTTGTAGGCTTAAGTGACAGAGCTCATAAACTCATTGGGGAAATTTTCTTGAGTAGTTTTGTTAAAGAAAAATTCTGTAATCTGTTAGGAATATGATTTTTATTGTCTTTGTCTGAAACCTGCTTTCCTGTCTGGGGTATGAATCAAAAGTTGAGACAGAAAAAAAATCTGCAAGGGTTGCGGCATGCAATTTGATAAAATAGAGGAGGGAAAAATACCTGTTGGCTCTCTGGTTTTGTACTTTTCGTTCTACTGAAAAGCATGAATTCCATGATATCTGTGTCAGTCACTGAAGCATATTGTCTAATTTAAAATATAACCTTACCATGTCCTGGTCTTTTATGTTAAAGGTCCAAGTATTAAGTTATAATGGGCATACCAAAATGGTACTGCTATTCTTTCCTTATTCAGTCCCGTTTTCTATTCCTAAATTGTGTGCAGACATCGTAACGGTGTTGTCTAGATCCCCTGTGCAGTCTTCAAGGTGATGCTCAATGATCTATTGTATTCGGTAGCTATTGACGTTTTAATGAGAAATCTGCTCTTGCTTTTACTCTGCCAGTGATGTCACCCCTCATAATTCCTTACTGCACCTTAAAACACATAACTTTACAATTTCAGTGTAGTATTTTCCCTGCATGTTCATTGCAGCCTTTCTTGCTGAGTAACATTGATTCTTGGTTTACCTGTACAAGCCACGCTGGGACTTGTGTATTCTTTATCCTTTAGTGCATGCATTTAAGTCCATAGAACATAGATTTTGTTTACTTTTGTACATAGTACAAAATAAGTCTGCTTTTCAATCCAGTGGTGTGAAATATGTCATAAATGGTATGTTGTTTTGCAGGGGGACAGTAAAAAAATGGAGGATGCTGGTGCTTATTTGACATTACCTTCTACGCGTCAACACATAGAAAATAAAGGAGCAACCATAGTCAGGAACTCAAGTATTGTAGGGGGGCTTTCAGTAAGCTCACGAGATGCATTTTATATTTCGACTCTTGTTTGTTCTACAAAGTTAACTCAGAATGGTATGTATCTTCTAAACAGCTAGAAGTTTTAGAAAGATGATGTTTGCACAAATGATAAATCATACTTTAAATTTTAATGTCTGTCCATTTATTTTCTATTAGTGGGCTTACTAGGTCTCTTGAAGTGGCGTATGAAGCCAGAGCTGCTTCAGGAGAACCTGGAAAAACTGAAGATTGTGGATGGAGAGGAAGTTGTGAAGGTATATCTTCATATAGTTATTCTAAATAATAGTTATTCTTCATGTCCCTTCATACCATGTCAGAAAAAAATGCTACGAAGTTTCAAAACGAAAAAAACTGGAGGGTCAGCTACAGTAAACATAGGAACTTAAAGAAGCCTGTCAATTATGCTTTCTTTTATGAGTGTCATTCAGTGTAGTGCCTTTGTTAGCGATAGTTTACAAAAGACGTGAGCAAAGCCCTTCATTAGAGGGAGCAAGGAAGCAAGCACCTGGACAGGATTCTTCATAGTGTTAGCCATTTCTTTCTACTTGTTACTCCCAAACATCTCTGGTATTGGCTACTGTTAGGCTGTGGAGATTTTCAAGATTACTGGTTGAATTTCCCTGCTTTCACTGGTAACTAATTTATTAGGATCCTTTTCTACTTTCTATTGTTTTATTTTGCTGGAAATTTTGTGCGTGAATGGAGAATTCAATACCAAGAGTATTATTTGGAGTCATTGCTGCTTTGATCAGGTGCCACAAATAAGCTTTAATTTTGAGCATGCACAGAAAATTTTATTTTAAAAACTTGATAGGATATGAAGGCATTAACAGTAAAATGTTTTCCACAATCTCTGTTCAACTGTTTACTTTTGTCTATCTGAAACATTACAGATGATTCCTCCTGCTTTCTTTACAGTTCTTCATATTAATTTACGTGTTGATATTTAAAAAAAAAAGTATATTATGTATCCAGTGAAGTGCTTTGTTAATTTAATGAGTATAATATGAATAAAAAGTTGCTAATATTTTCAAAAGTGGCAGACTCCAGCATTCAGATTAGGAGTCTATTATATCTGTGTTACTCTTTAAATATAACCATTAGATGCTTCTCTTGAGAGAAGGAGGAAAGAGAACTTTAAAAAAATTAAAAAAAAAAAAAAATTTAACCAAACAAAGATTTGGTTCCCAAGTCACTGGACTGCTTTCCTTCAATTTAAAGTGGGCTTTGAATCAGACCACAGAAGTATGAAGTGTGTTTTTAGTCATCGTGTGTATGTGAAAATAGCAACTATTAATCTGTATCACTAAGGAACTAGGAATGCAGTTTTAGATATTCATGTTGTTGATATAATATTTTTAGCTTTTCCTTAAGCTTTGAGCTAAACGTGTATTATTGATTGTTCACGTGTCTGAGGATGTAGGTTCTTAAAATTAAAGAAACCAGAGCGTAAATCCTCAGAAGTGTTTTCTGGATTTAAGTGATGTTTCAGTGAAGGCCTTTAAAATTCTAACTTGAGGGAAACCAAGTCTACTACCTGAAAACTGACTTGTGAGATTTTTCAAGTTGAATTGGTTGCTAATTTGTCATTTCATGTTGTTGTATAGTTTCTCCAAGATACACTGGATGCCCTGTTTAACATCATGATGGAACATTCCCACAGTAATGAGTATGACATCCTTGTCTTTGATGCACTGGTAAGAATCAGCATCGAAGGATTTTATTTGTCAAAGTCAGGAATGCTAGAATTTTGAATGAGCTATCAAGTTGTTTATTTCAGGGAATTAGTTTTAAAATCTCTACAGAACAGATGGAATATAACTATTTGACTGAAAAGCAAATTTCTTTAAAAACTCTTAAATAGTGGAGTATCAAAAATATTTCAGAAGACTAATATTTAAATTTAAAATGTGACTTTATGAAAAATGCTAATTATGTGCATGTCTGTTTAGATATATATCATAGGACTCATTGCAGACCGTAAGTTTCAACATTTTAACACTGTTTTGGAAGCGTATATCCAACAGCATTTTAGTGCAACATTGGCATACAAGTAAGTTTGTTATCTCTTCTTTTTCTTTTTTCTAAACCTCCACCATCACATTAAAGAAAGGATATCCTGTTTGTGACTTTTCTGATGTAATTAATGATGACTGTTGTTTTGACGCTGCTGTTTGCTTATCTGGAAACACACCTGCCTGTGAGAAACACATATGATTATAAGTAGAGTTAATTGACAAATAATAATTGATTTGGGGTTAAATAATTCTGGCATTCATTTTTCTCTTGTCTGGATTTTGCTGTGTCTGAGCACTTCACCTGCATCCTGTCAAATTTGTCAAAAGATATTTAGCTGTAAAGCCTTTCCCTTTTCAGTCCTGGCCTTAACCTGAAATGCTCTAAGTGAGGACTTGAGGATGTCCTTAACCAATTAACACAGATTTTCACGTATTCTTCTACAGTAAATGAACTCAAGGGGGAAAAAATGGTTTGGGAGCTGTCAAGTCATTATATGCAGTTCACAGTCTGATATTGCACCAGGACACCACAAGGTTTTCAGTGTAGTGAACTGGAATTTTGCTATTTGTTACGTGGTCTGTGAACTGGAGTATTAGTATTTGTTACACGGTCATGCCATTGGGCAGGTGGACAGACACTTTTGGTTTTTTGGTTGTTTGGAGTTTGGGTTTTTGGGTTTGGTTTTTTTTTTTTTTGAGCTTCCCGATAATTCCCAGATGGGAAGACATGGAGTCATAGAAGAGAATAAAAGCTGTGGAGACATGTTATACAGTAAATTTAATACTGGATTCCTTCTGTATTTAAAAAAGTTTTTGCAGATGATGGTAGGATAAAATCACTTTGAATTATGAAGAAAGATAACATCTTCAGTTAGTGCTGATCTTGAGAAAGTGCTGTAACAGGATAGATGTATTTTTTTCATCTACCTGAAGTCTTGTTCTGGCAGCTTAATGAGGTGGCAGATTGAAGCGGAACTTTAATTTGGGATATGAATAATGGATGGAAGATCTTAGCTGAAGGTTTGGAATAGTTGAGGATATCTTGTAGTGTACTGTGCTGAATTTGCATCAATTCCAACTCAACAGGAAATGTCACGCAGATTGTGCATTAGAACATGAGTTTGCTAGAATTGAAAGGTACTAGTGCACAACCAATCCTTTCTCACACTCTAGGAAAGTTGAAGTTAATATTAGTGGGCTCAGAAAGCTCAAGCACAAGCTACATGCTCTTCTTTAATCCTCTTTCACTCCATATGTAATAAGCACATGTAATTTAATGCTTTATATTATTGTGAAAGAAGAGAAGGTTGGGTACGGAACTTCTCAGGACAGCCGTGTTTGCTTAAAATATTTCTAACACTTACCTGATTGGGAGTTTCTGATGATTTAAAATGGCAGAGGCAAAATAATGTTTGATTGTTTCCCAGATCATGAGTTTTCTTGGCATCGTTGGTTCCATGCACATCATGGAAGATGCACTCTGTTTCAAGAATCATGTATGAAATAAATAACTGTATGTGGCCTAACTCATAGTTAGGAAGGAGATACTGTGTCCCAGACATATTATGACCATATTATGATATAGTATTTTGGCCAAACTGTTAGATATTTATTCAGTTCCTATTTAGTCATTCATTTGTACCTAGCTTTTACAGAGTTCGGAGAGGACTTAACATTGACAGTTGAGGGACCTTGAGTGGACTGCCCCTGCATACAAGTTGAATAAACTTTGTTCCAACTCAGTACAAAGCTGTGAATTCAAAGAAGCTATAGAAAGGAGTAAAAGGAAACGCACAATGGATGTAGTGCCCAGAAGGCTGAGAGGCTGAAAAAGCCTGGTATTTTGGTCCTGAAATGTGAGTTAGGCTAGTGCAGTTAGGCTGAGGGTGTGTCTATTAGTTACACAGCTAGACAGAGATATATATACACATGCACACACATATATATCTGTACATATATATATTCTGTGCAGTAGAGAGCAGTTCTTGAAGCTATTATTTGCATGCGAGTATGTTCCAAATATCATAGTGATCACTTACTAATGTTTCATCAGTCCAGTTGGTGAACTGTTAAGTTTCATCAGTGTGCAAGTGCTAGTTTGGTTTTTCTTGTTTTGTTCTGGTTGCTTGGGGTTTTTTTGTTTGTTTAGTGTAGGGGATAGTAGGCTTCTGTTTTTATAGTGATGTAAGAAAAAAACCCAACCTCCCTTATTTTAGTTCTTATGGCTACATTAAGATCAAGTTTACATCATTAATATTAGTTTAATTGTTTAAGATGAAACTGTAACTGTAAATAAAGGGACTTGTTTTTAGATGAGCTTTTTCACTTTGTTAGCAGGTTGTATGTTTAGCAAAAAATTGCCTTTGGATACAAGACATTGCTGTGTACCAAAATACTGTACTATTTACATGTAGTTAATTTAGAGCATGTAGTAGTGTTTAATCATTGCTTAATGTAGGTAGGCAGAAGTAACGTTTTGTGTACCTTGTGCATGTATATTAAACTTCTGTAAAATTGCTTCCAGGATTGTGTAAAGTTATGCTGCTCTTTTGAAATTTCAGATTGCTTTCTTGCTTGCACAGTTAAGAATTTGCTCCTCATTTGTTTATGCTGATAGAATTTGTGGAACATAAACACAAAAATACATGCAGTACATTTTGTTGTGTGTGCTTGACTAAGCATAAACATTTATTTAGAGTAGCCAAGGAAGTTAGAGAAGTTAATTTTTTTTTTTTTTTTAAATATTCTTTTAAAAATGTTTTTTAACTTCAGGAAATTAATGACTGTTCTGAAGACTTACCTGGATACCTCCAGCCGAGGGGAGCAATGCGAACCTATCCTAAGAACTCTGAAAGCACTGGAATATGTTTTCAAGTTTATTGTTAGATCAAGGACATTATTTTCACAGTAAGTACCCAGGCTATTGCCATTTAACTAGCAGTCCAGTGTCAGAAATAGAAGTAGACCTGAGAAACAGAAAAAATTGATTCCAGAACAGAACTGTATCTTTTGTTTTTACAAATAAACAAATAAAACATAGAAGCTGGCAACTGGCCTAAAATACAGACATTGCTGAGATATTTTTTGGAGAGGGAATCTTCAAAAATCTGCTTTCTGATTCACAATGTAAGTTCCAGAGATGTATTTAGTAATAGCAGCCGATTTCAAAGGGTGATTATTCTTTGCGTCAGGTGGCTTGGCCTAAGACCAATGGATGGCCAAACATTCTGACAGATGGCTTGAAGCTGGGTGCTTGTCCTTGAGATTGTGGTGTTCAGCAGCCCAGACTGTGCATAGAACAATGTAATTTTCAGTAATTATTGTCCAAATGAATTTAGAGTTTCAGATTTCCAGTTAAGGAATTTATAGGGAAGACTCAATGGACTAGATATGTATAGCTCAGCCAAACAGACGAGGCGTAATATTTATAAGCGGTATTCAGGTTTAAGGAAAAAGGAGATGAAAACTGCAAGGAGAAAAACTGCACTATGGTAACTGTGTCCCCCACTTCTTCCCCTAGCCCTTAAGGACTCTCACCATATCCCACAGATCCCATCCACATCCTCTGTTTCCTCTCTTCTCTTCTGCTTCATCCTTTTCCATTTATCTGTATCTGGTTTCCCCCTAACACGTGTTCTGTTGTCCCTCTGCTACGTGACTGAAGGTATGCAGTGGCAGAATATATGCAGTGGCAAACTCAGGACTATAGGTAGACAAAGTGGTTGGATGTTATGTTTGTGGTTGGCAGTCAACAGAACAGGAAGGTGTTCTCCTTTATCTGTCTTTTGCTCAGTGGGAGCTCTAATACAATTTTTCTTTGTTATTCCACTGCCCGTTTTTTAAAAAAAATCTACGTAGGTTTATGGTTTTATAAAATTAAGTATATTTGATGAGTTATAAAATTTTGGTTGAAGTAGGAGTAGATTCAGAAGTTATTTGCTGCTGGTAGACAGTCCCTTAGAAATATTCTTGTCTCTAGGAACTTACTATTTATAGGTGATACAGATAAACAAGGTGAAAAGCTGTATAAGGAAGCAGATGGTGCTCATGAGAATGGAATATAGGTGGTAGTTCAAAAACTTTATTTTAATTTTTTTTAATAAGTGTCATGGCAAAAGGGGACTTTTAGAGTTTTGAGGAAGGAAGCATTGTGTAGAGGATTATGGAAAATTTCTTGTATGGATGAAGGTCAGAGGGAGGGTTTTGTTGCAGGGAGAAATTTGGTCTCCGTTTTAATCCCTAGTATTAGCTGGCAGCAAAAACTGTACATTGGGCAGTCTAGGTTATTGCAGACAGGGGTAAACTAGGTTATTGCAACATGTTGCATATTCAAGTGGTTAGCTATACTTATCTACTCCTTTTAGTTTTCCCTATAAATGTCTTAACTGGAAGTCTGAAACTCTAAATTCAGTTCGACAATTATTATTATAGGCAGTAATAGCTCTTGCAAACGGTAGCCTCTAGCAAAAATAACCAGTCAATAGTATCACCTGATATTGTACATCCATCTATAGCTGTTGTGATCTAACTTTATGCAGTCAATTTACTACTGCCAGACTGGTCATGAAAAAGAAGAAAAAATGGAAAAAATCTATTTTCTTCCCATGAGAAAAGTTAGGATTTATGATTAAAGTACTTCAATTTCAAGGGTTGAGATTAGCCGCCTTGGAGACAAATATTTTGAAGTAATAGAGCTGAGACAGATCTTTAGATCATTCTCTCATTAATTTGATGGGCGGCTTAAGAAACTAAGATGCCTTGTTGAAAGGTAAGAGACATTACAAAGTCAAAATTGTGTAGGGAAGAGATGAATAATGACTTCTAATGTTAGACATAAAATGGGAGACTTTTTTAATCTCATTGTCAGGCAGATATGTTGAAGATAACCAAGTTCTACTTTAATTTGCATTCAGTCCTGTTGAAGCTATAGAGATGTAATGAAAGCAAATTTTTTTTTACTCCAGTCAGCTGAACTAAGGTTATGTCTTGCAGCTGTTTGTTCAGTGACTATGTTTTGTAGAAAGGTCATGTATATTAGCCAAAGGTTTACATAATACAGACTCTGAAAACATGAAATGTTTGCTTTTCTCCTTTCATTGGCCTAAGGTTATTTTTGGTGGTGAAATTCATGTGCACTGTTGTGATGGAGTTGTTTCCAAGCAAATAATTAGTCATATTTTAAAATTTGCTTTCAGAACAAGTGATTTTAGCTGAAATTTAACAGAAAATTGTGTCTAAATTGTGTCTAAGCTAGATGATGAGTCAGGAAATAGGATTATCATTCTACCTGGCTTAAATTAGTCCTGGTGTAAATTTGAAAAGCATGTTTAATACATGTTGTGTGGTGCTTCTGCCTCTCTCTTTGCCCCACAGTTTTAGTCAAGAAAGCTTCAAATTTCCACTTGCATTAAAAAAATAGATTTAAGAAACTTTTGCAGCAATGTTGTGTAGCCAATAGAATCTGTATCAGTGCATTAGCCAAGTAACTTTAATAAACACTTAGACTGAGGCAGTCACATTGTTACAACTTACAATGTACTTCATTCCCACTGAAAAATAATTTTAAATAGTCCCCACATGCCACAATCTCCAGTATGTTAAAATAAATTAAATCATTTAAGCAAAACTCAAGCTCCTAAAATACCACTTGATAATAAATAAGATGACTCTTCTACATAAGTGTGCTTGTACTAAAACTTATTTCTTTCAAGATGCCTTTCGCATCTAAGTTTTTCTGGTATGTGTTTTTTATACAGCTATCGCACCTCAGTAGGGATGTATCTGAAGTAGTATGCATCATGTATGTTGTATACATGTATATATAGGTTTTTTTTCCTCTCCCAATAATATTTTGGATCTTGGGGTTCCTTTCTAATAACAAGTCTTAAATCTTATCGACAAGCATTGACCTAAACAGTGCAGAAGCCATGGGCCTGAATAGTGTACCTCTCTGTTTTCCTTTCCTCAAAGCTTCTTGCCAGTCACTGTATGAATAGCAGTTTTGATTTTTCCTTGCTGTAGACAAAAGCTCTTAATTTGCCTTTAGTTCTCTTAAGGACTTAAGTTTCAAGTTTAAAAGAAAAGCATGTGACACTGGAATACATGACTTTAAAAAGAGGGATTTTTCTCTTCTAATAGAGAAGGCAGTACATTGGAGGCGCAGCATTTAGTTCACGGTATCCTACACAAATTTCAGGCTTCTTTTGTCACCTTGGCTATTTTCTTAGCTTGTTTTTCTTTAACTTTTGACAGCTGTTTCAGCTAACTAATTGAACATGTCACCAGTGTTTTTTACTGTTTATATAAGCACTATTTAGTATTAATAGCTAGTATGAACACTACAGGAGAGAGAATCTGAAAGATTCAAACTTTATGACAGGGAATGAAGAAATAATGGAGTGAGCTTAATTTAAATGCACTTTTAAACTTTTAAGCATCAAGTAGAGACTTTGTTCAAAAAGCAGAATGGTTAATGGGTACAGTAAAAATAGCCATTTGAAAAAGTGGCAATAACAGCAGAAGGAAGAAACAGTGATAATATGTGAAAAATATCCTAGAGTAGCTCAGTTGTAGTGGGGAAAAAACCCACAAAATTTTTTTTTTTGCATATAAGTCACTTTGAAAGTGAAATTACTTTTTTTATAAGCTCAAACCTGGAGGTGTCATTCTTTACGGGCTTTTAAAAAAATTGAAAATGCTTATGTTGTGTTCAAGCTGAAGAATTTCTACACAATACAGTGAATAGCAGATATAACCCATTGGTGAAATATCTATGTACATAATATTGGATCAACTTATGAAATATATTTTTAAGGTAAGGTTAAATCTGGTACATTTAGGACTATGAAACTTTCTGATTCTGAAAGGGTAACCCAATGCATCCCTCAACAGATTATATGAAGGCAAAGAACAAACAGAATTTGAAGAATCTATGAGGAGACTCTTTGAATCCATCAACAATCTGATGAAAAGCCAACATAAAACTGCCATTTTGTTGCAGGTTGGTGTGTGCTTGGAAACAAGTTGGTTTTGGTTTTTTATATGGTTTTGGCTTGTGAGCTATTTGGTTTTGTTTTTCTTCTTTCTAAATTGAGGAAAAGATACTCTTAGGAAATTTATCCTTTGTGTCTCTCTTGTAACTCCCCTTTATTGGAAGACCAAATTGTCTAATAAAGTTTGAAGCCTAGGTTGAAAAAGTCAGGATAAGATACATTTATATAATTTTGTGAATGTAGTGAGTGAAAGAACCAGAACACAGATGCTGGAATCTTTCAAGGAATCTAATGAAGTGAAGCCTCCAGTGGGAGCTGAATGTTTAATTCTTGAGTTTCTTCAAATAATGCTAAACAGAGATTCCACAATCTTAGTTTAAAAAGTAAACTTTATAGTATCAGCCTTTTGGAGGTACGTTATTTAAACAACTGAAAACAGGATCAAGGTTTCCCATTCATATCAATCTTAGTTATTCTAACACTTTGGAATCTGATGTTTTAAGAAACTAGAAAAGAAGGAGCTATTAAGATCATTATAATTGGTATGTAGTTCTGTATTGAAATAGAAAACTATCAAGGCTTCCTATAAAGTAGGAAGCAGAAGATTTTATTGGACAACTACAATATTGATGCTTCATACATTCTTTATTATGAACTCATATTTATCGGGCTTGACTTTTCCTCTCGTTGTGTTTTGCTTCCTTTTGCTATGACTTATACTAGAAATGGAAGCCAGTGAAAAAGTCTCTGTCTTGAATAAATCCTCAGGTGGCTGATCTTGAGATTTGTATTATCTGACACTCTGCATGGAGTGTTAATGTGCAACTGCAAAAGAGCTAAAAAAGTAAATACTACTTTAATTCTGTAATACTATGATTATCATAATGTTCTAAATGCATTTGAAAATCATTCAGATACTCTCTGTTGTTGTTTGACAATTCTGTAGAGGCCTTCCTGGGAATAGTTTATACATTTGAAAGACACTGCATCAGAAGCAGGAGAAACTTTGGAAGAAGAAAAAAAGCCTTTACTATAAAGCAGTGCTGAAAGAGATAGTTTATATAATAATGTTTGTTCTTGTGGTACTTGTACTGTATTAATATGTTAATTAACAAATAGATCTTGGAGGCTTTTATGCTCTTCAGGAGAGGCACGTCATGTCACTGCATGCCTCCCTGCCTTAATCTCAAAATGGTTGTGTGGGATTGTCCATCTGTGTTTCCTCTAATGAGCAGGGTAGTTTCTTCTTGAGAGTGACAAGAAATAGTTGTAGAAGACTGTTTTGCTTGCTTAACTGTTGCTGGGACACATTACTGGGTTTGCAAGTGGCAATGCTCACCCTGAAATGGGGGATGGGTGTGTTTGAAAACAGGTGGTATTGTAACACTAATGGCAGTATGGCATTGAATGTACTAATGAATGTTGATTGTGCTTACCGTGATTCCTGTATTTCCATATTTAATGCTAGTTCTTAATATTACACCTGTTTAGCAAAAATATACTATATCTTTGCCGATGCTCTTAAGAAATACCAGAACCTTGAGAATATAACTGAACATCTCTTAGAAGGACTAAACAAAAGATGTCTCTGCTAATTTTAATGAGCATGTAAACATGTTTTAAAGATAGACTAGCTATTTAACAGTTATGCTTTGCTCAATACCATCTTAAAAATGAATATTTTGGTTTTCTAATAAGTGCTGTCAGTTGTGAAAAATGGATCATATTTATTCATAACCATGAAGCAGTAGTGGGCTTTTAAGTATCTAAGTCTGCACCAGCTACTATAAGTTTTCTTTTTAGCTGAAATATTTCATGGCAGGTCTGAGATACTGGTTTATATCATAACTTTGCTGTTGTCCCCACTACTGATAACTTATACAGATGTGTTTCTGGAAGAAACTTACCAAGAGGTTGCTTTACATACAGTAAATCAAAACTACTGCATTAAAGTTATAAAATTCCAGTAGGAGAGGCATGGACTGAGAAGTGTCTCACTGTAGTTTAGTTCCTGTGGCTGGAAAGAAGTTTACTGGGGGGAGGGAAGATAGAATTTTAAAAGAAACCACTCCATCATAAACTCCATAAGCATGTCAGTCATAGTAGCTTTCACAATGGACAATATATTTTTCTGTGGCTATTTGGAGGAGAATTCTATTATGATACTTGAGACTCCTGCTCTGGTAGGCGGATATAAGTTGTCCATAACAGGCCAGAAAAATGGAGATAACTTCTGCATTGGGTGAGATGGGGCAGAAAGGGATAGAAATAAAATTGTAAGTCTGCCTGTCTGCCTAAAAGCAACACTGATTTCCCTCCCCCTAGCTCCCATATTAAGTTTTGGGATGACAGTGATAGATGTTGTAGTAGTATAAAGTTAACTTTGCAGGGTAAGGGACAGGTGGCTATTCAGATATATTACACACAGGACTCCAAAGGTGTTATACCTTGCATACCCAGTGAGGAAAGTTCACAGAACCTATTGGGAAAATAGACAAATAATCAGACTATCAAAACAGCCTTACATTGAAACAGCCACATTTGAAATTATCATTGATATGAGTTGAAGTGGAATATAGTGGTGTTCACCAGGGCTCAGTTTTGGGGCCAGTCTTGTTTAATATCTTTATCAATGGTCTGGATGAGGGGATTGAGTGCACCCTCAGTAAGTTTGCAGACGACACCAAATTGGGCGGCAGTGTCGATCTACTCGAGGGTAGGAAGCTCTGCAGAGGGATCTGGACAGGCTGGATCGATGGGCCAAGGCCAACTGTATGAGATTCAACAAGGCCAAGTGTCAGGTCCTGCACTTGAGTCACAACCCCATGCCACGCTACAGGCTTCGGAAAGAGTGGCTGGAAAACTGCCGAGTGGGAAAAGTCCTAGGAGTGTTGGTTGACAGCTGGCTGAATGTGAGCTGGCAGTGTGCCCAGGTGGCCAAGAAAGCCAACAGCTTCCTGGCTTGTATCAGGAATAGTGTGGCCAGCAGGAGTAGGGAAGTGATCGTGCCCCTGTACTCAGCACTGGTGAGGCCGCACCTCAAATACTGTGTTCAGTTTTGGGCCCCTCAGTACAAGAAGGACATTGAAATGCTGGAGCGTATCCAGAGAAGGACAATGAAGCTGGCAAAAGGTCTGGAGAACAAGTCTTATGAGGAGCGGCTGAGGGAACTGGGATTGTTTAGCCTGGAGAAAAGGAGGCTGAGGGGGAGACCTTGTCTCTCTCTACAACTGCCTGAAAAGAGGTTGTAGTGAGGTGGGTGTCAGTCTCTTCTCCCAAGTAATGAGTGATAGGACAAGAGGAAATGGCCTCAAGTTGCACCAGGGGAGGTGTAGATTGGATATTAGGAAAAACTTATTTACTGAAAGGGTTATCAAGCATTGGAACAGGCTGCCCAGAGAGGTGGTAGAGTCACCATCCATGGAGGAGTTCAAGAAATGTAGTAGATGTGGCACTTCAGGACATGGTTTAGTAGGCATGGAGGTGTTGGGTTGACAGTTGGACTAGGTGATCCTAGAGGTCTTTTCCAAACTTTATGTTTCTATAGATTGGTAGGATCAATTGAATGAGTCCAAATGGATTACACTGAAGCTATCAGAGAAGAAAGTTTTAGGAGCCCTGAAGAAAGTTAATTTGGTTTCTCAGGATATTGAAACTTAAAATGAACTAGTTTGCAGAGCCTCAGAATGTGAATTCTTAACTCTTATTTCACCGTTGGTTGTCCAAATACCTATAAGGTTTAGCTTTAGAAGATTTAAAGAATTATTTTGAAACCTGAAATGTCTGTTGGTCTCTGCTAATGATTTTTTTTTTTTTAAACTTGGAACTCAATATTTTAGTCAGTAGCAATTTCCCAGTCATTTTTACTGATAGCAATCATACTCAGACTTGTGTGGAATATTAATTCAGTCAGGAAAAGATTGTTTATAAAATTATGTGTCATATGAAACAGCCTAGTCAGTGCCAGAAGCACTTTATTGTTTCAATTTAACTTTATCTTCTAAGTGATATCTTACTTCCTAATCTGTTACATGCTGTATAAATTTACAAAAAGTTAAAAATCTAGCTTTTCAATTTCTTGTTCTAAAGTTGGCTGAAGTCGATAGATGCTTTGACTTATTTTACTGCCTGCGCTTTGAGAAGGGTAGATATCTGGTTCTGTTCTGCAGTACTGTTCATATAAGCTTTGAACAGCTGAAGACTGAATTATTAATTTATTGTTGGTAAACTGGAAATTTACATGTAAATCCGAATTAGCCTTTTTTTAACTTCTGGAATTGGTGAAGGTGCCTCTTTTGTTTAAAGATACAGACAGAATGCTTCTCAACTTCAGTATCACATAAAGTCATTTTACTACAAGTAGGATTATAATTTCAATATGCCAACTTTGATGTAAAGCGTTTCCTGATGTTTGAAAGCAACCATATGAACTGGAGAGTGACCCATTTTCAGGTCCTGGGATATTACTTTGTAAAGAGATTGCTCCTTGTAGGCAAGATTGGGAATGTTATAAATTCACTAGTATGAGTATCAGTGTGGATGTGCAGAGTAAGGATTTTTCCTTGTAAGAGACTTTTCAAAGATTTTTCTTGTAATTATTTAAAATGATAATTTCAGAACTTATACTGACTTACTGGTGGTGGCACCCATCTTCCTAGATACTAGACTTAAACATTTTTTTAACTTATTTTGGCAGGGATGATGTTACAGGTATGTTTCATTTATAGTTGCTTCTCTGTGGCCATTGCTGGTGAATTTTTGTAGTTTTTAGAGATAGTTTTTCCTAAAGTCTGTAATTCTGAGGATAGACTTTTTTAAATTTGGAAACCTGGAAACGTATTTCCAGAACCTGCAAATAGTTTGGTGAAGCGAGATCCTGGGAGTGAGGGGGAGTAGGGAGGTGTTAGTACCTTCTTTCCTTTCTCTTAGCTCTCAGGGAAAAATAATAATTTTCTGCAGATATGTTTTGTGTCTTTGTAAATCAACCGTATATTTCCAGGGAAAAAAATCTGATTAATTATTTTTAAATTTCAGGTTATGTGTTTTTATAAGGTCATACTGTTGATGTCTGATTTGTAGTCTGTGTGTGTGCCCTTTCATTGACAAGCTTGTGCTCTCCAACTTAAATTACAAATCAAACCCCAGTTTCTTTTCCAAAAACTGTTCTGTCCCCCAATTGACACATCACATTTGACCTACAGATGGTCTTGTCTGTTGCAAATGTCAGCTATACCCACCTTGCTCTTAGGCACTGATTTTTAGAAAGTAGTAGTCCCAATTCTATGCATGTTTAAGAAACCTTACATGACACATTCTTAAGGTCGTGGAAACATAGGAATAAGAAATTGTCTGTGGCATTGAAAACTATGAAAATAATGTAATATGAAGATGCTACCTTTCTCCTCTCATTCTTTCCCACATGTTTTGACCCATCCATCATGCTGCAGTAGATTCTAAGAACTTAAAACTGTAAGAGACGCATAGATTACTTGTGAGAGAATAAGGCTAGAAGGGTACTGACTGTGATGCTTTGATTGCGGTGTACAATAGGGGACTGCATAGTAACTTGTTAAAGTTGCCTTGATAGCACAAAATTAGACTAAGAAATAGAGCACCAATGATTTCTTAGAATGTTCTTTTCATCTAATGCGTACTTGAATGTCATGAATATGTATAATGTAATGTTGTAAAAGAGGGCAGCTAAGAAAATAAGCTTGGTCAGGAGTAAAGGTTAAAATAAATTTAACTGCATATTGTATATGTATGAAATAATTTTCTGGAATGTTGTGGGTTTATCTGTATCCCACTAAAAAAATTAATCTCTAAGGTCTTGCAGAACATCTTGTACTGCTTACTAGGAGACTTTTATGACTTCATTAAGGGCAGTACTCAATTGTGTCCATAGTGCATCATTTGAAGCAATTATTGCAAATGAAACTTGGGAGTTTAAAAGAATGCAGGGGATATACTTTTATTGTACTTCAGTTGGTACTACACATCTGCAGAGAAATGGTAGCTACAGCCTTCCCATTTCCCTTCTCATATAAGTGCAGAATAGGGAATATGTGGGAAGGCAGAGACAGCAGAATAGACCAAGTGTCAGTGGAATACTGCTTGAAATATTTTTGTGGCCACTGGTGGCCCTATCCTTTATCAAACATCTTTCATGGTAACTGTGGATTGGTGTAAAATGAAATTCAGATTCTGCCATTGCACACTATCTTCACATAGTATTTGTTGCGTGAAGAGCAAGCAACAACACATTGCTGAAGTAAAACTGGCGCTGGGACAACTTTCTAGCCCATGACATGTATCTGTACGAGTGTTTTAAATAGCCTCAGTTTTTCACAGTCTTGTGTGTTTAAAAAAACAACCAACCAACCAAAAACAACCAACCAACTAACAAACAAAAACTAAACCAAACATTTTCCCCAACCTTTTTCAAGGGGCTAATAATGGCTAAGATCAGTAGAACACAGAATCTTTTTGTTGAAGTGGCAACAGCTTTTGAACACTCCTTTGACCTTCCCAGGATGGTGTATGAATGTGGGGATGAGATCTGTAGAGGAATGACTTTATCTGAAGGCATCTTAAGCCAGCATTGAGCCAGTTTGAAATACTGTATACACCCTTGCAGCAGACTAAATTCTTTCTTTTTGAATCAAGACCCAAATAGTTATAATTTTAAAAGGAAAAAAAAAAAAAAGGCAAGCTGGCTACTGCAGTGGAAGCTAATAGAAATAAAATGATAGCTTTATGGTGTTTAAAAGGTCTAAATGAGAGCCAAAGAAAGCTGTGCTCTGATTGTCTTTATTCTAATCTCCCTACACCAAATAAAGAAGAGACTAAGTTTTTAACAAAGAGTTTGCTGTATAGAGAGAGAGAGATGTTTTGAGTCTAGATAGGCTTAATTCTAAGCCTCTTCCTGAGTGGCTCTTTCATCTTTGTGGAAAGTTTCAGTATAGAAGCACTGTGGTGTTGACAGCTATTGAGGAAACAGTAGACAGCTTCTCATTTAGTGACAAAACCAAAAGCTTGTCAAACCATCAGCACATTAAAATTTCAAATTGGTAACTGGAAAGAAAAATACTTCTTCCTTAGTCTTTGTAATTTCAACTGTCTATTCATACTAACATTCTCACACTACTGATTGCAGTTTTGATGTGCTTCTCAGTTTGCTGTTGGCCTTGCCATGTTCCTTACGCTCCCCCTCACTAGAAATATTTGAGTGGCTCTGCTTTTATGTTGTATGTCTTAATGCACCTATCATAACTGTTGTCTTATATCATTTGTGTATATAAATTTATTGTCTTGAACAAGCTGAAATATTGATGCTCTGGGGCGATGAGTGTGTATTTCAGATGTTTGACTCATGCATTTGCAATGCCCATTCATAAAGTTTTTGTTTAAACTAATCTTTGTATGATAGTTTAAATGATTTTCCTGTTGTTTGAAACCAGGTTATAAAATCTCAGGAAATGCAAATTGTAATAGTTTGTTAGATGTTTTATCATGTTTTGTGGCTGAGATTCAGTGAATTGTTGACTGCATGCAATATAGTTCTGATAGATATCTATACATTGAATTAGAATTGACTGCACAGGAGCCCAAAATTAAATATTATTTCTGGTCTGATATCATTTCAGTGGTGTTTACCCTTTTTTCTTCAGTTAGGAAAGGGATGGAAGTGGTACAATAAATTACAATTGGTCTGTTTTAAAAGAATAGCAGGCATATGGTAGTACGATTTCTTACCCTGTTTATTCCATTTAATAAAAATCCAGATCAGTGTAGCTTTGCACACTGATGGAGCACTCAGTTGATGTGGCATTCCCATGGAATATTAACACTTTTTTCCAGTTCCTGTTTTATGATTCAGTTACAGATCTTGGTAGGGCTTCTGCTGAGAGAATTGGTCCTGTGAGTTTTTGTGGACTCCAGGTGGTTCTCTAGACTTTTTTGTTTTGTTGTGTAGGTTTATGTAGGACGAAGACTTGGGTCTCATGATTCAAGAAGGCTTTTGGGACTTTACTTGCAAACTTTTTCTTGAGTTTCTTCTACAGGAGAGAAGCATTTAGCTTAGTGGTTAAAATAGGGGTAGTATTGAGCCTGATTCAAATGACAGGAGAATCTCTTGAGACACATAGCCATGCATGTTTATTAGCAAGATGTAGCTTTTTGCCCTATCATGTGGAAATAATTGACTTTTGCTGTTTCTTCATAGAAACTATCTAATCACTTTACAACAGTGATTTCTGAAGCCTGGTATGAGAGATGGAACCTGATTTTATAGTATTATTTTGAAAGCATATAACTGTGAAACCTGAAGTGTTTTCACTTAAAAACAATGCTAGGCCTGTGTCTAGGCAAGCATAAGTATTCAAGAACTTACCTAATGAGTGCAATGTAGAACACTTTCTGGTAACTTTTGTAATTAGTAGCTCACTCTAGGTTTAAATAATTTGTTTTACCTTATTGTAACTTATCTTATGCTGAATTTAAGAGACATAAGTAGTCAAGAATTGTGTTCCATTGGTTCCAGGTTCACAGTCTTTTTAGACTTCCTATGACATGTAGCAGTAGTTCCTAATTAAAAATCACATTTGCTTGTAGTTAACTCAGTTTATCCCTTATTGTAGCTTAAAATATGGACAGACTTCAGGGGCTAGTGGAAACATACTTCTGTTTGGGCTTTTTAAAATTTGTTTGGGTTTTGTGCTTTGCCAGTGTAAAAATGAATGTGTGATCTTTACTGTTTTGTTACAGTCCCTATAAATAAATGACATAAAGCAAGAGTTACTCCTATTTTCAAGGTGGGTAGTAAACTCCACTATTCTGAGTGAAGAGAAATTGTGCAACTTCAGCATGCATTTATTGGATAACGTGTTTAATCAGTCCTGTAGCATATACCATATTACCTTGAAGAAAAGACAGTAAGCGTCTGTGTAATGCATAGTTTTGGGATTTGTTCTAATTTTTTTCCTAACCTAGGATGTATCATGGGTGGAACAGGCCTGTTACAAAAACTAGAGCTATATCAGTAATAGAAGGCTTCACATTACTGTAACTTAGTTTTCAGCAAAATGTTAGTAGAAATTTTCACACTAAAATTGCACAATGAAGTAAAGATGTTATTACCTTTGTAATTCTCATAATCTGGACCAAGAAGAGGTTAGTCAAACTGAAATGTTGTAAATTGATTCTGTTTACTATGGTTGGATTTATAGGAGCATGCAAACATAACTGGTATGATTATTTCTATTTTCTTCAGTTGTAAGTTCATAATGACAGCAGAGATTAACTATAGTTTTTTGCTAAGAAATTATGGTACAATAACCAAAAATGGATGCTGTGGTCAGATTTTTAGATAGGCAAAAAACTTCTTGGCAAGACGACATTCTGGTTTTCCTCTGAAATAAGAACAGACAAAACAGCTAATTGGTTTTAGATAAATAACTATCCCGAGATGTTGTTTCTTTTGGTAGTCAATGATTGCACAGCATCTTTATGCAGATTTGAACTTCCATGAAAAGGACCTGCTGTAGGTGACCTATTGAAATAGGAAGATGGGAGGGAAGGAAGAGACTGATGTCAGACCTATATCAATGTGGCCAGGTTCTCTTTTTTGAAAAGTTATGTAGCACTTTACAGAAAATACTTTTAAAACCAAATAGTCTGGTTTTGCTTGGAATTTATTACAGCTTTCAGCCAAGAAGCACTGCATATCCTTTTGGATATGTAAAGTATTTGAGAAATACAAGCTTGTTAGTGGGAAGATAAGTAACAGGTAATTTTGTGAATGTAAAAATTGTTGCAGGCAGCTCTTTATCTAAAGCATAAGCACAGAAATGAGTGGACAGTGGCCCAGCAAATGTTAAATATGTTTAACATTTTTGCTTTTCATTGCGAGATTTTTCACTATGTTTGCTTTCAAAAGGTGTTACAGAGGCTAAATACTTTCAACCTACAAAGGAACTTTATGACACTGAGTACTGCAAATTAGTCTTTAAGTATGTTAGCCTTAAATGTTAGTGATGATTTTGAGCCTGAAATTACCTGCTTAAGTATTCTTGTCCATGTAAGAATAGTAATGTGTCTTTTTTTTTACCCTTGTCATCTTTTAAGGTTTGATTATTCCACTACAGAGTCAAAATATAACTCAGAAATCACTAGCATAAGGTAAACTATCGGATAGCTTAGCTGCTGATGGTTGGTTAGGGAGATTACACTCCATTGCATCTATTCCAGGAAGTGTAGCTTTGGGGTGGATAGATGACTGTTATCCTGACTTCTGCCTTCTGCATGACACATTTCTGGGATCGAATCAATACAAAGTATGATCAAAGAGCTCCTGCTTTGATCAGTGCTTGGTTTACATATTTGCATCATAAAGACAGTCTTAGTGGTCTACAAAGAGAACATGATCTACAAAGACAGTCTTAGCCCTTCCAGTGGTCTACAAAGAGAACATGATCCATTTGGAACTATTGTTTTTAAGTTCCTCTGCATATCCTCAACATAAGAGCCCTTGTGTGACTAGTAGTTTGTGGTGAAATCAATATTCAAACGTGATGTAAAATTTCAGTCTGAGGAAAGAAGCCAAAATTTATCATTGTTTTGTGTGCATCTGCTTCAGTGGTGTGCTCTGTATTGTTTGTATGCAGATAAACATACAAAATTAACACAATCTGTATATCAATACAGGTTGCTGCCTTGAAGTACATACCATCAGTTCTTCATGATGTTGAAATGGTCTTTGATGCCAAGTTACTGAGGTGAGCTGCTTTTGAACATTTAGTAGATGCATCACATGGTGTATACAATGTAATGCTGTTGTAAATAATAAATTATTATTGATCAGTTTAAGTCAACAAAGCTATGCCAGTTTGTACTGATCAAGACAGTGGTGGAACTCTGGGCATATGTTTTTAACAGGGAGTTCTCATCCGACTTACATAATGACAGAATTCATTATGGAGGCCCAATACTTCAGCAGTAACTTGGTGAATAAAATGAGCAAGTGGAAGAATCTATCTTTTTTTTTTTCCCTCTTCCTCTCTCCCTGCCACCCTGCCCCAAATAAGCCCTATTCCAGAAAACAAAATCTGATTTCAGCAGTTTGAAATAAGTATCTATCTTTATTTGTCAGACAAAGATAAATTGCCTCCACCACACACAAAAATATCTTTATTCCATTGAAAACAATGGAAAGTAATAAACATTTGTAAACATGACCAAAATCTAGTTCATCCTCATCTTGTTTCTCTTGAAAGTTTTCTTTTGAACCTGCTACTGATCTCTTGTCAATGTTTGTGATAAAGCAAATAAATCTAAGTCTTAAAAAGAAATAAATGTTTAGAAATATATGATCTTTTGCTCTTTCTGTCTTTATTAACACATGATTGATTAATCTGTACGGTATTTATGACACTTTTCCTTTACATGCAGCCAACTACTATATGAATTTTACACTTGCATTCCACCAGTGAAACTACAGAAGCAGAAAGTGCAGTCCATGAAGGAAATAGTACACAGCAACCTTTTTAAAAAACAAGGTAAATATAAAATGCCTTTTAGGCTTAAAGTAAATAGGTGTGAAAATGTTGACTGACTTATGTTTTGTGCTATCCATGTTTGAAATTGAGTAAAACTAATACTGAGAGAGTGTGAATGCCAGAAGTCTGACCTCTGGAGAGGATTCACCTCTTTCTACAAGACAGCTATCGCACGAAGTGTGATTGGTAGCCTAGAACAAGGAACAGGTGGGTCTCAGAGGAACAGTTTTGTGCATTTTTCATATTATATAATGGTTAGAGGGATGGAGCTGTATATATCCTTTCAACCCATTTGTAAGCTCTATAGTGAAATAGGAACATGAAGTGAAACCTTGTGAACACAACTTATGTTATATAAGGCCTCTGGGCAGAGGAAAAAAAGGCTGATTGTGCTGTAGTATAGCTCAGCTGCAATGCAGCTTCTCCATTTATAGGAATTATGATGTTTCTTAACCTTTATCAGAACTTAGTGTCTTTCCCCACTCTCAGAACAGGACTGATAAGTGGTACTGAAATGCCTTTATCAGCCTTGCACTTAGTTTTCCTTCATATTATCACAGAAAGGGAATTTTTGCTGAAGGAGTCCTAGCAGAGAAGCCCAGTTTTACATGGTTGACTTCATCTTCACTGTTAAGTGTTCTGTCTCCTCTCTTGTGGACCAGATGGCTTGCTTCTCTCTCAGCATCTTACAGCTGTGTAGAAGACCTCCAGAACTTTGAAAGGTGCACAAGCTACTCAGATGGATGACCAATTTGTCAGAATTTCAGTTTCTGACAATTTATAGATAATAATTCTAGGAACTTGACAGTACAACAGTGGTAGTAAATAGTGCTGAGCATGCGTAGAGTGAGAGAGGATTGCCCTCCTCATCTCATCCCTCTGTTGCCAGAGGAGTGATGCAGTTCTAACTAGCTAGGACAGATAAAAATTCAACTTTATTTTAAGACTTCTGTTGCATTCTATTGAGATGGAAATGTATATTGTAAGCTATAACAATAATTAGCTGTCTCTGTTGTGTTTTGAGACCATTATAGATTTCATGGACAAAATAAAGAAAATAATATAGTTGGTTTTAATGTTTAGATTAAATTAGATAGTATTTTAACCTATATTTATGTTAATGATTTCATGTTCATCATCTGTGATTTTTTTTTTTTTTTAACTATGTGTAAGACTCAAGGTTGCTTGAATCAGTGGAACTTTAGTAGCTGTAGTTTGGGTATCTACAGACACTGATCCAAGCTATTAAAAGTAGATGCAACTAGTTTATTTTCAAACAGATCTAATTCTGTATTCACAATTTTTTCCGGTAGGTTACTGTGTTTCTATTTTACAAGTACAGTCTGATATATCATTGCATTACCGGTTGCTTTTACTACTGCTGCTGCTTCTAAGATCAGAAGTGTCAGACTTACCTTTATCTCATCATCTTGTGGCAAGTAGCATTTAGACCAGAAGGAAAAACATCCTCTCACAAAACTGGAAAACTTTGGGGTTAAAATAATGCACTCTCTTGAACTCTTGCTCTTATTAGAATTCAGTGAGTTACCTTGACTGTGTTTAATAGTGAGAAACTTAAGTGTAAGCTATAATCTTTTTTTTTTCTGGTGTATGGGTACATTAGTAATGATCTTCTGTGCAACCAATAAGTACATAAGAGACCAGCCTAAACTCTGAGGTTATGAGTTTTGGTTCATCTCCAGTAAACCCACTGCTTTGCTATCTGCAAGAACAGTTAGAGGCTTAAAGCAGCTGGGTAATTCTAGCTGTAATAGTACTAAGGATATGACTTGTTTTAATCAGCCTTTTACTAACTTTTATGCTTTTAGTGTGATACATTAGTCTCCAGTCAAATACCATTTTTCTGGAAGAAAAACTCAAATTTGTATTATTCTGTCTCAGAATTTTAGAAGACACAGAATAAGAGCAGGCACAGCTGTGGAATAACAATAGTTCGATAATTCTTCTTTAAAGAAACTTGTCTCATTGAAATACTTTTGTTATTGGTTCATATATCAGGAGTGTTGGTCAGGACAAGAGATCCCATGCTCGTGTAATAAAGAATAAAGCCCTAATAAAGATCCAGAAGGAAAATAGTTGAGCATACAATAAGCTGTGTTCTTCACAGTTCTATTGACTTGCATCTTACTCCTTTTAGTGTACATGCCACTGCTCCTTTCTTCCATATCAATGTATGCTCCAGAGGAGAAAAGAGTGGGGTTTTTTGATTCCAAAGAAGCTACCATTATAGTCTTAGTGTGGTTCTCATTTCACGTGTTTAACAGGCCTTTGCTTTAGCTACAGTCTGTTAATGCAAAATGTTCTGTAAAGCTTTTATTGCTTGCAGATAAATAATAATAGATTGCTGCTTGCTTGTAAATGTAGCTTGTCTGATGTCTTGAAATATATAGCTGGTATATCATAGAAAATGTCTACCTCAGAATATGTTGTGAATTATAAAAAGCGTGTATGTTTTCTCTTTCTATATTTTTAAGGTAATAATAAGCAATTTTGCTAAGAGGATTTCTAATTCTGAGGAGCTTTTATAAAAAACAATAAATGGTGCTTTTTGTATACTGCTGACAAGATAATCAATACATTTTAATTTTTCCCAGAGAGGTAGTTAGTGGACTCATTTGGTCTTAAATTTATAAATTAAAATAAATAAATAATGTCCAAAACTTCCCTGTGCTACTTTTTGGTAATGTCAAACACTTCATAACAAAACCAAGGAGCTAAGACCATAAAGACAGCATATAATACTTAAACCATTTGCCAGCCTAGCTGCTTTACGCTGGATCCTGTATGTCTGAATAGGTAATTGTGATCCAAACTTGCACTAGTAATTGACAGTTAAAGTGTATGCATTTGATGATATGTACAAACTAACAGTTTGTTTATATGCTTATGGTGATTATATATGCAAGATCTACCTTAAAATGTTTTTACTGTAATACTTGGTATATAATTATATAATAATACTTAGGTGCTGTTGTTTTTAGAGGAGCCTGGGGAAATAAATTTATCTTCTTTTAATTATTAGTTTAAAATAAGAGACGGTCCTCTGAAGAAGCAGTTGCCCAAAATAAACAAATCAAGTAGATGTCATTTTTAAAATAAAGCTAAAACATGCCCAGTTTGTTTTAGCTTTATCGGTCCATATTGGTTTGGCTAGCCAGAGAATATTCTTGCTAACTAGAGAATATTCATTTAAAGATTTTTGTACTTCAGTATTTTGATGAAGTGACAGAATAAAACTGCTTCTTGCTGTTGTTGTAGAGTTTAAAATTTATACATACCTGAACCTGACAATTTCCCTTTTTTCTTTCTTCTTGGGGGGCGAGGACAGGGACAGGCATACCTTTTCACCATCCTCAGTGCAACCTAGTCAGGGTTGCAAGTATATTTTACTTTTAATGAGACCATTCCATGACAAAGTTGTCATTCCTCTGGCACTTAGTATGGCCAGCTAACAAAGTTACTGTTGTCTCAGTAGTGTTACCCAAGTATCTTTTGGGGCATTTAATCATAGAGTTTCTCTTTTGGGTAATGATCTTTATAATTTTCCTTTCACTCAACCTGCCCCTACATTGCTAATGGCATAAAATCAGCCTTGGGATAATCGCAGGGTGTTTTACATCTAGCTGATATTTTATGATTATTTGCATTTATGTTTTGTTTTTATATTGCTTCGATTTAACCTTCAAGTTGTAATTATCATAGGGGAAAGTCCACAACATGTTTTAAGTGCAGGCACTGAAGAATGTGAAAAGATCAATACACAGTTAAGTATCTCTGATATTATAGTGGTATGGAAAAGTTTCTGTACTGTGCTACTGTAATATTGTGCACAGTAAATAGCAAACAAGTCCTTTTTCTTGTACAATGCCATGGTTTAAAATAGAAAATTCCGAAGATGCTCTTATTGCTCTACATTAAATACAATTGATTCTAAAATTAATTGGGTAGAGAACCAACTGTGTTTGCAGGGTGTAGACAATGCCTGACTCGTTACTCCAAGCAATGAGTTGGAAGGTAATTTACAAAATTTACAAGAACGAAAGTATATGTACTGTATCACAAAATAGTATGCAGCATGATAATTAAGGTAAGATTGCCAAACAGTATCATTAACTAAAGTTCACATTTATCTAGAACAGGTAGTATTTTCTTCTGCCATGAATATGGAATATATTTAACTACATTGCTAATGCCAATGAAGTCTATTAATTTGCGTGTGTTTCAGATTATCCATTTTTCCTCCAGGCTTTAGTATTTAGTCTCTTTCCATGTAGTTCATTACAGTTCCAGTTCAGTTCATTTACTTCCATTCCCAATGGTATTGTCTTTATAATTTAATTGGATTTCATATATTGGTATTTCTTTTCCTTTACCCATTGATGTTCACAGCATTTTCTAAGGAAGCAGAATTCTGAAAACATGAAAAAATGTTTTCAAAAAATAAAGAAGCCAGTGAAATTTGTTTTTATTAAATAAGTTGCACATAAACCTGAAGTTGGAAGCCTTGAGGTTAAGCTGAATTTATTGGTATGTATTCCCAGGCATTCAAAAGTTTTCAGTGTAGACTGTTCTGGAATAGAATGCTTTCATCAGATAGGATGCCCAGTTGTGTTGACTGCTACTGTAATTGATCTTCAGAAGCCCCGCAATGCTACAGCACTTTTACAAGCCTTTAAATTACATTGACAGATTTTTTGTTGTTGTTGTTGAGGCATCGATTTCTTGTTCCCACTCTGTAACTATAATACAGCTTAGAGGGGTTATGGTGGTTCAGGTGTTTGAGTGGCTGAACATAGGAAGACATGCTTTCAACTGCTTGTGCACTTTCTCTATCATGTTTAGGAACATTCTTGCAGGATGCGTGAGCGCATGCACAGATATTTATTCAGTTTTGTCTTCAGACAATGTTATGCCCTTTTTGATCAGAGGACAAGACATCATCTTAAACTTAGTTTTTGACATTTTCCTTTTAGATCACTCTAATACATTATTTAAAAATATCAGAGGGAAAGAAATGGTTGTCTTGTCCTGTATAAGCACCCCTAATGGGATTTCAAAGTCTCTTTTATGATGTAAGAAACTGCCTCCTGTCATATATCTTTCCCTTTGTATACTGAGATGTAATGGACTATTCTCTCCCTCTTGTGAAATTCTCTGTTGGGCCTGCCAAAGAAAAGGTTTGTTAGAATTGCTTCATTTCTATGTAATGCTAGTTTTTGATGCATCACTTTTTTTTCTTTCTTTTTTTTTTGGAAACCTATTGCCAAAATTCCCTGACCATCTCTCCATTTTGGAGATCACCAGTTTAAGACATAGCTGTTTACAAATTACATGCAATTTTTATTGTAGTCAGTGTTTCTGAGTTTATAGGATTTGGAGCTAGATTTTTATTCTAAACTGACCATGGAGTATTCATTGACATTATGTTGAAATTTGCAAATCAATTAGCCTTGGGAGAATTGTTTTTTATTGGTGTGAAATGAATATAAAATGCTTGAACATATAATAAAATGTGTATGTATTCACACTGCTGCTTATGACTTTGTATTCTTTAGAGGTCCATTCCTGATTACGAGTTTGTGCTGTAGCAGAACACTGTAAGATCTACTCCAAGGAATATAAACTCTAAGTAGGTCACACAGATGGTCACTGGCGGGGGTGGGAATAGAGTTTCACTCTCTTGGCTCAAAATCCAGGTCCTCTGCTCACTGTGGCTGTAGACATAGCTACTGCATGTTCAGCATATGCAAACCACTTGCTGATTTTGGAAGAACAGCAGCAAGAGACATATGTTAGCAGTAGGGGTTAATTTGCCAGATGTCAGAAGAAATGCTGAGACTATAGTAATATTTTTCCTAACTGAACAACTCTTTCTATTATACTGTTGTTTAAACAAGATAGGTACTTGCACACACCCATAATTAGACTGGTTTCCTAACATTCATGTGTACATTACTGAGTTTTGCCTGTGAAATATCCTGGTTCTTTCATTTCACTGCTTGAAAAGTATTAGTAGTTCACGTGTTGGTGATCTAGAACAGCAAAGATTTAAGTCAGATCTGAGATATATTCCTTAATAAGTAAAACACATATAACTGTGTCCTAAATTTTTGAGGTGCAGCTAAGGAAAACTGTCAATAGGTTGGTCCTGTGCTATGAATATTGTGTGTGTTGTTAATTATATACAGGTTAAATTATGGCATCTTTTAAATTAGATTATGATCTTAAATACCGTAACATTAATTTTAAGCAGAAACCAGTAAGATAAAATAGATTAACTGTAATAGAGCATGTGAAATACAAGTGAATGCAAATGGGTTTGGTAATGTTATGTTTTTGTACAGTAGAGCCTCAGCAATCTAAGATTGTCTTGCTAGACTCTTTAATGAACTTTTCTGTCTGAAAAAAAACAGGAAGATAATGATTTGTACTTTCATGTTCTTTGGAATTCTTCTTTCTAAAGGCTTGAATTTGTTACGTGGGCTATGATCTGTCAGGAAATGCAAGTTTGTGTTGTATAATGCCTACGGTTCACAAAGAATATAACTTTTTTTTTTTTCCCTTTTAAAGATCCAGCTGTAAGTCCATGTTGTGATGTCAGATATGTGCAAGTCAGGGTTAACTCAGAAAAAATTTTGGAGTTAAAATGGCGGCATATAATCAACATCAAGTCTGTGTTCTCTTTTCTATGTAATCCAATTAAGGATTTAGAAAAAACTGTATTATTTTTAGCTTCAGGACTGTTAAGAAAAAAATTGAAAAAGTAGAAGGAACACTAATAATTTCTGATTAAGCATCTTTCAGTTTAATTATTATTACTGGAATTGAGTTATAGCTATTGATTTTAAATATTCTTGTAATCTTCGGTTGTATTCCTACTGATATGAGTTCTTAAGCCAAAGTTTTGTTTTTCATTTTCTGTAATTGGTTTCCTGCACTGTTTTCAACACAACCATCAATATTTTAAAATGTTTGAACGTAGACATTGTTAATGCACTTGACTATCCCTTTTTTAGCTGCTGGGAAAAAATTGAAAATACTCACTGTTCATAAATTCCTTTAAAATGGTTCTCTATTGAAACACAGAATCTTTCCTGTGGATTCATTCTTGAATTTTGTACTTAGCTTTGAAAAGATTCATTTAAGAAACACACTCAGAGTAGGGTTTTTTTTTTTCCTTCCTCCTTTTGTAATATGCAGTAGTGTTTTTAGGGGTACATTACCTTTAAAGCATCACTTCAAATCCTGTATTCATTTTTTGCCAGTTCTATTCCTGCAATATTTTGATATGGATAAGGATGGCATACGTATATCTTCAGGTATTTATCTGCATATGTTTGTGATGAACATGTGTAGATTAAAGCCATTACTTTCTTCTGTTTATGGAGGACTAGGTGACATGCTCAATATTGCTACTGGTAACTTCTCGTTAGATTTGACCCATTGTGGCAGGTTTTTTAGTTATATTTTTATAAAAATCTTGATATATGGAGGGAAATCTAAATCTAGTTAGGTGAACTAGTTTCAACAATTAACTTCTAAATGTGTGCATAAAAATATCTGTGTTTACAGCTAATTCAAGTAGAAAAAAGAGAACAAAGACATATTACAGAAGTCGATATGAAGCTGTTACTTTAGCAAAATTGTGTGCCAATTAAATGAAATGTGGAAACATGCAAGTTGGAATTCATCAATATTCCATAATCCAAACACAAGGCAAACTTTTAAATCTGCCAGAGAGGATATGCTGACAAGCATTCGTGGCAGGCTGACAGACTATAATGATTGAAAGCTGGAAAAGGCACTGAACGCTTAAAGTGTTGTTTTAGCTACAGCAACAGTAGTGTTAGATGTTGCTCTGGCTGCCTTCAAATACATGTCATTATTCAGCTCTTGTGAGGAGTGGAGAAAGTTGAACATACACCCTGAAGCTGGGAAGTGGATGTATTCTGCAGCGTTATGCTTGGTCGCAGTGGTGTGCTGTGACCATTAATGTTGTACCTGTTCTGTATCTAACCTTACTTGCGGACTCTTGCTTTGAATGGTCAGCAACAGTGTTGTGTGCTGGCTTCACAGGATCAACCATTGTGTTTCTTCTTGCTATGTTAGTACTAGATTCCAGGAGACAAAAAGAATTTGCATCTTACAGTGCTGTCAGTCTGTAGGTGACCTAAGGCACCTGCCCTTTCTGTGGCTCCTATCTAAACTGTGAAATTTGAATTTACATTTAGCAATGAATAAAATATATACAATCTTAAATTCATGACTTTCGGGCTCCCAACAAAGAGTTAAATGGCAAATAATGAAGAGGGAAGACTTTTAACAGAAAGATGCCTGCAGTTGTGAACAGATGTCCTTAGTGAAGAAGCAAGGCACTTTAATTGAGCACTGGCTGCCATCAGAAGTCTCTCCTTGTTGAAAGAATGTTGTTCACTGATTTTATTTTTAAGGCTTTGTCCTAAATCTGTATTCAGATGACACCTATGTCCTTATTAAATTGGCACGCCAGTTTTTAAGTGGGCATGAAGCCATCCTAACAGATGGATTTGACTACAGGCATGCCAGGGAATCAAGAGTAGTGTTTCCTAAGGGAGAAAAAAGTGGTGTTAAATCTTTATTACCATTTTGGCTGCACATATGAGGCAGTCAGGAATGAAGCCTGTCTATGATTTTTGCTGAAGGAGACCCAAATGTCTTTTTTAATGACATTATTGTGCTAATGACTTAGAGTTTGAATTTCACTCACCTGGTACAGAAGAAATCATTAGATATCTTCTGAAGAAGAATAAGGTGAATAAAGGGGTTAAAAAACCCCCCACTCAAACAACAACAACAAAACCCACCAAAAAACTTAAAACTGATAAGATGTAACTGTGCTTAATCTTCTACCAGAATGAATCTACCTGTCCTTATGCAGGGAGATGTTACCAGGAAACTTCTCTCTGAGAACTTTGTTGGAATTTGTCATTGATAAATACATAGAACAACATGTCTTTTGACAGAACTTGATGAAATAAGTGCAAGATGCTCAAACTGTACGTTGATGGCTTATGTATTCAAATAGAGTTTGAGGCAGCACATGTTTTATTCTGGCTTCTAGAAAAAAAGCCAATCAGTTTTTTCATGGGTTTGAATGTTAAGAAAGAGTATATCTGTGTGTGCTGGCAATCTTATCACATCATTTATCAAGCAAAAAAGCAGCTAGTACTTAAATAGGCATCTGCGCCGCCCCCTCCCCCCCCCCCATGTCTCTCCCCCATCTGTCTTCAGCTTTCTTGGGGCGGGGGGGCAGGGGGCATGAATGTGTGTATGTGGATTGCTTAATCATAGAATCATTTAGGTTGGAAAAGACCCTTAAGACCGAATCCAACTGTAAACCTAACACTGCCACTAAAGTCTACCACTAAACCATGTCCCTAGGTGACATGTGCACATGTCTTTCAAATACCTCCAGGGATGATGACTCAGCCACTTCCCTGGGCAGCCTATTCCCTGGGCAGCCTGTTCCAATGCTTGATAACCCTTGAGGCAGTTTCTTCTTGTCCTATTGCTTGTTACCTGGGAGAAGAGACTGACACCCACCTCACTACAACCTCCTTTCAGGTAGCTGTAGAGAGAGAGAAGGTCTCCCCTCAGCCTCTGCTTCTCCAGGCTAAACAATCCCAGTTCCCTCAGCCGCTCCTCATAAGACTTGTTCTCCAGACCCTTTGCCAGCTTCATTGCCCTTCTCTGGACACGCTCCAGCGTTTCGATGTCCTTCTTGTACTGAGGGGCCCAAAACTGAACACAGTATTTGAGGTGCGGCCTCACCAGTGCTGAGTACAGGGGCACGATCACTTCCCTACTCCTGCTGGCCACACTATTCCTGATACAAGCCAGGAAGCTGTTGGCTTTCTTGGCCACCTGGGCACACTGCCAGCTCACATTCAGCCAGCTGTCAACCAACACTCCTAGGACTTTTTCCTACTCGGCAGTTTTCCAGCCACTCTTTCCGAAGCCTGTAGTGTTGCAGGGGGTGGTTGTGATCCAAGTGCAGGACCTGATGCTTGGCCTTGTTGAATCTCATACAGTTGGCCTTGGCCCATCAATCCAGCCTGTCCAGATCCCTTTGCAGAGCCTTCCTACCCTCGAGTAGATCGACACTGCTGCCCAATTTGGTGTTGTCTACAAACTTACTGAGGGTGCACTCAGTAATGAGTCCAGATCATCAAATATTACAACAGAAAATTTTACTTTGGCTATTTGTTTTCTTGATTACCATCTTCCATGATTTTATTATTTTTTTTCTCCTTTTTCCTAGCCAACAAGTTGTTGATGCCCAAATGAGCACTTTGCTCATTTTGCTTACTTTACTTCTGCAATGATACCTTAATATTATAATCTGGAATTTATATACCCATTCAATAAACTTCTCTTTGTCCCAAGATAATAAGGGGATTTCATATTTTGTATAATGTTCTAGTGAAATGGTTTTAACAGGTTTTTTAAAGATGAGAAGGCATGACTACAGTTCTATGGTAATACTAGTCCACTTGCAGGCTCAGGCTAAGACCAGGGCTTATTTGCTACAAATGCTAGTCTTTTTCAGTTACTTTGATTGTATGCATTCATCAGAACATCTTGGAATTGCATCCTCATATGGGATGACTTTAACTGCTATGGATCTTATAGAATCTAAATCATTTTCCTTTCCTAAGACTATTGTCTTTTGTTTATGAATAACGTCCTAGAAGTACATTGAGTTCTTTACTTCACACAAAATGAAGTAATTCTGTATTGCCTTAACTAACAAGCTGAGTTTATCTAGCAGCCAGTCACAAAATACAGGCATATAGCCTTAATCTAAACCAAAATAATTAACACCAAAACATACAACTTGCTTATAAAAATACATTGCAAATTTTTTCATTAATTACAATTGCATGGGTTTTGTTTAAAATATATATATATATATATATATATATAGATAAGGGTAGTTAAATGGCCTTTGAATTTCTGTGTAGCTTGACACTTCAACATTGTTCACATGTGAAAATGCACTGTAAATAATTGATCAGCTGCATATGTTAAGTCCTTTTAAGAGAATCTGTACATATCAAATGTGAATCAAATTTTAATTTATAATGCAAAGTACAGCTGGGAGTAATGAAGCTTGCAGAGTAATTAGTTCTTAAAACTGGAGAAAATCAATTGTACCTTCTGCCTCTGCTGTCCTCTCAGTACAATAGGAAAATTTTGTCTATGCAAGAAACCCTGCTTTCTTAATGTTTAAGAAGTATGGAAGGCCTTTATGCAAAAGAAGAATTATGTCGAAGACTTATTTCTTTTACCAAAATACACGTGTGTGTGGTTTTTAAATGAGTTATAGACAACAGTGGGCATTTTACATACTGGTAGGAAAAGTTTTAAATGGCCTCTGAAACCCTGGTATGGAGGAGTTTTAAATTCAATGAAATTTATTTCTACTCCTCTTTAAGGTGTCCAATGCAACTTGTAACTCGTGATCTCCTCTACGCTTCCCTATTACTGGTCAAGTAGATATCACTGGCATGTGAAGTCAGATGTAATTTAGTGATTAATATACACATAGTACCTACCTTGAAGTCCTAACCTTTTTTCTATATGAGTACTTAAAATGTACTTTAGCTAAAATACAGGATTCCCCTTGATCAATGATTTTTTTCAGTGTAGTCTCTTACTTTACTTTTGAAATAAAGCTTGTTAAGTATAGATTTTTATTATGATTTATTATCCAGTTGCTTCCTGTAACTTTAAAAGCTGCCCAAAGAGATTTTTTTATATTTGCTAGCTGTCAGACATTTCAAGGGAAATCTTAATGGCTTAAAAATTGAGCTGGATATTATGTTGGAGGAGTGGGGGCAATAAGTATGTTTATCCTGGCAGATGTGAAACTGCCATGTGCATATAACATTCCATCCTCTTTGTGAGTGATGAAAAGTGGCTGAAATGTCACGTAATTTGATATGACATTGAATTTTATTGTTATGAACAGGCCTGTTAGCATAGCAGTGTCTACTGATTTTTTTGAAGTGGAAATGTTTTAAAGCAGTATTTTTAAGAATGGTAGTTATGAGAAAAGAGTTGCCAGCTAAATTTATTACATGCTGTTGATTTGGAACCTGTATTCCTATGACGTGATTGCAGATTAGTTAAAGGTTGGATGTGTTTGTCTAAATATGTCCATCTTCATGTTGTATTAATTGTAGCTGTCACTGTGTCTACTGCAGAATGTTAGAGTAATAGTTATCCATCCTTATAAAAAGTAGAGTTTGCACACAGGAGGTTTAGAGCAGAGAACTTGTGACACAAAATGTTGCAATGTGTAGATGTAGATATAACTGCAGACAAGTATGTCCAGTGATATTGTATGCAGATGAGCTTTATTGCCTATCATTTGGGTTAGTGTATTGGATCCACAATGCTATAGGAAAGATGAGGGGTTTAGCTTGTAATGAATCATTCCTTTAGCATATTTTGCATGCAGTTAGAGAATCTGAAAAGAAAGACAGGGATCAGGCAGAGTGGGTATCAGAAAAGATAAATTTTTTATGTCCCTCGGTGCTTGCTGCATGTGTGTTTTCATACACGTTAAATATTTGTGAAGCAATTTTTTTTGCCTCTCTACAGATGCTGTGCAAGTGCTACAGACTGAATTGACAAGAAATAGGTTTCCCTTCTCTGTCTTTGGAGTCATGATTTTGATGTCATCTCTTCTGGTATAGGAAACCTTGATGTCTGAGTCTATGGATGAAAAAAATTACAATCCCTAAAAAAGTCATGATTTGCATATATAGGTATAAATGTAGAGATATATCTTTGTTCCTAACTTTCTGACAGTCTCCATTCATTTTGCAAAGATTAAAGATCTAGCAGTCTCCTGTAAATTTCTCACCGTGTGCTGGCACTTACTTGTTATCAGTAGTTGGCTACTGTCTTCTGAGGATTAGCAACTGGTCATTTGCAGTGCACCAAGCTACTGCTATGCTACCATTAATGAGCAATTTTTGCAATAAAGGATCATAGAATAGTTCAAGTTGGGGTAAACTGTGAGGTCAGACCAGGTTGCTCTGGGCTTGCTCCAGTTGGGTCTTGAAAACCTCCAAGGACAGAGACTGAGCAACCTGTTTGTTCCACTGCTTGACTGTCTTCATGGGGAAGAAGTTTTTCTTTATATCCAGTCTAAACTGCTTGTTTCAGTTGTGAGTCTTTTTTCTTTTTTTTTTTTTGTCTGATCCACTTTAAAATCTGTTAAATGCATGCCATCTTTCAGTAACAGACTGCAAGTTCACTGCAGTCCTATTTTATTTTTTCTTTTGCAACTTCATAAGCAAGTTCCTTGCACGTATCTCACTGAGGCGACATTCAGCTTCTATCTCAGCAGCACATGGGCTGTATGGAGAAGTTAAAAGTACGGCAAATAACTCTTCAGCCCAACTCTGCGGTGGGAATGAAACAGTCATTGCTGGTTTAGAGAAGTGGGTGTAGGTTTAGCAGGTGTTTACACTAATATGCTTATGGTCTTTTTCATAACCATCATGAAATGGAACTTGGTTAGCAATAAATGTTATGTCTAAAGGAAAAAATATCTTAAATATTTTCGGAGTGGTCAGAACCTTGATGAATGAACCCTAAACTGATCATACTATGAACTGTTTCCCCCCTGAATAACCCTAGACTGTTGAAGGACAGTTTCCACAGATTGCAATGAAAACAGAATTAAAGTTTGTTTTCTAGCTTTTTTCCAAAAGTAGGTAGGTAATAATCTAATTTACAACTTGTACTTATTTCACTGAATGCATAAACCCTTTCTTTCTTTAAAAAAAAAAAAGTACTATCACATTTCAGCAAGTTTAAAGGTATTGCATATAACTTTTGATGTTGCTAATGATGTTTCTTTGGTTTAGTTCTTGGTCAAGAAGCAAATGGTACTGCATTTGTTGTATTTTTAATTAGTTAATAGAAGTGGTTCATATGAGCAAATCAAGAAAGAATTTGCTAATTATCATCTCAGTTTCAGAAAACTAGATAATATTTGATGTCTACAGCTGGTGACTACGGATCTATCAGTACTGATGACTTTTGGAGGGGAGTGTTTCTCTCTCTCCATGGACACAAATCCACACTGAAGTGCTTGAGGAGTCTTAGTATGGCCTGCTAGTATGCTTTACTAAGTGCTTTGTAAGTGCAGCTATTTGGTTTCTGAATCAGAGGGGTAGTCTATGGCCTGCATTAAGTGCAGGAAGCTTGTCTATGTGCAGAGTTGATCACGTAAATGAACTGTAAGCTATGTGACATTCCTTTTTATGCTGCTCTTTGAACAGGTCTTGTGTTGATATGTGTTCTTTAACTGCTGTTTTAATAATGAGTTTGTAATTTAGTCATTGAGTAAGAGTTCTCTTGTAGCTTAGAACAAGGGTTATAGAAAATCAGATAAATAGCTTTTTATTCATATTGTGGCATGACCAAGAGTAGAGATACTTTCTGAGGCAAGGAATTATGCTGCCCCTTAGACATGATTCAAAGCTCCTGGCTTTATATGGCTTGGAGCCGTTACTGAAATAAGAATAATCTGCATGGGTAGCTTCTGTTGCTTCCTCTGCAAAATTCAGAAATTTATAATCTACTTTCCATTCTTTTCCTCTCTTTCTTTCATACCCTCCTGTCTTCTTGTGCTAGCACCCTTATTTGTGGGGGATTCTGAGACGCTGGCTTGTTTTAAATCACATTGGATACAGTTTCACCATGTCTCTCATTCCACTTATTTATCAGTGAGTATGCTGTATGTCCAGGTAAAGGTGTTCTAAATCATTCTTAAAAGAAAAAAAAAAATCTGCATTTTCATTTTTGTTTGCAGTAATTAAGAAGTTTTCTAGTTTTGTTCTATTATTTTTTCAGAAACTGTGATATGTGGTATTGATAGAAAATAGTATACAATTGGTGATACAAATATTTTCCATAGAGTTAAGATAGACAAGAATTTTAAGCAATAAGAAATCAGTTGAGTGGAAATGAGTAAGAACTTCAGCTCACTGTCTGTGACTAGAATGCTTCTGTAGTTCTATACAAATTTTATTCTAAGGTGGAACCTTTGAAGCTACATTTAGCTCTGTTTTCTTCCCAGGTTATTTTCATAAATATAACAAATCTTTGAAGAACCTGCTCAGTGTTATTCATGCTGCTGTGCTGTACTCTCTTTAATTACATAGCACTGTATAAGTAAGTTGCTACTTAAATCATTCAGTGACATGTATCAATTAAATTAGAAAAAAAATCTTCGGTATCTTTTATTCCTAGGTAGACAGTGACTTCATTGAAGTTATTTCAAATTTGTGCATCTTGTCCTCCCAACATTTCCCATAAGCACTTCTGTCTTGAAGTACATGTGAGATTGAAATGTAACTTACTACTTGTGTCAGCTTCCTTAGATTTAAATAAGGATGAATGTATGCATAGCTCTCACTCTCATAGGCTTGATAGGCCTTTCATCAGAGTCTTTTCCTTGCCTACATTCTTTTATGTGTTCTTAGAAGGTATGTTTCAAAATGATACACATAGAACAATTCTGTTGCTGTTTGTATCTTATTTTCAGAAAGAATAATTTAATAAGTATAGTATTTTTCTCACATTAAAATCTTGTCACTACTTAAACATAGCTTATTTCTGTGTGCTTTGTATGTAAAGTGAATAATTTGTCCCTAAGTGTTTGGGACAAGCTAAATAGCCTTCAGAATTTAACTGAAATAAATTATTTTTATCAGGAAGCTGTGTTTTTCGTATATGAGAAATACTGTTGACTTACTCTTAAACTCATGTGATATTTTTGTATCCCTGAGGCATGGCTGGAAAAACAACAATTCCATGTTGGAAGGGACTGTAGCTGTTAAATCATATTGTGTTTCACTGTTTGGAGGAGGATTTATTTGCAAGTAGTATTTAATTTATAGTTGTTCTTAAGATAATTTGCTTTCTTTCAGAATGCAGGGACATTCTGCTTCCTGTGATTACAAAAGAGCTGAAAGAATTACTGGAACAGAAGGATGATCAGCAGCTCCAGGTCCAAGAGAAGAAGTACTGTGTTGAATTACTCAATAGCATCCTGGAGGTTCTGAGCTGTCAAGACCCTGTAAGTATTGATAATTATGTAGATGGCCCAAGTCTGTAGCAAGCCTGAGCTGATTAGGTACTAAATTATTGATGCTGATGAATCTTATTTAAATTTTTAATACAAGTCAGTGGCAAAATGAACTTTTCTCCTACTTTTCATAAACTTAAGTTAAAGGGCAGTTGAGGTATTAAAGGTGAAATACTGAAATCTACGCTATCTTTTTTATTTCTCAATTTTATAGTCTTTAAATAGTCAGCTGCTGTAAATCACCATAGTACTATTGAAAGCAGTGAGGCTGCTTTGTTTTTTCCTAGCAGAGGTTTAAGCACTTTTAGTTTTGACTGGTAAAGTTCAATGGAATAAATACTGAAATGAATTAGAATATTATGACATCAAGCTGAGTATTGATGATATCGATTACATCAACCTGAGTGGTGCAGTTGACATGCCTGAGGGACAGAATGCCATTCAGAGGGACCTGGACAAGCTAAAGAAGTGGGACCATGTGAACCTCTTGAGCTTCAACAAGACCAAGTGCAATATCCTGCATCTGGGTCGGAGCAACCGCTGATATCAATACAGGCTGGGGGATGAAGTGATTGAGAGCAGCCCTGTGAAGGGCTTGGGGGTACTGGCGGATGAAAAGCTTGACATGACCTGGCAATGTGTGCTTGCAGCCCAGAAAGCCAACCATACCCTGGGCTGCATCAAAAGAAGCATGGCCAGCAGGTTGAGGGAGGTGATTCTGCCCTTCTGCTCTCATGAAACCACACCTGGAGTACTGTGTCCAGCTCTGGAGTCCTGAACACAGGAAAGATGTGGACCTGTTGGAGCAGGTCCAGAGGAGAGCCACAAAAATGATCAGAGGGATGGAACACCTCTCCTGTGAGGGAAGGCTGAGAGATTTGGGGTTGTTCAGCCTGGAGAAGAGAAGGCTCTGGGGAGACCTTATTGTGGCCTTTCAGTACTTAGAGGGGGCTAATAAGAAAGATGGGGATAAACTTTTTAGTAGGGCCTGTAGCAACAGGACAAGGGGTAATGATTTTAAACTAAAAGAGGGTAGATTCAGAGTAGATATAAGGAAGACATTTTTTACAATGAGGGTGGTGAAACACTGGGACAGGCTGGCCAGAGAGGTGGTAGATGCCCCATCCCTGGAAGCAATCAAGGTCAGGCTGGATGGGGCTCTGAGCAACCTGATCTAGTTGATGTCGCCCCTGCTTATTGCAGGAGGATTGGAGTAGATGACCTTTAAAGGTCCCTTCCAACCCAAACTATTCGATGATTCTATGATTATTCTAAGTATTCAGAATAATTCTCAAATTTGATCTTTTTTCCTTTATAAAAAACCTTTGTAGTTTAGGAAAGAAATATTTTTCAGTGTACTAATGGTTGTAGCTTATGGTTTCTGCTTTCAGCAATGTCTATGTAAAGCAGGTTACTCTTTACTACATTTTGAGTTTGTAGTTTCTTTCTCAGGCTCCTGTAGTTTTGGAGCACTGTAGAAATTGTGATCTGGGTGGTTGCTTTTCTCATTTGAGAGACTATTAAATTGACTTTTTAGTCCCTCACTTTTTAATGAGCAGTAGGTTATTCGATAAAGTTTCACAATAATGAGGAATTTATTCTGAGGAAACCGCAGAATCAATTACATTAGGAAAGCTGTAATTTCTCCTATGAATATGTGTCGAATTCTCCTGAGCTATAGTTTTCTGATACATGTGTTCAAACTTTGCAGGCTTTGGATAAAGGCAGGTTGTCATTTTAGTCATTTTTCATGATGGATCCTTGGATCATTTTCTAGTAATGAAATCATTGCAGCGTGTCTCTTGGTTTCATAAAAATCTTTGAGTTTGCAACTGAAGAGGCTTGTCTGTTTGCACAGGGCAATCTTTTCATGTGTATTGTGAGCTATTTTCCTCGTTGCTTTAGAAGTAAGCGCTTCAAAAGGGACTGATACAACATGATACTTAAGAGGTATTGGAACATTTGAATTTCAAATGGAATTCATAAACGAAACGGTGAAAGCATGATAGGGCAAAGAGTGAAGTTATAAGTTTATAGGGCTATAATGTAAAGTGAATCAGTTTCATTACTGTATACTTCAAAGGGTGAAACGCAGTTGTAAAGCAAGATAGATTAATGCTTTCTGCATGTGTACCACATAAGTTTATTTTCAAACTTAACAATTGCTGTCCATAATAACAGTAGCTGATATGTTAAAAACTTGTTAGTGCCTACTGAAAATATGGATTTGTAGCTCATGTTTGCATGAGTGAGAACATTGTTATATGCAGAACAGCATGAAGAAGTCAAATTCTTGTTGCTTGATATGCATATATGTAGCCTCATGCAGTCTGAAGACTGTTTTATAGATTCTAACTTGTCCAGTTTCCAAGAGTAGGAACTGATATACCCAGAATGATGTAGAAATGTGATGGATTGTTTACCAGAGAAGAAACATTTGAAAACATAGGCTTTTTTTAAAAAGGCATCCCATTTTATTTATTTCTCAAATTACTGTTTCTAAAGAGAAACACCCTTTTCAACCTGTGTCTTGTTCCTATTTTAAGTGTGACTGTTGGCACAAAACCAGTTACTAAGTAGAATTTGTGTGAATATATATTTTTGTTCATTTTTGGAAATGCTTGTAAGTTTCCATATTGAGGAAAAAAACATTTTAAACTTTAGGTTTTTTTTTAAATTTTATTTTTTATTCCTTAATATTAGTAAAACATAAAGCTTGAGGGATGGAAGATGACATATATCTGAACTGATACATCTCCTATAGAAATGCCTATAGAAATAAGGTGTAAATGAAGTGCAAAGATGATTGAAGAAAAGCAAGTGTTTGTTTCAATAAATTCCATGTTTGACAGGTTTGTAACTGCTGGTTTTGGACAGTTCTGTGAATGAATTAATATACATATGCCTCAAGAACTAAAAAAAAAAAAAATTAGACAAATACTTTAGATCTAATTTGGGAACATTTTAGTTGAAAACTACTTGGTTAGTGTGCTGCTAAGAGCTTTTGAAAAGCTCTTAACTTTTGTTTCGTTCAGGTGTTCTCCTTTGATATTAGGCAAATGCTTAGCTGTAATTAAAATCAAATGTATTTTATCATTGAGAAGAATGTTATCTGTAATAATGGGATTTTTTTGTTGTTTTTTTCACCGATCAGTATGGTGTGTATGTTTAAACACAACTGGAGACCAGAGGTTTAATGGGTGATTGTACTCTTCACAGATTTGGACTTCAGTCTTTTAACAATCCAATTAAAATTATGTAATTTGTATAGAAGGATGTTGTTTAAAAGTATGTAATGCATTCTATGCTTTTACTCATACTGAAGGAGGTAGCCAGGCAAACCTTTTTGCAGTATGACAAAAAAATGGCTTTTAGGCAACATGTAACCACTATGTCATGAAAATTGCTGAGAATTTAAAACACATGCATTTAAAAAAACCAAACACACTCACATTTGTTTAAAACAAGTGGCATTTCTTCAATAGCTTCTTTTAAGGAAGGTAACCTGTAAACTGGAGATTCTCTGTGAGATATTTGGGTGGCAGTTATCTACAGATTGCATTTGCAATGAATACTGATGAATTTCTAATATAAGGAGAAAAGTCCCTTGGAGTAGGTTTAAATCCAGTAGTGGTATCACCATATGATGACCCCTCTGGAGGCATCATATTCATGAGTATAAGAAATGCTGTAGAATAGTTGGGACATCAACAAAAGAACGAGATGTTTTAGTACTAAAAGCTACTTTTGAGATGACTCTTCTGAAAGACAAAAAAAGACCAAAGAAAGGAACACCTTCAATACAGCAGTATTTAAGGCATCAGACAGTAATTTGTCTTTAAGAGACACTGCAGATTTCTCGAGTGTAACATAGATGTTTACTTTCCAGCTAAAGTGAAAAAATCGTGTTTCAAGGATATACAGTTTTGACTTGCAATAGGAAATACTTTGTAACCCATACTCGTACAGGCAAATGGCAAAAGTTCACTATATGGCCAGATTATTATGACAGTAGTATTGAGGTGGTCTCCTTCAGAATGCCTTTATTCAGTGTGATATAGAGAATTGTTTTGGTAATTAACCAAATTATTTCTTATGGGATTGCACTTGAACCTTAAGTTTAATGCAATTTTCTGTTGAACAATTCATTTCCTCTATCTCAGCTGAGATAGAGTAAGAAAATGTAAGAAATGATAGAGTAAGAAATGGAAGAAAATCTTACATTTTCTTACATGTAAGAAAATGGATGATTTGACCTGCTGGGGGAGAAAACTTCAGGTGTTAGTGGCAGACTCACTTTACAATATTAATTATAAGCTTAACTCTGTCTTGAAAACACCAACATTTTGTCCATGTTTCTTCTGTTTTTCCATCTCAATAGAGAAATCTGGTTTTGGATTATTATTATTTAAAACTTTTTGTAAACTTAACTTTGATATTTTTGCATTGGATTTATTCTGTGAAAATCACTAGAAGTAGAATTTACACGAAGGACAGAAAAGAAGCAGTAATAATTGTTCTATGCTTTGTGTAGTCAAAATTTATATTGTGAGGTGATCTATGAAACTGTTACAGAATTTTTGCTGAATGTATTTTCTTTGTCAAAGAAAAAGATATTGTGATATTACCAGCTCTGCTCTACTGTTTTGCTCTACATTGTTTGGCAAGTGGGAACATGTGAATCATCGGATCCTTGTGTTCAAATGCTGTTCAGCTGCTGTCTAGCTGCTTGGTTCTGCAGGTAGCACATACATTAAAAACACGGGTTTATGGTAAGGACTTTATTTTTATGAATAGGCAGTCATTGTTAGGCATCTGGGTAAGATGCTTATGTTTAATTTTTAAATTGCCTCCACAGCAAACAACTTTCAGACATAGATGACATTATTTTGTGTGAATCATGTCTAAAATTAGCTTCATAGCTTGAGACTGTGTGCATTCAGCACCTGTGAAATACAGTTAAAGCTCAGAACTGCAAGTCATTGACGAAGGTTATGGTGAAATTGGTAACTTTTTGTTTCTGTTTTAATTGAAAACACTTCCCTTTTCCCCCTTTACAACTTTGCATGCAATCTGAAAGCCCTTCATAAGGTGACTTTTTCTCTAATCTGACATATGTCCTATAGTTTAATATTTACTGTATCAGAACAAGTTTTTATTTATAGTGCTTACATGATTAAATGTAATGGTAAACTCTTTCTCTTGGGATCTAAAATAAAACCTTGGTTGAGACTACAAGTGGAAGTGAAATGTATAACCTTTTCCTGTTCTGTGCACAAAGTCAGCAATTGGCAGCGGCTGCATTTTAAGCTGTTGATTATATTAGCAAACAAGTCTGGAAGCATTTTAGAATTATACAAAAATTTGTAAAGCATTTGCCTAACTTATGGCAGATCTTAAGACTTTAGCAGAAGAGAATTTCAAAGGAATTTACTCAGGGAACATGCATGTTCTTTTAGGGTCAGTTACCTTAAGTTCTTCTGCAGACAAATTTCAGTTAGAACAATGCATGATTATGAACTATGTGATTTAAAAAAAAAAAACAAACTACTTTATCCTTGTTGTGTGCTCTTTTTGTGTCAGAGGAGGAACACGAAGTTATAGAACTGGATGCATAAGACAGCAAGCATACTGGATCTGGTTGCTATAGAGTTCATTTTCTCTGTGGCAGCCCATATGGTGCTATTTGTGACCAAAACAGTGTTGATAACACACCAATGAAAATTTTAGTTATTGCCGATCAGTGCTTGCACAGTGTCAAGGCCTTCTCTGTTTCTCACTCTGCTGCATGCCAGGGAGTAGGCTAGAGTTGGGCAAGAGTTTGGGAGGGGACACAGCTGGGACAGCTGAAACAAATTGACCGAAGAGGTATCTCCAAGTGGATATCTCAAGTACAGGTTGTGTAATATGATAATTCTGAAGGAGCCATTCAGTCCATGTTTGTCACTGTCCAAATAAATGAGCACTCTATCATATTCTGAAGTGCATGGTTGACTTGGAGACAACAGAATTAGTCTAATTTCTGTCCCCACTCTGCAGAAGTTTAAATAGAACATGAAAGCTAAATCAAACACTAACTGCTATTACTTTGCACAGGTATTTTTAAAGAGAGTGAAATTTTGTTTGGTTTGGATTTTCTATTAACTAATTTGTGTGTACCAATATGTGCCATCCATCCCATCAATGAATCTGAAGGTATTTGAATTCTGTGAGAGCATTTCCTACTGCTGACCTGCATACCACGTATGAGCTCTGACTGTTTCATGCCTTGGTCACCTAGCCAAATCCATTTCAACAGTGAAGACAGGCATATGTTTCTGATGACCATTAAATGGAGTGATACAATTCATGTTTGCCAAGGGAGCATTTATATATGTTACATATGTTATGTAATTCAGCTTCTGAAAAGCCTTATGTTTAACCAAATGGACTGCAGTCAGATGGTGAGTTTTCCAGGTTTCACTAAAAAAAAGTGTCATCCTTGTGAAGTGAAATATGATCTAAGAAAATGCATGTTACAGTGGCTTGCTAGACTGCCTTCTGAAGCCAGAAACAGTTAAAACAAAAGCTGAAATCTTGTGTATAGGCAATGTGTGAAAACACTATTTTTCCGAAGTTAACAATGTCGATATTGAATGCTTAATTGTTTTTTAGATTATCAAGAAGAAAAGTAGTCTCAGTTTCATAAAGAAACCATTTTAATTCATTTGCTAACACTTCTCTGAAAATTCAAAGGCTTAGCAGAAAATAACCTTTGCATGCTTGAGCATATGTTACATTTTCTCTGGGAACGGTATATTATATGCTACACGTGAATTCAGAATAGAGCTCATCTTTAATAATGGAGTCATGGCTAAATTGTAAAACCATTACGTAAAGTTCTGAACTGTTACTAATGACGGTATAGCATGTAATGAAATGTGGAAGGAAGTAAAGCTAGATTATAAGAGCCTTCATCTTTGAATTAAAAAAAAAAAAAGGGGGGGGGGGGGCAAACTGATGAACAAGTGTCTTCCCTGTGTCCAAGGAAAGTCTGCAAAGTGCTACTATGTAGTTTATAATTTTTGTCTGTTGCTTTTTTAAATTATAGTGGTAATCAATATTAGAAGAACAGCTATGATTAAAACATCTTTAATTGTAACAGAGGCCAAATAATAGAATATTTCTTGCAGCACTGCAGATAACAATTACAGCTGAGATGCCAGTTTTAATTTCTACATTTGGTATGGTAGCTGCATGGACAGAGTTCTAACCAGAAAGCTATTTAAGTGTTGCAGCTCTTCCAGTGAGACATCATATCATTCCTGGGTGAAAAGAAAATACTCTCTGTAAACTACATGCTGTAAGTTTTAGTGCTTTTAGACACTATTGTCAGAAGGTAGCCATTGTTATAGCAGGCAGCTTTGCATACGTTCAAATGAATATTAAGAAGTATCAGCAAAAAAAATCTTTACCACGTTTACTTCGTTTAATGTGGCTTCCTTCTTAATGGTGCTTTTTTTGCCTTGGCTGCGTAGGATGTTTTGGTAATGTCTGCATTAGCAAGGAATGTGTCACAACATGAGTGTGCCACTAGATTCATGTGGTTCATTGAGGGGCTCCTGATGAATCTGTTGTTCATGGCTTGGGAGTTTACACTAGAATCTGGTCTGATACTGTGGTTCAAACATCTCCACTATGTATATGGCTCAGCTTTCTGAAGGCAAATGGTTTAGAAACGTGCTGGGGGACCTTATATTGGTGTGACCCAAACATTGATCAAGGACCTAATGTCTTCATTTCTAGCACTGTCAAGGAGCTTCTAGTTTATCTCTGTCTGGAATTAATCTAGTTTGTGTGCAACAAAACCACTCAGAAGCAGTACGTGGTAAATGGAAGTGATTAACGGATTTGCCTCAAAATTGTTCTGAACCAAATTGCTGATATAGGCTAGCCATATAACTTTAAGGGGCTTGATTTGTGCTTAAGGTATACATAACTTCTGTATTTAATTTTTGTAGTTATGGGGAGGAAGTTATACAAATAATGCAGTTTCTCAATTAGATGTACGTATTTTCCAACTGATGTAAATAAGAAATTAAAAATTCAGGGGCAGGGTGTATAATTGTATAAATGTGTTGTACTCTAGGCTGTTTCACCTTTCCTCTACTGCTGTGTTAACTGGTAGCTTGATCAAATTATGGATTTTATGGCAGTTGGCTTGCCATAGGTTCTCTGCTGTCCTAGGATGCATTCTTTCAAATCAAGAATGCTTGTTTGAAACAAGATGCTAAATTTTGACTGGTACCCAATGCACAAGGGTAACAAATGTTCTACTCTTCAAACATTGAAATTAATAAATGCAATACTCTGGAGTAAGAGATGGCAAACTGCTTTTGGACAGAAGTGCACATTCATAAAATATATTGCTATAGACAAAGTTCAAGAAGAATATACAAAAAAGGCTTGAAAACAAAACAGAGAAGCTGCATAGATCTCTGTAAATAAAACAACATTCATGAAGAGTATACTCTGAAGATGTATAAAAAACTTGCCCAGAGTGTAGTTTATCTAAAGCTAATTATTTCTTGAAAGTTACGTTTGACATTACAGTAATGCTAGTGAATATAGAAAGCATTGAAGTTCAAAGAGCAAATAGGATGCCTTTCACAGAAACACAAAATCCTGCTGAAAAAAGCAAGCATCTGTAGCAGGCAGATGGTTTTCACTGTAAGGCTACCAAACAATTCCATGTCTGTGTACTCAGCATTGCCATTTCCTCCACTTTTCACTGTGTAAGCTGTATTTGTTAAGTAGAGAATGCCTAAACTCTCATAAAGACAGTACTTGAACGGAATACACTTTTTCAGTAGTTTTTCACTAGTGTTCCCAGTAGAAGAGTAGGATTTGAAAATGTGTTGCATTTTAGATCCTGAAGGCAGTGGATATGAGAGAGCTCTTCTGTCCAAGAAATTATGCTATTTCAAGCACCTTGGTGACATTTTTCTTTCCTATGGCTGGCTCATCTTTTTTGACATCCTTTGTCTCCTCTTCCTCACGCTGTCAATATCTGTCTGCTTGTTTTCCTTTTTCTGGCTTCTTGGGAGATGCAATCCCTCTTTGTATTTCTTTCCCATTATACTCTGCCCCTTGTTCTCAGCTTCAAGCAGGGTTCAATAACTATTATATAGTATGATGAAACAGTAATGAAGAATCTGTGATCCAGTTAAATGCATCTGTAATGCATTAGTACAGTCTTGGAAAGAGAAATACTTGAGATGGTAAGAGTGTCTTGTGTAGCCTCATAGTCCAATAAAATTTATACTGTTTTGCAAAGAATGTTTCAAATGATGTCTTGCTTTCTGGCTGTATAATACAACAACCCAAAAGTGAAAAGCTTGTGAAGATACTCTGTGCGAAGGGCTGCCACTCTTCAACAATCCAGTGGCAAGGCTAGATTTTCCTTTTTCTGCTGTGAGGTTGTCCTGGTTTTGACTGGGATGGAGTCAATTTTCTTCCTAGTAGCTAGTATAGTGCTGTGTTTTGGATTTAGGATGAGAATAATGTTCATAACACACTGATGTTTTAGTTGTTGCTAAGTAATGCTTACACTACTCAAGGACTTTTCAGCTTCCCATGCTCTGACAGCTGAACAAGAACCTGGGAGGGGGGCACGGTCAGGATAGTTGATCCAAACTGGCCAAAGGGCTATTCCATACCATATGACATTATGCTCAGTATATAAACTGGGGGGAGTTGGCTGGGGGGCAGCAATTGCTGCTCAGGGACTGACTTGGTGTCGGTTGGCGGGTGGTGAGCAGTTGCATCACTTGATTTGTTTTTTTTCCCCCCCCCGGGTTTTTGTTCCCCTCTCTCTCTCATTGCTTTCCTTTCAATTACAATTTATTATTATTTTTTATTTTTCCTAATTATTAAACTGTTCTTATCTCAGCCCACGAGTTTTCTTACTTGTGCTCTTCCAATTCTCTCCCCCATCCCACTGGGGGGGAGGGTGAGTGAATGGCAGTGTGGTGCTTAGTTGCTGACTGAAGCTAAACCACAACAGCCCTTTTTGGCGCTCAACATGGGGCTTCAAGGGTTTCAGATAATAACAGATTAACCAGAGCATATTAAGGAATTAAGATCTGTTAATAGTTGTGGGTCACGATATTGATTCATCTGTTCTCAATATTAGTTTATCTGAGCTGTGTCGTTCATTTTTTTGCTGTACAAGTTAAAAGTTGGTGTTGGTTTTTGCAGATTCCTGTGTTCTGCAGTGATTAGTGATGTTTTGCCTGGGAGATTTGTTATTAAAACAGTGGCCTTGAGCTTAATTTGGTATCTGAGTTTCATACCGAAGCCATTACTGTGCTTCAGGTACCACCTCGTGGAGGCAATAAACAATTATCCTTCCTCTGAGAGGTTTTTTATGGAGGAAATACAGAATGACACCTTCGCTACCTTCTTCTATGATGTTTTCTCCTTCGTTACAATAACTTTTCAGTATCTTGAACATCCTTGGGTAGTTAAGATCCTTCTATTGGTATTTCTTGGGAATATTGTTTTGGTTTTGTCTAAGGTGACTGAGCAATTTAAGAATATCATCCAGAGACCTGCCCCAAGGATGGATAGTTATGAGTGGCAGGGTGTGTGGGATAGCACGGGCAAATGCCTAGGATGGTGGGCACCTCCAGTGTTTTGGAACTTCACCCCTGAACAAGTGCAGAATCCTGAGAAATTAATAGAATATTTGGAAAAAGTATGCTGTCACCCTGGCAATTCTAGGGAGACACAAATCACTGCAATGTGCTGGGGCCTGGCCCATGCCTACCAAGCCCTGTTCAACACTATTCAGTACATTCAAGGGGAAGACAGGGTCTCTGGATCTGACAACAAAGCGACAGGCACCATGGCTACTGCAGCCCCCCCTGCAACAGGTACTGTGGCTACTTCAGCCCCAGCGACAGATAGTGTGGTTGAACCAGGGAACCAACCCGTGTTGGTATTAGTCGCCCCTATATACAAGAAGAAATCTTGGAGGCGAAAGTCAGCTTGTTTAGAAAGGGAGGGTGAAAATCAGGGCCATCACAAAGAGAGGAAGAGGAAGAACTCATGGATGAGATAGAAACCACCTGATCCCTATCCCTGAGTGAGCCACAAGATATGCAAAAATATTTCAGCCATTGTCCAGGCAAGCACATTGCCACCTGGTTGCTCCGATGGTGAGATAACAAGGGCCAGTAGCCTGGAATTAGAGGGTAAGGAAGCCAAACAGCTGGGATCCCTTTCCAGGGAAGGGGGCATTGACAAAGCGATTGGAAAAGGGGCAAAGCCCTCAGCCTCTGGAGGCAGCTCCTGTCAGGTATGAAGGAAAGATATCCCTTCAAGGAAGATGTTATATATCGCCCAGGAAAAAGGACCACCGTGGAGAGAGGTATCCAGTACCTGAGGGAATTAGCCGTGCTGGGGGTGATTGATGGTGACCTGGACAACAAGCAGTTATCCAAAGATCCAAATGAAGTGTGGTGCACACGACCCATGTGGCAGAAATTGGTACAGAGCACACCTGCATCATACACCAACTGATTGGCAGTAATGACCTAGAAAGATGGAGAGGGACCAACAGTGGATGAATCGGCTGGCGAACTCCAGCAATACAAAGAAAGTCTCTCTTCCTCCCTATGGGCCTGTGTCTCAGCTGTGGAGAAACTGCCCCAGGAGGTCCAGCAACTCAAAGAGGATAGGTCCTACTCCCCACCTGTATGGACCAGTATCTCAGCTATTAGGCGTAAGTGTTCCTCTGCTCAAGAGAGAGGATATAGCAGGTACACACCACGGGGCACCCTGTGGTTTTATCTGCGTGGCCATGGAGAGGACATGAGGAAGGGGGATGGAAAACCTACCTCGACCCTAGAGACAGGGATACAGAAGTTGCAAGGAAAAACAATCACACAAGGGGGTTCTTCCAGGAAAATTCTGCTGGAACGCTAATTCTGCTGGAACGCTAATGCGTTTTTCTCAATCCCTTTGGCAGCAGAGTGCAGCCCACAGTTTGCTTTCACTTGGAGGGGCGTCCAGTACACCTGGAATCGACTGCCCCAGGGGTGGAAACACAGCCCCACCATTTGCCATAGACTGATCCAAACAGCACTGGAACAGGGTGAAGCTCCAGAACATCTGCAAGATATTGATGGCATCATCATGTGGGGCAATACAGCAGCAGAAGTTTTTGAGAAAGGGAAGAAAATAGTCCAAATCCTTCTGAAAGCCGGTTTTGCCATAAAACAAAGTAGGGTCAAGGGACCTGCACAGGAGATCCAGTTTTGAGGAATAAAATGGCAAGACGGATGTCGTCAGATCCCAATGGATGTGCTCAACAAAATAACAGCCATGTGTCCACCAACTAGTAAAAAGGAAACACAAGCTTTCTTAGGCGTTGTGGGTTTTTGGAGAATGCATATTCCAAATTACAGTCTGATCGTAAGCCCTCTCTATCAAGTGACCCGAAAGAAGAACTATTTCAAATGGGGCCCTGAGCAACGACAAGCCTTTGAACAAATTACAGAATCACAGAATCATATAGGTTGGAAAAGACCTTTAAGATCATTAAGTCCAACTGTAAACCTAACACTACCAAGACCACCACTACACCATATCCCTAAGCACCTCATCCAAACGTCTTTTAAATACCTCCAGGGATGGGGACTCAACCACTTCCCTGGGCAGCCTGTTCCAATGCTTGATAACCCTTTCAGTGAAGTAAAATTTCCTAATACCCAACTTAAACCTCCCCTGGCGCAACTTGAGGCCATTTCCTCTTGTCCTGTCACTTGTTACCTGGGAGAAGAGACCAACCCCCACCTCGCTACAACCTCCTTTCAGGTAGTTGTAGAGAGCAATAAGGTCTCCCCTCAGCCTCCTTTTCTCCAGGGTAAACAACCCCAGTTCCATCAGCCACCCCTCATAAGACTTGTGCTCTAGACCCTTCACCAGCTTCATTGCCCTTCTCTGGACATGCTCCAGCACCTCAATGTCTCTCTTGCAGTGAGGGGCCCAAACCTGAACACAGTATTTGAGGTGCGGCCTCACCAGTGCTGAGTACAGGGGGATGATCACTTCTCTAGTCTTGCTGGCCACACTATTTTTGATACAAGCCAGGATGCCATTGGCCTTCTTGGCCACCTGGGCACACTGCTGGCTCATATTCAGGCGGCTGTCAAGCAACACTCCCAGGTCCTTCTCTGCTGGGCAGCTTTCCAGCCACAAATTAAACAGGGAATAGTTCATGCAGTAGCCCTTGGGCCAGTCCGGGCAGGACAAGATGTAAAAAATGTGCTCTACACCGCAGCTGGGGAGAATGGCCCTACCTGGAGCCTCTGGCAGAAAGCACCAGGGGAGACTCGAGGTCGACCCTTAGGGTTTTGGAGTTGGGGATACAGAAGATCCAAGGCCCGCTGTACTCCAACTGAGAAAGAGATATTGGCAGCATATGAAGGGGTTCGAGCTGCTTCAGAAGTGGTTGGTACTGAAGCACAGCTCCTGCTGGCACCCGGACTGCCGGTGCTCGGCTGGATGTTCAAAGGGAAGGCCCCCTCTACACATCATGCAACTGATGCTTTGTGGAGTAAGTGGGCCACATTAATCACACAGTGGGCTCAAACAGGAAACCCCAGTTGCCCAGGAATCTTGGAAGTGATCTTGGACTGGCCAGAAGGCAAGGATTTTGGAGTATTGCCAGAGGAGGAGGTGACGTGTGCTGCAGAGGCCCCACTGTATAATAAACTGCCAGAAAATGAGAAGCCTGTTCACTGACGGGTCTTGTCGTATTGTGGGAAAGCATTGGAGGTGGAAGGCTGCTGTATGGAGTCCTGTACAACAAATTGCAGAAACTGCTGAAGGAGACAGTGAATCGAGTCAGTTTGCAGAGGTGAAAGCCATCCAGCTGGCTTTGGATATTGCTGAACGAGAAAAGTGGCCAGTACTTTATCTCTATACTGACTCACGGATGGTGGCAAATGCCCTGGGGGGGTGGTTACAGCAATGGAAGCAGAGCAACTGGCAGCGCAGAGGCAAACCCATCTGGGCTGCCGCATTGTGGCAAGATGTTGCTGCCAGGGTAGAGAACCTGGTTGTAAAGGTATGTCACGTAAATGCTCACGTACCCAAGAGTCGGGCACTAAAGAACATCAAAACCACCAGCAGGTGGATCAGGCTGCTAGGACTGAAGTGGCTCAGGTGGATCTGGACTGGCAACATAAGGATGAATTCTTTATAGCTCAGTGGGCCCATGACACCTCAGGCCACCAAGGAAGGGATGCAACATATAGATGGGCTCGTGATCAAGGGGTGGACTTGACCACGGGCACTATTGGACAGGTTATCCATGAATGTGAAACATGCGCTGCAATCAGACAAGCCAAGCAGTTAAAGCCTCTCTGGTATGGAGGACGATGGCTGAAATATAAATATGGGGAGGCCTGTCAGATTGATTATATCACACTCCCACAAACCCGCCAAGGCAAGTGCTATGTGCTTACAATGGTGGAAGCAACCACTGGATTGCTGGACACATATCCTGTGCCCCGTGCCACCGCCCAGAACACTATCCTGGGCCTTGAAAAGCAAGTCCTATGGCAACATGGCACCCCAGAAAGAATTGAATCAGACAACGGGACTTGTTTCCAAAACAACCTCATAGACACCTGGGCCAACGAGCATGACATTGAGTGGGTGTATCACATCCCCTGTCATGCACCAGCCTCCGGGAAAACTGAACGATACAATGGACTATTAAAGACTACACTGCGAGCAATGGGTAGTGGGACATTTAAACACTGGGACACACATTTAGCAAAAGCCACCTCATTAGTCAACACTAGGGGATCTGCCAAGCCAGCTGGCCCTGCCCAATCAAAACTTTTACATACTGTAGAAGGGGATAAAGTCCCTGTATAGTGCACATAAAAAACAAGCTGGGGAAGACAGTCTGGGTTACTCCTGCCTCGGGCCAAGGCAAACCCATCTGTGGGATTGCTTTTGCTCAAGGCCCTGGGTAGGTGGGTAATGCAGAAAGATGGGGAAGTCTGATGTGTACCTCAAGGGGATTTGATTTTGGGTGAGAATAGCCAATGAACTAAGTGATATGATGTTAATTGCTATGTAATACTGTATGTCATCATTTGTATGGTCGCTATATGCTATATCAATGGTATTTCAATAAGAATTGCTGAGATTAATGAAGGGTGAACTTTGATGAAACCAAGAGAAGTGCAGCGGTGATGGAACCAGAACTGGCTTCAGCATGCAACAATGCAACACCACATACCACATCTCCTGCCCAGAAGGACTGTTATGACAGATGGACCCCAAAGTCATGGACTAAGTGAACTCAACAAACATTTTAGAGGGATGGCCCATAGACCAATGGAATCATATCTGTGTGTATATATCAAAGGCAGGAAAGGTGGTGGTGATTAATTGGGATGTATTACAAAAGGTAGAACCTGGGCATGATGTAGATGGTATAGGATAAGGGGTGGATATTGTCCTGATTTCAGCTGGAATAGAGTTAATTTTATTCCTAGTAGCTAATATAGTGCTGTGTTTTGGATTTAGGATGAGAATAATGTTGATGATAACACACTGATGTTTCAGTTGTTGCTAAGTAATGTTTACGCTAATCAAGGACTTTTCAGCTTCCCATGCTCTGCCAGGCACACGAGAAACTGGGAAGGGGCACAGCCAGGATAGTTGATCCAAGCTGGTCAAAGGGCTATTCCATACCATATGACGTCATGCTCAGTATATAAACTGGGGGGAGTTGGCCAGGGAGTAGCAATTGCTGCTCCAGGACTGACTGGGTGTCGGTCAGTGGGTGGTGAGCGGTTGCATCACTTGTTGATTTTTTGGTTGGTTTGTTTTTCCCCTGGGTTTTTGTTCCCTTCTCTCTCTCTCGTTGTTTTCCTTTTCATTACAATTTATTATTATTATGTATTTTTTTCTTTTTCCCAATTATTAAACTGTTCTTATCTCAGTCTATGGGTTTTCTTACTTGTGCTCTTCAATCCTCTCCCCCATCCCACCGGGGGGGGAGAGTGAGTGAGTGGCTTTGTGGTGCTTAGTTGTTGACTGAAGCTAAACCATGACAGAGGTTAACTGTGCCAATACATTCGTTAGGAGGACTAAGATATGCTGCTTCTGCAACACAGAGGCCAAAAGATTCTGGTTACATAAGCCTGAAGCAGTTCTTCAGAAAGCAGTTCTGTTTTACTGTGGAAGAAAGTGCAATTTTATCTCAGAGGTTTTTCAGGTGATTTAAAAAAAAAGAGAAAAATAGAGACAAGAAGAATATTTGTTGAATTTTTAAAGTTGATATGGGGAGAGATGCATTGTAGGTTTTTATTTTTAATTTCACTGTTGTTTCCAGTGTATTTAAAATACAAAGAGCCAATGCATTGTATGGTTTTCATATTATTTGATTGGCATAAACCTTAAAGCTCACAGTATGCATATTGGGAAGCAGAGGAGATGGAAGAGAAAGCTGCTTTGTCAAAGGACTCCAACAAACGTGTCTGCTATGCAGCAACTGTCAGGTGTAGTCTGTTTATAAATATGGGACTGTTCCAGAGAAATTTAAATTAAAAAACCCGAAAACACATAAACCACAAACAAATTATTCTGTGAATACATTGTTCATTTATGGAATGTAGTAACTTCTGAAATGCTGTCATAGGAGAGAAGATCATTTAAGCTTGCATGTGTCATAGTTGCAGGACACAATAGGACTAAATGGTAATAGTAAATAAATAGCTAGATACAAGGAAGGTCTCTATTGTAAGGGATGCTGGCCTGATCCATATTAATCAAAACAGGAGAAAGAAAGAAGACAATGTTGGATGTCTCAGAGGAAAAACAGCATCAGAAGCAGTTTCTCCTGGGGTGGTATTGGAGCTCAGGCACCTAAAATATGGTTAAGAAATCACCATGGCTTTTGTGATTGTGTTGTTCTTTCCATACTTCATGTGATCTTAAAGAGGTGCCTTGTTTGGTGTAAGCTAATTTTTTTTTCCTATTAGAAATTTGTTTAGAATTTTTTTTTCTTTGATTGTTGTATGCTAGTTTCCAAAGTTGCCTAGTGATCAGAGTATGGTAAGTGAAATTGGTGAATATAAGGTTATACCCTTCTGCTCAATGTTTTAAAATAAATAATCAAATGTCCTTCTGCAGCCAACATGCCAGAAATACTTACCATTTGATGTGAGTTGGTGAATATTTGCCATTGGACTGCAAAGGTCACTCAAAACTTGGTGCTGACAGGTGGTGGGTCTCTAGTGTAGTCTCAGTCAGCCAGATTGACCAGTAGTTTGCAATGGGGCCAAAGAGCAGACTGTCTTCAGTTTGTGTCCTCATAGAGCTGCAAAGTGAAATGCAGATAACTTTCTCCTTTAACAACTCTATACTTTGTGATTGCAAGCTAAGAATATTACTGAGCTCCAGACTGCCCTGAGGGTCATTGACACATGTGGAGAACTATGATACAATTTGCCTCAATTATCTGTTACCAGGGTGTTGCTATTAAGTTATAGGATACTCAGTTACTGGGAAAACATGAGTCCCTTGAGTGGGGGATGGCAAACAATGTGAAACAAAAACCAGTTATGGAATAGGTAGGGCTAACATTGGACTATGCAGTTGAAATGAGTGTTCCACTGAAACTGCTGGAACTAAGGAGCAGTGTGAGCAAGAAGAATTAATGTTCTTTCAATAGGGTGGTTATATTATACAACTTGAACTGTCAATGTGGAAATAATTGGTTTCTTCTTTCTTTTACAAGAGATATGGATTTCATGCCAAAACTGTTTTTTCGTTTATAGGCATCAACTTATCACCATATTCAAGAAATAATGGTACAGTTATTACGCACAGTCAACAGAACTGTTATTACAATGGGACGAGATGATCCCTTAATTGTGAGTAATATTTTAATGTATTTTTAATGCTTTGATAATCATTTTATAGTTATCCTGAAAAATGCATATATAGTATTTGTGGAATCTTGTTTGTGGACTTCTTTAGATTTAAAAGAAAAGGTCTAAAGCTTTACTGTTTTCACTCAACTGTGCCACTGTTGTGTCTTTTGAAGTGTAGTTGAATACTGCAAGATTTGTGCATTCTTTAAAAAAGCAAACACTAAATCTAAACTTAATTGCTATTTGTGAAAAGAAGAATGTTTTATAAACCTGCATAAAGAGCACACTTTAACACATTGAAAATAGTGTTTCTACTAACCTAAAGTGGAAATGTCTGAGTAAAACTAAAAAAAAAAAAAAAAAGCTATTTGGAATAGCTTATATAAATAATTGGTGGATGCTTTGTTTCTCCCAGTTTTTCCACATGCTTTACTTTTTGGTGGCTTAGAGTTGCTATGGAACAGCTGCCATTCCTGGCTCTGTTTCTGGAGGAGGAAGATGATGTTCTATGTGCACAGGTAAAATATCTGGGGATGCACTGGCACAGAGCACTCACCTGAGCTTTTTGTGGAGATTCCATGATTTGAGAGTTATATTCAAGGAGAGATTCTGCAATTTATTTAGATTTAAGTACATATCTCATGAGTACTCCTCTTGATTTAGATGATTTGTGAGAATGCAAGCCAGTTGTGTTCAGTGGGAATTATGGAACTTGCCCTTCAGAGGGTGCACTTAAGAGAAGTTGTATATTAACTGTTAGTCTTTATAGATTTACATTATTTTGCAAAATCATGAGCAGCATTTACTTGATTGTTTTGGCCACAAGAGGTATATTGCATGTCTTTTAAAATGTACTTTATTTCCTTGTTTATTTCTGTTGGAAAACCAAAATAACAGTTTTAGATCATTGCCAGTCAGAGCATATGTGTCTCCTAATGATTAGTGTCCTAATAATTGAGTTCTTCAGAGGAGATATTTGCCAATGGTTGCTTCAAACTCCCTGGTGGTAGATCTGCAAGTTTGAGAAATCATATCATTAACTGTTTATCATAACTCCAGTCTATTTTTTGTCTGTGTGTAACCATCTGGTTCGTATGCATGGTCATAACAGGAAGAGGTTTTCAGCGAAGACCCAGTGAACATTGCAGTTCTCTACAGTGTTTGAAAATGTTTTCTGTACTTGCAAACAAAGCATCATATGAGTGTCATGGATGATGTAATCAATCTATTAAGGAGTATTTCTGGATACCCTAAACAGTAAATGAAGAAGAACAATGAAACTGTAGTAATCCTGCAAAAAGTATCCTTATCTATTAGGAAACATTAGGAAATCATTAGGAAACAAGCTGGTTACAGTCAATTGAAATGGCTTGGAAAATAAGTTCATTTTTCTTTGTGTGTTATTCTCTCATCTACTGTAATTTGTTCAGCTGTTTTTACCTAAAAAGATCAAATCCAGGTGAATGTTGAAATGCAGATGTCTGAATGCTCATAGTGCTCATAAACACCTATGCATATGTGTATATTGGGCATTTTAGAGGTTTTTCAAAGCAGAATTCCAATAAATTACAAACAGTTTTCTAGAGCTGAGGCAAGATCTCTCAACAGAATAGTGAAGAAATTGTTTGTAATGAACAAAATAGTCTTTTGCATTCAGAAAGAACTGACAAAATCAGCTTGTTTCATGCTTTGTGTACTACCTTTAGTTCACTCAGTTAATTTACAGGTTTGCTTTAAGAGTTCTTAAGAGGGCTGAACTTGCTGAAAGCCTGAATGCTTAATCTTTTAAAAATGAAGCAGATAGTCAGGAATTATGGCCTTCTGCAGAATGCTTAGGTGAGCTAAATTTACTAGAAGTATGGTGAACTCTGCAAGTACAGGTGAGACATATGGAATAGCTGTAGTCAGACTATGTGCCTGATGTTATATGAATATGAGTGACATTTCAAATTGGGTTACATGTCTTATTTACTTCCAGGAGAACAGAGGGTTACTCTTTAGATTCTTAAATCTGTTACTATGTTTCTGAATATTGCAAGTATTTTTATTATCTTTAAATGTGTAATTTTCTAGAATTTGAAAAAGCTGTGAAAAACAATGCTAATACTATGTTGTACTATGCTATACATAAAAACAATGGTTACAATTTACAAGATCTTTTATTCCTTGCAAGTTTCAATGTCTTGCACCTGATAGAGTACTGGATTTTATTTACCTGAGGGTTTTTTTGCTTTCTGGCAGGGATAAGCACGTTAATTTTCATATTCAGGTGTCCTTTTCACAATCTTCTAGCTTGTCGGCAGGAAGGATTTGGGGTTACAGTTGCCTTTATCTTTTCTTGCTACGATGCCAGTTGAATCTAAGGGAAGGCGCTGCCTTGAGCTCAGCTGGTAACAGCATGCTGTGAGCTTTGTTCATGTAGTCACTGGAAAGGGTCAGGCCGAAAAGGTGTTGGTGATAGAAAAGAAATTTGGCTCTCTGCAACTACTGCAGAGAAGACTTACTTAAATGCCTTCATTGTGATGTTTTGGCGGGTGACGTCTTTAACTGCTGCTTGGTTATTTTCACTATTTAAAAAAAAAAAAAAAGCGCTTTGACTGTTTGTAGTTGTAGATGTGCTTCTAAACTTGTAATAGAGGGACAAGTTTATTGTATGAAATTGGATATTCAAGCTTTATCTTGAATACTTTATGAAATTTAGACTTTTAGTTAAAGGGCATTGTGATGCAGTGAAGTCCCACTACAGTAATTATAGAAGTAAAACGTGTAGAAGCATGTAGAATACAGAAATACTTGTTTTTGGTATTGGCTTGGTTAGACAAACAAAAATATCATAAATCCACCATATACATTTTAAAGCTTTCCTTTGCTACTCCCAAACTTGATTTTGTTCACAGTATCAGTTTAGCATGATGAAAAGAGTGTAGTTACGCTACACAGAAAAGTTTTCAGACAATATTTATATAAGATATTGTACAAATAAAGACTTTGCTGAAAAGAAAACAGTGCGCTCTGTTAACCAAAGCTACTCTAGATAGCATACTTTTGCAAAAACCAACACTCTTTGGGGAAATAATGACCAGAGAAACCATTTTGCAGAGCCGCCTTGGTTGGAGAGTATGATATATTTAAATATACACATGGTCTAGCTAGAAGTTACAGCTTTTTTATTCAGTATTCAAATTTAAATCCTTTCTCTACCTAGAAAAGCTGCAGAATGATTCCATGGAAGACCTATTTATTCATTTCCTATTAATTTTCCTTTTCCAAAGAACAGTTGTTCACTTCCTTTGTAATCTAAATGTTGTTTGTTATTAATTGGCTCCTGAAACCTAAGAAAACTATCTCATTTTATTGTAAAAGATAACATCACATTTAAAGAACCTAGAAATTTACAGAAAATACATTAGATATTACATTTCTTTAGGAAGATGTTTTGTATCTAAGCTAGCATAATTACTAAGTATTGTGGCTTTTTGGAAAGAGCTATAGTGCACAAAACTATGAAAAGCCCTACACGAACTGCTGTTACATGACAGAGAGAAATCAGTATTTTATTCATACATTCTGAATTTTTAAAGAAAGTTAGGCTGACTCCATAAAACAGCAATTTCAAATACAGTAATTTTGGAATATGCCATGTTCTGTGCAATGTTTTATAAATAGCATATTGTAGTTGTCATTTAAATATGTCTTTCAGAGAAGCCTACAATATTTTGTATGCAAGTGCTGTCAAGTAGTTGTGGTTTTGGGATTTTTGTTGTTGGTTTGTGGGGGTTTTGTGGGTTTTTAATTATTATTTTATTTAAGAGCATGTTTGTATGTATTTATAACATTTATTTCCTACTCTGGGAGCTGCTTTTAGGCATTACACCATAATTTTCTAAATCAGATAAATTTTTATGACCAGTACTATTACCTTCTAACAATCGACCAATTTCTATTGCTTTTCCAATCTTGACATCATAAATTGCATAGTGTGTATCTGCTAATTTTTTTATTTCCTATATGAATTAATAATTAATTACTAAACTATTTTAAAAATATTAAAAAATAAAACAAAAAGCAATGCTTACATATTACACTTTCACATAGTTTAGATTCTCCAGTTATGTGTTACAAATTGCTGTGGCTGATGCATACCATGACTGACACTTTCCCACTGTTAGCTTTTAATGTAACAAATAGTCTTTTTCTCCAAGGTTGTCTTTAAAATTTTATGTAGAAAGCCTGTTGTGTGTGACGTACTGTGGAGAAGACTGGGTATAATATCTTCTTGCATTTAGTAGGTGTGGTTTTATTGTGAAAATATGATGCTTATTCTTTTGTAGGAATAATTTACTTCTGGCATACTTTTACTTTATTTTCAGTTAAATTATTGTATGTTTTTTGTTCATGGTAGTCAGAGCCTCTGCAAGAAGAATGAGTGAGTTCTGTCTGTGTTTCAGATAAGCCTTTTGTTTGGACCTTTATGTATTTTAGAACTTGGCTGGCTGTTGCTACTACTGCTGACTCAAAAAAAATCTCCCTTGTACTGAAATCTTGAAGTAGAGAACTCTAGGAGCAACCTGTCTGAAGGACAGTGCTTTAGCAGCATTGTTATTTCATATTTTATTTCAAGGAAAACAGATGTCTTGCAGGGGGTGAATTTAAAAACCCTGAACAGAGGGTAGGCTGAAAGACAAGTGAATGCTCTTAGATTGCAGCATTGGGAGCTGAGAGTCGGCTGGCCTAGATACCTTAAGTGTTTCCCTACTGCTGTGTGTGCATATGCTAAAAAAGATTTCATATTCATGTATGGATAATCCATACTTTACTGACTGAGAGAGAATCATAAAACAACCGACTGAGGAATATGGAAAACAAAGGCTAATTTTGACTGGGAGATAAAGGATTAAAAATTGTTTATAGTTCTGAGTTCCATCAAGATCAGACATTAAAACATAAAACCTGTAAACATTTAAATAATTATGTTTCAGTTTTTCAGAAGTATTGATGTTTGTTCAGGTCATAAGAAAGACTTAGAGCCTTACTTGCAGCTATCTTTGGTTGGACTTTCTTAAACTAAATGGAATATTTCTGTTCTTACATAGTTTTACTGACCCCAGGAATTGATTGGTGCTATGTGGTGAACCAAAATACTGTGGTTTGTTTAAATTGAATAATCTGGATCCTTCGAAAATATATTGAAGGCATCATATTCATTATGTATGCAAAACCAAAATCAGACAGCTTAAAATGAGCTGGTTTGTGCTTATTAACAAAAAGAAAGACTGAAAGATTGCTTTCATATAATAACAAATTATTGAAAATAAGTTCACTACAGAAAAAAACTTACTGGTTTTGCTAGTGTTACACCTGTTGGTATTGCTTATTATTATACCTTTACCATGGAGGATATTAATCTTAAAATGTTATTTTAATACATAAGAAACATTTACACACTAATAAATCCTTCATTATATCAATGATAGAGACTAATGCAAAATAGGAATGCTGTTGGCATACTAGCATAAGCAGTACATGTATTTGAGTGTAGTATAATGATGTGTTCTGATGTAATTCTTACCTTTATTATACCCACAAATTATTACTGAAGAGCTTTTCTGTCTCACTAAAGGCATCCTTTTTGCTAGTAAAAATTCGTGTAAGGCTTTTCTTCTGAAAAGCATTTAAAATAATGATAATTTTGTGCCTGTAATTTCCATACTGACTGAACTTAACATGGAAATGCTTTTTAAAACTGTCAGTCCTTTAGAATTTTGATAAATTGAGCCATGTCACATAGTCTTCATTTAGAAGAGAGTATGTTAGTTTTATCAAAAAACTTAATTCTTCCAGACAAAATTCTTCTGTGCAAAATTGTTTTTAATGTATTTTCAAATGTGTAATTAACCCTAAGAATTCAAGGAACACAAAAGCATACAAAAAGTGTACAGACATTTTTAACTAACATTGCACAATTAATACAATATGATTTAGAAAAATAGGATCCAGGGATTAATCTATGGAAAACCCTGACACCATTTGAACTAATTAACCAGAATCACTTCTAAGAAAAGGTCTGTAGTACATTCCACTAAACATAAAATACATTATTTGGGCTTTATAGTGTGCCCTTTAAACTTGTTTCAGAAAACCTTTCCCTGGTAACTAGATTATTTTTGAAGGAAAGGAATAGATGCATTGACACCTGATAAAATCTTTTAAGCGTATATAATTTTTTTATATAATACAGATAAATTCATTAAATATTATTTTTTGTGATCAATTTTGTGTCATGTATTGAATTACTTATATCTTAAGGCCAAAAAAATGCATCTTGGGATATTTTGGTATAGTGATACAGGTCTTAGATGGACAAATTGGGTGAGTGGTTTAGCAAGACAGTAGCCAAAGTGGTTAGTCCCCTCTATTCAGCAATTGCGTTATGACATCTGAGGCATTGTGTCCAGTTCTAGGCTTCCAGGTAGATGAAAGACATCAACTCACTGGAGGGAGACCACCAAGATGGCTGTGTCCTGCATAACATGTGAAGAGAGGCAGTGAAAACTGGATTTGTTGAGTCTTTAAGAAGTGAAGGCTTAGGAGAGGGGTCTTATTATCTGTCTAATTTTTCTCAAAGGTGTATTTGGATAGGGCAAGATGTAATGGACAAAAGTTAGAACACATGAAATTCAGATTAGATGTTAGGAAAAAATTTAGAACAGCTTGCCCCAAGGGGTTATGGAGTCTTGTCTTTGGAGATACTCAAAACTCAAATTCACCTAATTGGACCTTGCTTGACTAGGGAGTTAAGACTAGAATTACTGAGATAATCTCTTGTTTTATGATTCTATGATTCTTTTCAGAGAAGTCTATTAAATGGCTGAAACTTCTAAATGGTTGCTTTTTAAAATGAACCAAAAAAAGAGGACAGAGTAAAACTTAATCTGAAATTCTTTTCTTGTTGTTAAATATTAGATGATAGCAAGAAAAATATTTCAGGGGGGATGTGAAATAATTGTAATTGTCTCCTTTGAGGAGAGATTTGTTCGAACGATGTAGATTCCCCTCAATTTGTTCTTGATTATGTGGTTTATTTAAAGATTGATGAAGTTCTTTCCTTTTAGTCCATGTTGGTTATAAATAGGAAATGAAGACTGTGTGACACCCTTAGCTTTGTCTACCATTGTATTTTAAAGTAGAGATTTAAACCTTGTTATTTTTGGAAAGTTGAAAAAAAAAAAGAAGTCTTTACAAAGCATATGAAAGTGTCCTTGGAAAAAATGAGAACGCTTCCTTTTGAAAGAAACAATTTCATTTTGAAAATAGCATCTTCATGCACCTTTATTCAGTGAGATGATTTAAGTAAATTCAATTATTTTGATTTTTCAGATACTCTAATTAAACATTCTTTAGCTTTGATTTCATAATAGCACATTTTCAGGTGCATGCTCTCAAACCTCTTTCTGTTCTAGTGTCTTTTGAAATGTAAAAGGATCCATAAGGAAGTCAAATCCACCAGAAGCATTTTCTTTTAACCTTTTTTGTTTTTCTTCTTAACTCCTTTTTCTCGGGAGCTGGATGATCAGATGGTGGCTTCTGAGGTGAAGCTGAAGCTGGATTTTGCTCTGCATGATCCAGTGTTTTCAAAATCTGATGAAGTCTTCCTTCTTGTTGTCTGAAGTCATATTCTACACTATGGAAAAATGAAGAGATTTAAGCTAGTAAGTGAGAAATTCCCTCATTAAACATGTGGAAAGGATGCTTACCTCATTAGAATGATTTTGCATTATTCAGTATTAAAGCCTGGTTAAAATGCAAGGCTGTATAGGTTGCTGCTTTGAAAATAAGTTCCTCTCTTAATCTTTTCTGAGGGAAACCTTTTTCTTTATATGAGTTGAGAACTCCAGCATTGTGCCCAAAACAATGGGACAAAAACTAAGGGAGAAAAAATGAAAATGTACTAGGATGACCTTTCAATGCATTTTATTCAATGGTCAGATTTTGATACTGTAATTTAATTCAGTTATATGCTTGGCATGAATCCGAAACTCTCACATGCTTAACTTTAGTAAATGTGCATGTTTCCCACTAGGAGACCTGCTAGGACCAAAAATACATGAAATTAAGCAAATACGTAAATCTGAGATAAGTGGTATTAGTTAACAGGAAAGTAGAATGTAACTCACTTTCTCCATTGAAACCCATAATTGTTATTGATGTCAAATGAGATCCAAAAATGTTAGTTAGATAAGAGCAGATATGTGCATGGAAATAAAGGTAAGGTTCAAAAGAATCGATGTGGACAGTGGTTAAGCAGTCTGAATCAACCAGTACATTTAAACAAAAGCAAACAAAGAAAAAAAAAAGAAAAAGATGCAGTGGTGTACAGTTTTTCTTTATCTCAACCATCTTTTCTGGGCAGGAGTGGGAGTTGTATCAGCTATGTCTGCTGTGGAGGTTTTAGCAGGTGGAGGGGAGAGCAGAAAGGAGCTGGTTGTATTTTCCATAATGCAAGCTCTTTGGGAGGAAAAAGGCATCATCAGAGGGATGCTGGGATGTCACATTAAGGCCCTGAACCTGGTTTGGGCACTGAGTAGAAGAAATCTGTAAAATTAGTAAATATGCATATCTTTAAACACTATTAATTGTGAGTATTTGTATGTATATAGAAATCCATAAAAATTGTTGAATAATATGTTAAAATTAACTAGAAGCTTGTTTCCCATATAATTAAAAAGTTTTGGGTTTTTTAATGAAGTGAAATAACTCAGCTGGCAAAAAGAAAGCAATAGGATTATTCTAATTTAGAAGAACTAGAGAGGGACCTCTGGACAGGGATCAATACATAATAAATATAAAAGTAGTAGAAAATGATATAAATGACAAATCTGCTCAGTGTATGCAATTTTATTGGCTTATTGCTAAAACTGCAACTTAATAGTTTTCAGTAGTCACAGATCATGAGCACTGAAGAATGAAATGTTCAGTTTATAGCATATGTAAGTATAGCATCTGCTCATGTTCCTTTTTTCTTCCCTTCTTCAAAGTTTCTAATTTAATGTTGGAGAGATCATCTCTAGAGGCAAGAGATCAATTCAGTCTTCATTTAATATTGTCCCTTATATGCTGAGATAACTGTTTGGTTTTGGTTGCTACTTGCATTTATTATAATACAAAAATTTATCTTACAGGATCTAGATTGAAGTCCCAAGTCATCTCACACAACCCTGCTGGATAGTTAATAAAACAACTTACAGCCACTATATTCCTGGCCACTGTTAGACTGAAAAGCACTTTATTAGTTTACCAATCAGTGTAATCCACACTTGGATTGATAGGAGATTAGTATATTGTTTGACTTGGAGACTGCTTAAAATGTGCATGATAAAGATGGTTCAAAGACAGTAACCCAACATTCTGCTTTTACAGTGTTTGAATCACTGATGAGTTAGGTTCTGTAAGAGCAGGAAAACAGTGAGCAAGATGAAACACTTGATTCTATAATTAATGACAACAGTGATGCTACGTTAGTGGAAGAAATACTTGCATGGATCTTTTAGGCTACTAAAACACATTGCATGGGTTTGCCTAGAGCAAAAACTGACAACAATTACTTCTTTCAGTATGTTGTCTAATGCATATGTTACAAACTTCAAATATTAGTTACTTGGAATGCTTTTTTCATAACCATGTCTTGTGGAACATCTCTGTAAAGTGAAAACTAGTATGTTTCCCTGCTGTCTTCTGTTTTGTCTCTTAAAACTAGAAACTCTTCAGAGGAACTGTGTTCTCTTGTACGTATTCTACTAATCATTGCACTGTAAGCCTCCAGGCACCATTATTGTTATAAACTACCTAGTCAATCAAAAAGCCACATAAATGTTTTGTTACATCCTCTGTTCTTTCCTTCAGATACTTGTGCTTGTTGCTCAGGATCTTTCCTGTATTGAAACTGTGTAAATTAAAAACGCAGGGTGAGCATCATAATTTATTATTCTGAAGAGAGAAGGCATCCTGTGGTAAAGGGTAGTTTGTACATAAATTCTAGAGAGTGACCTCTGTTCCTGTATAGTCCAATAAAAATGCACAGAGATTGATTGTTCAGAGACAGTGACCAAGTAAAGAAAATCTGTTTTTTCCTGGATCTTCCTTTTTATACAGATTCAGTCTTTGCTCTTGGGTAAGTCATGTAACTTCCGGGAGTACCCAGTGGACTGTGGAGAAGACTAATGTCATCTCAGAGAAGTTGTGGCGTTTAATTCGTGACACATCAATTACTTTGAGATTTCATTACCAGAGATTTAGGACACAAGTACTTCACTGAGTTGTATGTTGAACAATAGGTTCCAACGCTATGTCCAACCCTGGCTTTATCTAACTAGCTTCTTAAGCTCCTTAATAAATTTCACTTGTGGAAAATGCGGTGTGAAAAACACTTCCATATGGATATAGTCTATTCGTTATATCCACAAAAAAAATTAAAGTCATAGTGCTTACAAACTGGCGAAGCTAATGGTCTGCCATATCCTTTGAAATAAAGGAAAAGTTTTCAACCTAAGAGAGAAATTCTCTTGCCCTTATTTTTGTAAATGTAAATGTTTAAATATCTAAAACCTCTGGAATACTAATACATATGAATATCTTTGAAGGGATAAAAAATTTCTAGGAGATGTTTCAAATCAACTTCTCAATTTTGCAGTGTAATGTTTAACTTCAATACCTGATCTTCACAATATGTGACTGGCAAGGTCCTTTTCCACTCAGCTTTTTCTAAAAGAATAAACTTTAAAACAGTACAGAACATCAGAAATGTGATATGTATAGCAAGGAAAATGAACATGTGATTTAATTAATTAGCTCATCAGCTGCAAAGTCCTTTAAAGTGTCCGTCACAAAAAAGGAATGAAAAAAGACAGGATTTAAATAGCAGTATTACAATTTCTTCGCTACCTTTGGTTTGAATACATATTCTCTACCTCTCCAAATTAGGCCTAAGATATATGTAAATTTTGACCATGCATTCATCTTCCTCTTCATTCTCTTAAGTCTGCAGTGTGTGGCAGTACTGGAAAGGATCTAAAATGGTGAAGCGTGAGCTTCAGCTCTAATTATGCTGCATTTGCGCAATATATTATTTAATATTCTGTGAAGAGCCCAATGAATCTTATAGAATCAAATAAGTGAAGATGTGTGTTTTCAGCCTTATAACTGGGGTTGCAGAGATTGGATAATGTGTTTATAAATTGGTGGAAGCCCTATAAAATGCCTTGCTGAGTGGACAAGCTACGTGTACAGTATAACCAAGACTTTGTACCTGCTAGCTTTTTGGTTAACGGCTGGCAAGCTGAAGACTCTTACAGGGTGTTTGTATAGACATAGCTTTTGATACACGTACAGCTTCCAGAACACAGTACTACATGGTTTTTTGGTCATAACAGTTTAACATAAACTGCACTTTAAATGTGGAGTAACTTACACTCAAATTGTACTCTCTCAAAATAATAACAAATAAACATTTACTGAGGTGAGAAGTGTGGGAGTTTTGTTTTTGTTTTGCCCGTAAACATGAACTGTAGCTATAGCTTACTGGCATTTGGAGAACTGAGTGTTCATCTTTTCCAAGATCTAAATTTATTACAGAAATCCTAGCTTTGAAAATGTAACACACAAAGGGAATTTCATCATCAGAAATGGCATCAAAGGTTTTCAAAGCATGCTAGTAATAATAATGCTGTGAAACATTAGTGGGAAATTTCTATTTAGATTCTCAGAACTACAGTACCTCTTTCAGATAACACCAGTATTAATTGTTTTCTACTTGGGAAAACAAAAAAACCACCTCACACATACCATTTGGTCTTTTGTTAGAAACTGGATTAATAATAATTGAGACCTTTTATAGCTGTGAGCAAAACATTGTGTTGTACATTTGTGAGAGAGATACAGACAATACAAAATTGTGTGAAGGAGTGAAGTACCTGTAAATGATACATGCGGTGTTCTGACAGGTGCTGCAGTTGTTGAGGTCTTGACCAGTGTGATAGAAGTTACGCCTGTAACAGACAGTAGTTCATGTAATGTGTATTTATAGATACATTAACAGATCTCTGAACCTTTCATGAATAAAAGTAATTCTGTTCACCACTTCTATTATCCTTACCAAAAATTCTAGTGTCACATTCTAAATTAGAAGGTTGCTTTAGAAAACCCAAACCCTATGTTGATTTATGGTTTTGTCTTGTATCTTTCCCACCTCATGCTCTTAAGAATCTGGTTGTTGGTTCTTGCATGAATACTTGTTATGAAAACACTTAGACATGTGACTGCTTCTTATAAACACACTTTATAGTATTTGAATATCCATGCTTTCGGTGAATTCAATCTGATCTCTACCCTTATGCTGTCCATTCTTTACCCTTTTCATGTTTCCTCACTTGAGTATAAAGAAGTCAGATTTTTACTGCTGATAGTGTACAAATTTGGAGCGTTGAGAAAACAAGAAAAATGACTTTCATACTTAACACCAACTAGAGTTGAATTATTTTTGTGATGGAGAGATCTGCATTAGAAACAGTTTGAGGTTGGTGGCTCATTATGTCTGAAGGATGCATAACACTTCTATTTAGCAAGTTTTATTTGAATTAGGGGAGTTCAGTTGGTACCAAAATAATTTTCTGATTGCTTTTGGAATTAAAGTGGAGGTTCTTCACATGCATTGCTGTGCTACCTCCACAAGTACTTGGAATGTTCAGTTTTACTGCTAGATGATTCTAGCAAGGTGGATTGAAACTTATCATTGAATTTCAGTGTGAAACTTGAAGATATTTGGCAAAATTTTTGGTTTTGACTGTGTGGTAACTGAACAGAAATGGACTATAAATATTGCTGAATAATCTGACTGTGCTTCACTGCAAGTTACTCTTTGTAACGGTCAGATTTGCAAACATAATTGAAACTTGTCTGCTCTGTCATACATAACTACATGTAGGGGAGAAGGAGTGGGTATTTTTTTCTGTAACTTCCTAAAGAACCGTAGTCAGGTGGTAGTTGTATATGCTTTAGCCACTAATACTTTTGCTTGCTTATGAAGGCAGTAAAAATTTATTGAACAGAAGCACATTTTTGCTGATATAAACTGTTTCAGCAATAGGACTTCTTTGGCACTAAATGCATATCTGACCTTGCTAGTAAGAGATCGTTGGCTTGCCATAGGTTTCTACTATACTACATTAGTATGTTAGACTGTTGGGTTTTGTTGTTCTACTGCATACAGATTTCAGGTAGATGGAGACTGCCAGCTCTCAGGTGTTAGTGGCTTTGTATCTTACACCATAAATCTAAACAAAAAAGGGATTTAATAAACTATGTCTCACTCTGGCTTTAGTAAAGGCAGTGTCAGCTAAAGCCAAACTATAAAGACACTTGCTTCCCTGCCGAGGCCCAAATACCAGAAAAAGGGCATAAGATACCATTTTTGCAAACTTATCTTTAAATATCTCAGGAAAGATTTTTTTTCAGTAGCAAAGGTTAAAAGAATGCTAACATCTACTTCACACTTCTGATGAATTACTAATATTAAAATGCACCATACCCTTCACTGAGGGCTCTGGATTTTTCCAGGTCTTGGATTACATTCAAAAGGACTTTAATCTTCTCCTGGTTCAACTGCAAGGATTCCTCTACAGACTGCAGCCTGCCTTGTAGGGCACAGAGTTCGCCATGTGCCAAATGAATTTGATTTATTTCGTTAATCTCTTTGTTGGTTTGTGGTTTTATTTCATTCCTTGGCAGATAAGACTTTATGTGAAATCCTTCTAAACAGCTGTTACACTGGGAAACATCTGACTGGGTAGAATTTTTCTCAATTTCAGTATTACATGACAGAACAGATTTTGATGCATTACTGCTGGTCAATGACCTTATTGTATGATCATCATTTGTTAATGTCACACAGCTGGAATCTGTTTTGTGCTCTCCTGCCTGTTGATAGTCTCTGAGGAAACAAGGAGATGAACTGTGATTTGATGGAGGTGATAATGGAGTAGTTTCCTTACTGCTTGCATCTTTGCTGGCTACAGGCAACTCAGAATCACTATCACTTTTATCTGCTTCACAAGAGCCAGAATGAGGATTATGTTCACTGCAGTTAGTTGAATTGCTTAGGCAAGGGTATACTTTTTCAGAGTTAGATGACAGCGTGCTGTTTTCATTATTTTCATTGCTATTTATGACAGTAGAAGAATGCAGTGAATTACTTAAATTCATAGTTGTGTCTGGTGCATCCATAGAAACATTGCTGTCTTGTGGAAAACTCACATGTATGTATTCAGGCATCTGTGTAGAAACAGTTGTCTTCTCTGATACTGAGAAATCATCTGAGTGGATAGGTCCATTGCTCTGTGCATTTGATGGTCTTTGACTTAACTGAACATCCAGCTCACTATTCCTAAATCCATCTTCCAAATGATTAGTTATTCTTAAGTAACAGAGATCTGAAGACATAGTGTCTTGTTCAGAAAGATTGCCATTTACTAGGATCGAATTTGCAGGCTCAGTTGGCATTTCTGTTAATGATTTGCTTACTGTCAGCTTTTTCTTTTTAAAAACTGGGAAGTGTTTCCTGAGGCTAGGAGATGTTTGTATGGCAATATTCTGAAGGCCCTTCTGAGGCCTTGGAAAAGATGGAGATTGATCTAGCAAGAAATTGTGATCCCTAAATATTTCTGGTTTTCCAGTCATGAATGCTGTATCTTGGGCAGGATTAGTATCCAGTTCTGTCTTTGTGTTCACACCATCATCCTTGAATCGAACTTGCTGAGATTTGGTCCTGCGGTGGTGTGGCTGTCTCATAAAATCAGCTGAATCCAGACTGTTCCTTTTCAATAGCACTGGGCGCATTTTCATGTTTTGCTGGGCCATTAAATCGCAATTTAAAGTCTGTAAGTAACGTGTTTCTTTGCAACCCATTTCATTTGTCATTCGAACTGTATATTAAGATTGTTCCTAAGATGCAAATGAATACCTTACTCTTGAAGAAGCTAAGCTTTTCATTCTTTTTGTTATTATCATGTATACTTTTAACTGACATGTTCTCTTTAGGGATGCTCTTTCAAATGTTATTGCTGATTAGACGAAACACTAAGATAAAGATATTAAATATCAAACTTAAGGAAAGATTTCTTGTAGCTAGGGAATGCAGAAATCCTCGTGTTCAGAAGCTAACATGATCTTAGTACAAAATTGCAATAGGCTGTTATGCTTACAGTTAACTAATTTAAAGGTAAGGTTGAGTCTATGGCTTTCATGACGGCTCTTATTTGACAGTTAGCTCTCCATTAGTGATCCAGCTTTTTTTATGATGGACCAGTCACATATGTTTTATTTGCGTGTTGCCTAAACAACAAGCATAATAACTTTTGGGGGTATTTTCATTTGTGATGCATAGTTTTACTGATGGAATATATCCATTAATACCAAACTGAATTGCATTCTTTAGAGAGAGTTTTTCTTCTTCAGCCATCTTTTTAATGTTGCAAATGAAACTAAGCTTCCAAACAGTCAAGCAAAATGTAACCACTTCTGACCAGGCAAAAATACAGCATCCAGTGGGTTTCAGTAAGAGAAGTTAATGATATGTAGTTGTTACTTCAGTTCACACAAATACAAGGCCAATCATATCCAAGGGACTGTTTCATTTGGGGAAGTTCTGTAAATATTTTGGCATCAGAAGAGTGGTCCAGACCAAATAACCAGCAAATGCAGAATAACAGGAAATGTTTCCTAAAAGTAAAAAGACAACAGTTGTAGATGAACAAACTGCCAAACACTGTAATTTTATTCTGCTCTCTCCCAACAACTTTTCATCTCCAGTGGTTTTGTAACTTTGGCATTGAGATACTTGTATAGAAACTGAAAAATGTTTTATAATTTTGAAGTGCCTAAAGTTTTCATATGAAATACAAACCACCAAAAATGGATATAAAATATTCAGAGTGGTAGTTTTCTCTTTGTGATCAGTACTCATGTGCAGGCCTGAATCTGGTCCCAAATATAGATCTTAAAACTTAAATCTTCATATTTGAAAATGGCTATTAAATCTTGTTATGGATGAAATATCAAAAAATCTGGAACAATAGAAAGGTGAGTTCTTTATTTGAAGGCAAATAGAGGTTCAAACAAAACTCAGAATTTTTTTATTTTTTTAGAGTTGCTCATTTTGAAGTCTTCAGATTTGAGTACAACTCTTGGTCAAGGAGAAATAAATTTATTTAAAAGTGTGATTAATGCAAATGGAACCTTTTCTGCGGAGATGCAATCTCTTTCCCATGCAGGATCAATTATTTGGGAATCAAGACTGAAAATGGCTGCACATACGTGTAAAGTGTTCTACACAGTTTGCATGCAGGAGACTGGCCTGTAAAGCTGTGGTTTGTCATGTTTGTCCAGAGCTCATAATGAAAAAACAAACATTAAATATTTTGAGTGACCACTAAAACTTACATTTCTGAAAAACAGGACAATAATATAGTCATAATGAACATGTATTACATTAGCAAGACTGGAGGAAAGAAAGAGAATATTTTATTATGGAGTCAGCTGTTACCAAAATTTTACTTGCAAGTATTTTAGTCTTTTTCAAGTGTAATATAACCACTAATCTTTTTTGTAGCCCCCAAAATAAAGCTTCGACCCATTTGTCACAGCTGGCACTTCAATTATGAGAATGTTTGCCACAGAGACATTTTATTCATAGTTAAGGTGTAATGAGCATTTACCACTTTCAAGTTCTCTGTATTTATTCTATAAAAACAGTATTATTAGTGAAATTTGAAGTGCTAATGAATTGTCACTCTAAATGCAGATTATGGATGCATCCCCTGCATTGTGTACCGGGATGGGTTGTTCGTAAGTTTGTGCTCAAATGGATGATTCCTTTAAGCTAGGCAGTCACACCCAGGCTGTTTAATGGTATGTTTTACTGATTGAAGGGTTGTGCAATGTATCGTTTCCTCTTTCCTGGAATATGAACCCATGTGCTATGATGTGTTGACTGGTGGCACAACAGGGTATGGGAAAGACATGTAACAATGCATTGCTAATGAACATGTGATGTATTAGAGCTGCAGTAAGAAAATATAAAGGCAGTAAAAGTGAAAACTAAGTCTTGCACTTCACCCATGTGAGTAGACAGCTTCACATATGACTACCAATCACATAGGCCAAAACTAATCTTGTTGCTTCAATATTTTTATGTCAAAATGTAAGTTACTTTGATAGAATTTTGCTGGCAACCTTCCTGTTACAAATTGATTTGCTATGGCTTCCTGAGATAGGACATACAGGTGAGTGCATGCCATATATAATTTGTTCAAATTATCTACATTTAACTTCTATGCATTTTAGCCAGGACTTCTTACTCCAGGTTTCTACGGTGTTAAGGATGGTTCTGCTGTTTCTTACCCAAATAATCTGTGATAGACTTCCTCACAAATGTGAATTCTCCTGCCCAGATCATTCCAGAATAGTGTGAGCCAAAATTCGGTACATGCAATGAATAGTGCTGGACTAGTAGCAGATTTCAAGTCCTGAATTTAAAAACTCACTCATGACATGTACCTGTACGTAAAATCTCTTTCCTGTATTTTTAATGTTATGCTAAATCTGAAATCAACTGCTAGAGTAGAATAGGGATAAGAGGATAAATCTCGTATCATCCACTAATTACTGGAGAATTTTTACAGTTTTTGTTTGAGAATGTATCCAAATATTGCACTAGCATTCTTCACTTCCCATCACAGCTGCTGTGCTCCAGGCAGATGGACTACTTTAAAAGTTATATTTGCCCAGTTAAATTCAGAAAGAAGCTTTAGAAATCTAATCCTTTGTGTTTTAAATACAAGTAATACGCCCTTAAGGGTTTTAGGAGAGCTCACTACTTTGGCTATAGAGGCATGTGAGCGAGATTCTTGCATTCTTAATTTGCAAATTGCTATTTTAATTTTGTGTGATTTTTAGCTACCTTGGCATCCACTAGTCTGGAGTTCATAGGAATTGTTGTACTGAAAGTTTTGATGCTGTTATTTATATTAAATCAAGCTGAAATTAAAAGAAATATATGTATTTCTCAAATATTTGGATTGAAAACCCAAACTAGTGAATTGCCATGAGTTCTAGGTGTCTGTGTTTAGATTAACAAATCAAAGTAACATTGCCAATTACTAAGTTTAAATAACATTTTCCCTTGCCCTGGATATAATTCCTCATTCTTTTCTGGCACAGGAATTTACAGGTCTTGTTTTGCTCATTATTTCACATTGACTGAAGTATGAAAAATTCTAAAGATCTATTTTATAGAAATGCTTTCAACGTATTAATTTAACTTATGTCACTCATAACAAAAAGCATATGTCAGTTTCAAATTTATGTCTTGTAATAATAATAACAGTTTTGGTAGGAGGAATTTACTGGGATCTAATGTCTGCCAGGGTTCCATGACCTTGTATCCAGCTATCCAACCTCTTCCTCCCCGTCCCTTCCCTGGGCAGCTGCTCATCCGTCCTGAGGAAATGCCTTGTGCCTTGGTTGTTTTGCTTAATTAGCACTGTGGATTTGTTCCAATCTCTTCATTCACTGGTTGTTGAAGCAAGTGGCCTATTAGGTGCTTGATAGTTAATGTTATTTTTAAATGGTGCATATTTCATGCTCCTCTTCTCAATGTTTTGAGTATGTGAATCTGACTGATAGATATCATTGCATTTTTTTCTGTTATGCTTGGCTTATACTGTTAAAGCAAATCTTGATTTTTAAAGTCTCTACATGCTTTGCGCACACACTTCTTAATGGTGATAGTTACTCTCCAGCATAAATTTATTGTAGCTCCAGTGTAATTATATTCGAGGGTGTAATAAGTGAATTGCCTGGAAAAGACTAAGGTGCAAAGCGTGCCACCTCAAACAGGAATGGAACTGGTTTTCCACTCTCAAGATTGTGTTTTTCAGTTCTTAGAAATGCACACACAGTTTAGTTAGCCAGCCAGGCAGAGGAAATTTGACCACAAGAGACAGTTATATCTTTTTATATTAATTCTTCTATCTTTCCTGCCTCTGCCTTCCTGATTTCTTGAAAGGTGTTAAACACATTTTTTGGTTCATATTTCGGTTTAATGACTGAAGCTGTGGGTAGAGGAGTGCAGCTGGTAAGGATAAGTGGAGATTATGGGAAACTGCACGAAGTGAAAAAGCATCTAGCAAATGGCAGTAGGGATTTTGGAAGAGTGCACATGTGAGAGTGTGGCGGTTCTGGGGGTTTTCTGCATTTTGTGGAAATAGTTAAGTATTTGACATGGTTTTCAAACTCATTCAGTTGCAGTTTGACACCTTAATTTTCCAGTTTATTAGTTTGCTCAAAAAGAAGTAGTGTTTTTCCTTGTAGCGGAAGTGTGACGTATTTGTAGTATTTTGCTTTTCTTTTATGCATGTGTTAAAGGCAGTATTTCTTGAAAAACAAGTTTTGAGACACCCTCTTCAATAAATAAATAAAGTCACTAGGCTAAAAGTATTTTGTGAGGGCTTTCAACAGGAAGATGATTAGTGTAATTTACTTTGTTGTACTTTTTGAGCATCAGCACTTTAAGCTTCCTGATTCACTCTAATTTCACTTCCAGATGATCTATCCACCAAAGTTTAAACAGCAGATGAATTCAAGCATTATAGTTATAATGATAGCTGACAGAGCTCTAATAACTGTAAGATAATATATTCAGACTGAGTAGTTTTGTCATGTCTGATTTGTGGTTTATCCTGTACAATATAGAATTTCTATGATATGCAGCTAGATGGACATTTTCATTTTAAAGAGTCATCTTGATTTATTTAATTATGGTTTGTGTTTGATAATAATCTGTTTCCTAGGTGGGATAATCATGATCCTCAGTTTCTAAGAAATTTTCTGACTCTCACTTTCCCTTCATGTTGCCAGTCTCTTCGATTTTCCTAAACTATTGGTGGGACAAGAAGCTGCATGTGTTGTGGCCATTCTGAACTGCATGCTTGTTAATGGCTGGATAACAGACTAAACACTGCAGAGGACTTATTCCATAATGCAGGTTCACCCTGCCTTTCAAAAAGAAAAATCAGTGTCTGAAATCAAACTTTTTTGATTAACAATTATGAATTAATGCTTTAAGTGCATTGGTTTGGATGTCCGTTGTCTTCATGTTCATTTTCTATCTCTGTCAGGAACTTTGAGAATAGATGTTGGACAAGCTGTTTAATTTATCCATATCTCTTCTTTTTATAAAATTCGTGTTGGCTTTTTCCTTAAAATAATGAGAAATGTTGAGGATAAGTTTAGCTATGCGTTTGAAATCCCTGCAGACTAAACTGAAACATACATTACCAGATAGCATGAAGAGCTAGAGATGGATTTAAAACCATTGGGATTGGATGATGGTAAAAATTCTCTCCTTTCCCCTTTTCCTGCCCTTTTGTCACAATAATAGAACCTTAGCTGAACTGCATTGCGTTCCCCTTGTCCCCAGGCCTAAATGTAAACAATAGTTTGAAGTTGACTGTCTTTGTTCTCCCTCCATCCACAGACCTGAGCCAAGTTTAGGTGCTTTGCCTTCTTTCTCCTTTTCAGTGCAGTGCAAGTTTTAAAACATGCATGTTGGCGAAAATATAATGAGATTGCTACGTATTTTTCTTTTGAGATGTAAAACTTACAGCTGGGATGAAAAAATACTCTATCCGATGTGGTAGCAATCTTTAAAATCTAAAAGTATAAAGCAATTTAATAATGTAGTGGTTCTGTAACTGTCAAAATTTTTAATGTTATTATCCAAATTTTTCTTTGTTCAGTATTCTCTCAAAGGTAACCTCTAAAGCAACAATCACAGTAAATTATTCTAGGATGGATTATAATGAACATCTTACATTTTTATAACCTAAGAAACTTCAATGGAGTTTACAGTCCTATTTTCTGCAAACGTCTAAGTTCAGAAACGCCAGAAAGCAATTCATCACAGTCTGGTGGGCCGCAGAATGGTTTTTAATAGTTTCACCTTTAATTTAAGGTAACCTTCATGTTTATAGCAGGCTCTTGCATAGTAGCATCAGGTTATTGGGGGCTTTTGAGAATCTGGAGTAGAATGATAATAGAATAATAGAATACCATTTGTCCTGGTTTCGGCTGGGATAGAGTTAATTTTCTTCCTAGTAGCTGGTATAGTGCTGTGTTTTGGATTTTAGTATGAGAATAATAGTGATAACACACTGAGGTTTTGGTTGTTGCTAAGTGGTATTTATGCTGGTCAAGGACTTGTCAGCTTCCCGTGCCCAAGGTGCACAAGAAACTGAGAGGGGACACAGCCAGGACAGTTGACCCAAACTGGCCAAAGGGCTATTCCATACCATATGATGTCATGCTCAGTATATAAACTGGGGGGAGTTGGCCGGGGGGTAGCGATCGCTGCTCGGGGACTAACTGGGCGTTGGTCGGTGGGTGGTGAGTGGTTGTATCACTGTTTTTTTTTTCCCTGGGTTTTTGTTCCTCTCTCGTTCCCTTGTTGTTTTCCTTCTCATTAAAATTTGTTTATTATTATTATTATTATTATTATTATTATTATTATTATTAAATAATTAAACTGTTCTTATCTCAACCCACAAATTTCTTACTTTTGCTCTTCTGATTCTCTTCCCCGTCCTACTGGGGGGAGGAAGTGAGCGAGCAAGCAGCTGTGTGGTACTTAATTGCTGACTGGGGCTAAACCACAACACCGTTGCATAAACAACTTGTAGCATTCTTTTGATGTGAGTAGCTTTAAAGTTCAAGAATCAAGGCTCAGAATTCATTGAAAACTTCCTATCGTTTTGCGTCATGAAAGCATTCCTATGTTCTTCTCATCCTAAAATATCTATTGAGTATTTTTGAAACATTATTCATTTTCACTATTGAATTAATGAGTGATAGATTTTTTTTAAATGCAGTTTGTAAACTTATCAGCACATACTGCTAGGTTAACGTTTTGGGGAAAAATAAAAGTTGTAATTGAAGTTTTCATTTTATGAGGAAAAAAAAAAGATCAAATTGCTTCTGAATAGGATTTTCCTGCATTGTCTCAGGTTGCCAGGTTATTTCTAATGTTATCGTAGGCTTATTTTGGGTTGGAGCTGGATTTGGATATTTGTCAGGTTAAGTTAGAATAGCATGTCAGCTATTCTTGCTATCTGAACCATTCCACATCCAGTTACATGCTTTTACAGCATCTCTAGCATGGTTCTGCTCCACTCATTTCATGAGTGTCCTGACATCTCCTAAGGCTTCCTCAGTCTGAACTAGCAATGGAAAATTTCCAGACTATGGAGTTGGTAAATTGCTGCTGTGGGTTTCACTGCAGATTTACAGGTCTGGAGTTGGTGCCATGTCTGCATTTGAAAAAGGTGGTATTTAATTCAGATGTTCAAACAGCCGTAACTGTAATATGGACACTGCAATTAGATGCTATCTTTCATCTGGCACTTTCACCAATTAGGTTCACAGTATTCCAGTTTCCAGATTGGAGGTAACTGAAATGATTAATGTTTGTGGCAGTCCTTTAACAGTCCAAGTCAGTTTTAAAAGTACTCCCATGAAGTGCTGAACTGCACGTGAGAAATGAAGTTGTGAACTATGATCATCACCATATGTAATGACTGGATATCTTGTGCCCAGACCACTGAATATCTCTTCAGATACATGTTATTAGCCACTGGGGTACATAGCATGCTGTTCAGGTCAGTGTAACAATTCTGTTGGAAAGCTTTACTCCAGAATTTGCTGGGGTGGTACTATTAGTTTCTGTCATATCTGAGAACATTTTTACTGGTTGTCAAAAAGGTTTGTGACAAAGGACAGACAAAAATATATCCCACTTTGCAGTAACCTGATATACCAGTTATATTCTTTAGGACACAGACGTAATTAGCAGTTGAATTATTTTAATAGTCGTTAATAGTAACAAACTGAACTTTGGCCCACAAATTTTTATTAGGGTCTGCAGAGGACTGTCTTGAAAATTTCATAAATGCCTCTTTTCTTTTCTCTTTCAATATTTCCTTTATTATTTTATTCATTATGGTGTTACTGAAGTACAGCTGTTTCTATGATATGCTTTGGTTTATTTCTTGGATTTAACTATTGCAATTGACTTGTGTAGTACTTGCCCCACTAATAATGTTGCTGTAAGAATGGATTGTGAGGGTCCTCAAACTAGTTCTTTTAGTTGGTTTTACTTCACTGTTTGCATCTGTGCTGCCAAATATCCCCTGCATTACTGGCCCACATTTTGGCACAATCTTAGTTCCCTGTTTCCATTTGTGTACTCTGGTTTTATGCCTAGCATCTGAGCAAAGAGGTAGCTGTGGTGAGCTCCCACTGGATCATTGAGGGTCCAGTAGAACTACAGATACAGCTACAGATTTCTGCTGGTTCGAATTTATTTCTCCCTGGTCAAGACAGATGGACTGGTGAAAAAACCTCTGTTGTCAGGATGTGTCTTTCTAACATAAGTAGAAACTATGTGAGTTTCTTGGAGCTTTTAAAAGACATAAAGGAAGTGTGAAAAGGAATAAAAGGCAAAGTCAGAGAGAACTTTTTTGGCTTCCATTTGTATTGCTCTACATAAAAGCTTAACTTTTAAAAAATCTTGCATAAAAAGCCAGTATATCTCTGTTTACAGGAAAAATAGTGCATGCTCCCAAACCCTGCAAAATCCAGCCAAGTACAGCTTTACTTTCCTTGATGTGGCCTCTTTAGATATAGTGTGAAGTTTTATGTTTCTGTAGTGATTTTATTCACAATACCTCAGCTAATTTAATCTTTTAAAAGGTGGGTATATTTATTCATTTAGAGCTTCAGGCTTAATTTCAAAATAGCAAAATTCTGAAATGGCAAGGTTTTAATGTTCAGAAGACTTATATAGTATCTTTCCAACAGCTTAGTTAGATGGTCTAAACTATATTGCTTTTTCCTTACCTTTTGAACATTTAATATAAGCAGTATCTTCTGAACAGAGGCAGCCACCAGCTTTATGCGCTAATGTTAACATGAAACACTGTAGTCTAATTATTTTCCTATCACAAATTTTCTTCAACTTGCAAATGTCCAAAACTTCTAGAGGATGTCAGAGACTCAAATGAGACTCAATTTCCTCCTTTTATGAAGCTAACAGTCAGAGGCAGCACGTGGTGATCACAGGTATTTGTTGCTAGCAAAAAACATAGAGCAAGGGCAGTCTGTCATGCAGTGAGTGGCTTGGTATGCAGATCTTGATGACTTCACAAAATTTTCTTCCAGAATCTCATTGGCACTGAAACAAAAAGGTTTTCTCTTTTGAAGCAACCCTTTAAGATTAGAAGGAAGAGGTTTTAGCAAACAGAATTTAGATAGTGTTTCTTGCAGAAGGAAATGGATGGAAATGTACTGCAAGTTACAGATCAACTGCAAGGAGGCTTCTGAAGGGAATATTTTCAGATGAAAATGGATGAAAGAGGCAGAGCCTATAAAGTAAAAACAACCCCCCAAAAGTGCAAATTTGCAGCTTATTATGATACACAGGAAAAAGCTGGCAGAGAGAAGGAAAGATGAAGCTGCTGAGAGAGATTTTTAAAAGGCCTCTGAGTAAAGGGGCCAATCATTGATCACAACAAGGAGTCTTATTGCTTTGGGTCCACAGAATAAAGCAAAAAGCTTTTTATGAGGGTAAATATTTTTATTATAAGAGACGGAATAATTTGTGTAGCATAGTTTGGTATCTGGAGTCTTCTCTAGTGCACAGGTGGTCTTGTGTATTCTTCTATTACTTATTCTCATTGGCCATTACACAGAATATCCTGTTCCAATTGTGTGCGCTGCCATAGAAGAGTTCTGTGCATGTTCCTGTACGTGCTCAAATGTTCCCTACTGCGGTGGTTTTGGTAATGCAGAATTAACCTTGCTTGAGCACCTAAGAAACAAGGACCTAAGAAGGCATGAACTTTTTTACAAATCCTGCTAGCAGGTTTTGTGAACCACCTCAAGGTGGGATCAAGGTGAATGGAGAGGAGAATCTAACACAGATAAGTAATACGGGATAGGATATAAGCTTCTGGCTTCAGAAAGGGAACATTTCAGTGATGGAAGAGATTATAGGATTTTATCTCTGAGTAATATTACAGCAAGATTTGAAAATTACTTCAGGTTGGTGAGACTGGGTAGAGAAGATGCTGCGATATTTACTGCAGCAGAAAAATGGACTTAGCAAGCTTTAGGAATGAAAATTGAGTGTGGTTTGGCTATACTTCAATTGAGATGATGCAATGCCATTCCGCATGAAGTGCTAAAGATGCACTGAAAGATAAAATCATGATGACCTTATTTCTGAATATAATTTCCAGAATTATGCTACTTGAAATTCCTTTATTCTACACTAATAAAAATAAAAGTTCAACCATCTCCTTTGAAGGGATGATACATTCCATTTGCTGTTTCAGAATAAAAGGCTTCATGGATTAGAAAACATTTCTATCTCAATATTTCTTTTGGACCATATATTGCAAATTGTTAACACAAAGTTTACTGTCAGGAGATAAGATACAACACATACTTTTCTCTTAAGTGAATAAATTCAGTCACATATATATATATAGTACACAAGTTGTTTTTTTTTTTTTTTGCAGTGTTAGTTTGCAAAGACAAGTGTACTTAAAACTGAGAAATTTCTCTTGAATAAATGTTTGAGTGCCTATAGGGAGATGAAAGTTATCCAATGTGACAGATCGGTGAGCTGGAAAGTGTCCAAGTAGCTGATTCATGACATAAAATTTCAGTGTTCTTTCTCATATAAATCTAGTATTCTACTACATTCTAGATTCTACTAGATCTACTAGATTCTAAATTCTAGTATTCTAGTATTTTCTTGGTAGTTGAAAAAAATACTGGTAAGTACTTGATATTTGTGTAAAAGTATGCATACGTTTTACACCTTAGATTACTGTAAATGTATATCCAGGCTTTATAAAATGTTAACATATCTATATCTACATGTAGATATAGTTACATAGGTAGCCTGTGCATAGGCAGATATGCACATCTGTGTATGTATGAGAGAGAGAGTGCTGCTTTTCAGGCCTTTGCACGTTTGATTACAGAGGTATTTGTTCATGAAACTTACCTTTTGAACTTTCTCTTTGGTTGTCTAGTTATAACAACTATGCCTGTTATAACAACCAAACTTAATATTTTTCCTGAGTAGCAAACTTAAAAGCTACATTTACATGATTCCTGTGGTGACAGTTTGCCACTCTCCACCACCTTTCTTCTATGTCTTTGTTGAGAAGACTGCTATAGGAAATGTATGCCATGTATTTCATATGTGGATTTTGGCACCTTTGTTCTGCTATCCCCTACCTTACCTGACACTTTTGAGCTGTGGCTGTTCTTCATATGTCAGCTGCTCATATATTAACAAAAGATTCTTCTCCATATATAGGAGGCAGGGGTGGGTGAGAGGGGGGAGTTGCGCTTTTTTATTTTTCCCCCCTCTTCCTGCTAGTCCCTTATTGTCCTTGATATTTCAGCCCATAGAATATGTTGTTTTTTCCAATAAAGTATAAACAAGAGCTAAAGGTAGCAACATCTAGCAATCTCATGTGTTTATTGTCTGAATTTTCGGGCTTGTTTACTCAAAATCTTAGTGCAGGTGAGGAAAAAGAACAAAAGTGTTTACTCCCTTGGACTTCCAGAAGGTTAACCTTCCTTCATAATATACATGCTGAATTTCGTCTTCCTTTACAGTGTTTACTACTCCTGTTTACTTCTGAACATAGGTAGTCCGTGTCTTTTCTAGACAGAAGATGAAAAGGCCAAAACTATCTGCAGTGTCTCATGGTGATTCTGTAACAAAATCGTTTCCCATCATCCCACAGGATCTTGTTTGCTATTCTCAGAACAACAAAAATTGATGGACTTTGCTGTTGTGGCACAGAAGTAATTTCATTACGGAATTCACTTTTCTTTTCAGTGCTTGGCTCACACTAATATCTTCAGGAATTCTTTTAATATGGGCATCCCATGTTATGCACAGATCTGTAGTATTCTTTACATTCATATATTGGCTGTAACATGCAGTGATAACTTTCACCTTTTAAAATGCATCACAGTGTAGTTAAGTAAGTATCCAACTGAAGCCACTACCTGCACAGAGAAGAATAAATAATAAGGGCCCAGACTGTGGTTGTGAAATATTTCCATTTGTTTTAACTTTGGCAGTGTATTATTCAAATTTGAATTCCATTCCGTTGCACACGGAAAAGATATCTTTAGTTTCAATTATACTGATTCAGACAAATAGAAACCATTTATTTCCTTACTGGAATTATTTTATCTTCCTATAAGTAAAGCTCCTTTTAGGACAAAGAAACATAATCTCTGCCTAGACTTTCATACACTGAACATTATTCTTCTGTCTTCATTTGTGAGCTGCAGAACTCTTCAGTTTGAATGTATATGCTCCTCTCAAACTGAAATTCAAACACTAACAAAATGATATTGCATGCTTTGTTAAGTTTCAGTCATTAATGAAAGGTTATGAGGATGGTTGTGTGCCCTTGAGAAAGATATCCATGCAGTGTGCCCGAAGACTTTAAGTATGTAACAGGAAAAATTTTGCCATCCTCTCTAACAATGTTCTCAAGTTTTACAAAACACTACTGTTTTCATTGCTGTGCTTCTGGATTTTGAAGACATAATAATAAAATTTATATATTTTCCTACAGTAACTGTATATATTGGGAATACCTAGTAATAAGACACCATCTGCCCCAAGTTGTGTAATTTTTCATTGTGTGTATTTATGAATAATTGTTGGTCAATATAACGTATTGCTTGATTATTGAAGACAATTTTGCTTTTTCTAAATAGGCTGTTTAGTACAGCAATGCGCTCTAGGTGGGAATATAGGAATCTTGAATAAAATCCTAATACTAGACACTGTGATTCCATTTAAAATATGTGGGCCACTGCATTAACAGTGCAGTTTAAACCTGGCTAAGAGGTATAGCATTATTTCTTCCTGTAGAACTCCCAAAAGTATGATTTATAGGTCAGAATTGGCTCTCAATGAACCTCTTGAGAATATGACTAGAACAACTGTCATTTGTCTTCTTGTGTCCAGTGAGAAGACCCAAAGGATGCTAGGGGCAAAGAGAGGAGTCCAGCATTAGGCCTGTTTGGACAACTGGGGGAAAATAAGTGTTGTCTTTGTTCCAGGACTCTGCTATTAGTCTTCCTTGTTAAAATGAATGTGCAAACTGTAACTAGAGTGGACATTGTTGTTCGAAAGAGAGTATTATGGCTTTTGTGTATAGGCTTATATACTTTAATTTTCTGGGCAGATTTGTTCTGAATTCCTCAAATAAGAAGTTACTGTATCAGGTGTTTTTAAAAGTAGAGCTATATTTACTTTGTATCCATGAATGTCTTAGTGTTTGATGGAGTGTCTTCTGTTCCTGTCCACTTGGAGGGTGCATGATACATTCTTCAGATTAGAGTTGTTGGGAGAATATGAAAGGAAGACTGTGGGGGTAATACTGCTTTTGTACATTAAGAGCTGTTCCCCTTTTGAACTATAGATATGTGGGATGTATCTAAGAGATTTGAATTCCAGGAAAAAAAAGACTATTTCTATCCTAAACCCTTTAAAGACAGAATAAAGCACTTACTGAAGACTGACTTCTACACTTGAGTTGTTTTCATCATTACAATATTTATTTACTTTCAAAAAACAACTTTTGAGTGTACTTTCTGCAGCCCCTTTGCTTTCAGTTGGTTTCTGTATTCTGTTTTTTCAATTAATTTATCGCTTCAGAGCAAGAAGAATGACACAGCAAAGCTGAGCCCAAAAATATTTAGCAGTCTGCTGTGCTGCAGCTGTACGTAATGCCTTGTAAGCATTGTGTTTTCAGTTGTGATTCTTCAGGATCTCCATAACTTAATTTTTTTTTTTTGCCACTTCAGTACATGGGAGTATTCAGTAAATGTAAGGAATCAAGTCTTATATCACAAACCTTCTGGATATATTGGGAGACAGTGAGGGAAGAAACCATGCCAGGTTCTTGCTGAAATACATTCTTCCATGGCTTCTGGGTTTCCTACAGAAATATTGAAACCTGTGTGGAAAGATTGTGCCAGATCTCATCATGGTAACAGGGCTGGAATTTAAAATCTGCATCTTGAGGCTTTTTAACCTGTATTCCTTCAGGCCAGTGAATGACATCAGAAATGCAAGTGAAAGTATATTTCGTCCTCATCAGATGTATTTTGTGTACTTAGCTGAATATACCTTGCTGTCTGTCTTTCCAACTGCTGGTTTTGAAAAACATTTTTAGTGTGAGGGAATTGAATTATGGTAGTTTAGAGACCAGGTTACAAGAAATTGGCTGACAACAACTGCTGGAGAGACTGAAATTATGCTTATTGGCTTTGGCAGGATATGTGCACAGAATGACATTTCCCATAAGCTCCCTACTTCTGGTGCGAAAACCTGCAGATGGAGAAAGAATGTAGGTTGAGATATAATGAGCTGGGGACTCCTCTGAGAAAATCTGGTATCAGTTGTGATCATGGCTGCTTTTCAATAGCAGAGGAGTCTTTTCTCAGGTTTTATCATTCTGCAGTGTATTCTACATTAGACTGCTAAGACAGTGTAATGTATTAGCATGTCTTTTCTTTGAAAGTTTTCAAAATGAAGCAGTGATATAATTGTCAATAAGGTTGGTAGCTTGGGTTCTTGTATGAATTCTGTTTCATTCTGTCCTCAACCTGCCATGAGCCAGAATTATCTATTCTTGAGGGGGACTAGTGAGAAGAGTAGAGCAAGAGAGAAACCTCTACTTATTATGAGTGCCTGCTATAAGTTATTTTACTTCAAAATACACCAACCTGATGATGTTGGAGAGTTGAATGACATGTATTTTGGGGGATTACAATTAAATAAATGAGAATTACATGATAGAAGAGTCTTTGGGTGTGCTTATTCTCTTCCTTTGGCTTTGCATTTACAAATTTTAGGTCTATTTCATATTGTCTGCAGTGTAGGCATTAGAGAAACTCAAAGTTCAAGTTTATAAGACTCACAAGAATTTGTTAAAAACACAACACTTAGTATCCTGACTGGCTATTTAACAGCCCAACAGCTTGGTGTTGCTAATAAATAATGGGAAGTGACAACACAAGTGTATTTTGCTTTGCTTGCATCTGATCTGTTGTGCAGTACCTCTCTTTCAATCCATGGGAAAGCTTGCAGGTTTAGTTTCTTTCATGAGCATTCTGAAGACAATTTTTTTTCAGTCATGTTTTCAGTCTGGTACACCAATTTATCTGTAATCCTTTGTGACTTTATTCTGCAATTTTATAGACCACTTCCATCCTGTATATTTTAATGCTTTGTGGTTCAGTGTTGCTTGTGAGGTGCACAGATTATTATGCAGGGCAGGTGCCTTTAAAATTGAATTGTAGCATCATTATTGCCTGGCTACCTTTTCTAAAGGTAGAGGGAAGTTGCTTTTCAAAAGCCTTGCTGTTTGTGAGGAGAGGATTTGAAAAAAGCCCACTTCAGTTAATTATTTGCAGCCTGAAAAGTAATGTAGCCTTAAAATTGCTCTCTAAGCTTTGCACCACTCCTGACGTTAGGAGCCCCAGGCATTGAATGTAAGCTTCTCTGCAGCTCATTCTTTGACAGAGACACCAATTCTAAGTTACAGCACTATTGCCATGTGTAGCATTATTTTAATATACTTATGGCTAAATATTGTTCTTTCTTCAAAGCAATAGAATGACAAATCAGTCAAATTTGGTCCCACTGGGGTAAGACGAACAACTGGATGATTTGGTCTTCACACTTTATTAAAATACTATTCTTTTATATTTTCTTGATTATTATTGCTGACTTAGGACAGGATATGAGAATTTGAAAATGTTTCAGTACTAACAGGTACTGAGGAATGTAGGAATATGGAGTGTTAAAAAACAAAACAAAACCCAACCCAAACAAACAAAAAACAAAACCAAAAAACCCAAACAACTTTATCCCTTGGTATTTAGGAAGAAAATGTGCTTATCTTCTTTATCCAAAGCTTGTTTATTTGTCAATGCAGTAAGCTGGAAAAGATCTGAGTTACATAGGGATCGGACACTCAGCTGGAACCCAAATGCCCTTGATGACTGAAGTGCTGAGGGTGACATGTTAAAAACAAACAAAAACTAGGAAGATACATTTCCAGTGTTTCTATCAACCTTGTACCTCTGTTTGTGAACTAATTGCTTTGGTATATTCAATTCCTAATCATGATAATATTTGCTGTCTCTTAATATTAGTTTTAAAATGCCTATGTAAAGAAAATGAGACTCTGCAGTTAGAGGTTATTATCGAGATGTCACAATGTTCTAAAGTTAGGGACTGAGATTAGGTAGCTGTGGGTATTTTGGCACACTGCATAACTATGCATATAGAAACAGAGGATGAAGCAAATTCTTTGCAATTGCATAATCTTAGGAGGATAAAATACGGTAAGATCGTGAAGTGGCTTTAGTGCATGTAGTGAGATAATAAAATCAATATGATATTTAAAAGGAAGCCAGTACAATGGCAGAAAAAATTGAGGTTATATTTACTATGTGTTGAGATGGGGTGGGGGGAGACATCTCAAAATGTATTAAAGTATCATCTCTCTCTCTCTCTCTCTCTCCCCCCCCCTCCCCCCTCCTGCTGGAGATACTTAGAATCAACTGCATCTTGTGCCTAGTCTGTCCTGGAATGCCTCTAAAAAGCAGGCTGCAATAATCTGGTTTAAAAAAAAAAATCACAGAAGTGTGGATAAGCATTTCCCTGTCCCCTTGGGAAAGGCGATGCTTAACCTTGTTGAGTTTCTAAGATGACAGAACACAAAGGACAGTAGGTCATCCTTTAATGATCTACTGATGTGGTCACTAAAGGAAAGATTCAGATCTGTGAACACACCAAGGGCTCTGAACCTTGCTGGAGAAATTAACAGCATGTTGCTTCTCTGGGCGACATAAGCAAATGTCCCAGTGATGTCAAGGGCAAAACAAAAGCCTGTTTCTTTGCCTTTCCTCATGTCAGATATTTCTTAATATCTATAACGTGTAACTGATTTTATAACTTGTATAGATTTAAATTTTATTTTTAGCTAGCAAAGTTATTATTAGATAGTTAGATAAGTTAATTGTTGATAGACGTGTCTAATAAATGCACTGTCCTGAGCTGTGTGGCACTTGCTTGTCATTCAGTGTTGGATCTTTTATTATGCAGTCTTTACTCGGACTGGCATTTTGAAGAAGTCCAGAAGTTATAAGTGGGAACTGAAATAAGCGTAACTCAAAAACTGCATGGAAATAAGTATCCTCAAAAAAATCTTGTATTCTGAAATTAGTTTTCCACAAATGAAGGCAGTAAACTTCAAAGAGGACAGGAACATAGAATACATGTAGTAGGCTCTACAAATTAATAGAAAGTCCTGTTTCTCATATGTTGTGAAATATGTGAAATCCTTAAGAAGTAATATGTAAGTTAACTGCATAAGTAAATTCATATTTCCTTCAAATCACTTTCCCTCTGCTTTCTGGTGCTTTTAAGCATAAGAATGCAGAATGGCCCATGTAATTGGGTAGTTTACATGATTGTAGCATCTCTAGTGTGTTGAAGAAGAAAACAGCAATCTCTGCTCTTAAGTGGCTACATAATATGTAATATGGTCTGCCTTCCTAAGGTGTCTCTGGAATAAAGAACAGCTTTCTTCTTTTTTTGTATCCCTGGGTGTTCTCCTGGGGCCTGTTATTGTGATGTCAGTAATTTTATAGAAGTTATTTCCTTTCTTCATTATGCCATACAAGCAGTACATTGCCTTAGTGGTTCTGCACTGAGGTCAGTGTCACAAAATTGTATTGGTTTTTATTTTAGACAATAATTGCATTGTAAAAGGTCTCCTTGGGAATAGCTTCAGGTTTAACTTGGGAAGCAGCAGTCTGATTCAATGAAAATTTTGAAATGTATTCCTGCATTATTAACAAGACAGATAAAACATAAAGCATGTAGGTGTGGTTTCTTTGTCTCATTTCAGACATGACTGGGCATGCAGTTTTTCCCATGTTTTCCAGATAAAGTTGAACAAGAAACCAAATGACTACCTTGCCACAAAGTTGAGCAAGGCAGGCAACCTAGAATCTGTTAGAGAAGCCTGGGTTATCTTATGTTGTGTTAGCAAAAATAATTAGGTATGCATTTCAGTTTCTTTTGTTTGTTTTTTGTCCTGTATAATTAAAAAAAAAACCAAACACCACAACACTTAAAAAAAATACTTGCTAGAGCCCACAAAAATGTTGCTGTGTGTAATCTGTCAATATTGGTATGTTATTCTCCTAACTATAAGCCCAGAAAAAGCCTTATAAGGCAGGAATATACGGCTGTCTAACTGGCAGCCTAAAGGCATGTATAGCCTTGCATAATAGGAATGACCTAGTTCAGTGGGAATAGCCTCTCCTTTTTTTTGTGTGTGTGTATTTCAAATGTTGATAGAGATGTTTGTGTTCCTAGTATTATTTGTTTCGTGGATAGCTTCCAGAAAACCATAGGATTCACATAGTTACGTCTAGTGCAATAATTAAGATTTCTCTATCTGTTATCAGACTGTGAAGACTTATTTTCATACACTTTGCAGGTCCCCATGATACTACATAGGCTTGTACATTAGGTTGTTTCCTCCTTCAGCTTGTCTTGAAATGCTGATGTGCCCCAAACCCCTGGGGGAGCACCAGTGATAAAGGAGAAAGAGCCAGCAACAGAGAAATGCATTTGTTACAAGGGCTAGGTTTGGGGTTTTTTTCAGCTGCTAACAGTGGCCTGTCTAAACTACTCTGCCAGCCCTACACATTTATTTTCTTCAGTTTCTTTGCCACCAAAGAACTTCTTCCCTACATAGTGCTGTGAAATCCTGAATAATATGTTCTTGAATTCGATAGAATGCAAGTTCTTTTTCTCTTTCCTCCAAAATCCTGGTGACTATATTATTGGTTTCCTGTTTTCATGCTTAATTACTCTGTTCTTCCAGAGCATCTGTGACTTCAGCTGTACAACCTGCTAAGTCTGACCTAATGTCCTGGAACTCTCTAATTGCAGCACTGTCATTTAGATTTTTATGATAATCTGGAAGGGGTAAGGGAGCTCCACTACTCTTCCTGTATTTCAAATTTGCTCCTTCTCTATTGCCTTATTCATTTGGCATCATATTGATGCCATACATGTGATATTCTTTCTCCTCTTGTTTGGTTGTAAACTTCTTTTTGTGTTTCCATTTTTTACAAATAATTTGTAATTAGTTGCTAAAATTATTTAAATATTTAAATGTTTATTGTATTTAGCAATCTCAGAGGTCAGGACATTGTACCAAGGAGAGATTAAATAGTTAACTTACACTGTTATCTTACATGACTACAGTAACATTTAAAAAAAGATAAATGGCCTTGATAGTAGTAAATGCTTTTTTGCAAAATGTTTTCTAAATATAAGAAATTCCATGGGAAAGACTGTATAGCATCTTGTGCTGTCTTCCTTTTATTTTTTAAGAAAAAATACTCTACGCTACTGAATTCCTGGCATTAAGCGCTGCAGTCTAGTAAGTTCTGGTTTAAGCTATAAAATATTAGCAGCATCCTTTAAAATAAAAACTGAGCAGAACAAGTTACTTTTTTTCTTCTTAATAAAATATGCTTTGAAAACTGATAATGATCTAAATGGGAAATGTTATTCCCTAGTTTTCCAAACACTTTTCCTAATATTGTAAGGTTGCAACCATAATTCTGAGAGGGCTTTGTTTGAACAGGAACAGCGCAATAGATCACAAGATACAGGTTTAGGAAGCTGTAATGTAGCACTCAGCTCAATGGGTTTATGCTAAGTTAAATGAGAAAATAATTTGTTTATAAAACATACCATAATGATGTCATCAAGAGGTTAGTTCTGTTAAAATATCTGGAAAATTATTTTGAATATGTGATGGTATAGCATCTACTAAATGCCTGTTCTGTCCTTCAGTTCTATAGAGGTGATCGTATAGTATATTCATTACTAAATTAAAATGACAAAAAATTACTTGCTTCATAAACAGGTCCTTTTGTATCATTTCAGTGGAGTGGTATAACAAGGATGATTCTACATACTATGACCTAATAAGCTTTTATGAACAGTTTCAGTAGTATAGTTCTGAAACTGCTATTCAATCTAATAGCATTAATATAGAAATGTAATTAGTCGATGTGTAGATTGCAATAGTTCTAATCATAACCTTTTTTTCTATATGCATCATTAGATACATACTGATGGTCCCACACATTCTGTATTGCAGAGACTAATTATAAAAATAAAAGACTTATAAGACTGTTCAGGAGATACGTACACTAAATATCAGAGGCATAACAAATTATGTTTTTCCCATATGCCATTTCTCTGGCACTCTGACTCATTAATCAAGTCTGCTTATATATGAGTGATTCTGATTTTGTTTGTTTTCTGCTAGGAATGCAATTCCCCAATATTTATCTACACACATTATTTCTCTGTTTGCAAGGTTCAGGAGAAGGTGTTAGCACCATGGTTTGTTAGCAAGACAATTATTTAGATGAAATCCCAGTTTAGTGATTAGCAAAAATAAAAAATCACTGCAAATAGCCCTGAATATTTTGCCAGTAAAGCAACACAAAGAAAGAAGTGTCTCTTTCTTTGGCACATAGTTGTCATCCTCTGAAGCAGTTCATATGGTCGGATGACATGGCACCACAAAATATTTTGATATTCATGTTTGCTAAAGTGCTGGAAAAAGTTTGAAAAATCAGTTGGTGTTTGGGAAGACCTGTTGTAACACAGTGCTGTTATATCTATGCTCACCATTTATTCTGAGGACTTATGTTTGGGGGTTTTTTGTCTGAGATGAATTTCATAATAAGGATATAATTTGTTATCAGAAGGATTTAATGCCAAGGTAGCAGAGGTCTTGCCTTTGAGCATGATTATGTGTGTTACAAAAAAACCCCCCACCAATATGGGAAGTAAGGCCAGTGTTTTGTCATACACTTGTGCGATGTTTTCTTCTGCCTTGCTGAGTGGCAATGAGGGGAGACAGACAATGGAAAAAATGCACATGAACTGAGTGGCCCAAGTGGAACAGGAGTTCAGTCTTGTCCTATTGCAGTTTTAGGATTTGGAGGCTCCTAGAGTGCAGTCAATGAGCAACTAGGGGACAGTCACACTACTGATGGCACATAAGCATATTCCCTGATTTAGTTATTCAAAGAAATTTCTACTCTCATCTTCATCCTAGTTTTCAATACATACATAATAAATTCAGCTCTCATTGGGCTGGTGCAAAGAGTTATTAAAGGAGTATTCCTTATTCTGCCAGACCCCTGGTATAATATGTTAGTATGACACAATCCCTCCAGAAGAGACTAACATGTGCAAAAATTATTGGTGCAGATAATGCTATTTTGGTAAGTTTCTCTCTATATTATCACAGTTTCAGGATTCTTTGTTTCTGTGATACTATAACTGAAACTAAATCAACTGGGACATCTTAGAAGTGGCACTCCTTAAACAGAGCCACCCCTAAGAAGGATGCTTATTTGGCAGTAGTTTGCAGAATACCCCACTAGAAGGTCAATCTAATTTTTGAAGTTTTATCCTTCCATGTTTGTACATGTGTTCCCATGGAGTTTTCTCCTTTCACTGAGTATTCCCTGTGGTTTCTATTAACCAACTTACCCAAGATTCAATATGAACAGCTCTCTGTCTTAGAATTTTTTTTTTTTTTTTCTATGAACTTTCTTCTTTAGCCAGTTACTCTGCTAACTACAGTCCAAGACTTTTTTTGTGTGTGTGTTTCAAAGTGGAGCCCGCTATTACATAAAAATTAAAAACCTAGTATAAACCCATCTGGGATATAATTTAAATATTTTTCATATTTCAGATACAAAATAAAACTGTTCCAACCATTGCTAGTTACTCCTTTGGTTTTACTTTAAAATGAAAATATTATTTCTGTGCACTTTGTTCCTGTTTTCATCTGTGGCAGAGAGTAGCAATTTGAGAGAACAATATGAAGAAGTTCATATAACATCTTTCCACAGCCTAGCTGGCTTTAAAAGCCGTATAGTATTTTATCCTGTGTAGGACTTATATAGTTAGAAAATGATATGAAATTGTATGCATGCTGTGTTACACTAACCAAGATTTATGTCAGTATGTCTTCCTTCCATGATGGAAAAGTCCCCATTTATGCAGACTAGATGCATTTTACGTCATTGTTGATGTAGCATGAATTCTTTTTAAACTCTCTGGGTAAATTCATATCTATATTGGAGCTCCTGTGTATATGCATGCTTGAATCTATTTCAATTCTTCTCTTCTCCCCTACTGTAGCTGTGAAAAAGCAGAGAGCAACGTTATTCTAGTAAGAGTCCCTTTTCCATGGGAGTGCTGGTAAACAATGGAGTTAACAAGGCAGTTTCAGGGCAATTACCTCTGCATCTCCATTTATTTCAACTGTTTTCTTACCAGAATCTTGAGGATCCTTGTGAAACGTTCAGGATGTTTTGGGATTTTTTTGGTGCCCCTTCCTATATTCATTGTCTAGGTCCTGGAAAAACCTCTTTATAAACATTTGTGTAATTTCCTGAAGAACAAAGTAACAAGTTAACTTCTTTTTTAAGGTAGTCTGACTGTGAAAGATTGCTTTAATGGAAAACATTAAAAGTTCTCCTGGCTTTAGTCAATGTGTGATTGCAGCGTATGCTGAGTTTACCCTTCACTTTTGTTTACCCTTCACCACCTCCACAGACCAGAATAGTGATTTTAAATAAATTTAGTTTTAATTTATCAGAAACTTGGATCTTATGGCTTACTAAGCTCTGCCCAAGTAAAAGGGCAGACTCTGACCTAGCAGAAGGGTTATCAACCAGGTAAGGCATTGCCAATTTTAATCTCAGCCTAAGAGATGGCTACATATTGGTGTTTGCAAATGTTTCAATACTGGATTGCATGTACTTTGACAAAACCAATATTTATTCTTCAACAAGAATGTCTGGTACTAAACAGAGTTAAAGTTTTTTCCATTAATATCTTCAGGATTTGGTGAGATTTTGATCGCCTGGTGACAAAAAATGTTGTGTTTTTGGAAGCTCAAGTGCAGCTGTGCTATTGCTCAAAAAGAAATAATAAAATAAAATCTTACATAATTTACAATAAAATGTATTAGTGGATTCCTTAGAAATTGCTATTAATTAATCCTAAACATACACAGTTGGTAGATTTGTTAGTGTAATGGGTGCGAGTTGTTCGAAAATTATTTTTATTGGGCCTTATTTTCTTTGTAAGATCAATTTAAAAGCAAGAGGAAAGTTTCTGGAGCTATATGACTTTCAGCAGTTTTAAGCAGAACTATTATGATAAAGCTTTGTTTTAACCATTCACAAATATATTGTACTGGTCTCATCTCTGGTCACGTAGATTAAGTTTAATTTTTCTGTCTTCAGTGAGTGCAGCAGAAAAAGAACAAAATCAGTCAAGGGTGACTTAGTTCTGGGAATACAGGACGTGGCTCTGTTTAGTTTTAAGGAAGTGAATCAGCATCCAAGACATTCATCTTCACAATATGTGTAAATTCAAAATATATGGCTTAGAAATAAAATGTGTTACTGCACTTCAGTGAACTTAAATTGCTCAGTTCTACCCTTTTCTCTTCGACCCAGTTGTTGATCTCTCTTGCAGCCAGTGTATTTTGCTTTGTAGTCCTATATAGTTGGCAATACACTCTGGGGTTTTTTCTGTTGTTAAGTATTATACCTCTGGGCAGGGGACTAGCTCCAGCTCATCCCAGCTATTGTATCACTTCCTTCAAGTTCCCAGGTTGGTTTCTAGTCTTTTAAATGCAAGAGACTGGCCAAGTTTTACTACAGTAAATAAACTGGGGATAATATTTTTAATCTTATTCTTTTCTTTTATTTTGTATGTGTGCTGTCATTGTTTCTATGGAATACTGACTGCAGCATCTTTAACATGGGAACAAGTGCACTGGGACACTTGGCAGGACAAGCCATACTTTGCCAACTTGACTGACCACCTGGTTTAGTGGTAACAGGGAAATGGAATAGTACTTCGAATAAGAAATTAGTGAAATAAGCAGCCTGACAGCACTGGGATACTTGGGATTCTCAGTGGATATCTTACATACCAGGACAGGAATTTTCTTCTGGCCTGTGAGATAGTATGGAAACTGGCTGAAGTAATTGTGGTGAAGCCATTAGTGGACTGCAGAGGAGGAAGGAAGAGATGCAGCATGAAGGTGTGTAGAGCCCTGAAGGCAAGGATGGAAGATTTCATCTGATACAGCAGAGCTGAGATTGGGAGTGTGGACAGCAGTGGTTAAGTGAGGACGTGAAACAGCTGATTTTTTTTATAACTGTGCTCTGGACAAGCTAGTTCAGTTTTCAAGCAATGATTGCTTATTCCAAATGATTGCTTTCTCACTTCATACTAAATACTGTTATCCATAATTTATTTGTACATACACCTTGAAGATGAACACTATGTTAATATTCTGGGAAAAGTAGTAAATTACATAACTGTGTTTGAGCACAGACTTAAGCACAAGTTACATCAATCACAGTAGGGTGTTCACCCTAGTAGAAGTTCTGGAGTGGATTTATGGCACAAAACCAACCAACCAAACAACAAAACCCAGCAGCAGCAAAAACATTGCAAAGAATGAAAAATCTTACTTTTGGAATATTGCTGGGAAATCAACACAAAGTTTAAAACAAATAAATAAAAATAGATGGCAAAGGATATATTCTAAAAAATCGTGCTACTTTTGTCATACCATAAACCATTGTCTTACTGCTTTTATTTATGTCTGAAAAAGTCTTAAATAATTCTGAAATTTGTAACATATCTTTAAATCTTACAGAGCAGCTGCTCTTACTATTTCATTGTGTTATTAAAATTGTCCTGTATTTTTCTATCTGGTAGTCTGCTGTTTTTATAGTTGTATATCCTTTTGGCTGAATCATATGAATGTAAAGAAAACAGTAGAAAAAGCTAAAACAGCCCAGCATGTTTTCAGTCAGAAATCAAAAGCTGTCGGTAAGACATAGGAACAGGATGCCTAAGCTTCTGTTCAGTCAGCTATAAAAGACAAGAAGACAGAACCAATGAACTATATGAATGTATAAATAGAAAATTAAAAACTCAGACCTACTAAGAGTAGATTAATCTGTTATTGTAAATTAATTATTAGTAAGATGCTCTTATTGGCAAGCTACAACAAGTCCGTGTGGATTAGGAGCTATTTCCCATTTCAGACTTACTCTATGCATCTGATGAATACTCCAGGTTGTTGCATAGCAGCCTATTCTAGTGTTTACATTTTTGCACTTTTACAGCTAGAAACAGTACAGTTTAGAACAGCCCATGCATTGGCTGTGACATCTATTTCTGGAGCAGAAACAGAACTACATTAGCAGGTCACTTCAAATTCTGCTTATTTTTTAATTTCAGAGTGCTGCTGTTTAGTGTTTGCATAATATGATAAAGATGTTTGTGCCATCCTCTACATATGCCACAGTTCTCAAGGTTTAGTGTGGTTTTCTGAAGGAACTGCGACTTTGAACCACTGTAGTTCTTCATGGCATCACTAAGAGTCCTCCATACTTTTCTAGTAATTATGTTGCTCTTTAGCTCATGACACTAAGCAGGTGTGATGACTCAATGATTCTATGAAAACAGTATATTGGGATGCCTTCTCAATTATGTGCTTGTGCTACAACATAAATACTGATGATTTTAAATGTTAGATTGGAAAAGTTGATTGGTTAGTTGTTCTCTAATCACATTAAAGATAATGCATTTATCACTTTTCCTCCAGAAAGATTTTTGCACTTGTTGCTGAACAAAACAAAGAACTGTTTGGCCTGTAGAAATTCTGGGTCACCCTTTTTATGTGCACCGTTTTTACAATTACTGTACTAACATACGATGAGTTTTGAAACTTCTGGCTTAACCTGAAAGGGAGTTCAGAATTAAATCTAATCTATTTAGTATGGTTCCTTCATCCACCACAAAAATATTGGCTCTTCTGGATAAGATTCTTTGCCCAATACAGAAAACTGTGCATTAATCAAATGTAAACCATCATTAGTGAATATAGGGTTACAGATTGTGAGGATGGTGGTATGTAAAGGAGTCCTCTTACATTACATTAATTGTGAGGGTAAGTAAAATGAGCATTTAAAACATCCAGTATTCTGCTAAAAAGGGGATATAAAAATAACTACATCATCTTTGGCCTTTAGAAGTATTTGAATTATTAGGCATTATTCACGTTTCTGTTTTGTCTGCTTTCTAATGATGTACATGTGGCTATATATTTACACTCGGGCTCTATGTTGGTAAAGCAGTCTATTAAAGAGGATAAATGTTACTTAAGTGCCTACATGAAATAAATATCCTCCTTAGTCCTTCCAGAAGTACATCTGCATGAAGATTACCCACCCTACAGCCACTGAGATACTTCTAGTAGATTAGAATCAAAGTGTAGCTTCATTCTACGTTATTTCTGTTGCTGTTTGTTTCTCCAGTGCATTTGCTTTATTTATTCTTGTGCTGCTAGTATTATTTGAAGTTACTACGGCAACCTGTCACCATCTGCTATTATAAAGTATGCTGGGATTTAGTTGCTAGGTGTTGAAGTTTGTCATCTTACTCATATGACCCTAATGCTTTTCAGACGTTGCTTTTCCTGTACGTGTTGCATCCACAGCTAATATGCATTTTAACAACAGTGGAAAAGATTCCACATTCTTTCCCCTTGACCTTAGAAAGCCCTGTTTGTTTTACAGAATACATCTATGATCCCTTTTGATGTACTTTGTATATACTCAACCAAAACAGCATTTCTTTTACCTTAGACACTATTTTGCAGTGTTTATACTAAAGCCAGCCAGCATTATAGTTCATTTAAATTTGATATTAATTATGCTTTTTTAAAGTGGACAGGGAGTTTGAACATTTCCTGAGACATTTTCTCCTCTGTCTTATTTTCATTTGACTACCTCTTTACTTGTGTTCCTGCTCCTGATAGAAGTGCAATGTTCATACTATTGATTTCCTTCTTTCTTGAAAGGCTCTCAGCCACTTGGTTACTTAAAAAATTATAATTCAGTGCTGTTTCTGTTCCAGGTTATTTTACATTTAAATGGAAATGAATGTTTTTAAGTTGGGAAAACATACATTTTATTAGATCTTTTCATAGTAGTGCAGTGTATTCAGAGTTATTTCTGTTAATTTTTCTATTAGTATTCTCTCAGTCAACTGTTTACTTTGATACATTTATTTTGTATACGTTTGACCTAGTTCTAATCAACCTTTTCTGCTGTAATTCACAGGATAAATCCTAGCAAGTCTAAGCACAGCTGAAATGACTTGTTAGGATTCTATCTGAAGAACTTCACCTTCTCTGCCACAACCTTTTTTATACTATTCAATCCCTACATACAATGCTTGACTTAATGAAATAAAGTTTTGAATCATAAGCATTAGACTGTTATGTTTGTAGGCGGTGCTTGATTCTGAATTTCTTCTGTCTGTCTAGTGAGCAAGCAGTCTGCATTCAAAGTGTAATAGACCATTCTTGTGCAGAACTTTACTGTATTTTCAAGCAGTTCATGCTCTTTGCACATTCTAGTAAGAGGTACTTAAACAGCATAGGAGAATTTAAGTAAATACATAGACATATTTGCAGATTTGATCACAGATTTTTATAGTCCTGTATTACACTTAAGTTCTACCAATGAGAATGGAGATGCTGAGAGCGCATGACTACTTCAAAGATCCGAGGCTGCATCTGAGAAGTGAATCTTTATTGCTGGTGTTTAGGGATTAGGAGGGAGGGGCAAGCTTTTAACCTATAAAGAAGCTAGCAGTTAATTTCTAATAGTTGAGATCGCTGGCAAGAAAATTATTAAAGATAAAACTGTGTATTTTCCTGCGTTACAGTTACATGGAAATTATGGAGAAAGTTTTTGTAGCAAACCAGCTTTATTGTCACCTTCTTTTTTATGTGTCATTCAGTCCCATCGATGTGAATTTGACAGGTTTGGTGTGAGGTACTAACCAGCAATATGTGATCTTTGCTTATGGCTCTTTTCAGTAATCAAGGCATATAATCTGTTAATTTTAAAATCACCATACACAGTTACTAAGAATAGGCAGTCATGCTGTACCATAATCACAGATATAGCTAGACACATTTTAGAAGTTGGTTTCAACAAAAGAAATAACCTTCTTAAAGTCTTTATGCCTTTAAGCAACATAATACATCTATTCAATGCTTGTGAAGAAAGGCTGCTTATTTCAAGAAGTGATTATTTAACATGAGTATAGAAAGGCATTCTATGGCAAATGTTTCACTACTAAAAATACAAGCTGTTTTTCATGTACAATTCTCTAACTTCTGTCGGAATTTTTTTTTCAAAATCAAGACATCAGAAGAAAAACCCCACACAATTTCATTACTGAATCCTTTGCAATTCATTATTACTTTCAGCTATACATTTAACATCACAGAAAAGATTTGTCTGATCCATAACTGTAAAAGTGAACTACTACAGCAGGAAAACCAGCATTTCTTTTTAGAAGAGCATCAGTACCCGACAACACACAATTCCTTACCTGCAGAAAATGTGTCTTCTTAGTCTTAATAAGTAGGCAAGGCTCTCACTAGCACTAATGTTACTCCAAAAGAAGGTATAAGTAGTCCTTTATATTGTAATTTTCACTATTTATCTGCAAGAAGTGTTCTGGGTCTGCTCACGTAGGAATAAATAAATAAATAAATAAAAAGGCAGTACAAACTGAACAGCAGCTAACATATGAAAGTAAAAGACCTCTAGTGGCCATAACCTGAAGTTAAAGAAGGCTTCCCTTCTCTAAGTGGTAGACAAAATGGTTGGGTACGGCAAACTGCAGCTGATACTTTGGTAATGTGTGCCTTTGTTGCCTCTCTGATGTAACAGAAGTATAAAGTGAGTCAGAGTTAAACAGAGAATCTGATCATTAACAGGCGGAAATTAAATTCTGGTCAGAGGGGCTGGGGAGTCCCTTTTATCAATTCTAAACCAGTATGGTCAAAAGATCCAAGTAAATCTAGAAAATTATTTGCATGCTCATCCACTTCATAATCTCTTATTTTAATAAAATCAAAGCATTTAAAACAGGTTCACTTTTAAAACAATAATTAAATCTTTTATATAAGCAAATTATAAGGCATCAATAAGGAGGATTCTTCACTGTCTTAAAGGAAAACTGCAAATCATTAAGCTCACTATTATTGCCCGAGAGATAAATGTCTTTGTGACTTTCAGTAAATTACAGTGAAAACCTAGGATTATAAATAATTTTATATCTTTCAGCATTTCTGCTTTAGGAATTGAGGAAAATAAAATATTTCCTTTTGAGGAAGTTTGAAAAGTTTTGAGAGATGAAAGTAATAGTATTCTATAGAAGTTTTATGGAGTTCTGTAATAGCTACTTAAATGCCTGTAGAATGTAAAAATGTCCTTTCTTGCAATATTTCTTCTTGTGAATAGCCTATGTTTCTAGAATGATTAGAAAATTTTGATGCTAATATATTTTCTTCCTATGAATTCCTAACGGAAGAATCCTGGGCAACATCACATGCCTTTTAGGAGTCTTAAGGTAATATTGAGTTGTACTTTATATATAAAGTTTTCTTGTCACAATGTGTGTTTCTGTGCAGCGTTTCATAAATAATGCAGCTTTCTCACCAGAGCCTACCCCTTGTCAGGGTAGCTTTTGAATTATCCTTCTCGAGTTCTTAGTATGTTTCTTTCATCTGGGCTTGCAAAAGCTTGAATATTATTTTATTTTTACATACATAAAAGGATTTATTAGGCTTTTAGACTAGTTCAACTTTAGAAAGAATACAATCCAATATCTTAAATAATTCATATGTGTTGATTTCTGTCTGGCTTTCTTTCAGAGTCACTTTGTGGCATGCATGACAGCGATCTTAAACCAGATGAACAACCAGCATTATTCAGTTTACATTGAAACTTTTCAGACAAGTTCAGAACTAGTGGTGAGTACAAAATAGTCATGGAGGTGATAAATAATTCTAAGTATTTTATTGCCTATGAAAAGTCAATAGTATTTTTTTGGAGTATCTTGTCTGATTCTTCCTAGAATGAAGTCTGTTTCTGTATGTTTTCTGCCTCTATGTCATTGTGTTGCTACCCCCTTCTAATGGTGACCTTGGACAATACTGTAATCAGAAATATGGAAAGATATAAATGTCACCATTGTTGACCCTAGCACTGAGGTGGTAATATTAAGAATGAGTAATGGGATCATTGTATTATACTGTTCTGGTGAGGGGAAAAAAACCCACAACAAAACAACAAAATCAACCCTCAACTAATTGAACCCTCCCTCCACACTTTGCACATGGTGATCCGTTCCCACTTTTCATTTTCACTATTGAGTCTACTCCTGGTCCAGATAATGTTGTATGCTAAATGCAGTAAATGCCTTACTATTGCAACGCATTGTTTTATGCCAGTTGTTTCTAGCATAATTTAACAATACTTGGGGTATATTCTGGTTTGTAACAGTGGTCACTATGTTCTAGAAGGTTTCAGTAGTTCTATGTCTGTCCTTTTATACTCCTAACATAACTCTGAAATAAGTCTGGGTATTGGCAAAGGTTTTGATTACACCATCTACGGTTTGTCCATGGACGTAATATTTTCAGTTGGCAAGATTTGTCCATTTTCCTTTTTTTCTTACAGTCAGAGTTATGCCGTAACTGAAATGCTAATGGATCAAATCTTGGGTAGCTTTTGCTTTTGCAATTCTTCATGTGCTTTAGTTTACTTGGAAATGTAACAGTATTTTAACATAATTTCAGCTTCCAAGCAGATTGGGTACTTGGTCCTAGAAGTTTTAGTAATCCTTAAACTACTTCAACAGTTCTGCAGAGGAAAAAAAATTTTAAAAGACATCAATATATTCAATGGGTTTTGCTGTTTGTAATGGCATTGGTGTGTTGTCTTCTCATGTTTTTCCATAGCATAAGAATCTGTCAGTGAAGGTGGCAAAGATTTGTTTTCAAATAATGCTGTTGAGAGTTATTGTTCACTTGGTTCTCTGTAAGTAATATGACAAGAAAGAGTACAAACTTCACGGAGAGTTGCTTGTGAGGTTTTGGTAATAGATGACGATATTTCAGCTTGCTAGTCTCATGGACTTCTAGGTGACTTGCTTAGAAGTTCAAGGGTAAAACCATATATATGTGCTCTACGTAAAATAGACCTGCAATGATTATGTTCATTTTATTTAAGTTCATTATACAGTGATCTCTAAATGCTTCTAGGAATTGGTGTTTGTTTTGTTTGAAAACTTTCTGTTAGTGCCTTCAATTTTTAATTTAGAATATTGAATTTGGACTAAATGGACTAAATAAAAAATCCTATATTTTTCAAAAACTATTAATTCTTTATGGATAGTGAGACTGTTTTGCTAATCAATAAAAAATTCAACAGCTTTACTCCAAAGTACTATAACTTTTTCTTTCCATTCATTTATGGCTTACCTTTTCTTAAGAGCCTAATGTAATGAATTTTAGCTTTCATTTGGAATCTGACTGCTGTTTTACAGGACTTCAGTTCCAATCTTGGGCTTACTTATATCACCAGGAATTTTTCCATCGACTTCACTGGGAGCAAAGTGGAGCCCTCCATCTTAGTTCTTTAATCACAGCAGGAATACTTAAACTTTGTGGTACACAGTCACAGACTTATTGCATTTTGTTGTTCTAGGACTTCTTGATGGAAACATTCATAATGTTCAAAGACCTCATTGGAAAGAATGTTTACCCTGCAGACTGGATGGCAATGAGCATGGTGCAGAACAGGTAAAATGGGGCTGGAGGATCAGTGCTCATATTCCATATGCTTGTGAAAAGTGAACTCATTTTGTATCTTACAAAAAGTTTTGCTGTGCAGCCTAAGGTGATTATATCATTGATTATGATAATGATTATTATAACGATTATATCATTCCAGTTTGGTGAATGCCAAGAAAGTCATAATCTGAAATAATTTACTGACAATACATTAAATAGCTAGCTGCCTGTGCTTTAAGGTCACTTACAATGGAAAGGGGAAAAAAAATGTATTTAACAGTAAAGTGGAAGTACATAGTTGGTCTCCGTGTTGACAGTCAACAGAAGTCAAACTGTAAAAGGCCTGTTGAATCTTAAATGTACAATTTCTGCACAGCATTAGAATGTCCTCACTAATTCGTCAGCAAGTTCATTGTGATACAAGAGTTATAAAACACAGTTTTCTTTCTGAAACGATATGGTTGCTTGGATTGCTGAAAGGTCTGATGATAAAGACCAAATCTTTGAGTGCAATGCACTATTTGTAGGAGGAGGTTGGATCCACAGTGCTTACTGTAGCTCATATCATTGAGGAAAGGTATTGCTATGCTATAGATCATTTGGGGTTTCATCATGATTGATTACTTCAGACTCAGGTATATTGCCTCTGTAGATCAAGATGGCATCTAAGCAAAAGTTTGTATAATCGAATTTATCATGCTCCCTATTGTTTGTTTTATGAGAGCTTGCTATTAATAAGAAACCTTTGAGTACTCTTATTATAAAATTGACTGAAGGAAATGTCTTCTGGACATAAACTGTGCAGATTGTACATCTTTACCCCCAGCTATAACCTGTCTGTTTTGGTGTCACCGTAAATGGTGGTGGGATAAACAAAGTATTGCTTCATCTCTGTTAAGTCCCAGGACCACTGTTGTCTTGGTGTTAGGGTTGCAAGTAGTGTAAGTGAAATTTCACATCATACAGGTTTTGCTGCCACATGAACTCTTTTCAGTTTATCATTTCCATATCATGTGATACTGAATTGGAAAGAAAAGAGAAGTGATCTTTGTGCACCTCCACCATTGATAATGGGTTTAGTCAGCTGGCTTGGGCAGCGTATCACAGATGGATTCCTTCAGAGTATCTTTGAAATATTGCTTGTTTGAAGAGGAAGGAAATGTTCTTCCCTTGAGATGTGAGTTTTGTTATTTATTATGGGAATCAGTTAGAAATGAATGTTTTTGGCAACAAGGAAAGGCCGGTATATAGGATACAGGATGGGCTATGTGAGGATTTAGTTCCTAATAATTGTTCCTGGCCATTCCAAGGTACTGACTTTCTTCTTTTTGCGTGTGTAGTCTATAACGGAGGAAAGCAAGGGAGAGCTTGACTGAGAATGCAAAGTAAAACACATGGCTGCTCTAGACAAAGTTAGTTGGTTCAATTTCTTTATTTGTGGAACTTGTAGGTGAGGAAGAGTTTCCTCAAAATTTGAACACATAGTTTTACAAGCATCTGCATATGTAGAAGAAATTGAACAAAAAAGTAGCTGGGAGCATGTGACCACCTTACCTTGTGGATTTTTTTTAATTTGCTGGATTTCCTCTTCTTCATACTTCATGGAAATCACAGCTAAAACTCTCACTGAAAGGGATCTGGATTTGGAGAAAAAAAATCATTTTGTTTACATTTTTTTATTTATTTGGGTGTTACCTTCAGGGCTGAACTTATTCTTGCTTCTTGTTCTCAAAGAAACACTTGGAGTTTATATGCTGGATTGTATTATGAAGTGAATGTGCTTTCTTTTTTTTTTGAGCAAGACTTCTGTTGGTGAGGTGGATTTTGATCACCTGTACTATCATTATTTTAGTTTTGTAGAAATGGCAATAACATTGAGTTTTCTAGAAGTCACAGAGAGACTAGTCTAAGAATTAAGTCTCAAAGATGCATAGGTTCCAATTAACTTAAAGTCCACAGCTGTTGTTTATTTGAAATGTCACGGTAATGTAATTTTACTCTTCCAGTTTTATAATACTGAAAAGGAGAGACCAGAGGATACTTAATAAAGTTGATAATCTCCTGGGAGTGTTTGGTCTTGAGAAAAACATTTGCTAAGAAAATTTACAGTATTATGACATCAAATGTTGATATTTGATACACTTTAATCTAGGATTTAAATGGAATTATGTTAAATGAAAGGGTTTTCTTTTATGTGTTCCGTGATTCAAAGCGAGGATTACTGTTCTAGTGGGTAGTGATGATGGCAGTGAGGGCTCAGGTGCCTAAACCTCACTTTCTGTCACTCATGTACATTAACATTCATGCAGAGAGATCGCTAACACCTCTTCAGAGGTGGGCAGATACATATATGCTGGTGAATGTGTTCATTCCAGGTAAGATTTTGTAAATTATAGTAGTTTCATCCCACTTGTTTCTCTGCCTGAGCCAGTCTTTGGCCTATAAAGGTAAAATCTAATTCAGTGCACATTATTATGTTGCTGCTGTGGCAATTTGAAATTATTTTTAATGTAGCAAGGATTACTGTTAAAGTAATCCTTGTACAAGTATTAGCTTAGTACTAGTATTAGCTTAGTAATAAAGTAACCTAATAGTCTTCTAATGTATGTAAGCATATCAAACCTTTCATATGTAAAACTGTTTCTCTTATCTCAAAAATGCTGTTAACATCTGCATTATTCACAAGTATAGGATTTTTTTTATTCTATGGGGGTGGGGAAAGTGTCAGTCCTTGTTCAAAGAATATGCTTTTGGGGCTTGGCTGTTCACCTGGTGGTATCTCTATTGCCTCAGTTACTGACAATAGAAATTCATTTGTGGTACTGTACATTTGTTGATAATGCCTCCTAATGACTCTGAACTTTGTGGGACCATTTGGTCCAGGCAGGCTTTGTTGCTCTAAACCTTATCCTGTATTGGACAAGTCAAATGAAAATATTTAAAGAAAAAGTCAGGGGAAAAAAAAAAAAGTTTAGAAGCTATTTAACAGTGCTTCTATAAACACATTGCTTACCTAAATTGATTTAGCACTGTTTATACTCTTTGATTATGTTGCTGTTCCCAAGATGACATAAGGAAATGAGTTATTGATCTTACTTTCATGTCTTAATTTTATGTTATATCAACAACTAGGAGGGGGGATTTTTGTTATCAGTCTTTACAGGAATTTGGTTTGGGGTTTGTTTGTTTGTTTGGGGGTTTTTTGAGGGGGTGGATGTTCTATGAAATAAATTGAAGAATAATTTAGATTTCTAGATTTGTCTTATTAACATGCTTTACTCCAAACCAGAGAAGTAGCAAAGAAAAAGTTACAAGGGGTCAGGCTGTGGTCTTTTATAATAACAATGAGAGACGAAAATAAATAAATAAATAAAAACCCACAAAAATTGTTAGCACAGCTAAGGTTTTGCATTCTTAATTCACCCATTCTGAGTAGGAGGCTACATTCAGGCCTTTTTAAGTCCTGAAGGACATATTTTACCTTAAGATTCTTGCCTTTCTGAATTTGCAAAAATATTAGTTACAGGCTGTAAGGCATGACTATTGTGTAACCTAGCCAATGGCAGAATGTAGTTGGCACCTCTTCCCTACAGGCATTCAACAAAGCCTGACAGTCTCCCCCAGATGCTCTCTTCTATTTTGTACCTAGCAGGGTGTCCCGGTTTCAGCTGGGATAGAGTTAATTTTCTTCCTAGTAGCTGGTATAGTGCTGTGTTTTGGATTTAGGATGAGAATAATGTTGATAACACACTGATGTTTTAGCTGTTGCTGAGCAGTGCTTACAATAAGTCAAGGACTTTTCAGCTTCTCATACTGCCCTGCCAGTGAGGAGGTTGGAGATGCACAAGAAGTTGGGAGGGGACTCAGCCAGGACAGCTGACCCAAACTGGCCAAAGGGATATTCCATACTATATGACGTCATGCTAAACAAAAACTGGGGGGAGTTGGCTGGAGGGGTGGTGCCGCTGCTCAGGAACTGGCTGGCCATCGGTCAGGGGGTAGTGAGCAATTGCATTGTGCATCACTTGTTTTGTATATTCTTTTATCAGCAGCTGGGATCCCTTTCTAGGGAAGGGGGCATTGACAAAGCAATTAGAAAAGGGGCACAAGTCCTCAGCCTCTGGAGGTGACTCCTGTCAGGCCTGATTTAACCTGGCAGGCAGCTAAACAGCACACAGCTGTTCACTCACATACACACACACACACACACCCACCCCTGCCGTGGGATGGGGGAGAGAGTCAGAAAAAAGGTAAAACTCATGGGTTGAGATAAAGACAATTTACTAGGACAGAAAAGGACAAAACAAGCGATGCACAACACAATTGCCGTGTCCCCTCCCAGCTTCTTGTGCACCTCCAGCCTCCTTGCTGGCAGGGCAGTATGACAAGCTGAAAAGGCCTTGACTTAGTCGAAGCACTACACAGTAACAACTAAAACATCAGTGTGTTATCAACATTATTCTCATCCTAAATCCAAAACACAGCACTACACTAGCTACTAGGAAGAAAATTAACTCTATCCAGCCAAAACCAGGATGCAGGGAAAGTGGGCATTGGAAGAATTTTGCTGAAGGATATACTGCAGTACAGAAACATAAAATCAGAGTACATTTACTTAGAGGCAGAGGAAAGGGAAGAGTTTAACTAGTACTGCAAGTTTGGTCCTGTTTGTGGGTAAACGGTATTCCTAATGAGCAGGACACTCTAATTACTCTTATACATAAATAAAGACAGTGCATGCATGATATCAGGGATACTTCCACTAAATGTTAGAAGTTTGGCATAGATAAAGGGAAAAGAATGAGACAGTGACTTCTTCTAAGGTTCTGGGGAACTTTAAATTTTTTTTTAATTAGAGAGAGGGGGAGAGAGAGAGCACGCATGCACCATCTAGGAAGGGAGACACCTCTGTCCAAAGGAAGGGAGAATGGACACGTTCATGTCCAGGAGAAACTGTGCTAGGAGAGTTGAAAGAATGGGAGTAGAAGCTTAATTGACTAAACTTACTAAGTCAAGCTTTGCCTGTATCAGGATAGAATGATTTAACTCAAATTACTTTAAATCACTATTATAAATAACATGCTGTTTGCTCTCAAAACATGTTCTGATTCCCAAAGCCCATTTGAAGGAGGCAGAGGCTATGTGTACTAGTCTCACTGGACTGGGAGTATTCTATTAGCAACTGAGAATTAAGAAGTGGAATTAACTACTTTTTTTTTTCCTGTTCTTTTCCCTTCTACTATTAACAGCAAGATGAGAAGAACACTTTTTTGTGGCATGCTAGATGGGGCAGAATACTTTGGGAAATAGTAAAACCCTCATTGAGGTCATGAGGACATAATATCTGGGTTATTTTTGTGATCCTCCATGGTAGATTTAATTAACTTTTGTTCTAATGAAGGTTGCTTACTGCACACTTCTTACTAGTTGCTACTGCTTGTACATGCACTTTATGCCACTTATGGTACTTTGGCTATTGGCCATTAGCTTATTAAAAGCAGTAATTCCTAGGTACATGGCATTTGTGGGGAAATGTTTTGCTGGTTTAGGTAATACCAGGTAGTCTGCTTATCTCTCAGCTGTTTGTAATTTTAATTTAGAGGCACATAATTCCTCCCAGGAAATTCCTGTACCTCATTGTCAATATGAAGTGCATAGGGAGTCAGATTTGCTGGATAAAAGAAATGGTTAGGGGGATTAGCAACTAAATGGAAGTATTCACATCCCTTCTTTCTGTTCCTCTGGGCTTTGAAGTGGTAATTGCTCAGGTGGAGTTTGAAAATATTTGATCTTATCACAATTAGTACCTGGAATTAGTTTTGGTTGGTGTCCAGTCTAAAGTGGCTTAGTAAGCACTTTCATTGCTTTTGTGTCCATTTCAGTTGTTTTTTGAACCTTGATGACATTATATTTCGGTATTTAAAAATAAAAGGAAACAGTTTTTCACCAGTACGTTTCAAGGTGTGATCCTATTTGCTGAAAAAGTCATGTGAGATAACACTGCAGAGTATTTTCTAACACCAGTAGTTAGGCTTTTTCTAAAATATGTTTTCATTACCTGTATATCTGAGTGTTTTCAGACATCTGTCGGAGTCAAGTGTTCCCCAGCCCTTTTTAAGTCTAACTTGAAAGGTTTAGCGCTGCAGGTATTTGGCAAAACAGCTGGAAATGTTGCCAATTTTCTTTCATTATACACACTAAAAATAGCTGCTTATTTGCTGATGAACTGCTTTGTAACACCCTCAAGATCTGGTTCTCATGTAGCTCACATGTTGTAGCAGCATTATTTAATTCAGCAAAATCTCATTGTGGCTTCAAATCAGTGCCACCTGCATCCCCAAGTACCTCACCATTTCTCAGACTGCCAGGAACTATAGATTCTGTTGGTATCATTAGGTCCTGGCCAACCAGCAAAATGAAGCTGAATAAGTTCCTATTCATCACCTAGCAGGGGACTGTAGGGATTTCTTTTTAAGAAAGGGACAGTAGGGATTCCAGACCTGGATTTTTTCATAGACCATCTGTGAATGGCTTTGTAAACACATATGCATGTTTCTGAACAGCTCTACCTTTGAATAGAAAAAGTCTTTCCACAAGAAAAAGATGCTTATAGTATTGTCCAGTGAAACTCGACAAAATGTTGCTTTGTGCATTATGAGGAGATGGCATTTTTAAAGCTGTAGTCTCAGTCTTTAAGTAACAAGCATGCATGACAAATTCAGTGGCTGTTGGACTGCTTTTTCATTTAAATTTTCTGAAGAGAAAACCTGAACAGCTGGTAGTCGCAATTTAAGTGTTTTATTCAAGAATGGTATTTATAATAGTTTGGGAGAGAAGGGAAACTGAACACAGTTGGCAGAAAGTAGGGAAATATATCTTTTTCAAGCAAGAAGCTTAAGTGTTTATGGGAGAGATGCTACAAATTGTATTGCTACTACCAACTCACTAGATTTCATAGAATCATAGAATATCTCAAGTTGGAAGGGAGAAAACCCCAAAATTAATTTAAATATTAGAACTTCTTCTCAAGCTTCCATCTATCTGTTGGTGGAAATGAAAGCTTGTCATATTTTCATGTTTTAGAAATATTTGATGCTGTGATATATGTATTGATGTCAGTGGGTATTGTGACTATTCACAGACAGTAATGGATCTGACTATACACAAGGTACACGAATTCAATTGATAAGAGTATGTGTTATCCTTTACTCCAGCTAGTGCTGTAATATTGTGTTCAATTTATAACAATTGTGATGAAATTTTAAAATCAAGAATACGATTTTCATTATGAAAATAGGGAAAAAAAATCCTCCTTAATTTTAAGTCTTTGATTATTAATATGAAGTGGTTCTGCTCTCATAGGAAACGTAGAAAACTCAGATTTATTCTATCCAGCTATGCTTTAACATTTTGCGTAAAACATTGCCTGGGTCATTATTTGTCTTGTAGAGAATAAAAAGGGGCATTTATTTCTTTATTCCTAAGAAGAAAAAAAAATACAAGTAGTTTAGGTAATTTTAACTCTTCTTTTTCAAAGATGTATTGGGAGTTAAGTTTCATTTATGTAACTAAGGTTGAATGACAGTGTTGCAGTTTATTTTGCTCAAATAAGGCAGAATTTAGAAGGCTGATCTGTTGTATTCAAATAACTCCTTTGATCTCATTTTCCTCTGGGAACTTTTGACTGGCCTAGGCATACTTGACAGAAATGCAGCTGTTTTTCTTAAGGGCTTGAATTTTCAGGGGGTCAGAATACATTTACACATAGGCTTATGGCATATTGCAGAACTTTGTAATTTTAATATATGAAAAAGTATTTAAGCAACAAGTATAAATGTCTAATGAAAATATTCTTTTATGCACACATGCACAAAAGGGTAAATGAAGTATTATAACAAGTTCAAACTGTTTGTCCTGTTCAGTCATTGCTTTAATCATGTATAGTAATAAGATGTGTCCTTGGACAGTTTGTTTTTGTTATGAGACTAAAAATGTCCTTGCTGAAATGCAATTTCCCTGTTAATATAAAGTCCCTTTCAGAGGCAAAGGACATTTATTTATTTATTTATTGTTTTTCTTGCTGGGTATTTGGTACACAGTGTCTCAGTATTCTCAGATTTGTATCTCCTTTCCATTAAATCTAGGTAACTCTGTTTCCTCGTTGTCTTTCCTAGTCCCTACAAAAGTCAGTACTTGTAATAGGGCAAATGGCATAAGGTTCATCCTGGGAAAATGGGATAATGCAGATAAAGGGAAGAGGCAGGTTTTTCACTGTGGGTTGTAAATTTGCTTCCATGGAGAGTTACACTTCCAGCTGTGGCTGATATGTCTGACTGAGTCACTTAATGCTTTGCTGTTAGTTATAAGCCTAGAAGAGAACATCTCTTCCATCTGCAGGTGTTTGAGTCTGGTTGTGCCTGATGTAACCCTGCTTTTCAATCACTTGCATCTTTCTAGCACCAAATACTACAAGATGCTTATTCTGCACTAACTCTGCATGTTGTTCATTGTTACCCATGTTGTGGAATTATCTGCTTACCAAGAATCTAAACACTTAATTATGTGGTGACTGCAGCAGATCATCTGCTCAGCAAGATAGGCTATTGCATATCGTGGTCATGGTACACGATGGATGCCTGTTATGTTTTGACTGCAGTCATTTAGTCTTTTATCTAAAATGCAGAGAGAAAACATGCTGTGAGATATGCCTTTCCTGCTCCCACTGCACAGTATCTCATCTTTATTGGTATTGACTGCTAGGATGCTCCTGCTTCTAGAGCATGAGGTCTCCTGAACTAAAAGCAAAGTCTTCAGTGGAGAGAACAACTCAACACAGAAAAACAATCTGTTAGTTTGATGTTTTCAGAAAGTCAGTAAGATAAACTATTTCTCCAGATACAACTTCGACTTGCATATAGAAATCTCTAAGGTTCTTTGCTATGTGGCCTGTAATAAAATATTTTTTGTATGTTTTCAGGTATTTTAATTTTAGTAAAACATTTGGGAATTAAGACAATGAGTTGTATTTTCCACTCTGTAGAACATATGTGCAAATGAGTAAAAAAATACCCACATAAGCTGTTCTAAATATGTCACTACAGAAAAGACTGAAAATAGAAATTCAGTATTCATAATTTTCATCAGGTGTTGTAAATGCTGTTGAGCAATCTTTCTGTGTTCCCCTTTCTGATGAGTAACTTTGGGCGGCACTTCATATCTTAAGAGTTTTTCAGGAAATTAAATATATAGAATTTTCTTGTATTTAACATTATTTTGAACAGTTATTTTCATATTTTTAAACAGCCACATCACAAAATAACCCTGCTGGTGTCTTATGCATTTGCTGCATAATGATCTTTTTTTTTAAAGCCATCATCTGCTGATTCAATATAACTTCTTCTGTATTGATACAGTTTTGGCTGTAAAGTAGTAAGCTCAAGTGAGCAGCAATTACACAAGAGGCAGATGCATAGTTGTCTGTACCCATAATTACAGATCATATTTTTAGCTTCAGAAAAAGCTAGGCTTCCCTAAAAGTAAAGAAATTATGTATTCTGGACAAAAGGTATTCACTTGCTAAATAGTTTCAACAAGAATATCTGAAAAATCAAAAGTACATGTACTATGTTAAAATATAATGCAGGTATAGAGAAGAGATTTCAAATACAGAAAGCATATATAACAGGGGGAAAGAAAAAGCAAAGCCCAAATACTACATTTTATCTTTAAAGTTTTATGGTGAGATTATGAATAAAATACAGAGCTAATTAAAAAAAACAAACAAACAAAACAAAACAATAACCAAAACCCAGAGATTATGTTACCCACAGTATCCATTAGTTTCATGTAATTCTCCAATTTCAATCCTTTGACTTGTGAAGTAATAAAAGTATTTCTAGAAATAGGCCCTAGAAACATCCATGACAATATGTTTACCAAAGTATCAACTCTGCACCATTCTTAGATATATAGAAATGAAGACTAAATGACACATACAAATATTACAGTAGGGTAAATTAGTGTCAACAGGTGAAAACCAAAAATCAGTGGAAGAATGGAGAAGTAATTTCACAATATCAATTAAAACTTCCTTCAAAAGTGGAGACCATGAGAGTTTTTATTAGTGTATGACATCCTGATATAACCATGTTAACTCATTACATTCATGTATACTAACTGGATTTCAGCTTTGAATCTTACCCTGTCGTGGTTTAGCTCCAGCTGGCAACTAAGCACCACACAGCCGCTTGCTCACTCCCCCCCGGTGGGATGGGGGAGAGAATCAGAAGAGTAAAAGTAAGAAAACTCGAGGGTTGAGATAAAGACAGTTTAATAGGTAAAGCAAAAGCCGCGCACGCAAGCAAAGCAAAGCAAGGAATTCCTTCACCACTTCCCACCACTACTTTACAACTGGCAGGCAGGTGCTCAGCCATCTCCAGGAAAGCAGGGCTCCATCACGCGTAATGGTTACTTGGGAAGGCAAACGCCATCACTCCAAATGTCCCCCCCTTCCTTCTTCCCCAGCTTTATATACTGAGCATGATGTCATGTGGTGTGGAATAGCCCTTTGGTCAGTTGGGATCAACTGTCCTGGCTGTGTCCCCTCCCAGCTTCTTCTGCACCTGGCAGAGCATGGGAAGCTGAAAAGTCCTTGACTAGTGCAGCAACAACTACAAATACATCTCTGTATTATCAACACTGTTTTCAGCACAAATCCAAAACATAGCCCCATACCAGCCACTATAAAGAAAATTAACTCTATCTCAGCTGAAACCAGGACAACCCCCAGACTTGATCTAGCACTAAAGACACTGTAATTTTTTTTTTTTTAAATTCAGAATATTTCTACTCTGCAAACAATTAGCTGGAATGCACAAAAAAAGGACAGTAGACTGAAGTGAGAAGATACAATATAAGGAAAATTACTGAAGATACCTTTCAAACTAAGTTACTTATATCAGAGTCCATTATGACAGCTTTTTGTATGCTTATTTTTCAAGCTATGAAGTTTCTTAAAGCATGCTAAACATCACATTTTCAAAAGAGTTTGGCATAAATGTGTACCTAATACGCAGCTGTGAAAATGTATTTTGATTCCTAAATGGGAGATAAGCAGTCTTTAAAACATGCTTTAGGTAGATGCTGAAGGAAAAGCTACATACAAAGAGGCTGTTGGCAAAGTCAAGAGATCTCAAATGGAAACTTTGGTTGTATAGCATCAAAGCAATTACTCATTCTTGTCTTTAGGTGTTGTTTTTGTACTGCTGACAAATTAACTCTGATACATTATAGCATGTATTATTTTTGAATGCTTGGCATAGCTATTCAAGGTACATTTTCAAATAATACTAATAAAGAAAATGAATTGTACATAACAATTTATAATTGAGACAAGAGAAGCTGGTTAGCAGTTATTTTTAAGCAGTTATTTTCTGACCATGCTATTTGAATAGACTCTCTGGCTGTACATTGAAGAAGAATTTAGGAAAATTACAATTGCTTTATCATTAGAATTCAATATGAATGGTACAAAAAATTATTCTTCAGTCTATAGTGATACTGAGTTGACACAGAGGAGAAATATGGTTAAATTATACTACTTTCTTTGCACCACTGGCCATATTTTTCCAGTTACCATGGGATTGGATTGCTTCCTAGGAGTTGCTGTTATTGTGATCTTAAATAACTAGGTTTCACACAGCTACAAGGTTTTTAAACAGTGTTTCCATCTTGCATTGCCCTTAATTTCTAAACCAATGATAGCTTGCCACATTATTAGGAGATAATTTCTGCTGTTGCTTTGTAAAGATTTTGGTTATTATCTTTTCACCTCTTTTCTCAAGCTTTCTCCTGCTGCTCTGTTTTCATTACTGAAATAGTAAATATGTATTTTTAATCTCTGCTGTCACACTGATTGCTTGTCTGGTCTCTCTTCTGTGTATTTTATGTCTTCCAGGTTTAGTTTTAATTGCTGATAACTGTTTCAGTCATTGACAATGATCAGCATTTGGGATTGGGTCTGACCTGCTAGTCTCCTCTTTATTTAACATGCCTCCTTCTAGCTTTGCACACAAGAAGGAAGAGCAAAGATGACAGAAGCCTACAAGAGAATCAGTTGACTTCAGCTGCTTTTACTTTGTGCTTGCTTCATGTTAAAATACTGATCAGGTGTCTTCTGGAAAGCATTTTGAGGATGCTATTATCAAGTAAACGTAAATTATGGGGGAGTATTATTTCAGCTCTGCAATTCCCTACTTCAGATTTCACGTAATTGGCATACTGGCTGGCAAGACCATGTCTATCAGAACTCAGAAAAGATCTTCAAAATAATAGTCAGTGCATCTCCTAGGCTTTGAAAGGACTCTCCTCATATTCCTCATCTGCTCAAGCAGAGGATTCACTGGTGAAAGTGCTGATTGATCAGCCTTTGGAGATGACAAAAAAAAAAAAAGCGTGCCAAACTGAAGTTAGCGTAACTCTTTCTGACTTTAATTTGTGGACCAAATTCTCTGAAGGAAAAGCACCTAGGGTTTGTGGGAAGGAGTTCTAAGTTTTAAAAACTGTCCATGTCTTCACTGGTTTTGAGATGTGATTTTAAAAAAAACATATATTCCAGCATTTTAATGGTTTCTTTCAGTAAGAGCTTTCACAACAACACAGGAAATAATATTCTTTTAAAGCTTATCTCTATTTTCCTGTGTCTGATTATCTAGTAGAAGTTTGTACTTGATTAATTTTTTCCACCTGTCATTACATCAGTGTAATCACAGCTTTAGAAGACACAGCAAACATGAGTTTGAGTTGATGCTCATAAATACCTAGCTGAACTAATTCAGCCTTCACCTCAGTATCTGGATTACTCATCTCAAAGTTGAAGCAGTGAACTCCTAAATTTTAGAGTCTTGTGAACTTGAAAAGACATTGAAGAACATCTCACTGCTGTTGGACCACAGCTTTAAAAGAATTCATGTGTAAGAGCCTGAGGAAAAGGTCAGTTCATTATTTTGGGAAGGTTTATAATTCTGTACGTAATTTAGGCACCTTTCCCAAAATATTTTTGTGGACCCTGAAGTGTTCTGTGTCTGAAACTAGGTGCAGAAAAAGGCCAGCTTTTGCAAAGCCACCTAAGAACAGGCAATGTCAATGTAAGGGTTTTGGGGGTTTGTTTTGGTTTGGTTTACTGTCATAATCTCTTTCTTTTATGCTGCAAGGAGCTAATGCACTAATTCTAACTTGTTTGCTAAAAATAACTTGGAGTTCCAGATCTATATTTTAGGTTTACCACCTATTTGCACTTCAAAAGCAAGGACAATATGCAGACCTATTCTACTGTTAAATAGAGAGTCATCATCTTCTAAGGAATAGCCTTGAAATCCTACTTTGATTAACAACATGTTGTTTATGAATACAAAATTGTTTCTTTGCTTCATCTCACTCCCTCTGTTTTATTTTGTTTGAGGGAGAATAAGTTTGAAATAAAATTTTTATCTAAGGATGACTTATACATTTTCAGCTTTGTCTGTCTTAAATTATTTATATATGTTACTTACAGTACTATTCTATCCGTATTTAGGACATACTTTTAAGTATTTGAAACTAAGTACAGTTGCACAGGATTCTATTCATTGGGCTTTCTTTCAAGCCAAAATTTGAAAGAAATTTCTCTGACAATACAATAAGGCAAAACAGAAGCAGCAGGAAATTTAGAAAGGTAAAGAAGATAGCAGCAGTTGAACTATGGTGATTCTGTTGCTGTCCTAAGCCATAACCTTGCCTTTTTATACCCAGATTAAGCCCAGAGACTTAGGCCTTTGAAGACCATCCATAAATCTTCAGGCTTAAGAGATTGGTATGAACTGTAAATTAGAAGCATCAATCCCCATTAACTCAGGAAATATCATGGAAATTATTGTGGGCAAAGGAATTTCAACAACTTTAGATCACAATTATTTAAATTTATGAGAAATTAATTCCATATTAAGTAACTGTAGAAAAGTTATCATAATTAAACACATGAAAGAACATATTTGTAGCCCTGTGTGATGATTAAAATTAAGGAAAAATGTGACAAGAGGAGAAGTTTAAAGAGAAAAAAACCACCTAATGACATTATCCATATGAGAAATCAAGATCCTGTCCTTTGGTCAGTCTAGGTCAGGCTAAACTTGCAAAGCAAAACTGAGCAGCAATCCCCAAGTTCAGATAAAAAATAAGCTCCAATGATCTGTTATAGAAGCAAGGGAAATTAAGTTATATTACACTGTGACAAGATAATACCTTTCAGTAATTTTTCTCAATAGCTTCTTCTGAAGTCAGACAGTACACACTGTGTTTTTCTGAGCTGTTCCGGGGCACGCTTTTTTACCATCTCTTTTCTAGCTGTATCTTCTCCATTATGTCAGTTATAATTGATAACTGATGTTATAAATAATCATGTAAGGAATGATGACTTCTTCAATCAACTGACTTTAACTCTCTCCTCTTGGAGAAATGTTTAGTTCTTTAAATAAGAATATGCACTCAGTAATAATTAAAATTATATTTTCTCTTGTTTTCATCAAAATCTCAAAGTGTTTTTTATAAGTATGTTTAGCTTCGTACTTGTGGCTAGTTAATTAATACCCCTTTTTGGTGAAAGAGGAGACTGAGGCATATAGAAATGAAATCACTGAGGTAGGACAGCATTCCTGGCATTGGCAGGGGCCAGGAATAGAATTCAAACCTACTGCCTAAGTGACTTCCAATGACAGAAATAGATATACCCTTTAGGCCAAATACAAATGCATGAAAATATTTGGAACTTGACAGCCTGGAAGTATTGCATGCTTCCTGCAAATGTGTCATTCCAGTATGTCAGATAAAAATATCTGTGAGAATGAAAGGGATATTCACAGAAGATAGCTTACATATAATTATATCGTATAGAATCCTGTAAATATTTTTAATATTATCAGTAATTTTTCCTGCACATTAAGTACCTCAGTATTTCTGAGGTGTCCTTGAGGCTTTTTATGTATGGATAACATTAAACCACAAGCTCTTCACAAAAAATTTAAAACATGACACACAAGAAATATGTCCATATTATGAAATAGATTTGCACTAATAAATGTCATGTGTGTGTGTTATGATTATTTCTACTGTATCTTGCATTATATTCCTGTGCTAAAAGACAAAGTACCTAAAAGTATGAGGGTTTTTTTAATATAAGACAAATTATCAGCACCATACCAGATTCTGCCCAAACAGGATATTTAGGTGACATGTTTCACCGTCGGTGGTGGAGTAGTGTGTAAATATGCAGAAGTTGGGAAATGAAAGAAGTCTCAAAAATGGAGGCCACCCCGTCCTACCCCAACAAAAGACTTTCTGAGTGAAGGGAAATGCTACTCTCTGAGCAGCTGGAGCTGAAGAACTTGATTACATGAGTTGGCAAGAAATATACTTGGTAAATCAAAGGAGAATGTAGAGCAATATAGTTCTACAGAAAAGACATGACGCTAAAAAGGCCTTGACCCAAAATTCCTACTCGGAAGAGTAATGGGGATGCTGATAGACAGAATAACATGTGGATGTCCATGATTCTGCCTAGCTGTGTATTTTTTTTGTACTGTCTAAAGTAGAACATTCTTTTTAGAATCCCCTTTTTTTGCAAAATCTTAAACTGTTTGTGTCAAGCACCAGGCAGTTTTGTAGAGATAAATGTACCCACGTGAGCGAAGTGTTAGGGAAGAATGTGTTTATTTTCTTGTGGGTATTGTGGGGGAGCTTGCAGAAGAAATCACATTTTCCAGAATGATCACATAAAAGGCTGAAAAGAAAGTACAATAGCCTGTTCAGACCAACAAGGCAATTCTGTGATTACACAGACGTTATTTAGGAGAGTGGTGATAGCCTGCAAGAACAGTATTGAGCAAAATTAGGTTTCTTGAACTTGAGATGATTTGGTGACACTCAGCGTTTCACAGATCAGACCCTTAATTCAGATGGCAAGATTAGCTGAGCTAGTGTTAGAAGATTAAATCAGACTATGCCCTAGACCATTGGAAAGCAGCTCACCTGAATGGGTGGGATGATGCAGTAGAGCAACACAGCACTCTTAGAAGTCCATTACCTTCCAATGCCACAGTTATTGTAGTAAAACTGTAGTGTTCCTCTGATCACATTTAAAAAAAGGACTTGGCAAGATGTAACACCAAGTACAAATTATTTCCTTGATCACATCAGCATTACAGAGGAATGTTATGTGGATGGAAAGAAAATATTCTTTAGGTTTTCACAAAGAATTTTTTCCTCATGGAAAACCATAATCATAACAAAGGGTTTCAATCTAGCCAGTCCAGTTGTTGCCCTAATGAAGCAGTGTGCTTCTTTGGACTATTGCTTAGTGGTTAAAGAGGACTCCCTGTCATAAGCCTGCCAAAAGCTGAAATTTTGCTTTACCTCCCTCATTAAGAAACTGAATTTAGCCCTTGCAAATTTTTTTTTTTTTGGTGGTGAGACTAAAATTCATTTCACTGACTATTCCGTTTCTAGTAGTGGCTCATAAACGGCTGCCTAGGGAACAGTATAACAACAGAGCTGGGAAGAAGTAACGCTGTTTGTTGTGTTCTCCCAGCTTCCAGTGACCAACGACATTTAGTAGTCCTCCTTTCATTTTTGTCTTTAATGTGTCTAATCACTTTTGAGCCAGTAAAAAATTCAGGCATTCACAGCATCCTGTAGAAATGAGTTGCGTAGTTGAGCAAGACTAGCATAAAAACTATCTCTTTTTGCTTATTTTGAATGCACATTCTGATTTTTTTCAGTGCTCTCCAATGCTTGTATGAGAAACCGTGAACAGTAAGTCTCTCATCTCTATGGTGCTTTCGATTTTATAGGTTCTACCATATCCTTCCTCAGTCACGTAGTGTCCCCTGATTAAAGAAACTAGGTCTCAGGCACAATCCATTAAATGGGTTTGATAATTTCTTTGTCACGTTTATTTGCTTGTTTTCTTCTCTCTTTTTTTACTTTTTGTATCTGTTTATCTTTTTGAGATGGGAGACCAGAACACCACACAGAATCCAACACAAGGATGCAACATTTCTTTGACAGTAACATATGGATATCCTGTGGTCTCTTAATCTTTTGCTAATAATTCTAATTATTGAATTATTGCTTTTTCTGATGCTACTAAACACTAAGATGGTGGGGGTTTTGTGGACCTGTTTGTTATAAATATTAGATCTTTTTCCTGGTTGGTGATAGCTAGTTGACAGTCAGTCATTGTATTTCAACAACTAGGATTGGTTTTGCCTTGTGTTCACCTCTTTCAGGTTGCAGTATGTTTGCCCTCACAGTGTGTCCCACAGAAATATTTCAACTTAAAACTTTTTAAAATGTTACCTATGAAGTAGAGGAAAATGGATTGCTTGTTTTCAAAACTGTAAATTGAATGAAACCGAATTATTTAAATAAAATTTATAAATATTTAGAGATACAATTGATTTTTGTTTTACAAATGTACTGTGCTGGAAAGTTAGACAAAGAAATTAGCTTTAGAAATGTGACAATCTTGCTGCATTAATAACGAGCATAAATAGGTGCTGCTTTTCAAGCTAGAGGGATAGTGTTCACACTCTTCCTCTTAGAAGAAATAACTGTATTTTAACTCAGCTTTGAATGTGTTTTTATAATCAACCTGAGGAGGAAGATAGGCAGAGGTGTCATCCTCCCCTCACCACCTGTGAGAAAACCGAAAAGCTACACATAATATCTTTTAATTGGGAAAATGCAGTGGCAGCTCCTAACTAATAATGTAAGTACAAGGAACTCTTTTAGCTGTCAAACCCATGAGGAGGAGGCAATAACACTCTCATATATGACTAGGTTTTGTCACACAGAAGGTAAAACTGTGTTTGAAAGAATTGCTCTCTCTATTAAGAATGCAATGCAGCGTGCAGCAGAGGAAAAGAAATTATATTGTCTGAATTTTTCAATGGAGATCAAGAAACTTCTTGACAATCATGTGCTTAAATTCTTTTATGTATAACAGACTATAAATAACGTGCCATTGCACAGAATGTAATCTGCTGTGTTCGTGTATATGTGAACTTTGCTTCTTCTAGTGCGTTCAGTGTTTAAATGTGTGTCCATCAATATCACATATGGTTGGAATAGATTCCCAGAGATTACATTTATTTATCTGTATCATTGGTTTTCTTTTTTAGGGTGTTCTTGAGAGCCATCAACAAATTTGCAGAGACAATGAACCAGAAATTTCTGGAGAATATGAATTTTGAAGTCCAAGTAAGTGTTTAGGCTTTCTAGCTGAGTCGAAGTAGTATGTGCAGGTATGATCATTCTGGTCTGTTAGAGCCCCTTCTGGTACTTTAGATCAGTATCAAAATGACTGTTGATTTGAGTTTGGCAGGATTAAGCCATCTTTGATATGACATGAAAATCGTAGTCTTATTATTTATGATAAGGCACCCAAACAGAATATTTTGTACTGTGATTCTCTCAGAACTGGCAAGCAGAAAACTTTTTTTTTTTCTTAGCTAGCCAAGTGTATTCAGAAAGGCAATCTTTGATGTAATACATGTAGCCTTTATAATGTCACTGCTATGTATGTAGGGCAGAAAGAGCTTAACTTTGATTGATTCCTAGAGTATTTAGCACTTAGAATTTATTTTTATTTTTAACTTGTAGTCTTCCCTGATGATTCTATCTTTATTTACTTATTTCCTTTGGTTTTTAGTAGTTCTTTCTGAAATAATTTAAAATTAAGGGGTTTTTTTTAGTTTGCTCAATATCATTCTTTATAACTTAACTAATTGGTCATGCATTTTACCATATGTTTGGCTTGCTTCAGATAAAAAAGAAAATGTCTGTAGTTTTCAACTCATTACATTGTTATTAAAATGTAAATACAGTTTTAGAATCAAGATTTGTCACTTAATGCTGCCTCATTATGTTATGTGCTATAGATAGAAAACACACTAACAAAGTAGAGTACGAAAAATTATTCTATTTCACTCTCTATATTAACTGCAGTTAAGAGTAAATGTTTTAACTTCAAAAATGCTTCCTTATTAAAAAAATCTAATCTGTTCATTAGATAATAACTTATTGACCCTAACTGTGGAGTTCAGAGAAAGTTCAGGGCTCTGCCTTCTTGATTTCTTGGGGTTTATATTTTCTGGTTTATCTTGCAACTTGTTCTCTGGTCTAAGTGATTCTACTCTACTGCATGTGAATGTTTAGGCTTACTATGCTAAAAACTGCTTGGATATTGGTGTCTCGGTCCTTAACATAAAATACCTCGGTCACAAATAGCTACAGAGCCATTATGTAAGTGACTACCTAGGAAGAGTTTAAAAGACAATAATAAAAGGAAAGGTAAAAGGTAAAACAATCAGTTCATACTCAGTTACAATGGCCTCCAAGTATGAAATGTAGAGGTTTTTCCTCATTTATCTCATTAAAAATTTTGTACCTTCAAAAGGTGTGACTTTACAAATGTATATATGTACAATGTTAATTAAGATTTTTGAATCATAGGGAAAGATGTTTCTTCCGACAGACTTCAAATTCCTTTTTAGTAAATTTCGCTGCTGGAAACTCTCAAATCCTTGACATATTTATGATATAATGTCTCTTGGACTATTTCAATTTATTAACAACCGATTTGTAACCTATCATTTCTATAACACTTGATCATTTTTACTGCACAAGGTGTCAGTAGTTTTTAAAAGCAAATAAAATAGTTCTGGTGGACATCGGTATGTGTAGGCTACCAAAACCACGCAGACTACTATAAAAACTGTGTATCTGTCAAAATTTTATTAAGGTGTACACTGCCTCTTTCAAATGTTAAAGCCACAGTCTAAACCTGGAACTTTTATTTCAGATAAGTTTCTTGTGGCAATTCTGTGCATTCCAAAATGTTATCAAACAAGCAGGGATGTTGTAGTTCAACACTGAACCTTGTAGTTCAAGGGAATCTATTAATGCTTGCTCTTTTATTCATGACTTGTCAAATATCTGGAGGCTTTGAGTAAGCTAACCATTGTTATAGTAAATAAGTAGTGCCATCTAAAGAACTGTAGTACCTTTATAGTTTTCACAACAGACTTAAAAGTATAAGTCAGGGAGATACCTTACTTTTCTTCCATGAATAAAAGCTCTGAAAACCTTCTAACAGTACCCTAAATATATCTATTAAAAAAGCTGTTACCGGACTAAAGGAGGTCTGAATAATGCAAAGCATATTGTCTAATTTTCTTAATTAAAAATTAAAATTTGCTTTCCCACTATTATCTATACATATTCAGATCATTGATAGCTGAAGATTTTAATGTTTTAAAGGTTCTTTTACTGTTTTTCATATTTACTTTTTTTTTTAAATCTATAAATCATTGTCTTGCAACTATTCAGACTGAAAACTTGAATATAGAGAAGCACTTAAAACTAAAAATGTTATTAATTGAAATGAGAAACTTGAGAGGTCCTTTAGTGGACCTTCTTAATTTTATGAGGATCAACTTTATCCAAATAATTTCTAACAAGAATTTTGCTTAACTATTCTAGAGCCTTTTTTGGTAAAAGAGTAGTCTGTGTCTTTCCTAAACATACTATATTATCCTTAAAGTTACAAAATTTTCTTAAAATGCTCTAAAGCACTGAGGCAAAATGGGCAGGAACAAATAGTAAGGGGTGGAAGGAGGAATAACATCAACTAATTTTTCTAATAAAAACTTTGTCTTTTGAAGTCATAGCTTAAATCTTCCTACTCTGCAGTATAAATCCACATCTCTTTGTCCTGACCTTTCTGACTGTGGAAAGTTTGGTCTTGGAGGTGTAATTTTTCATGTGGATTGCACTTAGTTGAATGGTTCTGGAATAGCATGGATACTGAAGTCATTTGCTACAGTCCAAGAAAATTTTTCTACATCACTAGAAAATGAGCAAATGACAAAAAAGAGAGAAACAATATTTTTTATATATATATCAATATGTCTTGGCTGTAAGCAAACATGAGCAGTGGTTAACTCAAAGTGAATGAGAAACTTTTATACTTTATAAAATAGTTAACTTTACAGTTTCAGCCTCTGGGGCTGTTATTCTTTTTAATATTTGGTTTTCCTCAGTTGTTTTGGAGTATTTTTAGTTAATAAACAAAGAAGCAAGCCTTCTTTGTGCAGCTGTTGCAGTGCTTGTATGTTTTTATTTTAGCAATTAAGGTACCAAAAGTAGCTTTTGTTTTATCATAAAGTAGCTTTTGTTTTAGCAGCTGCTTTGCAAAAGAAAACTCTGAATCAAGCTTACTTCCATTATTATTTATCCATTGCTTCATTGTTAAGCTTTTTGGATACAGAATAGTGATGAGAAACTAAAGCAGACTTTGAGATGCAGTTTCCTTCAAAGGCGAGCAAATCTTTGGGATTTCTTTGAGGTGTCTGTATTTAAAAGAAAGTTAGGAGTTTTAAAGAAACATTTGCTTTAATGAAAATAAGCAATACATTCATGTTCCACAGGGAATGTAGTCATTGCCAAAAACCATACAATAAGTCTGCAGATGGAAACAAATGCTGGTATGTTATTTCTCTAGTATTCACTTCAAACAATTTGATAATAAATGTTACAGTGCAACAAGAGTATCAGTGGGGGAAAATTGGCAATTGATGGAAGCTCAACATCATTGAGATGCATTCAAAACTTCTAACCAGTTTGGAATCTCTCTGTGTAGCTATATTTCTATTTTTATTTGTATGCATATAGAAAAATTATGATTTGGCACAAAAACTTTACTTTTGTTATTTTGATCTGGGAGAAAACTTGGAAGTAGCATAAGTTTCAATTTTGTTAAGAGCTACAGTTTTTTTTTTTTGCAGGGGTGGTGTAGGGTAGGGTTGGCTCTTTTTCATTACCGGCTTCCACTAGTAAAGACAATTTTGCTTTGGAAATACAGCCATTGCAGGTAATTTCAGTTGTGTTCAACATAGAATTTTAAAGGAGATCGCAATGTTGGCATTTTTGCTGTTTTGTATCAAGTAACAATTTTTTAAGCATTTGCCAATTTCAAATGCAGAGATCAGACAACATGTCCAGATCACTGCTTTGCAGCTGCGCTTTTGCCAGATAACAGAACAGCCGCACCATAATAATATGTAAATTCTGGATTTATGATGTATGTGTTGAGATGGGTTCTTCAGAAAAGACTTAACAAACAAACAAAAATATTAAAAATTGTAGAATATATTTTGGAAAAAAGTGTTCCCTGAAAGTCACCCTGGTTTCTTGGGTTTAATTATAACAAAAACTTTGTGAGGTCTGTCCTTATGCAATATATACATTCATGGTATCCTCAATAAATGTCTGAGAATTATATTTCATTTATGGTAAACAGGACAATTCTGGGACTTTGCAGTACACTTCTCTTTTACCTTTTGTGATAATTGTACCATCTTATTCAATCAAAAAATGCTAATTTCATTTGACTGAAAAATTCTGTGTTTCAAGACAAAATATTATATGCATACCTCAAGGGTAGCCCCCAGGGTGTCAAATAAGGGTGAATAATCAGGGGATAATGTGGCTTTCCATAAGCAGTCTAAATACCTTTACCCCAAAGAAAAAGTGTCTTTGTACACCCGTTTCTATTTTATACTGAAGAACATCCAGCTAGTTGATTTGCCATTTATTTGATTCACAAGGATTTCAAGGAAGCAAATATTTGACAGTAGTTCAGTTTTGAAGCCGAATATTATCTGTCCATATGGATATAGAGATGTAGGTATGAAATAGAAAAGTACGTTCAAATGTGAATTAACATTTTCTTTGTTGTTATATAGAAATACAATAATTAAATTACCTTTCTATTTACCAGACATGTCTTAACTGTCAGCAGTTTCCTTATTTTTATGAATGCAGAACTAGGAAAGAAGGTTTTATTTATTTTTTTTGCGCCAGCAGAAATCTCTTTTTCAGCTTGCAAATCATAGGTTTTTTCCTCTTAATTTTATTTAGTTTGAATGAAACATAAGCCAGTCTTCCATCAACAGAAAAATGAAGTTAATGTTTAATGGTTCACTTCAAACTTCAAAATTTCAGTTAAATTTGCCAGTGTGCATATTTACCTTTATAGAACCTATTTAGACTTTGTATGACATTTTTTTGTTTCCGTTAGTAGCTGATGTCATTAGCTAAGTCTTACCTTTGTCTAGGAGAACAGCCTTTTCACTCTGTTGTTACTGTCAACTCAATGAGCTTTGGTATTAGAAGTCTTGCTCTGCGTAGTGTTTCCATTCAGCAACTAAACACATCAGCGCTGTAATGCAATCAGCATCTATTGCCACCCTTAATGCCACTTAATTCATTGAAATGACTTTTTGTGCAACATTGCTTTTATAATATTTCTGATTGGAGACGGCAGTTTCTGACACATTAGGGACAGGGAGGAGTGAACAAATAGAAACCATTTTGTTATGGCCAGGCATAGCTATCATAGAGTTTCTATTTTGGAAAATACAGTGCTATTGATTCCTATTCCTTCCTACCCTTCCCCTCTGTTAGAAGTATTTTTTACAGGGCATTACAAAGGATTATCTTTCTAAATCTGTACTGTTATAGCAATTATAATTTCATATTAACCATCTATATTCCTGCCACAGAATTTTGTTATAAAAGGCATAGTCCACATTCCATTATAACATCAGTCTGATTTAAAAGAAAATGCTTCTTTTTCATGTTTTTCCTATGTTTCTTGCATGCACTAAGCACCATTAATAACTCAGCAGTAATGCAATGTATTTTAGCATCACAAACAGAATTGCGCAACTTATCTGTTATTTTAAATCTTCAGTTAGAAACCCCCAAATCAAAAGCTTCACTGCATCACAAATATACAGGGAAAAATACACACAATACTGTGCAAAAATATACGTATTATAGTGATAGACATTGGAGAAAAGCCTAGGAGATGGCTGATGCAGAAGTGAATAGATAATGCAACTATTAGAAAATTTAGCTAGCTGTGTTAACTATACTAGCAATATTAGAAATGTTATATTTTTATATATATCATATCATTATATATTTGAGGAGTGGCTGAGGGAACTGGGGTTGTTTAGCCTGGAGAAAAGGAGGCTGAGGGGAGACCTTATCGCTCTCTACAACTACCTGAAAGGAGGTTGTAGCGAGGTGGGGATCGGTCTCTTCTCCCAGGTAACAACTGATAGGACGAGAGGAGATGGCCTCAAGTTGCACCAGGGGAGGGTTAGACTGGATGTTAGGAAATTTTACTTCACTGAAAGGGTTATCAAGCATTGGAACAGGCTGCCCAGGGAAGTGGTGGAGTCCCCATCCCTGGAGGTATTTAAAAGACATTTGGATGAGGTGCTTAGGGACATGGTATAGCGGTGGTCTTGGTAGTGTTAGGTTTACAGTTGGACTCGATGATCTTAAAGGTCTTTTCCAACCTATATGATTCTGTGACTCTGTGATATCGTGTTGCGCATTTGAAAATTACCAAACTTCAGAGTTTAAAGGTCATCTTTGATCCTTCTACCAACATATAGCTGGGTCTTCCTAGAGTGATATATTATTGTAAGTAGTTGATTTTTTGACGTTCACCTGCAAATTTCTTTGGATTTGGGACTCATTGCTCAGAATGGAAAGAAATACACAAGATATAAATTGTGTAAAATTTTGCGTACATGAAACTAATTTTTACTGGATTTGGGAGTGCTCAGAGGTTTGGGATGTTTTCCAACATAAGAATGGTAGATGTCTGGAGTAGAAACTATTTGCAAGTATTTTACTTAAGTTGCATCATTAAGCAAGAAGCATATGACAAAATCAAGGAGAGAATGGGATTATGACATGAAAATCTTTAAAGACCAAAAAAATAAAACAAACTTTTGTTGGTTTATATAATGTGCTGTATTTCTCCAAAGCTTCTGTAAACTTGTTTTCATTAACCTGAAAATTTTCTACCTTTGTTCTGTCCTTTTGAAGTACATAACCAATGCAAAGAAATTTTGGCAGAGGTCCCAAACGATTTTCATAAAAACTGAGATGCTCTCTCTTCCACCTCAAAGAAAACACTACACCTGTCATGAACCAGTCTGCACACAATAGGAATAAGGCCTAAATATTATGCTTGCAACTTCCAGAATTTATGAGTTGTAACTCTGAAAATTATATTTGTTAAGACTCCACTTAAACAGAATGCAATGCTTACTTTACTTATTTTTTAATGTCTATCAGTTGGTGAGTTATTCTGAATTTTAGCCGTCACATTCCGCTTATGTCTCTGTTTAGCAATTTGTATTTTTCTAATGTGATGTTCTAAAAGAAAATGCAGAATAATTTTCGTGAATGTTCATTCAGAATTTTAAGACTGCATGGTGGAGCCATGTGTGCTATCTTTTTTCTGTGGAGATTAATGAAACTATGTTAATATTCTGCCCCCTCCCCAATCAAATATATTAATTTTTTAAAAATAAATTTTTAGTTCTCTTTGAGCAGCATTTACATGGAAAGTTTGTGCATATCCTTCTAATCAAAACATGGAAATCTAAAGTAATTTATCTTCCCAGGAGCATCTAAGAAATCATGATCAAATTTCAGTATCTGTGGTTGATCCAATTAAGCAATTTATTTAAAACACAAGTTGCTATTCGTTTATTTAAAATTGTATGTACTCAAAAGGCTCACAAAAATAGTAAAAAATATATGTTTCTTTTAAATTATTTAGTTTTAAGTGATGAAGAAATGTCTTCCAGTATGTGAAAGAGAACATTACTGGAGTAAAATCATCACATATTGAGAATGTCATATATCCTGGAAATCAATGGATCATTTCTTATAAATGTTATTTAAAGGTTCGAAAAGGTTATTTATAGCTAACCTAGCTCAATAGCTATGGTAACTACATATAGTTTGCAATTACGCATACACACAGAAAGTTTATAAGTGCCATTTTCTACAAAATCAAAGTAATGAACCCAGTATCTATTTGAAATGTACTATGTCTGCTGGTCTCAAGGGGCTGAGCATGCTTTCACTGTATTTCAAGAAAAAAAAAAAAACAAAACAAAACCATCATCTTGTCTGTTAGGTTTTATGAAAAGCTCGAATACATTTAGGATCTGCAATAATTTGTCAGAAATTCAAAAGTCTTCCAAAGACTTCATGTTTCTCCTACATTATCAAAAAGAATTGAGCAAAGATGCCTGTAGAGAAAACAATGGCTAAAAGGTAGGCATTAGTGCAAAAGAGGCATTGGTTTCAGAGGCGTGTAAGAAGGAGGAGGCAGCAGTGTTCACTTTTGGTACTTATCCTGAAAAATCATCCAGACCTCCTCTTTGTTGTGAGATGGCTAGAAATTTCTTACTAAATTACTTCCACATTTTCCAATACGGCAGCTGTCACATATCCTAGGGGGAAGGCACCTCGTGTTTTCTGAAAAAAAAATAGAATGAGATCCTCTTCTTTTAAGTTCCCTTAGCCCTTATATAGAGGGGCATTGACAGATCTGAAGCCCTCTCAGGATGTGTGGTTAACACCATGCTCAGCCAGTTCAGTCACCATGTTTCGAAGTGTTACAACACACTAGGCCAGCCTGCGTTGTTACTGTTAGATGCTGCATCTCAGTAGGAGTTTGCAATGAATAATTGATAACTCATTACAGAGAAGGGTCACTTCTCAGCTCTAGCTTTGTCTCCCAGTACTCTGTCCCTAGCTGACAACTCAGCACTGGAGTTCATGTCAACAAGCAGCAAAGTGCATGAGTATCACACAAATCAGAGCATGAGAGCTCTGGTCCTCTCCTGTCACTGTGCTACTTCACTTCAGCCCTGCCACATGCTAGATAACTGAATGTTCAAATGCAAAACATCTTGGAATGTTATTGTGGGCTTAAGAGAAAACAAAACAGGTCTCATAAGCATATTTTTTTGCATTTTAAAAAGAGTTTCTATTGGCTTTTGCCATTTTTTACTTTTGAGAGATTACTTTGCCTCACAAGGTTTTAAAGTTAGTTTTGGTACTTAAAAGCTAGCAAGTCCTTAACTTGAATGTGCTATTGAAATGCAAAGGATCATGTTTTTTCAGCCGTCGTAGGGTACTCTGAGGACGAAAGGAAATGTATTTTATAAATAAGGATATTGAGTCTTTAGGGTGTGTCTCTGACAAAGGTGGCATTGAACTTGGAATTATTAAGTAAATAAATAGACCATTAACTGTAGTAATAAAGCTTCATTTTTCTCCCAATAATCTAGAACGATTTGAGAAATTTTCCATTTTACTGGTGTAATTGACATATGCAAAGTATATTCCCTACACATCAATAAATACAGCTTCTCAAGGGACTGAAAACTCTAAATTGGTCAAATTAATCTTTTAAGATCTTTGATAAGGGGGGAAAACAGGCCTTTCAGGACATAAATAACATTTATCCTGGGGAAAAAGGTTCTGAATTAGTATGTACTATTAGTATACTGTCGAAAATTAGACGTGGACATAATTTAAATGTTTGTATTAAGGGAAAAAAAAAGCTGCTGCCTTACTAGTGCTCATATTCAAATGTAGTTTTTAATAAGGCTGTGATTGGTTTGGGTGAATTCAGAGCATCTTTGAATGGTGTAATATGTAACAGATTAATAACTGTCTCCAGTGAAATGCTACTTGAGTCTGTGTATCTGCACCAGGGATAACTATGCTCTCTGAACTGTAAATACTTAGAAACAGCTCTCCTAAGGGCTTTTAAATAAGCAAGTTTGCTAAGGAGAGCTTTAGTTGAGCCTCGAAGGGAGGAATAAATTAAATGTGGGATCTTCTTCACATTATAGAGGACGTTTGAGAATTTTATGTATTATAGGAAATGTCTGTATTTTGAGGTGTGTTTTTGTGTGTTGGTATCCATTTTTCCTGGTTATTTGTGCACAAAAGAGTTTTCCAGGTTATAAAGGACAGAAGTCACTTAAGTTTTTGATGAAACATTGTATTTCTAGGCTATTTAGTGTGGATTCCCAACCTAGGGTTGTATTTCACCATACAAAATTAAGAGCTCTGTAATAATGTTATATGTTTTGTTTCCATTCTTTAAATTACCATTGAATACATTTACCACTGCCTTTCTACTGTCTCACTGATACCTACCACACATATTTTTAGATACAGCTTTTAAATACAGTTTTTTAGATACTTTTAGATACAGTTTTTAAAAGAAGTGTCTAAAGCCATTGCTGACTGCTTAGAAGCTTCTGAAAATAGTATTTACTTCCTTGAATTTGTGTTTCCTAGTAAAGTTTCTTTTTTCCCTTTCCATCTCTAGCATGTGAGAGAAGTACTTCATTTTGATTGTCTGGAGAACAAGTAATTTGCTTTCAGAAACGGAGGGTTGTGCACTGGAAATATAAGGGGTTTTCTTCTAGTTCAAGTACATGACTCAGTACTATTAGCAGTTATTTAGGGATGTATTTTGTCCTTGTTTCATGTAGAGAGCTATTAACAAAATATATTGGAATTTCACACATAATGCTGTTGAATTAGAATCCAAAGAGAAGATAGTAGATGCCTTTTGGAGTATTTCTCAAATACAGTGTAATTACATTGGATGCCGGTAGCTCCAAGCTGTTAAGATTGACTGGCATGTAATGTATTTCACTAGTCCTGCTATGGTTCATGGTTTAATGTTGTTAGCTAATGAATCTCATATGAATATTTTTTTAGCAATATTTATTCAGCTGCTGTGTTATTAAGAACAAATGGGTAGTAATGGTTATTAAAATTCATCTTTCTTGCTTTTCTGCTAATTGCATAATTCTAATGATGTACAACTTTGCATAATATAAAAATCTCATATTGCTTGCATTGTTTGGTTTCATAAACTGTTCAGCCTTATGCATAGCTTAATATTATTCCTGTTTTTCTCAAAACTATTATAATTTTCTTATATTCAATTTACAGCTGTGGAACAACTATTTTCATTTGGCTGTGGCTTTTATTACCCAAGATTCACTACAGCTAGAAAACTTTTCCCATGCAAAATACAACAAAATCCAGAACAAGTAAGTACAAATATATACATTAGCTTATGTCTTTAATTTTGTAGTAAAATGATGATAAAGATAATGATAAAAATACCTTTCTTTTTTTTTTTTTCCTAGATATGGAGATATGAGACGTTTAATTGGCTTTGCTATCCGTGACATGTGGTACAAACTTGGTGAGGAGGCAAATGAACTGAATTGCAACTGAATCCATAGCATATTGCTTGTTTCATTGAAAAATATCTGACATAAAGTGCTTTTGTAAATATTTCTGCTATTTGAACTTAAAATATGTTTTCACTCCTGCAATTAAGCTTGGAACTGACATGAGATACTGTTTGACTACTCCTTATTTTTTATTTCTAAGAGAACTCACAACCTTCTCTCAGATTTCAAAGATGGCTGAAATCAGAAGATTTCAGAAACCTTATTTTGCTGAAATTGAGAACCAGATAAATTTTCCCTGAGGTTACTGCTCAGTCTGAATCTACAGTCCCAGAAATTAGTAGGTTCAGATTTGGAATCTGTTTGGATTAAAATTCCAAAATGTTTTTACATTTGTTATACAGCCATGTTCTGCTACTGCTCCTTTGAGAGTTCATAATAAAGGGAACAACAATGTATTGTTCTATGAAAATATGTATTATAGAGGTTTTTTGAAATATACAATGAAGACAATTATGATTATACCGATTATTATATTTTGAAATGCAATCTGAGTGTCAAATTTCAGACAGTTAATCATAAAAAGACTAGATTTCATCAGTTTATTAACAGAGAGAAGACAGAGGAAAAGGCTTTACAACCATTCTGTCTGTTTGAGATCTCTTGGCCACAAGCCAGTTCTGGTCTTTTGTTCCTATGTGCCATTTCAGTGGAGTGCTGAGCATAAGCTAATAGCATTTTTCCCTTTCTCCTGAGGTCCTCATTGTTCTGACTCAGCTAAAATGCAGTCATTTCATCCAGGAAAACTTGTGTAGTCTCTATGTATCAGAAGTTTATATTTTAAGAATGGTGTGGGATCTTCTCAGTGCCTGCAATAAAAGAGCTTTTTTTTCCACTAGTATCAACATTTTTTGCGTTATTAAAATTTTAGCCAAAATATATCCATACTATCAAAAATCTGAAGATACTTGAATAAAACTTGAATAAAAAGGGTCACTTTCATGAATACAAGGCAAGATTTAAACTGATTGGCTGGGAATGAATGGGAGGCAGAATTTATTCTGAACTAATACCAAGTAGTCATAAGCAGAATATGAAGAATGTTAAGACCTTCATAACTACTCAATTTATTGATCTCAAGGACCTGCTAAGCAAAGTAACTGTGTACAGATGAACCAGGTTTTTACATTCTGTTCACTCTGTATGTGAGTTGATTGAGGAATTTTCTCTTTAAATTTTGAGGCAAATTTTTAAAAAGTTTTTATTTCAATTAGACTTTGCAGGAAAGCTTCTGTTGATAGAAGGATATAATTTTCTTTCTGTGGGCTGATGAAGTCTCCAGTTTATGATTTGCACCAAATAGGCAATAACCCAACAATTAAGCTGTCTTGTAGGATATGGAGATGGTTTTTGTGATTGATTTTGAAGATGAACTTGAGCCTTAGCTTCTCTGAGGTGGGGAAGGAGAGATCCATCTTCCTTTTCTCTTCCAATGGATGTTTTGTTACTTATGCAAAAATTCCAGCAAGGCATTGTCAAGATATATTGAGGAAAAAAAGCCTCTTGAAGGCCCTATTAAGTTAAAGAGTAAAAAATTATTCAGAAATTTATACCAGAATGAAATGTCCAGTGGAATAGTGTTAGCATTATCACTGAAGGACAGCTCTTCAGCTTTGAGCATGGAAAAAGCGTCCAGCTTATTCCATACAGAAATCAACATACAGAATTAATGCGGATAGTGCATTGTATGCTTTCCTCTTCCATATAATCTACTGTTTTATTCATAAATACAATGTAGTGCAGCACACATCCCTGTCTCCCTGATATACCATATTTATTGCAAAGAAACATTATCTCAAAATGGGGACATTTTCTTCCCTTGGTGGGGTGTCAATGCCTGCTGTAGAGGCAAAAGTAATTCCATGTTTCTCCTTTTAGTGTGTTCACATTCCACTTTCCTCTCACCCCTGAATTGGTCAAGTAAGTTTTGCAGTGTGTTTGAATCTCTGACACAGCAATGTTGCAAGGTAAAATAAGCTGTGGAGAGGCCATGCTATCACTCTATATTATTACACAAGGAAGCCAACTATGATTTAAATACAATGCATTGAAAGGGATTGTTTCTTATTAACTGAACTTATGTAGAATATTGTTTTATCTTGGAAAATTTTTCTAAAGTTCTTCTATTAGGACATGTGAAATTTCTTTATGATCTCTATTAAACTTTCTAGTTTCCTAGGTGTACCAGCGTATCAGTGCTTGCCTGGATATTTTAAATGTTTTCATCACCTTGCACATACTCCTTCTGGTGATATATACCCCTTTCAATCTTTCTTTTCTTAAATTTTTTCTTTCAGTATTTTTAGTAGAAAAAATTTTGTTATTACATCAGTATACTCTGATGTATCAAAAAGATGTAGTCATGATTTTAAAGGATTTTATACTTTTGCTGATTAATTGGTGAACTCTCAAACCTGTTTTCAGCATAGTCATTAATTTTCTAGTTTAACACCATCATCCTTTTTAATACTGATAGGTGTAAATTTGAAATTAATAATTTTCAAATGAGCTCTTGATTCTAGAACCATTAACATCTGTTTCTTAAAATAAAATTCCAAGTTTTCATTTTACTACAAAGTACAACAAATCTTGCAGAAGCACTCTTCCACTTGTGTGTATTTGAGATTTGCTGTTTGCATTCTACTCAGGCTGAATCTGAGAGTCCGTCTTAAAAACAGCAAACACAATGGCTTTATAAAGATTTAAGGGCCTTTAACAGTTTTGTCTAGCATAATGTTGAAGACCAAAGGGTTGTTTTCTAATATCCCAATGCATTATTATTTTATTTAAATAATATTGTCTTACACCCAATGGAAAAGGCAATGAGGCATACTGATTGAGAAATGTTTCAAACTAATACGCAATAGTTGTCACTTAATAATAAATGCCCCTTCCATTTATTTTCCATAATTTTCAGGCTCCTCCTGTGGCTTTAACAAAAAGTAATCTCCATTCTGAAAAGCAGTGGAGCATCTTAAGTATAATGCATGTTTGAGGGATATATATACAGCAAGATTGAAACAGGCAAATGCATGTCAAAAAATCTCATACTGTGACCTCTAGAGTGCCTTTCAAATTATAAATTGAATTGCTTTGTTCTCTGGGGCAGATTATCTCCCTTTGTCCATTTCAGTCACTCAGTCATTGTGAGGTTTGAGGAGATGTTATTCTTGATTCCTGAAACAGAAATAACAGTTGCTGATGGCAGGATAGTCTTCAAAAAGCCTTTTAATTTTTTTAAAAATTTTTGAATTTTATTTATGTATTTATTTATTTAAAGTTGTGTGCTAAGGTCTTTTGTTTTTAAGTGTAAGATTAGTCTCTTGCTCAAGCAATAGGTATTGCTATAGTTCATCTAAAAGTTTCTCTCTTTTCTATTCATGTAAGAGGATTGCTTGGGAGAAGGAAGATTTTGAGTGGTGAATGGATAGCTATCTAATACATGAATTTCTGTGGTTTTCAAAAAATATAGACCTGTAAGGTCTAATACATATAGGTATTGGAAGTTACTCAGTTGTCATAAGATTCTTTTCAATCTTACTGACGTTATTGATTTAATTAGGACTAATAATGATTTTAATCAACATGAGTGGAAGAAAAAATAATGTTGCATAAAACTGTTGAAGTCATAGTTCAGTTATGCTTAGAGTTACATTAGCATGGCACCCATATGAGAGGAAAACCAGAATCAGAATACTTTTTCGTTATGGAACAAGACTAGTCATATTTGTTTATGAGAATATTTGTATTTCCCTACAAGCTTTAGGCAGTATTGACATTGTTATGCAGGTCATTGGATTTTGCTGGTGGTCTGCTCCACATATCAAATGTTTTTCTTCCCCAAGAAACAAGCAGCATTTGAAGAACATCTTGGACCTGGTTGAGTTTTCTGCAGATTTGGATGTTCATTGGCAGCTGATGTAACAGTTGTGCTACAAGATAATTTTGTGTGGTTTGGGGAGTTGAGTTGTGTAGATAGTGTTTCTATTATTGCTTGCAATGTTTGATGCAGTGGTTGGTTTGATTTATTGGTTGCAATGTTTGATGTTATACAGAAATGAAAGCAAGTAATGTTTTTCTCCTTCATAAGCTAGAAAGGTTACAGCATGTAGCATTACCATGTGGCACTCTCCTACTGAGAAAATTTGGGGTAATCTTAGGGTTTTTAATTACTTTCTACTCTGAGTATTTAAAAGGAGATGTCAAAAGTTGAAAAACAGAGGTTCACTGAAAATGTCAACTCAGCTGGCATACAGGCTTACTTCTGGCACTGAATTCTGGCATTTTAGGATGAGAGTATATCCATTAACATGCTTTCAGCTTTTGAGAAGGAATAGAGATGAATGACTAAGTTGTAAGACTTTACCAACATAGATGGTTTAAAACACTGTTTTAAATGATTGCGTGTCCTAAATGTTTTCTAAAAAAAATTTTTTTTTCTCTCCTGTCAAATACTCAATTTGTGTTTCTGTTTCAGGCCAGAATAAAATTTGCTTTATTCCGGGGATGGTTGGACCCATCTTGGAAATGACTCTTATTCCAGAAGTTGAACTAAGAAAAGCCACAATCCCAATTTTCTTTGACATGATGGTGTGTGAATATCAAAGGACTGGAGAATTCAAAAAGGTAATTAAAAATACTCTGTGTGAAAACTCATTAAAATGTCATGTGGTCAGTTTATTTCTGGTAAATGTGTGTTGTGTGGGCTTTTCTGCTTACAGAAAGTAAAATCCAAAATATTAAGAACAAAAGGAATGGCTCCTGTACAAGTGAGTGTAGGCTCTCCGGAGTGATTTAGTTGAACTTAAGTAAAACTTTTGCCACGAAGACAGCAATAAGGCACTGGAATAGGGGTCCAGAGAGGTTGCAGGATCTTTATCAAAATTTTCAAAATTTTACTGAAAAAGATTCTGAGCAACAAGACACAACATTGAAGTCAGCCCTCAGTTAAGTAGGAGGTAGAATTAAATGACCTCTAGGGGTCCTTTCTAATCTAAATTTTTCATTATATCCCTTCCTTGTGACATAGATATTGATAAGCCAAAACTTCCAATTTTCAATACAGAATATCTGACAGAAGTAGCAGTGAATAGTTAATTATATATTACCAAATTTCTCAGGAAACTAACTTTTCTAAATATTTATTGTGAGAAAAATAACCACTGTGAAGAACTGACATTTCTAAAATATTTTCTACATTTCTCGTGTGTTCTTGGGCTTACATAGTTATTGATAGAGTTAAAGGGTAGATGTTTATTCTTAGTGAACCTATTGGAGTCTCGTATCTTTCTGAGCTAACAGCTGTAAAACGTTATTAAATGAGTGAATAGAGGTGTTCTCAGCAAGCTCCTCTGGTGCATGTGATTTATAATTGCTGTAAATACCCATATTTCTTACTCTCAGTTCTTGAAATTTTATTATGCATAAGGATTTCAGAAGGATGCAAGATCATCCCATTAGCAGAAACCAGGTTTGTATGGCTTGGTGCTTCAGATAGATTCATGTATAAAAAATGGAGAGGATTTGTGGTTTGCTATTGAAGTGTGTTCAGAGATGTGGAGATTTCTTGGTTCTGTTAGATAGATAAGCAGGTGGTTTTAAAGCCAAATTGGTGCCAATGACACTTAGGCACACTCTGTTTAAGTTAGAGGAGAAATACCCTTTCCAGGGCTTAATTTTGGCACAGAGACTTTAAAACTTTTCTTTATATTTCTGCCAGCTTTTTTATTTATTTTGGTTCAAGCAACTGGCTTTTTTGCAGCTTGTTGCAAAACTGCAGGAAAGATGTTTTTTTTAAAACGTCTGTGAAATTATTGCCTCTTAGAGAAGTAATCAATTCTCTGCCTGCTGAATAAGTACTAGGAAGGATTTAAGAGATGGATGATTTTTAACTGGTGTTCGACTTGCACAATAGTCACAGATTTCTGTCTTACTGCAGTAAGTCCACAGACTTCAGCTCTAGAACATGACTGGATTGGGTGTTTTTGCTTAATATTGCCTTGTCCTGAAACTGCCATGTACCTATGTTACCCATGTTACTAATACACATATATAGACATACTGCTTACACATAGAAATTAATTCTGAGCCCTTTAAACTTCTTTTTCAGCCTGGACCAGCTAGAGTATTTTTTTTTCTATTTCTCTATATTTCAATGATAGTTCTTTATTCTCTAGTATTGGTATAGTATGTACCGTTCCACTGGCAATCTTTAATTTGTACTTTAATTACAGAGAAAGAGCTAATATTAGAGCAGCAAAACCTGCAAGTAACAGGACAAAGAATTGTTCTGGATCACAGAGTACTCCTAAGGAACCAAAATTCTTTGTGGCCTCTAAAGAAAAAATAAGGTTCCCTCTTATTTGACACTTCTATTAAAAAGATAATTAAGAAATAGTACTAATGTAGTAGTCCTTTCCTTCTACTCATCAGAAAACAGGACTGCTGTTTCTACTGAAAAATTTATAGTTTTCTCTGAGAACATTATGGGAAGTGTCTCTTAAATGAAGACTCTGAGATCTGAAGCAATTATTTTGAGGAGCAGTGTAGAGCCTATTCAGTACACCACAGAGATGAAACATTTACTGCCAACTTCTGTTGAAATACTGGATGACTACACGCTGCTCAGTTCTGCTGGAGTTAGTCCTATACTGCTATTAATGTTTCTCATATGCATACTATACAGGTTTGCAAATTCACATTCAGCAATGACCTTTTACATGTAGGCATCTCACTGACAATAAATAGCAACATATTTTCTCAATTTTCCCCTTCATCCAGACAGCAGAATATTTTAACCGTTCTATGCTCGTTTAAAACAGTGCTATTCACGTTTTCATGAACATTACTTTCCTACTCAGTTGTCTTAAAATATGCTATACCTGGTGCTAAGCTGGAGAAGTCGCCTATGCCGTTGCATAGCATGTACACACTTGTATCCAAGTTCTTGTGTATCATGTTGTCCTGGTTTCAGCTGGGATAGAGTTAATTTTCTTTATAGTGGCTGGTGTGGGGCTGTGTTTTGGATTTGTGCTGAAAACAGTGTTGATAATACAGAGATGTTTTAGTTGTTGCTGCACTAGTCAAGGACTTTTCAGCTTCCCATGCTCTGCCAGGTGCACAAGAAGCTGGGAGGGGACACAGCCAGGATAGTTGATCCAAACTGACCAAAGGGCTGTGCCACACCATATGACATCATGCTTAGTATATAAAGCTGGGTAAAGAAGGAGGAAGGAGGGGACGTTTGGAGTGATGGCGTTTGCCTTCCCAAGTAACCATTATGTGTGATGGAGCCCTGCTTTCCTGGAGATGGCTGAACACCTGTCTGCCATGGGAAGTAGTGAATGAATTCTTTGCTTTGCTTTGCTTGCCTGCACGGCCTTTGTTTTACCTATTAAACTGTCTTTATCTCAACCCTCGAGTTTTCTTACTTTTACTCTTCTGATTCTCTCCCCCATCCCACCGGGGGGGAGTGAGCAAGCGGCTGTGTGGTGCTTAGTTGCCAGCTGGGGTTAAACCACAACACACGTCAACCTCCTGTGAAGTGTTTAAGTATTTCTATTTGAAGCATATCTATCTGGTGCTGCATTATAATCATATGAACAATTTTGGTTTCGCGCATTTACAGCCGTGGTTTTGTCATTTTGACTTGGTCTGAGAAATATGAAGTGGATGAAATTGCTCCTTCCTCCCTGCCCCTTCTAGAGAAAAGAGGAGTGTATCTGTATTGCCTAATTTTCTGCACCTAATTTTTGCTTTTTGTGTGATGAGTGTAGAAGTTAGGCCACTCAAGACAGTGCTTCAAAGCTCCTTGAAAGAAGCAACAGCCCACTTCAGTCTTCTGTCTAAAGAGCAGTTTGCAGCATCAGCATGGCCCAGTAGATCTGGGCTTGGATGCATGGCTTCCTGCTGTCTTTGATGAATACCGGTTGAGTAATCCTGCTAGTTCTTCTGTCTCAGTATAGAATTGTACTCATTGCTGTGACAAGGTGAAACCTGAGAAATTCTACAGTGAATGGGTAGCAAGCATGTAACATCTGTCAGTTATCTTAAAACTCTAAATCTGAATAGAATGTGGATTTTTTTTTTTTTTAGGTGGCTCTCAGGGATAGATCTAAGGATTTTTAAATAGAGATTTTTACATATTAGGTAGCTTATAAATCTGTTTCTTTAAGAAGCTGTTTTAACATAATTGCACTTCTTGATTTTTAGGGGCAAAAACATTTGATTGGCTTATATTCTGGAATAACTGATCTTTGACATTTGCTTGTCCTGTTTAGCTGAATCTCAGGACAAAAATGAGGAATATCAAATATTCTGGAGAAAAATGGAGAATGTTTGGCCTTTGTTCTTGAAAAATGCTGAGTAATTTTTCTGGTTGGAGAGTTTTAATCATGACCTACTTGAAAGAAATACATGTAGTAACATGTTTTCAGTTAGAATGTCATGTTCTCTACAACTGAAGGAATTGTCCCTTCTAAAACATAAGTCTGAAGATATGCACGACCTACTTGGTGCTCCTAAGGGAAAGAACTATTTTGTTATATGTAGTCTTGGGCTTGGCTTCTTCAGCTCAGGGCTGAACTATTTGATGAGGATATATTTAAGTAAGGAAAAATATCTTTTCTTGCAGTTATCTGATAGTACTGCATGTAAAATACTATAGTAATTCTTTCTACCATGAAAGGCTTCCAGTTCTCTGATGGGATGATCTGGATCCCAGTCTTCCAAAGCTTTCAATTACACAGAAACACTCCAGGGAGAAAACAGAATTATTCATATACTGAAAGTTGTGTGAAATTCTGTGTGAAAGAAAAACGTGAAAATTTGCTGTGTTAGTACAGTGGTGAATTCTCTGTCATTTTTACAGTGCTTTTAATAATTATATCTGTGTAAAGCAACAGAGCTTTATTTCAATGTAGATCTCCTAGTTTTCTAGCGTTTTCTCTGTGCCTCTTGATGGCTTCTCTAGAACCTTGTGGTAGATTTTTCCCACCTCTTGAAAATACTATGCTGAGGTTTCTTTTGTCTGAAGCTAGATCTTACTAGGACACAAATTTTTCCTTAGCACCTGGAAAAGTCTCCTTTAGACTTGCTTCCTGCTTTTCTCAAATGTCTTCTTAACTGCACTCTTCTGCATGCTTGTCTCACTAGCATGTGTGCTTACTCTCAGAGCATGAGCAATCTTTCATTTTTAGTATGTCTCTAGTTGACTCATAAGGCAATAGAACAAACATAAACAAGAAGTCTTTCCTTTCTGCTACCTCACCATGCTGTACGTAACAATGTGAAACATTCAGGACTTACATGAAATATTAGAAACAAAAAATGAATATAAATTTTGCCACACCTGAGTAATTTATTCATATGATACTCAAAGATTTCAGTAGAAATCTTGGGGTGAGGGCATTGAGACATGTTGTGACTGCATAAAAAGGACATTGACAGCCACAATAGAAAAGTTTTTAAAAGTGTTGGCATTAAAAACGTGTAATTCTCTAACTGTGCAGATACTTTACAAATCTATATCAAATCATTTTCTTATATGATGATATCTGAATATGATACAATTAGTTGGATGAGAACAAAGAATGACTATAGCTCCACTAAGACTTTGAGAGTCATGTGAGGGCATACCCAAATGAAATGGAAGCTTAGTGAAAGTGTATCTCCAGGCTTTCAGCAGTGCTAAAAGCCCAGACTATGAATCAAGCTGATGAATCTTGGAATGCTTTTATAAATTCTAGAGTTTTCATATAACAAGCCAAAAAGAGATGTCAAAGAATGAAGTACCGAAGAAAATTATCAGGCAAGAGTCTTAGAAGCAATAAAGGTACTCAGTAAAGGCTAAGCACAGAACAAGGTCGAACTGACTTAGGTAACCAGAGAGTATAAAAAGTATTCCGATTGTAGTTAGAGCTAAAGACTGGTTAATAAAAGAATGACTCTGCTTTGAAGGGGATTTCCACCGGTGTTGTACTTATATTTGTGCTGAGTTTCCAACATGCAGGTGTGAAAAGATACCTGTTTCTTCACAACATAATATTTGAAGCTTGGGAAAAATTATGCTAATGGTCTGGCTGCCTTTTAGTGATTTTTTTTTTTTCTAACATCTTAAAACCCTCAGCATTTTAATGTTTATTTCTGCTAAGCTTATTGAATCAAATTATTTTCTGCCATGAAATCTTTTTATATTACATTAATTTTAATTAGTTTTCTGTTTTCCAAGATTGATATATCAGCTAGGTTATTTTAAAACACTAGTTTTGGAACACTTTATTTTTTTTAATTGTTTCAGATCGTGTCTGAAGGACAACAATAGGCTAGTATACCCGGTAATTTGGCTCAAAATGCCTGGGTCTACACTGGACAATGTTAATGGGGGTATATTTTCCTTGGAAACTTCTCCCAGTAAATTTCCAACTGACTTAAGTTACTTTTTCTTTTTTTCTGGGTTTGTTGTTTGTTTTTTGTTTTTTTTTAGTTTTCCACTGATATTTTTCAGGGTTTTATTGAGAAATAAAACACAAAAACCCCCTCATCTTTTGTGTTTCTGTTATGACTATGATCATAACTATCAACTATTTGAGGACATTTTTCGAATATGCAGTTCTTAATGCTTTAAGGTGCTTGGAAAGGGGGAAAAAGCCCGCAAACAAACCATAGGCATGTATTATAGTTTCCACAATTTTAATTTCCCAGACCTGAATGCAGTCTGCATAATATACGGTAAAGACATTGCAAACTAATTACAAATTCTGATCTAAACATGTTAGATTGGATTAACCCTTTCAAAATAATAAAGCAGTTTCCTGTGTATAATGCATTGCAAAGGCTTTGAAATGACAAATTACAATTGTATATATATATTGAAATAACACAAAAACATTTTAAAGATGCTTTATATAATTAAGGTATGATCCTGCAAAGTGCTGGGTTAAAATATAATCCAACATATACTTCCATTTTGTCAAGAGGTAATAGTATATTACTATGGTAAATTAATGCTATATTACCTAGAAATTCTCCAGAGATGTTGCCAGAGTTTATTACACTTTGAAGATGGCAAGCTATTGTGGTTGACAATTCACAGGCATATTTGTAACAACAACTTTGCAGGTTAGCATTAGTTTCCCAGATAACTTTTTCTTCACCTGTGTGACAAGGTCTGAAAACAGGTTTTATCTTTTTCTGAATACTGTGAGATATTGTTCCCTTGCTTAATTACATAAAACTACCTGAAGAGTATAAGAGAGATTTTTACCGGGTGTAACAGGAATGGCAAGTAAATAATATAGATAACATCTTGAGATACCCAGCTTCAAGAAATTTATTATAGGAATGACTGAACCCAGTAGTTAGGTTGAAGTTTCAAGGGTGACTGTGCAGACTGGGATATAGTGCTTCTCTGTAAGCTAAGTTTGGGAGAAAAGGAAACCTAGAAGCCTTGGAGTTTTAAGAGTTGGCTGATTAGTGATAGCTAACAATGTGTGATGAGTGGAGAAATATTAACAGGTTTTCTCTCTTTGTATGCACACAGACTGCATAGATTCTTTTTCAATTCAGAGAGGGGATAAAGGTACTTTTTGACCTTACAAGTAGAGAAATAAGGCTGCTGATGGCTCCAAATGAAGCAGTGTCAACAACTGTAAAGTAAAATTTAAAAAATGATGCAGTAGAGGGGAAAGAATTGTGTTTAACTACAAAAATAGCTTGTTTGCTGTCTTTGTTTATATGTCACTGTTTCCTAATTAGGGTCTAGATAGACCTAACAAATAGCAATTAAATAACGTATTGCATACTGTAGGATTGTTCATATTTTATCTGGATGAAAGTGATTCTACTTACTCTGAAATCCTGCATTTCAAATCAGAGATATTCTATGAAATCCCATAATACAGACACTGTAAGCCTGTTTCCTCAGGTTATTTTATCAGTTTGTACTAAGAAACAGGTATCTGGAGATAGTCAGATGAGCATCATTCAACTGGAATATATTCAAGCATTTAACCCTAGGGAATATGTGATATAATTATACAAAGATATTCTTTTGATGCCATATTGAAATGTGTTTGACCTCTGGATATCTGCTCAGTGTTTTTATTTTTCTTTCTTTATTAGTTTGAAAATGAAATCATTTTGAAGTTGGACCATGAAGTGGAAGGAGGACGTGGGGATGAACACTACATGCAGTTGTTTGAGTCCATGTAAGTAGTGCATGAGAATAAATGCCTTCAGGATGTGTTTTTATCTTATTGTTCCCACTTCTCAAGTTGGTAACCTCACTTAAAAATACAATAGAATCTTAGTAGCTTTTTTTATGAAGGGGCTGGAAATAGCATGCTGTTTCAGTAAACCTTGTTTGAATTGTAGTTTTGCTCATTAAAACTATTTTCCTGGTTGCTTTTCAGTATTTTGTGCTCCAGCTAAATTATGAAGAAATTATACCTAACCTGCATTTCTCTATCCCACTTTCAAGCCAAGATAGTCAAATATTCACCCCACTTTTTAGGTTTTTCCCCATTTTTCTTTATAACCTTTCTTGTTTTTATTTCACACTAATAAGAAGGTATTTTAAAATGTCTTACTTGCTTTTCTCAATGTCTAGATTGGACTCCAAGAGATTATTCTCTCAATTTACATAAAGTGACTATCCTGGAATGAGAATATTGTGAAGTGCTACAGTTTAATAAAAATATTTCTATTTCTATATTTCTAACAATCCCAAAGTCTGATATAGCATCTCCTTCTTTTCTTGGCTGCCCACATTCAGTTTTATTCTCAGATTTCAAAGCTGTGTCTTCACTTGTGGCAGGTTGGGTGTGTGATGTATTGGGCAGTGGTGGAATCCTTGCGTCTGCCTCTGAGAATTTGTTCCTAGCTTTGTTCCTTAGACTGTAGCAGTGAGAAAGTACATCGCTCATCATACACTTTCTCAAGCACTGATAACCTAGTAGTTACTAAGCATAAAAATGCTGGAGCACTTTGGCTATGGCTACATGACAAAATTCATATGGCTACATTCAAAATTCATATTCAAAACTCAAAATACTGAATTATATAATTAAATAATACTATGTAAATGTCACCTTATGTAAACAATATGTAATTATATTCTAATTAAATAGTATAATTTAAAAGAAATGTCATTTAAATCAAACATAATTTAAATGTTTGCTATGTTCCTTTAATTTCTGTCCTATGAGGAGGCAGATAAAATATAGAGAGGCAGACTTGAAAAAAGTAAAACTACTGACACTTTTTAAGCAATATAAAACTATTTTTTGAAAATGATACACTGGCAAGGACAGATGAAGTTTAAAAAATGTCTCTTTCACTTCCTAACATGCAATTACTATGTAAATTGAGAGCAATAAAGTAATTTTTCAATTTTGAATGTTTACTCTTTGGCTTCAAGTCTTAGGATAGCTAAGAGGTGATGCAGAGATGTTCAGACTAGCTCTTGGTATGACTGAAAACAGGCCTGTAAGTACATAGTTTTCTTAATCACACTGCTGCAAAGCCTAAACTGCAATGCCTGCCTGAACTGTTGCTACAATTCATCATCTCCAATACCAGGGGTTCAGCTGACACAGTGGACATTTATTGCAGTGCTAAACTTTCCTTGCTGCTAGTAAGTTTTTTTCCAAATATCCATACTAAATCTTCCTTGCCTCAGTTTAAGCCAATTATTTTTTGTTTTACCCACACGAGACATAAAGAATCATTTATTCTGCTTCTCTTTGCAGCAGCTTTTAATAAATTTGAAAGTTGCTGTCAAGTTTCCTTTGGTCTTCTCTCTAGGGTAAACAACCCCAATATTTCAGTTTATCATATGCAATGTTTTCTGGACATTCCTACAACATCTACGTCTATATTGCCTTAAAGCTGGAGAGAGTATTCAAACTGAGACTTTATCAATGCGAAGAGAAAAGCTTCCTTCAGATCTTTTTTATGAAAGTCTTTGAAGTTTACTTTTTCTGAGTTGTGTAACATTGCTTGTCTTGTTTACAGTTTACTCTTACATTCAAATATTTTTCTAGAGAACTGGTACCTATCCAGTTAAATCCCATTTTTCAGTAGTGCAGTTAAATAGTCTCATCAAACATACTACATAGCATTTGATCTTCCTGCCTTTCCAAGGAACCCTTCTTTCTTTGACATATCTGTTTTTTTTCCCCTTGATAGTCTCCCATGTTCTACAAGATTTCAAGTTCAAGGTTTCCACATTTCTAAAGATGTCACTTCATATTATCTCCAGATAATATTTTTTGTTCCATCCTTGAAGTTGTTTAATGATGCCTGTAGAGGGACAGTTGAAGCAGAGTCTGGTGACTTTTCTGTGGTAGTACCCTGTTCTCTCCTCTCTGTTGTTTTTGTTTGGGTTTTTTTGTTTTGTTTTAAATTTTCCTACCTTCACATGTTTCAAAGCAGGAATTCCAAGCCTCTGTCCCCAAATCCCTGTTCCAAATGGATAGACACCCAGTTAAACTGGGCTCTAGATTTATTAATTTGGTCATGTTTTCATCAACTAATTTCCTGTAACTGTCCATATGCCTGCACAGTTCCAGTTGCTACCTGAATGCAGATATTTAGCAGTAGTCAATGACTGTCATGTGTTGATGCTTACCTCTGTAACCAACACTTACCCACACTGGTTGGTTGCTGGGAATTTCCCTATGACCAATAAACTAAATAAGATCATCAGAAGTTTAATCACTGCCTTGCGCTTGTCCATAGTCTTAAATGTTAGCATGTGCTACGGCAGGGTTATGAGCTGTGCTAATGAACGGTGTCCCAGACAACACCAAGGAATAGCTGGGATAATATGGAACAGGTGGGAGGCTGTTCTCAACAGGCAGAATAGACAAGGCTACCCTGTTTTCAGAAAAAGGAGGAGAATCTAGCTATATGAATACAACTTGTGCTATGCCACTTTTCCTTAGGCTCAGAAAATGAATTCTAGCATGTTTTAGTTACTAATATAAGCACAACAGAAAAGAGCATTTGGAAGCTTTCCAGTTCCCCATCATTGCAGTGGCCCAGTTGTTTTCTCGAGCTTTATTGAAAATATTTTTTATTTTAAAACTTCCATTTTTTTCAAGCTCTGTTTAAAAATTCAAGGGTTTCTTGATCCCTCCTGGGGAAAAAAAAACCTTCTGTAGTTTTATGGGTCCTTTTAATTGCGATTACTGTATAAAGCTGAGCAAGACAACTTTTTAAATCTTCCCTCATGAGACAGGTATTCCTCTCTCCTGTTCATTTGTAGTTCTCCTCTATGTGTACTCCAGTTCATCTTTCTTTAGTGACTGGAGTTATGTACTATATCCTGGGTGAGATCTAGCAATAGCTTGTGTTTTATGTCAATGTTTTTCTACTTGTGTTGGAAAGAAACGTGGTGCCTTGGTGACTCATGTTCGTTTCACAGTCAAGTAATGTTCATGGATCTGCCTTGTTTGCTGTCACTCCAAGTGAACCTATGGCAAAAGTTCATAATAGTCACTTAAATGGTGACTGTACTTTCCTTTGTTAGCATCTTATCCTCTTTCTGATACTTACATATGTAAAATAACCCAATTTTTCCTGTATAGTATTCCAATCTTCTATATGATTCTGAGGCTTTCTTACTTCCTTTTCCACAGATATCATTTAACGTGCTCCAGCCTGTTTTGTCGATTGTCAACTCTTCAGACCCTTTAGTATTTAACATTCCATTTGCAATATGTTTAATGTCATGAGCTATGTTTCAATAATTATTTAAGCATTTCAGTTATTGTTTCAGACTAGTCAAACAACAGCAATTAAAGTATTCTGGGTTTATCTGTTAGCCTCTGCCTGTCACATCTTGTAAAATATAAATGTTCTTTCAGACGTGCATGTACACACTCCCTCTGTCTCAGCAAAATAACTCTATGTTGGATCTGTACAATCAAAGGAATAAATATTAGGTGCTGTTTTTACTTTGCTTGAGTTAGAACTTTGAGACTGGGTACTTTGCTGGGGTCCCATTCTAAGCCAAAGCTTCGAGGATTTCTTTGCAGTTGAAGTTAATATGAATATGTATTTTCTGAAGACAGTTTAAATAATTCTGAGGAGTAAAAAATTATTTTTGCAATTAATTAAAACTTAGTACTTTATAATGAAAGTTTAAAAAACTAATAGTGTACTTAAAGAGTAATAATAAATTATTAAATATATTTGCCTATAAATTGAGTGCTGTTAATGAAACACTAAGAGATCAGAAATTAATAACAATGTGTCACTGTGTGCTTAAGCTGAGCAGTTTCAGAATATTTCCGGGATAATTTTGCAATTGTTAGTTTGTTTTTACTATTTTCCTGTGAGAATACATGGTGATTTTTGTATGTTATTAATAGAATATGCCAAATATACATGTAACTACTTTATGCATTGTGGTGGGTTGACCTTGGCTGGATGCCAGGTGCCCACCAAGCCATATTATCATGTCTCCTCCTCAGTAGGACAGGGAGAGAAGAAAGTAAGATGGAAAAGAACTCGTGGGTCAAGATAAAGGCAGTTTAACAAAGCAAAAGCTGTACATGGAAGCAAAGGAAAAAAAAGATTTATTCTCTACTTCCCATCAGCAGGCAATGTCCAGCCACTTCCCTGGAAGTAGGGCTTCAGTACACATAGCAGTTGCTCTGGAAGACAAACATCATAATAACAAATGCCCCCCACTCCTCCTCCTTTCCCTTAGCTTTTATTTCTGAGCAGACGTCATATGGTATGGAATATCCCTTTGGTCAGTTTGGGTGAGCTCTTCTGGCTATGTCCCCTCCCAAGATCTTGCCCCTGCTGTCCTTTGGGGGTGAGGGGGATGTATGAGAGAGAGCCTTGATGCTGTGCCAGCACTGCTCAGCAGTAGCCAAAACACTGGTGTGTTGTTAACACCTTTCTAGCTACCAATAAAAAGCACAGTACTATGAGGGCAGCTATGGGGTAAATTAACTCCATCTCAGCCAGACCCAATACATGCATATATAAATATATATGTGAATATATATATATATATATATATAAAGCAGTTTGTCAGAGAGAATCCCAATGGAAAATCAGAATGCTAAGGAGAGGAAACAAGCTCTTGAGCAAAGAAAGAAAATAATCCTTAATGAGATGCTGGTAATCATTTCATAAGATTTAAACAGTTAAGTTTGAAAACAAAACTATGATAGTAATGTGAAATATCTATTCCTAAATCACTTCCGCACTTTACAGAAACAGCATATGCTAATATTTTTTTAATGTAAATTGGAATCTGATGATGATGTATAAAACTCACTTTCCTATATTTTTATCAAAAGAGGACTAACTGCTTTTTTAATCTGCAGAGAGTTTATTGTTTGGTTTTGCTTATTTCTCAGTGGCAAATTGCTCTGGTGAGGTCTTGTTCGTGAATGTCTTTTTTGACATAAAATTGTAATTTATGTTAGTTTGAACTTTCTACTCACATGTAACTGTACAAAGAGAAGAAAATAATTGTTGCATTTTATATTGCGTGATAACAGAGGAAAGGAAGCTCTAATGTTTGGTGCCATAGTGTGGCATTCCAGAGACTTGAGTTTGTTATACCATGGATGCAGGTTACTTTGTTCTGAAATTGTGGGTATACCCCTTGAATTTGAAGTCATTTTCAGACAGGAAAAGTAAATGTTTCATTTTTTTTTCTTTTTATTATATCCCATCTGTCTTCTGGACATCTAAATTAGCAACCCACAAAGGGAATTTCCAGTGCATTGTGCAGTTGCTTTAGCCCTAATTCAGTATTTGTCTTCGGGTCCAAACAGGTTTTCAGTTGATGGGTTGCTAATTTTCACAGTATTGTAAAAACATTTTTTTGTGTTTGCAGTCTTACAGAGTGTGCGTGTCAGTATCCCAGCATTTTTAACTTGGTTGAAAGTTTTGTCAGCCTAGTTAAAGGCCTCTTGGAGAAACTGCTGGATTACCGCACTGTGATGAATGATGAAAGCAAGGACAATCGCATGAGCTGCACTGTGAACTTACTGGTATGTTCTCTCTCGTGATTCTTGTGTGAGAATGGGGAAGAGCTTTAGAATCCATTTACTAAAGATGAAGGTAAATCTTTCTGGGGATAGGAGTGGTTGACAATGCTTAGTAGTGATTTAAACGCTGAGGCAAGAGATTTTTATATCTATTTGCATGGATATATGCACAAACCTGAAAGCAACATCCACTCATTTCTTTGGTTTTGTTTGTATGTTATATCCACTTTGATCTGTGGATAAATAAGGAAGTCTACTGTTCATACACCTTTACTTTTTGATAGGTTTAACGTAACAGTGGGCTTTTGCCAGAGTCAAGTTTTGCATGAGGAACTAACCCACTTGCTGCTTTAGCAACTCAGCAATTACGGTTTTTAAATCTGGGGAAGAAACCTGCAAGATACACTTGCACTAAGGTGCCAAGAAGATTTGAGTCTCTGATCACCCTGTCTTTTTTTTCTATTCTTGTTTTGTAATGAGGATATCTCATAGAGAGATTCCTCCACTGGGAAATTCCTCTAAGCTGAAGAGGAACTTTCATCAACATTGAAGGTTGGAATTAATACGTATTGATTAATACGTATTGCACTCACATGCTCTCTGTTCCTCAGTCATCACTGAGCGATGTGGTATAAATTTCTGCAACTCTTCAGGAGGCAATTCTTGTCATACATTTTGCACAGCCTTAGCAACTCATATACGTGCAAATACGTTACGGTGACAAAAATGGGCTTTAGTCCTGGAATTAGCCCCTTTAGAGGTATTGCACAAAAGTGTTACATATCAACAGTGTTACAAATCACCTTCAATAAATATCAGCTTCTTTTCTGGCCATCAAGTGTAGCCAGAACATGTAATTTATTACATTAATGCATTTGGATAACAATATTTTCCTCTTCTCCAACAGAAAAACTTTCACTAATGATTTCATTAGTGAACTAGGAGAAGTATACACATGTATGTATAATAACAACACATACTAATAACTAATTAAAGTATTAATTGAAGCAGTAGTGCCAAGTTTAAACTTAAGTTAATCTGTAAATAATATATTTCTTATACTGTCCAACTAGCAAGAAAAGCAAAACTTCAGCATATATATTTTTTTTCTTGTGTTTTAATAAAAGACATTAAAGATAACTTTTAAATGTTTGTGTCCCTAGAATTTCTACAAGGACATTAACCGTGAAGAGATGTACATCAGGTATGGCAGTTGTTCTGTTGGATCTCTTTGGGAGAGGGCAATAATATTCTCTCATGAATTCTGTTTTTATCATTGTACTTGGATTTCTGTTACTTAATGTTAGTTTACTGTCCACAATGACTCTGTTGTAGCTCTGGCCTCATTTATATTCTTATTCCTTTGTTTGCTTAGCCTTCAGTGGTTTGGAATCTATCATACGTATTCATAAGCAGCATCTTTTTCCCCAAGAATCAACTTTTAGTTGATCAAATCACTCAACGTTCATTGTCTATTGTTTTAAATAAAGAAAATGGAGCTAGATTTGAGGTTTGATGGAGGGTGTATCATACATTTAGAATGGCAGAAAAAAACATTCAAGTTTTGTAGAACTGCCAGTATCTGCCAAGTATCTTTAAGTATGCAACATTACATGCAATGCAGAATTACTAGTAAAACATTTTTCTGTAAGAGCTATAGCTATACTGGCAAATTTTTTCAGATGTGACATGGCCTCTTACTGTCTCCAAAGGTTTTGCATGAGCTGCAGCAAGTCTTGCAGTTCAAAAGCTCACTATTTCCTGCCTCTCCTTTCATTCTGCAAAATCTGCAGAATGACCTGCACCTCAGCCACTGCAGTACAAAGCCCAGAATCTCAGCTGAAATGAGCACTGAAGGTGATTCAGAGCTAAACCTGGAGCTATGAGCTCAGTGGCCAGGGAGAAACAATGCTACCTCAGTGGTCATTGCTGAGGGAGACACATTTTCAGTTGAGTTGACAACTGGGAATGGTAATGCCTTGAACTGCTGCAGCAAGGTGTCAGGGTTCCTGCGTCAAAACTCCTGTTGTGTGTAAGAGGATGGGATGCACTTTTTCTTTCTGGCTGCTGGAAAAGATGTTGCTTAAGTCACATGATGGGCAATGGTTGTGCTTGTAGCAGCAATGCTGCCCTAGGGATCAAGGAGAACACTGGCAACGTAGAACAACTCTTCTGCCCCTACCATCTTCAAGGTTGTACAGGGACTTGTTTTGTCTTTCTGGGCTGGTATTTTCCATTTTCTCCTTTACCTTGTGTTATCTGTTGTGCTTGCATCTATTTACATGGAAAGTGTTTACATGCAATCAAAAAGTGCTACAGAGAAAGGCAGCTATCTTTAGTAACAGTCCAGAAATAATGGACTTGGAGGTCTGACTTAGACTTTGAGTCTAGTAGTTCTTCCTCTTCCTCTTAGAGGTGGAGCTGACAGCAATTCACAGAAGGAAGTTAGCTCTTTCTCCTCCTTTTGTGCACAATGTTTCAGCATACAAAGAGAACACAGAAAAGTCTGAACAAATGCACAGACCTCTCTCAGAGTGTCCTTAAAGACTCTTTGGGTAGTGACTGTATGACATCTATGAAGTTTCCATTACAGAATTTATCTAGAACTTTTTTGACACTTAGTATTCCAGTCATGTCAATATCTAGTCTAATTCTTGTTCTCTTCTCTAACAGATATTTGTACAAATTGCGAGATCTTCATTTAGATTGTGAGAATTACACGGAAGCAGCATATACCCTTCTACTCCATACGTGGCTCTTGAAGGTTAAATTTTCTAAACTCAATATATAAATAAGCTTTTGCAATTTTCAAATTTATAAATCAAAAAGTGACTGCCTTAATCTCTGATTTACTGCATATTAGTTATTTTCCATAGGGGTATTCAAGTTTCCAGTTAAAAATACTGCAGTAGGTCATACAAAATTAGCATTAATTGCTGAAATTGTATTTTCAATAGGTGATTAAAAGCCACATATTGGTAAAAATAAACATTGTAGCAAAATAGTTTTACTTTATAGTGAGAACATTGTGGGCAAATCCTGAAGCCATTTAACTTCCATGTGGTTTTCATTTTGCTAATTTCTTACTATCCCAAACATAACAATGATGAAAATTATACGCATTTTTTTTCAGCTATCACAGGGGGACATCTGTCTTTTCATTTTAAATAATACAGATCACTGCCAAATTATGTTTGCTTTCTTTTGTGGCTGGTAATTATTTTTTGCTACGACTAATGTTTATTCTCATTGTAACTGACGTTATCAATAGAAATGGTCAGTAAGATGCATTTCCATTTCAAGGGAAAATTCAAAATTTAAATGTTCCTCAGCAAAAATTTGAGATTACTTATGGAATTTCTTTTAGTGCAGAACCATATAAATTTGGCTTTTCACAGAGCTATTTCACTTGAACTTCATTTTGACTTTTCTGATCATACAAAAATATGAGGTATATTGCATGTATTGGTATAGACAAAGACAATATTATATACAAATATTCTAATACAAAAAATCAAAACCAAATCAGTCAAGATGACACCACTGAAATAAAATGAGCTAATTTTCTCACACAGATTTTTATCCAAAATTTTTGGGTGGAGGGCAGGAAGGAACACAATTTTTTAAAATGTTATGTCTAGTCCTGGTTATCACATGAAATACAGCACTTGTTTGAAGAGGTAACGAAAACATTCCCAGTGCCTTTCCCAGTTTCTTTGCGGAAGGGTAAAAAAGATTGGACCTTGGGGGAGGGGGGATGTGTGTGTGAAATGTTGAACTCCAAAATCATATGGATTTTTAATGTGTTTTTTTCCTCAGTGGTCAGATGAACAGTGTGCACCCCAAGTCATGTCAACAGAGTTCCAGTGTTCACAGACCTATCGACACTTGAAAGAGAATCTGTATGAGAAGATCATAGAATACTTTGACAAAGGAAAGGTAGGTCTGCAGAGTTCTTTCCCCTGCCAAATCTCTTTTTACTGTGTTACTTAGGGTAGTAGTATTTAATGAATGTGTTCTGTATAAAGCGTTTGTGTAGGAAATCCTCTTTGAAATGTGGGTCAAGTAAAAATTGTGTCCTGAAGGCTTATTCACAGAGTATATCTGTTCTATATGAACATATTCTTTCAATAACCACATTCACAAAGAAAGAGGGTTAAAGTTTATACTGGACACAAGCATCTCTGTCAGGCAGTAATATAATAATAAAAAATGTTGAATGTACTTTCCTTTACTAGGAAAAGAATGTGAACTACACAGATTGCATTTCATTATCTCCCAAAAAACCAGACAGTTCAAAATGGACATATTTGTTTCAGAGAAGTCTGAGAATTGCATCCCAAACTTAAAATGTAGTAGTTTGATGTTTAGTACCTGGGTTTAGTTCAGCTTTTTTAAAAATATCTGTTAATAAAATTGCCTGTCAATACAATGACAGTAGAGCTGAGATTTTTGGAAATAAAGCAAAAGACTAGAAAGCAAGAAAAAATTCTGCAGTGCTGGATAATGAATCTTATGACCCAATAAGACCTTTAAGTCATTATGTCTTGTTCAGCTGTAGCCAAAGGTATGAAGTGGGAAGGCAATTCATTACTGCTTTTTGCAAAATAAAGGCTTAACTCCCCCACGAGAGTCCCTCCTATAATTCAGAAGGTAGAAAGTTTTTGGTGCTTCAGCACTGTGCAGGAAAATGCAGTGCTATTTATAACTTCTGAGGTTTTTTTGTTGGCATCTGAAATAACTACAATGTAGCAGTCCCCACCCACTGTATCAGAATAATTAAATCCTCATGATTTCTGATCTACCTAGCATTCAGCATCTCCTCAGATACATCAGAGGAGGTTTGCAGGAAGGCAAAAGGAGGAATGCAAGAATGCAGCTGTCAGGTTCAGGACTACCTAGCCTAGGACTACATGGCACCATGAAAAAATGGCCATAATGCATGTGACAAGCAGTGTCCTTACATCAGTAGAGAATTATGCTCAGAAAACCCCTTTTGTCTCCTTTATTCTGAATAGATGAGAAGACTGACAGAATTTGAGAAATATCCTCAAGATATAGAGTTTCTATCTGCTTTAAGATAGCTTTTGTGCTGCATATATTAAGTGCCTATAGCAGATGAGAAAAACTGTCCTAGTCTTTCCAATGCAGCTCTGTAATTCCTCACAGTAATTTTTGGAGGTAGCTATTAAGTTGTGTGGAAAGAAACAAGCTGCTACTCTGGGCAAGTGGCAATTTAAGTCTTGTAATTTTTTAGCTGACTAGGAGAGCTGTCATATGCAAAGCTACCTATAATTATGTATGCTTCAGAATTTCTTGTAAAATGAATTGTGTTTGTTTTAAGGAGAGGCAGGTGTTAGTCTCCTCATACACTGCTCCTATGCTTGGGCTATATTCTGGATGTTATGCACCTTAGTGATTTAGTCTTCTTTTTTAATGTATCTGAAAGGTTAGGTGATTTTTTATAATCTTATTGTAAGAACAAAGTAGGTTTACTTATCACTTCCTATAATGAACCATAAAAAACTTTTATTTTTACATTAATCTGTTTTCCTAAAGTTTATGATTGCGTTGAGTCTTCCCTTCTAAATGTGCAGTTAATAAATGACTGCGATTTAAAGATAGTATAATCAATAAAACTGTAGTTAAACAGTGATACATTAAAAACTTGTTTGTTGGTACTGGATTTACTTTTTGAATATATGGTTGCATTGCAGATGTGGGAAGAAGCCATATCTTTATGCAAAGAACTTGCAGAGCAATATGAAAAGGAAGTTTTTGACTATGAACTTCTAAGTCAAAACCTGGTAAGATTATATACAGGTCTTCAAATTATTTCAGTCAGAGGAATTAGTACTTTTGAGCTACCAAATGATAGAGAAGCTTATGAGCTTGTTGTCTACAACTGATTTTTAATTCATTTGTAAATAGTTGCTATGTTTTATTGTAACAATACAGTGGTAAAGTAGAGATTCATAAGGAATTGTTTGTTAAAGTTGCACGGACACCTGCTTATTGAGATATTTTGAAACTTCTATAGATTAAATAAACATGTTCTCACTTAGTGCAATTTAAAGGCCATGTATAAAAGAAATATAAGAGGTTTTTGAGGCCTTTGCACTGTTTTAGGGTAGAAAAAGCACCTGGATACATCTTTTTGCTGAAATTTTTCTTTAAATTTTAGGAACTCGAATCTTAACAAGCCTAAAGAATTCTGTCCTAATCAGGTACTGGGGAAGTAATATATCACAAGGAATTAGAACTAGGTCCAAAGGCTAGAAGGAAGATTTTAAAGGAAGATTAAATGTTCAATTATTTGTTTTCATTAAAATTGAGTTAATCTAATAAGAATCCCCTCCCCCACATATCTTCTTCTTTTCCACCTCCAAGATTCCACACTTGCATGATCTTTAACAAATATTTAGGGCTCATTCAATAGATATCCCTGAATCTTCCACAAAGAAACCGTGGGAATCAAAACATGATGTTCTTGAACAGTGTTGTGTATAAAGAAAGCTTTTTTTCCTCCCAATAAATTCTGCTTTCATCATAAACTAAAAGATAAAGAAAATTATTTTTGCCAATTCCATTTAAGTTGCAGTGTTGCGTGTCTCATAGATATAACACAGGAAATAAAAATAGTAAACCTAAATCACACTTAGTATTTTATGGAAGACATTGTTCTAAGCCCTTTACATGGTGTGTGTCCTTAGCGTGATGCTAGGGCAAAAGTTTGAGTTGATCCATACCTCAGAAAACATTTGAGGTAGGTAGGGAGTTTTTCCAAATGTATTATCTCAGTAATGTTATCAGTTAAGTGTTAAAGTGTAAAGTGCCAAGTATGACTTTGGTGTTTCCTTTTTTTTCTTTTCACGCTAGTGAATTAAAGGTAAGCCTGATTCTGAAGTCAAATAATTAAAATTGAAGCCATACACATTTAGCTATGTATCATATTTGCATATAAATGTAAACAATGTTTAATGTACCACAGCAGTGTCATGTGCATGTGCATGCTGATTATTGCTATAGCTTACCAAATGATAATTGATAGCTCTTGCATTTCCCCTGATAGCTGTAGTACATAGCATAGTACTACTGTAGAGGCTAAAAAATAAATTGAAAAAAAAAACCAAACAAACAGAAGTAATTGCAGTTGGTTTTGCTTTCAGATTCAACAAGCTAAGTTCTATGAAAACATCATGAAAATTCTGAGGCCTAAACCAGACTATTTTGCTGTTGGGTATTATGGACAAGGATTCCCCACATTTCTAAGGGTAAACCTGTTTAAATTATTACTTTTTTCATCTATTTTCATATGCTTCTAAAAATATGAGTGTACTCTACTAACACAAGTGAGTCTCTGGAGATATTTACCATGGATTTAGTTTTGCTTGGATGCAGGACTGTAGTCAAAGTCTGAATTGTTACTTGTAAGAATATGCATGAAATGTTTTCAGATGCTTCTAAGTTGATTCTTTCTCTTAGTTTGATTGTGGAAACTAGAAGATATATCAGGTAGTGAAGGTGATATATGAGAGCCAAATGCAGCAATATGATGTAATTTGGTATGGGCAGCTCTTATGGTACATCTTTCTCAGATGAGCCCCCACACAGGTTATTGATAACTATCAGAATGTCATTAACTAACTTGTGTTCAAATTAAATCGAAAACTCTGTTTCACATGAGCTTGGTATTTTTAGTGTACCTTATAATGAACTGACAAGCATTTCAGATTTATATTGCTTCTCAGCTACAACTGAAATACATTACGATTGTAGAAACAGCATATTTTTCAGATCAATACACTCCATAGCCAAATATTGTGTCTTTAACAGTGGGAAATAATAGATAAGTAGGGTAGGGAAGAGTATAATATAGAGCAGGTGTGCAGTGATATTGAGCTGGTATATATTTCCTACTTATCTGATAAACAGCTTCCTGGGTTGGAGGTGACAGGTTTTTTTCCTAGTCTTTCATGGATTGTTCTATGGTGAATTTGTCCAGTTGCTTTCTGAACTGGTGGCCTCACAGGACACAACTGTGTGTGCTGGAGATTTACTGTTGCCTGTTTTTTGTCATCTGATAATTTCTCTACACTAGTTCTTACAGAGAGACTGAACAGTTATTCTTTAATCACCTTCCTCATGCTGTTCATGACATACTGTTCCTTATAGTCTTGGTTTGTTTAAACATTGCTTCCACAGCAACCATTCCATGTGTTTTAACATCCTGGTTCCCTTGCCGTCCATTTTCTAGTTCATGAGATGGTAGGGCAAGAAGTGTACATAGTATTTGAAATGTGGATACACTATTAATTTGTTCAGCGTCATGCTGATATTTCTTCTTTTGTTCTCCTGTTTTCCTCATAATGACTGAAGTTCAGATTGCTTTTTTGATCTCTGATATGCATTGAGCTGACATGTTCATACCAACTGTCTTGTGTTATTCTAAGTTTTTTCCTGAATGGTAACAGCTAGTTGATATCTTAGGACAATTATGGTAAGTTTGAACTGTTTTCATTAAACAGATCTCTATACACTGAATCTACTCTCTCAGTTTTCTTTACTTTTCTCCATTTTTGACTACTGTGTGAGAAATCAAGAATCCAAAGGATCTGTTTTTCAAGAAACCTGACAAACTTAGGAAGTAATGCATAACTGGCTTTCACTTTAGTTTTTTAAAAGATCATTGCTTTCTTTTAACCATAGTAGTGCATGTCTTCAGAGCATAAAACTAACCTGAATATTTGATGTTTTCTTGTAGAGAAAAAAATCTTTTCTTACATACTACAATTAATATGGTAGCTTTCCTCACACTTGAAAAGCGATGAAAGATCTCTCTTTCCCAGTTTTAAAGGCCAAAGTTGCCTTGAAAACATTGGAAAAATAGTGAAATGATATGCTAATATTACACCAAATGAAGCACACACCTTTTGTTTCTGGTATTATAGAAGTATCCTGTTAAATGAAGCAAACTGAACCACAGATGAGCACATTTGGGGTTAGACTGTAATGTAAATGAGGACATTTCATAATACCAAGGAGAAGGAGCAGGCAGAGGAAACCTATATATTGGTATTAGAAACCTGTGAAACCTGGACCCAGAATGTATTTGAAAGCAAATCCTTTTACTTGACAGACAAGAAGAAACGGAATCTCAGTACTTTTCTTACCTCCCATTCTGATATTATTCTGCTCTACAGGAGCATCCTCAGTGGTGATGCCAGTTTATCTTCATTCTGTCTAACAGCATAAAGTAAGGTTTCTGGAGAGTCAGTGCTGCATTCCAGCACCTGGTCAAAATGGTGTCTTGCTTTATACTTCATTAATATTCAGAAAACAGTAACACTCGTTCCAAAATTTGGAGACCCCATTGTGTCTTTGTACTTATAAACATGCATCTATAACTTCTGCCTCAGCATCATATAGCCCAAGAAATCAGCTATTTATTCCTTGCAGAACAAAGTATTCATCTATCGTGGGAAGGAATATGAAAGGAGAGAGGATTTCCAGGCACAGCTCATGAGTCAGTTTCCCAGTGCAGAGAAGATGAACACCACCTCAGCACCTGGAGAGGATGTGAAAAACTCTCCTGGTCAATGTATCCTTGAACACGTGGGAGATTACAGAATGAAGGCAGGTTGGAGAAACCTTGTGTTTAACAAGATTTTATCTGGGTGGAACAATCATTTCCTAAAAAGGATGAAAGTTTATTAATGTGGCAGCTCAGTTTGCAGTTTTACTTATCTCTTGCATGTCTTCTATGGTTTGTCCCTAAGATGTTTGCTCCTGTTTTTCTCACAATTCTAAGGAGTCTGTCTCTTTCAATCATCATAGAATCATAGAATCATTTAGGTTGGAAAAGACCCTTAAGATTGAGTCCAACCATAAACCTAGTCCACCACTAAACCATGTCCCTAAGTGCCATGTCTACATGTCTTTTAAATACCTCCAGGGATGGTGACTCAACCACTTCCCTGGGCAGCCTGTTCCAGTGCTTGATAGCCATTTCAGTGAAGAAAATTCGTTCAAGTTCATACATGGTTTATCTTTATTTTCTTCAAGTGGCAAAAACAGTGATGAACACATGAACTGGCCAAGTTGAAAGCAGCAAATTGTCTATTATCTCACCTTCCTAGCTGTTGTGTCTTGATATTAAATTAATTCCTTCCTTGAACATTGTTCTGACTGGCACTGCACTTGGGTATCACCTGCATTTCTTGGCAACATAAATATGCCTTATGTCACTCTCAGAAATTTTCCTAGGAAAATTAACTCATAAACATCGTTAGCCACCTTTTAGAATGCCCTAAATTATTCTTGTTTAGAAGTACTCTAACAGTTGCTTGCAAACATTATCTTTTTCTTCATGTTCTGAGTTAAATCATTACTGGCTGAGCAGATATGAGATCACCTCATTGTATCACTTTTTTTTTTCACGTCTTGATTTTCCTTTATTAATTTTCAAGGTAATGTTGTAACACTTCACATGCTCTCTTGAGTATTCTGATGGAACCTGCTAGAGGCGAAAAGGAATACTGCTTTCTTTTCACACTGTTGGGACTGAAGCAGAGAGTATTACAGGCTTGTCTAAAATAGTACATTAAGCTTGAGAGCCAAGCTCTCATAAGTCTGCCTTGTGTCTTAACTAATTTTTTTTTTTTTGAGATCATATGCTTCAGTCCTTTCTTAAAGTAGAATTTGCTCAAGTCTTTTTGCACCTAACAGGAGATATGCGCCACTTATGCACTTAAGAAAAAGCTATGGAATCTAACCAGAGGGAATGAGTTTCAAATATACTGAAATATCTAAGAATATGACATATTTACTTACAAATACAGTATTCCGATCAAAAAATAACACTTCCATAGAAAAAGGAAATCTCAAGTAAAAGGGCTGCTCAATTACAGATTTCAAAGATGAAATGCTAAATGTCATGACATTATGCATGCCTAAAGCTAAATAGTGAAACTGTTAACATCAGATGTTGTTGATGTTATTTTTGTAAGTTGACTGGGCTTTAAAATTTAATGAATGATTCAGTGTGATAAATTCAGCTACATATATTCAAGCTCAGTAAATAATAAAAATATGCAGTTCAAAATTAATATAAATAAATATTCATTGGTTACTACTGGCATATTTTTCCTTTTTTGGCCAAAAAAGCTCCACAAATGAACCCCTGAACTTTGCAGACTTTTCACCAGGAAAGTGAAAAGTCTTATAATAATAAGGAAAAAAAAATAATTTTCCTTATTATTTTTATTTTTATTTCCCCCACAGCCTACAATATTTCATACTCACAGTTAATAACATGCCCTTAACTTTCACGATTTCAGATATCCAGTGTTTTACAGTGCAACCAGTCCTGGAGGAGCAACCTAGATTCAAAAATAAGGCAGTACCTGATCAAATTATGAAGTAAGTGAATTTCTGTAATAGATAATATAATGAAAGTCAGTCCATATTCCTAAACTGACGACCATTATTTTGTGAACTCAGTCATTTGCCAATGAATCTTAGCGCTTCTATTGTCTTAGTTTACTGACAATTTAGTATTCCCTAGCAATTTCATGAAAGAACATCTACCCATCTACCACTTAAGGAATAGCATATAGTTACAGGGTGGGGAGGTAGAATCCATGCTTTGAGTTCAAGTTATTGAGTTTTCAACACAGCTTCTTAGACAACTGTTGGAGAGGGGGGTCTTAGAGGTGATTGGTAATATGAGAATGGTTGAGTTGAAGGCTCTTGTACACCAGAATCTTGTTATGACTCACCTTGCCAGGTGCAAAAGACATGGTGGCAAAATGGTTTCCATTGGTACTATGGTCAAGATTTTGTAAAGGAATAAAGGAAATGAATTGTCCAAAGTATTTTGAGAACAGACTGACTAATATTTCCAAACTCCTAATCCATTGTAGAACAGGTTGAATTTATTATATTTTCCTAATTAAGTGTTCTGACTACATGTGTGAAAAGTGATGGTTCATTCTAATAGTTGATGCCAAAATACATACGGTACCTACTGGAATATTGGCTGACTTCAGGCTTGTGAGATTTTTGGCTCCAAATCCATCAATATATAAAGGGGTATTATGTGAGAAAGATGGAGAGAGACTTTTTACCAAGGCCTGTAGTGACACAATGGGAGGCAATGGTTTCAAACTGAAAGAGGTCAGATTTAGATTGGATATAAGGAAGAAATTCTTTACTATGAGGCTGCTGAGACACTGGAACAGGGTGTCCAGAGAGGTGGTAGATGCCCCATCCCTGCAAGTGTTCAAGGCCAGGTTGGATGGGGCTCTGAGCAACCTGATCTAGTGCAAGATGTCCCTGCCCATGGCAGGGGGGGTGGAACTAGATGACCTTTAAAGGTCATTCAATGATTTATTCAATGATTCATTCATGATTTATGAATCCATTCAATGATTTATATGTTTGCAAACATGGTCAATTGTTGTGGTTTAACCCCAGCTGGCAACTAAGCACCACACAGCTGCTCGCTCACTCCCCCCCCAGTGGGATGGGGGAGAGAATCAGAAGAGTAAAAGTGAGAAAACTCGTGGCTTGATATAAAGACAATTTAATAGGTAAAGCAAAAGCCGTGCACGCAAGCAAAGCGAAGCAAGGTATTCATTCACTACTTCCCATGGCAGGCAGGTGTTCAGCCATCTCCAGGAAAGCAGGGCTCCATCATGTGTAATGGTTACTTGGGAAGACAAAGGCCATCACTCCAAGCATCTCCCCCTTCCTTCTTATTTCCCCAGCTTTATATACTGAGCATGATGTCATATGGTATGGAATAGCCCTTTGGCCAGTTTGGATCAACTATCCTGGCTGTGTCCCCTCCCAGCTTCTTGTGCACCTGGCAGAGCATGGGAAGCTGAAAAGTCCTTGGCTAGTGTAAACATTACTTAGCAACAACTAAAACATCAGTGTCTTATCAACACTGTTTTCAGCACAAATATAAAACATAGCCACATACTAGCTACTATAAAGAAAATTAACTCTATTTAACTCCCAGCCAAAACCAGCACATCAATAAAAGCTATTGCTTATCAATAACACCTGAATGAAAAATTTCAAGATAGTATTTGCTAGCTTGTAACTTAAGGACAGCAAAAAGTACAAGCATCATCAGTTAAGGCAGGCCATATTTTCTCCCTGTTCTTGCCAGTGCCTTGTAAAAGCACAAGGTATAACTCTATGTCCCTAATTGAAACTGGTTAAAATGGGCATCTTAAGTTAAAATTTCTCCAGGTAAACTGACGTACCTGCATTTTTAATGCGACAGAGGCTTTGCAATGCCTCCACACTTAAACAAAAAAACCCTCAGACTAAACCCTTTAATGACACTTCTATTGTCATTTTCCAAAAAGAGACTGAAGACAGAAGGCTTCTTTTTACCAGCTGAGGTCATTTCTCACTGTTCCACAGCTGGATTCAAACCAGATGTCACCTTTGTCTGCAGCCTTCTTTATAGAATCTTTACAGAAATTGCAATTGATTCAGAGTGGAAAAATAATAATCACCTCCCCACATACACCAAAATAAATAAAGCAGATACAAGCACAGGTCTTGTACTACAAGATTAAAAAAAAAAAAAAAAAAAAAAAATGAACTGTGGTCCCAATTTCAACTTGAATTCATTTTAAAATCAGTAACTGAAAGATAGCTTATAAAGCTGGTCCTGTTTGACTAGATTTCAGAATAGTGCCAGCCACATTTTGAACTTTTAACAGTTTTATTTAACGAAGTGCTCCACATAAAGTACAATCTCTTGTCATATGGAAGACTGTAATTGTTTGTCTCAGCTGAAGAATTCAATAAAACTGCTGATTTCATCTGGTCTTAGAGATTTATTTCTATGAGTGTACTTTATGGGTGTTTGTTAGTTACAGTAATTGATGGCAATGCAGTTATTCTATCAAAGAGCTCAAAAATATCTGTCCTTTCAGATGGAACTGTATAAAGTGATCTGACCAAGTGTGGCAGTATTTTCCACTTTCTTTTCTTTATTGATGAGGATAATCTTAGTAGTTTGGATCAGAAATCCTAGGTTCATATGGAATAACATACCAGAAGTTTGCTTAGCTCAACTGTTTGGGGTGTCTCAATTTCTTTCTTTCTCCAGGCTTCCAAAACATGGCTTGGTTTTACTGTAAGATGTTTCTGAGATATATTTTTGCTCTGCAAAATTATACTTAACGTGGCTTTAAATTTAATTCATCTTTAAAACAAAAACTAAAAACCAAAAGGAGATCTTTTTCTGTGGACTGCAAAATACTTAGCCAAAACTGTGCAATCTCTATTCTTTCAAATTAGCCACTGCTAAAAGCCAAGTGGTTACAAATTTAGTGGAAATATGTGCTCACAGTGATTAAGAAAGTTTCATTAGCTAAATAGAATAGACCATAACATGAATTTGCAACAGATTCTTTATATTGATGTCCCCCTCTATAAGTATTTCTATACATTTTCTTATCTATTACAACAAATTGTTATTAATGGCTTCCAATGTTTAGTTTATTGAATAACTATTGTTCTGCATTTTGAGCAGAATTGTTAGACGTGATTTGGCATGCGCCGTGAATGAAAAATCACATGCATTTCCATCCAGGTGAATATATCCGTTCTGTTCAGACAGTTATTTTTAACAAAATATACTCCTTTTGTATGCCATTATAAAGCAGGCAAGCAGTGTGCATGCCACAGCAAGAATACAGGAAAGTAAAAATCTTTTCTAGACCTTCTGTAGGTTTTAACATTAATCTGGAAGTTCTGGAATTTTTGTACCTGGAAACTACACCCAGTCACAAGCTGAAGCTTAATACTTGTAAAATACTGTGTGTTGACCCTGATTTATAGATAAAGTAGTTGTCTCCTGAGTTTTCAGTAAAGTGCTTTTTTTCTGAGCAGTAAATTTGCTTTTAATTAAAAACTCAACTGACTCAAAAAGAAGTATTTCACTGTGATGATAAGATCCATAAATTTCTGAATTCTGTATTTTACAACAGTCTTTTTTAAATCTTTCAGTTTTTATAAGTCCAATAATGTGCACCGATTCCACTATTCAAGACCAGTCAGAAAAGGATCTGTTGACCCTGAAAATGAATTTGCTGTAAGTAAATGAATGACAGGGTGATGGATGCAGTTCTGGCAGCTGTGACTGAATTTTGATCTAGATCCTTTCTTAGTATCAGATTACTCTTTACAGACACCCTAACTTTAGGATCTGGTTCAAAAAAATAAACGCAATATTTATCTGTTTCAGCACTACTCCTATGTACTTACTTAATGATACATCACTGTTTCAATTGCAGGTAAACATTATGTAGTTAAGTATGTTCAACACATTTCTGTTAAGCAGTAACATTTTCTGGTACAGATTTTCATTATGAAACAAGATGACATGTAGTAAATATCAAATCGTTTGCCTCTTGTAGTTTACAACACTTTTGTCAGCTGCCAGCTTGGCAATCAGAGGTGTGTGTTGTCTGCTTTCATCAGTCCTGTGAAATCCTGACAGACTAGAGTACTACCTATGTCATTTTTATTCCCATGCATAATGGTGTAATGCTCAGAAATAGTCTTAGTTGTTCAAATACTCTAGGAAATATGTAACATGATAAATTATTTTTCAGTGTTGTGCATAAAAATGTGGTAAGTTTCTGTATTTTAATTTTACAGATATCTGATATTTTACAGTTTGTCATGAACCATACCATCCAATATTTATGGCTAAAGCTGTGCTCTTGGGATACTGATGGGAAAAGCCATTTATTTCAAAAATGTACACTTTCTGTTATGTGTATGCTGATTAGTAATGTCAACAGTGTCATGTAAGGGGCTTCTTACCTGCTCTTAAATTAAATGCTTCATATGCAAAATCTACCCTGACATCCCAGCTTTGCGCTGTATTGTCAAGACCCATGATGCACATTGGCTTCCTTTGCAAACTGGAGAGTTTTGAAACCATTTATGAATATACCTTGAAATGGTTTTACAAAAATTAAATCGTTAATGTTTTCATTGCTGATGATAATAGATAATATGCATACTTACTTTACATTGGTGGAAATTGGGATATTTAGAGTACATCTTCATTGCATTCATTATTATGTTTCTCAGTACTGGCAGTTTAGATGAGCTGACATTGGTAAAATAAGGAGCAGTAAGGTAAATGAACTAGTGGCATTTTAAAATACTAACAGCTAGTCTTGTTCAGAAGAGGAAAAAGAAAGGGAAAAAAAAGAAAGAATGCTGGCAAGTTGTTATAGGGCTATTACTGCTTTTAATTGCAGAAATACATTTCAAAAGTGGAGGGAGGAAGTATAATCTGGGTAGAGGTGAGAGTAGGTCATTCTATCTGTCATTCAGTCGTTCAATTACAGTCATTCAATCTGTAATGGCAAAAGTAGGAATAGATACTAAAAGATTCAAGGGTAATTTTCTTTTTACTCTGCTTTGTACAGGCTTAGTGCCTGAAGATGACCTAATCTGAAATCAGAAGAATGATTTGTGCAAATTGCTGTGCTAGATTCATTTTGCAGTGTCCTTTTATGCAAAAATGTGCATATGCTTTCCATCTACATTCTTTTCACTCTGACATTTCAGAAGGCAGAAAAGATTAAAGTTTAAATCCTGAAGTATAATTTTATCCCTGCTATGTTTTTTTAATAGTCTATGTGGATTGAGAGAACATCATTTGTTACAGCATACAAACTTCCTGGAATTTTACGATGGTTTGAGGTTGTCTCCATGTCACAGGTGTGTATTAACATGCTAAGAACCCATAAAACATGTATCTGTGTGAATCCTCATGTACAAAATAGTTTGCAATTTATCAGACAAGGCTATTGTTATTTACTTACTTTTATACATACAAAACTATTATTACTTATGTTTTATCTTTCTACTGCTGGAATCGATATATTTTACATCAGATTTATAGTTTCAGGACCAAGTCCTAAGATAATTGAACAAATCTGTGTTGGTTTGCTGAATTGTAAGAATTATTCATATACGTGAAGTTTTATAAAACCAAAAAGACCTTTTTATGTCTTTATAAATCTTAGAAGTCTTTTGTTTCTTTATAGACTACTATTAGTCCTTTAGAGAATGCTATTGAGACTATGTCCACAACAAATGAAAAAATTTTGATGATGATTAACCAATACCAGAGTGATGAGAACCTTCCTATTAATCCACTTTCTATGCTTCTGAATGGAATTGTTGACCCAGCTGTTATGGGTGGCTTTGCTAAATATGAGAAGGTAAGAGCTTTTAAGTCAATGCAAACTTATTTAGGTATATTATTTCATAATTCTCCTACATCCTTTGTTCAAAGTGGCAGTGGAATGTGGCCTGGCAATATGAAAGACATAACTCTACCGATTAAGAGATCCTCATATCCTGGTCACATCTGTCTTTGAAAGCAGAAACTAGCAAACTAGAATAACTGAAGCTCAATATTAATTGCAGTTATGAGGGTTTTTTCATATACATGTGAGACGAGATACCCCCTTTGTAATGAAGTAGGCTCTCACACATCAAAAGGTTTGGTCTGGAGTAAATGAATCAAGTTTATCCTACAGTAGGTCTGGAGTATTTAGATGTGGGTTAGAAATTAAACCATCATCAGGTTTTCTCAGTAACTGCAGTCATTCTGCATAGCAGGTTTTGTTCTTAAAAAATGGGAATACAGATAAAAACTGTTCTGGCAATACATGGAAAATGGAATGTCTTCAGGAACTGAAGTGTAGAAAATTTGTCCCTAAGGCCACCTTATGAAGGCAGAGTAGGAGAGAAAGCAGGAATGTTAAAAACTCATATAAATTTAAATTCTAAATTATTAATTATTAAAGTTTTGAATGAAAATGAATGCAGGGTTACCCCACAGCTATGGAGCTCTATTATTTCTGCCTGCCGTTTCCTGATGAAAAGCATGTGCTGTGCTCAGTAGGCTCAGCATATCAGATAGACTCGGATAGTGCTGAAAAGATGCCATATATCTATATATGTATACATGTACGCACATAAATTATATGTGGTAAGCATGGCATATTCTGGAGGAGTATGACTTATGCTATGTTAGTCCTAAAGTATCATTTGTTTAGATATTTGGGAGTCATGGACAAATAGCTACATTCTTCTTTTGTACCTGGGAGAGAAAATCTTTGGGCAGCAAATGGCAGTGTGTATGCAATATCTGGCTCTGTTCATCTATGAGAGAGGTCAATTTCTTTATTGTATAACACTGGCTAATGTCAGTAAGCAGGGTACTTACCCTACTAAATGATCATTTGTCAATGTAAATCATGATACTCCAAATTTGTGCCTTTTTAGTTTCAGTGCAAGCTTAATAAAACCAACAATAATTGGGTTTCATAGTAAGGGTCCCAAACTCAGAAGTGTTGGATAAAGACTGAATATATTTTAACAAAAAAGAGCACCTCAGTTCTCAACTGTTATAATAAGGAATTATCACTAGCAGCATCTGGTTAAGGAGCATGCGTATGTCTCTCTTATTTGATGACCAATATTATGGTCACCAGCTGGAGTCAATGGAATAACCATTGATTTCTTTACCTGTCAAAATGATGGACTGATTTTATTTTTTTTTTTTTTTGTCTAAGGCTTTCTTTACAGAAGAATATATCAGAGACCATCCAGAGGATCAAGAAAAGCTGAACAGACTCAAAGATCTAATTGCTTGGCAGGTAACTTCTTAGAGACAGCAGTCATCTGAGGCTTCATCAGCTATTCCTTTCTTCTGTTCCTTTCTAGCAGAGAACATAGCATTTAGATGATTGTGTCATTTTTACCAGGTTTTGGTGGTGTTTTGTTTGGGTTGTTTTTGTTTGTTTTTTTGGGTTTTTTTCGGGGGGGGGGGGCGGTGTTTCTTTGTTTTTACTGTTTCCCCAAAGCAGGGAGGGGTAGAAGAATGAGAAGATTCTTGTTACAAACTTCCTGCCTAGTTTTGTGATGAAATCATAGTATTTTTTTAAAAAGGGACTCATAGTAAAATATTCTCTTTCAGACTAAACCTTCTGTTTCAGAGTAGGTATAGCTGTAAAAGGACTATCTATTTATTATCCTATGTAGATATTAATATTTTCCCTTAAGTAGGAAAAAAGGACTTCAATACCTTCAATTTTAATGTGCCTAACAGGAAGCGTGTATTCCATTAGTAACCCACTAAGATCACTGACGAAACAGCATAGCAATAATTCCTCACCCTCTGATGTGGCATGTGATTGATAAAACATTCTTGGGGATCTAAGCAATCCTGTCCTTCAGGTTTTTTAAAATCTGGACAAATGGCTTAATTACAAAAATCACATTGTATTTCCTGAAGAGTATCATCATTATAGTGTCCATTAAGAGTTAGATGAAATGCTACCAGAATTGGGGGAATTACCCATATATCTCCTTACGTCCTAGGGAAAGCAGTAGGCCGGAAAAGTACTTTGTAGAACACATCATTTGAAATGGTTTATCAAAAGCCACATATAGTGGGCTACATTTATGGTTAAAAGGGCCAGTATTTCAAACTCAGGTTGTATTCCTGGAGACAAAACTGAGAGCATGACAAAATTCATAAGGACTTCATGAATTGCTGGGAAAACAAGCATTTGCAAATGTCAGAAATTTTCTTGGGAAATAACTGTTTCCTAGAGGTGGGTATTTGTTCTTGTTTTTTGTTTGTAAGGGGGTTTTTTGCTTTAGAAACCTTAATGGAATGCTAGTTGCTCACAGGAGTTATTTTCATGCTCAGTGACCCTTCAAGATTGGTGCTACGTGTCTTTTGTGTGACAAATAGCATGGAAGACCATTAGTAAATATTTTTAAGCTATATCTCCAGAGGAAAACCGAATATCTCCCTATACTAGCAGCACCAAGATTTTTGGGGTTTTTTATTCATTATTATATTATTTTATATATAGTGTACATATGATAACCTGCAGAACCCTTTTGTCCTCAAAGAGGAAAATGTACCTACGGGAGGTGGTAGCAGCAAAAAAATTATTTTTGCTGAGATTCACGGGAAAATGGCTCTTTTCATTGACCTAAGCATTTGTTATGATAATGGAGGGAAGAAAAACATGACCTCAAAAATTATCAATCCTATTTGCATTATCTAGTCCAAATAGAAATTATTGCCATCAATATATGGCAAACTGAATGATTATGAGAGAAGAGACTTACATGTTTGCACATAGATAGTTTGATAAGAAATGACTAACTGCTAAGTCCTCTGAAATGTAGGTGACTTAAGTGAGAAAGAACTGTTTTCTGTATAAATAAATGGGCATAGGAATTGCTATAACAAGGCATAATATAGTGATCTCCCTTTCAAGAGGGATGTTATGAAATAGTGTGAGTTAATCTGGAATTTTACTATCAGAAGTGAATGTCTCAAGATATCTCTCATCATGTTCCATGTCTCATTCTTTGTACTAACTCACTAAAAAATTCTTTGTCATTGATTTAATCTTATGCCATCCTTGTGAGAGGGCTACAGGATCCTGGGCTGCATCAAAAGAAGCATAGTCAGCAGGTCAAGGGAGGTGATTCTGCCCCTCTACCCTGCTCTCATGAGTCCCCACCTGGAGTACTGTGTCCAGCTCTGGAGTCCTGAACACAGGAAAGACATGGAGCTGTTGGAGCAGGTCCAGAGGAGAGCCACAAAAATGATCAGAGGGATGGAACACCTCTCCTGTGAGGGAAGGCTGAGAGATTTGGGGTTGTTCAGCCTGGAGAAGAGAAGGCTCCGGGGAGACCTTATTGTCGCCTTTCAGTACTTAAAGGGGGCTTATAAGAAAGGTGGGGACAGGGGTAAAACTGGGCAAAGTCAGCCTGGTTAGTGCAAGCTGCCTCTGTTCGTGGCTTGAAGTTGTTAACTTTTGTATTGAAGCGTTGTCTCACTGAATTTTTCTCGAGATGTGGGGAGTACAGAGGAAGTCTGCAGAGTAAAATTGAGGAGAAAGGAAGAAGTCATCTTCAGTAACCAGGCATTAACATATCAAATTGCTGCAGCAATTGTCAAAGTGATCACATGATTAAGCCCCCAGTAGACTGATTTAAACCTTTCCCAGTCACTTAATCCTCCATTTTGAAATAGAAGAGTTTGAAACCACCTGCCTGGAATCCACTTGGATATTTTTTCATCCCTACCTCCTTTCTTGTAAACTATGGCAGGCACCTTCATAAGCAGGTGGGCTAGTAGTCTAAGAATTTTTTAAACTCTCACATGGTGTGTTTAATCTCATGAGGGATTAACATTAAAATACATAGAAGAGAGAAAACAAACACTATGAGGCAGCCACCATTCTTCAAAAATTTACTGAGCAAGCCCATTTTTCAAGAGCCCTTTCCATCTTGTAGTTGCTGCTAAAAGCTGAGATCAACTGACAAATCCATCTGCCAATCCCAGTAAGAGTTTTGCAGTTGACTTAGCAGATACTTCAAATGGAGCTAGAGGGGTTGTCAGACCCAGTTTAATATTCTCACTTTTTTTCTTCCTTTTTTCCCTCTTCAAGATACCTTTCCTTGGGGCTGGAATTAAAATTCATGAAAGAAGAGTTTCTGATAATCTTCGTCCTTTCCATGACCGTATGGAGGAATGTTTCAAGCATTTAAAAGTTAAAGTGGAAAAACAATATGGAGCCAGAGAATTGGTATTGCTCTCCTTTTTAACCTCTTCTTGCAATTTCTCTTTACTTAATACACTGTTCTTCTAAACAAAAACACATACTAAACTTTTGTTGCTTGTGGGTTTTGTTGTGATCTGAAGGTAGTAGGACCTGAGTTTTATAGTCAGAGTTGATTAAATTCTTGGACGTATCAAATATTCCTCATTCTGGAAGATGTGGAGTATTTTATTACATCTATTAAAATTGCAATTCTTTTCTGCCTTATTAAGGAAGTAAAAGCAAATTCTCATGTTTCTCCTCTTTGTAATTTTTCTTAGTGGTTTAGGGCTTTGATCTGCAACTGATGTCTCCCTGTGCTAGCCACTTCCAGCTGTGTTGTGAAGTAAAACCTATGATGTGTATAGTATTATAAATATTAGTTGAGACCAAACTGAAATATATGGGAATTGAAGGATAACTTCTAAACACAAGCTCTCCAGACAATTCTCGAATAAATAGTCTAGGTGAGCTTGTGCAGGCTAGCAAGAATGTTGTTGGCTGGCTTTTGTGATTAAATACCAGTTGCTTTGGCAATTATTTTATGCTGTTGCTTTCAGCATTGATGATTTTATAAGAGGATTTATTTCTTCTGTTACAGGGGAAAAAGTAGCAAGTTTCTAATGTAAATTTTGGATATTGTGCTGTGTTACACACCTATATGATGAAAATTTTGTATATTTATCTCAGAATGTGTTTCTTATTTTCACTCCCATGCCACCATCCTTGGAATAATAGAGAGACTTTAATCCACAATTACCAATCTTTCCTGATGTTTGAACCCTTCAGCACTCTTACAGATCAGCACTTTAAAAAAGCAACCTATTTAAAATTTTGCAAGAGCAGAGAATGTACTTTGTGAGTGGCACCACTGCCATTTTATTATGTCTGACTCTCCCTGGTGGCTGGCCTGAGCTTTTTTATTAAAAGAAAAGAAAAAAAAAAAAGTTATGCAGATATTGTGTCTTTATCACAAGATTCTGGCCATTCAAAGGATAAGCAGCATGTAAACTCATTGCATGTAAACTCTGCAAAACACTTGAAAATAATTCTTGAAACTACAAATGTTTCCAAATCTTCTGCTAGACATCAGAGTCTTAGTGAGAGAAACAAACTATTTGGGAATTTGGCATATGAAATTACACATAAATTTTTAATATCTTCTGTATAATCAGAACAAAACCCTTTTTAAAACCCTGTTTAAAAAACATTTTATATGAAATGTTTTTTAAAAGTTGTTCACATCCTGTTTGTAGGATAGAAATTGAAGTAGGCTGGAAAAGTAGTTTATGGCATGCATGCACCATGAAATTCTCAAAAACCTGCCTCATATCATGACGCTGTGATGAGCTAACTAGGGGGAGGCATGCTCATCCCAGGAAATATTTGAACAGAAAAAGAGAGAAGAGCTAACTGCACTCTACAATTTTAGATCCCAGAAGTCATCTCTAAAGAAAGAAAACAGTTCTAGAATTAGCCAAGAAATGTGATCCTTGTCTCTACCTTATTAACAAGAGTAACAGGAAAGCATTTGGAAATAAGTTAGAATATTTCAGTTAACTTTGTACCAGGCTGCAAAGCCTAAATAACCATCAACATTAAGCTGAATATTTCCAATATGATAGCTAAATCTTCTTCAAGAAGATTTGGAGTGATATCTACTTTTCCTCCTTCCACTGCAGAACATACCAACTTCAAGCTTTGCAGAGAGAGATTGTGCAGCATATATGGCTTTGTGCAATATGGATACATTATGCCCTGGAGAATCCTCCTGCTCTTCCTGTCTGGCTATTAGGGAAATATGAATTTTGTCCAATGTTTGCAAACTTATAACTAAAAAAGGCTAGATTAACCTATAGAGATGGCAGAACCTGTTGTATTGAAGACGGAGCATGATAAGTGTCTTTGAGCGAGGACTAACTAAATCTATTTGCCCAAGCAAGTACTTCAGTGGCGTGCCCCAGGTCTGTTCAAAGTAAGATCAGCAGACACTGTTTCTCTTAATTTCTTTTTCAAACATATAGTTAATTATGTCAATTGTGGTTTATTTAGCTACTCACTGTAACATTGAGTTTGAGAGGTCTTAGGCTGTAGCCAGACAGAAGAAACAATCAGAGTAACTAATGGTAGCCAAATGTTAAAACACCTGTGTTATCTTCAAGACCTAGTGAAAAGGGACGAAATGAAGTTCACACAAAGTTGTTTGATAGAAAATGTTTCTCTTTTCCATCCTGTAGCCAGATTTTGATGACAAGAGAGTAGGACGGCCAAGATCAATGCTGAGATCCTATCGTCAGTTATCAGTTATTTCACTGACTTCCATGAATTCAGACTGCAGTACTCCAAACAAAACTGCTTCAGAAAGGTTGGTTATGAATACAATATAAATTTTCTTTCAATCCTGGTTTTTAACCAGTTGTATGGGATGAAACAAAAAGATTAAAAAAAAAAAAAAAGGCATTCAAGTATAAAGACCACTAGCAGTCTCTTCAGACTATGCCAAAATTATTTTTAACTGTAGCTATCACTTCCTCCAGGCTTCAAGCTACAGTATTTCAACCTTAATAGACAAAATATACTCAACTCTCACTGAAAAAAGTGGCATTTCATTTTCAGGAAACAAGTATTCTAAAATTTAAATGACATTTCAAAAAAATACAGAGATCTGCGGTTTTTGCAAGTTTCTTTTTATACAGCTTTTAACTTAAATAGCATCTTTTTGCTTGTAAAAATTAGCGAGGAAGAGGACAACCTTTACAAACTTACAAGTAAGGAGGTGCAACATTTTAATAAAGCCTGTGGTAATGTAAAATGCTTTGCCTAATACGCTTTCTTAACTGCAGCACTGGGAAGCATAAAGACTTTTAAGTTTGAGAGAACAGTTATAGGTGTATTGATTAACTTTTTCATCCACAAGTTGTTTTGATCACTTTATAAATTATCCTTTGGGCACATAGAACTACACTTAAGCAGCTGAATCATGCACCTATTTTTAATTCTTATGATGCTAATTTGTTTCTAGGAAGCACAGGTCAACAAATTCACCATACTACTTGATTTATCAATTTTGATGTTGTAAAATAAGTTCAGCCCCATGTTCAATAGGCTAATTACATCAGCCTATTGGGAGTAAAGCCAGGACCAATTTCACATTTGTTTTTTGTTTTAAGTGAAAAATAGCCCAATTTTTAAACTATAAAAATGAGAGGAAGAGAGGAGGGGGATTTTTTTTTTGTCACTGGGTGTGTGCGTTGTTGTCCAATATGATGAAATAAATAGGAGGATGCATTTAAAACATCACAATAAATAGTAATACTCTGTTCCACTGTTTTCAACAACCAAAATAGCATGTCTTGCTTTCAGCACCATCATCACCGCACATAAACTTGCCATATGAGCTCTAACTCTGTTTAGTTTAGGAGTTCTTAAGCTAATGCACAGATCTTTAAAAAGAGATTTGCACTCATGTTAATATTTTACATTCTTTGCAACATTTTAAGATGACATCATACCTCCTGAAGGCATCTTATTTGTATCTACAGTTGCCAGCTGAAGCACATCATGTACTTTTTGTCAATAGTTCGCAAGGCTGCATAGAAAGTCAAAGGAAAGGATGACCTGCATTTATATTTCATGGGGAAATGAAATCAGAATACCAGTGGCTTTTAAAATATCACTCAGCAACTTGTACTTTTCTCTTTTGCTCCTGCAGCTTTGATCTGGAAGTAGTGCTACCAAAGCAAGTAAAAGCAGAATCAGAGGAGACTGCTCTGCAAATTAATCCTCACCCTGAAGTAAAGATGAGAAGGTCCAAAAAAAGAACAAAAAGAAGCAGTGTGGTGTTTGCTGATGAGAAGACAGCACCTGATACTTCTGTCTCTGACATGAAATGTGTATGTTACTGATTTAGAGTAGTATTTTATAATCCATAAAGAAGAAGATATTACTCCTTTGCTTAGGAAAAGAAAAATATATCACACAGAAGTCTACCTGTCGTAAAGAGAAATATGCAGGATGCAGAGATGATCTGCCCTGCCATGAATGAAACCTGCAAGATGCTGAGCAGGAAACAAATCAATGGAAAAATCAGGACATCCCTACTTGCTTATGATGACAGATAATATAGCCCTGAAGTTGCAAATTCTGAAGCTTGGTTAGCTTAAAATGGAGTACTATATTGGGAGGGTTAAGCTACATTTCCTGTGGAGAGGCAATTGACTGTGCTGACATTTCATGGCAGCTCCTTGCAGTCAGGGCTATTTCAAAAGTGATGAGCCCTGTATGTTTTGTACCTTGTTATGGAACATGCAGCTGTTAGAAAATTGCAAGATTGCAAACAGTGTTCCTTAATGGTGCTAAACTGAAGTTTGGAAGCACTGGCATCTCTCACTCCATAGATCATCTGAGTGCTTTTATTGCACTGCTAGATCATTAGAATGACTTATATAACTTATGTTGTGACCTTTTTTTGGTAGTTTAATTCTCAGGAGACTTTTCTTCTTTTAGTATAAAAAGAAATAATTAAAAAAAAATTAAAGATATTCTCTTGATACAAAAGCCCCATCTAAATTAAAATGTCAGGCAAGAACAGATTGTTGAAGTACGTGGAGAGAGCATAACTCATTTGATCAAAAATTTTTGGAGGAATTGTCAAAGGCAAAGTGAATTCAGTAGAAAGCTAAGATTCTTTTGGGAAACAAGGAGAAACTTATGGAGGATTACAATTGTTTTATACTACGTGTCCTTGTACAAGAGAGAGGTATAAAGCACAGTCATTTTCTGAGAAGCATTAATAGACAAAAACAAGCAACAGCTTTGTCTTTTGATTAAATTAGATAACACATACACCAAACTGTGGGAATCTCACTACATATTGAGTTACAGGATTTTCTTTTGCTTCAGAAAAATAGTGACAAGCCTCGCAGCAGCCGAGCTGGCTATGGTAATGCAATAGGAAAAACATTTTCAAAACTTAATTTTACTTTGCAGATCACAGTCAGAGCTGGCTGATGGTATTATTCTAAAGATGTCATAGGAATACCATCCTACAGTTCCAGATTACAGAATCTCTTCTAGCTAGCTTTTTTAGAGTAATGTTTTTTCTATGTGGAATGAGAAGTATTTATCTAACTATAAATGATCCGCAAAATTGTTACGTGTTTTTAGCTAGTGTTTAATATTATATGTGGACCCAATTCTACTGCTTCTAGTTACTTTTATTGTTTACTCAGCAAACAATCCCATAAAGAACTTGGGTTACGCATGATAGTTTGTTTATTAATTGTTTTCTTTTATGCTTTTATTAAACAAAATATTATTTTGCTTAGACCTTTGTTGCTCATATCTCAGTTCATCTTAATGGCATTATTTTTTTTTTTAATTAAACAGCTGTCAAGGAAATATGAGTTCATGAGTGACACCAACCTCTCAGAACATGTAGTGGCACCTCAGAAAACATCTGTCCTCAAGCAGATGAGTTCTGTCAGTCGTTCCATGCCAACTATCCCAGGTAAGCTGCTTAAAGTAAGATGAGAGTTCTGCACTTCTTTATTGCTATGTTAAGAAAACATAGCAATAAAGGGTTTGCTCCAAGCAGAGCAGGTAGCTCACCCTATGTGGCTCCGTGCCTCTGAGACAAAGATTACAATTTAAATGTGTATTGTGCATGTGGGGCTGGACTGCTACTACTGCTTGATAACACTGTGCTGCCTAGTGCTAGCATGCAAATTCTGAAAGTGTTACTTCTGGAGCTCTGAATTTTGCTTCCTTGTATAGTATGAGCATTCGCCCTGCCTTGAAACAGGCAAGGTTTATTCATCTTCTGTGCTTTGTAGGGTCTCACTTGCAGAAGCAAAGGCTTCTGCAGTCTGTCCTCACAGCTGAGGGCAGTGTTTGAAACAGGAAGGAGTGCTCTGTATTTTGCTTTGGCAGATGAATATCCCCAAAGGTTGCCCCATAGTAGGGTTTCAACTTCTGCTTTTGATGTTAGAGAGGAATCTCATAAGGCTCCCTCACAGCAAGAGGAAGGGGAAACAAGATAACTGCCCACTAGAAAGACTGACAGTTGCATGATAGAGCAGGAGAAAGTGTAACTCATCTCTAGGCCAGGGTGTATAGAGAAAATATGCCCTATTTCAATATCCTTTACCACCCACTTCTTCCATAGCACATCCCATTTCTTAGCCTGCACTTCACCTATCCCTCTCACTGTCCCTATCTTTCCAGATGCCTGTAACAGACATTTAGCACAACACAACAGACTGCCATGGCCCACTTCTTTTTCAAGTATTTATCTATTTTTTTCTTCTTTGACCAGATTGGTTCATTTTTTTCACCATTCAGTTTCAATGTAATCAAGTTTAGTGCTTCCACATTACTTATTTTTGTATTCTAAGGATATAGTTAGATTTAAAATGTTGCATTTCTTTCTAGTAATTGCAGTAGTTAATTATTTTGAATTCTGCTTTATCTTATACTCTGACTCTCTTTTTTTTGTTTTTTTGTGTGCAACCAATATGTTTCTATTTTAAGGATTAACTCTGTCCATCAGCCCTGTGGCACCTGATGAAACAATTGCATCACATAGGTTGAGTCAACCAGTGTTTCCTTCCACCTCAGATGGTGACAAGAAGACCTTCAAAAAAAAGAAAGTGAACCAGTTATTTAAAACAATGGTAAGTTCTGTGTGTTTATGGGAAAAAAGAAAGTGTTACCTCTTCAAAAATTCTATGCTCTGAAAATTATGTAATTTTAAAATACCATAAGATCATAAGTCAAACTCTTACTTTTTTTTTTTTTTCTTATTTCTCTCGTCAGAGAGAGAAGTGGAAGCTCTTTTGGGGAAGCAAAAATTTGCCTCTGGCTGTGCTTTCTGGAGTATGGATGTACATCTGTGTTTAAAAGGCAGGCTTAGATGTGCAGTTCTGCATATGTACCACAAGAGGTCTCATCTGACCTACTGATTTTCTCTGATTTGCTTTATATAACATTTATTAGCAAAAGAGGAAAGCAATTATTTCATGTTCGATTTAATTACATTGGGTAGTTAGCACTAGCATCGGAGTAAGGTAAGCATAGCATATATGGCAAAACATGCACAGTGTGAGTCAATTTCTGATATCAAAGATGCTTATTTGAAAGTAGAAATTGGCTTACACTGGAGTCATTAATGTTGCTTAAAACAGGTTGCCTTCCTTTAGAGTAGGAAACCTTTCACTGATTTCAGTTGGAAATTTCACAAGATTAAAAGTAATGAATTTAATGTAGTGTTTGAAAGCAAAAAATGTATATTCAGTGCAGACATGGAGATTTAAAAGTTTTAAAGTTTTCCTATTTTTTCAGGTAGTGGGAGGGTGACATTTAATGCAGATGCGGGTAGCTACTGATATGCATACTGCATAAGCATTCTGTGACACTTGTAATATTTTACATATCAACTCTTCGCTGATCTTTCAAAGCAAAGGTTTATTTTTAAAAAAATTTTGTTTATTTTTTCTGGTGAATAGGTTTCATTTTCATCCATTAGTTTCTGCAGTCTTTTTAAAAATATAGATAGTGCCTTCAGGGACCACAGAGCAACATTTAGGAAAATCTGCATTTAGATGTGTTCATAATCGTGTTTTTCTGGTAGGAACAAGAATAACCTATTAATTTGAAGTCTGTAGGATTTCCCTTATATTCAATTTATCACATACTTGTTCTTTTCAGACCCAGGAGTAACAGCTTTTCAGCATAATCTCATCCACTCACATTTAAACCTAAATAGCATATAAAATAAGGAGGACAAAATGTCCTTTTTTTACAAGTCTGAAAAAGAACTGAATAAAGCTAAAAATCCATTTGTACAGTGCTTCACAGCATGACTGGAATTGTGTGGACAGGTTTAAATACAGGTTCATGGTTTTGTGGGATAGAGAAATTAATTCACAATGTCCAGGATTTGGTCAATGTCTTTTTTCCTCTAGCCACAGCTTAAGGCCACAAGCTAGTAATTAATATACATATTACTGAATCCAATACAGTAGTCATGTGGCATGTTAACATGTGGCACTCTGTTCCTCTTTTTTTGCAGCGCATTTCCAAAGTTCTAGAAGATGGAAAGCAGTCTGTGGAGCACCATTTCAAATCTTCGCCTACGGATCTGTAATTCATTCCATTACAAGGCCACTTGTCAACTGAAAATAATTATACATACATATATATCCTATTATAGAGCACCATCTACTCTAAAGAAAGGCACTGATCACATAGATGGCTAACAGCGGATATGAACAGCAATATTCATGGGCTCTGATAAGTTACTGGCAATACAGATATAGGAATAACATTTGAAGAAAATACTACAGGATGTGCCCGCCAGGATATGGAACAGAAGTTTACTGAGCCTCTGGTTATACAGGTCAAAGGGCATTGTGTGTTCCCTGGTGACAAAACTTGTTCCTGGGAAGAAAGATGTATTAAAAGGCCATCTGTAATTCTTAGTATATAATGTAAGTTGGATCCTGCTCTTTTCAAAGAGCACAGAAGTTATCGTTTTGTGTAGCTTGTATGGACATACTCCAGCTATCTTTAAGCTGGCAGTGTAGTCAAGGCAACAGATGGCTCAGGACAAAATAGCCGCTAACAATTTACCCTGTGGCTGTAGTTGGATTTACAGTCCTCAGATCCCTCTGCTGCTCCTACCACACTGCTCTGTATCCTCAGTCTTTCTCAGGGTGATGCCCATGACTGTGAGACCATACGCCTGAGTTATTTTCAGAACAGCAGCTATTATGCTGGAAACGTGCAAAAGTTAATTTACACATCTACAAATTGATATTACATCCAGCAGTATGATAAACAAAAGCGGCATTTTCTGCTGTTCATCAATAAAATGTTAAAAATTTATTTCAATTGCCTTGAAACTTTCTCTCTGAAATCTCTAGGTATCATTGTATATAAGGTAATAGTTTCTTACTGACAGCAAATGGAATTCTACAAGTCCAAGTCTTCTGCTGTCCAAATTGATTTTCTGTGTGTCTCCAATTCATGAGGTAGTGTTGGAAGATAATGCCTTATTGGCATGAAGCTAGACAGCACTGCAGGTCAGCATCTCAGGGGTTTTTTTTATAACCTGTCAGTTCTTTCTAAAGGCAAGTATGTTATCCAAATATAAAGGTTACTAAAAGGTGAGTAATTGATTTCCTTCACTCATCCCTTTATCTTTCAGACACCTACCTAGGTTTATATTCATTAAATAAAATATGACCACGTATAGTGTTGCGGATGGGAGAGACTGGCCTTGTTGCTATTTATATGGATATGGGAAAGATGAAGAGGTTAAAATTATTCCATACTGAGTGGTTGAATCAATGGAAAGGTATCTTCAGTTTGTTCTAAGCCTAACTATTTCTATAAACACTTTTACATTCAGCATGAATAGTTTATTTAATGAATTTAGACTCTCTTTGCAAGTTGTCAGTGTGAAGCTGTTTTCTGCAGAAATAATTAGCAATTGTTTTCTGCGAGAGGATTGAAATATTTACCATTGGAACTAATACTGCTCCAATAAATACTTTTCACTAGAATAACTCTAGACAGCAAAACGTAATGGGTCCAGTATTAACACTAACTACAGTGTTTGTTGGCATGGATACTGATAGACTTTGTTTCATTGGCTTTTCACAGCAACTTGATACTGCTTCTGAGGAAGCACAGAGGAAGAACAAGGCTTTTCTAGAAAAAACTCAGTTTAATAGAGTAAGTTATCTGTGAGTGGGAGAAAGTGAAATGTTGAGAGGTGCATGTTTTACATCTTGCTAATGTGGGGGAAGAAGAGAGAGGGTACCCGGGTTGTCCTTCAATATTATTTGCAGATATGTTGAAGAAATATTGATATCACAAAATAAAAAGTATTTTAAAAGAAAAGGTTTGGTTTTACTGGGAACGAATAAGAAAAGGATGATTTAGCAACTGTTTATTCTTTGTAAAGATACCTGTTAAAGGTTATCTTTTGCTTATTCTATCTTGCAGCTATGTTTTCATGTGAGAGTGGAATAAAAGAGTCTTAGCTCAAGCTGTTGTTATAATTAAAGTACTGTGATTCAAAATAAAAAAGTACAAAGAATAGAAGGGAAGGAAGAGTGCAGAAACAAATACCAGGAAGGCAGGAGCACAATATCCAAAGGAAGTATGGTGTTGAGCGTTTAGCTAGCGGTTCAGGATTCATGCTTGTGTTTTTCTCAGGTTTTAGTATAATTTTTGATGAATAGTTTAGATTTGCACTTAATTTACCAAATATCAGCAAAAATCTTATTAGTTGTCCCATATCACAGATTGTCCTCTTCTTGCCAGCCCACTTTTGGATCTGTTTCAAGCCTGAAAATCATGTAAATCAACTCTGAGCAGAAAAGCAAAATTAACTAAGAAAAAATAACTGCCAAGAACAGGGCACACATGGAACTGGAATTTTCAGGATGTTTCGACAACAAGCTCCAGCCATTCACAAGTTTCCAGAAACTGTGGATACTGACATTTAGTCCAAATAAAAAACATAGCATGAACAACAAGTCATGCTCTGGGATAATAAAGAGCAAGTATGGCAATCTGGCAACATCTGTTTAAAAATTAAGTCAGCACTGATTATTGTCATTTCTGTCACAAGCTAAACAGGCCTCTAGTTCATGTTTGCAGAGGAAGATCTACTCAGGCGGCACAGAACCTATGTGTTTAACATTCTTTGATGTGAAGAACAGAGGGCAGAAATTTACTCCAGGATAGGGTCAGGCTTTGGCTGCTGTCCCAGGGAATTAATGAAGCAGGGATAGCTTCACCTGTAATCTGTATAGCCCTACCACCTCTCACCATGCAAGGTCAGAAAAGCATTTCTGGACACGATGATGTTTTCATGTGCTTTCTGTATCAGAGTTTATGTCACTTCTCTCAGACATTTCAGATAGACTGGACAGTAACAGTCTGGCTTTCTGGATTGCACGGCACTAAGATAATAATTGGGTAGCGCGAGCCTGTAATAAATTATGTCTAGCATGGGGTAGGAAAGACTGCATGTGCAGCTAAGATTTTATGTGCTGACCTGTAGAAAGCTGTTACATTGCAACAATGTAATATGCATTTAAGCTGCATGCCATGTATGTTCAGTTAGCTAGATGTCTGAATTTTAGACACAGGCACCTGGGCTTCATCTCTCATGGAGGGCAACCCTATGTTAGTAATAATGGTCTAGCTCCAGAAGAGCTGCTGTGTCAATGCAGCATAAGGTGTGGCTGTAGGCGGCAAATGTTAGGATTCTGTTACATCAAGTTATTCTCAAGCATTCTTTAACTAACTTGGGTATCCAACCTGCCCTTGTTTGTGCTATAATTAAACTATCCAAGTCCTCATTATGAAATTATGGCTTAATTATTCATTTTGGGGGGGAATTTAATGCTCTTAAAATTTCAATAAAACTTAGCTGGGGTGAGCTATAGGAAGGTGTTCAGAGTATAAGTCAATAAGAATCAAGTTTCTGAGCAGGAAGAAGTTTTATTAAAGATTTTACAAACCTTAGGAATGCATTGTGTTCTTGAACTGAGAATTAATGTGTGATAGACCTGTGTATTTGTTGCAGGTACTGCTTGACATTGAACTTTTTATCTGTATCACATGTAGTCTGTAATCTTTTTTATTAGATAATTGAAATTTTGGGTGAGTGAAATCATAGAATGGTTTGGGTTGGAAGACACCTTAAAGATCATCTAGTTCCAGCCCCTAGTGGGGGTAATGGGTGCCATATTGGTTATTATATATGGAGTCCACAAACACACTAGGCATCATTTGATCTCTGCTTTCATTATCCTTGTTGATATTGCTTGGTCTGGCTTTGGGCTTTTTCTCTAGTTCTCAGATTTGTTTCATCAGGTCCCTGACCTTTCTTTAAAGACTCATTAAGGCAGGATTCTCACTCTCTGTCTTGGGACACCACAGTCTTGCATGGGAGAGAAAGAGGATTGGATTTCCTCATAATTGCAGAAGTGCAGAATTTTAAATTAACAATTTTCTCCTTTTCTAGCCTGTTTGTACTTGATAGAAGGTCACAACAAACAAGTTAAATTAACTCAGACCAATATGTTAAACTAAAGACAGTACAACACTGTGTAAGTAGATTTTCCTGGATGTGTTACTAATGCATCACATGAACGGTAGCCTTAGTAGTGTAGAAGACTCCGAGAGTCTGGATTGTGTCCAATTTCATCATGTTTAAATTGAAGGAACCTTGTGCCATCCTGGTCTCTGCAGAAAAGGACTCATATAATCAACGTGGTGGACTATTCTGCTTTCCATATGAGATTTGAGATGCAGAGGCAGTTTGCTCCCACAATTACTGACATAAGGAAGCTGTAATGGAATAACAGTGGAAAATTTTCCTCAGTCTGGAGGACACCAAGTAGCCAGGGTGGTGATGAGGAGTTTTTAGCACCAGCTACTGTATTTTACTCAGTGTTTTCAGGCAGCAGCTGTTTTACTGTAAAAACTGGCTGAAGTGCAGTTCCTAACCTGAACTGGCAAAAAGCAATAACCCTGTGCCCAAGCACTTGTTCACAGTTCTTAGAAGAGCAGGGAATGGGTAGACAGGTTAATGCTTTTGTGTCATGTTACTAAAGTTACTGAAATCTCATTGACAAAATGGATTCAGAGGTTGAGTTTCTCTCTTTAATCCATTTGATATTCACAGCTTTTGTTTGGCTATTTTGCGGCTTGCTTCATTGCTAGTGGCAATGGCAGAGCAGACTTTTCCATTCAAAATGAGTTGAAGATATGTGCAAGGAATCCTGCAAGAAAAAAATTTGCAATGATAATGGGAAACTGCTGAGGAAGTGAAGTGGACTTAGATGATTTGACTTGATCAGTTTGAATATGAAGTCTTTTAGCAATTCAACAATTGATGACTGGTTAAATCACACAGTACAATCTATACCCAGAGTCATCATGAGGTTTTACATTGATTGCACTAATGAGCATAAATTTCTGCTTTGGACTAGGATAAATCCATAGGAATTTTATTGTACTTACAACTACACAGATTCTGAATCAAAGCTGCTCACTAATGCCACAATATTGCTACATCTGTATCATGTCTGGCTGATTATCAAGGGATTTTTATTTCAACCCAAGTAAGAGCAATGGAAGCATCTTTGAAATAATGATATAACTTAAATCACTAAAGGCTAGTCAAGCTCCCAAGTAGGTCTGTTCCACCCTGATCATGGGATGAGGGCACTTTTAAACAAGAAAAGCTGTTAAAAGTGTTTTTAAAATAGAAAGGTAGGACAGAAGAAGGTGGTTTTGTTTGTTATTAAATCTGGTTTCTGTTTAAGTCAGATGAGGTCCAGGAGTTGTGTTTAAAGCCATCTAATCATATAATTCTCTATGCTAACTTGCTCTTCCATTTTAAAGGATTTTAGCTTAACTATCATGAAAAGACCAAAAGACTCTTTTTTGTTCCACCTTCAGTGCAATACTATTTAAGAGATGAAATATTTATCCCAGAGACTGGTTCCGTATATGCTGACCTCAATGGGAATCATCTAGACCTAGGGCATTCAGTTTAAAACAATAGCACAGGTCAATTCTCCAGAATGTAGGAAAATAAAAGGGATAATTTTAGCCAAACACGGGATCCTTGTCATGTAGAAATCAAGATAATTCAGCCAATTTAAAGCCAAATTGTCTTTTGTGTCATCCCTTTTTTTAAAAACCATTTCTGAGGAAGGAGGAGAAATAAACAATTTAAGGATCCTTTCCCTCATTAATTTTTGGAGGTGTATATGTCCATCTTGTTACATAAATCTTTTTTTCCGAGGAATATGGAAGCCTCCATGAAAAAAGCTTGCAGCCATCTCCTATCCTGGATGCCTTGGAGTAGTCACTAGTATTATAGTATTTACTTATATTTCCCTCCCAGAACTGAGTTCCTACTTGCTCTTAGGCATTCAAGGTCCTTTTGAAAGGGAACATTGAGCAACATTCCAGGGGCTGCACTCAGTTGTAAGGACTTCAGCACTGGCAATATTTACTGCTATGGGGTGAGGAGAGTAGTTGTTCTTTATTGACTCAGTCTGTAATTTTCTACTCTGATTTGCTATCATGATGCAGTGTGTGCTAAAGATTAACACTGTAAATGAATAATTGCTCTGCAAACAAACCTCAGGTAGGCCATGGATTTCATAAACTTTAAAATGTTAGATAACTTTAATCATGATTTTGAAGTGAGGACTGTTTGATTGGGTTTTGGATCGAATTATCCCTTTTCAATGTAGTTTTTTTGTCTTCCAGGATAGCAGAAACCTCCACTGTGCTATGAGTGATCTTTCATATGGCTGACCCTAGAATTAGACAGCCACTGTGAGTGTCTGTGCTTTAACAAACATAGTTTCTGTGTTAATGATTTTTTCATGCAGTGTGTGCTGCAGCTCCATATGCCCCATTATGCATGTGGGTATTCAACCTGCATTTACTAACAGGTTAATGTGAGAGGCATGAACAATCTCCTATTCACAGTTAACACTTCATAGGCCTTCCCATTAACTTGAATTAGTTCAGCTGATAGTAGGTGGCTGTTGATGGTGTTACAATGAGTTTAAGTGGTTATTGATTCAAAAGGCACAGGAAAGGTGATGGGGATCAGAAAACAGGCATTTAAGGTATCTATGCCCTGAGTTGGCAGACCGGCAGCCAAAAACCAGACTTATCTAGGTGAAGTAGTAGGAATCTTGCACTGTTGTTGTAACTAGAAAAAGTCTAAAAAATCTCCATGTTTGACAGATATTTTGAGGGAATATTTTCCCCAGAATGTTTGCAGGTTTTTTTTTATACATAAGAAAGCAGCCCTGGATAGGGGCTGTTGTTTTAGATGCAGCTCTTTTAGCCAGGAATATTGTATTTTATCATACAATACAGCATGTTATGGTTGGATACCTGGATTCTACAAATATTGAGGTATGTGAAGTCTTTACTACATGACTTCAATTGCTTTGACACACTCAGCAATACTTCAGTAGTGCTTTGACACAATCAACAGTACTAATGCGCAATGCCTAAATTTGTAGAATCTTTCTGCACTGCATTTAGACTTCTTCCACAAGACAAGAAAACACTACTATTGGAGATCAATACTGGAAAACAAAAAAGCAAAGGAAGCAAACCTAGAAGACATTCGTCTCTAAACTTGCCAGAATTTCTGCACAGAATTTCAAAGCAAACGAAGGATTCTGATATGAAAAAGTTAAAATGTTTACATATATCATTGGTTATTTTTACAGATCCCAGAATTACAAATCTAGATCTATATAATATTGCTAAGGGAACAGTGATCACGCCAGTATAAAAACTTGTTACCAAGTTCTCTGTAGGGCAGATCCGGACTAATTCGGTACATTTTCAAAAATCGTCACTAGGGGGAGATAAGTAGTTGCAATACTTTGCCCATATAATAGTACTCAAACTACTGATCTGTCTACCCAGACACAGGAAAACCGAAGTGGAGCAACTGGAAGTGCAACGATTATTAACACTGTAAATCATCCTATGCACAAGTTAGATGATCTTAGTTTACTGCAGTTAAACCCTGGTTACATTAAAACAACCTTAAGTTTATCTATGACTGGGTGTGTCCATAGAGTAGTTCACTGCACTTACAATTGTACCAGTTCACTTATCAGTTTTAGTTGCTAACTAGTTTTCCCCAAGTGTTTGTGTTGTGCAAGTACCAAAGGGTGTAGAACACTGTGAACAAAACATTAAAAAAAAAAAAAAAAAAGGAAGCTATGTTTTCTGAAAAATCCTTGGTTCTAAAAAGTCTTTTCAATGAGATCTCCATTTAAATTGTGGAGTGGAAGGAGCTGATTTATCCTTGATGCTATCCAAAGACCTTAATGCTGAAATCTGACTGAAACAGAAGTATTAGCATGTTACTATTTTTTTTTCTGTAAATCCTGTTGTGCATCTCATTGAAATGCACAAGAATTTAAACTTTGAAGGGTTTTGGAAAGGTGTACAGATTAATTTCCTTGGTAAACACCACTGATGTTCATACAACACCTCATTTGATTTTAGTACCATTTATTTCTAGTATAAACAAACATTTAGTGGCAGGCATAGAAGAATAAGCAGATAATCTAAAAGAGGCAATCATTTCAGCTGTTCAGAAGCTGGTAGCAGCAGTGAGGTTGTCAAAGTATGATTGATTGAAGTTTGTACTAATTTCCCATAATTCAGAGATGCCTCAGATTCTAACATGAGAGAAATTTGTTGCAGAATCTCTCCATGTCTGGTTTAGACTTGAGGTATCCCTCTGTTGCAGGGCTGAGCATGTCTGTGTATCTAAATGCAGCATATCCTATGGGAGCCATAGGCAGCCAAATGGAAGCTATAGATTTCTTGCCTGCCTACGGCCTGTTGTGACTAATACATGAGTCAGGGGACACCTAATCCCCTCTACCATATTATATGTTGGCAAGATGGTGGACAGTCTTTGTTGAAGCAGGAGTTATGACTATTTTTATTATAGTTCTCATGGTCAGAAAGCAGCTACTAGCCCTTATAAGGTTTTACAGTCTTCTAAAACCCCAGTTATAAAGTTGCTTTAAAAATCCACAGTGGTTTTGTTCTGAAAGACTTTAAAAGTCTAAAGGCATTCTAGCGTTGCAACATTTATGGCACAGATCCAAATGATATTGCCTTTTCCATTAATTTCATGTTCAACCTGCATTTCTAGAAATAAAGCTCACTTGCCTTGTTTTGCAATACTGTATTTTACATTTCCTATGCTTTTGTAATGACCTTGAGATGACATTGTTTTGCCTGCTACACCTTGTTTCTTCTGATGGTGTGGTTTATTTTGTGCATACTCTGGGCAGATGATTATTGGAATAAGACATGAAGACTTCTACAGGTAATCTACTAGACAACCGAGAACACAGATAATTTGTCATTATGTGAAAATGTCTTATTGATGGATACTGAAAGGTTTCTGAATTCAGTGTGTAAATTGTTTGAAACAAGGTGGGTTGCTTGGTATACACAGTTGTAGACGAACTCTTTTCTTTTAAAAACAATTTTTCCCTCTTCTTTGTGACCACATGAAGAGCTTCTATGAACTTTTCTTCAGCAAAATATTAAGGTGTGCTAATACACCAGGACTGGGGTTATACACAATGTTAACAGTACAGCCTAAAGCTTCATATCCATTAAAAATAGATCTCTGCACCATGCGATTATCTGGCAATATGTATCATGATCTGGATCAAGTGTAAACAATCAATTTTATTTCTGACTAGCTAAAGTACATGATGCAGAGTGCTTGATGTTGGCTATATGAGGGACAAATGACATGCAATATGTTATAAGGTTTGCCAGGATGAAGTTAATACTACTACAAAATTTTGAACCTGAGACATTAGAGTGGGTTTGCATTATGTCGTACTTTGCATCATGCAGGCATGGTGCTTTTGATCTAAGTTCTCTGAAACTGTCACACTGTGAAACAGTATAATGACCTAAAGATGCTTGTGAGACTAGCAGGTATCATGCTTTATTTTGCTTTATCATTTTGAAAGACCCAGTTAAGAAGGTAGTTAGGAGTATCTCAGCCACAACATTACAAAAGTGTACAAAGAGTTCCCCATATTATTCTCTACTTTTTGACCCCTGTGTTTTTGTGTCCTACTTTGTGCTGGTGTGTACACACTTCTCCCAAGTCATTGCATTTCAAAAACACTGAATGTATAGGTTACTGTGGAGTATAAGTAAAAATGCTGAGGAATCCCAGTTTCAATGAAATTAGTTTGAACTTTTCATAACCCAAGATTTCAGACAATTATGGTTTCCCTCGTAAAAGGGCAATCAGCGTGAAGAAATATTACTGTTGGCTGGAGTAGAGAGGTACATAGGAGCTGACCTAAAAAATCCTATGGAGAATGATAGTTCTGCATGGGCCTAGCCGCAGCCTTGCAGATTTTGGAGCTTCGCTTAAGAAATTGAGAGGAACAAATCTTCATATAACATGAGAGTTGACAACAATCTGTGGTTGATCAGGCTTCCAGCTGGTACAGACATGCACTCAGGGCTGTACAATACCGGAGTAAAAAGAAATGTTAAAAACATGATGCATCCTGCCTACAAAGACCTCACCAAACCCAATGCATTTGGAAGTAATGATCACTGAACTATGACTCCAGCATCAGTCTCCATTTTATTTCTAGAGTTTTTCAGCCCTAAACATGATTTCTTAGCATAGCTTGGTCAGCATATCACCTTTTCCCAGCCTCTTTGTATGGAAGCCTCACCATTTTCCCTTCTTTCTCCACTTCTGGCATTGCTACCTTCTCCTTCCAGCCCTGCCAAGAACAGGAGTCTCAGTGGTGGGGACCCCAGGGCAGTATTCCTGGCTAGACTCAATTAACTCCAGTTCTGACCAGCCGTGCTCAGCAATCACAGCTTGAGCAAAGTTTATACTTTCATTGCTGCCTTTTGCCTGCATATGAGCATCTGCACCTGAAGTGCTGTACAGGAACACGTATTGCAGTGATTCTTAAGCAGTAAGGTGTGCCCATAGTACTGACAAAGTACCATTTTTACTGGCATTGTTTATACTCCGATCTGAGTAAATCAGGCACAGTCAGTTGGAAGAAAAATGTTGCTGATCGGATCGTGTCTACGCTAGAAACTGTGCCAGCACACACGTGCCAGGGAGCGATCAGACCTTTGCACTCTCTTTCAGAGCTCCGTGGGCAGAAGTCTACAATTGTCTTTGTACTTCATTGCTCTAAAACCAGTACTTCCCATTCTTCACCTCAGCCCTTGCTTTACTTAGTTCTGTGTGATATTTTGCTCAGATGTCACATCAAGGTAGGTCTGGTAGTAATGTGCATTCTCAGACAGCTGCAGAGCACAGCTAGGGGTTGACCTTGCTAAAATGCACTGCACCAAAACTTCATAAAGATTAATTTGTGGAGGAAGTTTTACAACCTTCATCAGTCTCTGGTTGCAGAAATAGTAGTTTTTTCCTTTGTTAAGCCTGGCATATTTTCAAAGCATGTATTCACTCAGCACCTACTTCAGTGTATTTTAACTGTAACTATGTTTGCAGAGCACCTCAGGGAATAAGTATTTAGATGCCACTCATCAAAGTCCATGATGCAGCTAGCTGAATTTTTGCTTCTTGGAATAAACAAACCCTGAGCGGTAATAAATTTGCAAGTTTTTCTTGTTTTCAAGTGGGGGTGTTTGGCGAAAATTTAATTTGTTGAGAGGATCAAAAATTTATTATGTTTACTTTTCACACTATATTGTGTGTCTTAGTTCATTGTAAAAGTGTTTTTACTCATTTGAGCATTTCTTAAATATTTTGTTCCATTGACTCTTCTGTAAAAAATGGGGGGTTTTCATTAGCAATATTTGTAACATTAATATTTGCAGGACTACAGATATAATTTTAAAATATATCTATATGTTAGTGAGCTAATTAGGAAGCCATAGGCAATGTTGCTCAACGAGCTTTTTGCATGTTTGTAACTCAGATTCTTATGGGGAAAAAAAATTATTTCAGATAGCTTTCTTGAGGAGGGAGGTACTCACATTATTATTTCCTGAAAATTGAATCATCATTTGGATTTTTTTGTCCAAGTCACATTTTGCACAGCAGTTGTCACTTAGAAAATAAGCCAGCCCACTATGTTCCACTTAACTTTTGTCTGTTTAACGTGTATCTCTGCATAGGCCGGTTAGCATTTACAAACTCTGAACTCTCAGTCATTCAAATTAAAATAGCAACTTGTTTGTCCATAGTTACAGTACAAATTATTTTATGTGCAGTGAAAGCATGTATTTTTTTTAAATAACAGCTGTAGACATGCATTTCTGACCTGGCAAATTGGCTAGCTTTGTCACTCTGTACTCAATATTTCAGTTGTATTTCCAGTGAAATTTTTTTCATAGCTTTCAAAACAACAACAATATCAACATGACATTGGTGAATCACTAATGCTTAGGGAGGGGGGAAATCTTGGTGGTGCTGCAACACAAAAGATTAAGTGAATTGATGAATGTGTGACAAAGCAAAAAAAAGTCTTTGGTACAGCCAGGAATTCAAATCTACAGGTCAAAACTCGTGTTTCTGCAGAAATTATAGGACTTGAGCCATCTTAAAGGCCTTGTCATACCAGGACTTTCTTTAATTGCCTGTGTTATTAAGGCTGAGTCAAGTTCCAAATAAATGTATGCGCCTTAAACATAAAAAAAAATATGCAAATATAACTTCTGAAGGGAACTGCAACTATGCTTTTAACTACAGCGCAGTCTTTCATGCAGTGACACAATTGTAAGAGCTGTTCTCATTCTGAGACAGGTGTTGGTGAGATTGCAGCTCTCCTTTTTCCTCCTTCAAAAGTGCAGGGTGCCATGCAAGGCAGTAAGTATTTTTCCAAGTTATAAAAGGGCTAGAGGTTTTTCCTTGTTACTCAATTTTAAGGAATCAACTTTTGTCTATGTAGATACAAATTAAGTTATTGGAACTTAATGGAACTTTTGGAACTAATTGGAACTTTGCTGAAAAGAGCTGTGCTGAACCCTGCCTCCCTCCTGTTTGGAAAGTCTGCTAAGAGGTTTTATGAGCTCTCTGCACCAATCCTGCAGCAAAGAGGAAGCAGCAAATAATGATTTCCCATCTCAGTTCAACAATTTAAGCTCTAAAGAAAGGTTTGATGATTAAGCTTGAAATTTTTTTCTCACAAGATTAATCCTTACATTAGGGAGTAATTCCATTTATATCAGTAAGATTACTCACGTGAGTAACCAGCTACAGAATTTGCCTGTAGTACTGTGATTGCCTAGGGGGAAGTACAAGCAACTCTGCAATTAAAGTTACAGAAAGAAAAGGAGGTCTGACCTTTTCTTTTTTCTTTTTTTTTTTTAAAGTATATATATGTGCCTACTGTTTCATTGACGAGTGACAATGGCTTTTCTATTCTGAGGTGTTACTAGCAGCAGCACAAAATGGCTTTTCTTTAAAAAGAAAGACATACTGAATGCTAAAGCTTCATTGTGAAAGGTGGAAAGAGGAGGATCTCTGATGAGGGGTTTTAACTTCAAGGCACCTTAGGCTTTCTTTAATGTGCATCACATTAGTGGAAAATTCCTTCATTCATTTAAGAAGATAAACAGTTGTAACTTTCAGGTTTGGTTGATGTGACATCAGTGACTGGCTGGGACTGCCAGCATTCCAAAAAGGATATCGTCCTCATCTGCAGCCATTCAGGGTTGTGGGGTGGAGCCTGCAGCACAAGCTTAAACGTTTACAGGTGCATAAGTACGTAGGGAAGGGCACAGGTGATGCACCTGTCTGAGGAAAGGAGCACTAGCACAGGTGTGTCATAACTTATCAGCTGCCTGTATTAGAGCATGAGCTCCTTTGATCCACAAACGCACTCTCCACCACGCTGCAGCCCACAATTTCCAAACATTGGTCAAGAACCTCCAGAGATGAGTATCTACTATGAGAACTTTTTCCATCCACAGAACATTCCTAGTCCACAGCGACCGAGCACCTTTGAGATGACGGATTACAACGCCACTCCCAATCCTTACCTCTGGCTAAATGGACCTTCCATTACCCCACCACCATATCTCCCAGGATCCAATGCCAGTCCCTTCATTCCTCAGTCTTACGGGATGCAAAGGCAGCTCTTGCCTAACGTGCACGGCTTGGGAGGAACTGACCTTGGCTGGCTTCCTCTCCCATCCCAAGAAGAGCTTATGAAGTTGGTTAGACCACCTTACTCCTACTCTGCACTTATTGCCATGGCTATCCATGGAGCACCTGAAAAGAGGCTGACTCTCAGTCAGATCTACCAGTATGTGGCTGACAACTTCCCATTCTATAACAAAAGCAAAGCTGGCTGGCAGAACTCCATACGGCACAACTTATCTCTCAATGACTGCTTCAAGAAGGTGCCCCGAGACGAAGATGATCCAGGTATAGCTCTCTCCCCCTCTTTTTCCCCCGCCTCTAATTAAACTTGGTTAATTTAAAAATGCCTAATACATTGTAGGGAGACATAATAGCCTAGGTACAGGTCATACACATAGTAGCTCTTCTATTTTCATAGGTCTGAACTACAAGGCAACTATGCATAGTTGAGGTCTAAATCAGTGTTGCTATTAAATCTCTGCAGGGAAGGGGATTCTTTACTGCCCTAGGTCTTCCTGAGGACTGATCAATGTGCTGAGCATGAGCCTCAGCAAGCACAGGAGCAGTCTAACTGAGCAAGTCACATTCAAAACCCATTTGGTGTAATGCATGCGACTTATGTCAAACTTAACTGGGAATTAATGGAAAGGGGATAAGGCAAACTCAGATTTGTCAAAGAAATCCAGTAGCTTTAGGGAGTCAACAATAATTCTCAAGAGGAGAGCAGGCTGCTTTTATTTTGTTTGTTTCAAATAGAGTTTTGCTTGGAATCACACCTCTGCCGTTTCCAACCCCTTGGCTGATACGTTGTCAGATTGTTCCTTTATTTATTGTTTTCTATCAATAGCTGTTGGGAACCATTGGGAACATTTGAAAGCCATTCAATTATGCTGCCACAGAGGGCCAAAAATCTGGTTCTGTCTCGTTAGAAACCTATCCTACCCCACTGAATCTGAAGGAGCAGCCCAGTATGGGATTTGATTACTCTCTGCTGTAAATTCAGAGGACCAGCTATATACTGAAAACTTCCTTCCCTCACCAAGAAAACAAAACAAAACAAAAAGCCCTCCCGGTGGCTCCACTTGTAGTTTTTACCTGTGTGAAGTCAGGGATAAGGATACAGCCCAAAACTTTACACTTTTTTCTGAATTCAACAGACTTCTGCTTTTGCGTGATTAAAAAATACGTATGGTTTTTGCTCATGCAATTGTTCTGTTTCTGTGAAATGAGAGAAACATTTCAAAGCTCTAGGAGACTGCTCTTTGCTGTCTGTGTGCATATTTTTAAACTAAAAATGTACTTTTGTCCCCCTTTGACAGGTAAAGGGAATTACTGGACTCTGGACCCGAACTGTGAGAAGATGTTTGACAATGGAAACTTTCGCAGGAAGAGGAAAAGGAAGTCTGACATTGGGGCTAGTGCTGCTACTCTTGCATCTGAGAAGTCGGAGGATAGTGCCCTGACTAGCAGCCCCAAAGCTGTAGAGCATCAGGATATCTTGGAAAACTCACCACCTGGGACTGACAATTCACCTGAGAAGGGATCTCCACCTCCATCTTCCAGTAGCCCATGCCTCAGTAACTTCCTCTCCAGTATGACTGCATATGTTAACGGCTCTAACTCAGTGAGCCGCTCAGTGCCTTTGGGACTCAACTCTGAACCCATTGACAAAATGGGACAGAATATGGTAGGCTTTAATTCCTACTCTCCACTCTCTAATATCCCCAGTCATGGTGTGGGAGAGTGGTCCAATTCTATGCCTTCTAGCCACCTTGGCTACAGCAACTCTGTGCTCAACCAGTTTAACACCCATTTTTACAGCAGTATCAGCACAAATAACACTCTGTATTCCAGGGAAGGAACGGAGGTTTAAATGAAGGATTCTAAGACACCAAAGTATAGCTATTTATGAGAGGGAATGATCTGTGGGCAGATTATTAGCGTTAGCCTGTTGTCTCTGGGACCCACACTTCATCCTACCTTCTGACATCCGCAAACTTGTTACCCATTATACTTATTCAAATCACAAACACTCCACATTCAGCAGCTCCACATAAAAAATCAGGAATCATAACAGCAAAAGTAGTGAAGAGTTCTCTTGAGACACTGCTTGTATTGCTGCCAACCATGGTCCTCTACAGATATCCTTGAGAAGTTACTGTTTGTCTTAGGCATGAAGCTTTTTCTGGCATGGTACTAATATCGCTATGCTTTTAAAGTGCTAATAGAAATGTGGTTATATCTCTAAATATCCTCTCTTACTGATATAGGTTGCCTGTACTAGACATGCTTAGCAAGTTCTTATTTGGTTAAAGTTATTATGAGACACTGAAGGATCTATAATAAAAACTACTGTTTAGTGAGTAACAACCAACACTTGAATGGTGAGTGCTGTCTTTGGTTTTCTCTAATACTAGTGCATACATTGTCTAAATTTTGATCCCCTTTCAACCCCAAGGGAAATATGGCTGTGAAGCAAGCTGGCATCATCATGGACACAACAGTCATTCTGAAACTGAAGGGAAGCATAACAAAATATAATGGAATTGTCTTCTGCTGGTGCAGTTGGATCTTAATGTTTTCAATTATAATTACAGGGGCCTTTTTTTTTTTTGCCTTACACATGCAAATCTATTCACATAAGGAAAACGGGATCTGTCCTGAATGTATATATATTTAATACATATGTTTTCTAAGAAGAAAATACATTTGTTCTATCTTAACATTCTACGTGAGTCATTTCTACTGAGTAAAGAATTTGAATATTGAAGGGGGTGGGGGGAGAAGAAAAGGGAGGTAGAAAGTTTAACCGTCTCTGAGTTTCAATTCCAAAGGCTGGATCTTTCAGAGCATCAATTGCAGATATTGTAGAAAGTCCCTGTACTGGTTTTTTTTTTTTTTCATTTTGTAAAAGTCTGTGCTGTTTGTCCTTGTGTAAATATTAGAAATAATGCTTATTTTTCCTACACTCTACTGTAGCCACAAACACCATTTCAAAATATATATCAAGTTTTTTCAAAACAAGACTTGAATCAAGTTCTACATTTATGTAGAGTAATATCTCAAACTGGGTAGCCTACAACATAGATAGGCAGCAAGTTTAACTGTTCACATCTGGGCACTGACCAGACTTTTGGAATGATAGAAAACATATTAATGCATTCTAATAGATACCATTTTGTCTTAGGTTTGTTTTTTTTTTTAACTCTACATGGGTATAGTTTTGTTATGGGCCACCCCAGAAGCATTTTTAATAAAGCATTTGTGTGGAAGAGTGCGTACCTGTGTGTGTGTACTATACTACTTATGTCTTTAAAAGTCTCCTTAATAGTTTGACTTGAGCAATTTGCCTGAGGAAAGAGCAATATAATAGTCACAGAAGGTCAGAGACTGAGATAGTATATGTCTAGGCAATCAAAATTTGCATGCCCGAGGAATACAATTGGCTTCTATTATGCAAAATACTACCACTAAATAAAAAGCATCCTTAGAGTTTCCCTGCTGGGGCTAAGTAGTGCTGATCATTTAAAATTTCAGAAACCAGACTATATTTTCACATGCTAATTGGCCAATATGACTGCAATATTTTCTGCATTCTTATTTTTTATTTATTTTTTATTTTTAAACTTTTTCACTATCAAGGCTGCCCTGACTATTCATAGTTTTATACCCACTATGATAAGTTTTCACTTGGAAGTTGAAACATACCTACACTGCTAACATTGTTGCTTAAGAAAAAAATAAAATGACCTTCTGGTGGTGTCCTTCTGCTGTGAGTATAAGTTTCTCGGGTCAGGCACATGCTGAGGCCAGAGCTGTAACTCCTGCCCGCAGAATTTTACAGCCCTTCCAAGAATCTCAGCCCAGTAGGTGGGCTACAGCATGCCGTGCAACTTAGCAGCTTGCAGCATTTGTTATACAGAGACTTGCTCATGTGACAACTGAGAAATGCATTCACTCAGTCCTGATATGTCTTGGATTCAGCAGACATGCAACAAATTGCCAAGAAATATAGTTCCTGTGGAGTATATAGTTCACAAAACTGAGAGGAAATTGATTTCTTTAGCGCTGAAATGAAAAATGTTCTTTTATGGACTTACTTACAGAGCATAAGTGTGGGGAAAAATAATGTGCAAATTATGCTAAGAAGAATGATGTTGCTAAACAACAGCAGATAGTAAAAAGCAACTCCTTTGTCACCCAGCATTTTGTTTGACTCTCCTAGTTCCCAGTCCCAAATAATAAAAGGAAATCCATATAGATATGCAAAAGGACAAGAGTTTGCCTCATTGCTTCCCAGGGACTGTCAACCAAATACCACTTTCAGCTTACGCATAATGAGGAAGTGCTGCCAACATGCCAGTTCTTCACAGCCAAAGGTATGTTTTCCAGTGGGTTCCCTGACCACAGAGATTAATTAGCTCCCCTGCGACCATTCAGCTGACTTGACACATCAGCTCAGCTGATGAAGCTTCTGTTCAAGGAGGAGTGGAAAGATGATTGCATGGGACATAATCCTATTTCTCCTCAAAACAAAACTACTTTGTAACAAAACAAATTAGCAGCACTCTTCTTCATCTGTATTTTTGTGGTTTTTCAGAGAGAATTGGCTTTGATAACCAGCCATATTGATACATTCCTGGAGCTACTGCACATCAGTCTAGCACCTGCAGGGAAACTTAACTACTGTTCTTATATGAGCTGTAGCACTGCTCTGTCAAAGGTAATGCTCCTATTCGTGTATTTTACCAGTATGGTAAACATACAACTTTTGGAGGGAAAAGGTGTAGGGGCTTCTTAGGGGTGTTTTTTTGGCTTTTTTTTGTTGTTTTAAAGAAGCCGTTAAACTAGGACCTGTAACTAAAATATATTTAAATCACTGGTGATCTTTACAGACCTATAGTCTGGTTTACAAACATATTTACTGATTGATGCAGCTTGAAAAGAGAATTTGGACTACAAGAACTCTGAGTACTTTTGTCTGTAAAGATTATTGATTGCTTATTTCTTTCCTAGAGTGTGTTTTTTGTTGAGATGCAGCTATCTTCACATACCACTGTGGACACTGTGTTCCATGACTCTGCAATTATTTGTTCCTGGATTAAATGTCAAATTAACTCTTAAAGGCTGCTCCTGCCTTACCACAAACACATCCACCCCTAAAGTGCTCAGAATAGGTTACTACTTGCTTTCCTTCTGCCATAATAAAACTGCAAATACTAGAAGCCTTCACTGGCAGGCAGGGTGTCTTGACTAATGATAAATGAGTAATGAGTTGCTACGTATGTCTGAGGTATACTGCTGCTGAATCCCTGGGGCAGCTTCACTGTCATTGACCTCATCAGAAACACCTTCCCTGGCTTCTCATTCCACAGTTTCCTGGTTCTGTGTCCTGGGTCTGCAGCAGTGGAGCCTGTGACTCTTCAGCCCTGGCTCTGGTACCAGGGAGGGTGTTGAAACCCAAACCATGCTAGCAATTTGAGGTTTCACAGCAGAGATTTGGGCAGCCAGAGATCCCTTGTACCACAGCCTCAAGGTTGTTCCACCTACTCATGGGATCAGTTGCAAACCCTGGAGTCCTGCAATACAAGGTGCTGCTTTAGCTGAGAACATGGAGCTTTCAGGGTCCTTTGTGCCCCAGCAGTCCAGGTAGAGCCCCATCTAAACTCAAGAAATTTTGCTACAGCTGTTACACTGTGAACAAAATGTTTTGTAATCAACAATCTTTGTTTACAAAAAACCACAACCAAACAAAAGAACCCACTAGATTTAAGGAAAATGAAGACACAAGGTAACATAAATGTGAGACTCGCTCATCTGCCAAATCCAAGCCAGTTGGTTGATCAGCTAGTTGCAGGCTGCTTAGGAGAAGGGTACACAGGAGCAACATTAGGTCCAAAGTTTGCACTGATGATGAGGATGCAATAGAGACCTGTTAGTAGTACGATCTGCTAAATCTCTTGTTACAGTCAATATGCAGGAAATGTAATTAATATGCATGGCAATTTACTCTGTGCTTCATATTTATTTTAAGGATCAAGCTTGTTGTGGAGCTTTTTACTGGCTTAGGCAAAGTAGTCAAAGATCATTCTGTGCTGGTATTTACTTTATTAATGGTAAAGGTTTCTATAGATTATGAATGCACAGTTTAATATTCTCTTTGAAGCTGCTGCCTCACTGTTCTGGCTGCATGTGAACTTTCTGCCACTCATCACCCCTTCCTGTAGGTGATTAGTGCCTTTTGGATCCTGATAACTCTACCTGCACAAATGCTTAAGTAATAATTTCTTACTTTGATTCAGTCAGAGTGAACCAGGCTCAAGAAAAATGCTACTAAGACTTGCTAACGTTAACCTAAATAGTTTGTGCTGAATCAATTTTGGGGTGATCATGATGAGAGACTTCAGTGTGCAGACACATCATGCTTTGTGACAGACTGCAGGGGGGGGACAGAACCTTCACCATTTCATCAGTGGCACATCAGCATACACTGCCCTGTGAAACCATTTTGTAAGAAAGAGGAAAAATTTGGTGTAGCATTGCAAACCATGGTTTCTTTCTGTAAGCAATGGGAGACTTCTAAATCACACACCAGAAAAAAAAAAAACCCTAAAATGCTGCAGCCTCTTGAAACAGTGATGAACACTCTTTCAATGCTCTGTAAACAATTAATGATATAAATGCCTGGTTATTGTTTACATAGTTTTCCAAATGTAGCATGACCTTCTTAGTTCTTTGATCATGAATGAAAAAATATTAGAAACAGGAACTGCAGGACACTGTGTAAAATATCGTAAAAAGAGTCTGCAAATACTTAGGTTTCATTCATACCTGCCTTATAAAGCAAACATCTAAGACTGTAATGTTCTTACAAAGTGGGAGAACAGTAAAGCTAGACCACAAGACTTAAAGATTTGTATTTAATTGTAGGATTCTGGAATGCCTGACCTTCCAGATGATAAACTGATGAGAGCTTAAATGTTACTCCTTGTTTAAAGACAACACCAAGAGGTGTGGTGCAGGTATCTGTAAAGGAAAATCACATTCCAGTCCTGCCAGTATTTACTTCTCCAGCAAATAGCAATGGGGACTTTGCCAGATACATTCTGAATTACAATGCACTAACCTTTCTCTCATGATGGGATGCATTATGAAATTCTTCACTGTTTAGTAGTGTCAATAGTTTCTTTGTTGCTTCATGTGAAAACATTCCCAGGTGAGGAAAATATTGAACTTCTTCCCAGTAGGTTTGCCAAGTCATAACTGCCAGTTTATGGCACTTTACAGCAATTGTTACAACTGTTTCCAATGGATCTTAGAAACAGCTGACCCAGACCTATGTGATTTTTTGCCGAAGTACCCGCACCTCAAGATCTGTAAAGTATGAACCAAGAGCCTGCTGTACACTTCTCATAACCTCTAGCTTTCCCTGCTTTAAGTGCTGACAACTGCAAGAATCTGTATTGCTGTAGTCCTGGAGGACTTGCTGTTAAGCACATCTCAGTTGGTACTTGTCATGTGCTAGGAACCTGCAGGGCTGTCGGTACCTGGACAGAAAGACACTTATGTTTTTCTTATTTATGTTGCAGATCTAGTTGTAAGGTGGTAAGGACTTTCATCTACCCAAATAACCCTTCCTGAGTGGACTTGCACAATATACTGCCTGCTGATATCCTGTGCAAATTAATTTGCAGAATACTTCTCTAAAACTAATTTTTGTGTGTCTTGTGTTGGATAAATTGCAGTACAAATTATGCTTTACCTCAGCTTGGTTTTAATTCTTTTTAAAACCTGAAAGCATTCCTCTCCAAATCTTTTTGCAGCATACTATTGTTTTAGTCTTGTGCAGCATATGATATCCATTGCTCTTTAAGAAGCAAGGTGGCAATTCAAGCCAACTCTAGAAGTAGCTAATCCTAATTTCTAACCGGCATGTTACTCATTTCCTATTTAAGTTAATTGGTAAAAAACTATTAATTGTTCCTTTGACAAAGATTCCTGATAAAATCTCTTGTGGAGTAGTCTTGCAAAGTACCAAGAACCTCATATCCTCTCTATTTAAACTGAAACTGGAGGACTCAGCTCCTTGCCTCTTTAAGTCAACACTGACTGACTGATGCATCTCACCCTGCAAAGCACACTACCAACATGTGGGCATCAGAACCCCTCTAACACCCTTTGGCTTCAGAAGGCCTCTGCAAGTACACAGTAGTTTGCTGGATTGGGGGCTAACGCAGTGATTAACTAATGGATTGTTTTTCCTGATTTTTCTTTTACAATGTTATTTGTATATACCCCTCTAAAATGCTTCCCCACTCACTGAAATTTTTCTCTGCTCAGAGAGATAAACACTGTCTTTTGTCAGAAATGACCATCAGATGAGCAAAAATTGAACCTGTTGCCTGCTAAGTCCTTACCAAAATCTAGTATTGGAAATGGTACATGGAACTCAGATACTTAATTTTCTATTTGTAGTAGCAGAAACTAAATGAATGGAGAGCTGATTTACAGGTGTCTAAAGCACTTGTAGGGTGTGCATGTGCATGGCAGAGCATATTCATAATCCTGTTTAACATTAATAAGATCTTATTTTCAACTTCTTTTGCTCTTCCTTTTTCTGTTCTTGTTCCAGCAATTTTACAGCCACCAGCTTTTTAGTTTACAATTTTATGTCTCCAGTTGATGTTAGGAATCTGATATCCTTAGCATGGCCACGAATCAAGCAGGCCATCTAACTGCTTTGATTTAAATTAGTAGCACAAAAATCAAGCCAGAGTTGATCTGATCTTTTATTCCTTTTTTAATTTAATAAACCAAATTTTTTTAACGTATTATCATCACTGGAATAATCAACAGAACAGCTGAATAGCATAAGCCTGAGTCAATTTTTAGGATAAGCATATGAGTAAACATAAACATGCCAAGAACAAAAAAAAATTGTTGAGGACATGCTAAATTAGACCAGGATCTTTTTGGTTCAAGCCATGATCCTTAGATTTTTTTCTGAAAGTATTTGTATCTGTCTCCCATCTGTCCCTCTAATTGTTCTCAATCTCTTACTGTTCATTTTTAGTCTCAAGTTTAGCATAGGATGGATGACAGTTGCTAACCTACCTCTCTTAATTCAAAGCAACAAAGCTGTTGCTACCACATAGGCTCTTAGGTTGTGCTTAGGAAATGAGTGCTTTCTATGCTGCACAGTTATAACCTTTCTGCTAGAACAGATGTACCCATGTTACTTGTAATCCCATGGAATCCCATCTCTTTGACAACCATGGAAAAGGAGGTATTATAGGTATATATTCTTCTCTGAGTAAAAAAGATGCATGTGAGCAGGTAGTGATGCAATCCAAAACTAATAGAATACCATATAACTGAGCTACTAATCATTTTGGTCCCAGTTAAAAGTTTGTGATCCATATAATTGAATTGCCTATACCGTCCTTGCTGTATCTTAACTTACCTAACAGTATTCTAGCTCTCTGGATGGGTTTCCAGATTTAAGTTTAGGAGCCATGCTTATTAACTTCATGTCCTTAAAATGTCATATGGCATTGCTTTCACCTGTTAAATGTCCATTTCACAGCAGGTGCAACTACAGATGAAGTGGGGAATGTGAATGATTTAAATATTATAGTGGACATGTAGGATTGCCATAGTAGGCTGAAACAGATCAGACCTGCAGTTAGTAGGGCAGCACATTCACACAACAGCCAGAGTCAAAAGTCACAAGGGAAAGTACAGGAGGCAGTGCAAAATCAGCTACTTCAGTTCATACAATCATAGAACCAGGAGGCTAGGAAATTCTGTATACATGCATTTTGCTCATGGGAAAACAAATAGCTTATATAGTGTAAGCTGAGTGCATTTTAAATGGAAATGGTTGCCAAAACAAATAGTGAAGTCTGCCTGCTGCACAGTTTCTTAATGTTGGAAGTGGTCCTTCATTTCTGCTAAATGTTTCAGAGGCAATCTGAAGGGAGCACCCTAACCCTAGGATGACAGAAGCTTTCTGCACTTAATGTATTTTTAATTATTTTAAATATGCTTTCACTATGTGACAAAGACTGTGAACAATATTCTTCAAATATTAGGCATGCTTTGGTTAGGTAACTGCCCCGAACTGTTACTGCTCTCATTCAATCCTTTCCAGCCAAAAATCTCTCCTGCTGCCTCCTAGTTACTAGTAATGAGTCACAGTAATTAGCTCCCCTTGCTTCTGTTTCTCTGGCAGATTCCAGAAGATAAGTAAGGTAAGCAGGCAATAAGCAGGTGTTAGCATCAACCTCTGCATGTGTAGTTCCAAGAGGTAAACAAAGCTAAACCTTGGCATGCTGATACTTTCCATGAAGAGCTGTCAGAAGCTCTGATGTAACTACCTGCCACATCAGGAAAGTTTTTCCCCATGTTTGAAATTGTGTAGGTGACCTATGATATCAGCATGTCCAGCTGGACTAGTAACATGCTTTTACTCCTGCAATGGCACCAGTTGCCGAAGCAATCTGCTCAACATTATATGCCAAAAGTTTCATGGCAACATTACACAGATAGTAGCTAATTATACATTGCCCAATAAATGAACTGACGTACGCTTCCAGACAGCACATTGAAAGAGAGGGGTAACATTTGTGTCGTCAGGGAAAGCTTTTTATACATTCTGCATACAGGCTCATCTAGGACCCAAAATTTCCTCTTCTCAGGATGTCCCACAAAGCAATAGAGGCTATTTGGACTGCAGCACAATGAGAGGTACAAAGCTGCTGATTTTATTGCTTTTTGTTGCCTTTGTAGAGGTGTAGATTTGTTGTGACAAAGTACCAGTAACACAGAGCAGTAGGGTAATACTGATATGCCTTACAGCTCAGTAGCTATTTTTTACGCTGTTGTTTGAACAATGTGTTCTGACATGAGCAGCCTATTGTTTGCTAGTTCATGACAAGAGTTTTGTGTATGCAAACTTGCATGCAAATCAGGATTAATTTATTATATTTCCCTCCAATGAGAGTGGAAGGAAAAAAACAAACACCTTTTAGCTTCAGCAATACATTTTCCTATGAATAGAGCAGCTATTAAATGATTTATGGAAAGAATGCTAAGAATGCAAGAAGTTCAAAGAAGGTGGAACAATATATTTTTTTTCCTTGTCAGCTGGAAACCTGGTTATTTAATGCTGATAATGCCATCATCTACCTCGACTTAAACCATCATGCCCATAAGACATACCTGCATTTCACTGTATCACAAGTGGGCAGATAGCTAATCTCTCTTACTCTTATTTAAGAAAAAAGTTTAGCACAATTCTTGCATGGAAGGAGAAAGGATGCAGGGTTTGATATTTACTCAGTCTCTCTGTTGTTTTGTAGGCTTCTGTAGGGGACAGTGTGGCTTCAGCTGCAAATGAGGGTATTCTGAGATGCTTCCCTACCCTAGGCCTGCCACAACTGTGAATAGCCCTTTTTAGCTCAGGTCTGAGGAATTCCCCTGGACCTGCCTTTTTATTTTGGCACTGGAAACAAGTGTTCCTTGGCCAGATTGGGGATGTCTTTGGGATACTCAAACTTCTTTAACCCCTGAACTTGCATGATTATTTCCCTCCTGTAGTGAAATAGGTAACATTTCCACAAAGGTGAGGTTTTTAGGGTCTTTTTTGTAGTTCAGATGATATTACATAATTTAATAGAAAATCATATAACTACAAAATTCTACAGGATGAGTTAAAATTAATACTAACAAGCTGGCCTTATCACAGATCTTACTTTGAGTTAAATTGGGTAGACCTACTTTAATGAGCAATAAAATGAGCATTATTCTTCATTTAACTTTATTGGGTTAATTCCTATGCAATTCTACCAGGTTAACAATACAAACATGTGTGCTAAATGAGAAATATGTCTCTTTATGTGGACTGAATGACACTTGTAAAAGATGGTGAACAAACATGTGTCCTGCATGCAAATGCAAATATTGGAAACTACCAATTCCTGGGGTGCTACATGACCCGTACTATTTTCCATCAAATATTTAATCTCTCTGCCTCTCTATAATAGGAAAACTTCAGAGCAAAATTTATCTGATACTTTTCTTGTCACCTATAGAAAACTTACTGGGTTGCCACAGGGTTAGTCTTGTGTGTTCTAAAATCCCAGGTTCTTTGATAGGACTAGCATGCCTATTTAATTATTTGTCTGAAAAAGTATCTCACTTTGCACAGAGCGCCACCTACACTCATAGTACCCTGGTAGACAGCGTACAGAGTTACAGCTTTAAAAGATGTTATAAACTGAGACTGTTTTAACTTATATGTCATCTCACATGCAACCTCATTAGTAAAGAGGTGATGCCCACTTCTTACTTGGTCTAAGCATTAAGTTTTATTGATCCCAGATTTGTTCTAAGGAAAAATGCAAAGCTTACAAAACCTGAACATTTTTCCAGGACCACAACATCATCTCCTGTTCTGCTTGGAAGTGGCAAATATGAGCTAACTCTGGCCCATTATGGAGCAAGATGCTCTTCAAATCTGGATTTATCTAATCCTGTCTCCATGAATCTTAAGTAGATATGTGATAAGCAAGCATGCAGAACAGTCATTGTTTTCCTGGTACACCATGTGTATCCTTCAGTATTTTTAAAGTACTTTGGTATAAATTGGATGCAGCCAAAGAGCATGACAACCTGTAATCTTCTCCCCACAAGCAAGGATAGGACAATGTGAGTCACCTGCAGGTGTGCTTGCAATATGTTATTTCTCATTTTCATATAGAATGTTATTTAAAGCAAATATTGTGAATTTATGCAATTTTGGATGTTAGTATTTATGCAAATAAATATGCAAAGGCAAAATATGCCTTTTATCCCCCAACAAGTTAGTAAGGTAGCCCTTAAATGTTGAAAGTCCTCAGACTACTGTCAGTCAGGACTTTTTTTTTCCCCTCTGTTGAAGTGTATTTAACATTCCTAATTCTGCACAGAAGGGGAAAAATAAGTTCATAGCTGTGGAAAAACCTGTTGATGACAACTAATAATATGAAAACGAAGCAGTCAAGCAGGCTATGAATAGCATAGGCCAGGTCTACTTAAACAAAAGCAAAGTTAGAAATGCAGTGATAGAAACAAGAAAATTCTGGAACACGAGTGAAACAGAAGCCATCAGTTGTGGTCAGATTAATCCTTTAATACTGCTGTTATTTCCTTGCTGCCATGTGGGACAGGTGATGGCTGGAATGGCCTGTTATCCCAAATAACTGCTTAGAGGGGGAATAACATCAACAAACATGATAGAGAAAGGGCTAACCTAAACCCTGCAGTGTGAATTCAGAGCACCAATGAGCAAACAAAAAGTCTGCAACTTGAGAATTTTCCAAGTTTTTGTTTTAGACACAAGTGACAGCAGAAGTATATAACTACCTCCTGTGATTTGGGAACATTAATGTTACAGTGGTTTCTGTATGACTTTTAGAGTTCCTTGGGCGGTTGGGGTGCCATTATTCTTATCTACGTGATCCAACAGTAAAGTTGTCCACTGTATTACTACATTTTTACAATATATTTATTGAGATTATTCATCTGCTAACTAGTTTGGGTTTGCAGATTGTATTTGGAAAGGACATTTTTCACCTAAAATTTATAAAAAAGTTTGATATTAGATTTTGGTGGACAGCTATATGCACAAAACACACAGGTCTGTGTACTGTGTGCAAAGAATTCTGCAAATATGTACCGACTGGATTTGAATTATATCAGGTAAAGCAGTTAAGCAAGTGCTAAGCTTTAAGTACTCCCAAAGTTCTATGGAAATGAAATTTAAACCCCAGCATACTGTCTCCAAATTGTGCTTGTTGAACTCAGTGTTTTCCTGGTAAGGAAAAAAGCCCAACCCAAAACAAAAAAAAAAAAGAGTGGTATTACCCTGTCTCCATTCACTGCTTCTCATATTCCTATAATAAGCGGGAGGATTTAAGGACAGGAGCAGTACTTTGTGGAGGAAGGGTGAGACTGAATAGGCAAGGGCTGGGAAATAACTCAGGAACTCCCTAAACTAACATTGCCACCAAGTCACAAAGTTTCATCCATGGTCTCACATAATTCCAGGCAAATTCTGTATTTAGCTAAACTGCTCTATGGTACATTTTCATCATATATTCCAAGAAAGAATATATGAAAATTTTAAGCTGTTTCAAATTCTCAAGTATTTTAAAAATAGGTGTTTGTTGGGGGAGGGAGGTGGGCTGCATTATATAACTTTCAACATGGTCTACCTTGCTCACTACTTTTTCCCAAAGCTGATGAACAAAGGAGAACGATTTACACTGAATCAGGGTTCATACCTGATATCAGAACAGCTTATACTCTAGGTTCACTCTGTCCTCTGGGTTTTTTGCAAGCTTTAATCATGTAATGTAGATGCACACTTGGGTTGAAAAGGAGTCATCAGCACCTTGGAGTTGGCAGTTATTTTTAAGACAATGGGATAATTACAGTGCTAGAATAGAGAAAATAAGCCATGTACAAATTAAAAATGAAAATTAAATACATGTGTAATTAAATACAAATAATGGAACAGCCCAGTTTTAAAGGTTGCTTATGAAACTGCATCAGAGTTGGTGAAAAGGGCCAGAAGTTACTCCTGGAAGCAGGCTTTTGCCAGTTGCTGGTTATTATCTCTCAGTGTAGCTGAAGCTGCATTACAAATTTAAGGTAGACTTGTGAACTAAAGTGAATGTATCTGCTTGCACTCCACACAGTAAAATACATTGACATCCGCTTCTGTTGCCTAGAGTTTCTGCAGAGTTCTAGAGCCTGGGAACCTGTAGTATTTCACTAATTGATATTTGTTGTAGACTAAATCTAGCTGGAGTATGTCTGCTCCTGCTGCAATAATACTATGGATTCCCGTTCAAATGGCACTCAGATGTGCTCCCAGATAGAGATTCACTGTAGTAACTACAGCACCTAATTGAAGTCTCCCTCTTCAGTCAATAACATGGTTCGTTTACTTCCACAGTTGAAAAGGAAAAAAATCCTCCTTTAAATTACTCCCTAAAAAGAAAATACACCTGAAAAACAAACAGTTTTTGCCCACAGCATTTTTGGACTACTTCTTCCAAATTCGTCCACACTTAAGGCATAGGAGTAATTTGTCTGATACTGTAGAGAGTGAACCTCTGAAAAATCTGCCAGACGTTCCAGTTTTTAGAGTCTATTTCATTTTGAAACACTAAAAAAGACACTGTTCACTTTCAAAATCTATTGTCAGCCTGTACTTTCTTGTTAGGAGACAGTAGGCAGGAGGTGTCATGAAACCATTACAACCATTCACCATGCTCACAACAATGCCCAAACAGAGCTCTACGTTGATAGTTCAGTAAGCTTTCCTGGTCCATGCAGGTAGCTAGCTGCTAGGCAGAACAACTATTCCTATGAAATCTTTCATTAGATTCATTTATTCAATTAGAATTCAATTCATTAGAAATTGAAAACACCAACTTGGCCATCCTGATCACAACATCCTGATCCTGACCAGAAGAAGGAGATGCTTTATGCATCTTACCTGTCTTGCCCAAGTTTAAAAGCTTATGGAATCAATTTGAACCAATGAGTAAACAAATGCCAGTAACTGAGGGGAAGACTGAATCAGTTTTATCCATACTTTGAAAAAACAAAGTCCATTTAACAAAGCCCAACAGTCCAGCCTTTTACCCAGATACACAAGCTTTTCATTAGTATCTTACAAAATTATCTGTATTTCTTTCTCTAGAGGAACCTGCCTGGCTTGTATTGAAGGGGACTGAAGCAAGAGAGGGCCTGAACTTGGTAGCACAGCTCAGTTAAGGTAAAGGAATCCACAAAAGTCCATTTGCCTAGTAAAACTGCAGTGAGAACAACTGAATTGCGACAGCAATTACATAATTATGTGGATTGGCTTTACAAACTTGGTGCTTTGTCTGCTTTACACTTACATTTGAACACTTCTAATATGTGACAGATAATAATTTTGTATGTATTAAATACAGTCTGATATTTTCCTTTGTGTCCAGTGTATGTTTTGCTTCCAAAGGAAGGAAAATGCTTTATAAAATTGTCTTCATTAGGCCTCCCTGTAAAATATCAGCTTCCTGGAAATTATGCATTTATTTGCATTTTGTTGATTTGAAACTGAGGCTTGAAATGAATGGACCTATCTGAGGGTGAGGCAGTAAGTTGGCACAGCCTCCATGAATGAAGTTTGAAATTTAATGTGAGAATTAACAGGGTTTTTTCTTATGCTATGGACATCTTTTTAAAGGCCCAGATTGGGCTTCGCTTGTCTGTTCAATAGAACAGCTTGAGAAAGTACAGGGAAATCCATCATTTTTCTGCTGCTTACTGTCTAGAAGGATTCAAGGTCATGAACAGCAGAAGATTAAGGTTTTCCAGTCATCAGGCTGAGGCGTAGGAACCATTGCATTCATAGTAGCGTTCAACTAGATATAATAAAGAACTTAGAGGAGCAAGATTTTGTTCTGAATTTCTCAGAATTAGAAACAGCATAGTTCTGGGTCAGATTAACTTTCTATTAGCAGTACATAATAGTGTGGTTTATATGTGTGGTACATCAGGGTTTATATGGCATCACTGTGAGTAGCAGGATCGCAAGAGAATGATCTGCTAATATTAGAGTACTGTTTCTGCTTCACTCATTATTTGACTCAACATATATATTGAACAGAAATGAAACTGAAAGAAATTTACAGCTGAGATCTCCAAATTTGCCATGTAATGCTAGCAGTCATTCTGAACAGTAAGTGTTCCTTCTGGGAAAGGCAAAGACATGCTGTGATTTGACTAACACTCCTCTGAAGGATTATCTCAATTTCAATAGTTCACTAATGCTACGGATTCTGCTTAATAGTGGGTATATGTTCACTTATGCAATACCATTCTTCTGAAAAATTCAAAATTCATTCATTCGTTTAAGCCTTTTAACTTTATTATGAACCCAGTATCTAAATGCTTTGCAGACGAACAATCTAAAACTAAGAACAATTCTCAATGACTTTTCCAATTATCAAGGCTGTGCTAGAAATCTTGAAGAAATTTACAAATTGCCATGCCCCATTATCCCAAAACATATCTCCCAAGGCCTGCCTATTTATTTCTCCCATTTAAGAGTCTTTAAAATCCCTTCCCCTTTAGTCTGTACAACAATGTTGTTACCATGACAGCTAACAGTTACAGAGAGGACAAGAAGGACATAGCATACCTGGGTTATATGCTTGGTTAAAAATTGTAACACAATGCAGTTCCCTATACTGCAATCAACAGTACTAGTAGAAACATCATCATCCCGCTTGGCCCTAGTCTCCTTATTGTTTCTGTGTGATTATATCTTACAGCATGTAATTATCTCCTTGGTGCAGCCCCCTAAAGAAACAATAATCCCTCCTTACCTTTTCTGCAGAAAGGAGTTAACATGCATTTCCAGTGAGCAGACCTACTTAACTGAACTTTGATGGCTCTTTAAAGAATTACATCAGACTTTTAATTACAAAATATGTATATATATTTTAACCTAATTATACAGATTTTTAGATTCAGCAGGAGCTGTCTTCTTTTTAACCTTCTGTATCTGTCATTATTTAGTTAGAAAACATTCTTATAATGGACCAGAATTTAAACAGCACTGATCATTCTGCAGTTACTTCTGATTTGTGCTGGTAAACAGGTGCACCCTACACCTGCCATGGTATAACAGGTGCACTTTGCAAGACATATAGTCCTTAATTCAACATGTTTCACATAAAAGTTGTAAGATAAAAGCAGAAGAGCTATGGAATAGCTGAACCCTTTTCAGACATTCCTCAGGTGTTGATGATGCACATTTATAAAGAGGCTTTCCACTGGCTGAGTTGGTGATATAAACATAACTGCATTTGCAATTTCCCAGTGTCTATGGCGTATAGTTCATGACTGCATTAACTCTGTTACCATGCAATTTGTAGCACTTCTGTAATAGAAGATCACTTAAGTAACAGCAAGTGAAGACATTGTACATTCAAATAAAATAACCTTTTATACCACTACGAACATAAATGGCACATGAAACCTAAGAATCCAAGCACAAAAAGATATGATCATGCATATTAATGTCTTAGAATGTAGAAAATTACAGTGAAGCATGCAAAAATAAACACTCTTTTAGTTATGCATTATTTTAATCATGAAAATCTCTTTATGAATCTGTAAAGTTGTGTTCTGAAATAATTTCTGTTTAGATCATTTTTATCAGTTTAATATTGACTGAACAACCTAAAACCATTATGAAGTTAATATTTCTTGTGTTCAATTTTACTTTTTGTTTCCTTTCTTGAAATGGATTCTTCAGAAGACATATGTGAATTGAAATTATTGTATGTCTTAAAGCCTCTGACCTTCTACGCATAGTAGTATGCAAAGAAGCACATGATATCCCACCCGCATAGGTACTGTTAATGAAAAGGAAACATGTACGAAAAGGGGTTTCATAGTGTCCAGAGATACAAACAGAAGAGCAAACCCTTTCACACCACTGCAAGTGCAATACTGCTCTTAGCTTTTGCAGCTGAACTTGAAACAAAATTTGAAAGCCACTCAGGAAAGACAGAAAACTCTGATGATTCTGATCCTAGTGCAACTCAAGGTTGAAATCAAATGCAAATATGTCTCATAAACTTGCCTTTCCCATTTGTCTGCATATGCTTTTTTTTCCTGTAGGGAACCCACAAAGACATTCAAATTCAAGTTTTCACTGGTATTTTTTGAGCAACTAAATCAACAAATTTTATGTTAAAATAGATGTGTTTTTTTCTACCAAAAAATAGTTCAGATTTTTCCCCCAAGACTTTTGAGAACTTAAGAAATAATGTAAATGGTACAAAATGTTAATGCTATGAATAAGAAAACATAATCACATATTTTAGATATTCTATTTCAAGTGTGATGTGACAGTACTGAAATTACCTGTTTGAGCAGTTTGGCAGTTTGAGACAATGTGGAGAAGGATCCATGCAGCAATAGCAGCTCTCTGTGGTGATGAATTCTGATTCTGCAGAAGGAAAAACAATGAGGAAAAACATCTGTGTTAACAGCCATTTAGATAGAGATGTTTTCAGGAAAAAAGACACAACCCAGTAACGTACAGAATAGAGAAAAATGGAAATAGTCATACTCATAGCACTGTTAGAAAAATGTCATTTCATTATACAGTATGTGTATATAATAAGGCATTGAATAGAAAATTATGGAAATAAATATATTATTTTAATCATTTACATTTGTATCTTTCTGAAAAATGACCTAATATTTTTTTAAATTGTTTATATTATGTTAAAAAAAACCCACAAGTAATATCAGTGCTATTGAAAAGCAAACCAGAATTTTACCCTAATTTCATGCATGTGTAAGTCACAGGTTCCTGCTATATCCACCAAAAATTGGTAAAAGTGAGATAAGAATCAGGCCCAAAACACAATTCTTGGGGGAAAAAAATCATAGATCTATGTTTATAATATTTAGCCATAAAATTTACAGCCCTGTTATCTGCTAGCTATGCAAAAACACACACTTGTACAGGTGGAGTGTGCCACATGTTTATATGTAAACAAATGGCCTAATCCTGCCTTAGGGCATTGTAATGTTATAGCACACAAAACTCCAGTGAGATAGCATTGGTTTTAGAGAAACCAGCCGGCACAGGAGAAAGTTAATTTGTCTAAACTACCTAGAGGCAATGCAAGGTGAAGTTCCAGTCAAAGCTAAAGTTCACATATATAAACAGATTGTTGACTAGGCATAGATCAGAGCCAAGTGAACAAGTAAATCAGAAATCTGAGCTTGCCCAAATCATCTACATGGGAACTCTGTTTCAGCAGAGCTGCATGATGCTTCCACGGCCTGCTGCCAGTGTGTCAATGCAGAACAACGTTTGCTCCATATTCCTTCCTCTAGGGTCTCACTACCGTCAGTGACTTCTTTGTGCCACTTTCCAGTAGCGTGGAGAGGGTAAGCCTCTTCAAGCATGCTACTCTAATCTAGGAGATACTCTTTCTGGGACCTCTCAAGCAATATAAAGAGGTAAAGGTCGTAGAAGGTTCTGTGTTTCTCATACTTTTCTGAAAAGTTGTTTCAGGTCATTCATTAAATGTGGAACATAATTTATATTACACATAGCATCCTCAAACTGCATTTTTAAACATAATAGATAATGCTTCCAGTTACCTCTTCCAGTCACAGCTAGTGAGTTTGATAATGAAATTTAACTGAAAGATTTACTGGCAGGCAGGTAGTTTTTCTTGATATGGCTCATCTGGTACAGAGGAAACGGATTCGAATGAATGTTACAATTCCTTGAAAGCCAGTTTGTGAAAGCTTGACAGGTTCTCAGCAGTCTGAGTTTGTCTTCACTAGAGAGAAGGCTGTCTTTCTGCTATGAATTTTGAGATTGGTGTTAGTCAGGTGTCAATTTTGCTACACAGCAAGCTGTAAGGAAATGACTAACTGTCACTAGGGGACAGGATGACAATAGAGAACTATGAAGTTGCATCCTTTCTGCAGAGTGGACTTGCTTCCTCTGCAGATCAAAGCAGCTTATGGACTTACCCTGCACACAGGAGGAGGCAGCTAGCAAACCTTGTAAAGCTTGTATGAGAAGTTTTTGTGGGGGCTGTAGAAAACTTCTGATTAAAAGCCCATATTTATTGTGAAAATTAGCCCTTTGGTAGAAGTTAACAGGCCACAGTAATCTAGGCCTTAATCAAAATCATAATTCGTTGCATGAGGCATCACAAGCCTGTCTTCACTGCTATAAAAAAGGAGTCATTTGAGTCATTATGTATCTAAGATATGTGGTGCCTATACAACAAGGTACATTAGTTTGTATAAAGCAAGAGACAATTTTATTCTGCGGTAAAACTTAAGTTCTTTGGTTGGGTTTGGGGTGGGGGTTTTTTGGTGGTTTTTGTTGTTGTTGGTTGGTTGTTGGGGGTTTTTTTACCTGGTATGGTTGACATCCTAGATGTAGCAACATAAAGGACACACCATCTTTAGCTCTGAAAGCTTTTATTCCAATAGTACCAGAAGGGACCTTTACCCAAAACCAGGACTAAAGAGGAGAAATGGGTCACAAATTGTATTTACAAACAAGTTTGCGAGGCTCATTGTCTAAGCAGTGGCTTTACTTACAACGAGGTCATGACGTCAGTTCCACAGTGTAAAATTAAGTCTTAAGTGAAAAGACAAGTGCTTTTTTTTTATTGGGGTTTTGTTTGATTGATTTTTCTGTTCTTGTTGAGCATGCATGGTTTTGTAGTGGATTTACTGTGTATCTGCAGTGCTGACTTCTTCAAGGCAAATCAAAACTGGAACAATATATGTCCAAGTTTCCAAAGTATTGATGACTCTCCTCCAATTTGTTTTAGCCCAGCCAGTCTTTGGAACTCCCTTTCCTCCACCACCAATTACAGCAAGGCACAGACGGACAAACCTAAAGTTAAAGTCAATACAAGTTTTACTGCACCATAGAAATTACAGTCATGTTGACAACTGCTAAACTGAAAGTAGTTGTTTTTTTCTAATACTTTATTCAATTTAGGTAGGGCAGAAACAGGTCTGTCTGTCTCTCTGCAAATGTTTGAGTTCTATGTGGGAACGCCGAAGGAAGACATTCATTTAAAAGATAAATAAATCAGTATTTCAGGAAAAGTACAGTCTGACTTTGAACTGTTTAGACCTAAACAACAGATGGTGAGGCTGCTGCAGATCAGGCATAACAAGAAAAATTACTAGTCGGTGACTTCCTCCTGGTCCTTCGCACTGTTATGCTTTCAACCCAAGTCTCTTGCTATTTGTATTTTAACTCTCATTTCTCCCAGTCCTCCAGCCTTCAAAAAATAGGTTAGATTCCATGTTTATAATTCTACTATGGATAGTATCAGTCCATAAACAAAATACAATTGTCTCTTGAACAAGGGAGATGCCCCACTTCCCATTCTGAAGATTTAAAAGTAGATTGCTACACTTCTACATTGAGGCCAACCACATACTCAGAAGACAATTCTGCATCACAAAACGGGAACTGTAAGCTAGAACCAAGGCATCACAGAGTCTCGCCTTTCTGTCTTTTCTACATATGACTTTGACAGAAACATATGCAGGGAGTTATTACAAAGAGATGCCACTTTTAATCTTCTTTTAGCCAGATTACTACAAAATAAGCTTTTCTTCTTTCTGTCATGCACAAGAACAACTCGTGAGACCTCAAAAACCGACTTTGCCTCAGTAATGAGTTTGGATCATTTACAGAGAGCAGTAGAGTAAGGACAATAAAGTACTAGAAATAGTAACATTTCAACAATAGGTTCTTATTCAACACACCTGTAAGCTTGCAATAGATTGTGATCAAGTCTTTAGTAGAGAATACATATGCTATGCTGCTCCATAGTTTTTTAAAAAAAAAAAAATCAGAAAATTAAATAAATTACAGGGGAGCAAGATAATGACCAAAAATCAAGTGATGAGGTGGTGGACTGGGATGGCAAGCAGAGGATGCAGGGTGATGTGGATAGGAGAGACCTTGTAATCAACAATAAAGGGCAGAAGGGGGACCACGTCAAGCATATGCATTTAAGGGAGTGATCTTATACGAAGAACATAAATTATGTTACTGCTATAGCTGGGAAGTGAAACACTTGTTATTTTTGAGGAAAATCAGACCCTGAAAAGTCCAGTCAATCGTAACTGGTTTGTATATGCATAGACACTGGAATTCCAAGAGCGCAGATGTTTTTTCTAGATGTAATCTGTATTTCTTGTGCAGATAGCTATAACTATTGTCATCAGTCCTGCTAGTCTCCTATGGACTGAAATAACTTCAAAATCAAAAGATGTGCAAATTTGTGGAAGATCTAAGATGAGTTGCTTTTACAAACACACAAATCATATTTCTTATATTTTTAGATATCACTACAAGTGCTGCTCACTTAGGAACTGAAATATGTAGTTAAACCAGTAAAACCTATTTAAGGATGTGTTCATTTGTGCTGAGTGTGTGATGTAATGAAATGCAATCCTTTTATCAATGCTTCTTCATTATTATTATTTTTAATTTCTCTATCATAGATACTGCATACTTAGTAATTGTCTGTTAACTATGAAAACCAGCAAAACTGTAGCTGACTTTAAATTTAAATTGCTTCCTACTTAGTGTTTATTGTACAGGAGCAAAATGTTACATATTATGATATTCTCAACAAGATCTGTAAAGCTCAGTTGGAGATAGGCAGTAAATACTGAAGCGTTCTCACAAATCATGTTTTTGCATATAATCACTATATGCATATGAAAATAAAATTTCAACTTTTCCCCTGTTACCAAACAGCTCTGGTCTAGAATTAATTCAGCCTACCCAGCCTCCACTTTCGGAGTCTCCATAACACCATTTCTTCCAGCAACTCAGATTTCCTTCATTTCAATACTGTGAACAGTTCATACCATTTTACATCTCAAGTCTGCTTATAAAGTATTTTTCTGCATCTGACATTATTTGATGAAGAAAGTCCAGTCTCTCCCTTCTAGCCTAGATCACACTTTATGTCCTTCACAGTATCCTCCCTTGCAAACCTCACTTTTCCATTAGGATCCCTGTATTCATTTTTAATCAGTTTGTTCTCCAGTCAGTATTTCGACTACAGCCCTCTTCCACCAAGCTGGATTACAGCTGCTGAGTTAGTTACTTTTGTTTGCATGAAGCCAAATGCTTAGGTTGTGATAAAGAACACTGGTATAACAAAACTAGTGGACATTTATTTATGAAATGGACGGCATGACAATGGCAGTGTGAGACTAAGGCTTGAAGGCTATGGGAGTTGCTATAGTTTACCACAGTTTGCAGCTATGAGAAACTCCTCCCCACACTCAGAAAAAGCTATCTCCTCAGAAAAGGTTCTCTTGTTCAAAGCCTACCAATCTGGTTTTTGATTATATTATGTTTTGTTATCAAAAGCTTAGCAATTTTTTCTCAGTAGAAAATATGAAGATCAAATATGAAAAACTCTGGCTAAACTGAAGAAAGAGCAATGTAGGTAGTACTAAGATGAATCGTTAAATCAATAAAACCTGACACAATTCATTCTAGGTTATGACAGAAAATGGCTGAAGCATTGCAAAGGCTGAAAAGTACACACTTTTTTCCTTTTTTTTTTTTAAGAGAGAGGGAAAGGAGAAATATTTCATAAGTCAGCCAGCTAAACTGAATTGCAAGCAAAATCCTTTAACCATGCTAGCAAATACATATCTTTCAAATGCCAAGAAAGTTTAAAGTGAAAATAACAGCTAACCTGAATTGTCAGGAAAAAAAAGTCATGCCAAACCAGTCTAACTGCCTTCTTTTTGACAGGCCACTGTTACCATCGTAACAGAAACAGCAGTAACTGTCCCATAACTGGACTGCAGGAAGGCTTTGGGGACTACAAGTACTGTGGAAGACAGACTTCAAACTTGGCCAGATGGAAATGAGGGCAGAGAGGTTAAGATCTCACCTGAAACACTGTGTCAATCTTTAGGCACTATTCTGCAGCGAGCAGTGTTAAGAGATGCTGAACTCTCAAAATATATATAACCCATGTCTCCCCTCATATATATATAAATAAAATAACAAGTGTAGCAAACACTTGTTAGAATAGATTTCCAAGAATAGATTTCCAAGGAAGGTTCTGATATCTCTGTCACTGTAGTTTCAAAGAAAAGTTAGACTAAGAGCTGTTAGCAATGACCCGGGTACTGTCAATCCTGCCCTGAGCTGTGGAGGTTTGCTGGTGTTCCTGAGGATGGACTCGGGTCCTGCTCCCGGCCACTCCAGGCACCACTGGCCCCTGCAGCCACAGGAGGAAAATGAACAGGCGACCCTAATGCCCCGCCGCACCGCAGTGCCAGCCGTGCGCCAGGCCGGGTCCTCACCAAAGCAGCCATCGGCATCAGCCCTCCCCTCTAGTCAGCCTGCGGGTCCCTTCTGCCCTCAGCATGCATTCCCGCCAACGGCCGGCGCGTGCCCCCTCGCGCGTCCCCTTGTGCCCCGCTCCCAGCCTGTGACCGGTTCCTGTCAGCTAGCCAAGGTGCTGCCCCTGGCTGGGCCTAGTGCTGCCCCAGGAGCCCTGAGTGCAACCCCCGGTGCCAGGTTTGGAGCGGAAATGAAGCCAGCTCTAACTCTCTGAGCCTAGCTGCATATACTGAGGTATAGAGCCAGCCCTGCCTTTCATCAGGGTCTTACATGAGCCTTGTAATGCCCCTGAAACCTCCACCTCTAAAAACACACCTTTTGCATAGAATGCCTCAAACAATAGCATGGTTATTTAATGTGGCAGTTCCTGGCCGGAGAGGGAAAAGAGCGAGTTGGAGAGGGGAAAAGAAAAAGATATTTGTGCCGCTGGCTGGGTGATGAGTGGCACAACACTGGGCAGATTGTTCTGAATATCCCTAATCGGCATCTTCCTGCTGTCGCTGCACCTTCATTGCAGTTATTTCCTCACAGGTGGGGGGAAGCTTCCTCCAGGCGCTATCCTCCCTCCTTTCACAAAGGCCCTCCACTGGGAACTGAAAGCTCCTGCGCTCCCAAGAGGTGAATTTCAATCTTAGCCCAGCCGTCAGTACTGTGCCTGCATCATGTGCTCTAGGCTATAGACTTGTACTGTTTTAACATTACACTGTTCCTACAAAATTAATGAAACGTTTGAATTATTGACTGTTCACTTTTATAGAGCAAGTGTGAGCAAAACCTGGGCTTTACTCTAATGGGGTTTAAGTGGAGTTCAGTAATGCTTTTCAGGTGCAGCTACTGCGGTTAAATTCTTAAACAAAAGTGCAGGAACTGCATATCTCTGCTTTTTAGAGCTCCTGGTTTGAATTTAGACTGAAAATCTTGTGACAATATCAACCAGCTTCATAGGCTGCAGAGGCAGGTCTCAAAGGTGAGCAACCAGAAATAATTGAACTCTTGTTACATAGGAATCTCAATGCTTTCAGTTTGCACAAGCCAGACATTTTGAAAACTTGGTGTTAGTAATCTGACTGTACCTAAGCACTTTGAAACACTGTAGATATTAGTAAGGAATGTTTGCTGCCCTAAAAAAACCACAAACAAACAAACAAAACAACCAAAACAACCCAACCTACAATTCTTCATATTTTACAACAATGTCACCTACAGCACTGTGGTAAGGGTAAGATTGGAAGAGAGAGTCCTGTATTTCATAATACGGGAAAAAGAATCTTAAGCCATATTTCCCTCTCTTGTATAGTTTGCCTGTTTCAACATTAATTGCTAGCATGCAAATAAGAGTCATTATCTCAGCTATGTGATTAGATCTTAATATACCTACTAGAAAGGCATAAAGTTTAGTACAGTACACTAGACATTTCTCATTTTGATGCAAGAAACTGAACTGCTGTATTTTGAAATGCCATGTTACTACAATGTAAAGTGATTTGTTATGTAGGAAGGATCATGTTTGTGTCTATATAAGGGCAGTGCTGCAAACCATTTTCTACTATGATGATGAGCAGCAAGTATCAGCGTGTTCCTCTGTGTCTTAAACTGCCCTGAGATATCATATCTAACATGAATGCAGTAGTTCAGCCTCCTTATTTGTTGCCAGGGCCAGTCTCTGAGACTCTGGAAGGATGATTCTCTGTATTTAAACAAACAAAAAAAAGGCCTTTAAATTCCATTAAGCTTTTGTAAAACTTTGCATTGCAAATTAGGACAAGATGTTGCAGACCTGTAAGTCTGCTATATTTCATTTCAGAAACTGTTAAATGAGAACATTTAAAACATTTTTGAAATGAGATGCAGTTTCTGAGCTCCAGGCTTAGTTATTTCGCAAACACTTTTCCTTCTCTAGTCTTAAAGCTAAACAAGCTTGCAAGAGCCTTGAGAACTGGAACTTCTGTGACAATCCACAGAACTGAAGAATTCAAATATGGCTGTATTTATCAATTTATTTTTCTCCACAGTCACCCTTTATATTCAGATAGGCATAAAATTTGTGTATTGTTCCAAAAAGCAGTGATACATGTATCAAAACAATACCGTAGGATACATTTGTTTCATGTAAATAGAGGTCAACAACTGTTATAGTGATTTAATCTCATTTGGGTGGGGATATGAGTGAAAGTGGAATGTGCACACATATTGGAAGTGACATGAAAATGTTTTACGTACCTCTTCTGCCAATCTCCTTGTGTTCAGAGACCAGGGATGTAACGTAGCTGCCATAACGCTGAATACAGGCAGAGCAGGCTATGCATGTTCACAGCTGCCGTGAAGTAGGTTTTTTCAATTACAAACTGAGTTACAGCTGCTCAGGGTGGTGAGCTCCCTTCCTTTAGGTGTAAAAGCAAGAGTCAATAAATAATGTTTTGAAGAACTATTACAGGGATAGTAAGACACTGCTGTCCAAAAGCACAGAGGTACATGGCAAAACTCTATGCAAGAAATTTGCTTGATCTTGAGGGGTTGCCTTGATTTTTACTGCTCACAGCTACATCTATCTGTGATGGAAGAGACAGTAGACTGTGAGAAAAGCAATTGCTTCTAAGCAGGTTGTGCTCGACTTCTGAGCTGTTTGGTTCTCCTGTATTCAAGGAAATGGGGTTTTATGACACATATAATTTTTTCCTCCTGAGGTTAACAATGAGGCATGGCTTAGATTTTTGAAATGAGGAGACAGGATTCCTGAAATATTTACATATAGATGTTGTGCCCATGTTTGTTTCTCAGGGCGAATGCAGAAGCATTTTCACTGTTGGTAGCCAAAAGGCTTTTTAGACTTCCTGCCAGTCCTGGGGTGCTAAGCAGACTTCCAGTTCAGAGTCTTTATGTATGACAACTCACAGAAAACACATTTGAGCTGCAGTTTTCATCTGTCTGTCCAGGAAAACAGAAAATTATAGAGAATATGTACATTACAAGAAGGTGAAGTGTTTGGGGGCTACTCTTGATGTTTTTTCCTCTTTTTCAGCCTTTAACACATCTTTCCTTTCCCCAAGTGAACATAAGTTCCAGCTATTTATTTCCTCCCTCACGCCCTTTAATCCTTTCTTCCCTTCTCCTTTTCTCTCCCCTATGATAAAGACAGGTATAGCCACACCCTAAAAGCAACCCAGCAAGCAGAGAACAAACCCTCGAGACCAAAACTTGAAAACTGGCGTTTATAAGTTATGAAAGAATAATAATACAGGAGCATCCAGTCTCATTATTGTGATGGAATCATTACTGGACAAAGAATGCAAAGGCAAAAGAAAGGCCGAGACATCACCTGGAAAACAGAAAGTTTTAATATTGTGGCTTTAAAAGGAGTTTCTGTGTGTAAGACTAGAGATTTGCTATGGAATTCTTTCAGAACAAGTATTTAGTTTTAATTAGCAGGGTGGTATCTTGGTTAATGGCATTCTTTGAATTCTTCAGTGGCCGTGAAATGCTGAGGCCTTATTAAGGAAGAACATAGAGAAAAATGAGCCACGGGAGATGAACACACTTTCTCAATTTCCCAAATTGAATGTTCCAAGCATACACGTTCATGGTTTTCAACTTTAAAATATATTGTTAATTGAAAGAACACAATGAATGTTTATGGAAATGCAGTGGCGCATTCAGGGGTGTAGCCCATCTTCTCAGGTTGTGGATATGCTGTAACCAGCATTACTCTGAGCTTTGTTACAGCTGTGCAGCCCCTTGTACACACTCTCCAGCTGATCTGAGAGTGCTTTTTATGGGATTATCTTGCCTAGAACTATTTGATGCTTTTGTGAGTTTACTAAACAAATAAGTAGAAAATACTTCTAAGCCAGCATAAAAGTGCTGTACTTGCAGAGGCAGCAGTGATTCACCTCATATTTTCAACTAACTTAGCTACTTAACAATACTTGTATGACTCCAGTCTTCTTTTGGCGAATGGAGGATATTGGGTGAGAAGCAGAGACCTGCTACTACAGAGTGTAAATACTTTATATGGTCTTTTACATGAAATACATGTACAATAAACTACACTGACTCAGACTGGTGGTCCATCTAGCTCAGTATCCTGCCTCTAACAGTGACCATAAGTGGCCAAGGGAAGAGTAGAAAGTCAGCAGTCTGCTTAGAGACCCTAAAGGAGTCTACATTCAATATGCAAAATACTCAAATCCCTCTAATAGCCCTCCGTAAAGCTGAACCAACCACATGCTTAGCTGACTCCCAGTTCCTGGTAATGCAAATATCGATATAATTCAAAACTCGTCTTCTGGGATGAACAGATTAATCTGATTAAATGAATAAAAAGTCACCTCATGTTACCCCTAACAGTAACACTGTATTTGTTACATAGTATTTGCATATTATTTGAATGAAGGTTGTCAAAGACATGCAAACTAGAGGTTGAGAAATAAATTTTCTAAATCGATAGAGATCTTGAAATATAAAATGTGATTTCGATTTGGTCTTTGCTGACACTCAAACTGCATTTACACATTGCTCTGTTTACGTTCCTGCCCCAAGCTTTCATAATCCCTTCAGACAGTTCATAGTTCAACCTTTTCAGACAGTTCATAGAGAACTTCCAGTATCACATTCCCTCAGTCCTCAGAAACAAACTTGTATCACTCATGAGATCTAGTTCTTGTGTTATGTATATACTCAAAATACACACTGTAAACTGAATAAATAGCTCTACAACAAACAGTAAGTGGTCACAGATGGCACTGTGGTCTTAAAAGAGGTCATGTCTACTCTTTTTATTTTAATAGATAAATACTATAGTCTACGGTTTATAATTTCAAGATGGTTCAAAAGAATTCAGTGACAGTGAATTCCAGTGAGAGATAACAGCCTAAATGCTTAAAAATACCCATTCCACACAGTTACATTTTTCCCTCCAGTGCTATTTGTAACAATTGTGTTGGAAGTCTCTGTAATGTGTTTGTGTTGGAATCCAGTCCTAGAAACAGAATTTTAAAATTAATTTTGATACTTGAAAAATGCTGTAACTTTCTATTAGGGAAAGTAGCATAAGCAGAAAATAAAAAAGGAAAAATACAGCAACAAGTTGAACCTATGTGTCTAAAGCCTTGTTTGGCTTGTTTATGTCTCCTCACCTACATATTTAAATCTAATAAGCAATCTTCCCTCCTACTGCCAATGTCACCTCCCCTATTTCCTTAAATATTTGCAGTTAGAAAAGCACTGAAATTACAAATTTATTAAAACTCAACAATGGGTTAATTAGCATCCGTACAGGAACATTAACTATAGGTACTAAACCAATTATTCAATAAAAAGACTATTCCTTTATCCTTATAGCCAAATAAATCCTGTTCTTTTACATGCCTAAATCAAGCCAGTCCTGTGCTATGGCTGCATTCTTCATTTTCTGAACTAAGGCTGTAACAACTTTGCCAAATTGGGATTTCTAGATACATTAAGCATTTAAAACCCATAGCAATTGGTGAAAACAGAATACCTTTAAAATCCGATTCTTGGTCTTTAACAGAAAAATAAAACAGTACATAACCTATTGAAATAGTCTAAATTTTTGTGGACAAAATTTGAAACATGCTTTTAGATTAAAGATACTCAGAGTTCTGAACAGAATAAATTCATACATTCACTGCTAGTTTAAAAACCATGCCAATTAAAAGATTAGTCTTTTCTTTGATACCATACTCCATTCTCATAAGCAGATATTCTAGAGTACTCCTCAAGAGAAGGGACACTTACCACTCCTTGGTAGAACCACTACATAGAAAACAAACAAACAAACAAACAAACAAAGTGCTCTCTTCTTTTATTCTTAATAACTGTTAGACTAGACTTACAAGTGTTGGAGAGTGACTGTAAAGCATTAGCTCAGCAAAACAAAGGAGCAATTATTTGATTGGCATAGCTGTCTTTCAACACAGTATAAAATACTGTGTTACTATTACATGAATATCTCCTGTTTTAGAGCACAGAACAAACCCAATACATTCAGACTTTCAGCAAGCTAGTCCCACAAGCCCGCTTGGGAAAGCTTCCTTTTGCTGACACACTGACTTTTCTCTAACCTCTTCACAACCCCATTTCTCTGAGGGATTTTGTTTTGTTTTGGACAGAGCTCCTAGTAGCAGATCTACTTCCTGAAAGACTCTAGTTAACCCAGTAATTCTACTTCCTCATCCTGTCCATCTCTCAGGGAATGAGTGCGTTTCAAAGGCTGTTAACCCCCTGTTTGCAGTGTCTTACATATGATTTCTGGTTTCATATACAATATACAATAGTTGTGCTATCTACTTTCAGGAGCCTATGCTTTAGGAATACGGTGCTTTCATCAGAAAACTTCTGCAAAAGCAGTGGCTTTTTGTACAAGTTGAGACAGTAGCTACTATCCAGGGAGTGCTGAACAATGTGCTGAATTCTTCAGCTCAAGGGTGGAACATTATGATGGGAAAAGCCAGCATAGGTGTATCTAATTAGACTAAGTAAAAAAACTGAAAGGAACTCCTGTGGCATTTGGCTCACTAAATGTGGTTGTAGGATGCAGAATGGGTACAACTGCTTTCCTCCTGAAAGTGCCAGTGAGCTTTGCTAAGAACTTTCCAATACCATGTCTGTAAACACAGTACAGATATCTGTGAGAATGACGCTTGGCTTCGTAGGGTTGATGCTTTCCTTTATACTTTTGCTGTTTATCTTTAAACATGATTCAACCTCAGAGATTTTACAGAAGTCGTCTTTTATGAGAAAGGCATAAAAAAATCTCCGAGGTTCCATGACATCAGCACTTGGACAATCAAGATGGGTGTGGTGAAGCAGCCAGAGAGAAAGCATACAATGTGTAAATCCTGATATAAAACACATAGTCTTGAGCTCCTTTTGATTTTAGGGTTTTTGTTAGTTTATAGATTCTATTTAAAGCTGCGGAAGCCAAATTGAACCCAAGTTTACATAACAGCTAGGCTGGGTTCCTGGGCTTCCTCGTCTTCCCTGAGTCAAGTCTATTCTGGATGCTTTTCTTGTCATCTACTTTTCTTGTAAATTTTGAGAGCAAGAGTTACCAATCAGCAAAATTAAAGACCTATTAAATGTTGAGAAAGTAACTTTCATACGAATATGGTTTGCTATTGTCTATTTGTCCCATAGCACTTAAACTATTTTTTCTTTCACTGGCATTCAAAATCGTGATTAAGCTGCTGAAAACTGTCCTCTCACATGTAGTTTTGGCTTTTGGACTGCTGCATTAATAGTGCGTTAGGATTCAACACAATCTTTTACTTGAAGATCTTATTTTTTCCCCTAGACTGTTAATATCTGAATTCAGCACTGAAACAGAGAGCTTGATGATTGCATCCTAAACCCACTGGAATCAATAGAATTTTTCATAGGTCCTCACTAGTTGCAGGACTGGTCGTTATACATCATTTAACATTTCCCTGAGGTTTAGCAGCAAAGGTCAAAACTTAATCCTAAATCTTCGTTCTGACCAAAGGGTATATTCCTCCAATCACTTTACAGCACTTGCCTGGTGCCTAAGTAGCATGAGACCTAGAAGTTCATAATGAAGCTATTTGTTCAAACTGCTTGGAGTCGTGGTTCAGCCTTTCAAACTAAAATTAGCTCTCTGTATATTTTTGCAAGCAATTCCTGGGTAATCTTACAGTCCAGTGAGGCCTAGTTTTCCAGCTGTATGTTCTGTGTGGGTTTTTTTGAAGGAGGACAAGCTGTAGAATCTCCTTTATTATGGTCTGATCTTGTAGAAGAGCAACCTTTATTAATAAATATGTGGTATTTGTATTGTCCAAGTTTGTGATTAAAACACTTAAGGATATTGCTTTTTTAAATTGTTATATATTAATTTTCATACATTTCTATGACACCTCAAGGGGCTTGTTCCTCCAGTCCTTGCTCTATGGAGCAATCTCACTTAAAAGGGGGATTTCCCTGTGTTCAGTAGGATGTCCAAAAAAAGTAAGATGGGTCCTATGATTTGGAACACTATATTGGAAAAAAAGGTATCTTGAAAGATATATGCTTTTTTGCAAATGCTTTATAAAAAAGAAAATATTAACAATACTTATATTTTATTGATACTTTTGGTTTCTATATCTTTTTGATGTCATGTGAGAACGCGTAGAACACAAGGAAAATGTTATCATGTCTGCACCAATACTAACGTGACGTTTTATGTCACTATGGATCATATTAAAATAAAACAACTCACTGCCGATTCCATGCCAGTTAAAGATTTTTTGACAGGAGGGGGCTTAGGTGAATTATGGGAATTTGGTTTCTTGTTTTACAGGTAGTGCGTATTATTTTATTACTGCCTGCATATTATTGGCAGTGCTGTTTGATGGTTGTAAGCCATAGTAGCTGAAAGAGTGCCACTGATGAAAACGAATACATTTGATGTAAGTAGTAAATGCAGGCTTGTGTAGGGTATTTATTGCAGTGTTAAAGTTTATGAATACAGTGCATTGTGCTTTTCTCAGAGAGGAAAACAGAAAGGTGGAAAGATTTGGAAATTTCTGTCATTTGATAGTAAGGGTGTAAGGAGAAGACAGAATTCTCCAAAGGGGGAAACAACTAGGGATGGACTCTCCAAAGACACTGAGTGATAGTCAAAACAGTCCTGAGAAAGGAGCTGTAGTCCCGTGCTGCTAGGTGAAGGCATCTGTACTTTTTCCTTATATTGGTAGCAGGCTGCATTAGGTCTTTATTGATGAGACTGAACACAGCTTCTCAAGAAAACAGGCTGTGTGGATTCTTCAGCTTTCACCCTTGTGTAAAATTGTAACACGGTTCCTGACATTTTGCCAAGCAGCAGCCCATCTAAAAACTATATCTAGAAGGAACAACATGTGTTTACAGTCTCAGCTTTGAGTGGGGTTGGCTCCTGATTACATCACTCTTGGCAAATTCCAGGAGGTATAGTATGGCTTTGGAGTCCTGGAGCAGGAGCATAGAAATAGGCACCAGCAAGTTAAGGTGATGATCTTTTTTCTTGTTTAATTAATAAAGGTCTTGCTAGGCTCCCTGTAGGAAAGGGAGAGATGCAGGGAAAGAAAGATTTCCTTACTCAGAGCTCAGTAATTAAGACAAAATTTTCAAATGTCCTTGTCGAAACTTCAAGGGTCCAGTACTAAGAAATTCTAGGAGATCAGGACACATTTGTGAAGCAAGAAGAGCCCGGGGGCTTGGGCATTAACAGAAAAGTCAGAAAATTTGAATTTTGCTCCCTGACTTCATAGATTATTTTATTTCAGCAAGTCACTTCATGTCTCTCTTTTCTCACATTAACGTGTTAGAGCTGGGCATTCTTTTCACTGTTTGCTGAGTGTCTATCACAACAGGATCCTGGTATTTTTAATGGATAGTGGGTTCTGCTACAATATATACAAAATACATTAATAAGTACAGAATCAGGCCCAGCCTTTGGGCACCGAAGTGTAAAGTCAGATTGTTTGTGCTCCTGTATGCACATTCTTAGGAATTAGGTTTCAGGATGAATGAATCTATTAATCTCTCACAGCCTTTTACAAACTACTCACCTATGGAACTTTCCAGTATCCTCTGAGACTTGCAGGATGTTGTTGATTAAGATGAAATATTTTTTTGTGAATACTTGTGTGTGCAGCATATGTTTTTTAGTGCATGTTAAATATTGCTATGGTCAAGTTGAAATGAGGAACAGGCACGCTGCACCATGTTGTTATTTGCTGTGAATTGATTATCAAATGTTTGAACAGCTGTTGCTGAGTAGACCCTGTTGATATAAGCAGTGGAATCATGAGAGGTGGTGTTTTGGTTGTTTATAGTGGAAAAGGATCAATCAAATAATTTTCTGCTTGGGTAAAGGACTCTATCTAAATGTAATAGAGAGTTAACGTAATTTATGATAAAGTCTGTCAAATCCAGCTTTGCATGTATAGTGAGTTTTATTAAAGATTCACATTTCTGATCTTCCGGAAAAGGTGATAGGGTTTTGGCTACTCCAGCAGTCAAGACAGGAAAATTGCCTTGGAGAACAGTCAGAACAGTTGCTGATCTTTATATTACTTAACAAAATTCTTTCAGTTCCAGAAATGAACAGTCTCTGAACCATAATTCTAGGTGGACTGACAAAGCAACTGCCACAAAGATTGATCATTTGTAGCAGAAAAAACAACACTTCTGTAGATAGCACCATTTGCCATGGAAAGGTTCTGCTCTGCACTAATGTTAGCTTGCCAATGAGTTTTAGTAGTAAAGTGGTAGGGGAAAGAAATATAGTCTATATACAGTAATGAATGGTATTAAATAAACAGCTAGCATTCCTGGCATACCACAAACTCACCAAACAGGAAAAGAAAATAAGAGAATATTTTAATAGGTTTTACTCCTAAAAATGGAAACCAGATATCCAGATCCCAAAGACCCCACTTGAACTTTCTGCTTGTGGTCTGACTTCTGATAAGAACTAATTTGTAAGGACACATCTGACAGTGGGCAGCCAGTGATAGTGGAGTCCGGCTTTTCAGCTTGCAGCAAAATGCACCAAATAAAGGCCCTGAATTTTAACACGGTGATGAAATTTTTTGAAAGTCTGAATGCTAATTTTGGTGCCTGAGTTGATCCTCTCTGAGTATCTGATTGCCAGGACTCAGGTTTGCCAGAGAAGACTCGAAAGGTTGTAGAGGTGTCAAGCATGGTGAATTCTTGCAAAAAGTGTACACCTGTGGTCAGCAAACCTGAAAAAATTGGAGGTGCGTAGGGACAGTGGTAACGCAGGGAATCCATCCTTGTCCCTTTAGTATGTTCCTTTGTACTGCTGTTCTCACCAGGAAAGGCAAGTGTAGAAGAGTCTTAGGAAATGAGTTGCTTTCTTATGGGCTTCATGGAAGGGAGAGCTGAGATGTGATGGCAGGGAGCTGCTAGTGTTTATGCTGTACTTCTTTAGATGACAAAAGAATTTAAGATCTGCAATGAAGCACTTCTTTATTTTTTTTCTCTGTTCCCCCCCCTCCTTTTTGCACTACAATGTATTGCATTGCCCTGGCCTCTGAGGAGTTCCTCAGGCTTTTTGTAAAGAAGAAAACATGTAGTGGAACATAAAAAGGACTCTCTTATATTAAGAAAAATGGCATACTGAGGTATGCTTATTGCCGCACTGATCTTACAAGAAAGCAATCCTTTCCTAAGAGTGACTGAGATGCCTTTATTGCAAGGAATGCTATGTAAAACATTCAGTAAAGTTTATATTGCTGCTACCATAACTGGGACATGATATTTAAATAAAATAGCACTGCTTTTATGAGTGCACACTGTGATACGACTTATCAACCAAAAAGAAGAGTTTAATTGGATTTCGTTTCTTCCGAAGGTTAAAAGCTGTCAGATTGCATACTGATAGCTGCAAGGGTATTCCAGGTAGCTGATTACTTGAGAGTAAGATGAAGCAGTGGCTGTGGGTGTAAAGGCATTGTGCTGCAGCTCCACTAGTGATATGCAATGTGTCTTCATAGTTATTCTGCTTTGGAGGGCAAGCCATGAGAACTTCATGCTTTGAATTAATTGTGTTTATTTCAGAAGCCTAGAAAGAGACATAGTCAAGGTATCCCCATACCTATCGCCATGAAGGCAAGGCCATGGTGGATGTCAAGGTGGGCTTGAATACAGTCAGTGAGGAAGCTTGTGCTGCAAATCTCTTAATGGTATCCCACTTGCCTAGCTTAAAAATATCTGTATGAGCTCTTTTGTTCCTCTTTTTTGTAGTATAAGTAAATTCCAAGTTGCAAACATAGTGAGATTTGATCTTTGACTTCATGGCTTTGACCATTGGCATTTTCAATCTGTGTTAAAGATTTCTGTAATTTTCTTTTAATGTTGCCAGTACAACCTTTTCTATTTCACCTTTTTTTGGATGAGTGTATTTAAGATAAGTTGTTTTAATTAACACTTGGTCTTTCTAATGAGCCACAAAACTGGTCACCTAGACAATCAGTGGAGAAATCAGTAATATTAAGGTAAGTGGTGATGCGCATGTCTTGATGAAATTTAATGGTAGCAATTTCAGTAATTCTTTCACTGATACATAAAAGTAGGCCTGCAGATAATGAATCTGCCTTCAGGAAAAGCTGAGATGTAACAGACTTAAAAAAGCAGTTGACTTAATTATGGTAATTATGTTAATTTAGGCTTTAAATAATAAGAGACTTGCACTTTATATATTTAATATTTCAGTTAACTATGGGCATTAAGGAAAATGAGACATCTCAGAGATACAGATTCAATCCAGCATTTCATGTAAGAAATGATAAAAAGCTTTCTGGGAAAAACAGCAGTATGAAGAAATGAAAAGTTGTGGGAAATTGGCTCTTACGTCTACCTCTCTCACAAACATATGGTGTCTTAAACAGGGGAAGAAGGATCGTATTTTCAGGTAAAGCACTGAAGCTCATCTATTTAGAGTAGCTGAGGACCTGACCCATAAGTCCACTGGAGACTGTGTCTTCCACTGATTCCACCTTCCGGACAAGTTGTATTAGCTCCTATCCTGTCAAGTATAGGAGCTAATGAGACTTATTGTACTGAATCTCCCTGGCAGGATTAGGGCAACCTCAAGGCTATTTCCTTTAAAAAGAATCTCTGAACAGACCTTTCTTTGCAGTGAAATGTCAAGTCTTTATGAGTTCAGAAAGAAGAAAGTCATAATCCTGTGTGACTTTGTCTACCCAAATGTGCCTAAGTGTCCTGGAAATTAGTGTGTTTTCTACTCCATAGATAGTAATGATATTTGCTCAGCTAGTTTTGTATGTTTTCCAAAACTTGGTTCTCAAACCAAGCAAAAGAATCTTCACATTCATGTTTCTTTCCTGCACAAAACTGTAATGTATAAACATTGGATACCTGACTGTTTAAACGTAGCAGATTCCATCCAGAAATCTTTATTTCCTCAGTGAAAACACAGCCTTATTCTGTAGTTATAAAATAGACTTAAAAGATATGTAGACATGGTGCTTAGGGATATGGTTTAGTGGTGGACTTGGTAGTGTTAGGTTAACAGTCGGACTTGATGTTCTTAAGGGTCTTTTTCAACCTAAATGATTCTATAATTCTATGATAAGTAATAATGCCTTAGAGAAGTGTAGACCTAATCCCCCCAAAACAAAAGCAGCTATTTGTGTATGCAATGGCTAGTTCCATAGAGTGAGAACTACACTGTGGTTGCATTTCTGCTATTCACTGAAAATGCCATTCATTACTCATAGGCTTTTTTTTAAGTTTACTTCCTTTTTTACCAGGGCAAACAAGTGTTTTCCAAGCATCAACCGCATATAAGATACTTTCTGCATATGACATTTAAAGATGGTAATTGTTAGTATATTGTTGCTCAAAATCACAGTAGATAGGTAGTGCCTCGGCTCCTGGGAGTACAGAACTACACAGGTACTATACAGCATGGTGTGGCTATTGAAAGGTGAAATCCAATTACCAGTGTCCCAGCTAAGAGATTCCTGACCTAAGTTTCATTTTTGGATGCCTTGACTGACCAGTATGTTGTATCTGACCGTAATATGAAATTAGTTTCTTGTTATGGGAATGCCAAAAACAAACAAAATAAAGTTGAATTGCCTTTGTCACTCCTACACTAATGTTTGGGGTGCATGCTGCCCAGGAATTTAAACTCAGACTGATTCTATTGCTTTCAAAAACATTATTCCTGGAGGTAGCAAGTGTAAGTGAGGGTGCGATACATACTGACCCTAGAGAAAATAATGCATTCTGTCTGCAGTGCATTATGAAATAAAAATAAAATAAGTTTAAAACCAGTTTGCTTTTCCAGCCTTGCCAGATGCACCAAGCAATTCACTCAGAATTTTTAAAATGCAGGGAAAATGTGAATGCTGGGCTATTTTAACAACAATGGTCCAGAAGTTAAAAAGAAGAGAAAGAAAGAAAAAAAGAAAGAAAAAAAGGTGGCAAAACTGCATGCTACTATTCTCTGAAATGCTTTCAATAACCTTCTTGAGAAGGACAATGAGAACACTGAATTTGTGGCTGAATTAAGCAGGTACTTCATTCTAGATATCTTGATATTTAATGGTACATTAGCCAGAAACATCAGGTAAGGAAAGAAAAGAGGAAATGTGTGAATCACAGCATTTGTTACTTTAGGGTTTGAAAGACAGTAACTTTTATCAGGCTTAAAGTAAGTAAAAAGTATGAATTGGAAATTGCTGGAAAAGACCCTGATTCATATATCTTTTAATCGCTAACTAGATGGCCCACTGCACCACCACTCCAGTTGAATAACTCAGAATCATTAATTGATTTTGTCCTCTCAACATTCCTATACAATACAATCTAATTTTACAAATTATTAGCTAAGAAAGTATGTGACTTAAATGACCAAAGTCACAAAATAAATCTAGGTTTAAGCCAGCAATTGATCAGGTACTCTGAAATCATGCTTCACCAGGAGGACATGCCATGCAGGACATGCCCTGTACTTGCAGTGCCACTGGCACTCAGGCTTCCAATTAGGCTGGGTCATCTCTTCAAGAGAAAGGCAGCTTGAGACCTGCACTGCCTTTTCAGTGTCTTACCTGGAAATGTAGTTCATATTGCTCTTCTTTGGAGACAAATTGGTTTGGGTCAAGCTGTTTTCATAGTGGAGACAGGAGGTATTACGTGCTGCAATTTGTGCAGACTTTTCCAGCTATCTTTGAACTAGCTAGTTCCAACACTCTTAGCAATGTAGCCACAGCACTGTGGAATACTAAACAGCTGGGGACTGCTTTCGAATACACCACTAATAGTGCCTGTGTTAATCTGGACTCACCTAGACGAGCTGCAGTTACTATAGCATGTATGCCCTCACAATTTTTAGGGAGGGAGCTGAAACTACAACAAATGAGGCTCAGATGCATGATCAGCTGTGCAGGAAAGCAGTAAGGAAGGTTTGTGCAATGACTTAGCAGCTGCACAGCTGTGATGGTAGCAGAGGATGTCATTAATTGAATTCTCTACCTGTACTACAACCTTCAGCTACCACACCAAGATCAATGTTGCTTTACATCTCTCTGCACCAACTGCTGCCTGATTCCCTGGCACATTCTTCCCCAAGCAAACCCTGCAGTTCCTCTCAGAGGGCTTCTCAATCACAGCTAGCTGCTATCTATCTTAGTCTCTAATCTGTGCTATAAAGCAGGCCCATTTTCCAGGCAGTGTTTACTGAAAACACAGGAGCGTGCCTGGCTCCCTTAGCCATACCTCCTCCTTCCCTCCCACTCCCTAGCAGGCAGTATGGCTATGGAGGTCAGGCTGCAGGACTCTCCTACTGCCTTTGAGAGACCGTGGAGTGAAATCACCAGCCCATAAGACCATTAAGCCTGACAGGTTTACGGTTGCTTCCTCTGAGGTTCAGAGAGTTCATTATGCGTACAGCTAGTCAAAGTGGTCAACAGTAAAGCAAACAGTAACGTGATTGAAATCTTCATTAGAGAGAGAACTGGTGCACTAAAGGAAAGATTTGGGACAGGAGAACACAGTGCAAGATCAAGGCTTTCTGTGAGATCAGTAATTTAAAAATGAAATTTCTAAAAAAACTGAGAAGAGATAATGAAAAGGGTCAAAAACAAATAATAAGGGATAATTATGAGGTTGATGTTACTCACATATGGCACTGAAGAGCTGAAAAGAAGAAATTGGATCTTGCTGTAGTGCTTAGTCCTAGGAAATGTTCAAATCTTTAATGAAAAAGCACATCTGAAATGGTAACTTCCTTGTATTTGCTGCTGTAGATTAACTATGGCTAAGACATATATTCCGTAGTTACACTCCTATTTCTGTAGGGATGCACTAGGTTTTGGGAAGTAGAAACCATCTGGTGCTGCCTTCAGCAACATTTTTGTCCCTGTTTCCTGACAACTGGGATGGTGGCAAGGTAATTAGGGACTTTGTTTGAATAAAATATTTCTAGATTTCTTTGCAGCTTGTTCTGAACTAATCTACCCATTCCTATCCATCTTGACAGGTGACCTGTCTTACTCTAGGGGTGAGAAGAGCTACATTCTTTGTCTTTTCCTTACTGCATGATCAGACCACCAACTGATCTGACATGTCCCAAATGGCACCCATCATCAGCACATGTCACGCTGACTGTACTTGGCCACTTTTTTTTTTACCTGGGACTTAAAGGGAGTAGAAACGAAGTGGATTGTATTATTTTTTTTCTTGATAGCAGCTCCCTTTCTTGCCTGATGTTGTCACTAAAGCTCCACAGGCTGTTGAAACAGTATTGTAATGGGGCTATATTCAGCCTGTGAAATGTAGGGTGAGCATTCATGTTTTAAAAGAGAGACTTTTAGGAGCCTACCCTACTCTTGTTAAAGCCAGTGGGCATCCCTACATGTCAGTGGAAGCGAGATAAGATTTCAAGTCGCATCTTGTATTCTACATGTTTTCCTGTGTGTCCAGAAATTTCAGTTATCTTTACTCATGACTAGAGATCATGATAGCTGTTTGAATTCTTAGTCAAATGAGACAAAGACACCTCTATTCTCTCTAGTTATATATTTATTTAGTAATCAACACAACTTTAAAGTTCACAAACTCAGTCTTTGTTTCTTTAAATATTTGACATAGAGGTTAGGAGCAGTGATCTCCAATGGAGATGAAGAGCCACAAGAGAGATCAGTCTCTTAGCCAGAATGGCCAGGAGCCACTCCATAGTCCCACAGGAATGCCAAGGCTGTTTTGCTGTACAGAACTGTCTGATGTCTGGTGTTTTAATATCTTTGGGCACTAGCAGGATATTTTTGCATATGGTAGTGTGTTTGTATTTTTTTATCCAATGTTTTTGGTAACAAATGAGGAGACAACATATTTTCTGCTTAGCATTTTGTCTTCTTGTCAGCAGTTTAGCACAAGGAAGAATATTTGTTCCAAAAAAACCTTAAAATGTGTTCAACCGTAGCCTGTCACAACTTTATCCCTCTGTGTTGTGTTTCTTGGACTGCAGTGTGAATACAGACTAGTGTCTTGTCTGGGTTTCAGCTCTAAATTGCCCCAGTTAGGGAGTATCACAGCTTTTAGACATGTCTCTGGCAACAAGGAAAAGAAAACCCACTGCCCTTCTGCATGACTAAAGGAAAAATCTGATAATGTGTTTTGATTTGCTATAGATGTTAACAAAAGGCTCAGAAGAAGCTGAATGACAACCACAGTGAAAGTTGGTATGAAACTTCAGAATATGGACACTTTTAGTTGAGAGCAACTAAGATAATTAAATATTGATCAAAACTTATATAAGAAGAACTAAGAAGCCTGGTTTTATGTGCTGATCTATTAAAAAACAGGTATTTAGAAGCAATACTGAGAAAAAGTATAATTTTAAAATGTAATTACCTACAAAACAAGATCACCGATCTGGAAATAAACTAGTTGTACTTAACTAGAAAGCAGTTGCCAAGAAGTTTATTCCATGAATTAATTTTTATGCGTTCTGTATTGGAAACTTATGCAATATAGCTGATCAGTTTGTTCCTTTCTTGTCAGGAGTTATGATAATAAATGCCAAGAGATTGTGTAATTTTTTTATCCTTCCTAGGGGGTCTTTCAGAATTAAGAACTTTTGGCAACCATTCTTTCCTTTCTGCTTGAAGCATCTTTAGAAGGATGGAATAGTAACATTGCACTTAAAGAACAAAATGTCTAGAATTTATTTCACTCCTATTACTAAAATGACTGGATCTGGAACAGGATGTTGGGAGAAAACTCATTTAACATTCCTGTCAACCTTGATAATGTTTGCTTCTCCTGCTGGTCTCTGCTATTTCTTCTTTCTCTGGTTTACAGTGTAATGACCTGATAGAGTCAGAACTACATCTTTACACAGAAGAAACTTACAGTTGGGCAGACCAAGCTACAAACTGCCCCACACCTCTGAAAACCAATTAACTGATTCTCTGAAAACCAATTAACTGATTAAATGGTCCAGTACTTGGTATTTTGATTTGGCTCAGTTGAACATTTGCCTGTAATATCTGTGGAAGCCTTGGAAATGAAAATATATACATTATAAATTATATTGTTTGTATCCAGTTTGATATTTCTGAAATATGAAAAAAGCCATTTTGTGGTTTGGCTTTCTGTTGCATTCAAATTCAGGGGTATGTATGGACTTACTGCGCTTTTTCCAGAAGTGTATTTAATAGTTAGAAAAGTTTTTATTCAAAATGAAATCACAGGTACCTTCCCAGGAAAGGAGGTTATCTTCCACTTAACACTCAGTGTTTCTCATTCAAGTGGAGCATGAATCATGAGGTTTGCCCTTGCCATAAGATGATGAAAATACAGCAAAATGCTGACAGAAATTGAAAGCAATTTGTGAAATGGTTTGAAGTTTTATGAGGCATTGGAAACGTTAAATATTTTGTCAGTGTTTGCTCTTTAAAGACCACTACATGTTCTGAAAGTTTTCTGACACACTAAGGTCTGTGGAACACTGCAAAGTCCACTGCGGTGGTGTTCACACACACAGCTGGCTGCTTGCTCAGTGCAGACCTGGTTTAGGTGCAATAGCACGCTATGTGAGGAGCTGGACACCTGGAGTGGTCAGGCCCCACCGTGCTCTGTGCCTGTGTGGAATCCCATTAGACCCTGCTTCTGTGCCCCCTCCACTTAGTAACAACTTTCCCTAGCTTACAGGGGGCAAGAGCTGGACTTCTTTTCTTCTCTGAAATCAGTTCTTCACTTAGGAAGAGAAACATTTATTCATCTGATGGTGCACCTGAAGCAAAGTTGCATCATATGCTGATATTGATGCATGCGTAGCATTTATTAGTGCAGGTAGGTGAGGGAGAGTTAGAAGATTTTTCATTTCCATTTCTTTGAATAGTACATTAGAGTGAGGATGCTCAGATCCTTTTGTATATGCATTTTATTATACAGTTTGTATTTTCCCCTGAGATATGCATGATTTCCATTTCAAGCTTTAAGCTCCAAGGAGAGAGTGCAGTTATTTTAGAGGAATGAAAAAGAATAATTTGCTTTATATCTTTGCTGTCCAAAATGGTACGTAAAAAAATCAAACTGTGAAAAATGCTGATAATGGACTCTCTGCTCTGTTATTCAGAGGTAAAAGATAAAAGATAAGCCTGTTGGCAACCAGAAACCTATTTCAGCAGCTTCTGAAGTGTGTCACAGACAAGTCTGCAAAGACATGTCGTAATATCACTGATAAAGATCATGTAGCATTGAACTGATCTGCAAACATGCAAACACAGACTGAACTTGCATATGTATTCATCTAGATTTGTGAGCAAGTGGAAGGACAACTTTTCAAGAATTTTGTAGTAAAGTAAGAGAAGTTTATTGCTCATTAACTGTTTTCCAACTGTTCTTTTATTTTGGCTCTGTTTAGCATTTTCAGTGTGTGAAAATGAATGAGAGATTAGCAAAAATATTTCTGACTCACCAATACAGCCGTTACATGACAGAGTAATAAATAACTAACACTTCCAGCTTTAAGGGCTAAGACTTTATAAAGGTAATGGTACAAAAGATGGTGCAGCAATTGTGCTTGATTTCCTTTTTTACTGTCAGTGCCTTATTCTAGAATCTGTATGTTGTTACTGGCTGATGATTTACTTATGCAGTGGTTATTTGAAAGTCAGCAAACAAGGATTTTTCTCTGAATCTAAAAACAATTATCAGTAATATAGGAGTGGATAGAAAGAATGGTGATGGGAGATGCTTTCTCTATTCAAACAGTAGCTCCAGTCTCCCAGAACTCGTTTTTAATCCTCCTTAACGTTTTTAAGTTACCAGCCATTCTGCTCTCTTAGAAACATGGTGACTTTTCAAATTTGTGTTAATAGTACCTTGGATGTAAATCTACTTCCTAAACTGCGTGGATGTAGATGTTCTTGACAATGCTTCCTCTTTGGTAGGACAGAATAGACTTTCACAGGAGAGAAAAGTAGAATCACAAGGAAAAAGGATAAAGCAGAGCAATAAAAGAATGGTTTGCTAAGAAAATCTATCTAAAGTTTTAAAGTCTGAAAATAGCATATTCTACTTTTTTCATCCCTAGCACCCTTGTGAAGGGTCCTATCAACTATGCCATTTAGTCTGTGACTGGCAGTGAAGCCTGTGCCATCATCACCAAGAATAACCAAGAATTTGGGCTAGTTTTAACTGAATATTTGTGGCATGTAATAAAATACAGGATAATTGGGATGTTGTTTGTTGGGCAGAATTGGATAAAATTGACAACACCCAATTAAGCTTTGTACAGGAGAGTAAGTGCTGTTGCCTGCATGTGATGGCGTTGTGATTTATGGAAAGAGGAAGCCTAGTATGGAAGGAGCATCTCGGGCACTGCCTCTGTTATGAGCTCAGAAGCAGGGATGGCTTATAGGGATCTGCAGCTTATGGGAAGGAAATATTTTCCCTGCTTTTCTAGCATCTTGCTGGAAGGTCCTGTCTCTGTCTTCAGCCCTGGCATCAAATTCAACTGCTAGGTCTTCTTTCAAAAAAGATTAGTGGAACCAATAATAGCTAAGTGCCCCTGTTAAAGTCAGATCTGAGATGCTAAATACGTCTGTCAGAATTTTCCTGGAAGAATGCAAATTTACAGTAAATGCAGCACTGAAAGCAGAAGTATTATTCTCTAATACATTTCGGCACAGGTCAGCAGATAAAGCAGATACATTATGCAAGCCTGGCAGCAGAGATAGTCTGTCTCAGAGGCATTTTATTAATTTTCCAGGTATATAAATCAAGGTGATTTCATGTTGAATAAAGAATAAAATATTTTGTTCTCATTTCCATACTCTCAGTAATCATTAAGTACAGTAAAAGGACTGTAAGGGAATTAGCTATTTGACCCAATATTCACCAACAGTAGATCGTGCTAACAGTGGGAATAGTCTTAATGAGCAGTTTGCAAGAGAAAGATTTCTGTATTTTCATTATAGGCAGATTTTGTAAGATTTTTAACTTCGTGGCCTGAATGGAAGCTTTGAGCCAGTTACTAAGAAAATAGTACGAGTGACTATGGTACATAGATATAATGCCTTAGAGAAATGGAGATGTGATTAGCTTCCAGGTCTTGGTATTGAGTTTCTTCTGAATGGCATGTCATCTTGCACTTGCATGCATTTCAAGGGATCCCTTCTCCTCCTGTAAGATCGTCAGAGATGAGCAACAGCCTTTCAGAGTTGAGATGGAAGGTAGATGTAAATGCAGGTGATCTTATATATTCAACACATTCTAACTCCTCTTCATGGTTCCACAGTTCCAGACTACTGAGTCTGCAAAGCATACATTTGCTGTACAATGGTTTGATTTTTTACCTTGCTCTGGGTGCCAGCTGGAAATAATCTCTTTAGCTTGATCCCTGATCTGTCTTTGCATAGGAAAAGGAAGAAAGGAAAGGTAAAAAGGAGGTAATGCACTGCTGCTGTTGTAGAGTGTACCTCCTACAGGGTCCTAATCTCAAAGGACAAAAGCTGAGAACATCAAGCAACTTTAAGCTAACAAGAGAAATGCTTGGCAGTCCTTCTCCATCAGGAATCAGATGTTTGTATATAGCTGTCTCAAGATTTAACACATGGGTATGCCTTCTCTGCATAACCTTATCACATGGCCCATTCTTAACTGAGTGGAAATGTCCCATTCTGGAAAAGAATTACTTTTTCTGTTCTCCCTCAGCAGGGGCTACTCATTGTCCTGGCTAGTGGGAGGAAATACAGAGATCATTTGCTTGAACTGTTGTAAGAAGAATGCTATGCAACATCTGCAGAGACAGGTAGGACAGGAGCTGGGATGCCATTAGATTCTTCAAGGACTGGCACAGCACTCAACAGCTTCCAATTTGAAGCAAATCACTCAATGACACAGCACTGTATCTAAGAAGCTATAAGACAGTTGATGGTGCTCAGCTCTTCCAAAAAAAACCCAAACCTTCCATCATATTCTGTAGGTGCTTAGGACTAAATATTTACTTTCATTCAAGGTGTTTCAGTCTGAAACTTGTCTTTCTACAGTGTCTAGTATAGTGGCATCCTGTTGCATGAGTGTTACTCCCAGATTCTATACCATAGGAATTTACATTATTAACAACAACAGGAATAATAATAGTGTTATCAGGAGCAGGGTGCCCATGGAGCCATCCCATGATAATGGTTCATTGCTGAGTCTGACAGAAACGTACACACTGCTGAATTGCAAGTACAGCTATTGATAGCACACTAGGTGAAATTTAGGTGTGTATATCTGAAAGCTTTAGCTAGAATAAAAAACTAGCATTTTTTGAAAAACAGTAATTGTATGATGCTGTGGAAATGGATGTGGCAAGACAGGCTAATCGGACAGCCAACATATTGCAGTGTGTGCACAGTGTTACCTAAATGCTGAGTCATGTTTACTATATGCCCATTCCTTTAAGAATTTTTTTAGTAAGACCAGTCACGTGCACCTTAAAAAAAAAAAGTATTTGATCTTTAACAAGACAATTTTTAATAATCTACTACAATAAAACTGGTCTGCAAAGGTAAAATATATTCCATTGAAGAATCTTCAGTGCCACTTCACTGAAATTCCAGAGTGTGGCCACTTGTCATAACCTGCCTTATACCTGTGTCTTCCTTAACAGAATATTCTGTTAACATTGCCAACGTGGGCTCAATAAGGTAATAGGAAATTAATTTCATTTAAAATAAAAAAAGCTATGAAATCTCAAAGTGAGCCTTATAAAGACCATATTGCCAGTAAGTCCTGGGAAGTTGACTACATCTGCTTTACTTGATGGGAAATTAGAAATGTAGGACGTTCTCCTGAGACTCATCACAGTGCATTTGGCTTCCTGAATTTGAAACGAACCCATACTGCAAGAGAAAATGCAGGGAATGACTGGAATAGAATCAATGACTTAGCTAAATCACTTAAACCAACATTCCTCTTTCATGTTAGAGCAAAACAATGTTACAGCTTGAGTTATAATAAATTGCTGCTTAATAAGGCCAGAAGTAAGTCATCTCTTTTCAGCTAATTCCTGTTCAGTTTCCCCAGCTATAAAACACTTATTAAAGAAAGTTTAGCAGCTGTACTGTTCTCTGAGGCATGAAAAATCTTGATTAAGGTTGCTATACTGGAGTCAATGAAGCTTAAACCTTGATATACTGGGACATGAGGAGGGGCCAAACTAGCTTTATACTCCACAGTGTCCTGCTGACCAACCCACAGAGGACTGTTTGTTTTGGACTCTGAAAAGCAGCTTGCCAGACCTCCTGCCTATAAGATAAGCATCATATTATCCATGCCTATCTGCAAGGTTAAGAACAGCAAGCAAAAAGCTGTGGTCACAGAAGAAAAGGGCAGGATAGTTTAAGCAACCTTTGAGGCTGAGCTTCTGGCATTCCTGCTTTTGACAAAGAAGAATGTGTCTGTTTGGGGGGAAAGATCACCTTTAAGTTTTTTAGACTTCAGGTGTTGGATTTGAGGAATACATTTCAGCTGCCTATTATAGTTGCCATAATAGCTCTAAGGAAAGCTGTGCCTCGCAGTATTATTTAAATCACCACTTGAAATATACGTGATTGTAACTTCATTAAAAGTGTTAATGCAAGGTGATTAGTGATTGATACAAGTTGATTACGTTGACGAGTCAAGTTCTACTCTGAACCACGCAGGTAAAAATTACCTGTCATGGCCATAGTCTGGTCTTTCATTTAGGTAACAGGACAAACTTTCAACTATATGATCTTTTCTCTAGTTATTACAGAAATGATCATAGAGCTCAGTATATAGACAAGTCACTGACATAAACACTAATAATTTTAGCACAGTATTAATATTAGCATTGCAGGGCTATTTCCACTGTCAATCAGAATGTTTCTCATTAGGCCTTGAATCTTAATTTTTATCCACAGCTTTTCTAATCAAGAAGGCAGGATTCTTGGAATAAATGTCTGGTTTTCCTGGCCCAGATTCTGGACTCAACTACACAATATAACTCCATGGACAAGCAAAAATGAGTGGAAATGACATAAGTGGAGTTATACTTGTTTATGTAACTGCTGGCAGTGAATCACTGACCAGCCTGACTTTATGATGTTCTCCATGCAGTTCATTAGCCCTGCTCCAAGTCTGCCTGATCGTATCATACCAACCTGCTTCCATCATGGATGTCAGAGTTGGAGAATTTTACCCTCTGTAATGTGTAAACCTTCCCACCCTTTGGGAGGGGATGTTTCTCCAGCTGTCATGGGTGTTAGTGACTTGAAAGACTTTTCCAAGAAGCTGCAAGGAAGCAATTCAGATGTGTTAAGTTTCTGATGCTGATCGTCTTCAGCAGCTCTCTTGAGATCTAGGCTTTCCTGGGGCTGAAGCCTCTTCTGTTCTCTGAGGGGGGAGCATGAGGCCGAGGAAGGAAGATCTGACATACTCCTAGAATTATTCTATCCATTTGATTTTTCCTCTTAGATGTTTCTGCAAAGAAATTATAACCTGCCCTGATTATATCATTGTACCTGCCTCAATTTAATGCATTTATGTTTAGAATGAATAATAAATAATACACACACATTTTTCTGGCTAAATTAACACTTTTTTATCCTGCAGCCTAAGAAATTACCAGTTTTGTCACCTGCTAGGATATATCTTCCGTAACTGTTAACCATTATTTTCACACACAGATACAACTGCAAAGGCATCACAATGAACAGGATGTAGACAAAAGTAGAAATGGCATCCAGAGCATGAGCACTGAACACATTTGTTATTTGCATGCAGACTGCTAGTATGTGCAGATTTTACTCCTGGTTTTGTTTTTAATTACTTTACTTAGTATACATTCCCTTCCATTTTTTTGTGTCTGTCTTAGAAGTATTAATTCCATTGTATATAAAGAGGTTTGGACACTATCATGTGACTGAAAGGAATAAAACCTAACACAAAGTTGGAATGCTAGCTGCTACAGATACAATGGTATTGCAGCCACAGGATTAACTGAGTTTTGATTTCTGCATTTTTAATATTAATATTTTTTCCATTTATTATGGGTTATGATGTACAGGACTTTGAATTAGATCTGAAAAGTGGGGAAAAAGCTTCATGTAGAGTTTGATTTTTGCTTTTGCTCAGTTTTGTTTGTCAGTCCTTGCAACAAATGAAATATATTTAATTGCTTTTCCATTTGTTTTCATTTTGTACTTACCCTGGAAAGTATTATAAAATATATTCCCACAGGTAATGAACTGCTGTAAACGTTCTGATGAAAAGTATATAAAATATCTTTTGATTTCTTTGTTGGTAAGTGAAAACTTTTCTCACCTCTAATTATTTAAGATTAAAAACAACCCTGAAACATTGAGATTAATCTGGAAGAGATTTCATCTGTAGTGTAAGCCTAGAGCCTCTTTCTGTAACTCCCACCCATCAGCTGCTATTGCAAAATATCTTAGCAAGAAAAGAAGGGATAGTAGCTGGACCAAGGCCACCTGAGCAAAACACTGATTGGGAGATTGCAGTTATAGAATCAAGAATCATGTAAAAAAATTTTTATGATTAATGAAGATTGGTTAATGAGTAACTGGCAAAGAACAGTTCACACCTCTGTATTGTGGTTATTTAGATGTAATTGGCTTTAGTGAAATCACACGGCTATTGTATTTTATTTGTATAACCTTGTCTGATTTACTAAAAATCGCTTGAGTGTTTTTACAAGTTTGTTTCTTTTTTTATTAAAGCAGAGAGGCTGACTCATTGTTCTTAATCCGTCTGTACACAGACAGCCTCCAATGTGCATGCCAGCATCCATGTTTAGGGAAAGGTTCAGAAAGAATGAGACTGTATGTTTCTGTGAGTGTAAATGGCAGCAAATTCAGGCCTTTGGTGTCATGCTGTGCATAACAAATTTTTCTGATATATGTTCTAATTACAAATTGACTGGTATTTCAATGTATTATCTGGGGTTATGGTATAAAAGGTTCAAGGCACTATTGGTTTTAAATGTCATTCAGAAGTCGGGTATTACTGCAAAGCAACTTCAAAGCATGACATTACAAAAGTAAAGATGTCTTCCTCTGCACTGTCAGCCTGCTATGTGCTTGTGCATTTTGATTCAACCGTACATTCTTAAACACTGCAGAACAGTGTGTTCCTTGGCAGCTTTTGTGGATGAGGTCTGCAGCAAAAGCAAATGCTTGTGACGGTTAGCTAGGTAACTTTTGTCCTGGCCATTCCTTTACTCTTATTTTATTTATTGTTTTGTTGCTGACATCTATCTGATGATTTGCTATTTTGGCACGTACAAGTCCAAATCTTTTGCAAGTAAGATAATCCATATCATCTTACTTACAAAAGTCATCAGTAGTTAGAGATCATGATAACCTAGCAGTTCTGCAGTTGCAACTCATAAGGCATATAGTCACATTCTCATGCATTTACTGATCCAGTAAGCCTGTATTTTGACTACAAAGGAATTCCACCAAGGATGGAGTTTCCCAGCTGTATCTATCTGCATTCAAGCAAAAGCTAAAAAAGAAAGGGAAAAAAAATTAAACAGATCTACCATAAAAAGATCAAGCAATTCAGTTAGGAAGTAATTTTTAAGCGCACATTGCGATAATTAAACACACAATGCTTAAAGACACAATACAGAAGAGCTTAAAAACCATTAGCTCTGGTTTATTTCCTGGAAGAAAAAGGTAATATTCTAAGCTGGTTTGGCAGACCTACGAATAACTTAATTTCACTCTTTCTCTTCCCTGACCTCTCTTCCTTCTTCCCCTTCTCCAAACATGTTAGAGCACCTAAGTTATTTCCAAGGACTCCAAACAGTCTACTCTAAAATAATAGATTTGCTTTCCATTTGTTAATTTTGTTATCAGCATATTTTATAAACAAATAAGTATCGTTACATGAGGTTTTCTGGAGTAACCAAGCTTAAATTAGCTCCCAGTTATAGTCTAACATGAACAGAAATTAATAGCCCAGTTCTTTTACTGGTTTATACTGGTTATACACTGGTTATACTGGTTATACTGGTTATACTGGTAATACACTGGTTTATACTAAGGATAAATTCTATTGGATAGAATGGACTTAAATGTGCTTTGTATGTAAAATGTATCCTCTGTGTTCACAGGCTCATGAACATGTATCATGGTAGGTCATAAAACATATCACAGATCATCTTATTTTCCTTTTTCCTTTCCACCTTCTTTCCTTGTAGTTTGCTGTCATTTCTTGCTAAACCATTTGTTTAATGTCTTGCACAGTCATCAGAATTGAAACATTTACACTGCAAAGTACTGCCACACTATTGCTCCCATATAAACAGATAGTAATATTAAATATGATTGATAATAGACAAGTAGAATTGGAAATGTAAGCCACTGTGTTAAAGTGTTATGTGTTATGAAGTGATGACATCCTCTTTGCTAAAAAGTATTTTTATTTTATGATAGACTGGAAAGTTTCTGAAGAGCCTGATGTCACCTTCTATAGTCATGGGTACAGGAGTATGTGTTTTTCCAGTTAGGGATGTACCCAGAAGATGTAGATGGAAACCCAGAAATTAATGCATAGGTTTCACTAGAAAAAGTAGCTGTACCTCCATATTTGACACTTCTGTTTCTTCTCCGTCAACAGTTCGTATCTATTTAGGTGAGAAAAACAAGTTATTACCTCAAAAAATGTTCTTCAAAGGAACAGTGTGTGGAGGTGAGCCAGACTTAGTGTTTACCTATTCATCACATTGTTTTCGTCTCCAGTCTGAATTTCATAATCTTTGCGGATATCTGGAAGACAGAAATAAAAAATTAAAACTCAAATCTCCCAAGAAGCTGTAGCAATAGTAGATCTAACATTGTGAGGATCAGCAAAATACTGAAGCCAGGACTTTGAATATTGTAAAACTCCTTGCTTAAGACACTTAGATGGTCATTGATTTTTCCAATGATCAGATTCCTATAAAATATGTTCAATTGTGCCTCCAAACTCTTTAAGCATGCAGAATAATCAAATATTTTTAAAGTTTTGCTACTTGAGGTACACTAATATTACCTAGCATCAGCAACAATATTTCCTTGCCTTAGACAAGCAAAGAGAAGCTACAGCCAGCATAGTGACATAATTGCCTTAGGTCTTTGAAATTTTTTTGTTAGTCTAAAATCTAATTCACTGACCCTTTTCCACAAGTATGTTTAAGCTTTTTAGGTAATAATTCAGGCAAATAATAACAGAATTTTTGTGATCTGATATGAAGGAATTTCTTTAGCACTGACCAGTAAACCAGGAACACTTGGTTTCAGTGGGAAATGTGGCAAAATTAGTTTTAAAATTGTTAAGGAATTGCTTTCTAATTGTTCCTAACTATTTTCCTGTGCTAGAGATCATAGGAACTAAAAAGAAAGAGAATCAGTATTCTAGCATTTGTATTCATTTGGGATATTTTGTTTGCAGTCATACAGACCTTAAAACATTAATGTAGAAAGAAATAACAAAATCAAATATTATTTATTATTCTAGGAGCTGCAGCTGTCACTGTCTTTCATTTAATAAATACTGTTGACAATAAACTTACACCTTTAGGGTGAACCTGCAGGACAGAGGGAAACTAAAAGATAACTTGAAGAATAACGAACTTAGAGATTGCACATAAATTCATGTAAACACCAAGCTGGACTAATCTAGTTCTTACTAGAAAACACCTGTTTCCAGCTGCAGAATGCAGCATCTACTGGAGATACATGAACTTAACTACCAAGCAGGCACAATTAACAAGTCCTGCATTTTCCATCTATCAGGAAATCTATTGCCGAGGTGTCTAAAACAGGAAACTGAAATTTGTGCTTACTGTAAGTGCCGAGTATGTAAATGCTAGCTAGAGTACCTGCTAGCATTGTTCTGTTTCTGTGACATCCCACCATTGTTTTTTCAGCCCAGGCTATTCTCTGCTACTGTACTTATGTGGGCAAAAAGGGAAGAAGTGTGAATAAAACTGGATACAGCTAAGAGACCTGCTCCCAAGTAGATCAGAGTAAAACTAATTTACCTGGTATATTTATAATTTGCACTGAATTCATTACAGAGACTAATGAAGACGTGCATTCAAATGATTTCTCCTAGGGCTGATTTAAAAAAGCAATTTGGAATCTAGGCGGGGGGGGGGGGGGGGGCGGGGGAAGTAATGCCTAATTCAGTACAGTAAAGTGTTCTGTACTATAGAGATTTCCATGGTAATTTGTTCTTTGTAGACTAGTATGTGCAGACCTCCCCCAAGGACTGCTTGTCCTCTCCTTTGTTATGCTCAACTCTTAGAATAATTTTCCATAATTCTGCAGCACAAATTATTTGGTCATCAGGCAGGTACAGCCTTCTGTGTAACGTAGAGTATACAGTAATAGAGACACAAGGAGGATTGCATTTATCATTGGTGTCTCCATTAAGTTTAATAGATTGACCTCAGGGATTTTTTCCATTGTGAAAATAAGAAACTATATATGAATAACAGGTTCTTTGATCAGTAAAATGTTTTTAAAGTAGCCTGTACTTGATGGCTCCTTCAGTCTTGGATTGGTACCTCCACAACTGCATGAACTCCATTTCTCTGATTTACTCTTCTTCCTTGGAAATATGGTCAAAGCTTTAAATGTGGGGATATGAGAATATAAAGATTATGATTATCATCTGCAGTAGTGCAGCTTTGCTGAAGAGAGTAGGTCATATTTGTTAACACTAGTTTAAGACCCATCACTCCACCTAAACAGTGCCATCCTACCTTCTGGAGAGGTCCCCACAGGTAGTGTGCTGTAATTCTGCTGTATGGCACAAATTAGCAGAAGTGCAATGAATCTAAATGTTTGGAGCTGTTAGGTACAGTATTGAGCTGTAAGCAATTTCTGCCAGAACAGCGTGTGCAGGGTAGCTTGCTCTCAAGTGAGAAGGTTGTCCCAAGAGAGCCATTAATAACATAACTCATAAACTAGGAGTGGGGAGAAGAAAAGGCCTGCTTAAGGGCTAATTAGATCTCTGGTAAGTTGTGTACTTACACACCCCTCATGTTACCCTACAACAAGATGAGCAAGTGAATGTGCTAGTGGCTATACATTTATGAAGGGTATATATGGCACAAGAAATTCCCTAATGCCTTACAGGCATTCAGCACATACTGTGAGTGCTACAATATCACTATGAATGACAGGAATCAGTAGAGTTAAGCTGTTGTTGTTCTTACTACTATTCTGTGAAAACTAGCAACTGGATCAAGATTGCATTCTTATACCTCAAAAGCATCCAAGCACCTGTCACACGTTGTTTATACTTATTGCCACAAGTTGAATTTTCAATCAGAAGCCAGACGGATGGTTTCAGATCTTACTTGAATCCACACTAGGCATCCAGTCTTACAGCAGAAATATACTATTGCAAAGAAACCCTGTGCTTTAGGGGATTCTACATTACGTACAGGGTTAACAGGAAAGCAGCAGGCCTTATTTATGTGTAGTAGAGGAGTTGCCAGAGCAGCAGAAATATTGTTTTCTTTCAATGATTAATGTGCTCAATAAAAGTGTAGCATCTGCTGCCAGCTTTCATTAACAAATAAATGAAAAACAAATCCGCGTGGTAGGCAGTGTGTCTGGGGACAGCTTAAACAGGACTGAGCTGCTTTAGATTTCAGCTATTTTCTTTAGCTCAACAGTGTGGAGCACTTTCTTGTTTATAGGATAAACACATGGGATTGAAGTGATCTGTGTAGCACACAGGAGCGGTTGCCAACCCATAACATTCTGCAGAATGCAAAAATTCCATAGCTGCTCCCCTGGGAGTCATAGGCTACAATCTTCTTGCATGTTGGTTTCAGTGTAAATAACAGTTAAATCATCAGAACAGACAAGCTGCCAGTAAAACTTTGAATAAAGTATTAGTTAGTTCATTTTCCTTCCTTCATCATAGAAGTTCAGCAGACTCAGAGCTCAGTCCTTGTATTGGTTCAGGAGACACGGTATTTCACACCACATTAATACAATTCATGCATAAATGTAAGGCTGTAAATGTGTGCCTTTTTAGCTTCCTCGCAACAAAGTAGACTCTCTGAAATACAATAGATAACTTTATTTTTAGCCTTATTTTCTGTGGAAACAGTGTTTATTTGATCATGGTGTCTTTCCTTCCACCTTTTGTCCTTATAACTGCTGAACCATATTGGCCAGTTCCACTCTTTTTGACAAGGAGAAAAAGGGAAGGAGGGTTTACATACAACAGTGTCTCAACATAGCGGAAGGTCACAGTGCCTACTTATAGACATCACAGAATAGACATCACAGAGCAGAGAAGCATTGTGACTATGCCATTCTCATGGAAGTTTTGATCAACAATTGCTGACTGAAGTGAGTCCATGAAATTGTAAGACGCTGATCTTTCTCAGCTCTGGTACTGCTAAAACTGCTTTCCTTCATGGAAGTTTGAGAGTGATCAGCCAAGGAGATCTCAGACTGGATGTGACTTTGCATCTGTGACAAGAACTTCACTGAATCAGTCTCAGGATGTGTAACGATTGGAGTATTGTTTTCAGCATTTCTGGTTGTTTCAGGCTTTTCTGTATAGAAATTAAGTTCTTTTAAACAAATAAGCAGAGACACTTTCCAGCAATAATGTGGCTGTCCTTCAGACACATGGAAGCCTAGCAATCTCCAGAGCCATCTGTATTTGCAAAATACAACGTATTAATTCATAGTGCAAATACACCACAGAATGGCAAAAACATTTCAGTACTAAAAATAAAAGATACAAGACCATCATGACTGAGGGACGTAATGGCGCAATCCCTGCAGGTTATATGATGAGGGACAAGGATGGCTTTGGGAATCTAAGGTATTTGTTCTAAGCCCCGATGAGTACTCTAAGCTTAATGTCAGTACAGAGAAACTAGCTGTACCTTCAACTGTACCTGTGAGCTATGCTGAAACCCAGGAAACCTTCCCTATAAATGTTAGATAGGAGACCAATTCATCTGCACTGCTGTTCCCATAAAATCAGCCTCTCCCAATTATCTTCTCTGCAAATAACAAAATATCTCCAGATAGAAGAGAATAAGCCAGATTTCAACAATCACAAAGGTTAAGCTAACATGCATCAAAAAATGTGTACATACCAAATAGATGGGATTAGATTTACAGTTTTCCTGTAAGTGACTTTGGTGCTTAGTACAACCTTGGTACTCATGTAGCTTGTACGGTCACACACTAAAGAGAATTTCATGTTACTGAGAACAGAACCTAGTCCTCAGTCATGACATACTGTAACTATCATCACCATGCAAATGTGATAATCTGCTAATGAACAGATATCCCTCTATATTTAATTGCATCACACTTTTCACTCTTATATTCTTTCTATGGTGATTATGTTCCCTGTCTAGCGTGAGTCATCAGACTCTTCAGGTATGTATAGTGTGTGCTATGCAGAATGATGCATTGAGCAGGTGTGGCAAAGGACAGGGCAGTTCAAGTAAAAGGAAATTAAAATGTATTTTCAAAGAGAATGTACAAATACCTTAGTGTTTGATTTCCAGGGCGGTGATTAATTGCAAACCATAAGATAAGAACATACAGGACAAATAAGAGCAATAGCTGTTTGTTATATCATGTAGTAGATTCACCTCTGGTTTAAGCTGGCTTTTGGTGGTATGAACCAGAAAGCAGGGACTCTGGCAGCTTAAAGAGAAGAGAAAGCCTTAATTCCCTCTCTCTGGTGAATCCTGGGGGCTGGCAAGGTGTACGTGGAGGACACTCATCTCAGCAGTCTGTGCGGGCTGAGATTTTCTGGCACTCTCTGAGGCCATTACAAATATTACCCCTATCAGATATGATGGTGAAAATTAAAATATGGCCTGCCTACATGAACATGCAGATCATACCCATGCTAAAGATGATCCTACTCATTTACTCGTACTTGCTTGTGCTAGAGAACAAATCTTGGCTTGCATGGGCATTCTGAGTTCAGGGAATACAGAGTGACTGTATTTAAAACCTGAACTCAAATGCTGGCAACATGATCTGCAGGCTCAGGAGGTGCAGCGTCAGACTTTGTCCAGCTTATACCTGAGCTAGGCTAAAGAGCAAAAGATATTTGGAGCTTTTAACTCTTTCCCTTGTATTTATAAAATCATTGTACGCTTTGGTACAACGTGGAGTTCCAGCTAAAAGCTGTAAAAGTTGCTGTGTTCCAGGTCATAAATTGGGGTGAGATGGCAGTGCTGTGTGATGAGGCTTGCACAATACCCACACAGCTTATATCTGACTCAAGGCTTTGCTATTAATTCCTCACTTTCATGAACACAAAATTCACATCCTGTTCTTTCTCCACTCTCTGAACAACACCTCTTATTACATGCCACAAGCAGAAATCTCTTTCTAGACAGTATAAAATTCCTCAAGATGTAACACAGTGAAACAAGATCATCTCTGAAATGAGGTTATGCATTTCCCCATTACCTAGTGCCTCACACCACTGGAAAATGAAATGAGTTCCTGGCCTGAACGTTCCTGCTGTTATCTAACTCTCACTGTACTTCATGTCAATTATTAACATCAGCAATGATAGAAATCTTAATACATGTTAAGAAACAGGACTCCTACATAATTTTTGTTAATCTCTATTATTTTGCCCTATGATCTTTGTTTCAGACCCTACCTTTCTCCATCTCCTTTTCCAATGTGCTCTCACAATTGGAGTGTTTTGGGCTGATATGTTGCTTTCAGTCTTTGGAGGACAGGGTGCAAAAGCTGTTTACTATCTCTTTCACCGTCCAGCCAAAGATCTTGTTCATCATGTATAAGCCTTCTGTTTATGTGTTAATTTTACCCAATAATACCACAAAGACTTTAACAGAAGACAGTAGACACCACTAAATGACTTAGCTGAGCTCTCAGATCAGAACAAACTTACATATATTTAGGAAGTCACTGAATATCTGCCTTAAGTGTGAAAAGCGTTTTTTGTTGGCTCACTTAATGCTTTTTCAGTGAATTTCAGGCCCAGTGATGATCCTTTGATTTTTCTCAAGGTGATAGATAATGCAGTGTAAAACCTGCTAACTGCTGAACACTCCAGTTATGTAAAGCTTGATGTTGGGGGGGGGGGGGGGGCGCAGATGGATATACAGTCCATGCTTGGAATGAAGCATGAATACAAGGGGCTGATTTGGTTTTGCTCTACTTCCAGTGCAGGTTTGAAACAGTACATACCGACCAGAAAGTACTTAGGATTCTCCAGCTGGGAAGGCTGAATGTGTATCCGGTCCCCAGGAAACACTAATCTTGGTATAGCATGTGTGTTGGGGATGGAGGAAAATGTGGCTAGGGACATGTGTTTCTGCTATTTCTTTTCAGAGGATACAGTTTTAAGCTTTGCCATCTGCAAGTGTCAAAGCAGATTTCCGTCTCCTTTAACCTTCTCCAGGTTTGGGTCTTGGGGAAGAGATTCAGGGAGCCATAGCTTGCCTCTTGACAGCCTCGCTATCCCTGCTTTTGTCCAACAGAAAATGGTTACACCCTGAATCTGACTCAGGAGGAGTTTGGGGAGTGAAAGAAGTGCAGGACTCAGCTCGTGGTATGTGGGCTTCTCAACAGGGTAAATGATGATAGTATCCAGTACTGGGTAATCCCACCCCCATGTTTTTTCACTACCATAATGTAATTGCATGTGTACAAATGGCATCATATGAGTCTCCTTTCTTTGTGTAATTGAATATTGCTAGGTACCAGGGACCATGGAATACAGAGATCAGCTAGAAAAAAGATACCAGAAACTTTCACAGCTGAAGATTCCCCAGTTTCATGGAGCTGTATCAGAAGAGCTGTCCTAGCATCGCAGGTGTGAGCTAGTGATTTATTCTGAAGAGTTACAGCCTGTTACTTCTTCTCTTTTCCTTTCTCAACTAGAAAAAAGCTGCCAGGACTAATCCATAGATGTGAGTGTACTCATCCTTCTCTGCAAGAAAACTGATCTCTGAATCAGAATTCTGAGAGAAGTCAGCTAAATGTCAACAAGGCTGTAGGCTGCATCTGTACAGGCCATACATTACGAGAAGCAGTAGCGTTAAACAGTACCAGAATGAATCAGTGATACAGGCATGTAGAACTGCTACTTTTAAATTCCTAGGAATTATGTAATTGCAGAGCCCACTTGGATTAGAGAGCGGTATGGGTCAGTCATGAAAATATAGCTCCTTTTTTTAGTCATCGGTATGTTTTATCTTTTCAGATGCAAGGTGATTCATTCTGGAAGCTTTTTTGCATTTGCTTTATTTCACATCAAATCACTTATTAAATGTGTAGAAACCTTGTAAAATCAAGACCATCTAATTGGATTGTTATTTTAAATGCAGAAGTCTTAGAAGAGATTCCCCCAATAAACTTTAGGAGAGCAGGACAAATTCCTACTTAGAAAGAGAAGAGGCAGTGTTAGGTTCTGATAGACAAAATGAGCTTGTAAAGTGTCTGTTGAACAAAGAACGTCAGAAGAGAAACTTGCTATTGCATTTTCTTTTGTGTTAACTGTGGCTAGCTGCTGAACTACATAGCATGCAGGAGATAGATAGATAAAAATATCTGCCACCACTTCCTTGAACCCTTTATCAAATACTGTGGTTTGTGGAGCTCTCTGTGTTTCAGTATGGCTGGAATCGGTATCTAGCTTCACTGAGCTCCTAGGCCAAGGACTGCATGAAACTTACTCTGTTTAGTATGCTGTGCAATGCCAGATACCCTGCGTACTGTGTTGTTTCCCAGTGTGTTATTTCATGTTCGCAGGCAGAGGGAAAACTGATTGCTGGATGTGAGCATAAGGCCACTGAGTGTGGTAGCTCTTCTTCCTCTGCAGCATTGCTTACCTCCACCCAAGTCACAAACATGAAGTTGTCTTTAATAGGATTCTGGCTGATAGAGCACTAAATACATCTCACCCAGAGATGCACATATCACCAGTGCACTGGCCTCTAGGAGGGGTTTAGCACTCACCCAAGTCCTGCCAATGCAAGTACTGCAGTGTTTTGATGCTATCTGAGTGTCCCCCATTAGGATTGGCTTAGCCCAGCCATAGATAATTTGCTGGAGGATCAAAACACACAGTGCTAAGCACAAATAATTTTGGAAGAATTGATACATTTGGGATGGATATTAAGTATGGGATCTTGATTATATGAGAAATGTTGCTGATTATTCCGTTGTACAATCACTGGACATTTTTCTGATAGTCCTTTGTGTTTCAGGTCAAATGCTTTCTCAGAAACAAATCCAAAACTAACAAAAAAATATAACCTGCAAAGAAATCAGGAAGAAATTAGTTTTTATTTTGCAATGTACTACAATTGGGAGAAAGACGATGAGAAGCGGTGGTCATAAAAGTGCTGTTAGAACTCCTTAGTACACAGGATTTATGATGAAACTAATCACACCAATTTCAAGAATAATTCCAGAAGGCATTCTCCTGGAATGAGAGAGGTTTTATTTTAGAAAATTCAGTTGAAAAAAGAAATTATCATAATATGTGAACTACTGTGAGTTATGCAGTGATATACCAGTATCAAAGCTCTTAGCTGACCTTGGACAAATCACTGTGAGAATTACAGCAGATATGCTACTTTAGTGAGCTGAAAAGTATGCTATTAAGACATATGGTATGTATTAGATTTCTATATAATTTTGTAGTTGTGGTATCAGTTATATAGTAGCATGGGTGGATATTATCACCATTCTTAAAGTGAGATACCTGAGATGCAGTCTTGTTTATCTTGAACTGTTGCACAGTGATGGCAAAATTGGAGGTTGTACCTGCAGCTAACTCGCAAGTTTATTCCTCCTCCAAGTCTTCAGAATACATGCTAACATTGCCATCCCTAACTCATCAGTGCTATGAAAGGCACATGTGGTGACATGATGAATTTCCAATAGATTTGAAGAAGTATTAAGGCCAGTGATTTGGGGATTATTCATCTGGAATATAGTTATTACTTATCAACTGTGCTCAAGGAAGGAGATTAAAATGGGAACAGGCAGAGAGAGTTGTTACTAAAATGATCAACGAATTGGAGGGTTTTGTCATAGCATAAAAGATAGAAAAATGCTTAATTAAGCAAAACAGAGGCAGTGTAGAGGCTAACAGAAAATGTCGACACAAGAACCAAAAGATATAAATTGGCTAAGAATAAATCAGGAGTGGAATTTTTATATAAGGTCAGTTAGAGCAAAGAAATTCTGAAATAGTCTTCCAAGAGAAGTAGCGAGAGGGAAAAATAATGTAATTTTAAGATGGGACATAATACTTTCATGAAAGGACAAAATGATGCAGTGCCATAAAAGGCAACTGTACTCAGTTACTCCTGAGATCACCTTGCAGTCAGTGCTCCTAGAAATCAAAATTTCTATGTACCGTTTGAAAGCATGAACAGAATTATAACCACTCACAGGCAAGAATTTCATTATCACAGAACTAGGCTGTTCCTTGCCCTAGACACAGTGCTATCACAATTTTGAACAGATTGCTCATAGTAGGTATTGGTTAAGCAAGAACTGGCACGGAGGGCTATGCTGATGTAGCTGCTACAGCATATGGGACATATATCTGGAAACTGCAATCCTGCATCATCTGCTACCGTGAGTCATGTGGCGCTACATGGACAGCAGCAAAACAGGTGAGCTAATGATACTGCTACGGACTTACCTTATTTTTTGCCTTTTTTTATAATTAATGTTTACAACAACCTTAATTCTATGCTGTAGTTAGAGCCTGCTGTTATGCTAAGGCATTATTACCTTTTTGTAAGGTGATTCTTGAAATACCATGCTGCCCTCTTGAGGCTGCATAATATATGTTTGGGGTTTGGGGTTTTTTAGCCAGTTACTGAAAAGAAAAAGACATTTTAATGAAAATGTCTTTCTTATGGAAATAAGCAGATTAGGCATGAGCATTTCAAAGCCATCTCCATGTTTTGGATGTTCCAAAAGGAACTGGGCATGCAAGTCCTTGCAAATGTCTTTGTCTTAATTTCTCCACCTTAACTTCTCAAAAGATCTAGAGGATCATGTGCAGAAGTGCCAATGGCTGGGAGTAGAAATAGGGTTGCTTGGTTACAAACATTGTTCTATTTAGATTTGAATACAGAAATAATTTGCAGCAATGGGAGGAATCACGTTTCTAGTACTCTGGCGATGGCCAACGGTCTTGCATGAGTTTGGTCCTGCTACTATCAACAGTGGTAAGGCATACAGTGACTAATACATCCTCTACTGCAGAGATCTGGCTGCCTGATAGTTTCTTCCAACTGTGGTGTCTCATTTGAAATGATTGCTTAAGAGAACTAAATGTGTGTATATCAGCAAAATGAGGAATGCAAGCAGTTAGAACAAGTGCTGTAAAGCACATGTAAAGTATAAGCACAGAAGAGGAAGACAGTGTGACAGAAATTGCCTCTGATAGTTGTTTTTTTAACATTAAAAAAGGAAAGTTACTGGAGTGACTGTAATAGTCTCTCTTGAATTATTTAACATGAGACTAGATGGACAATGGTGGGAATATGGTTAGGTGAAGTAGGTTGCCTAACTGCTCATTTTTTATTCATTGATCTGGGAATCAGTTTATAGTACAGTGTGTTCATCAGAGACAAACAGACGAACAAAAGAGGAAGGAGTTGGTTAGGTCCCATGTGTTTCTGTGCCACTGTAAAGCTTGGATTTGACAGGATATGAGAAGACTTTTTAGCCATCTGTCTTCTCCCCTCATGCTCCACAGTGCCTGTGACATTCCAAGGGGTTCCTAGAGAAGATGAATGCTAGCAGCTAGAAGCAGAGGTATGCTGGGAGTGATTTCTAGTGGCAGAAAGTTTGGCAGAGCTTCTACTGCCTTTTATAGAGGCAAAGGTTTCCATTGGTCCATCTAGTTTTAGAACATTTGCTGCCTGTCCCTAAGGGTTCCTTTCAAGCCTCAGCTATGTTAACATGAGTGGGACTCAGAGCCAGTACAATGTTTGGTAAAGCTTCTTTCAGACTGTCTGCTATGCTCGGCAGACAACACTTTGTTGGCAATGAGAGTGGGAATGACTGGCAGTTTTAACAACAATGCCAAAATGAATGCTAGCCTTTGCACTATAAATTTCCATTCCATCTGCTCAAACAGGAATCATGGGTCCCTGTAGTGCATCTCCAGTCTGCCTGCCTTGACTAGAAACTAGTAATTTTACTTCTCTGAGCAAATATCCATGGAATGACTAATGCCAATGAACCTCAAGACCATCCCCATTACAGGGATTAGTGTCACTAAATATATGAGAAGTATGTATTCTTAATATCATATAAAAGGAAAGCCAATGCCCTTTTCTGGTATCTTCTAAAATTCCTGAAAAATAAGCAATGGTCCGTGTATTTATTTTTTCAAGAGTAGATATAAATGCTCCTTAGCCAGTCTTTTCATATGCAAAATTTCCAGGCCCCCAGCACTGTACTTCCTCATATATATTTTCAAGTATTCTTGTATTCTCTCTGTAATGATTGGCACATATAATGAGTAAACACCACTACAAATAAGAAAAAAGCCAAAGTAAAAAATGAACTAGAAGTGTTTATAGCTGACTATGAAAAAGAACTTCCTTTTTCACAGCTTGCCTGGTTGAAAGCCAAACATTTACGTTCACTTTTAAATGATCAAATGCTTATTTCCACATCAGGATATACCTGATAAGGCCAGCAACCATGCAAACAAACCTACAAAACAACAAAACCCAAAAGACCCCAAGAGCTTGACAGTTTTATTTCAGGTATGGAATAATGTATTTAGAAATAATTTGAAAAGCAGGACTGCTAACACAAAAAACATAAGTTTCTTCTTGAAAATTAATCCTATTTAGTAACGCTGTTATTTTTCACAAACGAAACTGTTTTTTATGTGGAGAGAACTTAACTGAGTACAATCTCTTTCCTTTCCCCAGTGCAGAATAGGTATGCCTTTTTCCTCAAGGCAATGTGACTCTTCAGCAGCTTTCCTGCCTGATATAGCATGTCTTATTACTTGTGTTGTTCATAACTTCTTAGAGACCGGCAAACTGAAAATACTGATATATGTCCTAATGCCCTATGATACTGGTGCATAATTATAGCAAAATAAATACTGAATGAAGACTTATATTCAGCTGCCTCCCATCTCTCTTGTGATATTGCTCTTATATGTTCCCTTTTTAAAGGTCTGATTACTGGAGAGGTGAGTAATAGATAAAAAGAATCATAGAATCATAGAATCGTTTAGGTTGGAAAAGACCTTTAAGATCATCAAGTCCAACCGTTAACCTAGCACTGCCAAGTCCACCACTACACCATGTCCCTAAGCGCCACATCTACACATCTTTTAAATACCTTCAGGGATGGCAACTCAACAACTTCCCTGGGCAGCCTGTTCCAATGCTTGACAACCCTTTCAGTGAATAAATTTTTCCTAATATCCAGTCTAAACCTCCCCTGGCGCAACTTGAGGCCATTTCCTCTCGTCCTATCACTTGTTACCTGGGAGAAGAGACCGACCCCCACCTCACTACAACCTCCTTTCAGGTAGTTGTAGAGAGCAATAAGGTCTCCCCTCAGCCTCCTTTTCTCCAGGCTAAACAACCCCAGTTCCCTCAGCCGCTCCTCATAGGACTTGTGCTCTAGACCCTTCACCAGCTTCGTTGCCCTTCTCTGGACACGCTCCAGCACCTCAATGTCTCTCTTGTAGTGAGGGGCCCAAAACTGAACACGGTATTTGAGGTGCGGCCTCATCAGTGCTGAGTGCAGGGGCACGATCACTTCCCTACTCCTGCTGGCCACACTATTCCTGATACAAGAGGAAAGGAAGTTAAGGGAACATTAGAGCTGTTAGTGCCTTTTTCTTGAGATCACTGACATCACTGTGACAGAGAAGATGGACACATAGCGGGCATAAAAAGGCACTCTGAACCTGTTACTAGTCCCACACCTATTGCAGAATTTCTGACAGGACAGTCTACCCTTCTGAATTACATCTGGGCTACATCTTCACAACTGTAGATTGCAGAATTTTTAGGGTAGGATTTGACTTTGACAAAGAGGGGCTTCAGTCTGAAAAAAGTCCTAAAGTGTTAAATGGATGCAGAGGAGGTGTCCCAGGCACTAAAAGGCCTCCCTGTAGTCCTGAAATTCCAGATGCACAACTTGTGTACCTCTAAGATTCAAGTAGGGACAGATTACTGTAATAGACCCTATCTAGTCCCTGCAGTCAGCCATAACAACGATCAAGCTCCATCTTAAAGCTAGCAAGGTTTTAAACAAGGAAGGATCTTTCAGCTCATCAGACAGTTTTCCCTAGTGGTCCTTTTCTGTTCATTGTCCCCACTGTGACCATGGATGTCTGGATCCACAGCTATGTAGTTTCCTATTTCATTAAACTAAAATTGGTAAGTGTTACATAATGTCACACAAATCAGACTCCTTGACACACTATTAGAGAGACTTTTTCAATGTCTGTCAGATGAGAAAAAGCTCAAAAGGGACAATGTACCACCACAGTTTATCCAACACAGTGACCTTTAGGGCTGCTGAATTGTCAAAAAAGAATCTTGAATTTTAATATAATAAAACGTATAATCTGAAAAAATTTGTGTAAAAACTACCAATTCTGACAAAAAAGGGCATCTCCAGGCTGCCGGAAAGCAATGTAGATCTTTGGTGGACTTGTTCTGCCCATTCTGGACTCTGCCATGCCCAGAACATCTCCAGAGTGAGCAGCACCACTCCTTTTATGCAAACATGGTATCTACAAGAATCTATCCATGGCAACCCAGACTGCACAAGCATACCTAACATCTGGGATAAATATGCAGGAGCAGGAGACCTTGCCCAATACAGTATTCTGCTCCTCGTAGAACAGATATGATTTTCAAAACAATAAATTGTGACACACCCACAGTTCTGAGATAAATTTTAAGAATATTGTTGCAAATATGGCCAGAATGCAGAGCTTCTTTATAAGCAAAATCTCTGGAAGAACTCTCAGAAATAGAACTAGGGACATGATGAGAACTGGTAACAAATAGGCATTTTTAAAAATACCTATCCTATATTTTATGTCTCAATGGCAGCTCAGTTCTTCAGAAATTTCATTGAGACAATGTATATGCAGGCAGATCAATGTGTAACTTTGTAAGCCAAGTGTACTCTTGATGACCTATAACTGCTAGAGCAGTGCTTTTCAGATTTTCTGTGGACCCCGAGATACTCCAAGTGAAAACTTGCTTAGACATCCTACATGCAAAAGCTGTTGTAGAGCTGTTGTTGAGATTCATGCACTTTCATACTCACTTTATTGGTTTGCAGAAGTTCATGGAAAGTCCTGTTGTAAAGTTCCTAGTTTTCCTTTCATTGCTGTCAAATTAACATTAAATAGGGACATTGCTCATACATGCTTAGTTTTAATATCTGCTGTTATCCTGGTGAAACATGTCTGACATGAAACATAAGCACACGCTTAGTAGGAGCTGGAAAGTATCTGTATGTTTGTGTGCTACATTTAATCTATTTTATTCTGCTAACCTCCATCTATATCTTATTTCCCTGAACTAGTGTGTTACAGCCTTAACACAGGAAAGCTCAAGCTTTTGTATGCAGTAGAAATATGCACCAGTAAATAAAAGCAGCAGCTGTGAACTCAGCATCTGTAAACTGTGCTGTTTTATATATTACTCTTCTTTTTAAACTTAAATTATACATAACAGTCATCTTAATGACTAGGCCCAGTTCATTTTGCCTGAAGCCCTCTGACCCTGAACTCTGACACTGCCTGATTTCAGGCTAAACAAGGTTGATCTGGATCAGTACTAAACTGTGAAGAAACAGGAAATTACCTTCAGTAACAACGCTTACTGCTGGCTGAGAGAGGACATATGATCATTCAGTAAGGACACACTTTTTACTGAGCTGGTACTGAACAAGGTGGGAGGCAAAGTGTTGTTATTAAAGATGCTGGCCAAAGTACAATTTCATCAAAAACTTACATATTCACTCTTGTTCTAAATTATAAATAAGATCCCTCTTTCTATCCTTGCATTTTTATATCCAAACTATAAAAATGTATCAGAATATGAAACAAATTATATATAAAGTATTATTGTATTATTAACTAGTAACAAGTTGTTTCTGTCTCAGAATTTGAGGAGCATAAACAAAAGGATATTTGATCTTGACAAAGCCAAATACATTTTTTGATGAAATCTTATATAGAGATCCTAGAAGAGCAAAACTCTAATTTTCAGCACATGTTCCTGTAAAAGCACACAGGTGCAAAGGTGTATGCAGCTGAAAAGAAAATGTAATGTGACTTCAGCAGATTATCTGGGCTTGTCACAAGTTTTGGAGATCTTATTGATAGACGAAGTGCCCGTAGACATTGTAGGCTTGAAAGCAGCCAGTAGTACATTGCAAGAATTTCTTATGCAAGCGTTTTTATGGCTTTGTTTAAGGTATTTGACACTGCTATAGTAATTATTAGATAAGTGTAACTTATAATAGTAAGTTATACAGTTTGTCATCTCAGATTCTCTTTCTTGGCAATGGACCATTTTGTTTTACTTGGCTTCATTCTGCTGCTGTATACTCGTTGCTTATGAAGTGGCACAACTCTAACCCTTTCAGATATCCAGACACAGAGTTAAGTTCTGTTGTTTTATATGTAGACCTGGAATCCCTACTTTTCAGACAGCTGACCAAAAATGATAAAAGATGATGTACATAGCAAATAGAAAGTATTGTATGTTCTCCATTAAGCTGCCATGGGCATTTTCCTACTGAAGTAATGAGGGAAGTTCCTGAGGACCTTAACCACAAGCAAAAGGTAGGAAGAACCAAAAGACATTTGAACAATCCAAAAAAGTCTGTCTTGGCAAGAAGTTTCTGTCTATGGAGGTAATTAGAGAAGTTTCTGAGAAGATCTTGAATACAGAACTTGCCCTATGGCTTCTTACTCATTCTTGCCGTACTGAGGCATGAGGGGAGTAGTCGTAAATTTCCATATAATAATTATTCTGTACATATATAATACTGAGAAATTTGAAGTGTTGCTTTACTCTGAAAATGACTACAAATTGTACTTCCTTATCAATCAGATCTTCATGATGTGCATATTCAGTTATAACTTCTTACTTTAGATTAAGAAAAAGGATGAAAGAAACATTGCTTCAAACAATAGTCCCACTGACCCAGCTCAGCTAGGAACTGGGGAGCTGGATTCATTTTCCATTGCATCAGCAGCATTTCTTATGACTTTCTAGATGGTGACATGTAAGCAGAGACCCTCTTGTCAGCACAGAGGTGATGGAATCACTTCAGCCTGCAAATCTCTCCTGTTGTTGATGGTATCAGGATTAGAAAGAACTCATTTGAACTGACAGTCCAGAAGACTGGAAATTAAAGGGAAGAAAGTGTGTGTGACATGATTGTAGTAACAATTTAAGCACTTTAAAGACACTGTTTGAAACAGAAAATGTGTTGAGTGTAAAAAGAGTACTAACAAACCTGACGCCTTTTCATAACCTTGAAGAAATACATTATACAGACTGCATATTTTCTTCTCTTTCCTTCTAATTGACTCTGCATATAATTTTCCCTCTGTGATTATGAGTCAGCCTTGGCTCACATGTCCTGGAGGACATGGAGTGGTCCTTAACTAAACAAATATAGATGGTCATCTAACCACAATTTTAAGTAAGCATTTGCAGTCATATAGATAATGCACCATACAACTTGGCATATTCATTATTTGGACAAAATGGAACCTATTTACATTGAGATCAGATTATCATTTAAAAGCTTTCTGCAGTATAAAGTTGTTCAAGCTTCATTATAAGTAAGATTTAAGGTTTTAAATTCAGGAAAATTTTTTGACGGTATGAGGGATTTCTCTTTAAACATAAGTTTCAAATATTAGATCATGATGAAACATCATCTGTATGTGACCTTCTGAAGGTCATGATGAAGAAAAGACTTTTAGGTTGTTTTGGTAACAAATGTATCACCAACAATGGCAAAACAGGACAGACTGAACTTATAAACATTACATCAGACCTGTTGCTAGAGATAACATGTTTGCTAAACTTCTCAAAATGAGCTGATACCACAAGTCACCTCATTGTGATCAGTGCTAGGACTATTTCCTGCTAAAACTGGCTAGCAGACTGGTATATTATTGCTTGCCCAAAATACTGAACTTATGAAGTGAAGCTATCTTTATTTTGTGTAAATAAGCATAAGGGTTCTCTCCTGGAAGGACAAAAAGGTTGCTAGCAAATGCAAATAATGGAAAATACCAGCATGCTAATGATAAAGACATTTGAAGTTAATCTGTTTTTAAGGAAATCTTATTATTACATTGACAAGTGCAAAATTTATACCTTTCTGTCTTTTCAAACAACATGTTTATATTTTGAATTCAGCAAAATTGGGCTTTGATATTTAAATAGGTTCTCTTATCATGCTACAGGATATATCTTAAATTTTGGAAGTTCAAAACGCACTAGACTTAGTGCTCCATAAAATAGGACAGAAATTTGTTCAGGTTTTGTTGTGTGCTGTTCATTGTCTTCTCAGAGATCACTTCATGTTTTGGAAGTTCCCAAAAGCTAGGGAGAACAGTGCAGAGTCCACTTAATTATCAGGGAAGGTGTAAAAAGAAGGTGGAGAAATAAATGCATAAAACTAGGTCAGAGCACTTGCCTGCATTTCCAGAAGGAAGTAACTTGAATTGGTTAATGGCATTTTTGTAAAACTTTCTAAGTATTAAAAATATTCCACAGATATTCAGGCTAATTTTCAGTGGAATGTAAAGCCAGATTGTACTGTTATGATCCTGCATGGACAAATGATGAGCCTGTGGGAGCTAACATAACTTGGTGAATAAAAGAGCAATCGTGTTGCAAAAGTTGTTCCAGTTGCTGAACAGAAAAGGATGAGTGCTTTGTATGAAGAAGAGTGTCCTTATTCTTTGCTTTTGACAGAGATAGTAGCACACAGCTTAAACGCTCTTGCTTTATCTTAGTTCTAGTTGACTTGCATGGCAGCCTTCTACACTAGAGCAACTGAGCTTCTCAAGCATAGATTCACTGAGGGGCTCCCAGGTGACGTGCTGTACTGCTGCAGAGCCCCAGTTTGACAATGGCTCTGTTAGCAGGCAGAAACTCACAGAAAAACAGCACCGGCTTGTGGATAATTATTAGAGGGAAACTCATGCAAGTCAAATTGAACAGATCTTTCAATTTTTTATTTATACTGTATGCTGCAGACTGTTTGGATCCTGAGCCATATTTGTATCAACTTATCTGGCACTGAAAACCTACCGAGGAAGTAAAGTCTAATTTACTTTGCTGAGAAGCAAGATAAAATTAGCTTTGTTCTCTGTGCTCTGTGGCTAGATACTACCCACTACCTCAGACACCTCTACATTAATACAAGTGACAATTTCAATGTGCCTTTCCCTTGGTTTTATTTCATAACTTGGAAGCTTTCTTAGCAAAAAAAAATGTCATTTGTTGTCTAACAAGCAAAATACATATTTCACGTTTCAGATGTACAAAGGTGCTACTGAACAAAACTACAAGCTAGACATTAAATTTTGCACTGCTTCTGCTGAAATTTATGTCATATCTCTTTCTAATGCAATGTACAGCAGCTCTCTGTGGTGATAGCAGAACTGGTTTTATTATGCAGCAAAGCAAATTAATACTTTGCGTGAAGGCTCAGGTTGAAATAGTTGATGGCTTGTTGTACGCAGAAGCTATTCTTTTATGTGCTTAGGCAATACTGTAGCATGTAAGTGGAAACCTGAACACATACTCATATTTATTTTCAAATTTCAATTGAGACATTTTTGAAACCATTTGTTTTTAGGATCAGCATTATTAACATTTCATGTGTTACAAGAGAATGCCATCTACACAGAGAGCGGATGACCTTTTCTAGTAGCATATGCTGAATACATTAAATATTTTAATTAATTTCAAATAAAGAAATGGGTCATATTATTTATCTATAACATAAATATTCTAATGACCTCGAAAGAAAATTAAGATTATGTCCAAAATTAATACAATTAATTTTGTATTACCTAATCTTTGCTACTTATCAGTATTTTGTTTGTTTGTCTTAGGGGCTGCAAATTTAACCAAAATTTCAGATAAATACCTTTGAAAGAGAGTTGAGCTAAAACAAGATAAGTATTTTTGTATCACAGAGCAGAACTCCTGAGTACTTTTGGAAATGTCAGTGATAAGGAATTTTCAAATGAACTTTAAAATGTTGTAAGCAAAATCTTACCTTCCCTAGGACTTCATGAGTCAGTTTTGATTTCTGTATCTATTTCTGCTTGTGAAGAACCATTAAAGAAAATATATTTGCCAAAATTACTTAGAAGGAACATGGGCTAAATTCAGAGGGTTGAATTTGCACTTAAATCCAAATATGTGGTTCTCTTTGACTTTAAATTGGAGAAGAGCAGAATTTAGTCATGCCTTCTTGTTATGTATTCTGAATATGTTGAGCAACTACATATTTTTGTGTCCAATTGTCATGAGACTATGACAAATGGAAGTATATGCTGTATGTATGCAATCACAGCCAACTAAAGTCTGCCTGCAGTTACTTATCTTCACCTTCAATGAAACAAATGGATTAATACAGAAGAAACTTTTTGCCTCGTGTTCTCTTACTTCCTAGTTGCTAGAAATGGTTCATTTAAGAAAAGTAACTAGTTTGAATTGTGTGGCCTTATAATGATTATCTGCAGCATTATGTTGCCAAAATCTTGTTTGGCAAAAGGTGTCAAGTTGTTAAGAAAGTTGTTTGGCATAATGGAAACAGGACACCTTTTTTCCTCATGGGTACATTTTCCATATTTATGGGATTTATCTACTTGCAATGAAATGACACCACAATGGTCTTCCATGTTTCTAAATATCAAATAATTATTTGAATTCCCTTGTCTATGTACAAAGTAGTATTTTTGCCAAAAAAGCCCTTTCCCTATTAAAAGAATAGGAAAATAGCACCATCATTTTTTTTGCCTGCAACTAGGAATAATTACTGAGCAGAAATCTGGGCATGTTGTCCTGGGTTTAGAGCCAAACTCCTTTGTGTATTACTCTGAGCCACATGTTAGCACAAAGGACCACACAGCTTTAAATCTTTAAAGTTGTTCCATATTGATATTGCATAGATATGACAATTAAGGTCGCACTTATCTGGCTGCTGCTATGATTTGAAACTTTTTCTTCTTCCATTTCAGAATCCAAAGAAATAATGCAATAGTCTTGCCCTAAATCCACTGGGTAGAAAGGCTTCACTATTTCAGTCACAAATTAAATACTTGTTTTTTATATTACAAATTAAATACTCACTTTAAAAAAAACATTGCTGGCCCTGCAAAAAGGACATTCTTCTTCTTCTAAGGTCTCTCCAGTTGACCATTTGTCCAAAAATGAGTAAAAATGTTTACAAAGGCAGTTGTATGTTACTTTCAGACACCAGTATTCAATCTCCACGTTGTTCTCATGGTGCACACATTTTATTAGTCACTTACAGATACAAATGCTAGCTTGAATTTGTCAGTCCTTACAAGTATCCATTTCCTTTATTTAATTAAACTTTATGTTCAGAAAAGACACAGTATTTACATTTCAAATCCTATCATACTACTTAATCCATTTTTCTGGTGCTAGGTTCGCATTTAATTCAGAATTTGAATTATGCTCAGCCCCATTGTTCCAAGTAATAGAGTTTATTGGGAAGGATATACACAATACTGCACATAATGAAAATGTGAGAAACAGAAAGCTAAATTGCAAAGCCAACAGTGGAGGAAAAAAAGACTAGCAATTTTGGGTGACTCCATTTTGGCAGGCCAATGTGTTTCTAAGGCCTCGTTTTCAAAAAGCATCATTGAAGCTTCCCGCAGTGCCAAGAAGATCTGTCATTATTTCTTACTAATCAGACCAAGTCTGAAAAACACAGTCTGTACATTTACAGAACTGGTGTCAAACTCCTTGACTAACTGAAAAGAAAATTAAAATATTCCATTCTCAGAAATGTTGTTGCTTTCTTTTCATATTTCCTACACTAAAGTAAGACAGATTGTCCTAGAACTTATGCTCAGTACCTTCAGGAAACACCTCTCGTATTAATACAACTCTAATAAACCTTATGAGACTGCCTTCTCAGCTGCTTACATGTATGAGAGATTTTTGCCATTTGGTGTTAAAAATAGGCTTAATAAAGTAGGAAGGGGAAGAGAAAAATCTTTTAAAATTATCTAGAAGTTGATTCTTTCATTTAGCAAAAAATGAGACTAAAAAATGAAATGAATGAGCTTTTAAGGTATTCTTAAAAAAGAGGATGTATTTTTAAGAACAAATTAAATAACCAGCAGATGTGGATCAGTATTTCTGTAAATAAAAATTAACTTCTTATTTCTAGGTACATGGCTTAAGATTGAAGAGAATTTCTAGCTACCTGTCTTATGCATCACTGAAATGTAAAAGTAAGTAAAAACAACTTAATTGCACACATATCTTCATGCATTAGAAAATATTTATTAGCTAGAGCACAAAATGTGCATAACTCTGCCTTGAAAATACATGTTAACTAGTCATTTCTTATTCTGTCCCCCCAATGCCACAATGGCTTTGCTAACTCCCAGAATTACAAGTAGTAATAAAATTATTTTCTTGCCCCCCCCCTTCCCATCCTTCCCATGATTATCTAGTAGATTTAAGGCACTAATTAGACTAAAATATCTTAAGATTACTTTTCGTTAGGAATATTCACCCTTGAAAATTATTAATATGAAATAATTCAACTAAAAAAATCACTTAAAAATAACGTTCCTGACTTGTACTCCAAACTCATATCCACTATTCTTGTTGAAATAACTTTCCCATAGATTCAGCCAGTAAACCATACTGAAATGCCATATGATCACCTGTGTCACTGCATGATGCTATCCCAAGAAACGGGGCTTTCTCAAAGTGAGCTTAGTGGATCTCTACTCTGGGATTTATACAATGCAATAAAAAATGACAAAAAACACAAATGCAAATGTATTTTAAAATATAATATTAGCATTGTCAACATGAAAGACTTTATTTACTGCACAGAAAACAAAATATTCAGAATAGTGTAATTTGTTTCGGGGAATGCACAAAAAAGTTTCAACAACTAACACACAGTGTTTCTTTGCAAAATAGCCCTTTGCATGATGCTGAAGCTGAAATGGTTTTTGCCCACTGGTATCTACATTCCTGTAAAAGAAGGTCATTAGCCTCTATTGCGACTGCTCCTTTTGGGTTACCTCTCTTTGTCTTTACACAAGTCAAACAATAAATAAAGGTAGTCTGTTAATATAGATTAGAGGTTAAACTGTTATTTATTGTCACATTTTATGGAGAGATTCTGTAGAGACTGTTATTGACCTTCTCTGCCTACAAAATAAGAGTCATGTATTTATCCCAGGCAATCCATCTGCAATTAAAAACAAATTACAGTCTTCCTGAAGAGGTACAGGCATGCATGCTGAAACTGATGTACAATGATAAATCCTGATGAGGAACAGTTGCTGAGTTAAAGTGCATCACAAATTCACATCATCTTATGTCTCTGAGCATATTAGATGAGGAAACCATTGAGAAACAACAGATTTCCTCCTGCAATTTTTGATATCTTCTTTTAAACGTTGTCTGGGATTTGGATAGAGTTGAGCATGAGAAAAGCATATAGCACATTTTCATTTCTTTGAGTTTACGTAGTAAAAAGAGCTATAAAAGTAAACAAAAAAATTAACATTCTCTTTCATGTGTTCCTTTAAGTAGAAATAGGTGAAGAAAAATCAGCGTTAACAGCCACCCACTTACTGTGCCTTAATCACATTAACAGCATTCCCTTACATTGGTTTGTGACAGTACTTCTGCAACATCCTCTAAATCAGAACACACCTCAGAAATAGGTCTGCATGGGTTGCTATAACCTTGAAACTGTGAAAGTACTTCCTGACTGCATATAGTATGGAAGCTTCTTGTTAGAATGAAAAGAAACTCCTTATCTGAACATCCTAAATTGTGAGGATGTCAGAAATACAGACTAAGCCTCCATAACCCTAAAAATGGAGACGAGAGAAAGAAAGAGAAGACCTCATAAAAAAGTAATTTTCTCTTGTATAAAGCAGCCACAGTCTTCTGCTTCCTCATCCAATCTGTTTTTCAGGCCCAGACCTGACCAAATACTGACCATTTAAAAATCTTTAAAAGCCACTTCCTTCTGTAGCCCTTCCAGACTGCCTAGTTGTCACTTAACCTGTGACCACACCAAGGTATTACAGACAGAAGTAAATGAACCATAATGCCTCTTTGAAGAAGAAATTATAACCATCCAAGACATGGCCTTCTTTCCTAACCTGACTTGTCAAAGTCTGTGAAAAAATGCTCAGAGGAGGCAGCAAAGAAGTCTTAGAGGCAGCTGGATAACTACTGGTAGTATAGCTCTACATCACAGCAAAAGCAGAGTAGGGAAGGGAGTGTTCTACAGCCAAGTATGAGGTAGGTGAGTAGTGGTGGCAAAGAAACTGTCTAACGTTGCTTCTACATTATATCTTTGCAAAGGATTACATGACTGCATCGTTCCCTTGTTTTCCAGAACAAAACAATCTGCAGAACACTGGTTGGCTGCTCAGACTAACAGAGGTAAGAGGACAGTTGTTTTACTTCTTGCATCTTTCTTGTTTTAAAAGCAAAACGCTTAGAAAGACTAAAATATTTTAAATGCTTGAAGCAGTAAGGTCATGGCTCATTTCCCAACTGATGTCTAGGCAAGTACGTCTGAAGTCTGCTGCATTTAACTACTAGAGAAGCACTCTGATTAGTTTAACATACTCAGTTGTTCTTCAGAGTAAATACCAAAATCTCAAATTCATTAAATAAGACACATAGAGAAGTAAGTCCTTATCCAATGCTTTCTTACAAATATCTTTACAAAAAGTATATGAAAACTAGCCAGGAAATATCATAAGGAAAGGAAGAAATTGTAGCACAAAAATAAGACAACCACATTTTCCAGAAACTTCTGAAGTTCTCAGGAGGATGTTTATCTGGAAAAAAATATTGCTGTAAAGGGGAGTAGACTAGATCTGACTGTACTAGCCACAACCCTGGAGATAATATAAGGTAGGAAAAGTGTGAGATAAAACTTCAGCTCCTCAACAACATTTTAATGTAGGCTCCTGCTAACAACCTTGTTCTACCTAAAAGTTTGTTGAGTTCGATTCTGTTGCCCTCCTTGCAGCATGTACTCTAATTTGGAAAGAATATCTACACATTGGAAAGGTTTCAGTAGTCACGTATTTCTGAGACAAAACATACCTAATCTAGTACTGATATTTTGTTTGTGAATGGATTGTTATGAAATATGCCTTGCTTTTCATTTTTATAATGGCCACCTTGGAAAATCTGTCATTTTAATGACCAAAGTTTTTCTTTTTCCCCTCTTAGTCTTGGAAAAGACCAAAATCTCCAAAGGAATACTTTTCATGATAGCATACTGGTTCAGATTTGTGCTTACTCTTGTTTTTAGACTCCCCAAAGCAGGATCTGCTGAGTATCTCTTAATTTTTTTTTTGTTTAACATACAAAGGATTTGTTACTTCCTTGCATATCACACTTAGACTTTAAATTGAATCCTGTCTTCAAACACCTTCCAATGTCCCCCACAAATTTCTTCACAGTTCATCCTTTATATAGTTCATCCTTTATTTGTAGACCTCTATTTCTCTCTGAAGTATCCAAAAATTTGTGAATAAGTAAATTCCATCTCATTTTTCCAAAGTATATCTTAATTTAGTGAAACTGCAAGTCCTATACCTGACAAGATGTTGACTGAGGAATAAAATAAGCAGAAATTCTTTGACAAAAGTGATTACCTTCATCTAAAAGTAACAAAAGGTTCAACATTTTTGTGAGGTGTATAAGGTTCTACGTTTCATGTTAAATGGATGAGTTGTACAATAACATTTTTTAGTGTAAAATAGGTGGTGAGGGACGTTTAGTGAAACAGTGCCCCTTGCTGGGAGTTTTGTGTTATTGCGCCTGATTGTATTGGTTTTGAAAGCTCGTGTGGAGATCAGTTTCTCGTTTTAACGAGTTCACTCCTGGAGGGAATATTAAACACATTATTGCTAAAAATAAGCACCACCTTGCTTATGTCACGGAATTATTTTAGTACTGGCTATAGAAAGAGGTAGATAAGATTGGGAATGAAAGGAAATAACGTTTTCAGTGACATTTTGATATCCCCCATTCACAAGCATACATGTTAGATCTGTCAAAGTTTACATCTGTAAAACTGAGTCTCAAATGGCAGTATGGGCTTCTGCCCTGACTGTGCCACAGGAATCCAGACGGCTTGTCTCACCACCTCCCAAACAAGACCATGTTTTGCCTGCCAACTTGAGATTCAAGAGCTACCGTGAGTTCTTCTCAGCTTGCAAATCATGAACAATAAAGACACTACAGTACAAATGTTTTCTTGAAATAATTAATCCTACCGGTGAAGCACAAGCTGGCACAGAATCCTGTTTACAGGCTGGTTTTCCAGGGAACAAAAAATAGGAAAAATCTCTGTGAATGAACAAAGAGCTGACATGATGCTAAATAGAAGCAAGGAGGAATTTGCTGGGTGAGGAAGTATGCTCTTTATATGGTTCATTTCAAATGGTAGCCTTGCTTTAAAGGAGGTTTCGTTTTGTCTTAGGTAGCTTGGATGCATTGATGTAAAGAGGTTTAAAAAGTATAATTAATTAACTTCTCCTCCTGTCACAAAAGACAATACCTACCTCTCATTCTTTCTTACTTTCTTTATTGAGGACACAGATGGAATAATCATTATTGTGAGCATGCTTTGAAAAATGCAGAATACTAGAATAAATGGATGTCCTTCCTTACACAGGAACATAATCCCTGAAAAAATTTGAATTTTTCCCTGAAATACCTAAAAAATTTAAAATCCATAAATCAAATTAACCCCTTTTCTTTCCTGTGTGAGAGTCACAGTGAGCCAGACTGCCATACTTACTGTTTCTGGCCCAAAATCTCATTGCTTGCATAGCTATCCACATTGTACTATTAGAGTGAATAGTTTCAGAAACAGTCAAATTAACATCTAAACAATTCAGTCCAAAGTGCTTCCATTTACTGGTCACACCATTAAGGCTTAGACAAATGAATAGGAACAACAGAATTGCTAATTGTTAATATATCATATGTCCTGGCACATGTATTCCTGAGTAATGTGCATCACATTTTATGTACACCCACATACACAATGAAAACTCTGTATTTTTCAAACCCAGCAAGATAATTTGAAATCTGACCTTAAGACTCACTTGTTCTGCTGTCCATATTATATCCATATCATAGTTAAATATGGAAATTTTTTTCTCGAATACATTTTATTATTCAGTTATTTCTAATATAGCTCAGCCTTTCTTTGACCTTAAATAGAGAGTCACATTTTACTGGCAGGTTACCGCTACTACTGCATTTATTCAGACTGATTCCTCCTGAAAACAATTAAATGGGTTGTTACTAGTCATATTAACCAGGTTACCATTCACATAATGAGCTGTTTGCACTGTCCAAAATTTTTAGCTGTCTGACAGGTGTCCAGAGCTTTATTTAAAGTGACTGTATGTCACTTGCCCAGCTACTGTATCCTGTAGTCACTATGTTACTAGTGGCAGACTTGCTAGGCTCACAAGCTCTGCAGAGAGACTAGGTGTGAATGCATCAGTGGCTCATGCTCTTACCCACGATCAAGCTTCACCTTAGACTGAAGTACCTTGGTAGGTGGAAGTCTAAATTTCTTCTGCATCAGCTGTAGTATTTTATTTGCTCATTTTCAGATTGCCTATTTGCAGCCAAGTAAAATAGAATTTAGGGAGCTTTTTAAACCAAGATTTGAACTTATGTATTCCAAGAGATCTAGAGCTGCACTACACAGAATGTTAAAGATGCTTCATTGCTGCCAATTCTGCTTCTCAGCAGCAAGGAAAGAGGGATCTAATCAGATGAGAGTGCCTAGGCAAAGTGGTAAATCATGCAAGACTTTCCAACAGTGGGCCATGACGTCTGATTAGGTACAGTAGACTCTATTTCCAAAGCGTTTAAAAGACCTAACAGACATATATTTTATTGCATCAGCAGTTGCAAAAAAATCCTTGCTAATGTGATCAAAGTGTTAATGAACAGCGGCATGAAAGTTGCTTCTTGCAGCTTTTTCAAAAAGTGACCAAGGCCATGCTACCATGCTACTTCTGCAGTAATGTTCACCTGCTGATAGACCTTTGTGTCAGAGAAACTTTTAAGAAGGAAGCAGTAAAACAACCTTACATGAATCATCTTGGTAAAGTAAATTGAATTCCTTATTTTGGAATGACTACATACTTGTACTTGTGAATGTTTTTATGGCACTTTTAGTCTTTTTTTCCACTGGTACAGTTATCAAAAACAAATGTATAACAGTTAGGGGAGAGACTTATTGAGGGTAAAACCAACAAGTAAACAATAAAACATTGAGTATCAGAGAACTGATGAATTTTTGCTTCACTAAAGGTCGATTTGTAAGAGGGGCTAGGATTTGCTATATGGACACAATGCACACTGCTCTGATGCGATATGATGATTGAAATAAGCCAGTGTGGGATTATACCCTTCTAAATTCCTCCCTTTACTGTTCTTATATACTTTTCTTAAACATTTACATTGAAAGTTCTTGTTAGAGGAAAAAGCTATAAAAAGCAGCCACTGAAGCAATATAATCTAGGTGTTATAAAAAGCTTGGGCAGTAAAATGTCATCATTTTTCTCCAGAAAACAAATGCTCTCATGTCTTTCAGTGGAGGCCTATTTCTTCCTTTAAGTAATAAGATGGAGCCAGGAGAGTATGTGGCTAGTGAAAGGAGATAAAAAAGTTATGACCACAGAGCTGTGACACTGAAATGATCCTAAAGTTTAGTGATCAGTTGCTGGTATCAGCCATGCCAAGGTAGCTAAGACCACAACTTATGATCATGTGATAAGGCATAAAAATTACTATGTAAATTACTGAGGGATATGTACTAGAGTAATGTAATTATCTAAGCAGAGCCCTTTTACGTCGTGATACTTATTCTTCCTACTTTCTTTTTTTATTTTAGAGGCACACACAGATTTTAACCATTCAGTTGCTGAAATGACACAGTACTTTAGCCCTTAAAGGCCAAACATTTTGTGATATTCAAATCTTCACTAACACAAAGTTAAAAAGAAAAATCTCATACTTCTGTTTGAATACCATTTTTGTGCTCTCAGGGATTTAGTTCCAGTTCTTCCACTCTTCAGCAGAGCTTGGATTCTGAGACAGCTCCTTAGGGTTCCTCTAGGTCTCTCTTTTTGTAGGCAAGGCCCAGACTGGAGTCTGGGTCCTGCTCTGGGTCCAGGCCTCCACTTTGAGATAGCAACTAGTTTCCATGACTTTTCAAGTCAAGAGATTTTGTGGCTTCTTAGACCATTTCCCAATTCAACCACTGGCTTTTTTGTCCTCTGTCTCAACTGATCAAGAACAAGATAGGTTTGTTAAAAGCACGGCTGGGCTTGGGTCATTCTTAACAGCATTAGTTATCCTGTGGCAAAAGATGATGTTAATTACCTCACTGCTGTGTGATGTTTGCTTGGCCCTTACATCGCCTGCTCCTCATGAAAAGGGTGTTTGTGTGAATCTGCTCTGTGCTCTCTCTCTTGTCCCTGAAGCACAGAAATGGACAAAAGTTAGCAGAGCAAGATCTCTGTTAAGTCATATTCAATCACTATCTGTAGTCTTTGTGTGATTCCACTTAGAAAATAAAAATACAAACACACACCCTGGAATCTGTAGTCTTGCCTTCGGAAGAGAGGAAAGCTGCTGGGCAGGAAATGAATGTTGCAATGTCACAATGAAGGACTGTCACCACAAATTAAGGAAATGAATGTCACAATCTTGATTTCTCAAGTTTGTGAAAAAAAAATCTGGTCTAATTGGGACAAAATTCAAAACCTCAACCAAAAAAATAATGACTTGACAAATCATGACCAGAAAAAAAAAGCGGAAGTGTTCATGTCAGAATAATGAAAACATTTCCTTGTGATACTTTAAAGATGGCAAGTTGAGATTGGCTTTTGAAATTCAGATTCACAGGTGTTGATTCAATTTTATGAACAGTTTATATTTGAGTCTGTGCTTTTTAACAGAATAAGTAGGAGGAAAGTTTATTAAAAAATTCTTGATCAGCTGTCCTGATTACCTGAAAAGAGAGGTAACATTCTTTTACAGCATTTGTAACTTGCTATAATTATTTTCAATCTACTGTGATGTTTTAAAAACAAATCTGCTATCAGTAAACATGCTTTTGTTTTATGTACTACTAAATATATGTCCCATTATACATAGCCCGCCAACCAATAACTGGTTGTGGGGAAAGGTAGCACAGAGTTCCTCAGAAGTATATTTCAGGAAAGCTTTGCAGATGCAGGATGTAGAGCATGCAGAATGGAGTACATTGCAGAATACACTCAGGAAATAATTGCTTGGGAAACCTAAAATGAGACTACACACAAACCTGATAAAATGTGTAAAAAGGCATGATGGCACTGTTCAGGGAGCTAGAAAATCTAATCTGAGGCACAGTAACCTCTGCAGTTCTGTAACAAAAACCTGCAGATTCATTCCACGAACAAGGAGCCTGACCAGCAGTGAACAATTTATTTTGTAGTTGCTCATTTTTTTTATAATCTCCATTGCAAGAGTGTAAATTCACAAGAAAATACCTTTGTGCAATAGTAATTCAAATTAAAATTACAGGAAGGATTATGTGAATAAAATACTGAGACAATTTGCTCAGAAAAAGTAAATATTTACAAAGGTAAATAAGTTTTCAGTTTCACAGGTTACTTATTTATTTAGAGTTAGCTCTTACAATTGTCAGAACAAAAAACCTGCAATATTATGCATAAATCGGCAATTAATGTCAGAATATGCTTATCATTTCTGTTTTACTTAATTTCAGTAGATCTCATTTAACTTTAGAAGGAAGTTAATAGTGATTTACATGTCCCAGAGGTGTCAAAAGAGATATTAAGCAATATTAGGCATAAAGAAATAATCCTGCTTTATTTTCATTCCTTCTGCAGACTGTGCAGAGGAATAATGTGAATGGATTAGGAAATTGTTGTAATACCTGTCAAGTAATGTTATGTGTGAATATCTATGAACTCTCAAAAGTTAAACTAACTATTTTATATTAACTTCCTCAAGTGCTTGAGGAAGAAAGGAACAAAAATAACCTACTGTCAAATTGGCTTGTAAAGATTCACTTTCAATGCACCATTTTTATTTTCTTGGTGCATACAGAGCCTAATCCCATTCTTTGTAAACATGTTGTTTCTGGCTGAACCCACAATTCTTTTCTGCAAGGATCTTTCTGCATCTTCAGGGAGAGCCAAGCAGAAAAGGGGGTAGCTTTGGCCATGTAATTTCAGTCTTTGCAGCCACATCAGAGTGCATGGAGCTGCAAATGTTTGGGGTTACACAACTCTAGTGGCACACCCACTAATTTGTGATATGCTCTCTGCAAGTCTGAATGACTAACCCTATCCAAGCACGTAGTTGGGAGACATTGCTGCTACTATTGATGGTTGCAACTGGGTCAGCTAATTTTGGGAAGCAAGTCTTGTCTGCACGTAATATACATATACCAAACAGAGCACCCTTTTATTTAAATATTGTGTCGTGCTTCCAGAAGGTATACCTGTGATGTCAAGGGAGAAAGCCTCACAATGTAACTTTATGAAGGTTCAGGAAATGGGCTTGTCTCCTGCTGAGGGGTAACTAAAGCATCTGGCTGGTCTGGAATAGGATATTTTGATTGCAAGCATTCAGATAATATGCAATTCTGCAGAGGATCTAGACATTCTGGATTTTAAACTATCTGTGATGAGGGTAGAAGGTTCAGTGTGTAGGCATTAATTAGTTCTGGATCTGTTGAAACCCAAGAAAAAGCTTTTAATGTCAGCTGTGTGGTGACTCCAGTAGACTGCAGCAGAAAATATTTTGTGTGAGTTTACTGGAGTCGCCACACAGCTGATTTAGTTACAGAAAGCAAAGTGGCAGTTGCTATGGCTAACATGCCATAACTTGTACCCGATGATGACTGGAATCTGTTTCTTACTCTCCTGGAATGATACACAGGTCCATCATGTGCAGGGAAAGAAAGAGGTGAGGGCTCTGAAAGGATGCCTGGATTCATAGGACAAATATATTGTCAGCTCTTAATAACTCTTGACAGCCTTATTCCACATTCCACTTTGTTAAATTTATATATGGCGTTATTTCTTGTTCATACAATTTGCAAATGTTAGGACTGGCTTCTTTTATTTAGAGCTAAAGCCAGCTCCTGCATTACTTGTGGGAACTGGAAGCACCTGCCATTTCTTTGTGCTGTGATGCTATTTGAGTGTGTGTCTGTAGCATGAATCAATCTGGTAACCAAATTACACGGATCCTCTTTATGATTTATCTAGCTTCCAAACTTCTTGAGAAAGGAGCATAATAAAAAAGGATTGTGAAACATTTCTGTGGTTAAATGTCAGTGCTAATATATCAGAATGCACAGAAATGGGTATTATGTATAACTTTAGACACTTTGCTGCATTTAAATGCGCCTGATTTGTCATTAAAAAAATTCTCTGTGGTTCCAAAGAAATCTAGTAATGTCATAAGAGATTTCACCCATTTAGAGTTTACAGGAGAAATTATCAACTCTCAGACTGGTTCCTGGAACAGTCTTCCAAATTCTCATTTTTGTCTTTTTGAAGGGTTTTGGGTTCTTTTTTCTTTTCCGTATACAGTTTGATGGTACATTTTAAATTATTTTTGTTAGAGAAAAAATGAAATCAATGGTATGTATGTAAAATTAATCTAAACAGGACAAACCTTGAAAAGAAGCATAATTTTAGCATTAATTTTTATTTAATTTCTTAGCTACAAACCAAGTATGGTGAAGCATGGGGAGAAGGACCTCACTTCCCATTTTTGGAAACATGATCAATAATGTTACAAAGAGATACAATAATTACAATAAAGTAATAGTTCACTTTACATTTTAGTTTGTGTAGGAACCTCAAGAGAAAACTTAACTTTGACATGTAGAAGCATTTGTTAAACTCTGTCTTCCTATTAATGCTCATCAGTGGAGTCTGAAATACTGGGAGGATGATATTATCGTAACTTAAATGGCCTGTGAGCCAGGCAGACTTCTGAGATGTTAATGAGTCCATTTATTCTTTGCAGGGAGCTGAAGCTTGATTAGACTTTTAAAGATCTCTTTTGTGTATTTCAACTGTTTTTCATGTTGTTTTAGTTTTAGTTTTAGTTTTACCCTTGTAAAACTAAACCATATGGCACACTTCATTGCTCATGATACATCCAGCAGAAAAAAATAAGTTTTTCGCCTTTGCTCCCATCTAGACCCCCCAGGCCTTGTACGCTATGTGTGAAGTTCATTCAGTTGGCACCTGCAGCTCAGTAACATTAATCATGCAGCAGCACAGTCTCCCTCTTGCTCAATGATCCCAGGTGCCAAATGCAAGAGAGAGACAGAGGCCATTGCTGTTTTCCACACTCCCTCCCCTACTAAGTGATGTACATGCAAGTACAACACCCATAGCATGTGATTCAGCTTACAGAGTTTCACATGAAATGGTCAGAAAAATGTTGAGTTGTATCTACTGCATTTGTACAGCCATGTTACATTCCCTCCTCCACTTGTCACATATCCAGTTCCTCTCTCTCTCACTGAAAGTATTTTTAACACAAATATTGACTTTTATTTCTGTTAATAAGTTCTATTTTTATGCTCTGTTTTGCATATTTGTTTTCAAGCTAACATTCGCATTCATACCTGTCCTAACTCATTTAACACAATGTGGCCACTGCTAAGTAGTTGCCACAAAATGATCACAGCTAATAACTTGTTAACTTATGTCACAGTTATTTCAGAGCAGTCTTGTTCGTATTTGAAAGACTGTTAAACTCCAGTTGAAATAACTGATTTCACACATTCTCTCTTCTGATAAAAGAATCTGAACAAAATGCTAGTATTTCAGTTTACTTATTTGTTTCAGAAGATAATGCAACTTCGTCCATGTCTGCATGTACAATATGGCAGCTCATCCAGGTAGACACATGATGATTTTTGTGCAGACACAGCCAGGATATGTAAATATGAGATTTTCCACAAGATAAAGGCAAAAGCCGGAGTCAAAGACTAGCAACTTACAGTTTGTTAGAGTCAGCAGTCCTCTAAACTTGATGCTGTTTCCTGAGTTCAATAAACAACCTGGATTACAGATTTATTTTTTTTACACTGTAAACACAGATAAAACACAGCAAAGCACATTTGTGTGTGACATGAGACCTGGAAGAGTTATTCATCAAAATCTAACTTCAGTAAGGGGAGGTCCAGTTCTCTCAACTGCCACTGTAGTCAACAGAAAGGAAAAGGCTTCCTTTTGGGTTATCTGAATAAGCCTGAATTGCCTACTGTGGATGGCACTATGAGGGATAATCACTCTGACGGTATAGAGCGAGCCTAGTGTGAGCAGCTTTTGTGAGTGTCTTCCTCTTGCTACATCCTTTCCCCCTAGGATTACAGTATCACTGAGTGGGAAGCTAATACAATATGCTATTAAGGCAGTGGCATTAATTATCTGACATCTATTACATACTTGTCATTTTCACATTTGGACTAAATCACCAATCTTCGTAGCCAAGCATATTTCTTCTTTCAATTTACTTTTGCCTAGTGCATTTTAATTGTGGGAAGGAGAGCCTCCAGTGGCTTCTCTTTTGTTGCTCTGTAGTTCTACCATTCCAATTTTCAGAGACTGTAATACTTACTGAGAGTGCATTATGTGGAATTTGTGACACAGTTGTATTTATACAGCATGAACATCATTGCAAAAATTAAGCCTTTTGTGCTTTTTTATGCCAGACAGCCAATTTATGAAAAGCCTTAGTTACAGGGAAATGACCCAGTCGAACAGCTGAGACAGGAATTGTTTCAGGATCTTTTGTTGTGCCTCCTGCTGGCCATTTTATGAGTTAATAAAAAAGAATTCTTCTGATAAAGCAACAAAAGTAATCAAGCCTGTAATTTCAAAATAATAATAGAATTTCCCTGAGCAGATTATTATTCTTTTGTTATTTTTAATTCTCATTTCTATACCTCTAATGCTTATAGGGTATTTCATCTAGTAATGTATGCAAGTTGGCAAATGAAAAATAATATAGATAATTACAATAGAAATAGCTAATAGAAGCTGTAATATCTATATTGTGTCCCTAACCATTACAGTTTATAGTACTAAAAGAATTTAAGTGAAGAAGGGATAATTTGTGGTGTAGCAAATTATAAACCTGACTTACTGATATTAGCATACTCCCTTATTTCTCTCTGCAGTATTTCAGACAGTATGCTGTTATTGCTATGAAAATCTAGGAAGATAAAACAGCAGTATGATAAGATACCAGTAAAAACTGAGCTATTAAGCATTGCCATCTCAATCAAAAGGGCTCAGCATTTGCCAAAACACAATCTGGAATCACTGGTTTCTTAGGATCGGGAGACAATTTCACAATTCCTTGCTTTATAAACTTACTTTCCCCATGTGGATGAGAAAAATCTTATTGAATTACATTTGGTATGTGAAAGGATGTAGAGAAGTATATGTGAGTGTATATTAGAACTAGAGGCAGATATAGTTCTATAGCCCTAGATAGCTGCATGCTAATGAGTAAAGGTTCAAAGTTGCTATGAAGTCCTGTATCATTTCAATGGTTTTATTATGAATGGGAAAAAATAGATGATAACTTCAGAAATCACTTTTATTGTGAAATTCAAAAAGCATGAGGAATTCCTGAATGCTTCTTGAAAATCTTCCACCCAACTCCCGGATGTATCTGAAATTCACTTTAGAAAGCCCTGCAAGGCTAGTTGTGCTTCCAAATTCCATTGGCTCAGACTTTGCATGCCAAGCAGGACTTATGCTTTCATGAGTAGTTCTCTCTTTCCATGATATATGGACCATGAAGAAAGCAAAAATATTTGTGAATCTCCCAAAGTTCCATTAGGCATAACATTCATGATTAATTGCCCAAACTATCCCACCAGAACCTAATTGATATTTACTGTTTATGTCTTCAAAAATTCACCACCTAGTCACCTGACTTTTCTAAAAAACTGAACAGCACGAATGTTATATATGAAAGAGATGCAGAAAATATGCCTTTATTTTTAAATAAAAGTTATTCATACCAACTAAGCAGTTTCAACAGATGATTCTGTCTGTATTAGCATTATACATGCACTTGTCTTCAATCATTGATTATGCACATCTTTAGCATCCCATATAATTATCTTAAATACTACATTTAAGAACTACTTAAAAGCTATAGTTTAAAACCTATTACCACATAAAAGAACTTTCTAGAACACCAAGTAGAAACCTTCCAGAGTATCTACAAAGCATAAGCTTATGCTGTTTATTGTTTAAAATATTTTCCAGAAAAATATTTCAGAGCAACAGGAAGTACCTTGTAGATTTAATGTTAAAATTTACACTGTCCATGCGAGCAAACAGAAGACAAGAACATGTGAGATGTTAAAACCTGATGTGCTGTGAGCTTGAAAAACATAATACTGACCACAAAAATATTTACTGATCAAGCGATAGAAGTAAACAGGGCTCTATATACTGATGTCCATCCTCCACTGAGATGACACTGTGCATTTTCTTAGTTCTTTGCCCACTGTAAGGAAGGTATTAAAATAGATGCTTAGGTAGGCATCCTCATGTATTGTCTTCTATAATCTGTTGCTGTTCAGGGTCTCCTTAAATGAAAATTAGTATCTAAAATGGAAGGCAATGATATGTGCCTCTAAGTCTGACAATGGTATGCATATAGCAATCGGCAAACTTAAGTATGCAGACAAGCATTTACTAAATTAAGTGTAGGATTTTACATGGTCTGAACAGTTGTTTGGTTTTTTTAAATGTATGCATTTCATATAATCGGTTTCTTAGAGCAACACAGACTTAATTATATTGCTGCTGTGAAATGCTGTAATGGTTTTCATTCCGTAGGTGGAACACTAGTGTTTTTAATGTTTTCTTAATCAAGTATTGTTAAAACATACTCAGAAAAGTGTATTATGTGTTATATAATTTCTTGAAGTTTTCTGGCTGGAAACTCTTCAAGCAAAGGAGTTTCATAATCCAATATACTATGTCACAAATATATATTTTAACTCAGCGTTTACACCTCTTGGTTCATGAGCATGTATTAAGGCAAGTCTGTTCACTTCGCAGTCTTTTCTACCTGGCACACTTTGCCTCAACTAATTGCATTGTAAGCTTTTCAAGACAAAGTGTGGCTTTTGCTTTACTGTTTTGTACCATGATCTGGTCGGGCTTTTTTTGGCCTTCAGCATTTACCAGTTTTCATCGGTGAAAATCCTGCATGTGCTCTAAAGCTTATGAAATACATTATTTCATCAGAAATAACTGTCATATCTTGAGGTTGCATGATTTTTTGTGTGTGTTGGTTTGGTTTCTATTTGACTTTCCTTGCAATCTGGATTAACACTTTTTATACTCAGGCAATGGTAAAAAAGCAGTTCCTCTTTTGTTAGAGCTTTTCATGTGAAAGTTTAATAACATGCATTGAAACTTCAAACCCTCCTATTAGATCCACTAAGAAATTTTTATGAAAGCTAAAGCTTTCAAAATAACAGCAAATGGTTATATTTTCAGTAAAAGTTTATTTCGTTATATCTCATCTCCTATATTGCAGTGTTTGTAAATATGATTTCCTTAAAAGACAGACTCTGTTAATGTTTATTAAGCCACTCACTAAAATATTGTTTGTCTTTGAAGTGAATAGATTTTTTCTACTTCCCATTAGAACAATTTCTTTGAAATATTTTTGTAACCGGGAGATACAACATGAGATCATGGTCTGTCTCTTTGGAAAATAAGTTTGGATGTCCTTTATTTTGAAATCCTTCTGTTCAGTGGTTGTGTATTTAATTGTTTTATTTTTGCCTGAAATTATATTCCAATTAATTTTACTGCAGAGGTGAGGAAGGCAGTTCTTTGAAGTGATCTGCACTGTTTTAGTTGCCTGCAGTGCTTGCTGATTCACATCATAATCCTAAATTCATGACCTGAAATATATTTCTAGTCTTCCTGATCTTTTTTCCCCCTTAGAGAACTGGTTTTGTAGTAATTCTGTCTTTTTCTGAGATTCATAATGGCTGAATAGCTTCACCTTCCATAACCGAATGTCTTCTCAGAAAGACTCCAGGGAGACAGCTCTTCATGTGTTAAAGTAGCACACACAGCCAGACCAGCCCATGATTGAAAAGAGTTACAATCAACTTCAACTGCATGTGTCTTTGCACATAAACCTATAGGTTTATTTCAGGCAAAGCTGAAACTGCAGCTCATAAACTGACATGCTGATATGAAATTTTTAGCAATACTTATGAGAACACTCCTCACATAGAGGTGTAACTTAATAATTTAAATTATTAAATTCAATTTCTCATTTTGAAATATTACCTTATAAAGAAATCCAGACAGAATTTCAGTTCCAAGTAAATTTGATTGTAGAAATTAAATATCTCTTACTCTCTTTTTTCTTCTTAAAAGAAAATGCCTTGTACAATCAACCACCTACACTGTTGGTCATCTTGCTTGTTAATATCTCAATTTATTGAAGATTATTTTTAGAAAGGCTTTGCCTTTAAGAACCAGTCTACTTGGTTTGTCCAATTAGTTCCGGCAACTCAGTTTGTTGTACATATTTTGAATCTAATTTTTCTGGTGGTTACAATATTCTATTTTTCCTTCTACAGTTAGTTCACAGAAGAATTTAAGTACGATGTGAGAGATTATTTATAGGATGTGGGAAAAAAAATGTAGAAAGTAAACTTAAATAAAATATTTGAACAGAGGTCAATGTGGAACTGTCTCCCATGTCTCGAAAAACTCCCCATTACTTGATAATTCACTTCCCTTGAGGTCAGCTGTTATCTTTCCCTTTCCCTACTACCATACTAGGGTACAACACCTGTTTTTCCTAGCAATCTATACAGTAAAGCAGATGCCCGTTTATCTTCATTATAGCTTCTTCCGCTAACCCCATTCCTGGCAGACATTTAAGCATTCTCCTTTACAGGTTATTGAAGAAAATAACTTCTGCTTATACTAACACAAACATTTTCAAGAACTTGCTAGGCTACCGTTTTACTTTTTTGTACATATATTTTATATACACTTTTATATATTCTTTTATATAGAGCAGATATATAAAAATACCTTGTATATTTTCTTTATACACACCTATACTCTGGTATTCTGCCAGCAAAATCACCAGCCTCTGCAAACCACAGAGGACTTTTTCCTTAGAGGCATACAGAAAGGGCACAGCTAACTTGTTTGCACTGGGGTCCTTGCAAGACCTTATAACCTGAAAGACTATAGTACAGGAATTAGTGCATGTGTAAAGTGTTTCCTGCTCTGCATTTCTCATCTTCAAAAAGCCCCACAATCTAAGCAGTGTATCATGTTTTCTCTTTGAATCACAGTTTAATTGTGCTGTAGCAGAAAATGCAATTCTGAGTTGCAATTTAGCTTCACCTGCAGTCACAAAACCATACATTTAGAACACTTTATTTTAAAGAAGAAGTTTTGTGAAAGCACACCCCTGAAAAAGTTGGAGAATGGAAAAGTAAGTAAATGGCAGGCAGCTGACTTCTCTGTCCATCTGTCCTCTACTGCACATTCAAGTAATTCCACTCTCCTCTGAGGTACTGGTAACCCTCCTCCCCTGGTGCCAAACAGCAAGTTCAAAATACAGATGAACACTGAGCAGCAGGAAAAGTGGTTGCAGTAAATTAAAGTGCTGACAGCCATTCTCTTGCTTGGTGTTCCTGGCTTTAAAGTACTACAGGGCACACAGTGGGGAAGAAATGAACAGTTACCAACTTCAGGTCATTATTTAGCAGGTTTTGTTGATTTCAACTCAAGTCAGATATGTACATCTAAGGGCAGTGATCATTGTTGTAGTCTAAATTGATAAATGAGTATAGCAAAGTGCCTTTCTTGTCTTCCTTGAATTTAGGTTCATTATTCGATCTTTACTCATCATAAATTACTCTTACTCCATGTGAATTTAAGTCGATGACAAAAAGGAACTGACTGCTTATAAATTTGTTGCTGCAACATGCAATAAGTGCTCCACAGGCAGGGCCTCAAAGGACGAGAGAAAATCACCATTCACCACTCCCCCACTGACACCTCGGTCCTCTCCTCCATTTCTTCGTCAGCCCTTGCAACACTTGTGGTTACTTTTTCCCTCCCACTCCTAAAATCACAACTCCTACAGGGCTCTTGCAACCTACCAACATTTCATGTGCTGGAAGAGGGACATGGGGCTTTCCCTGCTGAGCAAAGCAGAAGGCAGCAAAGCCCAAGGGCTGCCCGTGCACAGGGGCATGCACTTCCTCCCACCTGAGTGGGCTGCTGCCTGCACCAGGCCAGGGGAGCCATTGGCAGCGCCCCGGGGATCGGTGCTTCCCAGGGCCGAACCGGAGTGACCAGATCGTCTGGCTGCCTGCTCGGCAGAAGCCGTGGTGCAGCCAGGCTGTGGTAACGGCAGGCTCCTCACCTCTGGTGGAAAGGGCTGTGTTGCTGCCTGCCTGCAGACCCCACCAGCACCTGTGAGGTGCCGGGGGTCAGCCAGGTTGCGGTTTCCTCAGGGGCAGCCCTGCTTGCCTTCATGGCAGCAGGGGAGGAGGGGTAAAATTACCCTGTGGTATCTGGTGTTCTGCGAGTTCTGCTGCTAGCACCTGCTGTGCTTGCTGGGGAATGGGGGCAGCCAGGAGGCCTGGCGGTGCTACCACCCCGGCCTTCAAGAGCAGATGGACCATCCCTACAGGCTACACCTGGAAGTAGGGCCTTGGGCACCAGAGCCCTGGGAGATGTGAGGTGTTACACACCTTCATGCCACGGGGGGTTGGTGCCGATGGTTCTGACTCTCAGCAAGCGTACCTCCCCATGAAGCACCCCCAAGAACAGGAGAGTGCTGTCACCATGTCCTGACCAATCTGTGAGGTAGCTGCCATTGCTGTATTTCAGTCCTTGGGCCTTCATGTGAGGCACCACTTCTGCACTACTGCTTGTTCAGGACAGCCTCTGGTAACAGGGAAAGCCTCAAGCCTTGTGGAGCTCCCTTGTCGCACACTTCATGGTGGCCCACATGGACATCAGAGCTGGCACCCCCCTGGGGAGGTGCTTCATCCAGAACAGTACGCTGATCGCCCCCGCCAGCCCCACAGAGGGCTTTGCTCTCACTACAGGCCATTTCTGAGGGGGGAATAAAAGAGAGGCACACTCTTTTGTCTGCCCTTTTAGCTAAGAGCAGGGTCTTTTTCATTTCATTACACCCTTTCTGAATACACACAGTACCAGGGTGAAATAAACCTTTTCTTTTTATCTTTTCAGTGTTGAAGCAGCTTTCCAGTGATATCATACACTTAAATTTGCCTGAAGGTGTCCTAATGTCTAAGGAAAGAAAAGCAGAGAGAATGGGGGACGAAAGAGCCCAGGGATCTGGTATTTAATCAGCTCTGTTACTGACCAGCAGACATTCAACACTTGACTTTTTGTGTGTGTGTGCTTTAGATTTTCCTTCCACAAATAGATTATAGAAACCGACTGCAATGCCTTTTTATATCTTTTATAAAGTTTTCAATTAAAAAAAATACAGAATTTTGTTTGAGGAATTCTTCACCACTATTATAAATATGCTTATTCACTATTAGTAGTACCATGCTTAACTCCTAAAAAAATTTCTGAAATACTGCCTCTAAAACAAAGTGAAAAAATAAAATCCAAGATTTAAACAAAAAAGATTATTTCCTCAAGAAGAAATAAAACTGTTCAACCCCTTAGACTCTACTTTCAAATTACACTAATTAAAACAAGGTCTAATCATTATATTTATAATATGTTATTATATTTTTGATATGAGATATACACACACATACATAAATACATAATATATATTACTCCATAATAATTTGGGGTTTGTCCTTTTAGGATCTTTGGCCCTGGCTGACGTCCTCAATCCAAAGCCACTGTCTGAAGGGAAGAGAGACTTGGACAAAGAATCTATGTTAAATGTCTGTTTAATTTTTTTGTCATACTTCTCAGTGTGTCGAGGTGTTCTACATAGTGAGCATTATTTATGAATTGCCCAGAGTTTTTCCAGATTTTATTTTTAGAATTTCTGAATGATAGAGAGCGGATAACTAGGCCAGAAAACATGATATGTGCTATTTTCTTTAATATTTTTCCTAAAAAAAAACAAATCTAAAAAAGAGTGTCATATAAATTTAAAAATTCAAATTATACTTAATTTCAGTTTATAGTCTTAATTATCTCCAGATTTTGATTGTTTTTTTAATTAAATGTTAAAGGGAGGGAATATGATCTCCAAAATAAGCAAAAGGATGTTGATTATAAAATAATTACCTATACAGACACAAATGTTCCTGGGCAGGTATTAGCAGATTCATGAATATTCAGTGCTAATAGTGACATTAATGTCTTTTACGCATGTTAATGTCACAATAGCTCCATCTTGTGGTTGACTAAATATACTTGAGTAATTTTCGTTTAGATTCTATAGGAAAAGTAAGGTCGAAAACAAAAATGAAAAAAATGCTGGTCAGGAGAAGAAATTTTAGATATGATTCATTTCATTGCAGTTGTTTGTTAAAAAAAAAAGAAAAACAAAAAAAAGGAACAAAAAACAAAAATAAAGCCTGAGTGTTTAGTAGTTGCCTTCAGTAGGTGCAATTTGGCATATCTAAATGGATAATTATAAAAGGGGGGAAGTTTTAGTTAAAATATTATTTTAGAAAATCAAAGAAAAAATTCATAAAGGTTATTAGCTGTATTACTGAGTTTATGAATCATATGTACACATTTTGTTACTATTTCATACAGGCATTCAAAAATGCTGCTGCTGATCAGCAGTTTAACCTTGAAGCTGCGATTAAAAATGTTGACAAAATGTCCAATGAGCTGAAGAAACTAAATGGTAATTCTGAGTTCATCATTCAGCTAAACAAGAAGCTGTTTAAGGCATTGTTTTAAGAAGTGTGCAGTTGTGAATGGCTCGTGATTTCTGTGTCATACAACTGATTTTTAATCTAATGAAACAATACAGTTGCTCTTTTGTTTTTAAAAATTAATGAAACAGTAGTTACATAGAAATGCAATCATATTAGCTAATCATGGAAAAAATCTGTTAGGTAGTCAAAGTCATTCCTTTGCAGGGAGAGTAATAGTCTCCTAATAGGAATATTACCAGTGTGTTAATACCAAACTTTATTTAACTGTCTTAAAGTAAATAAAACAAGGGAACCCTTCAAATTTTTGAAAGAGTTGATAGATGAACACTTCAGAAAGTGCTGTATATAAATTGCCATTTACTTAGCATCTAGCATTCAATAAATACCATGACAACATATTGCCCTTTGTCTTTCAGTGGAAAGCCAGCTACTGCTTTGTGACCTTATTTTGAATTTCAGCCATCCTTTGAAGGCCAAAGATTTAAGAGAAGCTGAAGAAAAAACTTCGAGTTTGACAGATTAAGTAATAACATCCATTTTCATGCATTGTCTTCTATTAATACTGCTTCAGTTTGAAATGTAAAATGATGGTACAGTTTCCTGCAGTTAGGTTATTTTTATTTTAAAATGAAAATGTGGAGTGGAAAAATGCTATAGGTAGGTTATTGATTTCGAGAGGTTCTTTTAACCCAAATTTCCCAAATTAAGCCCACTAGGGCTGGAAAGACTGATATTAACTAGAAAGGTCAGGAAACGGCATGAAGTTTTTCCCATGTGGTTGTCTCCCTTTAAACAAAGACATACTGGAACAGTAACAAAAGATTTTAAATTACTTCCGGTCAAGTCATTGCTCTCGTATCTCATCTGTGCTCTGGAAAATGGGATAAGAAACAGTCAGTGAAAGAGGAACTGCAACTTGTCATTTGATCTGCCTTCTTCATTCTAAAAATGTTGCTGAGGGAGGGGGCCAAAGAGCAGATTACTTCTGGAAAACCAAAAGTACTTTCATTCTAGTTTCTGTAGTGACTTTCTAATGCACCTAGCTACAGAAGAAAGAGTTACTGGTCTAAATACTCTATCCTGAAACCTTCTTGGCCCAAAATTTGAGTAGCCAGTATTTTTGTGTAGTTCTTTACAATTAATATTCAATCATACTTTACTTGTGGACATGTTTGAATGTTGAGGTGTGTTTTTATTGATATACAAAATATATTTATCTGAATAATCAAATCAAGATTTATTCTGCTGAAAAAAATATGCAGTGTTATAATTTGTTATACTGTTTTAAATTTTATTTCTCTTTCACTGATGAGATTATTTAAAACAAATAAAACACAATTCCATAGCAGGTATTTCTGGGTTGACAGACTTTTCAAGGCAGTGCAATGGAATAGAATTACAACCTCCAGCTCACATAATCAGTGGTAATATGGGGGATGTTTTTAATTTTAGCATTTTTTGAAAAACATACTTCTTTCACAAGATTAGTAGTGAGCTTTTACAAGATATTGGGCTAGAAACAGGTTTTGTCAGCTGAAGAATTTTTATTTTTTATTTTTAATCTTTTGTTTTGACTCATAGTTGCATGGAAATGAAATTCACTAACTTTGAACTCCAGCTCCTAGCTAAATATATTAGAAAGGAAGATAACATTTACAAAACATATATATTTAAAGTAAAACTGTTTATGAAATCTGATTATCTTATCTGAGAAGCTATATAGATTACATGGAAGATATTTTTCTGCCTAAAATCTTGGTTCAAATGTTTCAAGTGATATGCACACAAATGGCTTTAAAGGAGAAAAAGTGTAACAAAGTCTAACATAATTATCAAACCAAAGGTCTTGTCAGAAAACAAAGGTTACTAGAAAACTGAGGCAAAGAGTTGGATAAATCCCACTTAACAAAGGAGAGAGAAAAGGTCTTGATATAGTACGCTTCAGTGGTCCTCAGTTGCAACTTAGATTTTAGAACTGAGAATGTTACTGTTTTTCTTGAAAAAATACAGTAAAAACAGAAAGCAGTTGTATCAGAGGAACTAAGTTTAGCCTGATATTGTGTGTGTCTGCTTTCTAAGAGATTTGGGTGTGTTCTGACAATTAAGAATCACATGATGATAATCTTGTTGATGTGTCTCCTATAAAAAAAGTGGTTGCTTAATTTAGCGTCAGAAAGGCACAGCTAAAGAGAGGTCTGTGTTAAGGGAGAAAAGCTTGTTTCTGAGTGAGGTTAGAGGATCCTAGGAGATATGTAATTCCAATTTGTGGGCTAAGACTTGCCATCAGTGAATCATCAGTGGTGTGGCAGACAGAACATGATATCTGTAGATATTTTATTTTTCTAGAAAAATGTGAACAAAGACAGTTTCATAGCTGAATAACACAGACACAGATCTTGACAGGCAGCTGCGTATCCAGGGTTGGGTGTTTTTTTGGTGTTGCTGAAACCTAGGTGTCTTTAGGATCCAGGTCAGAGTCCCGGTCTTTTCATATAAGTGGCCATAGTTAGATTTATTGGGAAGTGTATTGTGGGAAAAAAATGGGGCTTTTATTGTCTTTTGTCTGTTCCAAAACTTTGACAAGGTTTGGGTTTACTCTGTATCACTTTAAATAACATAATAGCTGCTGCAGTTCTGATCTGAAAAATAGCTTACTTTTTTTTCTTTTCTCCTATGAAAGCAGAGACCTGTATTGGTATTTATTTCATGAGTCCTCTAATTTGGCGTGGAAATCATTTCAAGAAGATACACATATGTTGGAAGAAAAAAAATTCTCATGTACCATCTTAGTGGACAGTAATAAACACACTGTAGGAAAATGAGATTTATAGAGTATTGCATTTAAGGCATAATTTAAAAATAACATTGTCCTTTTTCCTTAGAATTAAAAGGATTTTTAATGACTTCATGATTTTAGTTTGCTGAAAAAGGAACTATCCTGAAGTTTACAAACTTCAGTAGGCTTCGATGCTGTATATGATCTTCATTAAGTTCTCATTTAAATATGTCCTGCAGCGTATTTTAACATGCACTGGTTTCTCGAACCTCTGTCTTTTCCATCAATCAGAAGAAGAGGTGTTCTTTGGAAGTAATCAATTATATCTGCTACAGAAGAAAAATCCTGTGGGATGGAAAAAATGAGAAGGCTATGGCAAAAATGTTAGAATTGTTAGTAATTAGTAAAACAAAAAGGTTTTTTTAAAAACTCTAAATATTTAGCAGTCTTATAAGGTCCACCAAGTACTCTCAGATCAGCTGTTTTAATTTCTGCCATGATCTGTAGCTCATTAACTGTTAATCTGGTGTGTGTACAACCTACTCCAAATGTTGCATAATTAATTTATGCAGTCTTGGCCTGTTTAATATATGATGTTGTCATTCTGCTTGACATGATGATCACACTTGAAAGTTCAAAAAGTTGACTGATAAGTTCAGAGAGTTCTAACTCAATCAGAACTGCAGTACATGTGCTGACCGGTCTGTCTGGTGCCAGTAAATCCAACACAGTACTGCTGGACATAAGTAAACCAACAGTCTGGGAGCAAAGCAGTAAAGTTGGCAGAAATGGATTTGCTCTCAAATGTGTATTTCCCTTTTCTGGTATCTTAGTGGTAAGCAAACATTCACAACCAGGTACATGGATTTCTAATAGCTGTATTCTAAGGCTATCCCTTCATTCCCTGAGCGCAAACAGGAGAATCCGATTTTACTTCCAGAAGTAACATATTCTATCAGGAGTAACTCTAAGACAATAAGCAGAATTCCACTGGAGTAAAACAGCTGCCAGGTTAAGCAACCTGACACTTAGGAATGAGACAGGAGATACCTTAAGATGAAGGGAAGTAGTGTGAAAAACACATAGTACCTCTTTTCCTTTTAAGCCCGTTCCTAATAAATATACATGATTTTGCTCCTGGTAACGAATCTGGATGTTGTATACTTTATCTCTGTACAACACCATCAGTACATATGGATGAGTAGCAGTTTTTCTTGAGCTGTCTCTTACCAGGAATGTTCCATCCTGAAAGATGAAAAAAATGAAAGATGACAAATAAACGTCACCTCTGGGTTTGATCAGCATAACAACCTTAACTAGAGCACTCATGCTTTTAAGTGTTTTTTCTTTCTGACACCTCTTTCCTCCTGGTAAGAGAAACCACACTATTAAAGAGTTTAGGTCATTCTCAAATGTTTTATCTTTCAGTTTGCTACTTAAAACTTTCCTGTCTGATACAAATGCAGATTTTTAGGGAAGGGAGGAATGATGTTCTATGAGGGAGAGATTCCATTAAAGGAGGAAGTAAAATATCAAAGGCCAAACCTCATGTCACTTTAACCAGAAGAGAAGTTCCTTTCTGGTAAGTCCCAATCAAGGTTCCTATGTGATCTATTTACAGACAGCCTAAAATAATGACAGTGTCTGTGTAATTTTGGTAAAGGCAGTGATATTGTCTCTCTGTCTCTCTCTCTCTGCTTTTCTTCATTTCAGATCTGTTGTAACAAGTCTTCCATTGAAACACCCTTTCTTAAAGGCATTGAATGTGATCTCATAAGCTGGACTTTAATACAAGTTATTGAAATGCTGTACATGTCATCTTCAGCTCATTGCATGTGCTGTGAAGCATCATAGACTAAACAGATTTCCCACCATGATGGGATACAATTTGGTTTATCTCCACATGCACAGTTAAGCCTGGGTTTCATCTGTTTGAATCTGTACTTCATTTTGCTGGTAAATATGGCCTAGAAAAGGGTGGGATTCATCTCATCTAATTCAAGATATCTAAAAATTGGAATTTGCAACAAATTCCTCAGTGGTGACAGAGAACTATTTCCAGAGAACAAGTCACTCCTCCTAAGAGAGGAGAGGTGAAACTGCTTTCTGGAGACACATAATTTGTTCTCTTGGACTATGGAAAACAGCAGCCTTCATGGCTGGTTTAGACTATATGTGTAACTTTTATGCGGGTAAAGATATTGAAGGTGAATCCCTCACTCAAAGTATCTATATTGAGGCTATAACCTTACCATGTCATTTACCTTCACTCTTCCTATATGACTGCAAGGACATCTAGCTAGGAGATGGTGAGAATCACCAACAATTTAAAGAGTACCTTGTTTATTTTTCGAAGAGCTGCTTCTGCTTCTGGCCGGCTAACATAAGCAACATACCATTCATCATTTAGTGAGTCCTATGTTTTTCGTGAGAGAGGATAAAGGAGAAAGTCAGCTGTCAATGAATTAGCTTGTGATGTTAACAACATGAAAATAAGTAGAGAAAAATTTGAATGTGCAGAATCTCTGAAGGTATGAGCTTCAAGAATCATACTAGTATATATTACTGTATGGTAAGTGGCACTAAATGTTTTTAAAATTATTTGCTCACTTTGATAAATTTGAAAATGTTACAGACCTAGCTATAATATGTCTGCAAATAAGCTAGGAAAACAGATATTTCCAAATATTTTCAGTAAAAGATAGATTTTAAGTGACATTTCCTCTTTTGTCTGCCTGAGGCACTAGTATCCTTTGCATTCATTTCTCTCGGATTTTTAAAAATTATTTTATTATATTTTTTCTTTTTTAACTATCATCTGAGACAATAATGCAGACTTCCTGTGAACATACCATGTACGGTTGCCCACCAGCGTTATCACCAGGAGTGGTTTGCTCTAAACTTGTCATATTTAAAGAAATGTGAAACAAAAATGCACTTAAAGGGTATGAATTCTTTACTCACCAAGGTTTTGTGGAAGGAGAACTGAATATGTAATGCTAGTTGAAGGCAATTGTGCAAAAAAAGTAATCCAGCAAACAAGTATTTTTCTTTTTTTGTTCTACTGGGTTTTTGCTATTGTTATTTTTCTTTGTGAAGACAAAATAAGGCACTAACATTTGACACAGAAAAGGAAACTGAAAGCACCTACTAACATCCTGACAGTGACTACTAACTAGAAAAACAACTTTGAAAAACGTTCTCTCCAGAAATCAGAAAATTTGCTGTGTTTAGCAGTTATGGTTAATACTTGTAATGTTTTGTACCTCATCTTCCTCCACATTTGTTTGGTGAACTGTCTGTCTGCTAGGAATTGGCAATGGAGGTCTTATGTCAGCTGCGCCTCTGGAAGGAGATCTGCTGTTGTTGCCTTCAAAGATATAAAAGTAGAAAAAATGTTAAAACCAGGAAAATAATTTCATCTGTGGAGTGCATACAGGGTGTACAGTCTTGATTTTATGAGGCATGAAGGATTTATATCACTCTGTTACTGAGACATTTTGAAATTATTTGAAATCAGATTTAGGCTACTGTATGAGAACCAGGTTCTTTACATAAATTCATCCTTGGTGCACAGGGACTTTAACTGAACTCTTGCAGTTCAGGTTTCCTTAAAATCAGATGAACTTGAAATAGAGGTTACATCTTTTTAGCTTCTGTACCACAATTACTCAGTTGAGAGCATCTCTGGTTTCTTCAGAGACAGTTAGAAGTAATGTTGTCTCTTTGCACTCCTTGCCTTCTTAGCATGTAGACCCTAAAAAATGTCACTGTAAGACATTGGCAGCTGTTACTGTATACGAAAAATTATTTGCAAAGCAATTGATTTCTAAGCTTCTTTATTTTTTACTTGTTATTACAAGATAAATATGCAGCATATTTCAAATGGAAAGTGTTTTCTCCCTTTTTCGAGAGTATTAATATAACACAGTGACTTGCAGGTAGTGTTGTTCAGCTCTCAGTAGTGCTAGCCATATTGAAAAAGATGCTTACGTGAAGTTTTGACCATTGTTTAACTAGGCAGTAAGCCCAAACTTCATGGGAATAAAACATCTTAGATTCAGACTAAGTAATCTACACAAGATGCCTTTCAGGAATTTGATAGTTTTCTGTTCACAGTCCAACTAGAAACATCCATAGAAAAAAAAGGTTATACTAACTGCACTGAAACCACCTTACAACCTTCAGTCATTTTTTGTACAAAAAATGCAGGAATGCAGGATACAAACCTAGATGTAAGCGTGGTGGTAGTGAGCCACTTGAAGACAGGTTTCTAGCACTGTTTAAAAAAAAAAGTAGTCAGTATAAATACAACATTGCTATACATTTCTGTGCTCTGAAGAACTGATCTAGTCTTTGTGCCTGTTTTACAGAATGCAAGATCCTCTTGAGACCTATGCAGGATGAGGATAGCCTTCTCTTCTTTTTTTTTTCTTTCCTTCTTTTTATGTAAGTAGATCCACCATTAAGTTTACTTGAAGCTCAGTATCTGGGAGTAAGGTAGAGGGAATCAGTAATGGGCCACCAAGACTTCTGTGTCAGGATCAATGCAGAAAACTACTTCAGCTTGTTGAGTTTTCACAGGGAATGACTACTTTATTCCCCTAAAGCAGGAAGCACAGGCAACAGCTTCTATAACGTTGATGAAAATGCAGTATCTCATCATTAATGTTGCAACTATGGATGTGGAGCTACTGGAAAGAGTCCAGTGAAGGGCCACCCACATGATAAGGGACTGTAGCATCTCACGTAAGAGGAAAGGCTGAGGGAACTGGGTCTGTTTAGCCTGGAAAAGAGAAGGCTCAGGAGGGTTCTTATTAATGTATAAAAATACCTGAATGGAGAGCCAGGCTCTTTTCAGTGGTGCCCAGTGACAGGACTGGAGGCAGCGGGCACAAACTGAAACACAGGAGGTTCCCTCTGAACATCAGAAAACACTTTTTTACTGTGAGGGCAACTGAGCACTGGAGCAGGTTGCTGAGAAAGGTTGTGGAGTCTCCATTCTTGGAGATATTCAAAAGCCATCTGGACATGGTGCTGGGCAGCCTGCTCTAGGTGACCCTGCTTGAGCACAGGGGTTAGATCAGATGACGCCCAAAGGTCCCTGCCAACCTCAACCATTCTGTGATTCTGTGAGCTATGAGCTGACAGTGGCACAGAGCTCACACCCACACCACCATAACACTTCCATGTTCCTAGGCTTCCCTTCCTGGGTTCATTTTTATGCTTTTTGTTAGAAAATCTACAATTTCCTTTTATGGCCTGATCTCAGAACCCGCATCCAAAACTTCTCAAAATGAAGAGTCCCAATCTTCAATTCTTTTTTTTTTTAATTTCTTGACCTAATTGGGAACAAACTGCCTGCACACTTTTCCTTTACATTTCATATTTCTCTTCTGCTTAAATGAACTGTACAAAAACCTCTGGATGAATATGTTAATTACGTTTGCAGAACAGAAACACCCTATCATGATTTGTGATTCATGGGAGAGAATCAGCCAAATGGGGGCCTCTGCTATAACAAAATTTGGCAACGCTGTTTGAATATAAGCAGAAGTGTTCATCATAGGAATAGTTCATATTTGCATATGACCTTGCTATTGCTACTGCAATATTTGTTCTACTGGGGTGTCAGCAGTTCCAGAGGATGACAGTAAATGGGAGGAATTCATCAAAGAGCCATTAAAAAAATACAGAGATTAGAAAATGTACTTCAGACTTAGACTCAAACACTCTAACTCATCAAAGGCTCAGTCCGTTGCACACTACATCAGAAATCAAAATTTAGTTAAGGGCTCTTCCATCTAGCAAATGAAGACATAACAATCTAATATTTGGAAGCTGAAGCTAGAAAAAATCATAGCTGAAGGAAGGTTCACAATTTTAAATAGGAATTATTAGCCATTAGAGTAAAATTTAGTGAAAGGTTGGTGAAATTCTTTCAGATTCAACTCTAGACAACTAAGGTTGTGGGGTTTTTTTGTTTTGAAGCAATTAGAAGTCACAGCTCTAGCACTTAGGCTCCTAGAGTGTGCAGAATCCTTTTAAAGAAGGACCTCTTTGACCTACATCCTGCATAGTTTTGGAGAAGATGATCCCTTCCCAAAAGGGCTTGTCATTCTTATAGATCCTGCAGGCAATGGGAGAGATGTCTCAAGAATGGAAGTATTGTACCATGTAGGCCCTAAAATACTTCCTTGACATAAAACTGAGCGATTTGCATTTTTTTCTTGGTTGCCTGATGCACACTATCTGCTTCACTATATATAGAGATTTGATTATATGAAGGATTCTCCTTCATAGTAGGAAGAACACAAATTAGCATGTAGTGGAGGCAAGGGTATAGCCTGAAAATTAATGGATTACTTCAGGTAGTTACCTTGTGTTTGCCTGAGAACCCTGTACCACATACATACTATTATTTGCTAAATTGCAAAGAGATTGAGATTCAAAAGGAATGACATAATAATGGGTGAAACAAACCTTTCTGCACCAGGCATACTGTTGGATCCTGGCTTAGGTGGAGGCTTGACAGATTTGGATGGGAATGTATTGGAGCTGTATGGGGGCAAAGATAGCTGTGGTATTGGTCTTTGGGGTGCAGCTGTGGAGAGGAAGAGAATGAAACTTAAAACTTATGTGAGACATTGTTAAATGAGGTAGAATAAAGAAATGCTGTCACATTACTGCTGTTTAATGAGATAAACATGGAGTAAACTGTTCTATAAAAAGTCTTTGATATGTTAGTTACAGATTGTAAACTCATATGGTCAACTGAGAACTTAAAATTAAGTATTAAAATTAAAAATAAACTGGAACAGGCTTGAGCAACATTTACATTTTCTCACTTCTGTTTTGGATAAGCCACAATTCAATACCTTAACTGCAGTAGAGCTGAAGGTGGTACGTAAGCATGTGTTCTGTGTTACATTGCTTCTAAATAGTGGATTTGAGATTACCTTTTTGAACTTCATTCCTTTGTGAGATTTCTCCCATATCATCACAAACAACAGCATAAAATAAAACATTTTCTTTCTGCAGTGTCCTCAGACCTCAGCTACTGGTAAAGGGGAACAGATTAACTGCGCTCTGCACAGCCTAAATAGCCCTATTCTTTATGGAGTCTTAGAGGCAGTGATAATTTGTAGAGACTTGTCCAAATGTTCTGCTTCTGTTGTGGCATCACTTTACCAACTTAATTTTAGGAACCAGGATTCTGAAGTAATTTATAAATACTATTATTACATGAAACAAGTTCTACTTCTGTTTGTTAGAGTAAATAACATTACACAGAAGACTAGTACCAGCAGGGTTTGACTGAACATTTTGTTGAAAACTGGGAGGATATCAGGTTTACACGCCTAGCTGTTTGATGCTGTGTGCAGATCACAAATCTCTAAAATGTAATGCATTTCAAAATAAGAAATCCTGCTGTCTTGTAACTGGCTGACTGAAGGAAGCTATTAACTATTGATTTCCTGTGTTTTGTGGCTTTGATATATAAATCTGCATGAGGTACTTTATAAGCATTCTACAACCTGTCAAGATACCACCTAACTTTCTGAAATGGCTCTAAAGAAACAACTCTGCGATCATTTTTTTTTTTTAGAACTAAGACAAAGAAAGACTTTAAGTTTTAAAAATCACTGTAGAAATACTTACTGTCATCTTCTTCCTGTGGAGCCAAAAGAAAATAAATGTTAGCAACATATTATAGCACAGTTCTTAGGAATATTTTACAAAACAAAAACCTGGAAGTTGGTAAATTGTGAGTATGCAAGGACTTTAATATCTATACTGTCACTTTCATCTAAAATGCTGGGGTTTCTATCTTCATGCAACACCAAATAATTTTTAAAGTTCTTGCATTAAGGTGCAGCTATTATTTACAAATAAGCTGTGAGGTAGATGTCCCATAATGGATCTTGGCCCAAAGTAGTCAGAAACTCTCAGCAGATGTAAACTTTCCTCATTCCTTCAGTAGGTGTGGGCTCTCAGAGTTATCTGAAAGTGAAATCCTTAGGTCAGCTTAAGCTGAAAAAAAAAACCAAACCCCAAAACCTAGTGTAAGCAAAATCACTTCTCCCATGTCATAAAAAAATTCTTGCCTTATTCTTCCTGTTATCTAAGATAAAGTACTCAGGGAATAAACTGAGCTTGACATAGAAGAACTGTTTAAAAATAAACCATGTGCTATGAAAGATCCATGAGTATTCATTATAACTGATAAAAGAAACAAGTTTACCTTTTCTAGAATTATTAGTTTATACAGGTACTTCATTTTATTGTAGTCCCTATACCTTTAAATATTTGCTTTGAGACTATACTTACTTCACTCTTTTTGTGTGGTGGCCGACCCTGCCTGAAATGAAACAGAAAACAAAACATGAATCATAGGTCGAATATTGCTCATTCACTTTGTGTGCATTAGGCCATATTTTCAACTAAGACATGAATTTATAGTAAGTTTTACAGATCCAATGAATGCAGAAATATTTTTTTCCTCATAAAAATATTTAAGATTCTAATTTTCAGCCATAATCAGCATAATCATTTTCAGCATAAGACGTTATGCTAGTCCTTAGCCCATCTTGATTCTGTCAACAAGGAAAATGTCTGATGAATTGATTATAAGATTAGAGCTTAAAACAAGTTTTTACAATGATGAAGCATTAGACTTCAAGTCTTGAACTCATTTATAGTACTTAGCAACATTGCTGGAGCGCATGATAAGTCTTTGTTTCTCTGATAAATTATCTTGGCTGATTAGCAGCTCTCAATTACTTTCTTATTTTGTTTTAAGATCAGTCACACTGTTCAGCCCACAAGTTGTCTAGAAAATGCTAGAGAATGATCTAGTTCTGCTAGAGAATGCTGTTTGCTATTAAGGAGTTTGGCAGGCTAGTAAAATCAATGCTAGGAAAGTAAAGCTTTCTTTTCCTAACATCCTAAAAAAAATAGCAACAGAACTCATGAAAGAATGCTCCCTAGAGCAAGAACTTGATCTGGTGGAAAAAACATGGATCATATATTTATTTGTGCAACCTGGAAGTGACTTATGTAAAGGCTGTTTCAGGTATGACTGGAGAGAGAGCTTTTTCTGCATTCCCACTTTTCTGTAGCTTACAGCACATCCCATGCATATTCATAAAGCAAAATTTTGATATCTGCAGACACTGCTGTCATGCAGTAGCAGTAAATTATACTATCCTGTGTTGCTTATCCATATTTTTGTTAAATTTTATTTATCCTTTATTAAATTTCAATTAAATGAACACTTACTTTACAGGGGTTTGCTTCCTTAGAGGAGATGGATTGCCTCTTTCATATCTGTCACTTGGTGGGACAGGAGGTTTTGGCATCATTGCTAGCTGTTCCCCCAGGGATCTAAAGCAGGAGCAAGATGAGGAAATAAAGGCAAAAAGCTGCTTACTAAGAAATAACTGGGGAATAATGGCATTGAGAGTCTAATTTCCAGAGACAAAACTCTTACCTTAGCTGTGAAGTCAGAGGCTGTAAAACAACAAGGAATAGTTAAGAGAATGTGTAAGTGTATCAAAATAGGTGAAAAACATCAATAAGCATCAAACAAAAAAGACTTTACCTTTTCGGGAAAGCTTGGCTTCCTCCCTGAAAATAGTAAAAGCTTACATTTAGAAAAAATGAAAGTTAAGATAATTCATTAAACTTTCTATGAAACAAACAAGTTTTGCATATCATTGGAAGTGAATTTTGCAGATTGAAGCACTCAGCCTTCTGAGATGTAAGCCAGAAAAATATTTTGACTCTGCAAGGGATGGCAAAATTGCAATATCTCTTATTAAAGGAAAATTTAAAAATTTTTGAAGTGGCATGTTTTACAATCATATTTTCTATGGTTCAACTTTGAATTACTGGATACTTTTATGCCACTATATAACAGATGAAAGTGTTTAGATAATAAATAAAAATCATAGAGTAGTCTCTTTAGATTCTTTGTAAAATATGGTTTTCAGGTCTGAAACAAATGCCATTTTTTTCCTGTGTTTTTTCAGTTCTCAGCATTCTCTTAAGTCTGGGTGCCAAATCATGTAGTGTATGCAGAGTTTTGTTAGCTTCGAATGCAAAAGTTATTTCCTCTTTTAGCCTACTAAATATTTCCTTGTTCATTCACTTAAGTATTACGTCAAACCTTTATTGCACAGGGATCTCATAATGTCTTTCTGTTCAATTAGTCCTGAGCTAGGGTTGCTACTTTCTAGATACAATTCCTCTCACTTTATAAGTACTGCTCACATTATTTATTCATAAACAAATCACCTTGTATATGATTAGATTACAGTGCGTGTGGTTAAGCCTTGTTATTTTGCATGAATGATATTCAAACTGATAATTTTGAATAATTAAAAAAACCCCATTGATATTAGCATAAGGAAATACTGACCTGATACTGGGCTTTCTCTTTCAAAGGGTGGAGCAAGGCGATCCAGTGGGGGTTTTGTGCTTCTGTCTATAGAAGGAGCTGGGGCTAAACACAAAAGCTGTGTAAGATAATTTGCTAATATAGGTCAATGTATCTTTATTTTGCATAGCCACGAACTGGTGTTACTTCTTGGAATAACAAGTGAGGCTTCTGTATAAATAGTAGAAGAGAGGGGAACTGAGGAGAGTTCCATTTTTTCTATTTAATAAGAACTGAGGCAAAAGTGAAGTGCTATATAGCCCATGGAAAAAGCTTTACAAAAGGAAAACCAGCTGTACTTACGTTTCAAAGGCTTGATATTTCTGTCTCTACTCAAGTCATTGTTGCTTGGTGGAGGAGGAAAAGCTGGCAGCTAAAACAAATATTTTACATGTGGTTAAAGTGTGTCTTCACCTTTCTGTTTTAATTTTAGTGTATTAACCCCACCACACTACATCTGCCAATCTTTGTCTCTGGTACAGCACAAGGAATAGGTCTCTGCTCAACACAGAAAGGATAGCAGCCATTAACACTCCTGAAGAATGACCTACATACATGGGTTTTTGTTAGATGTAGAATTGCCTCCATCTGTTTCATCTCACAAGGAATACTCTAGTGGGATGTTATCTTTGGGGAGGGCATGAGTATTGTCAAAGGAAAGAAACAGGAGCTTTAACAATGCTGCTGTATCTTTGACCCTTCAATGCAGCAGGTGTTAGTTTTGAAAACTGATATTAAAATTAGTGGAGGTAACTGAAGTTGAGGAATATGTATTAAGTCTGTGTTGCTGACTGAGGGAGGGGGAGAGAGGACTGTTCTTTGTTACTGGGAGAGCTGGGGTCAAACAGCATTGTGTTGTCAGCAGCGGCAAAAGATGTTTGCATCTAAACCTAGATTTCTCCAGAGAAATGCCTTCCAATGTCCGTTCTTATTCCAAAAATACAGAGCAGCAATTTAGGACAGCAGTCTTGGGAACTCATGACACCTGACTCCTATGTGTTTTATATATATGAATTGTGACATTGAGTGAGACCAAAAGTCCTTCTATTACACCCTAAAATTACCTTTATTTGTGTACATGGGTAAGTCTAATGTACATCTGTTCTGGCATACAGTGAGCCTGTAGTGCCAATTGTAAACAGCACAATAGCTTTCAGTTTTGAAATATTCACAGGACAAAAAAAAAGGAAAAAAATCTGGGTCATCAGGGTTCTCATTATACAGTCCCTTATATTTTTATGTGGTCTTAATTCAATTGGACAATTGCTAGCAGTATAGCTTGGAAAGACTTAGCCTTTTTGTCTTTTTACAACTATCACTAAAGAAACAACAAGGGATCTATTACAAATCTATAATTTCTATGGGAGAGGCATTCACAGGTGGGTACAAATTTCCAGTGTAAGAAACAGCCAAGTAATGTGAAATAATTTAATATATTTTTCCCATGAAACGTAATTGTTCCATGAAAAAATGACCACCCTGTAACAGAGTTCAAATCTATCTTGATGGCTGAAATTCTTCCTCTACATACCCATTCTGAATAAAAATGGCATTATACTTGGACTTCTAAAAAGCTACTAGCAAAGGAAATAGGTGAAATATTAAGAAAGAAACATACAGAAGCACCTCTTCCCCCAAATGAGGCTGGTACTGGGGATGGGCCAGGTCGCTGGGGTGGTACTGGAGGCTGATGTGATGATCTAGTTGTTGGAGGTCTGTCTAAAGAAAACAAAAATCCAAAACTAAACAACTACACAAACGGTTTGGTTATTTTATTCTCATTCAATATTTATGAAAAAAAGCCCTTGCAAAAATCTGCATACTTAAGTTAATATATCATAAAGACATTGTTTTAGTGTATAATGGACAGTTGCTTTATGATCAATGTTGTTTTGGGAGTTATAGGCTCGTCTGTCCCTTTGGTGGTGATGTGACTCCATCTGCTAGTCTGTTGGCCCACACTATTTGATTTCATTCCACAGCACAATGACTGTGTGAAACACCAGCCAGTCTAAATGGCAGTTTTGTACTCCTGTATTTGACTCCACAACTGCAGGCTGCTGAAGAATCAGACATAAAAAAATGACAATCTGAGAAAGCTAATCTCTTTCTTTTCCCAATTTTCACTAGAGATTTTTGCCACTGTTGTGACAACTTGCTCTGTTCAAGGTTGCAGTACTAAAGCTAATACAGTATGCACATATGTTTAACTTCATGCAGGTTCAAACCAAAGGCCAAATAATGCACACATCACACGAAACTAATCTTTAATCCAACAGAGCTTGTCTGAAGTAGAAAATTTAGCTTTAAAAGTCACAAAGCCACCATATGCAGTCACTAAATCTTGTTCATGAACTACACTGTTGACTTCAAGGAAAAACCACCTATATTCCATTACCAGCCACCTAAAATGTGGCTGATGATGTGTGAAAATATCATTTACAAATTATTAATAACACAATTTTTAGTAGTTACCTATATAATCTGTGTTGTTTGCAAGTGACTTGGCAGGAAATATGACATTGTGGTGTGCTTCATCGTTATTGGATGGAGGTGGCTCATAGCCATCACTGTCATGTTCTGCTTCCTCAGGTTCTTCTGTTGGTGATTCATAGTCAGCCTCATCTTCCTTGTCCTGGTCATCATCAGGGCTTTCATAGTCATCATCTTCATCCTGGCAAATGTACATAAAAGATGGATGCTGTAACAGGATACTAAACACTGCAGTGCAATTTCCTTGTGGCCTTTCACTGTGGTATTTTTCACTCTGGAGGATATCAAGTTTTTACAACCAGTTTGAGTGAAAACATTCTCTGTTGAAATAAAATGGGGAAAGGAGGCAGCATTTTAGTAACGCATACAGCACTGAACAGCTTAAGAAAGGAAATGAGTATCATTTTGTAACAGTAACTTCAGTGGAAGGCCAAGATAAGGTGATGGCTTATTTAAATGCACAGTGCCTTTGTTTTAGCTAACAGACAAGGCACCAGCAAACAATTCAGTGCTTCCTAGAAACACATTGGAGCAGTAGTTGATGCCTGTTGATATTCATTCTTATGTAATAGCATGTACTCTACATCCTGCAACTCAAGTTTTTAAAAATACTTCAGAAAAAAATGAAGTCTTTGATATGGGTCTTGGTGCCCTCCGCTGACCAGAATCAAAACAGCTTCATACAACTTGCAGGACCTAGTAAGATCACAGTGAAAATATGGTAGTGGTCACTGCGTACATTTTCTGTGCAATCTGCCAAGGCTTACAAGAAAAAGAATACTCAATTTGTCATTGGTATCTTGGCTGAAATTTCCAGACTAGCTCTGTATTGACATAAAGCCCAGGTGCTCTATAGGTGGTTACTTTTACCTTTTATACTAAAATAGCAGCAAATCTCCTGCAAACTTAGTAGCAAGTGGTTTTTAACCCCCCCCCCCCGCCCCCTTTTTTGCAAAAAAGCATTGGCACTGGTCAACGTAAGAGATCTTCATAAACCTGGACTGTACATCAGTCAGCTTATTCATTTAGCTAGCTGAGTTGTGTATGCTTCATCTAATGATGTTTACCAATGCGTTTTCTGTGCTGAAAGGCAAAAGGAACTTTTGCAGTCTAGCTCACTTCAAAAAATTAGATGCTTCAACAAATCAACCCTAGAGAATAAAATGGCAAGGATTTGCCATTGAATAACATAGCAAGCTTTCCTTTACTAGCCACCTCTTTTAAGAGCTTGAAATAGGTATATAAAATTCAGCTAAGGTTCTGTGGAGACCTGATCGTAGGCTGTGAGCTTCTACTTGAGCCAGTGGTATCAGACTGCCATTCTGAAGCTCTGCCTTGCATTACTGGGAGTGACCCTTTTCTCAGTGAAGAAATTTGTATGCAGCGACTCCAATCATTCATGCTCCTGCTTCTCTTTCTCCTCATCCTAACACCCCCTGCCATTGCTTACTCCATCCATGCTGCCCAAAGTAGATAATTCAAGAAACGATAGACCTTACAGAAGAGGTAATCCATTCAACCAGTAGGTTTTGTTAATCCTGATACTCACAAATGAAGACCAGCCACCGTCTTCTTGACTGTATCCTGCATAAAGAAGCATAATCACAGGCTTCTTAGCATGTACAACTTTAAACTATCAAGATGTAACTTGACAAAAAAGACACAACAAATCCCAGATGAGTTCTGAACCACAAGACCATGTCACAGGAACAAAGTAGGTCTTTCAAAGGCAGGCAGACAGTCACAAAAGGTACTGTAAATAACATCTGATTCAAAACTAAGAGTATAGCTATCCTTGCATGAGATGATATATATGCTGTCACTTCAAGTTTGTCCTATGCTTCCAGTTTTAAATATAATTTGAAGTAGAATGCTTTCAGAATGAGCACAGACTTCTTATCTCTTTGTTTAATACTATTTTATCTTTCATATCAAAAGGGGTTTTAATTTCAGTAGGACTATGGGAACACGGTAGCTTGCAGAAGTTTTAGTGCTCGTGGCCTATTAAGAAAATAATTGAAATAAAAATTCAGAACATGGCAGACATCTAGAAGCTTACCTCTCTAATATAGGGTGCTGCTAGGAGTAGGGGCCGGTGGGGCAGAGGTGTTGGAACAGAAATAGATAAGCACTGATACTAGGTATTGGGTTAAAGAAAGGCATTTTGGGGATGCTCATGTAACTGTCTCTGCTCTTGCCTTTGTTCACCATCTTTTTGATTTTAAAAATATTTTTTTCTTACTTGTTCTCCTGTTACTACTCTTTATTCCTTTTGCAACTTCTTCCTGCTCTCATCTTTTCCTGTTTGTTGTTTTGGGTTCCCCCCACCCCCTCACCCCATTTACTCTGCCCTGCAAGGTTTAACTTAATATTCTAGTATTTTTAAACACTTTTTGTTGTTAGATACTATCTGCCAGTACATACTTACCTGGATTTTCAGGACATTTTTGTGTTTGGGCCCTACAACAAAGATACAAAAAAATAAATTCCTTCCATTTGCAATTCTTAAATGTTTGAAGCATACTAAAATCTATTGCAAATAAAGGTAATAGTTAGCTTTAACAGTAGAATGAAGTTTATACAGATGAATTTAACTCTGTCCAAAATGCCAAAACCACACTACTTCATATTTCACATACAGGATCCTAATGTAAGCTAAACTGTCTTGAAAAACCTTCAGGTCAGTGAGGTCAAGTGTTTAGAAACAAGGGGACTCAGTAAATAAATTTACCAGGGCCCCAGTCCTGAAAATGGAAACTTTCTTTACTAATGCTATTCAAGGTGCTGAAAGTCAAGTTCATAAATATCTGTAGGGTTGATAAATATTTTTATGGTTTTCAATTCTAGTTTTGAACTCTACTTAATGCAAAGATGTAAAATCATGTTATCAGATGATGCAAAACCATGTTATGTAGACTAGACTTAGATTCTCATTGTATATTAATATAAATTGTTCTTTTCTCATGGATTGTTCTTACAATTTTTGCTCTTCCTCTATTGCAAGAATATTATATTCAATGATAAGTCATAAAGTATTAAAAAGTGTAACAATGTATAGGTCTGTGAAATGCATTAATGATGATCTATTAATGCAATAATATGTGCCTAGGGTTTATAGCGTTCCTAAAGATTAATTTACGCAGGTGGAAATTGGTATGAAATTTATATGTTATTTGGTTCCAGACATGGCAGAAGTATCTAGAGTATTCATAGGCTCAGGCTTTGCTATTCTTAACAGATGACATTAACAAAATAGAGTTTTATTTTATATCATTTCCAGGCTGTCCCTCTGACCCAGGTATTATTGATCACATAGAAAACAGACCAGAAAAGATATATCTGAAAGCTTTGAAAAAGAAAGCTGAATTGATTTACTTACCATTTTGGAAAGAAAGATAGCCTCCCTTCATTTCTGTTTATTTCTTGACTTAATTTACTTAAAATTCTATTTAAAAGAAACACAAAAATAGTTTAAAAAACTCGTTGAAACTTGTCAGTAATTTTCTTAGCTGCTTTCCCTCAATATTTACTAAATTAAATCTGGTAATCCAGAATTATTATTTACTATGTGGTAGGAATATTGAATTTATCATCTTATTGCAAAGTTGTACTATAGCATATCCAATTGAAAACTAGACTTATTTTACATAGATAAAAACCCATATTGTTGTATCAAGTTTAAAAATAAACATTAAACCCAGCAAGCCTTAGAACCTTTGGGTGTGGTAGACATCATGCACTAGAACACTGCTTTAAATAATGGTGATTGCATTTGTATTATTTTGCATGGAAAAAGCAGATAATGCTTCAGGAAACAGCTTCTACCAAGCTTATGGTTGCGAAAGCAGCAAATAAGTGTACCCTGTGTCTACTCTATTCTTTTTGTCTCCCTCCCTTTGCAACCAAGATATACCTCATCCAGAGTCCCTCCAGTAAAGAAGGTGAAAAGGTTGATTTAGTTCCATGTTATAACACATTTGCAGGGCAGGGCAGGGCAGAAATATTCATGGAACATATGAAGACTATAAGCTTTATGTCTAGAGAGATTTTTCCAAATGGATGTGTTTGTCATCACTCGTGCGTAGTTTGTATACAACAGTAGGGTGAATAACAACCAATGAAATGCAATCTTGAGTAAAATTTCGGTCAGGAGCATGCATTTATGCTGCTAATATTGCTGGCATCCATAGCCAGCACAGACATCTGAGAGTTTTTATATTGAATGACTCCCTGAGAACAACTCTGAGGTTGCAAGACAGTCATTACTGAGATTAATAGAATTAAGTCCAGAGAGCAACAGAATCCTGCTCTACTAGTAATGAAGTTTGCCTCTATGATTATTTTGTTTCAAATAAAGTTTTTGTGTCACAGAAAGCTTAAGATGAGTCATTGGTCTGATTCTTAATTCTCTTTTTTTTTTTTTTGAGGAAAGTCCCACCAAGAAAGTCCTGTGACAACCAAAGCAAATTGGTTACATATATCTGGTTTAAAATATCCTATTTTACTTCTAGCTTATATTATTTAGGTCTGTCAGAGACAGTAATTGTGGAAATAAAAGTAGTATGAAAAAAATCAGGAACCCAACATGTCTGTTTATCTCAGATTCTAAATTCTGTAAAATCTTATCTTTATTGTTATTGCAGAATTCTTTTCCATACATCTTAGATCTGGTCAATCAAACTTTATATCAGTATTGTAAAATCTTTTTTTATGGCCAGGCAGTTACTACTCTGTTTTGTTTTTCTTCTTCTTTCATGTCTTTTTCTGCTACTCAACAATAATAATCCCCTAGTTTTTTTCCAAATGACCTCATTTGTGCATCTCTTTCATGTCTAACTGCTTTTCTGGGCTGGGACTTAAGGAAGAGAAGCTTTCAAGCAATCTGATATTAAACAAAAGCCAACAAAAACATACTGGTTTTTTTTATCCTGAACCATGCTAAAAATCTTTCTCTTATTTTGAATATTCCTTCTCTTGCTCTTGCTCCTTTCCTAATACTTACCTTACTGTAATTCAGATTAAAAGATAAATTCAAGGCATAAGGTTGCTCTGTTTGATTATGGAAAGTGCTATGAGGACAGATCAGGCTGCCAGCAAGTATCACAGAACAAGCCATTTCAGATCAGTATGGTTGTGTTGTCTGAAAAGCATGAAGATGGGTAATCTGAAGTTAAGGATATGTACTCAAGGATCCAAGAATGAAAATAGAAAGGCAGAGGAAGAATATTTTTTGGTTTTTCTTTTTTTAAGACAGTACTTTGCAATTTTCTGATTTGAAGCAAATATTGTCATACTTGCCCCTTTTGAAATAAGGACATGCACAAATGTTAATAATTTAAGAAGGATTACAGCTGTCTAAATCTGACATTGTTACCCAAGCAAATTGTGTAAAGCAAGAAAAATGCCAAGTTATAGACAGAGGACTCCTCTTGCTCTTCTTCTTTCCTGTGCAATCAACACTCCTCTGCACCAGAAATTTCCTTCTGCTGCAGGTGATAAGGAAGTTGCTGTGTGAATAATAAATTCCATGTGAAACATCAGGAAATGTTCTGGGGTGAACAGTGCACTGCGTATACCAGTGCTTTGGTTGAGAAATGGATTACGGAACTTGTGTGTGGCTTATTCTCTGTTGTAGAAAAGGTAGAGGAAGGATCTTTCATAATATTGTGTTTATTTTCAGCTAAAGAAGTAAAATGAAGATCACTGGTTTTAGAGCTAATAATTCTTTTAGTTCAGACTTCCATGGGTATGAATGGGACCTGAGTGTTTGGAAGCTTTCTGGACTAAACCTGGGTTGGCTGCTATGAGGATTTACAACAACCGGTTTCTGAGGAAAAACTGAAAGGAAAAAGTTGCTCATCTTATCTTGCTGCCAAAAAATTAATCATTTGCTGCTTAAAATACAGTGTCTAATCTTTATTTTAAGTTTATTTGAAATGCTTCAAACCAATGGCTCAGAGAGGTTATTAGAAGAAAGCAATGTTTAGAATGGTAACACTTTACAAGCAACATTATTACAGAAGATCAGTGCACTGAGCAGCTGAGTCTGTAGCCATGTGAGGAAGGAAGTACCAAAACCACACTGCTTTCTGAGTTGTGGGAGTGGATGATAGGAGAGGATAAGGCAACAGCACTTGCAGAAAATGTTACTCAGACTTCTCTTTCTCTTTCTACCTCCTCCACTAGACGCTTAGCTTAAAACTGGCAGGAAGTTGAAAATAAAAAAAAAACCACACAACCAACCCCCAAAGCAGTACTCCAAAACTGGCTTTTGTTTGCTTAACTGCAGATATTGTTGTCGTGAGTAGAATCCATTCTACCTGTATTGGGATAAAAGACTTAAGATGGGTGAGAGAGGTGGAAGGCAAAGTCCTCTAGGACCAGGAAGGTGCATAGTTGCATATTGAATACTGTCAAGAGCATAGTTGGTGATGAAGTCTTTGTTTTGGCCTTTGAGAAAAGTCTGTTGGGCTGATGCAATACTATTATGTTGACTTCAAAACTGACTGAATATCAGTTATGTTCTAAACCTTTCAACAACCTTTAGCATCCCATCTGAGAGAGCATGTGTGCACACACATTCACCTCTGGCCAAGGCATAACTTTTTAAAAGAGAAAGGCACCATAGATTTCTTAATTTTTAGGTTTGCACTATGACTGTCCTGAAAGTAGAACAACTTTCAGACTGTGCCATGTTTGTAGGCTCTGAATGTGTCCCATTCAGAACTCGGCACACTTAGTGTGTTTGAAGTGGCAGATGCAATTATGCACTTTAGTGCAACGATGCTCTTTTTATTACTGGAAATTTTCACAAGTGCTATGGGATATGCCATAAGCTTTCTGACCAAGGTTGAGAATTTCAAATCTCAGGTTTGCCAGCAATCTGCCATTGAGGATAGCCAAAGAGATCAACAGCCCTGACTTACTGAACACTTGGAAAAGTTTTCTCTCAAGATAGTAAACAATAAGAGTGGCAAACACTAACTTCAGTGTTTAGATCATGGTTCAGGTATTGACCAACCACCAACATTATTTTGAATGAGATCTTTGCTTTTTCTTGTTTATTAATTCTGGCCACATTAAGTAAGGCACATTCTGTTGAATACGCTTTAAAATATTTTGCAAGACTCACATTTGTTATCCACAAGTATAAACTTTATGACCTGCTGTGACTGCCAATAGTGATAATGAGCAATAAGAAAACTCCATGTGTCCCTTAAGCTCTATATGGGCCTTTTGTTTCATTAGGTTTATTATCAAAATGTTAATTAGACCCTCGTGATTAGGTCTGAGTTTCATTTAGCGCTTAAGACAGATATTCAATTTCTGCTCTGTGTAAAATATACCATATCATTTCCCTGTTTCACCAATTTACCATTTACTCTTTCAGGATGCAGTGTGGTTTTTGTGAAGCTTCAGGTGTGTATGTTAACTGAGTGGTATTAATATTAACTTAAATGGTTCTGTCATAAGATATAGCAAGTACAAGAGTAATATGAATGACCTCAACAAAAAACATAACACTATGGTTTTTTACAGTTTTTCATATTGTTACAAAAATGCCAAGTGTTAAGCATAGTGTATGTTTGAAGAAAACAGGTTGCAACTGAGCTAAGCTATTAATAACTGAACAAATTGTCAGGTCAACCGTGACGCTATCTCTTACTTATGATGACAGCTACATTCATGATAACCCAATCTCTAAAGCTGATGGTCATGCCACAATTATTATTTTAATTTCTCAGTGGGAAAAAGGAGAAAATGTATGTTGGGTGTTCCTACCAATAGATTACTTGGCCCAAACGTTGCTGCTCCTTAAAGGTCTGTGGCAATGTGATAACTTTAGGATAATGGCTGAATGTCTCCTGGGCCATAGATTTCCACTAAATCTGTGAACAAGTGAGGTAGGGAAAACCCTTTGTGGTCTGGAACCTGGAGACTGGGTTCCACCACATGTAATCATGCAGTATCAGGTCTTCAAAGATCGTTCATCAGTGCCATAGCAGATCTATGTAGGGCACTGGAACAGATAGGCATGTATCTTTTCACAGAATGGCAACTATGCTTAAACTCTTAAGATATGGTTAGTATTCTTAAAAGTAAATTTTTACCAAGTGATCTAAAGCTGATACTCTGTATCTTCAAATAGGAATGTATATACTCAAGTAGAAATACTATGTGGTGGCATTTTCTATTTAGCTTGAAGAAGTGCCTGAACCTCAGCATGTGTTCAAGTGTACTGCCTTTTGAACTGGAGCCTTAAACCAGTCCAAGAATATCTCTTCAATTCCTCTTCCCTATGTCCACCCAGAGCAGTTCAACTACAACACAGAACTGGCAAAGACCAAGTGGCTTTTTCCACCTCCCTCTTGTCGAAAGGAAAGAGTGAAAGTGAAGCAGCAAGTGGAGCTGTACTCTGCCTTTTGCTTTGGGACCTTGTGCCTCAGCTAGACCTTTGATTCTACTGTGCACCTAAGTGGGAATGAAAGAAAGGCTTCCATGTTAAATCAAAATATAGCATTAAGCAAAGTTTATTTTCTAAACTTCTCCCTAAGATTGCTTTAATAGCAACATAAGTGCAAGAGGTCTCAGGGTTCCAAAGAGCGACAGCATCATCAATGTAAATATTCTGAATGAGAGTAAAAACTTACTTATATTTATCAGAGAAGCCCCAAATGGAAGAATAGTTTCAAATTTGCAGGTTTATTTAAAGGCTCAGATACTGCAAGGAAAGGAGGGCATGTGGGTTTCCAGTCAACTCATGCTCTGTTTGGCACAGCTTTACGCACAACTCAAAGATGAGGACAACTTTTGGTTTTGAACCTCTCAAATACTCCGTGACAAAGTTGATCTTCATTCAGCCTTCATTTTCCATCCTCCACAAGATATCATGCCCCAATAGACATGCGGGATAGATTTCCTTAATCATGCCAGTATAGATCACCTTGTGTACAAGACCTCAGTATCTCTGACAGGTGTACAAGAAAGTTAGGTGGTGACTGCAAACAAGAATGGGAATCCCTACTGAGGTAAATGAACTGTAGAGTTTGTTATGATCCCTCAAGAAATCTGTGTGTGGCCTATGCATATGCAGGTGCAGTGAATCCTGTGCAGACTTATTGTCCGTTAATGTTTTTGCCTGCAAAACGGTAGCCAGAATAAAACTTGCAGGACTGTCTGGATGTATCAGCCACTTTTATATGGTGCCCTTATATACGTAAATTTTTACCAAAGTTTTCAATAAAGAGTTCAGCCCTTTTAATGGAGAGTTTTAAAGATTTTATGAAGTATTTTAATTTTCAAAATAGTGTTTAAATCCTTTTTTGGTATTTAAAAGTAAGCCAAAAGAAGATTCATGAAGATCCACATCTGTAACATGGCTGGTGGAGATTAACTTTCAAAATAATAATTCTGTTAATAACAGAAGATTGTGGGGGAGTTTATTAGTTTTGGAAAGTGGCCTATCATACTTTGTAACAACAACTGTTACCTACTTAGGCACTTAAAGATTCTTCTAAAAGTCACAGAATCATCCCCAAGTAATGACACAGTTATATTCAAAACTGGATCAGTAGATTTGCTCAAACGTATATATTTAGTAAAACCACATACCCAGCTCAGGAGGTCTGTATGGATGTAGGCTGTGGTTTGCAAACCTTGTATAGTTGCAAGTGCTGGGTTCTGTTCTCAGTACATGTAGGTCAGCATAACCCTGCTAAAGTTACTGGAGAACAATCTCTCTTGTATATGTACTTTTTATTCATTCCACTGGTCAGTGCTGTAAGTGTGACGCTATTTATATTAAACATTTTTACAGAATATGCTCAGATTTTAGCACTGTTGCATATCATGTACTATAACTATAATATGCTAATGTGTATTTCAGCTTCTAGAAAAACTTCTCCTGCTAGGTGAGGTTTGCATTATGATATAAAAGTAAGGAGTTAATATGTCCTAGTAGAAGTCAACAGCAAGCACTTTCCATTTTGGTGAGAGCGTGGAGGTTCTGAATAATGAAATTCTGAGTAATGAAATTAATGTTAAAAAGAATGTCAGGTTCTTCTACCCATGAATATTATTCTGTTGTTTGTTTGGGTTTTTTTAAATGGCAACCAGTTCTCTTCCCTATTAAAGCTCTAAATTCTTGTTTTAAACAGTGACATTACATGGAGGACCCCCATATCACATCAACATTTTTCCACGTATATTCACAATATTCTAATGAATTATTTCCGTGTTTGCAAGTGTGGAGAAAGCTGAGAACAAGGGCATTAGTTCCAGAACTTTCATTCAGATTTATTAATTTACTTATTTATTCAGTTCTTCAAGTTGTGCACCAAGCTTCACTCTTCTTTTAAAGCTCTTGATTTCAAGTTTTCTTCTTGTTGAGAAACCCAAAAGATCTGACTAGAAAAGGCTATTCACTTTCTTCTAGACTGTTACAAGGTAAGTAAGTGGACTATGAAAATCTAATTTTCAAAACATTTTTGAGATATCAACAGATTAGATGAGATAGGAGCAACTCTACATTGTTAGATTTTGTTTTAACTATTCAGCTATGACATTAATATCTCTTGTATGTGTGTTTATTAGACCTTCTACTGACCACTTTTGACTCACGAATTTGAAAGGAAATCACCAAAAGTTCTCAAAATTAGAATTTCAAACAAGGAGAACACAAGGCAATTTTGCCAAAAGACTGTTAAAGAGGGACAAATTATCAGAGTATTACAAGCAAATGCGTTTTACAGTATGGTAAAATGAGTTTTTCACAGACAATCTGGTGTAACTCTGGTCCCTCAGTCTCAGTAACGATAATTAAATGTTTCTTTTAATTGACAGTAAGTTCAAAAATGCTGAGACATCTGGGCAATTTTTTTTATAGCATCTAGGCCTTCTTACTAACACATCATACACCACCAGTCCCTATTATCGGGAAATTTATTGTGTGAAAACATAGATATGATCTTAAGAAACATGTCATGTCCAAGTCTTTCAAGTTCAAGTCCTTTCATATCTGATCCGAACAGAGGTATCCTCCTGCCCTCAGATCTAGCCACCAGCTTACCCATGAGTGCATGAATGTGACAGACTACACAGGTATTTCAAAATTTTTCAGTATTCTTATCTCCACCAAAACATCTTACACAAGCTCTGATGCATCAGAAAAGGCAAAGCAGGCTGTACCTCCCATGGCAAAATCAAGATATGCATAGAGGGAGTGAGTCTGGAACTGGAAAATGAGGTACAAAGAAACAGCGTTGGAACAACTTGAGTTCCTTTTTTTTTTTCTCCTTACTTTGTTTAGAAGACCATGAAGAGCTCCATGTGTCTCATGGTTAGGAAACTTCTAACTTCCGTCTTAAATATGTATCAGACAACTCACAGCAAAATAAAATCCTTCATTTTTCACCATGAATTATTAGAAGCAGCTAATGTCTCTGTTACTCACTGTTGACTTCAAGGGAATATTGTTCTTCATTTAGTAACTTCTATGAAATTATGAAAGCTATTCAGATAAATGCAAAACTTTTTCCAGGCCTAATCCACAGGAGCTAAGGAAAGATATTTAACACTGAATCAAATGTTCCAGACTGATTTATCTTTAATGCCTACTGAAAGGAAAAGCACATGATGAAAATCGCTTGAACTCCTCAACTGTTGTGCACATACCTGACTTTTTTTTTTCCTTTGAGTTAAAGTCAACAGTTAAGCAGTGAACAGTTAAATCATACTTCGAAGGTAATACTTGCAAAAAGTTTAACCTTTGTGTAGCTGCTGTCAGTCAAAGAATTTATGGACGAGTTCTTTTGAACGTCGCCCAGACAATTTTTTTGTATTGCACCATTGTGCTTGAGCAGTCATGACGACGTTCCTTTTATTTTGGAACATTCTTCTTTTTCTCTCAGTACAGTGCAATAAACAGGTCTCTAACTAATGGCTTGCAAATCATTTGCCCAATATTTCCTATGAGTTTTCACTGCAGACTAGCTAAGATTATTTTTAATGTTAAATTGGTTTGGCTTTACTTACGGCACTCTGAGTTTGGGAAATTTCTGAATATCATTTTCAGACATGTTCTGAAAAGGAAACACATGGTGTATATCACAAAATTGTCCATGGAACACCCTGCAACTTACAGAAGTTTGCATATTCAAAAATGTGGCATGAAGTTTCAACTGATAGGAACATAAAGTGCATAGAAAAGCAATGCAAGATAACAGCGTGCCCATCCCATGGCTCATAAGAGAAGTGAACCCATTTTAATAAAAAATCCTCTCTGTATTTTTTTTGTTTTGCTGGATGTTGGTTTTTACTTTATGTTGCTGCCAGTTGTATTAAACTAGCTAGGAGGTTAATAAACATCATGTGTGTTTGTTTACAGACAAAGGACTTCAACAAAATAATCACATCTAACTTCAAAGACAAGTATTTCTGTAGCTACAATGTTTTAATGATAGCTTGTTAAAAAGATTTGTAAGGAGAAGTAAAATCTTAAACCAGCTCTTACCAGATGAGAGTTAGGTAAATATGTTTGTTTACCAGCAGATGAGCCATTGTTTCAGGATTAATTTCAAACTAATGGGACTCTGTGCGAAGTTAAAGCCAAGTCATTTGCTTTTCTGATTTGGTTTCTAATCCAGTTCTTTATTGGCATTATATTGTCACACTGACTTACAGGCAAGGTTAAAATCCATCCCTGCTCTGCTTCTCAGAAGAACTGGAAATAAAACCCTCTTCTGCAACAGCTTCCTCCCTAGAGATTGTCAGAGATACTTAAGCTAAAGCAGGTGAACAGACAGTAAACCAAAAAACTCCAGAACTATTTTTAAGTTTTCTAATTTTTTTCTCTTTTTTTTCTCTTGCTTTCTGGATATCGATTTTCATTGTACATTGACATCACTTAGCATACAGGAAAAAACATCCTTTATGTATTTATTATTACAGAAGTCTCGAGATACTATAATTCATCTCAGTGGACAGTGTCAAACAATTAATAGAGAGATACATCTGGTAACATCCTGTGCTACTGATTACAGGTGTGAGCTCAACAGAACATGCATGGTCTGCTTGAAATCATCATCAGTGGCATTCTTCCTGGCAGTTTTGGAATTATGCTTCTCACAGTGAATATAAAAGGACAGAATATTTCAAATGCTTTCTTAAACACTTGTAGTTTTAAAGCAATGTGCAATGAAATGCCCTTTGTAAAGAGCTGTTCCTGGTAGGGAAGGCAAACTTCTACTGTAGATTCTGATTTTATGCTATTTTGCTTTACATCTTTTTAGTACAGCTAAAAAATATGGTATTTAAGTGTCTTCAGAAGCTAGATATATTGAATTCCTTCATGTCTGCATGGTGAAATCAGGCAAAGTTGTGCATGATTGCAAAGTTTCAGGTTAAACCAGTAAATTTTAAAATAGAGCACCATTTGCTGGAGTAGAGAAGAGTTTTGTGCTAAGAACCTTATCTGAAACATCAGACTGTATGTAAAATCACATGTTCTAGTGCAGATGTAGCTGGAAAACTCCTTGGACTTAAGAGCAGCCTTGGCAGCCTAACAAAAATATTTCTAGAAACTGGGATGGGGGAGAGAGTGTTTCTTCCCCCTTCAACCATAATGTAGCAATGAGATTGCAGATTACTCCTGGCCTGAACTGAGATGTGCTAAGTCTCGAGAGCTTTACGGATGTTCCTGCATAGAGAGTCGGCCCCTCTCTTCTTCCATCATATGCAACTCCAAGTTTAGGACAGATTAGTGCATTATGAAAACTTTTGAGAAAGCAGTTTGTTCAGTTAATCACAAGCTTCACAAACCCTCTTTGGAACATGGATGATAGTCTAGTTCTTGCTGTCTTTCTTGCTGCCAACAGTAAGAAGTTTCTAATTATACATTGGTTCACAATGCTATCAATGATTTTCAGAACAGAACAAATCCTCTCTGTGTTTTCCAGCACTGTTTTGCCTCTGGGAGTACTCACAGGAGTAAAACGCAGAAAAATGTCCTGCAGGATTTACTGAAGGATCATAATTTTTTAAAAAGACTTTTTAAGCTTCTCTCTGGAATTCTATTCTGGTGATAAACCTGACAAATATTATGAGTTTAAACTCTCATAAAGGGCCATGTTGCCATTTTAAATATTAGAGAATTTTGTTAGAGTAAGTTACATGGAATCCCTCTGGTTTTATTCCTACTACCTCTCAACTGGACTTTCCTTGTGGTAGCCAGTAGATACAGAAATGTGACTTTGAAACTAGGATGTTATTCCGATGAATAAGACAGCAATATTTTTTACAGTCAGGTTTACCATGTAGATCTGACAATAGATATAAAACTTGCAAACACTCAGTCTTAACAGTTTCTTCTGTGCGAATGTAATTTGGCAGTTTCCAATAACTTACAAAATGTAAAAAGATACTTCTTAGAAAAATCATTCATACAGAGAAGCAATTTTTTTCAAGATTGCATTGTACTCTAGAATATTCCACTTAAAGTCTCCTTTTCTGTTTAACAGGTGAACCTTTTTTGCATTATACAATTGACAAGTAGGTCAAAAGCTTAAAAAAAAGTCTCAGCAGACATGAGCAGCTGCTTGCTTGCTTACTTAATAGAAAAGCATCCTTTGAATCTACTAGGATGCTTCTGAAGAAATGCTGCACTCTGAGCTATGTATTTACAGAAACACTCTGGAAATAATAAAAAATTACAAAAATCACTTAGGAATCACACAGTTATTGCTCTTGTTATTTGTACCTCACAAACTCCCAGAATTTCATAATGCCTCCAGAGCCAGAACTCCCACTCCAGCCACAGATCCTTAGTGGCTGAGCTAAGGAGAATCGCTTAGGGGTTAGTAGGATAAATCATAGGGCACACATCTGAATAATTCTGACTCCACCCAGAAGGAAGGAGGTGTAATATCCTGTTCCTACAAAAGGTGTTTGAAAATTTTTATATCTCATTTCAATGAAATGTCAAAAAGCTTGATACATTAGGACAAGTAAATAAAAAATAAGAAGGCTTTAGAAGAGGTATGCATAGATTTCCCCACTATGATTAATTATACAATAATCAAAATTACTACTTTTGGGAAAAATAGTTAATATTTGGAAATAAAATAAAATAGAAGTAAAATGAAGTAATAATAAAAGCCCTTATACATCTTCATGGATGCGTATTTAAGACCTGAAACCTGCAGCTATGTCAATGGAAGTTGTCAGCTTTTCTAAAGTTAAGCCAAGCTCTTAGTAAAGCCTGGAGCAATGTTGATTTAAACCCACTGGGACTTTGCTTACTAGTTTTGGTGCTCTTAAAGTTCATTGATTTTGTGTATTGCTGCAGAATAAATCTAATTTTAACTACAGAGACATGAAACAGTGATTACAATAGAAGGCCAGTCATTCTGAACAGGTCTCTGTCTTCTTTAGTAGGAGAGAATTAATAAATGTGAGTTTTCTGTAGTTGGTATTTGAAAACAAGCACTTCCTATAAAGGAAGAGATGAATTCAAGACAAGATTGTGGTTTTGTAACTTCTCTGTCAGTTTAAAAAATACTAAAAATATATGCATATTAAACAACATGCTTGGGTTCCCAGCCTTCCATATTTAAAGCAAGATGTCTCACTGATTTTAGCAAGGCATTTACTTCTCATATTTATACCAGAGTAGCCATCTGCAAGCTAAGTACTTTGCATCTGCCAGTGCAAAGTAAGGAGGAGCTGAAACAATCACTTGACTGGAATTTTATAGGAAGGAATTTTACAACTCTACTTACCAAAAACCTTTGTCCATTTATGCTGTGCTTTCTCACGACTTTCTCACAGTCCTTATACTTTAACTGTCAATGAAAAGAAGATGATTATTGCACCATTACTTATAAGAATGGATTAAGACACTTAGACACACGGCTGGCTTTGAGTAGATGCTTCAAGTTACCCTTTTGTATGCTAGAGCCTGTCTAAATAGCTCATTTTGTTCTGTATACATGGATATTTAAGACAAAGATTCTTCAGTGGACTTGAGGATTTTCATCCATTTAGGAACATGTAATTCCTCACATTTAAAAACCACCTCACAGCTGCCTGGCCCAAAAAAATATTTGGAAAATGGATAGTTGTGGTACGGACTGGGATGAACAGCTGCGGAAAACACAAGTACAGCAAAAACCTTAGTAACTTGGAATAGTGAAGCCCTGATTCCAGACACTGAATTCATTGTTGTGATTGAAAAGCTTCCTCTTCTGGATGGAAATGTCGCTTGTTAATCCTGGAAATTATCTATAATATTTGGAAAGCTTTTCCACAATATTATGTTTTACAGTAGCATCTAGGACAAGGACATGCATTTTAGAAGTTGATCATGTACATAAGAAAAGAAAGCTCCGGGTCTTACCAGGCAAAAATTTTACAGTAATTTGGGAGACTTAGGAAAAAAAAAAAATCTAGCCACATTTAGCAAGACATGACTTAAATATTTCCAGTGGGTGTCTTAAGGGTTTTTTTTATTTGAATAGTAATAGCATAATGTGAGAACACAGCTTATATTTTTGATCTGGCTAGAATGCCTTTTTTCTGTTTCAAGCTGATCAAGTCCATACCAAGAAGGAACCCAAAGAGCAGGTAGACAAAGTGACTTTTTGGAGCCTTCAAGACAGAAGAATGGCTCTGGTCCTGCCTGAAACTTTAGTTAGTGAAAGTTATGCAGACAAATGATCGTGTGCTGCTGCAATAATTCCCCTAAAGCAGAGAACATCTTATAGGGAGTATTATGTCCTTTCTTAGTTCTATCCTATTTATTAATTTTAAGGAGTAATCTTGTAACTTGGTGTTATATGAGAACAGATCCTGAAAACATCTGAAGAGCTGAGAGAATAGTTTTAGGAGCCACCTTCAGTTACTCATATGCAGAAACAGACCTAACTCTGCTAAATATTTTAGGATACAGATTAAGACTTTTCTGCAGACTGAGGACTTAAACCTGTAAATAATGTCTCTTTCATATAGTGAGTGCTATCATGACATTACCAGCACAAGTTTGTATGCAGCAGTGAGCAACTGCTATACTTGGTAGAATGCATCAGTGTGACTGAGACTTAATCTCATTCTTAAAGTAATTGATGAAAATTACTGTTTAGCTATTAAAAATAACCCTCGGGATATTACAAATATGAACATCTTTGCTTTTTCTAAAAAAATTTAAAGTCTTTAGAAATTATTTGAAGGTTTGGTTCTTTATTGGTCCTTCCCTATTTTGAATGCATAGCTTAAATTAACATAGGCTTTAAGTTAGCACACCTAGAATAATAAATTAGATGTTATTACTGTTAAGTATGAAGAATTCTTATTTGACAGAAACTGAGGAATTTATTCATGCCAGTAATACATCATAGTATTGTTACATAAATTACTGATGTGTGTGCTGCTTGAATTTTGTTAATGAGAAGGTGTAAGCTAACAATGAATTGATGAAAATCTTACCACTGCCCTGTGTCATGACCAATCACTTCAGGTGAGAGAAGATTTGAATGTGATTGTCCTTTGAAAATCATCCCACAATTATCTCAGTTTAAAAGGAAAAAAATTGCTTATCCCTCTTGGACTTGAATCCTGGACTTTGAACATATGGCTGCAGGCAAAATATATTAGTCAGATGCAAATAAAGCATTCCTAAGGTATAATATTTGTCCCTTTAATGATATGTGTGAGGGAAATTGTATGAGTTTATCTGGGGAGAAGATCTGGTCACTTATGGCAGTTGCCCAGAGCTGGGTGACTTAGGCTGACATTATTGTCTTACACAGATTTCTTAGATGACTTTAAGCAGCTTTTGCCCTAATTCATCTCCCCAAAAATGGAATGCCAAGATTATATCTATCCTGGGGGGTATCTGGATCAGTAGAGGAGAGGTACTCAAAAATTAATGTAACCAGGCCCATTCAGTTATGATAGAACTTACAGTTAATCCTTTTATCACTGTTAAGAATATCATTATCAACTCTTTCAGGAAGCCATTTCCCTTCTTAGTCTCTTGGAAATGGTGATCCAAACCACCATGCACCAGTGTTGTAATGTTTTTCATATTTGTCTGAAGTTACCTGTTGATAATGATATCATCTGTTCCATCTCCAAATCTTCATTTCACTTTCCTGTGCCACTAACCCCTGCACCCTAAAATTAGAGGTTTGCAAGTAGTTGGCAGTTTTACTTCTCTGGAGATTTGGTAGACGTAGGCTTTGTGTTTGATCTGCTTGTCTTTATTAGCTAGTTTTGCATTGTAGTATCAAACTTGCCTCAACTCCCTAAAGAAAACTCTTACAGAGTTATAGGAGTTGTTGAAACAATAAATTTCACATGATTTCAAAATGAAGCCCAAACTGTTCCAGGTTTTACAAGTCTAGTCTGACAGCTCACTTGAAAATTAACCAGCTATGTTGGCATTACTTGAAAATCTTCCCAAATCTTCTCATTGATCTGAATGTTAAATTCCAGGCTGACATATTTGGACTTTGGGAGAAACATATTCAGTTGAAAGGGAGATGGAGGAGGCACTATCTCTGATGTAAATTTGAAAATGAGCAATTTACAGAGAACACACAAAAATGAAATTTCAGTAAAATTGGCTCAGTTGTTACACATTCCTGGGCAATTACAAAGGTGTCAGCATTGCTGTGCAGAGGATATATATTGGCAGTGAATTCCTTTATTGCTTTTCAAAGTATTTCTTCAGTGTGGAAACTCCTCTGCATTGTAAAATAAAATGTATAGATTTGTCACAAGTGAAAATGATGTCAAAAGAAACAGAAATTCCTAGCGTGTCACACAAGGTAACATCAGAAAAAGTAACAGTGACAGGAAAGAAAGGGTAGCTAGCAATCTTGAGCCATGAGTTTTGCCCAAGAAGTTTTAGAACAGGGAAGTCAAACCAAAAGGTGAAAGGTTTTTCCAACTGAGCCTAAAAAAATTAGGAGTCTGTGTATCCACAACTGTTAAGTTCCTGGCTGGGTTCTCATGGATGTGATTAGCAAAGACATTCAGAGGCTCATTTGTGAACACTGAGCAATTTGAAAAAAATCTCTCTTCTGAAAATCATTGAAGACGACCTAGAAAGCTTGCAATCTTCACACATTAATACCTTCTACAGTTGTTAATATATGTTATATCAACAATTGTTGTAGTAAAGGGTACATTTTCTCTGAAAAGCCATGAGTTTCTGTTATACCTAATTTAAAACACACTTTCAAGATTAATTTATAGATTTCACTGGCCAGTTTAGCTCAGCTTCTTAATTGTCAGTGGTTTTGCTTTTAGTTTTGCAGCAATCTTTGCCCATTATAAAAATAGGTAACTTTAGCACAATGTTACAGTAGTTTGTTCCTCCATCATACAAAGATAAAACACAGTTAAACTTACCGTCCTAAAATATTCTGCTAAATCATCTGGGTTCCACGTAACCACGTCTGAACGGTAGGGAATGTTTCGCAAATCCATTGTAAGTTTTCTCCTCTAGGCAGTTAGAGAATGTTCATAGCAGTGCTATCGATGAAACAGCCATATATTCCCTGTGTGTGACCACCTCCAGCGTGTCCAGTAATTCCTTGCCTAATGCCCAGCTTCTTCTGTTTAAGTCCTGGGGTTTTTTTAATTTAGAACTACGTCGTTAGGACATCCAAGAGAGATACTGCTTCCTCTAATACAAAATGGTCTCTTCTCAGAAAAGTTGTCAGCTAGTCAGCCTTACCACTTCCTTTGTCTGAATATAAATAAGTAAACAAGGAAGCACAGCAAAGTGTTGAAAATGTTCTGCCTGCTACATATAAGTAAGCTCCTATGGACCCTATTTGCTTATAATTGCATACATAAATACTTATGTATTTACACACTCCATACAGTATAAAAATATTGGCATATTATCTGCATAGATATTGGTTACTGCTTCTGTGCAAGTCTAGCCCAGGCAAGCCCCCCTCCAAAGAAGAAAATGTTCACTTAAGAGAAACTTTTTCAACTTACCTCACTACCTGAAGAATCACATTACCTTTGTTTGATTTGTACAACAATAAAAGGTTATTGTTGGAGTTGTACATAAGGACTTATTCGTGAATTAGGGATGGAATTACAGTCAGCATTCCTTCAAATAAGGAACCTCTCAGTGAAACTGAAAGAATGGACAAGCTTAGATGAAAAATTATTACATTGTCATTGTTTCAGTGCTCCATTTTTCAGCTACCTCTAATGAGGATTTTTGTGTCTGAAAAAGAATGCACAGAACCATAATATTACCACAGGGACATGATAGACTGCATCTGTCATGTATAGCCAATTCAGGCATCATCCTATCAGTAGGTCCCTTTGGTGAGACTACATTTAGTAATTCCAAATGTGCCTGTTTTTTTTAAAAAAGACAGCATGCCCATTCTCCCTTTTCTTGATGTGGAACTTCCTCCCAAAGTTGTGCTGGTATGAATGCTTGGTGTCCTTGTTCACATCTGCTCCAGTAGACTGCACAAAAGGTGCTATTTTGTGAGCTTCCTATATTAGTAAGAATAGATGCATAGTTCTGAAGCACTGGAAAGGAAAGTTTCTCTTCTTTCTAATGAAATGCATCACTCGCTATTTCTAGTCATTGAAGACCTTCTAACCTTGGGTATGTAATTTGCAAGTGCATTGCATACGAGTGCATGTATTTGAGATCATATCTACAAGTCTCTATAGTATATAAGAGTTTTCCTTTTGAAATTCACAGTCTAATTTAAAGTAGCTTACTTTTTCTGGAAAAATTTTGGTAAATGATGGCAGCATGGTATTTAAAATGCTAAAACTGAACTGCTGTAACAGCTGTTCTAAACAGTGTAGCATTTATTAAATACAGATATACCATGATATGGTTTATGGGTTCTTATTTGAAATGACCTGTATGAATCATCTGAGGCATGTACTGACAGTATCACAGAAATATCATCAAGTCTTCATTGTAGGTCTAGGTCTGGGGACAAAATAGGGCTAAATTAATTTGTGACAAAGAATCCCCAAAGGAGAAGTTGTTTTGATGGTGCATTATCAGCAGTGGTAAAGGGGAGATTACACAGCATACATCTCAGACACCCAATCACACACCATGTCTTTCAACAGAGAAACAAGTTTCTTACAGTACAGAGACAGGAAGAAGCCTGTGCTATAATTTCTAATTGTTTGTTCTATTACAGTATTTCATTACCTTCTAATCTAATTTCTATCCCAAATCCAGCATAGCAGCTCTAATTTCAATTGTGTTATTCCTTATTTGTACTAATATAAAACCAATTAGTCTGGTCAAAATTTATTCTAATGATGTTATAGAAGAATCATAGCATCATTTATTCTGATGCTGAGATAGGAGAAAAGCAGTCACCTTTAAAGTCCATCTCCTAGTCTAGAGAGCAACTAACACAGAAATTCTAACACATTTATCTAATCATTATTATTTGCTTGGATCCTGTCTATGTCTCTGTGAGTACATTATAGCTACATGCATATTCCATGCATTTTGCAAAATCCAGCTGCACACATACTTGAGCTTTGTCTTCAACTTCTTTTGTAATGCGATAAACACATAGGATGTGGTAGCCAAGTGAGGCTTGCTGAGGAAACATCACTTTGCATTTTCTACATTTGAATTTTCAGATATACTGCGAGATTAGTGTAAAAATTTTAAATTGAATTTCCAACCTAGGTATGTATTTGAACATATCAATGGAAAGTGTTGTTCAACTTGCAAATAACCATGCATGAGCCATGGCCCCCAATTCCAACCAGACTGCAGACAGTTGTTTTGAAAGATGTTTTTAAATGTCTGTCTTTGTGGCCCAGAAATGCAGTGTGGCAAATCCCATATTCCACAAAAGGAAAATCTTGATCCTGAAGAAAAGACCCCATATTATTTCCTCACTCTTTCAGTTGTTCTTCTGTTCACTCTTCCCATATTTTCTCACTTGTTTAATATTTCTCTTTCTCCCTTCAGAGTCACTGTTGTCACCTCCAGAATTAGCACTTTCTCCTAGGTGCTCCTGTTGCCTCCAGTGTCCTCTGCTCAGAGAGACAATTTCAACACTGGTGGTCACCAAGAAAGGAAATCAAGAGAGAAAAAGTTTAATGTCCACACTTGTGCAAGCCCACATGCCAGAATCTCTAGTCAGATTGGGTAGGTGTAAGGGAGGATGGCTGGGAAGGAACCACATCTGAATTTTACGGAGAAAGACAGAATGAGTGCAGGGATAGCATTAGTGTTGTTAAATGAACTGCAGCCAACAGACAGGGCCACAGAGAGTTCCTGGGGAAGAATGTAAAATTTGACAGGCAACATGCAGAAATTTGGTTGATAACTAAATACATTTCAGAGGTGATAATCCTAACCGTCTGCTGGTTCACATGCTTTGAATCTTAGTAGTTCAATCTTATATTGCAAGAAATGAAGACACAATAAGTAGGCAGCATAAATACATCTGTTCCATAATATCATTTGCTATATACTTCAGTTGGCCATCTTCCATGAAATGGGTTTTAAGCTCTTAGATTTTCAAATGCTGAGAAACATTGACATTACAACTGTTATCACGTGCATACCTTTTCCGTTGTAACCTTTTTTTCCCTCTTTTTAAAGAATTTGGTCTTTTATAGCTGATGCGTGCAGTGATACAACCTTCACATAATAAATGTGTCTCTTCAAATAACAGCTGCCAATGGTACAGTTCTTTCACATGTAGTGATGGTCTGATGACTGATCTTTGAAAATGTGAGAGTCTAACCATTTCAGGCACCGCAGGAGGGAAATTCACACTGCCTACATTCTGCTGCCTTCAAAGAGCCTCAATATATTCCATTTTCTCTCACCTCTTTCTGGTGGTGTTCTGTCTTGCAGCACCCTGTTTTAAGTCGAGTCAAGGGCTTACTTTGAACAGCTTTCAGAATAGCTTATTTTTCTAGAATAACTCAGTTTACGTGTCAACTTTCCTAGAGCAAAGCAAAAAAAATTGTAAACTTCATAAGAATTTAGCCTTCATGTTCATCTCAGTCCCAAAGCAAAGTGGATCTTTATTATAAGGGGTTTTTTTGCCCTGACCAATTTTGATTTTAAAAGACTTGGGCACTTTCTTCCTTTTATCCTAGGATATCCTAGGATAATCCTTTTATCCTTTTATCCTAGGATATCCTAGGATAAAAGGAAGACAATTGCCAGCCTACATTTCCTCTTTTAACACTGCATGCCTTATTCCCAAGATGTATACCTATCTATAAGACATGGAAAACAAATGCTTTCATTTTTATACCCTTTAAAAATCACTGCAGTATTGTTATATATTCCTTGCTGTCTTTAATAATCACTGAGCCACACTTTCTACTTCTCAAATGTCCTTATCCATTACTTCCTTAATCCTTGTAGTCAAGTGTTAACCTTGACTTTGCAATGTCTGTGTATTAATACAAGATCCAAAACTAAGTCTTTGGCAACCTAAAAAAGCTCTTTTGTAGGAATGGAAGTACGAGTTTTCCTCACCACCTAGTGGTTAAGTCACAGACCGACACCAAACACTAAAGACGGCTATTTTCAAGAACAGGGATGGATATTGAATTGCTGATACTGTACAAATTTAGTACTTGAATTATATATATGGCGCTTCAATGGGACAAGCAGTCGAGGCAGATGCTAACCAACCTACCTGCATGTGAAATATATGGTTTGAATAAAGCTATGTCTGAGATACTGGCTTCTAATCCCATTTCACACACACACACACACAAAAATTCTGCGTACTTTTTCTGAACTCAACCCTCAGCAATGGTTTTCCTGGATGGAAAAAAACCGTGCATATTTGAAGAAGCATATTTTCCATTGCTAGTGAATTGTGTTACGTTGAGTTGGTGGAAATACAGAGTTTAGGCAAATCCAAAATGCCTGAAATCTTAGAATACAGCCACTAGAGTGCAGCTGAACTCTATTCAGAAAACAGAGAGAGTCAAATACCCATTAAGGTGCTGTAAAAAAAAGGCAAGTAGTTAGAGATATTCTAGCAAGAGTACTGTTTTTTTCAGGTACATATTTTGTTCCATTCTGTTAGGGCCATAAGTGGCATAACGTATCTAGTCTGTCCGGAGGCACTGCAAACACAGAGGAGAACACCTAGCCAACCTTAGAAAGGATGTCTACTGAGGAAAGACAGAAAAATGTTTTGCTTAGTCTGGGAAAGGGAAGTTGGAGATGAGAGAAGGAAAAAGGAGACCAACTTAGTGACTTCGGGTGATAGCAATCAGTTGTTCTCGTGACCTGTGAAAGGCTCTGCTAACAACAAAAGCAATCTGCAAGCTTGAAAAGTAGGTATTGCAGATTGAAGAACTCTCCTGCCCAGTATTTGGACTGCTCAGTGCAATTCAACAGCTCAATTCATAAACTACCAAACAATGCTGGCTGTGCTGTGACTCAGAAGGAAACTAAATGGGCCAAAAGGACAACTGGAAAGGATGTTCAGTTTTGGATATGATATTCCGTTTTTAGCACAGTGTATTCCAGGTACAGAACTCTACCAGCGAACACACAGGTTTTGTAATTGAAGATGCAAGTTGGACAGCAACGTTGGAGTTATTTAAGTTAAAAATTAGAAATATTCCATTTAGTCTGGGGTAACTGCTCAGACCCTTTCCACCTGTGCTATCAAAAAGCACAGGTTTCCTCCCACCAGCTCCAGACAAGACTGCTGCCAAGGGGGCAGTTGCCAAGACCTTGACTCTGCAGGGCTCCAGTTCCCCTCAAGGCCCTCTTCCATCGGTGCAGCTCCCTTTTGCTGTAACAGCTTCTGCTCTAGCTCGCACCTGATCCCTGACACTCCTGTCTCCTCTGCACCACTGCAGAATTGGGCTGTGCCATGCTGTGCTGTGAGAACCTGCCAGCGCTACAGCCAGACCTCACCCAGTGGCAATTGCTTTGAGCATTTTGGGTTTTCTTAAAAAGGAAAATTAAAACAAGGCTAAATGTTGCTGTTATGGTGAGTAAAAGCCTGATATTTAGGTCTAAATATAAGGAGAGCTGATCAGGTTCAAATTATTTTTATGTATGTTGTAGTCAAAAGAGGTGAACAAAAGAATCCCTGAACAAAGTGATAAAAGCTGGGAAAGGAAGAAAAAAGGACAAAAGTGAATCCAACTAGGGATGTTTCCTTTCTGTGTCTTGGGCCCTGTATGCCCCAGTTTCCCTCTGAAGAGCTGAAGTAGGGAGGAAGGTGCTGTGACATGATCAGCAGTATGGAGATGGTGGTACCAAGCAGTAGCCATCGGTGGTGAGACAAATGAAAAGTGTCCATCTCTGCAGCTACTCAGAAGGACGGAGAAAAAGGCTGCGTTCAGGGCTGCTGCTAAAGTATGCCCTAAAGGATGATAGTTTTGCCTATTCTTGGACTTACCAGATTGCTTCTTTTTTGATGTGGTTTCTCCTTTCCCTGAAAGAAATCTGTTGGTTTTAACCCTTTGTCAGTGTTTGTGAGTGGGCTAATACTGCCTCTTGCACAGTGCTAAAGGTAGCTACTGGGGAGTATTTAACATTATTTAATTTCTTCACTATGAAACAGCACCTGGTAATGGTTATATATGGCTCTGTAATTATGCAGTGTATCCAAAGTTGCATACAGCTTGTTAACTGGATGCTGACTGAGCAGTGTTCTTCATTCAGGCTGAGGCCTCTCATCCCGTGAGGATGAGCAACCCCAGGACTGCCATGCAGGCCCTAGGAACCCACGTCAGTACTCTCAATATCACAAACACTGCTTTTGAAGTTAAAAGTGATCTTAAACTGCAAGAAGGAGAAGCTTTCACTGCAGTTGGGTAAAATACATGTAAGACATAGCTGCTTTTGATTTTTTTTTGGTTGAGAGTATGGCTTTGAAAGGAGCTTCCAGGAGTGCAAATGCAAGAGAAGACATTTGTGCAAACCATGACAAGGGTTGGTCTGCCGTGCTCACCTTTGGTACTGGAAATCAGTGTCCGCAGCTGTTATCCCTAGATGGCGCCGAAGCTCGAGTTACTGCCATTCGGTGCTTCACTAGTAAGCTTTCAGTTTGATTTGCCTTTTTGTTTTTGCTGCGTGTTTAGTTAAAAACAAACAAACAAACAAACAAAAAACCTGTTCTCTTTCAGCAAAGACGACTGAACAATAACAAAAAATATTATTTTTATTTAATCAGTTTTTTAAACAGCAGTATTTCCATTTTATCCAACTACTCTGACAGCTAAATATATGATGATTATTCTAACTCAGCCCATTTTGTTATTTTTATCAAATGAACTACTGACACCAATAAACAGCTTATTGGCTCTGACATTCAGATTGTAAGTGACCTCTTTTTATTCAGACAACCAGGTTTTTTCTTAAACTAAAGCAAGCTAACTTTATACAACTTGCAGAGTTTAGACTGCTTTCAGCTCAGATCTGTACTGGTTAACATCAAATTCTGTCATTGTACTCATCACAAGGAAGGCTTGACAATCCAATAAAGAAGAAAACAATTGCTGTTAAATTCAAAGTCAATATCTGGAGTGAATGTTGCATTGCAGACCATCCTGTCTATACACAAACTCAGAATTGGATTCCAATCCTAGTGTATTTCAAATTCTCTAAATATTTAAGCAGCTTACTGAACAATAAGAAAACCACTAGTGATTTTGCAATGCTGAGAAAAAGAAAAAAGCTTGAACAGCTTATATGCTGATATGTGTTCATTTCAGACCTTCATGGGAAATGTTTTTGTCAATCCTGAAAGTTTTTGAGAGTGAATTTCATTCCAGATCAGAAAATATGTTACTTGTGAGACCATTTTGATGAAAATAATGATATTTCAGCTTCTTAGTTACACTTGCAACCCAGTGGTGCTATTGGCACTTTCCTTTATTCCTGCAGTGTTCCTAGCAGACAAAGCAAGAAGCTGGGACTCAGAAGAAATACTTAGCATTCTCATCCTTGCAGCACACATTTTTTCTTGCAGGCAGGGAAGACACTATCCCATGAATGCCACAACTTTTCCTCCTCTACAGATTTCCTGGGGGCTTCTGAACCAGTAGTTTAGATGCAGCTAAACCAGCATGATCTGGAGGCACAGATGTCTGGGAGAAAAAAAGAGCTGCTGCTAACCAACATAGTCTCGGGTATAGTTTTGTTTTTAGTGTTAGTTCTGTTTTCAATATTTATATTCCTCTCTGTGACTGGCTCAGAGTTTCCAAGGAGATGAATTCTCGAACACTCCATGCTTTCCAAATTTTCAGTGTCACCTTGTGTTCAAAATAAAGTATGTTCATAATAAGAGATACTTTTTTCTCATAAACAAGCATTTTGCATGTATTTTAACCTGTATACGTGTATAGTACTAGGAGTGGACTTCGAAACCTTTCTTTTTAGTCCTCTGGCTCATTATGAAGGAGGGTCAGCACAGATCAAAACTAATTGTTCAGTTGGGGCAGTCCTAATCAGTTAGGTCTCTCATCCAAGATGTAGATTAAAGTAAGAGCAGTGTCAGACTAGGATCTCACCTTGCTGCCTGTTGATAAGTGATACAATACATTCTGTCACGAGGGACAGGAGTGTCCATTGCCAAGAGCAGTGCAGGGATGTGATTTGTGCTTCCTTCATTGGCTACAGTGGCGTAAAAGTTCAAAACCTCAGAAGGAAGACCCGTGACTGCTGAACTTTCACACATACTTTGTCTTTCACAAGACAGCATTAGCTGTTGCTGCAACTGCAAGATGTGGTCCTTTTCCAGCTTCTGGGTTCTGTATTTGTGCTGCTTCTGCTTGTGCCAGCATAAGCATTGTCATGACCACATGAGGAAAAAGGATCAGGGATTTGGCTGCATTAGCTAATCTAAAAAAAAATAATGATGAAATGGTTGGTTTCAGGCTGTAGCTCTTCCCTGATATGGCTTTGCTGTATGACTATGCAAGTGGTTATGCCTGCACAGAGTAGGAAGTATAGCATAGAAAGAAAAATTTTTGGTGCAGGATCTGCGGGAAAGTCTGGGATGTTTCTTTTGGCAGCAATGCCAGTTCAGATTGTACATTAAATTATAACATAGGCAAAGTGGATCGTCCAGAAAAAAATGGGAACCCTTTTCATTTTTATTGTGCAGTTAATCCATTTCACCATCTTGTTCTGGCTGATGGGGCATGCACTACTTCCTGATCAGGATTTAAAGGATTCTTGATTAGGATTTAAACTTAAAGAACTAAAATCCTATTTCCCAGAGAAAGTTGAGCATTCTTTTATGTGCTTCTCACTTTTTGACCATTATCCTCCATGTAGTTTAATATGTTGCAGAATGTAGACGTTCGTTTCAGGTAGCTTTATTATATGTGACTGATAAATAACAAGCTGTGACACTGAAAGAAAGCTGAAGGCAGACACTGAAGTGTCTGAACTGTCTGTTACTTAGCACTTAGCAGTAAGTGTTGAAAGTTTCCTACAACTGTCTATTTTTAACTATTCCACAAAACTCCCACTTGTTTTTCATCCCATATCACTTTTAAGTTATTCAGGTTCAATAAAGAAGATTCTGCATTAAGCTCCTAGATGTTTGTGTGAACTGCATATATGATATCAAGTCTCTGAAGAAATAGAACTGCTCTTTATTATACTTATTTGTCTTTTACATGGGTTTGGTTTTGGTTTTGGGGTTTTTTTGCTATAGAAAGGCACAGTTTGTCACTGATCTTAGATTCTGTGAACAGATTTTCTTTCTTAGTGTCCATATACTATCCTACTAGGCTCACCACATTGGATTGTGATGAAGTTCTGATGATTACAAAAGTCTCACATTCAGATGTGATTTCTGGCATATGTGCAGGAGTTCAGACATGAGAAGCTCGTTTGCCTTCAATGGTAGCAACTCTTCATCCAAGGACCTCCTCTCTGGTTATGTCATCTAGATTTGACTGTCTTCTACTGTCACCCCATGCTACTGCATTTGGACTGCCTGCCTAGCACAGAAGTTAAAGAGAAGGCAAGCAAGCCCCATATTTGCAGTCTTCTGTACAGGGAGCTGCTGTTCTCAAACAGTATTTATAAGCTAATAGATTTTCCAAGCCATTATGTCACTCACAAATTAATCTTCCTCATGATACAGCATGTCTGGATGGAGAAGTAATGAGTGTATACCAGGAGACTGCAAGCACCTGCTCTGCCAGCAGAAGTCTCTCTTGTATGTCAATATAAAAGAATTAGCTCTACTTTTCACCCAGTTCTCAGAGAAATTCTGTCCTTGGATCACTCTAGAGTATTTGTCCATATACTGTGTTCCTGTGTACCAGGGTCCTGAGGACACTAATAGGCCCTAATGGCCCTGACTAGCTTCACCTGGGGCCTCCACCCACACCCTGCCCATGGTCTGGGGCTGTATTTAAGCTCAGCTCATGACTCTGCTGAGATATTTGTCACTGAAAATTTCAATGGGCAGAGAGGTGTCTCCTCAGATAAGGTAATATTTGCTTTCCAGTAAAACTTTTGCTTTCAAGCAGAAATTTCTGCTTTCCATTCTTCATTGCATCAGTCAGAGGCTTGACATAGTACATAAGTGGGGATGATGAATGTCTGGATTGCTCTAATTATAGTTATGTGAAGACATGGGCTGCTCAGTGCTCTTATTTAGGTTGTCCTGTTACTTTAGGATGGTCTTGAAAAAGAATGACTTCCTAATGTTGGTAGTTTCTGGAGGGTGAACTTGAGGATAAGTTCCCTGATGCTGTTATGAAGTGTGTGTGGGACTGTTGGATGCTATCTCTCTCTTCTAGAATTTGCTCTGATTATAATGGTGTTGGGGAGCTGAACGAGTTCTCCTGTAGATTGGAGGGAATGTAAGTAAGGAGTTGTATGAATCTGGTTCCTTGCTGCATAAGATGTATAAACAGCATACAGGAGCAAGATGACAGAGGTCAAGCATGCATCCTATGCAGCTGAGTGCATGCAAGCTGTATGCTTGTGGTGCAACTCTCTTTGAGAAGCTATATAGCTACTTTAGCTGGCAGTCAAGCATAGGCTATTAATGCCTGATAGGGAATGGGAGTCCATATCCCCTATGTCACAATTGTGCAGCTATAACTGCCTTCTGATTGTAGTTTTTGCTCTTCTGGCTGGTGTGGCCATGAGTTGATGGGATGTATTTCTTCCCTGCTGTAGATATGCCTACTCTTACACCTGCAAGATCAGTCTTACTGAATTTCTTATATATTGTCCAGTCTGATTAGTCCAGACTGCTTGAATGTTTGTGCAAAGTCCTGTTAAAGGTTGGCTATGTGTGCTGGTTTTGGCTGGGATAGAGTTAATTTTCTTCATAGTAGCTAGTATGGGGCTATGTTTTGGATTTGTGCTGGAAACAGTGTTGATAATACAGGGATGTCTTTGTTATTGCTGAGCAGTGCTTACACAGAGTCAAGGCCTTTTCCGCTTCCCACCCCACCCCACCAGTGAGTAGGCTGGGGGTGCACAAGAAGTTGGGAGGGGACATGGCTGGGACAGCTGACCCCAGCTGACCAAAGGGCTATTCCACACCATATGATGTCATGCTCAGCATGTAAAGCTGGGGGAAGAAGAAGGAAGGGGAGATGTTCAGAGTGATGGCATTTGTCTTCCCAAGTAACCATTACACGTGATGGAGCCCTGCTTTCCTGGAGATGGCTGAACAGCTGCCTGCCCATGGGAAGGAGTGAATGAATTCCTTGTTTTGCTTTGCTTGTGCATGTGGCTTTTGCTTTCCCTATTAAACTGTCTTTATCTCAACCCGCGAGTTTTGTCACTTTTACTCTTTTGATTCTCTCCCCCATCCCACCAGGGGGCAGGCAGTGAGGGAGCAGCTGTGTGGGGCTTAGCTGCTGGCTGGGGTTAAACCATGATACTACGTAAGTTTATATGTATGCACATCAGCTATGGAGTTTTTTGCAGTCCCTTGATTAACAGGTGAACTTCATACAGAAATTTGAATTTTTCATGCTGTTGTTATTGTTGCTGCTGTTCTTAAGACTAGTCCAAGTGAGACGGGATGTGGTCAAGATACCTACTATGACCTGGTAGAATCAGGTACTCATTTACTGAGGCAGGCTTGTTCTTGCTTACTAGTTTGAGTGTTTATAGGTCAGAAGCCAGTTAAATGATTCTTGTAAAATGAGACACTGATATCTCTAGTAAAAAGAGTAAATTTAAAACCCTTCCTACAACATCTGAATATAACTTCTTAGGTGCAGAGTGAGGCAACTCCTTTATTCCTCTGCCCCAAAGCAAATGTCCTGTAAGTATAATTTGGAGCAGATTTGGGGCCATTTTTTCCTCTCTATCTATGGTATATACAGAAACTATCTCTTTTCATCTTTGTGTATTTCTGCAGCAGCAGACTTACTTTTGTGCTTTAACATGTTCTGTGGTATGGATGCAGCCCTCCAGAGGTTATCAGGTGAATTGATGGGTTTTTTGTCTTAATCCAATCAAGACAGAATCATTATGATCAGCATGAAGTTCTATAAAGAGATTAATAGTGTGTTAAGGCTCTTGGCAATGGGTCTGTATACAACTCTTGAATTTACTTGGCCTTTCCTCAGATTATATTTCTAACGTAAAATTGTTACTATTTACCTGGAGATAAATATCTATAAATAGGAGCAAAGAGGGGATATCTTCCATGGTGCACATCCCATGAAACAACTTGCTAAACTAAGTCCTTGTGCTGCTCAGTCAAATAAACAGCTGTCAGTTGCATACTGCTTTTGGATAATGTTGAGAATCTAATGGACAGCATAGTTCCAGAATGTGCTTTGGCTGCCTGTGTTAGTGGGTGGACAGGTTAACAAGAGAAGCTGTTTGTACGAAGGGTGCTCAGGTTCCCATTTGTGGTCAACACCAGTCAGAGCTATGTTAATACGACATCTGTCTTACTGCAACTGCACACAATAATCACATTTACTTTGCAGGAGAGCACGTATTAATTACATACTAATAAAAATCAGTTCTCTCTAGGTATTCTTAGCTTCAGGCTCCAGTTTCTTAAATCTCAACATTTTTTGAGACAATTTTTAAGTGCATAAGTTTCTTTTAAATAAAAGCAATAGTGTGCTTCTGTGGCTGTGAACCAAATCAAGCTCTATTACCCTGGGCTAGTTTTCAGAGCTTGGGTTAATGTCATTTAAGTCTATATTTGCTGGTGAAGGGTCTGGAGCACAAGTCTTATGAGGAGTGGCTGAGGGAACTGGGGTTATTTAGCCTGGAGAAAAGGAGGCTCAGGGGGAGACCCTATCACTCTCTACAACTACCTGAAAGGAGGTTGTAGCGAGGTGGGTGTTGGTCTCTTCTCCCAAATAACAAGTAGTAGGACGAGAGGAAATGGCCTCAAGTTGTGCCAGGGGAGGTTTAGATTGGATATTAGGAAAAATTTCTTCACCAAAAGGGTTGTCAAGCATTGGAACAGGCTGCCCAGGGGAGTGGTTGACTCACCATCCTTGGAGGTATTTAAAATATGTGTAGATGTGGTGTTTAGGGACATGGCTTAGTGGTGGACTTAGCAGTACTAGGTTAAGGATTGGACTTGATGATCTTAAAGGTCTTTTCCAACCTAAATGATTCTATGATTCTATATGGAGGAGAACCTGGTGTGTGTGTGGCAGAAGCAACATGGCGGAGGTGTTGGTGGGGAAAACAGGTATGTGCTGAGGATAGGTTTTGAGGTAATGAGGGCACTGAGGACACCCTGTCTGCTTGCTCAGTGTTTGTAGGGTTACTGAGGAAAAAAGTTCCCAGGAGTAGTTCTCACACAAGGAAGTGAAACTGGATTATGAGGGGTGGAACTGGAGGTGGTAAGCTCAGCACCAGATCTGGTATGGAGGTATATGGCCAGTGATCTGCTGATATTTGCTGGTTTTGAAGACAGACTCGGTGATTCTTCTATGAGAAGACAGACAAGCCCCAGCCCCTGAGTGGTGCAGAAAGGGGGCATGACAGGCTCATCTTGTCTCCCCATAGGCTCTACTGTGGGATGAGATGTTCCAGCCTGAAGCCACGTGCAAAGCAGAAAGCTGTGTGAGGTTCAGAAAAATGCAATTTGTTGGAAATGTGCCTTAATGACATAAATACTTTCTTCAGAAAACATAAGAAACTTTATACCCCATATTCTTAGGGGTAATGTAAAGTTATTGAACAGTGTACAGAGTCACTGGTTGCAGGTACAGGAAAACAGAGCATTTCTGTGGCAAATGTTTGCAGAATCATGAGCAGTAAGAAACATGAGAGCATTAACTGCAGTCACTGAGGGTTCAAATCAGTTCAAATCTTTGGCTGGACATTACCTTTTTCAGTTCTCTTGAAATACTTCATCTTTGCTTTAAGTGCTATATGTTGGTCTGAGTCTTTTGCTTATGGGTTACTGACAGATGACAGAAGGCCTGATCAAAAGCCAGGTGGATGGCGTGGAAAGACCCAGGCTGGGGCTTGCTATGAACTTTGGCTAGAGCTAGAGTATACTTGCTTTGCTATTAATAAAGGTACTGTGTAGACTTTAAAAATACTTTGGTTCCAGCCGTTAATTTTACATCCTGAATTCCTTGGGCCAAATCTATAGGGTAAAGGATTGAAATTGTTGGGAGGAGCCGGGTAGAAAAAGCACTGAGGTGGAGGCTGGGCATGATCCACTTCACATGTGGCTTTGGGTATTTTTTAGTTTGAAAGGGTTGATGAAAGGAAGAAAAACCACCTGAGACTTCTCAAATGGTAAGAAGCAGTCTCAAGTGGGGAATATATAAAAAGAAGGCTGGGTGGGAAGGGGAAAAATGTTACTGCAGTATTTGCTGGAAGAGGTACAAAATAATTTTGTTGCATTTCAAATGGGCACAGGCTTTGGGTAACTGCATTGCTTACAATGAGATGATACTTGCTATTTTTCTGCAGAGGAAGCCCAATAGGCAGTTGTTAATTCTGTAATGTAACCTGTGGGAGCAGCTTTACCATGGCTACAATGTGTTTTAAGGTAAATATATTTATTTATGAAAAAGTAGTAAGCAAGCTAAAACTGTGGGTAGGGCTGGGAAATAATTCAAATCATGTTTTAAGCATAGTGCTTTCTGAGGCAGAGTTAATTATGTTCATGTCTTGAGCCACAGTACTTCCATTTCCCAGTGTTTATTATACCAGAATTATTCATGAATTTAAATCAGGTCTGAACAGATTTGACAAAGATTCTAGCTTTCCTCTCCCAGCCAGGCATATCACCATTTTCCAAAGCAAACTGTTGGGAATAAGGTATGTATAGTATAATATTTAGTAATTTAATTATGTCTAAATATGCTTTTTTAAAGCAGTAAGTCACATTCTCTGTCTTCTAACAGAGAAAGCTAATTTGCTGAATAAGCTACTGGTCAGAGATCAGATGATGGGGAATCTTGCATGGGGAATGTAAGTGTCTGCATAACTGATGTTTTTCATTACGCTTATTTTCCCCTGCAAGTTCTGCATGTAAAGAGGACACACATCTAAAGTGTAACAGGAAAGAAAATAGTGTCTATTTCCACCTAGACCACAATGATATTTTAAATATCTCCTTTACAGCTTTCTTACAGTACTGCTTTGCTGCAACTGAGATATGGGCCTTATTGTGGCAGCTACTTCTTAAAGGCACAGTTCTCACCCCAGATAACTTATGAAAAGATCCTTCAGGAGTTATAGAAACTTCTTGGCATCCCAAGATCCACAAAGCCCACTACCTAATATTTAGGTATTTAAGCCTCCTTAGACATGGTACATTTTTACTGAAGTACCTTGCATGTATATGAAGCACTGCTGTTCTTGTGCTTGCTGGGGTGTCATAAATTTGCATTCCTCACAGCTGCCTAGTGCAAAGTGTTGTGAGACTAAGCACACAATGCTGTATCCTTTTATAGACCTTGTAATATGTATGACTAGCTAAGTTGAGAAGAGAAAGGAGGCTAATTTACACTTCACAAATGAGGGACTGAAAACTTGTCCAGAAAAATTTAATTTTCTAGGAATGACTGACTGTCATCATAGACAACATCTTCCTGTGTGGATGCAAGATCTGGTCCTTTAACCTTTCCCTTTTGCTAATGCAATTGTGCAGGTGTGGATGAGCTGGAAGGTGCTTGGATGTTAGAGGGATGAGCATGGCGTAAGAACCTGTACAGCACAGAATATCACCAAAGTCACACAGAAAGCATATAGCAGAGCAGCAGCTCTAATCCATGTAGTCTGAGTTCCAGTCCAGTACATTAACTGCCTTCCAGAATTAGTCATCACTTGGCATAAATCTGAAGAAGTTTGCAAATTTGCAATTTTGCTGTGCAGAGGTCTTAGTTATGAAACCAGGTATTTCCTGCACTGTGATAGCATTCAATGCATAGTCAGGAAGCCATTTTGCTATACTTATACTTAGTAAGAAAGTATCTCTTGTGTGGGCAAGGTGTTGCTGTGCATCCATTTACCACTACAGCACCTAGCAATAGACTTATGAGAGCACAGGTAACAGTGTGGCTGTTTTGATTTGTGCAAAGATACTGGTATGCCCAGAGCAACTAGTAGAGAGGGAGAGTGTAAAGATGACTTAGCCAGCTTTGTATAGCCATGGTTGTCTTTCGCTTGAGGGAGAACCATTCTCTTCCCCCATTCAAGTCCTATTCTGTTTTTACTCTCTGTTATGATCTGTGAATGAGAGTTTGCTTTGAGTGGACATGAATTCAATGTCAAGTCAGATGACCTGGAACCAACAGCCTTTGCTAGGCTGAATGCAGTAAGATGGGCTGACTTCAGAAGTATTTTGAACCTGTTTATAGGTAGCTTCTGATGAGCTGGGTTTAAAAGGAGTTGCAAGTGACACAATTCACCTAAATTTAACTTCACCCTTCACAAAAGAACAATTCTGAAAAGGAAAATAAGGTAAGAAATTGAATTAGATTTCTCACTGTTGAAAGCTTATAAACAGCAGCTTAATGCAGTAAGCTTGATAATGAGGATGGAGTGTGATGTTAGCAAGGCCTTGACATTAAAGAGAAAAAAAGATGATTCTATGGGACTGTGGTGTTGCGAACAAATGATCTGTATTCAAAAGAAAGTATAGAGCAAGCATTAAACTTTAATGGAATAATCTCAGGGGGAAGGTTATTTTCATGCAGCTGAACATTTTTCTTATTAGCATAACACATGGTCACTTTTGCAACAAGCATAATAATGTTGTTCATCATCTACTTGTTCTGTGTAAAGGTTAAATCTCCTTGGAAGTACAGTCAAACTAGTTTACTATTCACATTAGAATGCAATTCTCCCTGTGATGAGGGCATATTTGAGTTCTAGGCACTCCTTCAATGCTAGTGGAAACTACACATTTTTTGAATATTTGAAAGAAAGGGTATTGCTAATGCTTTGCATTAGCCACCTCTGGAGATCAGACTTCCTTGTGAAATGTCTGTATGTACTCATCTTAATGTGTCTCTTCTGAGATAAATGGGATTTTTACTCTACATGGAAAGCATGGAGAGTGATTTGGTCCCAAAATTTCAAAGCTGAAGGTGCCTACATGAAGTCAGGCACATGATTTCTTAACAAGGAATTCTTATGTTCTGAAGAGATCAGTGGTGGCAGGCACTGGCTTATTAATGATGCCTAGAAGTTGAGGCTCTATTTCGAATATTTTTGAGCCCCAGTGATTGCCAAGGTTGGAGAGGGCTGGTTGGTTAACTTCACCAGTAAGGTTGAGGTACATAGCTCTGGTAATAGACCATGGATTGTACTGGTAGTCTGATTGTTGGGAGCTGGTTGCTACTTGATTCTCCCGTTAGTTCAGAAGGTTGGTAACCTTTGGGAGCCTTTTCCCTTTCTGTGCTGTTTCAGCTGTGCTGCCTTCTTCGCTTGTGAGAAAGAAGAGGAATGGCTTTAACAGGCTTGCTATGGACTGCTGTATAGATGGTCTCAATCACAGAATTAAAATACTATTGTTAAGTAGAATGTTCAGTAAGGAATTGGTGAGTACTGAAGCTGTAATTACTGAGGCTGAAAATCACTTAAGATCAATAATACATGCTGGCTGATATCTGGGCCCCAGATGAAACAACATTCTGAAAGTTAAATATTTGTTGCAGTGAAGTTTGTTCTAAGAATATTCTTTGCCCACTCTATGATCCAAGTCTATTACCTTCAGGATTTTTTAAGAATTTCATATAATAGCTAGGCTCAATAAGTTGTTGCAGTCCATGCTTTGTACTTGGTCCAGTGTTTGTTTTTATCTATTCTCACACTTGCTTTTATGAGCAGCACACTTTCTGCCTTTTTCATACAGAACTTCTGCCTAGCTCTACTCTTACTCCCTCCTGCACTAGTAACTGCTATTTTTTATAACTATTAAAACTAAACCCAGTTCTACAAAGATGCATTTATACACAGCATAAACACAAACTGTATGTAAGTTTAAGCTTGATTTCCTGTCTGCTTTATTTATTCAAACATTTTAGTTTCTTTAAAAAACAAGTACTTTAAAGTGATATTATCAAGTTTGCAGTCAGAACACTTTTCTTTCTTACCTCAGTACCTGTCATTCAAGCCTGCCACAGGCCTCTTCCAAAAAAGTTAGACTTATTACATTAGGAAGCTGCGTAATCCAGTGGTAAGAGCAAGACACTAAACATGGATGAAATCAGATAAATGTCTTAAGCCTTTAATCAGTCATCTGAAATGGTTCTACCAATGTCCTCATCATGGGAGGATTGAATTTCCGGGACTGATCCTGCTAGGTCTTGAGTTCCCCAGATCCTGCTGAGTTTCCTCACTGAAACAGTCATTCATGGAGATGCCTAGGACCTTGGTGACTTTGGTTGATAATCAGCAGGAAGGACATGTACAGAACACTCCACTACTACTCATTATTTTGGGAACACTATTTAAATATGTATTTGTCACAAATGTAGGCTGTGACCAATTCATTTATGAATTCCCTGAATTATAGCTGGCCATGTTGTATCAGGAGTTCAATTTTTGCATGTAGAAAAGAACCCACTGTGATTTCAAATGTAAATCAGCAGGATTTGTGTTCCTAACTTGGAAGATTTCATATATCCTATGCAGGAAGCCTATTTCCTATTCTCCCCTCTTAATACTGTAAATCATGGTTAAACTCTTCCAGTGTACAGGTTTGTATCCTGAAGTGGTGAAAAGTGTATGGTCAGGTTTTTTGCAATTTTATTATGAACCTTACAATACTAATTTTTCTCCTTTAAAGCTCTAGTGTTTAGACTGTTTAGATTTTTATAAAAAAAAAATTCTGACCTTTGCAGTAGAGATGAGAATCCAAAGATCTCAAACAACAGAACCTGAAAGCACACTTAAAATGTACTTAAACGTATAAAAATTCATTTATGTAGCTTGCTATTTGCTGGACTGAAGTCTTATGAGTAACACTGAGTCATTGTATTGTGGACTTCAGACTGAAAATCTGTCTTGGTATGCACGATCTATGTTAGGCATGCAAGTACAGAGTGCTTAGTGTCTGGAATAGAAAAGTGCTTATTCTGTGTTTTTTTAAAAAAAAAAAAACAACAAACCAACCAACCAAAAAACCCACCTCAAGCTTTAAACACTGAAAATGCTAAGTAATGTCACTGTTCAGTGTTTTTGTCAGTTATTATGATATCTCTCTTATTGGTAGGTATTAACTGAAGCCGTTAAAAGCTTTGGAACATTTTATAACATAATCATTTTAATAAAGACATTCAGAACAGTGGAAGCAAACTATGAACAGTCACTAAATATTTCTGAAATGCAAACCCTGTAGTTTGTCACTCATGGAGAAGTTATACAAATGTATACTCATTACATCTTTAGCTACTCATAAATCTATTGTGATGAGCTGAATCTTTTTCTAGGTTAAAATCAGATGTCTCCAATAGTAAAGATTAGACACTATATATACTGCTAACACTTAAACTGGTGCTAAAACCAGAGATGATTACTTGGCCTTGGTCCCTAGCTCAGTTTATTTATGCTCTGTTAGTCTACTTGAGGACTTGGAATACTGTTTATCATGTCATTCAAAACTCAACTGGATGATGACAGGAGGCACAATTTAAAGTGAGTTTAAAAAAAAGGAAAAAAAATCCCTAAAGACTATAGGGAAGATGACTAACAATGCTTAGGTTTTTGATTTATAACTGGTGACAATGCCAAGCTTCACTTGAACTGTGACACAAAGTTGATATTTTGTTACAAACAGCAGCCAGCATAAAAGAATTTAAAATATTTACCAGCAGTAAGGATGTCATCAAAACTTGCCTAATCTATCAAGTGTGTAGTCAAAAAAAGTGAACATGTCAGTTAAACATAGGCCTTAGAAGTCAAAATTTTCTGCCAGTTTTTAAATGGCTGGAATATTTTCCTGATGGAAACAGTTGAAGCTTTGCAGTTTGTCTTTCCAATTAAGATGGGCAAAGCATTTATGCAATCCTGTCCTGTTTATTGTGTTCTGAGACTGAGGGACTGCATGATTTTACAGAACTTTTTTCTAGTTTTTGGCTTATATGCTGATCCTCCAGATCACTAATTTGTCTTATGACAGTAGAAGTAACTACAATGTCTGTTACCTGTGTAGCCTGTGGGAAGCATATTGACTGGCTCACAGTTTGTTTTCATTTTATATAAATATTGACCTTCTTGTAGCAAAGGAAATAATCTCTGTAGGGTTGTACTATGTATTGTACTAATAGATCAGCTTAAACAAAACTTAAAGGTTGCAGCCTAAGTACATGCTTAATTACTGCAGTTATCTGTCTATAAATATGTAAAAATGCATCTGTGAAGGAGAAGGTGTTTGAAATTAGGTTCATGGTGCAAGATGCCAGTTATAAAAGAATTGGCCTCCCATGGAGGCTTTGCACATTAGTACACATACTTGGGCACAACAGTATTTTGTAATCACTGTAACATTTTTTCAGAAAAACCATAGCTAGCAAAAGTGTCTCATCAGCAAGGGTTATTTATAATGACACTAGACTGGAAGCAGACCTGCAGCAGGGATTCTCTAAGGAGGACTACAATGAGACAAATATGCTGTTCTACTAATAGCAGGAAAAGGGACTTCTAATTTTTCTGCTTTTAAAAGCCAGAGGTTTTTAGAAGACTCAAGACTTCTGTATCTAATTTTAAGTGATTGATATAGGAGTAAGCACACAGTGGTCTTAACATATTATGTTGGGGTAAAAGACAGTGTCTGTTATAACAGCCTGTTGTCACTAAGACAAAATAATGCACTGGAAATTTGCAGGTGAAATACTGTAAGAAGTAATGAGCCTTTCCTTGTCAAATTCACTCCTAATTATAATCCCAGCGGGACAGTAACAGGCTAGACTTAGCAGGTATGTTTTATTTAATGGAAATTACTAGTCTATACTTCCAGGAAAGGAAAGGGAAGAATTTACTTTTGATTCTTTAATGGAAGTATAAGAATATAAAGTTAGTAATACTTCAGAGGTGCTTGGCAGTCTCATGGATCGAAGTCACTTAGTATAGTCTGGGTTTTTTCCCCATGTTGTAACTGTCTTTGCATCTATCCCAGATTTAAGGCTCTACATTATAACAAGTCGTAACAACTTTAAATGAGTGTTCCTGAATTAGAACACTGAATTCCCTTAAGAGGATGAAAATAAACTGCATATCACACTATAGTATCAGGAATCTTACTTGGACCTTCTAGCCTCCTACTAAACAACTTTGGCACACACCTTGTTATTAGCAGGTTGTGGAAGCTGTAAATGGAAGATGATTTATCTTGTAATGAATCCAGTAAAAAGGCTGCCAGTATTCTGAATGGAAATTGAAGCGGTCATACAATGTTCATACTTTCTTTTATTTCCTTAACATTAGTGTCTTGCACTAGTTAGATATTCAGTGTATCATGACTACCATTAGTGACACTTGTAACTTATTTGTTCCAAGCAGTTCTTACCACCATATGTTCAATTTAGTTTCAGCTATTTTGAAACTGAAAATGCTGATTACAAAATCAATCTCTGTCAGTGTATGACTTTGGATACTCGGTAATGCTACCTTTGTCCTGGTTCTTACAAAATCAATAGAACGGCCTGAGAACACTTAATTCAGAATTGGACTGAGCCTGTATACACTTGTCCTTTAATAATCTAAATTCTTTCTATTTAAGGTAAAAGTATATAACCCTTTTACTCATTCAAGTATTACTAACAAAATTTAGTACATTTTGGCACTTGGAAATAGTGGGCAAGTTTGTTCAAATTATGCTTTTATCAGAATAGGGAAAGGTAAAGAAAATGAGCCATTATTTTTATTTAATAAAAGTATAGACTAAATGTAACATAGTTCTTTTTCCAGGAATTACCTAGCATTATCTAAACATATGCTATCCAGTAAAACATGCCTTTTACTTTGCATGAAATCCATGTTATCACAAGTGAATATTTTAATTGCTTCTAATTGGAGGCATGATCCAGTTTTGAACTCAATTATAAAACTCCAATTAATTTCAAAGGGTTTCTGAAACAAATATATTTAAGTCAGCCTATCTGGCTGATTTATGGCTGTCTCTGGCCTGTAATACCATGGTAACAAAGACTGTTATGTACCACTGTTATTGATAAGTGGTACATAAAATTCCTTTTCCCTTGACATTATGAATGCAGACCCACAACACTTTGTGGTGTGTAGTAGTAATGTTTGCCTGCATTCTATAGCAGTATATGGTTTCGCCTTATCTGAGGCACAGGTAAAATGTTCTCAGTTCAGGACTGCTGAGAAAAGAAGGAAATGGAAGAAGAGAGAGTAGGCAAATGAACATTTCAGATCACAGTGCAAAACCCATTATTTTGTTAAACCGTTCCTATTGTTATGATCAAGAAAGAATCCCAATATGCAGGGAAGGCTGAAAGGAGCAGAGAGTAGTGTTGTACTCAAGTAAGGAAGGCACTATTTCAAAGAGCAAGGGATAAAATTTAGGAAGGAAAAGGGAAAGCCAAGGGAATGACTTGCTGAGGCAAAAATGGATGAAAAGGTGATGAGATCTTCAGAATAAATCTTCTGAAGTAGACAGAGTTTAGAAGGGAGCCTGTGGGTTAAGAGTCTGGAGACAGTAGTAATTGATGGATGCCCACCCTTTCCTCAGGAAGGAAACAGGAATAAAAGCAATTGAAATCTGTACTTGCTTCCCTAGTCAGTGAGAGCTCTGCCAAACAGGGACTGCTCTCTTGTAAGATGACTTGTGAATAGTATTTTTCAGCTGTGCGGGTAGGCATATGCTTAAAATGAATTTTAAAGAGGAACACATCAATGAATCTTTTGCATGAATATGCTCTACCTGTACTGGCCTGGAGTATGTACATCACAATAAATTATATGGATTCCACTGGGTGAACTAAGGTTGGAAAAATCATATTTGATAATGGATCAAGATGGACTGGCTTTAGTTTACCTATCTTTAGTCATCTGTCTTACCTAATCTTCAAGGTGGCATCTAGCAAATGGAGAGAGGCATCTCATATTTGTTTTTAATTTATTCAATAGTCCTTGTCTAAAATGCAACGATCTGAAGATAGCTGGGTTCATATGCCCTCTAGAAATGTGCAATTTTCTTCATGAACTTTCAAGGGGGTCGAGGTGACCAGCTTAGCTTGGAGGAATAAGGTTAAATGCTGCAAATAGGCACTAAGAGATCTTGGTGCTCATCTTAAAGAAGAAGCTTTAGTATTTTTAATTTTTTTGTTGCAGTTTCACTGATTTCTGCTTCAAAACTCTTGAGATATGTGGTGGGATGGCTTTTTTGTTGCCAATGCTTAAAGCATTAGTTTGAACTTACTTAAATTCAGTCGACTTGTTTGTTATTGAGTTGGTTGTTTTTCCTGCACAAGCTCGGAGGCAGTCATACTAACCTAACTAATCCAGAAAAGAGTGAACATTGATCAGTCCAGAATGAGGAGGAAATTTTCTTTGAAATCCATAAGGTCTATACTTAATTCTGTTTAACTTCGTGAAGAGAGATCAACAGCGTGAATGTATATTACTGTGCTAGATTGGCTTAAAATATTTCTTTCACTTGTAGATTTGCTATGTACTTAAAGATGTATTAACAATCCTATGATCTAATAAACAGCTTCCCCTGAAGTGATGTCTCTTACAGTAATACATGTGAATGTGTGTTCTCAGGGGTGTTTGTGGGTAATAGGTTCTTCAGTAGCTGTATATTTCCGACTAATGGATAAATCTATAGTGGATAAATCAGATAAAACTGAATGTTTTGTTTGAGCTGTGGGATCAGTCCCTGCACCCTGGTCTATTTACAGCACAAATTATCTAATAAGTACTCAGGAAGACTATTGCTAGTCTTATATTCCTATAAAGTTAGGGAGTGCGCTTCCCTGCAGCTATCAATTACAATGCTGATCCAAGCTATTGGCAAAAACCATTCTCCTAGTTAAGAAGAGGAGTTGGCTGCAGAGCCAGTTTCCTGATGCAGTTTGTTTTTATGGGACATTTAATTCCCTGTACACTGCAGGTCTCTAACAGCAGCAGATAACATACTTGTGCTTGTTCCCACACTCTCTGCAGCTGGCACTTCGCTTTGAGATGTTCCCCATTCACTCCTAAGGGTGAGTGACAGTGTGCAATATGTTATCTTCTTGAGGGCCTCATGCAACTTCTCAGATGCTGCACTCAAACTTTGAAATACCTCAGGCACCTTGTGTGCCTTTGCCTAAGGTAGGTGTGTTTTCCCACATTTAGGCTTCTTCCTGCTGTTTCTGCTACACCATTATGTGAAGATGCATAATTCATTCCCACAGATAACTCTGCCAAAATAGAAGACAGCAGTTACATCCCTACTTCCAAGCACCTTTCTTGCTTTTAATCACCCCACCAGTAGTTGCAAGTGGAATTGCATAAAGAACATAAATATTAACATCTTGCTACAGTGTGTTTGGTTTTTTTACATTACAAAATCTGCTGTTCCTTTTTGAAAACTAAGTCTTAAATTCTGGAAGAAAACAAAAGCAATTTTGCCTTTCATGCTTCTCTACCTAGACTAGATTTTGATGAAATTGATACAAATGTCAAAAAATTGTCAGAAGAACCTTATAGGACTACCATGTTCCTAGTGTAAAATAATTCAGGCTCAGTGATCCTGGCCAGATCTAGTCCCATAGCCTTTGTACATGCTTCTGAAACCTTCAGAGGGTCTTAGGTTTTTCCCTGTTCTAGTAACTACAATTTTTAATATCTGTTGTTCTAACAATCCCTCTTTTGATTTCTTTGATACTGCACTCAGTTCTGGGAAAATTTTCTTTAATATAATCATGTCTTCTCAACTGAATAAATATTATCCCTGTCATTAGTGTGATTTGGCAGTGTGCAGCAGAGTATGCAAAGACCAGCTGTTATCACAACTGCTAGATTTAATTTTACCTTTTTTGCTGACAACACAGATCAAGGTGAGATATTTATAATGAGATGACATAGCATTCCAAAACTGTTTCTTTGTCTGCAGATCAACTCCTTCTAGACAACCCCCCAGGATTTATCATACTAGTTCTTTAGTGGTGCTTGAAAGCTTTTGATTACAATATCATGGTACTCCCAGAATGTACAGTGGATTCTTGAAAATAAGTGTACTTTGCATCCTGAAACATACTCCCCCTCAGATCTGTCATATGATTGAGCCTCTCTGAGCCAAGTGGGAGATGGAACAAAGGAAATAATTGTCATTTTATAAATCTTCAGAGAACTACTAAAAAGCCTTTAGTTTTTTCTCACACTCTTTTGTGATGATCTCTTATGCATGACACTTTGAAAACAATGATAGATTATAAACTCATACGTAGGTGAAACAACTGGCAGAGTTTGGACAGGCTTGGCAAATCCCTTCTGCATAAGCATATATAGCTGATAAAGTGAATGACAATCTGAAGCTTACAGCACTCAATAGGGATAGTTATATCTTTATATAGGAAATCACTTCAGGTACTGTGAGTTGTTTAAAAGTTGTTGAATGTAGTCTAGTGTCAAAGCAAGGTGCAACTTGGCTCTGCTTCTAAAAGGGCAGAAAATTTTTCACCTAAAACTTTACTGCCACTGAGTTCAAGAGAAGACAGTAGTTATCTCCACTGCTCCATCATCTGAAAACACAACTAATATCTTAGTGTGCTGGTTGAAATCACTTAACAGCCTTCTTCAGAAAATACAGTTGTGCATTGGAAGTCAGCAGGGAACAGAAAGAATCAGAGCCTTATCTACTTGAATTACTACATAAATTGTTGAAATCCTGGCCTGATGCACAAGTGGTCATTTTAAAAGAAATCACCTGACTATATTATAAATGCAAAGTTTACCCACTCTTCTCTATTTCTGCAATCTGGTCCCTTTATGTATGAGAGAACATGTTTTATAATGCCCCAAAGAAGGACATATGTTTTCTGTATTTAAGTTCAGGGCAGTAAGCAGGATGGATCACATCCACAGGTGAGTGGATTGTCTACACAGGACATCTACCTAAGGACATCAGAATTAGAGTTCTGCTCTAGTTTCTTACAGGAGGGTGACAGGATAATCTGCAAGTGCCAATCAAATTAAGATGCATGTAAACACAGAATGCTCTAAACCACAACTCAGAAGGAAGCACTATATTAATTTGGGGTGAAACACTGAATTAATTGACAGATTGTGACTTCTCTGCCTACTTCAGCCTAAAATGTGTTTAGATCTGAATCTTTCTGTTCTTCAAAGTGTCTAGAATGAAAATCAAATCCAGAAACTGCAATATGTGGTGGTGGGGCACAGCTCTGACAAACCAGTTGAAGTATCACCACAGATTTGACCCATATTAATGAAAGTCTTCAATTTGTAGTAGAATAACCACCCTTAGACAACTAAATGTATTAATACAACATAACCTGTTAGTTTTTCTCCCTCAAAATCAATATTTAGAACATTCAGTATTAGCCAGGGTGATATGCACAAATGCACTGAATCCTATTGACTTAAACATAGGATTTGAGTACTTTATGTATCTCTGGTCTATCGGTGGTAACACTTAATGTATCATGTGCTAAATTCTTTCTAAAATCTGTTGTCTGGAGTAGGTGCCAAGAACTGCAAATTCTGGTCATAAGCTTTTTGCAAAATGTGTAATTGCTGGGTTTCAAAATTAAAACAATGTTTAGAGAACCTGGTCTAAAGGTAGTTTGTTAACTGGAGCTAAATCTTAATGCCATGAGTGAAAAATAATCTGGTTCAATGGGTGAAGCTGTAAGCTTAATGTAGATATAACAGAGGCCTTATCTGAAACTTGATGTGAATAAAAGTCCTAACATCCATTTATTTCTGAGGCTTTGGAAGCACATAATGAATGTATAAGTAATCTCATGGTTTACCATTTGTTCCTAAACATTTTTCATACTCTGTAGCAAAGCAGCATTTAGTTTCCTTTGAAATTGAGACTACATTGTCTTAGCGCTAGTATAAATAGGAGTTAGTCCTGGATTTAGAGCTTCCAGTCTGCATTAACAGGGGAGAGAATCGAAGCGGGGGGGGGGATGTTAAGGCAGGAAATTGAGGTTGCTTTTCTACATTTCTCCCCTATCTTCTTGCAGCCTTGTCTATTTAGACTGGTTGGCTCCTTATAGCAGTGACTGGTTTATTTTTTCTACAGAACCTCATGTGCAGTTGAGTGCCATACTGAAAGACTGTAGCAGAGCTTAGAAACACAGATTTAGTGAATACTAATGTAGTGACTTAGTCAAAAGAGCAACTTATTCTTGCACAGTATTGCTTAGGGATGTCTTTGCCAACACTACTTTCCAATGGTCTTTTGAAAAAGAATGGTGTGGTAGACCCTGAGGAAATTAGTAGTTACTGAGATATATGAATCAGACCAGCATATTTAAGTGTTTTTACACATTTTAAAGGGCTCAAGATTTGGAGTAGTGACCAAAATATAGTTAACTCATCCATAGCAGTTTTGTCTGGCAATTTATCTGATTTTTCCTTTCTCTAGCCTTTTTGATTTGACTCAAGCATCTGACATTGATTATTCCATGTGGAGGACAGAGGTACTGGAACCTCTTGGGCAGCCCTTCATCATCATATGAAAGCACGGGGAGGTGTGTGAGCTTCATCCAGGTGGACTGTAAAGGGCTTTACAAACCAATGTACCTGCTACACAAAAGAGAACATGTTACATCAAAATGTAACTTTCTAAGTAGAAAGGAAAAGGTCCTACAGGATTAGGACCTGGATAAAGATACCTTTCCTTCTGAGGAGATCTGAGACTTGTTACAAAACACCTAGAAACCTCACTAATATGTCCAGTTTACTTTGTAATGTCACATTTTGTACTTAAGAGAAAAGGTGACAGTGGAAATCATCCTGGACTTATATGGGTAGAAATATTTCTTTTCCCATAGTGGGAGAGTTATCCTGGGACACAATGTTTTAACTTAGGCAGATGAGGCCACTGTAATTTTACTGTAATAACTGAAGTAGCAAAACTGCAGTTAAGTACTTAAGCACTTAAAGCTAATTGGAAATTTGCTTTTGATTCCATGGGAAACAATTTTACTTTTTCTCACTTCATAAGTTTTCCAATTGCAAGTCAGGGCAGCTGCAGTCAACTGCAGCCCTTGGGTTGGTACATATGAGGAGATTTTCACAGGGTTCAGGCTGTTGAGACAAACTGAGAAACTCCAGAGGTAAGCATTGCCAGGTTATTCTTTGTACCTGTACAAAAAAGTGGATGGTGCTTACAGGTGCTATTGATGTACAATTAGTATTCAATTTTGAAATTGAAAATGCATTCCCTGACTTTTAGAGTACTTAACATCAGGTTTGGGGCAAAAGGTATGTTTACTATTGAAATAAAAGAAAATATTTGGGAGCAACTTGCCAGAGGCGGGTTCTGTTTGGTGAACATGGTTGGCTTAAAGACAACAAAAGCCCTGGCAAACCAAAATGACTTGAGGTCAGTATGTTTTAGCCTGCACAAACATATATGTAAGCAAATTAAAATACAACAGTCTGGGTTTAAATGGCTCAAGAGAGACGCAGAAAGGATAGGGTAAATGAGGCACTTAGTGGCTAAATGCACAGAGTTAATTAGGCACACACAAACTCAAGAAGTATATTTGAGTATCCCTCTGAATTTACAGGAGGGGGAACATTCAGCAGGAAAAAACCTCAAGAGTCTTTAAAGAGCACAGAACAGACTTATAATCCTTTCTTACAAGTATTTGTACCACATCTTGTATCAAGCTTGCTTAGAATAATTTCTTTCTGTGAGAGATCTTTCATATCATGTGTCAGATTAAAATAGCATATCATGACTAGCTCCATTACTCTAAAATATGTCAGGATCACGAAAAAGCATGACTTCCTCTGCTTTTTACTTATCCTTCTCTCTTGTCCTTGCAGGATGATATTTTTATAGCTTGGTTTCCACTGAAAGTGCTCTTTGAATATAGAGCCATCAGCTTTTACACTCAATAGCCAATTAGTTTGCTAGATCTAACCAACACAGTGCTTCCCCACAGCAGTCTCACTTTCTGGTCCTTGGACAACATGTGCTCTTGTATAGTGTGCTGGCAGCTGAACCCTGCTGCAGCCAGCTACCACATCTGCAAGGGAGGAAAAGGTTACACTAAAGGGCTGCTGCGACCTGCTTATGCCTAAGTGCCACAGTGCTTATCACCCAATGACTATTGCTATGGTATGACCCGCAGGGAGAGTGCCAGAATCTGGATTCTACCCCCTCAAATCTGATAAAGTTGGACAATGTAAAAAAGACTTTTTTGCTCCATAGATCTGATGTTTTGTGTATTCAGTTATTAAACCTTCAAAGGTTTCAGAGTTCAGGTGTGCATCTTGGGACTAGAGCTGCTCCTGTGTACCTTGATATACTGAAGCAGACTAAGCATCAGGCACCAAATACTACATTGCACTTCAATAGTGGCATCATTATGAATTGTCTTGTAAAGGCCATAAGTAGCAGACATGAGTAATCATGTATTTCGAATCCTGTATGGTGAAAGGGCCATATATGTCGTAGGTCTTAAGGTTCTACAAAAGTCTGAGTTTTGATTTAAAAAAATCAGCATCTCTTAATACAATTGGATGCTTATGCTTTTAATATGAAAATTAATATCCTGGTGAGTCTCTAGTTAGCTGTTTGAATGAAGCTGACTGAATTAATAGTAGGTGTGTGAGTGTGAACTTCTAATTTACTGCCAGATCTGGCAAAATTTCTGCCAGGTCTTTGCAGAGAGGGACAGAGACCCAAAGATGCCATGGGCCCACCTTTTAGGGACCAATTAGTCAGTCCTACCTTCCCTTGTTTGAGAAACTTAATAGCAAATTTCTCTAAACAGTGACAGTTTTCCTTGTCCTCTGACAGTTTTCCTTGTCCTCTGTCCCCAGTTCATGCAGGAAATTCGTTTCTCTACTGTTGTTGATATTACACTATTTAAGCTACCACAAGTGTGACATTGTGACTACCCTGATCTAACAGTACTTTATAATCAGTTTGGGGATAGTTAAATAGTACAAGGCAAGAACTCATGTTTGACATACCTTAGTCAAACCTTGTATTAATCTCACTGTCAGTTTTCTTCCATAAAATTAACCAGGAACTAGACTTATCTAAATGACCAATTTATTTGCTAGAAGAGAGTACACTTTAGGGGCAACTTAAAAGCCATAAATTCCATTGCAGAAAGCATTTCTGACTTAAACATTACCTTTTAAATGTCTTATTTAGATAGTTTATAATGAAAATAACTTATCTGTTTTAAAGGCATATTTAACATCAAAATTAAGTACAGTTAATGAAAACTATTTAAACTAATTCTGCATTGGGAAAAACCCCTCTTCTATCTAAAGGAAAAGTGCTATTAGAGAAGTAGATGTAGAGACAATCTTAGTGAAGATCAGAGTTCTTGCAATCAGAAGTCTTCCAGCAATTGTTTTTATTCTAATTGCTTTGTCATTGCAAGTCTATCTTTGCCAGTTAAGTACGTTTGGTATTCACTCCAGAAGTTTCTGCCCCATTAATATTTTCATGCTTGGTAGCAACTTTCAGATTTCAACCCACCTGCCCAGTTCAACTGACCTGAAAGCTTGGTTATTGAATTAGGAAGGCCATGACCACAGATTCCTATAGATCCAAACTAATTTGGCTTTGTGGTGGAAATATTGACATTTTAATGTATTTCCTACATCTTTTAACAAAAAGATAGCAGATGTCTGGCTGGCTTGACACAGATCAGAGTAAAGTTGCTGTATAATTTATAGTAAGCCCGTGCATTGTTCAGGTACATTCCTGATAGTATGATGCCTCAGGCTCAGCATAGATACTAGGAGTCATTAAGACCAAGGCAAATCCTTTGATATGTCATTGTATAGTCACTCATAAAAATAGTATGATGGGGATTTTGGCTAGTAAGAAAGAACAAAGAAAATCTTTGGGATTTTTTGTATTTTTCATTTGGCTGTGGATTTCAAAACTGAGATTCACAAGTTTTGCCCACTGGTGCTGAATTTTGGAAAACACTGTTGCTTTTTCTTTGATGGATCTGATGGCTCCATAAACCGTCAACCTTTCCTTAATCCTGTTAGGTGTAAGAGCAAGGAGTAATCAAAACCATATTGCAGTTATTTCTACCTCTTTGATTGTGTGGGAATGTACCTGTGCTATTCTGTAGCAGTGACAATACTGAAATAGTGGCCTAAGGGCTAGCTGTGTACACAATTTTAGAAGATGTAAGAAGCTGAATGAGAAAATACACTTAAATGCTCTTCATTGACATTAGAATGCCAAACTGGGAAAAGATTTTGTTAAGCAGCTGTCTGACCAACTCCAGGGTTTCAAAGTAGACTCATAAAGCATGGAAAGGCACAAAAGGGGATTTGTAAAGGATAAGGAAAATCATGGGAGAACAATTTTTAAAATAATCCATAAAAATAGTAAGATAGTAGTACTGAGGTCTGAGGACAGTAAAAGAACTGGGCCTACTGAGGCTTACCCACTCATTTTAGAACCAAAAATAAAGAAGAAAATCTTTCTTCTCCAAGCTGTCCTTTTTACAGTATCTAAAACTTCCTGAGCTCTTTCCACATTGCATTGGTAAAGTTCTCCTTAGCTCCTGTGGCTGTTATTTTAGCTTGTCTTCAAGTTGATTGCACAGCTGCAGGAGAGGTAGGTATTCTATCAGTCTTCTCCTGCTGCTACAATCTGTCATTTTATTGCCTCTTTGATGAATCTCAACAGCTTTAATTGACTTTAAAAATAGAAGTGACAAAAATAGGATAAAACCAAAAACATATCACCCATTGCTTTTCCTGTAAAGCCTATTATAATTGACTTTCAGAGCAGCCAACAGTAATGCTCATGGAAGCAGTTCACCCAGCAATTTCTGAGTTGGAGCCCACTTCTGCAACATGAACAGTTTACCAAGGGGTATGATGGGTTTTCTGTTACTCAACCACAAAGAGCTTGACTCAGTGAGGCAACCAAGTTCTGCAGTCTGTGTTATGCAGAAAGTCAGGAGGGACTCTTCATTGCTGGTGAATGTGACACTCACATAAGCATGTACAAACAGTAAAGTCTGGAAGATCAGTTATCATTTCTCCTTTTAACTGCTGAAACTGCTATAGTTCTTGCAAATCTCACATGCTTCACTCAGGGGGATGGGGGAAGCTTTTAAATTCCTGGGTTCCATAGCTAGAAGTGATGGAGAATTATGGTTGAAATTGGTCAGCCTTTTCCTATTAGCAGGCTTGTTGTTGTTTGTCTTTGTCTTGTAGATCCACCATAATTCCCATTACACAGTGGCAAGATGGGAAGGTTTATGATGAGGAAAAGCCTGTAGTGAATGAAAGAGGAGGCAAAGGTGTTTTGAAGTGCGTCTAAAATTAGCAAGATGCAATAGTCTCTACTTTTGTTTTTGAGAACAGTAACATGGTAAACCGAAATTTGACTAGAACTTACTTCTTGAATTTGAAGTACTTCTGATCTTTCAGAACTAGTGTTGCCTGATAAATGGCTGCCTTTATAGCCTTGTTCTAGCATGCCTCACCTGGATGGTCCATGTACAGTGAGAAGTGGTACTGTAGGACACTGGAATTAATGGCATAACGCACAGTGGGAACAGCATATAATACCAACAGACACATTCTGAAAGACTGAGTTTGTCTAAATGAGAGAATAATGCAGAAGAAAACATTGTTTCCCTTTTAATAGTATAGGTAAGTTGCAATGCTTATTAATAAAATACTAAGGCACAAGAAGATGTGTTTTACTGCTCCAGTAATAGTTGCTTTGGGTGTGTTGAGAAGTAACCTTGGACCATCACTTCCTCTTAGCTGATAATTAACTAGGAGGATCATTACAGCTTAGATTAAATTTACCAGCCTCAGAAAGCCTTGCAAATAAGATAAATGTGGGGTTGTAAAAGACATTATTGCTCATGAGATGAGGTGGCCTTGTGCAGAAGTTATTGGACTGGGAGCTAAGAGACCTGACTGCTGTGGCTGCCTCAGGTGCAAATTTCTGTTCTTGCTGGGTATGCCACTTTGAGTTTAGTTACCTTCTTTCCTTCCAATCATTTGTTTATTTTACCTGTTTATACCTTGGTCTGGCCCCATAGCAGAACTAATCTGATACAGTCCTGTTTGGGCTGTCAGCAAGTAAGTACCTCCGTGATGATCTGTAAAGAATGGAGAGTGATCAAATTGTATCTGCCATAAGCTAGTAGATGTAAGTAATCTTCAGTGAAGTTTTGCTTGTTTCCCATGTACACTTCTGGGATCTGGTAAAGGCTTGGAAATGTAAAACTGTACAGGAAGTTCTCCTTGTTTCTCCAAATTCTCATAAGGTAATGCAGAGTTTAAAATCATGAATAAATCTCAGATGCAATGGGAGATGCATATATTGCTGGACCTCAGCTAGTCTGGCTAAATTCTCTCTGGCTGGTATAATTGAGAATAGTGCTGATAAGCACAGTTCATACTTCATTTGAGATGGATTTCATTTCATTAGCTTTGAGACAGAACAAAACAGCAACAAAAATTCCACAGGAGGAACAAGCAATAGTCAGAACTCTGACAGCTTTTCCCCAGCATGCTGCTTTGATTCACAAGGTCCTTAAGTCAAAAAGCTGTCTTGTTCTGATTCCTGACCCACAGTAATCAACCTAGTTGTCTTTGGACAAGTGTGCAAAGTTCACATTATGCTAAATTCACTCAGGTGATGAATATGGGCTGATGTACAAAGGAACATTCCCTTAAAGACCACGTTAGGGTCTTGCAAAAGTCCAGTGTGAAGGGTGGCTAGGGGGTTGGCTGCTTTTATACAGAAGTAATTATATTTGTGGTACTGATAAGGAACATGGTGCTTAACTCAGAATACTGTTGCTGAGCATCCTCAGAGAAAGCTAGATAAGCATCCCACTTCCTCCTCTAAGTGTGTTTTAGCTGCAATAGCTGGAGAACTATTTGGCAGATCATGGAGTAACTCATGGAAGTAAGCACTTATCTACTTTCAAAACTTTCAAAATTTCACCAGGCACCTGTGTGTGCTGGAGTGCCTGAAAATGCGCATGTAAAATAAAGCAGTACAGAAGAAAAGTGTGGAAAAATTATCCTCAGTCCATGATCCAGCTGACATATCACACTGCTGGGCTCTTTGGAATAGGATGTTGGTTCTCCATCATCTGTATCTAGTGATTGACTAGTTCTTTTCCTTAAAGTCTATCTAGATCTACTAGATAGAGTAGTGGACTGTGATATACATTCTGTCACTTGCTGCTGCAAGAAACTGAGTATGTCAGCCTTCTGGCACCAATGCTCTTAATCTGGCACCTAGGGAAAATACCATCTTTTTTGGCACTTACCTTATTGTTTCCAAAGTATTCTGAGATTTAGTGATCAGAGTTCACTGGATTAAAAAATAAATTAAAATTTTAAAAAGCAGAGTAAAAATAAACAATTAAAAACCAATTAAGAACTAGAGTAACAAGGCTTCAACATGCACTGGAATCAGAGGAGCAAAGGGCACCTGTTATGTGGGGTTTATGAACAAAGGCTATGGATGGTTAGAGTACTGCCTTTTGTACCATGTGTGGAGAAAAATGAGTTTCAATAAGTAGAAAACAGCAGACACCCTATCTTACTGTTTAAATATCAGGAACAAAACCCTACATTCGTTCAAGACAATAGCTTGTCATTGTTAGCTGAGCCAGGACTTCTTCCCTTGATGTGCTTTCCTAAAGCACTGTAGTGGAGAAGAATATGTACTTCAAAAGGATCATGGGTAAAGCCAATTTAAATAATATTTATTATGAATCTACCCTTTTAATTAATGATTGACTTTTTTTAGAATTAATCTGAACTTACAAATGCTGAGTATTTATAAACATTTCTAGATTTTCCCAAATGAACAGATTTTACCTGAGGGTAATTTACAGACTGTTTGTTTTGATTACACTGTAGTCATACACATATGGTTAATCTGCTGATTCCAGGATATTATATGTACTCTGTGTTTTGCTGATTGAGTTTCAAACAAGATAATAGAACTGTCACTTATATTTTTATTAGTGGAACTTTCAAGAGTCATGGAAACTTAAAAAATTCTCACAGGTGTCTACAAATTCACAGATGATATAATCAAATTATTGTAGTCTGTATTGAATTTTTTGCTCTGTATCATAACAGTCTCATGGCTCTTCACAGGGCAACTGTGACACACTTCTTCAAATGGTAGTTGTGTCCAAAAGCCATTTATAGCTTTCCATCTGTTATAGATTTGCCATTTAGTCATTATCAGAATCAGGCTGTTAACAGCCATGTTTGGGTGTGTGCATAAACTTACATCTGCTAAAAATGTAACTGAAAGGTGTATAAAACTATTCACAAAATCAGATATTGATACACATTGCAGTTTTCAAAGCAATAAAATATTTTCTTAAGAGTTCAAATAACTTTTTTAACCTCAAAAAAAACCTCTTCAATTTTTGACTTTGAAACTATTATTTTATAAGATTGCCAAAATAGGTAAGGCATGTTCTCTTAAGAGAAAAACAAAGAAAGCTTAAGAGTTGTGAAAGCTATGTTTGAATCAAATTTTTGGGGTGGTTGTAAACAGCCTTTCTTGCTTCACTTATTTTACTCAGCTGAAACATTAATTTTATATAGCTATTCCCTGCACTTAACTGAATAATGATAGCTTCAAAATTGTAGGTGAGTTTCATTCACTTTAATTGTGATTTAACTGGGAAAGGGCTTAACTGTTTGCTCAAAAGCTTCAGCACCTATTTTATGCCTAAGGAAAAAAAAGAATTGGTGAAGGTAGAAGCAGATCAGTTCAGGAAGTATGACCTGTGCTTCCCTGTCCTGCTTGACTTCATTTATGTACGTTTTCTTGCTTTCACCAGAATTTATTTTCCTGAACTAGAACTAGTTGTTATAGCTCATTAAAATTTACAAGTATATAATCTCTCTTGCTGCTTTGAGAAGTTCAGTGTCTGCTGCATAAATTAATACACCTACATCTCAAGCACGGACAGGATGCAAAAAGTAGTACAAGATTACTGACTTTAGAAAGAAGACTTGCTGGAGGTATTTGCTTCATAATGCCTGCACCAAGCTATAGACAGTTTGTCATAAAACTGTCAGGTGCCAAGTCATTAAACCTTATTTTATTGAGGCAAATAGATTCTTGGGATGCCAAAAATAAGTATGAGGCAGGTACATGTTATTAGATCCATTTCATAACAAGATAAAAGAAATTGAAAGAGTATTTTCAATCAATTCTGTCTGAGATAATTACTGCAATGTAAAGAAAGAAAGTACTTTGTCTAGTCAAGGTATATACTAGGTCCAGACCAATGAATGCATCAGTGAACTAACTCAAAGTTGAGTGAAAACCTAGTATCTGGGGAATAGGGGGTGAAGGAAATATATTTCTAATTTTCCCTGAAATTGAAATGCTGAGGAAATTTCATTTTGGAAACTCCATGACATAGTGCCTCTGGAAGGAGCTATGCTCTCCTTACTGCCATAGTTGTTCTTCCAATTAAAGTCCTCATCAGTGTTACTTCATTTTTTTTTTCTGACCTGTCCTACCAAGCCACTGAAGCACAGCTGACATATTAGCCATTGTTTTCCTTATTCTTCACTCAAGGACAGCTCAAGCTTATGCATGCTCTGATACTATTATAAATTAAAAATGAATGTGTACATGCTTCCATGTCATTGGAGCTGGGAGGCATAAAAGCAGCCATTTGATTCAATATAAACACTCCCAGTCTACAAGTCTGAAGACCCCTTTGACAAATTATTGCCACCAAAGTGAAGGGAAGCATGGTTTAATTTTTTTCTTCTTCCTACTTTGGTCCTCTAATCACCTCTGACAAGGCTGACTTATCCATGGAGCTTACACACTTATTTAAGAGAAGTAAATCTCTTGCCTTTGGACTAGACCAGTTTTTCTGGATGGCAGATGTCTTTCTGGGGAAACTGCCTTCATCTCCCACTAACCTATGTGCAAGGGCTCATTACCACCCTTTCCCCACTTCAGCTTTACAAGCTGACTACAGTCACTATGTTCAGTATATGCTGTTTGCTCTCTGAGAAGCTTTGTATTTGCCAAGTAGCATCTCTGTCCTTAGTTATGGTTAAGTAAACTGTGATTGAGTTTGAATGACAGAACAAAGGAAGAGTGTGTCTAACCCCTCTCCATAGCACAACTACCCTGAGAACACAGGGCTAAGGTAGGAGTAAAGCAGGACCTCATTAAAATATTGACATTGCCTCACTGCTGGAAGCATGGCAGCAAGTATGCATTTCATAGGTTAAACTATCAAGCTTCTACCTACTGAGTAGAATTAACTTCCCTGTGGAATATTTCTTTAGAGCCTGTGTGTGTGTCTGCTTCTCCTGCTGCTTTTAATCTCCCACTGACACACATGTTATAAGGGCAGACATTATGAAAGCTAAGACATGTCACTAGAGTATTTCCTGGACTCTCATAGCCAAGAGCTGTGAAACTGAGTGTTTGGCTAGATTTGGGGTTGCTTGTTTTTTTTTTTACAAGCTCTGTGTAATTTTCAGGGATGTGGTGTAGCTTTATGCTTTTGAACCTTTTGCTTTAGACCTTGCATGTATTCAAATCTATTCAAGAGTCTGAAAAAGTATTCAGTCTCATCCCAGTCTGAATTATGATGTTACCAGTATGTTTTAGCAAAAGTGACAAACTACCTCAAGAGAAGTCCAGGGCTGGAATATCATGAGTGCTGGAACTTCAGCCAATTTCTCTGCAGAAAGCTTGCATGGCAAGTACTGTGCTTGGCTTGGAAAGAAGGATCTAGGCACTGGCCTCAGCTTCCTCTGTAGGGAAAAGCTCTGTCTACACAAAGCTCCAGGGAAGTCAGTGTGGTTTTCCACAGGCAGAGATGAACCACCTGCTTGGAGTGACCTCCAAATCCAAGGTGTCAGGCTGCTCCTGGAAAAGTCAGAATTGTAACTTCAATTTATGTGCACTCTGTATGTATGCCTGTACTTTAGGCAAAAGGTTTTGTACCCAAACGTTGATTCTTAGTTTCTCACTGCACTTTAAAAAGCCCATTTTAGTGTGTGCTTTTTCATAAATACCCTTTCTTCCCCTAGATTTCTGTATAAATAAACAATTAGTCATGGTTGACAGACGGGATATTAAATAAACAGATCATCCAATTTGAGCAGACAGTTTGTGGAAAATACTGATGTGTTACCATCTATATACATTCCCCTCCAATGAGGAATGCTGCCTGAGTCTAGAGATAACTACTGTGCCATAAAAAAACAAGTTCTGTAATGAGGAAATCTCCATGCAATGTTCCTGAGGCTCTGATCGATAATACTAACTGGAATTAGAGTGAATGAAAATGCAGTATGGCCATTATCTGCCTGGCAGCAATGCCAGAAACCAGCGGAGAAGATAGTATCAGGGCTGGGACACTGCTGCTGAAGTGCTAGACTGGTACAAAAGAGATGTTGATTCTAAACTTGCTGCTGCTTTGTTCTTGGTAATCGTAGGCAAGTGAGTCCATCTGGTTGTATGTCAGTTTACCACACTTGAAAAAAACAGATATTAGTACAAACTTCCTTGGGAGTCTGATGTAGTTGGATTTCTATACATGGAAAATGCTCAATATTAATGGTGGTGGTATTGCAAAAAATAATGGCATGGGATATGGCACGCTGAGAGCTCTACCCACACAGGCCATTTGTATTCAAGTAAGGTGTCAATTCTTCATTTTAAGTAGATCAATTTTCAAAGCTAGTCCTTGAAGTTATACTTTTCTTAGGGGCCAATAAAACTATGCTTCTTGATGTGTTAGGTTACCTCCAATCTAGAGGTAATCAGGACACAGCTAGTAGGAACAATTGCCTGTACTTGCTACATTTGCTTCCAAACAGATCATTAAAATTTCATTTATGGTCTACCCTGAGACAACTGTGCCTTTGGGAGTGCAATGAAGATGATACAGAATGTCTGTGACAACACTTCTGGACCTAAGAGAACACCTGGCACCTCTCCACTTCCACCTCTGGGTGAGACTCAGTGCATATCATCTGATCCCATACCTCTCTTCTGTCGGAAGGAGAGCTGGGTGCGCAGGCCGGGCAGGAATCTGTGGCATGCTCCAGCCAAGTCTCCAGTGTTGACAATCAGGAACATATGGGACCACCTGGCTCAAGATTAATATGTGGAGATTGAAAACAATTTCCAGTGCAGGAGGAAAGATCCTACTCTTGCTCACTGGATTAATGTAGCAGTGCATCATAGCAACATGGAAAAAGTCTTAAAATTATGGGAAGGAGGTTGAGAGGAGGTAGTTTCTGCAATGACACACTTCCCCAAACCAGAGGGAAAAGGAGTGACTTGGATTACCCTTCTTAGAGTGAGAACTTTCTGGCTTCTGTGCAAAAGTCTTTCTGCAGCCAGAGATAAGAATGGACCAGACCAAATACCCAACTAGTTGACAACTGTCTCCCACAATGCCAAGCAGCAGAAACTTAGGAAAAGAATATAAAAATTCCAAACACTAATTGTATTCTCTGACCGTACCCAGGATCTATGATGGATCCCAGCCATCATGCCTTTTGTCTTTTTGGCCTCCACAGCATGATGACAATGTCTGTGGGATTAACTGGGTAACATGAATGTTATACCCTGACACCCTTGGCAGCAGTTAGTTCTGGAATTGCTATTTCCAAACCTAATGTACCCACAGAAAAATAGGGATAGTCCCTTTATGCTGGAGAGGGTTGTAAGAAAGCAGGGCATCCAAGTTCAGTCTGTTTGTCCATACCTATTCCAGAGAGAATTCTTCAGCATTTGCTGTGTGGTTTCAAGTTAAGGGATTAAACTTTCTTCTGATGCAAATAGGTTTAGCTGTCTCTGATGTCAGTGGAAACTATACCAGCTGACCCCCTGGTTGAACTTGACTCATATGAGTCTTACATACTCAGAATATTTTCACCTCTCACCCACCCACACTGTGATCCTGAATGGCAAATTAGGAAAGAACAATATCCTACCATGCACTTTTATATCTCTTTGGGATGACAACTTGTTATATAGTGTTCTCAGATTTTACATGTAGAAAATTAAAACAAGCATGAGTGTGAGTTAATCAGTTACATTTCTGAATGCTGTGTAACTACTGTAGTCCCTTATTAAGCATGCTGAAAATCCATGTAAAATAAATTAGAGGGCATATGGTGTATTATTTTGGAGTTTATTATATCAAAGCCTTCAGAGAAAAATACTTTCCCCTCCACGACAACCTTCGTGTTGAATAACCTTACTTTTATATGCCTTTCTACCTTTGACTGATCTCCTTAGACTTCTAGTAATATACAGAAATTTTATATAGAGTAATATATAGAAATACTATCTGTCTATACTCATCTTGTCTGAAATGGCCATTATGGAAAAGCTCAAACAGGGACATAACACTTTTGCTTCTCAGAGATGTTCTCAGTCATTTACTGAAGACTGTCTACATTTGCCTGCAACCAGAATAAGCTGCCTTTGTACTTTTCCACAGATAACAGTAGTGAGTAATTTGAGGCCCTTCATGATCAATATCTTTATGCCCAAGTATTTTTTTAGGATTGTCAGTGTTGGAGGCTAGATTTAGAAGGCTTTTGGTTGCTGAAACTTCTGCTGGAAGGCTGGTTAACTCCAGCTTTCCCTGAGCTACAAAGCTGCGTATCTCCACCACTCTACTGAACCTGCTGCAGCTTTTAGGCAACCCTGTGATTAAGATGATCCACTTCTATTAATGTACATTCTATGTTCCTTTTGACCCATTTTTCCCTGTGTGGTACAGGCCAAAAGAGGTAAATGGATGTCTGAGAAGAAATCTCATTCTCTGTGTGAAATTCGAGTGCCAGGGAGGCTTAAAGTGCTGACTGGGATATGACACAGTTTCTGTCTCTCACTATGTAAGACCTCTCAGTTTCCATGACTTCCTTTAATACAGTTCCTAGCACTTCTGTCCGTTGTCCTACATTTCCCCCTCCAAATTATATCATGATGTGTATATATAAATGCAATTAAACATGCTGCAAACCTTTGATATAGAAATATACTAATTAACAACCTGCTGACTCCTTGATTTCCCTATTGACATTACTGCCTTATTACAATTTATTTTTTCTTTTGAAGAATCACATTTCCAACTTTGAATTGGATCTCTGGGAATAAAGGACAGCCTTGGAGATGGCTTCATGAAGGAGTTACTTAGATTTCTGGAAAATACAGTGCTACTGTTCATTTTCTTTAGTCAGCCAGGGTTATCAAGCCAAGAATGGTCCAGAGAGAAGTGGCTTGGCTTTTTCAATCCCATCCTCACATCACTCTGTACTGTTTACCTTAGTGGTTGGAAATCTGTGGTGTAGGGGGCAGAAATGTTATTTTACACCTGAAACTTGTGCATCACACACTATTCAGCCATATGTTTCTAACAATGTTCAGGAATGTATTTAATCTGTGCCTCAGTTTCCCATTAATAACCTTGGGCTGAGGATCCCCACAAATATAATAATCTGTGAAATGGGGAAGTCATATTATATATAATAAAGGCTCTGGGCTGTGTGAAGGTGATGGTGGCAGGAACCACGTGACCTTTGGGTATTTGCTGAAATCCAGGTGGGAAGGATTTGGAGGCAGCAGAGACCCTGCTCCTCTCCTCTGCCCTCAGTGCCCTGAGGAGGGGTGGCCTCAGTGCTCACCACCCTGTGTCTCAAGGGGCAGTGTCTGAGCACTCAGCTGGCTGAATTTGGCCCTGTGGAGCATAATAAAAGAAAGAGCAAAGACTTATGAGAAACTTACAGAAAAATTTACCTGAAAGGTCGTGTGGGAGCACAACCCCAAGACCGAGGCTGCAGCTGCAGGGGATGTCCATGTGGGGCTGGTGGCAGCCCTGGAGGCCTCCTGCCACCTCTGCCGGCCAGGGTCAACCATCTTCATGACCTTGTACCTGCTTTCTACACATTTCCTTTGATGTTTTTTCGAAGTTTTCAGCTGGGGACGATTAAGTCTGAAAATAACTGAAATTGAGTGTTAGGTGTTTAAGGCTAGAAGCAGCTCGCTGGAAGTCAATGGGCAGCAAAACATCCGGTGCCTTATGGCTCAGCTTGCGGGTGACAGCCCAGGCACGAACTTGATGGTGACCATCACCGAAGTAAATTTGTCCGTACGTTTCTTTTTACGTGCCGAAGTACCTTTTTCTGAGGTAAAATGAGGCGTTGCGAAGCCTCTCTGAGCAGTGCTCCGCGGCTCCTTGCCTGAGGAGGAGGTGAGCGGCGGCGCGGCGCAGGGGTGCCTGTTGGGGCGGGGGGAGAGGGCGGCGGCGCGGGGGTGCCTGTGTGAGGGAGGAGGAGAAAGGCGCTTCCAGTCGGGAAGGACAGACAGTCGCCTGTCTCACAGCAAGGTGAACCATTTGGCAAAGCACTGAATTTTGCCTGAGAGAGATGTAAATTATACTGTAAAGCAGTTTAGTGCCCCCTGAGCGAAGGGGATTATCGTTGTTCCCTGAAGTGAAAAGCTGTTTGTCGCGCTTGTTTCTCAGTAAAGGCAGAGGACTCAGCTGTTGCTGCTCGAAGGTGACGGCTGGCTCCAGGTGGCTTTGCTAGAGACGGGGCTGATCAAGTCATCTAACGAGTGGCAGCTGGGTGTGAGCAGAGCCTGAGGTAATCTGCTTTGTAACCCACCCCGGCACAAGCAGATACTGCATTTTGGGCGTTGTTTAAAAACATCTGAGAGGACTTCAACATGAATTAAAGCCTAAAGATGCCTGACTCTACCTAGTGCTCAGGTGGGGTCAGAAGCTCTGAGGCACCTCTGCTTTGTTGCTTTATTCAAAGTATTCCAAGCACGCAGAAATAATTGACTGAACTGGAGAAGCCAGAGCTGTGGCTGTTGCTAGGGGATAAACTCACAGTACAGCAAGAGGGAGCCTTGTGAGCATCGGGCGAGCACGACGTGAGGTAGCATACGAAAAGTAAGGGTCTGAAACAACATTGTGCTGCACAGAGGTGTGAGCACGAGCCCCGCAGGCTCTTGGAGGCCAACTGGCATATCTCTGAGTGTTGAGCAAATAACCAGCTGAGCAGCATCTAAGCTGGTAACATTAAAAGAAAAGAGACTTTTTCTGGGTGCAGGTTTGCTTTCCTACTTCTAACAGGTTTTGCAAAAGAATACTCTGAAACCTTCTCCATGCAAAGTGTGAGTACAGTGTTGGTAGAATTAAAAACAAAGTGTTATTTTCTGGTTCCCTTGGGCCTGATGAGAGTAAAATTGACAACTTAATTGAAATCAGCTGGAAGAGAGCACCAAGAAAACGGTCTTCAAACAGCAGCTTCTTTTGCTCGCAGCACTCGCCACCCTGTGACTCTAGCATTCATTGCTGCATTACCAGTGCCCGGCGTGGCAGACAGCAAAGCCTGGTGAAGCAAACCCCTCCTCCTTCCCTGCCTGGCTGAGGTGTTGCCTGTGGTTAGCAACTTCCATCAGGGCACCGCGGCATGTGTGTGCAATCACAGCCGAGAGGCTGAAGGGGAGAGCTATACCTTTAACAAAAAGGGGATGCAAATTTCTCCTTTGCAATCTTTCCTAGTAGCTTCAGAGAGGCTTAACCTCAGTGCAGAGGCTGGGGCTCAGTGCATGAGAGCAGAGTTTTGTGCGTTGCACAAACTGTCCTCTCAACTTTGTAAAGGACTCGCTTTTTTATTTTTTGTTATTCCGGGACTTTGTAAGAGAGAAGAGCCTTTCTACCTGTTTGAACCATGAGTGGCTGTTCAAAGAGATGCAAGCATGGGATTGTCAAATTTGCCCAGACTATTTTTAAGCTCATCACAGGCACTCTCAGCAAAGGTAAGAGAAAACGTTTTAGTTCATACTGTTGTTCTGTGCTGTTAGCTTGCTTGGGGGGGGAGTTTTTTGTAGCCTTTAAGGAGGCTTGTGATAGAGTTTTATTATTGTCTCTTCAGAGGTGTTCTGGTTTAATTCTGGGAATTGGCTGCTCTGAAAGAAGTTGCTGTGTGCAGTGAAGATTGGAGCTATGCTGTAAAGCCTTATGTAATTGTTTCTAACTTGTGTAGTTTGTAACCTGTATTTGTCAATCTGCCCTAGCTCACAACTGTAGTGGGCTATTTCAGTGTTTGGAGATGTGTTTCTGAAAGCAGTTGACATGCAGCTTCAAAAATTTAAAGACTTCATAACTGTTAGTAATCAGTACTTCTCTGTGTCATTTTCTACTTTAGTGTTTCTGCTTGTTTGAAGCACGTGTGTACCTTGGTTCAAGATCTAGGTCGCTGCTTATCCAATGTATTTGAGTACCTTTTGTTTATCTAAGTTTTGCTTGTTGCTTACACCCTGTGTGCCTTGCCACGTGCAGGCAGAACAGTACCAAACTTATTTATGCTGTCCTCTTCACTAAAATCAACCAATAAACAAAACAAATCCTCTATTCTTCTTTGTAAATCTCGTAGTTCCTGTGATGGTGCACTGAGGTAAGTTGTTACATTATTTTTGTTGGTTATTCCTTTCGTAATGATATTTTTCAGCACCACCTATGGCAGCTGATTAAATGAGTATTGGTGATCTGTTTGGGAACTCCTGAGAATAGTAAACAATGTTATGCTTGACTGCTGATTGCCTGTTGAAATGTGGACAACGTTTAGGTGAGGGTCAGACTTCTCCAAGCTTTGTGTGTGTGTGTTTGGTTGGAGGGGGTGTGATTTTTGGAAGTGATAATACAGTTCAGACTAAATTATTAGTGGAAAGATTTGTATAAGGCTGAAGAGTCTCTGATATGATGTGTTTTTTTTTTTTTTAAATACAAAGTCTGATGCTTTTTTTAATGTATTCATAGTCAAGGAGCAAAAAAGAAGCATTTATTTTTCAGATAAGCTTAGAATCCTCAGAGGTGTGTGGTTGTGTTGGCTGTCTGGAGCACATGTGCTCCTGCATGAATTTTAATGTTTAAGTTGTTTCTTAGGATAAACTAAAGCAAGCTGAGGTGACTTTTAAAATAGCAAATGTGAAAGTGCCAAGAACTGTTAAGTGCAGCTTCCTTTTATAGAAACTGGGGAAATGTATTCAATCTGTCTCTCTAGAAAAGAAATATAGTTCTAAGACAGCTTTCTTGTATTAACCTTACTGGCTTTCAAAAGAAATCTGCACAAGAAAATGTCTGCTTCACGTTAAGAATGCTGGACAGGTTGGTTGTTTTTAAAATCAAGATTGGTTTAAAATTGCATCTTCTTATATTTAATTATTCTTCTTCCACTTTTTTCCCCCCTGTCATCCATAGGCTGTCAAACACCAGCAGAGGAAAGATTAAAAACTTGTAAAAGTCTGTCACAGAAAAGAGCTGTCAGATGTTGGTTGTAATTCATGATTAATGCCAAGATGTCTCTTTTAATATTAAAAACAAAATAGAAATTCACAGAAGAAGATATAGCTAAAGTGATTACTTATTATCATGGTAGGGAAGAAAAAGTAGTGGTAGGATGCTGTCTGCAAGACTTCGTCCTCTACAGCATGTCAATATGGTGTATTTGCTGTACTTTTTTTTGTGCTTTTTTTCAGGAGATAATGGAACATAGGGTGTATACTGCTATATTCACAAGTGATCGACAATAAACTTTGTGCTGTTTGCTTGAGCTCCCCTTAAGACAAAGGGAAACCTGTGTTCTGGTGGTGTTTCCCCGTGTGCTCATCTAGAGCAGTTCATCTAATGGGGAATTTTCAAGCAGCCCTTGCACCCCTACTGCTTGCCTTGCTTTGGCAAAGGGATACATCAACATTTGTGTCTGAGAGTAGAATAGCACTATAGGGAGAGCTAGAAATGAGAGTATAAAATGTCCAAGGCTTGCTTGCTTCCCCCTTCCCCCCTTTCTTTGGAAAGTTCCCAGCTTTGCGCTATCATGGTCTTTGCAGCGAATGCAAAGGTATCATACAGTTTTGCCCACATCTTTCCTATGGCAATGTCTCATTTCAAGCTGCTTGGATTAGATAAGAGTGGCTTCCTAGGATTCAAAGAATTTAAAACTCTGATAAACTTTTTTTTCCTACGCGGCTGCTTGTGTTTTGAACTGGAAGAACCAGATTCAGGAAGGAATAAACCATGTGAATGAGTTTGCATAGGTATCAAAGACCTGCTACAATGAAAATAAATGTTTCCATATCATTACCTATGAAACTTATAACAAGAAGGAAAATGATTAGAAATCTTGCTCAGGAGTGTTGAACTAAAAAAAAATAGTGTTGAAGTTTGTACATTTATCCCAGAGCTAATTGTTTAGTATTTCTTTTACTAAAACTTCTGCACGTAAAGCCAAGAAATAGAAACTGTTGTATACTACTGTTGTTATGGGTTTTTTAACTTACACCATATACATGATCTTGAATATTCAAGCAATATCCCCTGTGTTCTTCATCCCACTCCTGCCTCATTTCCTTCATACTGTTTAATGGGGTTTTTTTTAATTTTTACTTTAAACACTTTTTACAAGGAAGATCCTTTGTGAGGCACAAGGTTCATTCTCTTTTTATGCTTCCATCTTTATGAGCGTTATTGCGGTGGGAGATATTCCACAGCTCAATGAGATGTAATCCTTAGTTGCGCTCTATGGCTTCTGCTTGTCTTAATAATAGCATTTTTCTTTCTCCTTGATTATTTATAATAATAAAATGAGACTGAGCTGCGGCTATAAAGTCCCTCCTTCTGCAACAGGGTGTGATGAGACAGCAGCCTCTCCCTGCAGCCGGCAGTAAGGGAATAGGCACACCTGATATCACTGTGTGATCATCGGCCTGTTTGGTGCATCCTGATTTAAATCTGCTGCAAATATACAAGGTTGTAAGCCAGGAGGTTCATAGCTGGCACCTCTGCAGAGCTGGACTAGCAAATTTTGCCAGCTTCCCTCTTAGTGTGTTCTTATTTGGAAAGCCTTAGTAACAGAGTAGAGGTCTCTGCTGCTCTGCAAAGGAAGGCCTCTTCCACCAAGAGCTTTGTGTAGTGAGATGTATGCATTAAAGAAAATATGCCTGCAGAAACATGCCCCTTTACAGCTGGTGGGAGCAGAGTAACTCCTTTATTCTCCTTCTTGGCTTGGATGGGGGTCCAGCACCTGCAGGGAAGAGTCCAGAAGAAGCTCTGGAAGTGAATTACTGTGGTGACGGACAGTGTGTGAGCAGCAGCACCTTCACCAAAGTTGCCTCAAATGGCGGGGGGGGGGGGGGGGGGCAGGTTTTGTGTGAGGTTTGGGTGTTCTTTCATGTTCCCTCTACTGTGGTATGTGAAATGGTCGTTCATCCTCCATGTCCTGGGAGAAAGTAGGGGTGGTAAGAATGAGTTTGTTTGGGGTTTCTTATTGAGCAAAATGATTAAACAACAACCCTCTGTGTGAGTGTGAAGATATTGCTAATGTCATTAAAAACCTAGTACGGGAGGGCCTTGCTGAGTGACCAAAAATGAAGCTGGAATGAGACCTCTTGGATTTCTATTAATATGTTCTAATTATTAACGCAAGAAAAGCAAGATTATTTTAGGGACCAACTCCTCAAAATGTTCCTTTGGAAAAGCAGATAAGCTTCTGCAAATTAACTACCCTTTCACCTTTGTTCCCTAGCTGCCCCTCTCTTGGTTGTGCTATTAAAATGCTTGCCAAAGGCTCTCATTTCTGTTTTCTTGCTTCTCCCATCTCTGTTCTGCAACACGATTCATCTGGAACTGGTAATTTGTCCACTTTTCATAGTTTTAATTGCCTAATTATCTGTTCCACTGCAGCGATAAAGTCTTCAAACATCTTGCTCTCCCCACAGCATCCCCCAGCATGAAAGAAAAGTATTCTGAATGTTTTACAGCAATGTGGTCTGTTTTGCTGCTGCTTTGTGAATCCAAATTACAGCTAGTCTTCTGAGATGCTATGTGAGATGGTAAGGAAAGCGCATGGTCCCTTTTAATCATACACAGGCTCTGTCTCCTCTCAGTGGAAATTAATCTTGTTCCTTCAGAGCATACTGGCACTAGGTTTGTCTTCAATTAGGTTTAGGTTTGTCTTCATGACTCCATTAGGTTTGTTTTACCTAGATGGACAAAACCATCTAGGTTTTGTCCTTAGCATTAGGTTTGTCTTCATGACTCCAGCCTCTGAAAATGCAAGCGTAGGGTAAATGTTGCTAGATGTCCTAAAGACACAGGAAGGTTCATTGCAGTTGTTCAAGTGATGCCAGGGTTCCTGCACCTGTGTGACATATAAAAAGATATTTTGATTCTCCTGCTGCTGTGTAGCCTGCCTTCACCCCTTGGATTCTGACTACTGCCTTCAAATTTAGAGAAGCTCTGATTCAGAGGGCTCTTATAAAAGCTTTTATGTGTCAGTTCTCTCTTTATAAAACTTTTCTGAGTGTTTTAAATGTTCTTTAATATCGAAAGTGGTTACAGAAGCCAGGTGAATAACATGCTTTTACAGAGTGGGGTTAGAGCTTGTCCATGTTTTCCAAATGGTCCTGAAAAGTGAGAGTTTCTGTATGTAAAATGCTGGTGTAAAGCCCCAGTTAGAGAGGGGCTGCCACTATGAGGGGCAGAATAACTGTCTTCACTGTGCATCTTAGAGAAGAGTCCATAGCTACTGAAGCTTCACAGTTCAGTACCTGATCCTAACTCTACACAGTGAAGCTCTCCAATTCTGTTGCATGGCTGGTAGGAACTCTTGCATGGTGTGTCTGTGGGTTTTGTTTGGCTTTTTAAAAACCCAGCATACCTAGTTATATCTTCTCCATACTGATGAATCTTTTAGCCACTAAGCAAAATACACCTCTGTTTGGTGTTACACGTTTGTATGTCTGAAAAATGAACTGCAGATAGATCTACCTTTTCCACAAAGGCTGCACTACTTGAGCAATCTGAATATACGTACATGCATTCCACTTCTGGCTTTCATCAGGAGCAACATGGATTTTAAGAACTAAGAGTGAGAGGGAGTTAAAAACTCTTTATAAACCTCTGCTTCTAGAAACTAATACCTCTGCAAACATAAGGCTGCATGTGTGCTAGAAATTTATTAAGAACTTAATTGTTTGCAATGGTGTAGCCCCAAAAGATAAGCATGTAATGTTACTTATTCAGAAAACAAGACAATATTTTCTTTGGGAAGCTATTCAGGAAGGTTTTTTTAATGGTGTTTTGCAATAAGCACATGTGTATGTGGTGTCTGATAGACAGGAATATTGTGGAATCTTGGGTGTAGTTAGATATCATAGCAGTGGGCAAACCATGTTCTCTTCTGGAATCTAGACTAATGATATTAGGCATAACAACTGTGATATTTCTACTCTGAATATGTTTGAGAAATACAAGGATTATCAGTTTAACTGCCCGTGTCTGTATTCAGGACTACAGCAATATTTTCTCTAGAGAAACTATGTATAGGGCTTTTTTAATGACTGATCTATTAATCTACAGGTTCTCTAATTAAAAAAAAAATTAAAAAGCAATAGAGTAATCATGTTAGATTCTATAGCATTGGAACAACTTAGGAAAATTTGGTATCCTATTGGGGGGGTTGGTTGGTTTTGGTGGTTTTTTTCTTTCTTCATTTTTCTTTTCTTTTTTTCTTTTCATAACCAGTGGGCTAGACAGGAAGTATGCTGCTGGCAAATGGGCTAAGGTATTTATACCTATGCTGTAGCTATATTGATATGCTAATTGATACGCTAATTTGCCAATTAGGTTTTGTCATTTAAAATGGTGCAAAATGAACATGCCACGTATATTTTGACCTAATGGACCCTATTACTATTCACTTAATGAGTGGATTTAAGTGTGAATGGATAACTTTTCAAGATGGCTCGGCATAAGTGGATAGTAGCATGTATTAAATCATCCTAAAATTAGCTTAAATTAGCACATGAAGTGTAATTTTAAGATGTAGTTTTACCTCTAGGAAGTTATCTCCAATAGCACAATACTAAAATGTCACAATAAGGTACCACTTGTCTGTCTTTTCTGTGACCAGAAACTAGTCTTGAGCTGCAAGTCAACTCTGTTTGGTTTGGGCTATATTCTGTATGTATTTTTATGAATTATTCCTGATCTGTAGAGTGTTTTCAAATGTTGATCACCCTGGTGCTAGCAACAAAACATGCAGTGGTATTTCTGCTCCATGCTGGGTGCCTGGTAAAGCTAACTGGTTTCCTGAACAGGAATCCCATTGTTAGGGATGCAAATGAAATTCAACCCTGACTTTTCTTTATGATGGTGTTTGTGGGATTCCTGTTCTTCGACCTTTGTTTTTCTTGTTTTAATATGATTAGTAAAGCTCATAAATGGTAATGTAATGGAAAGCAGGCACGGGAAGATTTTAACTATGGCAGCATTTAAGCTCATGATGTAATTGAAATGAATATTAATTGTCAACTTCTTCCACATTTGCATAGCTTTACTAAAAACCAATAGCATGCATATATAATTTGACTTTCACTTCTCAGCTGGCTTTAACTTCTAATTTCATTCTTTGTAATGACTGTTTCACAACACTTGGCTTGCAGGGCACGTGGGTGGAGTACATTTAATGCTGGTAACTAGAAGTAAAGTAGTCTGAGGTTTAAAATAAGAGTGATTAATGCTTTCTTTTATAAATGGGAGACCTGGTGCAAAGCCCTACATTAGAGTAAGAGAGAAATTGCTACCACAGGCTTGATGAGGTGCTCATCTTGTAAAGCCAAAATAAAGTTTTGAGAGTGTAAAAATAAAACCTTGTTATATAATTTACATAATTGCATCTAACAAAAGTTAATACAGTTTTAATCTATTGCAATCTGAAAATTGTCCCCAGCATTTAAAAATCTAGTAAAGAGCAAGTGTTTAACTTGACCGCCTTTGACATTTTTGAGTGGCACCTTCAAGGTTTAGGTAAATTTGTCTTTCAGATGTGCAATAATGGCGTGATATTTTTCTAATGCTTTCTTTACATTGCATGATATGATGGTGTTTTCTTTTGCCATTTGTAAATTCTTGTATCTGGAAGATCAGATGTTTGTTTCTGTATTATTTCAGCAAGATTCACGTTTAAACTGAGTAATGGAAGACTTAGTGAACAAATACATCCATTGTGAAGGAGTACAGTGTGTTTGACTCAGTGGAACAGCAACCATCTTATACTGAAACTGCTTTCCTAACTCTGGCTGTGAAGCCTGTAGAAGGCTAAATCTACATAGAAAAGTAGATGATGTGGAGGATCTCAAACTCTTAACTTGTCTGGTTCCTTCATCTTCTAGCAATGAATAGATGTGCCAAAGCTGCTGGTAAGTGTGAGGAAAATCATGTGAACTCCAAAGAAAGATTCTTGGTGCCCTAGTTCAAATCTGAAGCCCAGAAAGTTTTACCTATCTCAACAGCCAAAGTCATAGATGGAATTAGGCCAGGTAGGGGTGACCATGTTTCAGGGATTTGGGTAGAGCTGTTCTGCTGAAGCTGCTCCAGTTTATAGAGATGAGTATATAGCAGTGGTGCAGATCTGGAACGCGTGTGTGATTGATGCACTGACTATGTAGGACTGCTCTGCCTTTCTCTGCCTCTCTTGCAGCTTTCCTGTTAATGAGGCTGGGCCATTTTCCTCTTCTTTCTGGGCTTCTGACTATCACACTTTTAAAATATCCACTGGATGAATGGGTGCAGGGTGACTAGCAGGAGCGGACTTCAAGGTAAGGATCCAGAGAAGTGCATTACTTATTTGTCTCTGTGGATCCAGCTTTACTTGCATAAAAAGTCACCTGAATGCAATATAAGTAATGCAATACTTTGCCTGCTTGAAATTGTTCTGTGACGTTTTCAGACCTTGCAGTAAATGTGTTGGTCTTCATCAGACAAATATGGTTTTAAAAATGTCTTTGAATTGGCTGTATTTCCATATCATCTGCTGTTGAGGGTGATATGTTCTGGGGTTTTTTTGGTCTATACCCTCATAGTTTTGGTATAAATGCCATTTATTTTTTATATATTGTCTTATCTGTGCATTTTATTACCAAAATGATGTATGCCCCAGGTGAATGTGTTGCATAATGCTTTGTGATTAAGGCAGCAATTCACAGTAGTAGCACGTACATTATCCAGTCTAAATTAGAAATGTGTGTTGTCTACAAATGAGATTAATAATAGGCACCTGGGAAAACCACACTACTGGGAATATCATTCTCTCTTTTAAGTGTTTTTGTATGTTCAGTTGGAAAGATGATAATGGAGGATGATGCTGGGGGGCGGTATTCCGGTTAAATAAGCACTCCTAATGTGTGTTTTTTCCACTCTTCCCATGATGTCAAACATAGACAGCAGTTTTCATGATTTGTATGCAGTGCCAGTCGGGCTCAGAAAAGAGGACTGTGAGGTCCCTCTGATCTTGCTTCTGGTATCAATCAGGTGTTCTCTAGGCAAGTGCAGGGGAACCTTGTAAACTTTGTGTTTAGTTAGGCAACAAATGCCCACTCTCTTAATTCCCAGTGTTACTATGCGATGTGGGGAACTGGAGGAGAAAATGAGTAGGTTAAAATCTTGAGATCTGAATAGCTTATCTGTTGAAATATTCATACTTTAACACAACTATTCACAAACATGAGCTGCTGTTACTTAGCAGGTTGAGTCTCTTTAGTGATAATAAACAGTAAATGATAAAGACAATAGATCATGTTTCAAAGAGTAATGAAATGATATATAGCAATACTTAGAGAGGTACAGTCTGTTTTTTGCCTTTTATGTTTACAACTCCTCATGGTCACCCATTAAAAAGCACTATTACTAATGCACAGTAAAGCTAGTGATGATTTTTATCAGCAGCAGCCTCTGATAGTCCATCAACATTCCAACAGTTGCATGGAGTTCCTGGAATAAACTGGGAATAAAAAGTGTGAGAGATTTTTATCATTTACATTTCAGTAAAGATAAACATGTTACTTTAGAGGAATAAGCATGAGATGTTCTACATCAAAATGCTTAGCCTAATACTACAAAATATGGCTCTTGTCACACCACCTTGAAGTAAAACTTCAGCTGACTTGATAAAAATTGAATAAGGACCATCGGGATTCAGTCTAAGAGGAGGCCAGCAAAAATGAAAAACACACTTCCAAAAATAAAACCAGGGGGGAGCTAAGTAAGCTTGAAGCTGACAAAGGCATAAAAAGTGAAATAGCCTTCTCTATTTCCTACTTAAAGTCTGTTTGCTGTGATGTATTGATTTTTTTAAAATTATTTTTTTTAAATCCCATACCTGTCACATCCTATGCATATGGGGGGTAGCAGTTCTTTAGGTTATGTGTTTTAGAGAAACTCATAAACATCAGGGAGTTTTTGACTTGGCTCTGAAAATGTTTGCAAGCTTCCCAATTGTTGAATTGTGTGTTTATGTTGATGCCCTGAAAGGAACGTTATCACGTGTTTCATGAGAAACAATTTGAGATTCAATGAATAAAAGCATTGTATAAATGTAAACCATACTGCAGATGTGGTAACTCAGGATGCTGCAGCAATTGTTAGTGGCAGCATGGTGAGCTGTGATAACTAGGGTCCTTTCAGTTTTCAAAAGGTCTCACTCATGCAATTGTAGTGATGCTAATCACTCCTTCAGAAACTGGAAGAAGTGCTGTTTCCATCAAGGGCTGGCATTTGAATTTATGGGTTAATACCTCTTGCTGTGCCCTGTGTTCATCTTAGAAATAATTCTGCTCATTGTGAGTTTTCTGTCTTCTCATAAATATAGGAAAACAGGAGAAACATTTGCATTATGAACATTACTTCCGCAAAATCACCATTACAAGCTGAACACATTTGCAGTATTTCATTGAGAGGTAAAACATCAAGACCACAGACTGTCTTGTGAAGGCAACTGTGATAAATAAGCTGTGCATTTGTCTTTATAAGCAGAAAAAATTACAATATTAGACAAACTTATTTGACAATCAATAGTATGCAAATAAACTTTATAAAAGCAAGAAAAAGGGAGCACGTAGCTTAGATTACTTTTAACAATCTCTGGGGTTTTTTAGGAAGTTGGGGGAGAGGGGAATTAAGCCTTAAATGGTTATTAAATATTATTGTGTCTAACTGTCATGCAGCTAATAGCACAAGCAAGGAAATGTTATTTAAACCAAGAACTGATTCAGATTGAGTACAGCAAATCAGACCCATAAGGGGTGACGTGGATGTGATAATGTAGATCTGTAGGAAGTAATTCTACATAGCAAGAATGGGATATGAAGAGCTGGAGCTTGCTTGAAGCTTCTATCTATCTCTGTTTTTTCAGAGACACCTAGTGTGCTGCCAGTCTTACAGAGCCTAATTTAACTTTTTTTTTTTTAGTGCTTTTTTAGGAGCTTGTTTTAGTCCACCTTCAGACTTACTCGGCTTTGCTATGCACTCAGTGTATGACAAAAGTAGATGTCTATATTCTAGGCATAAAAATTGAGATGCAATATGTGCAAGGTGGGGGTGGGAGGCAGAATGAACTTGATGTCTTCTGTTATGGTTTGGTCTGGATTTTCCATAGCACATCATCTGCAGGTTGGATAACCTCAGGTAATGGAAGAAATAACCTGTTGTTTTGTAGTAATCTTCACTCGCAAAGATGAGGCTCTGAATCAGCTTCTATAGAACAAAATCTTAAGCAAAAGTTCTTGTGGTTTCTATTTGTTTGTTTATAGTTGATACATCAAAAGTGACTTGTCATGCATAAAACTATAAAGATTGAGAACATTCCTTTTGGTATTTGTTTATTTTGACACTGGCCTTCTAAATCCTGTTGAATTTTACAAGTTGGGGGGTAAATCTCTTTACAAGGAATCAGAAACAGAAGAAAGATAATTTTATGAAAAGCCATCTTTTTCTGTTATGCAAAAATACTTGCTTTGCACTTAATGACTCAATACCAGATGATTCTATGATCTATGGCAACTATAGGAAGCCACAGCCCCCATACTACCAAATTATAACCAATTTTCAGGACAAGTTTTTTGACCAAGTTGCCTTAGAATCTGTAGTGAGCTTTACTGCTGAGGACCTCTATGTGAGAGTTTTACTTTTTTTTTTTTTAAATGACAGACTTAGCAAACAACTCATCCTGTAAGTGAGCTTTTTATCTTCAAAGCAGTTAATCCAGCAATGAATTTGACATGCAATGTGTCTTTCCTGTGTTTTTGATCTGCTTTCCAAGAAAAATGCTCTGTGTACTTGCAGTGTTTTGCATAAATAATAAATAGCTGTAAGAAATTTTGTAAAATGACTGGTCAATAGCTGTAGCAGCAAACAGGCCTAGTGGCAAAGCCTGGTGTTTCTAGCATGCTAGACAGTATCTCCTTCAGCCCAGCTAAAATCAGCCTTTATGTAGTTGAAGACTATCTATGTTCTTATAAAAATAATTTATCTGAGAATGACCTAATAGTTAACATTTTTCTGTGCTAAGGAGAATGACCTGAATACAGACTAGTCTTTAAAACTTGAGAGCTACAGTAAGTTGTGGTTCGTTGGTAATTATGAACTTGGGCTATGTGTTTTCTGGTGTTGTCCTTCATGGCAGCTGCACATAAAGCTGGATGATATTGCATTATAAAGCCTGTTCCAGCAATAAATACTTGATATTATGGGTCTATAGACATGTAGATGCTTGTTGGAGGAGCACTTTTCTTCTGTTTGGGAGCAACACGAATATTGGAGCATTCATCTGTCAGGCGAGGGGCTCTAATTTAAAAAAACTGGGGTCTGATACCCAGCACATGTGAAGTGGTACAGCTCTGTGCAGCATTTCAAGATCTGACCTTGTTATTTTGGTACCTGATGTCCTACTAGAAAAGAAACACTACCCTTGGGAAAATTGTCTTGCCATTTCCAGGTGGTGAGGTTTTGTAAATGCTATCCCAGGAAAAGCATAATATGCTTGATAAGTATATCTGTTTCCCAAGTACAAGAATCTTGGGTTTACATTTAAAAAGGACAGTGTAATTTAAGTCTTCATCCCTTGAAAGTATTTTAATATCCTTTGTCCACTATTATAGGTCCTAAGGGTTAGATGTCAGGCAATGTTTGAAAAACTGGTCTCTCTTTAGGTAAATAATTTGTCTAAACTGCAGGGTGTTTCTTAAATATCTTATATTAGGAAGAGAAGGAATAAAATATTTCAGAGGAGTTTCTAGATTATTGTGAATATGATTCTGATTCTTTCAAGCTTCTGTTTGACTGAAATTTCTGACCCTCTCCATGTAGAGATATATAAAGTAGATTTTTAAAAATACACACATTTTCATGGTAATGTGAAAATTTGTGAACTTAATGCAACATGAAGAATCTGGTGAATGCTATCACTGAAGAATATAAAATAAAACTTAACATTTTGTTTCAAAAACCTAATATATCCTCTAGAGTTGTTCCATGTTGATGTCTGAAGTACAGTGTTTCCTAAGATGAAATAAACTGGTGAATTGCACTTTAAAATGATAAAACTCAAGTTAATTTCTTGTGGCAAATTCATGTCCATTTGGATTGGTTTAAATCTTCCAAATTAGCTGAAAATAGTCCCAGAAGCCCAGTGAGGAGCTGCAGGAGATGATGCAGTAAGCAGTGTTCATGCTGGGCAAGACATTCTTTAATTTATATGTAGGGTGTTTTTTGTTTTTTTTAATAAAGCCTTTGTTCTCTAGTTTGAAAGGAAAAATAAAATCTGGTACACTTCAAGGAACACTGTAAATATTACAGTGTGGCTACAAGGCCTATAAGTGCTTACTTTCTTAAAGAACAAACCACTAAGACACCCTTTACCTTTTAAAAAAATGAGTGTGAAATAGAGTTTGGCAAGTGGCTCTCCTAGTGGTAGTATAAAATGAGCTTTAGATTTGCAGCCCTTATTGTTGGTTGCTAGGTTAAAGCAGGAGGTACCCAGCTCATGGACATGGAGGGAATCTGCAGAATAGGATGCAGAAAATGTTCTTGTTGAGCAAAACATGCTTAGGGATTGGATTCCTTTGTCCTTGCTCATGAACTTGACTAATGCTACTTTCAAGGGCCATATCTGGCAGAGATGAAGAGTTTAGTAAAATCTCTATTCTTCGCCTTCTAGCCAGGATACATTAAGCTGTATGAAGTGGTGAACTGGCCAGAAGTCTCTTTGATTGCCTGCCACTTATTGCCGCTTTCTGACGTACGTAGTAAATCCTGTTTGGCTATAAACTGAAATGTTTCCTTCCAGTGTGCTGAAGTACTTAACTGTACCTTTTCCATATATTACTTCTTTTTCACCTCTTTCTCCTCCAGTTGTTCAGCTATAATTTAGCTCCATTCTACTCTTTATCTGACAAAATGAGAATAAAACTAAAACCTGAGAAATGGTCCATGGAAAAAAAAAAGGCATTTGTTTCCCTCCTTGCATAATGCAAAAATGGCAACTTCTTCAACTTGTTTGTGTCAAATGGTCCTCTAAAACTAAGATGAAACTTGTTAGTTCTGAAAGCAAATGGAATAAACTAAGCTATAAATGACTAAACTCTGGCTGTTCTTTTAGTTTGAGCACCCTTTTCATCCCAGAGGTTCCCAATGTACACTTCAGATCAAAAGAGTAAGGAAAAAACACTATAACATCTGTTTCCAAAATGTTGTATCCCATCTAAAAGCAATTACTTTTCAAGGGTTCACTTCTGACACCCTCTTTAAGGTAGAACATCCCTTGGTTTTAGACAGTCTAGTTCCTAATGTATTTATCACACTTTGTAACTGCTCCACAACAAGGCATTGGCTATGTACAAGTTGAATAAATAAGCACTATGTCTGTGTACTGAACTGCTGGGGTGGTCCACTTACCTTCTTGCATCAAACCAACTGTTCAATCCTTAGAGTCTGACTTGGAAGTCACTTGGGAAGCAGGAAATCAGTAGAAAGTTAATTTCTGAAGGAGGTTTTGTGACACTGTTCTGGTTAAGTCATCATTATTAATTATTTTATTTCTGTAAGTATTTGTATTTTTAGCTTAATTCTTAAACTTTTCTTTACCAAATTGGACTAGAACTTTAACCTCTGGAACTTTGATTTTATTCATGCTGTGTAGATCAAGTTCTCCATGGGTTGTCTGTCTTTTATCTGTATGTACCTCTGCAGTCAGTATCTTGTCTATTTTCATTGATATCCCTTTGTAAGGCTGCAGTAGTGCTGTAATGTAGTCCACACTTTCATACCCCATCCATTATAAAAATATATTTCTAAGCAAGTTAAATATGTATTACATTAGCATGCTCTTTATGACAAATGTTGATAGTAACCTCTTGGCAAGAAATACCTGTATATAGTATTAGTACATATATAAAGCACTGAGTAGTTGTCAGTCGGATAAATTTAAAAGCAAACTAAACTACTAGTACTATATACACAAATAGCAGTTGCAAGCTGATCCATTCCTCTTTAGGAACTGAGCTTGCTAATGTTGCCATAGGAATTACTTGCAGTAGTTGTTTGTAAGAGGACAAAGGGAAGCAACTGTCCAAGACATCAGATCCTGGGCCCTGAATTCTGAACTCAATGCCTTAAGTATAAAGAACTAAAAAAAGATATATGGACTTATGGCTCAGAAATTGGAAAATTGTATGTGGCTCTCAAACATCTTCTCATAAGCCAGCTTACATTAAATACCCTTTTATTTCATGGTGTTTGGCATTAATATGGAGCTGTAAATGCAGAGAATTAAGCTAAATTGAATTCCACTACTGCAATAATATAATTGAGTCCAGTAAAAAATGCTTCCTCCTCTGCAAATACTGGCTTTTGTTGGCAGCCTTAAACCTCTTAGAACAATTCCCATTGACTTGCGCACGTAGCTAAACAAGTTTTGAAAAACAATCTGGTTTTAAAAGTGTAGCTTCAACAAAACGGATACCAAAATGTAGCCTTCCCTACGTAATCTGAGCTGCTCGGGCTGAAGCCGCTTTGCGATTGGGAGCCAAGAATACTGATGTGTTTACAAGGACAAGGACTCAGCGGAGCAGCATTAGAAGCTACCGTCCTGAGGTGTTGGGGCGGGGGGGAGGAGCTGTAATGAAAGAAATGCTGATTTGGTAAGAGCTGGGAACAGTTTGTTTTAAAAGGTGAATGTGCTGTGCACCCAGCTCTGTCTGCCCTCCTGTCCCTAAGCCATACAGGGTTGCACAAAGGACATACCTTCTGGCTTCAGACTGCTGGAGAAGAGGACATAAATGCTATGCAGCAGCCAGGAACATTCTTCAGCCTAAGGAGAGCCTGAAAAAACTGATGTCTTGCAGCAGAGTGGCCTGCCGACACAACAGAAGAGGAGCAAGAGGCTTTGACAGCTCCTGACTGCCTCTCATGACAAGGGATGTTGCCCTTAGTTTAGGACTTATTAGGAAAGAGAGATAATGGTATGAGCAGCCCATGTCTTTCATGCAAAACTTTCTTTTTAAACAAGATTATGTACAGGTCCCTTTTTCTTTTTTTAATTTATCAGGAAAATAATGACTCGAAATCTTGCAGCTGGCATTTGCTAAGCCTTTCTGTCAGGCCTGTACTGCAAGGGACTTGTTTTCCACTTATCCATAGCAATGTCTCTTGGTATTCTCGCTGCTTTTTGCTTCTAACACTGATAAATAAAGATATCAACAGGTTACTGATATACTTATTGATTTGACCATCTCATATCACAAACATCTGAATTGTTCCTTCCATTTAATAATAATACTTACTAGGATGCAGATTACCTAGGACTAGAAATACACTTGCTGGCAATCTTTCTGGTTTTCACTCCTCTTTCCAGTGGAACTGTATATAAACTGGTATAGGTACACCAGTCAACCAAAGTGGAAATCATATGGGCTCTAAATGATGGAGCATGCTGTAATGACACTGCAGTATCAGGAAGTAAAGAATGAAGATGCATGAGGAACCAAGGAGGAGGAAGAACTCTAAGCTTGAAAAGGTACAGAGAAGCCAGGCAAAGAAATACTCTATGCAAGCAGTTGTCATGGTGCAACTTTACAAACGTGCATCTTTTCCCTGCTCCAGTGTTAGACTAATATTAAATAATGCATTACAGAGATCAGAGGGCTCCCCTATGTGTTTTCAAACAACAAACAAAATCAACACAAAAAAACCAAACCTGTCCATGCCAAATAAAATTCTGTGAAGCAGCTTTTAGGTAGGATTTTTATCCTCTGGAAGCAAGTTTGTTGCTCCATGTTCAGGTAGGGGAATGTAGTTTCTATAGGCCAACAATCAGAGTTGTTTCCAGGTGATTTAGGAGCCCTAGTGAACTATAAAACAAATTAAGGTAAGCTATCTTTACTCTCCCTTCTGAAGCCCTTTGTGTAAATATGTTTTTTTCAGCTTAAATCAACTGGCTTTTCTGCATGGAAGCACAGTAATGCAGACTTCTCCATTCTGTTTTCTGTGTAGGAATTAAAGTTGGCATTTTTTTCTGATGAGAGCAGCAACAGCATGGGATGGAATCTCAAAAAGGAGCTTTTTTCTCTTTTGGTCCTGGTTTCAGGAGAATCATCACAAATGACTATGCTTTTTCTACCTTGTTTGCTGCAGTGTTATATCACACTGAAAATACTGCATCGTATCCTCAGAGTTTTTGAGCTTGCACAATATTGAAGTTTTACATTTTCAATATCAATGTTACAATTGCATGAGATGTTCATGCTGTTAGAATTATAAAATGGATGTTTCAGTTTCGAGATGTTGAAGGGGAGGAGGCTAGGGAAGTGAAATAATTTTGGTGCCAGTGTCTACATTTTAATGGAGAAGACCCTGTCATAACTAAAGAATGGCTTAAATCTATGCTCAGTTTCAAGTCCTCTGTGTACAATGTTGTCTTGGTTGCTATCTTCCAGGTAAAGCATGAACAATAATTTAGCTTCCTCATTATTCTCCATCCTTGAGTTTGAAATGGCAAAGCCTCATCTCTTACCTCTAACTTAAACTTCATATCAACCTATGTGTGTGTTTGCTTTCTAAATTTATTAGTTCAGTAATTTTTGCCCTTGCTTCTTGTTGAATTTCCAGTAATATAATGTGAGAAAGCCAAGAAAACTGTCTGCTGGAGACATTTCTTTTAATGATTTTGTATTAGTGCTACCGTACCTCTGCACAGAATTCATTTGGTAAGAAGGCTTTATAGGAAAACCTATCTCATGGCATTTGGCAGGGAAGATACAATGCTTAATTGTAATGAGTATTGATTTTTTTTAATTTGTTTGCTGTACATTAAGAACCAACTTTCTCTTACGTCAGTTAAGGAAGAGAAGTGGAAGTTGAATGACACCCATTTCCCAGCTACCCTAGACTGCTCTCATTGGAGCCATGCAGGGTATGACAGTACAGCATGGCTCTTGGGTGGGTGGTTAGACAGCTAAGAGATGTATTTGCTCAGGATATTAAATTGCAGCAAACTTATTCAGTTCACTTAATGGGAACCTTCTCCTCACAAGCTGTAGTTTGAGAGGGAGAAGTTGATTTGGCATTGAAGAACTTGGTGCTGCCTCTCACCTGATTCCAGAGTCACAGTTCTTTTAGAGCTCTGGTTTTGTAGTTAACTACTGTACAGTTTTGTTTTATCCTTTCATGTGTCTTCCATTAGTCCATGAACAAGCACCATGTTTAGATATTATCAACTCTCCCCCCCCCCCTTTTTTTTTTTTAACTTTTAGTAATGACTAGAAGTGGTTTGCACAGAAATTCCTGCTTCGGTGCTGTTCTCTCACCTACCAGGTTTTGAATGAGTTAAAACTTCAGCCAATTTCCCTGATGGTCACTTCCCAGGAAGTGATTCTTCTTGTTTGAGTTGAGCATAATCTGTGTTTGAAGACAAAATTTCATAATGACAGTAACAGAAATAAGGATGACAACTTTTTTTTAGTATCTGTCATAATTTACTCAGATTGAGAAGTGAAAGAAGGCTCTCTTTTTTTTTTCCTCGCTCTTCCTTTAAATATGTGAAATATTGCAATGACTTTATCCATCACAGATGATGATGCTATTTTTGTTTCTGCTATAATTCAGAAATTTGTTTATGGATTGAAAGTTTTTTAAGAGAATATCACCTTCATGCAAGGCTTTGCATTTAGATTTGAGTCAGCTCAAAAATGTATTTAAAAAATAAGAAAAATAAAGACTGCAAATAGTCAGGCTGTTTAGTATTGGCTGCACATCTGAAGCAGCTTAACTGTTGAAGTAATTCCATTACAGGTGCAGAATGAATTATCTATTAAGAAATTTGTAGCAGACTTGGTGGATTCACATACAGGTATGTTGTGCTAAAATCTTCTGACTGTGGTGTAGCTGTGATCCTCCCCTGAGATCTGTCATTGCATGTACATAGGTATCAGCTGCAACACTATTCTATTTTCAGATCAAAGTAACATTTGGATTGGTTTGACCAGGTAATAATGCCATTTCAAACTGCTGCACTGGAGGTTCATGCCTGCAGCACTGCACGCTTCTGTGGAGACTGTGGAAGAGTAGTGTGCTGGTCTTCGAGACCTCTGATATCCTGTCAGTCGTATCCTTGAATTGAGGCGTTATTCTGAGCAGATTGAGGCTTCAAGCAATAAAAGAACTTTCAACATTCAAGCTATGTATGAAAAGTCACTTGCTCGGTGTAGTAATAAAGGGGAAGAAAAAAAAAAAGCTTGTTATGCTAGTCTTTCCAGTGGGGGACCTCTTGGACTCTGCATGGGGTTCCTAGGCTCTGTTGCAACAGGAAGATTTGAACAGCTAATGAAATCAAGGAACAAAAAGTTAATGACACTTTATCAAATTAATTAAACTTGGAAATAAACTTTTAGAGTATACCATCCTCACTCATCCAAAATGAAATGTTGTAAATGCAAATCTCTTATTAAAATCACTGAGGATACTAGGGTGTTTATGAAGACCTGTCTGCTTCTTATGTAGCCATGCCTGCTGGGAGGTATTGGGAAGACAGTGTTACTGGCTAAGTGATGCTCAGCATTGCATGTTGTTAAAAGGCCCTGCTTTTCTCGTGGCCTGGCAGCTGCAGTGAGTTGGGAGGTGTTAGTGTGCATATTGTCTGGCTCTGCTGTAACATGCTAACAGGAGATGGAAGAGAGGAGAAGTATACCTCTTTCTCAATATCCCAGCCACTGACCAGGACCTTTTGCTGCAGCTTACGGTATTGAGGATCAGCCTTTTCACAAAACTTTTTTTTTTTTAAACTGGTAGCTAGTACTTGATGCATTTCTGGCTGAATCCCTGAGTGATCAAGGTGAAAGAACTCTTGTTCCAGATCTGACTTTTGGGCAGGATGGAGCTGTGCTTGTCGATGAATGCTCATTGCTATTCCTGCACTGTCCAGCAAGTGCAAAAAGGAGGATGCTGTGTTCTATATAAAAATGTCGTTGTTTTCCTATTGTGCAAATAGCAAACACTGCAAGTTATACAGGCCAAAGAAATTATTCCAATCCACCTCTTAACACACTTTGTTCTTTATTTGGTGCTATATGCAATTATTTATATTCATAATAGTTTTAAAAAACCCTATTTCCAAATGGTTCTGTTTTAAAAAAGCTTAAAATACTGTGAGAATGCATGTCCTATACTCTAGTTTGCAGCAATTCTCTTTCTGCCAGAATTTACTTTATATGACAATAAGACTATATTGCAACGTACATTGAATATACATTGTACAGACTTGGAGGTTTTAGAGCTGAAGGACCTTCAAGTTTGCAGTTTGAAAATATTGATGGTGAAAAGTTTGGTGCGTAGGAAGCAATTTAACAGCACTTGTGCTGTGAAGAGCACCCAATAAATACATGTCAGGATGGCTTATTACATGCTGCTTTTCAGAATGAATTAAGAAGTAAATTGTGCAACATACCAGCCAGCAAGAGCTGATTTGAGAAATGAAGGCTAATGGCTGCCTTTTCATTACTGGGCTTTGTAAAGCATAGTGTGTTTATCTAACAGATAACGTTCTGCTTGGGTACAGCCTTTGGTGAAGGGAGATGACTAATGTCTGGATGAAATCTTTGCTCCAGTTTTGCGCAGGACTTGATTGATTGCCTTTTCCTAGTCATCTATTTGATTAATAATAAATAATGTCTTCTGCTAATTTAAACTAATTGAATTTTTGGCAATATGTGCATATTGGGAAGGAGAAGATCAGCAAGTCCTTACTTCCCTAATTAACCTGCCTTAAGGTGAGAGGTGAGGTTCTGTGTGAATGCAGAAATCCCCAGACTTCTGTAGAAAATATTAACCTGGTTTTTAGTGGCAGTACGTGTTTAAAGTCCGTGCTGAAAGCTAACCTTTCACTTGTGTTAAGTCCGTTGAATGCCACGACACCCTTCTATTACATTAAGAGTTAGACTGGCCTAAAACTAACCTCATAAGGAAAACATTGCACATATAGGAAGAGGGGAGAGATGTGCCTGTCCCCTCAGGAAATGTTAGATCAAATTAGCTGTAACACTAACTCAGCCATCAGAGTACTTCAGTGATCAGGCTTTTAGGTATTTTGGGACAGATAACTTTCAACCTGTTGACATACTCAAGCATTTTAAGGACTGTTTCAGAACTGGGGGTGATTCTGCAACCTTACCAAGAGTTAGTGTTCTCATTGAGTCCTTTCTCAGGATTAGATAGGAATTGTCTCTAAGGCCAAGATCTCTTGATTCTCAAGAGCACCATATTATCAAGCAATAGCTGTCTGACAGTGTTTAAGAAATACAGGTTACGGAATGTTAAAGCAGTAGATTATTCTCAGAGTAGCTTTGATTTCTTGAGCATAGGACCAGTAGGATGTAGTATATCTGAGAGTTTTATGGGATTTAAAAATAGAAAATTGAAATGTTATGGCTTGTGTTATGGAGGAAGAGGTTTATCATAACTTTTCTTCCCAGACATAAAGTATATCTACTATTTGCTTAGACAAGTGAAGTTTGAGGGTTTTTTTGTTTGGTTTTCTATGTTGCATATTGGCTCTTTGCCCTAATGGTATTGCATAGGATTTTCTTTGTTTCAGTGATCTTTTTCTATAAATGCCTGTCAGAAGATGTATTACACTAAAAATTTAAACCCATGCAGCAATATTGTGTTTCAAATGACACTGCAGCAGTAATGCAGAAAAAATTAGAAATGGAAGTTTAGATTTAATGTGGAAATAGTCATGATTAATGACAGGCATAAAGGTTTGCTTCAGTGAAAAGTGCATTTTAATTGGTTGGGTTGATTAGTCTCATTATACATGGAGTAGGTACAGTAGTTGTTGGTTTTCTCTTTTAGGGGAGAGAGAGCAAGGGAAATGACCCAAGTTACAAAAGAAAAATAATCCTAATCATATGGCAGGAGGCTGCATTGCTTGTGGCTGATGCACATGGTTGACTCCTCTTCCTAGTGAGTAAGGCATTAGAGGAGTGTTTCCCTGGGATTCACTAGCACTAAATTCTAAAGTGAATTGAAGTGAGGTGGGTCGTTTCTTCTTAAAATGGTAGTATGTGGTTAAAAGCTATAAAACTGTAAACTATTCTTTCTTATTCTCTGAATTCAATGCAATAGGGTTTTTCTAACTTTAATTTGAACTGGCTAACATTTTTCAAGTCAGACTTGTTGACTTATCTCTTAAAGTCTTTTTTTAATGAAGCATAAAAGATCAGAGAGGCAAAACTGGAGTAGATTTGGTATAATTTTTAAGTGTTAAATGATAAATTTCTACCAAGTTCCCCAAAGAATGGTCATGTGAAATACAAACTTCTCTCGTTGCAGTTTTTCTTTTGCGTACACCCAGCTATTTTCTTTGCCTACAGTTGAATAGTGTTGTAGATATCTCCTTTGGAATTTATAGCCTGAATTTCCTTATGAAATGAATTGTGCAGGAAGGAAGTCATTGAAGTGAGAAAAATGTGGAGAACAGGACAAGAAATTGGTGCAAAAGCGAACCCCACAAAAGAGAAAGATATATTGGAGCAGAAAGAAGAAAATAAGTGCAAAAAACATATAGCCCTAGTCCTGCCTGCCTGGGGAAGGTGGGAATCCCATTTGTTTCTGCCAAAGCTGTATGTAAACAGAAAACAAAACTCCCACTATTTTAATGATTATGAAGAAGTATTGAAATACAGGCTATGCTCTTCAGTTTCTGATGAAAACTCAGCATTAGTTTTGCTTATCTCTTCAACCGTGTTCATAGTTTTAATGGAACTGGAGACCAAATTAATATTACTTAAACCAAATGTGTCTTACAGCCCACTTGTAACTTCTGCCAAAAATGTTGCTCTTTTTCCTTATTGTTTGTAGTTGCATGACAAGAGGTGCAGAGGGGCTGGAGAGGTGTGTGTGCGTGGACTGTAATCTGTGTAAAAATGTTGTTATGTTGAAGGATTGCTACTGGCAATATTCCAACATGATTCTACCATATTCAAACACTAAATATTACATTTATTACTACAGGTACAGATAAGGGAGTCAAAAGTTTCAGTCTTAGTTGCACACTAGCTGGATCTTGAGGCTCTTGGATCAGTCAGGAGAGTAGTCCTGTGTCATCAGTTGAACAAGCTGTTATCCTTTTTTTTTTTCTCATTATGAAACCAAAAAGATTGCTAAATATCAGTTTGTTTTGTTTAGCCTTTAAATTTTATTTTGCCAGACTGCAGTATCTGTAGATCTCTTTGTCTTGGAAATATGTGCTTTATTTTGAGATTTCTGTTTTGTCTTCATCAAATGTCAATAGTTTTACTGGCCATAAACATATTAAGGATAATAAATAGTTCTTTATATCAGTCAGGCAGTGGATTTAATATTATGGTACAATGGATAATACAGATGCAGGTAAAGTGAAGTTAAAGAATTTACTAATAAACCAAGTGTTATAATTTTTCTTTGTTCAGAGTGGCATAATTTCAGGATGGACTGAGGGAGAGTGGCAGTGTTAGGTGAAGGCATTTGTTAAATGACAGGGTTCACAGTCCTACATGAAGAAAGGAGAGCAGTAGCAGCATGAGAATAATGTGCTTCAAAACAGATTTTAGCAGGCTTGGGAAGCTGATATGTAGTCTTCTGGGAAGATAATATTAAGAAAGCTGGTCACTGCTGGAAAGGGCAGGCGATGATCCTGACTGTACAGGAAGATAAGCACTGTAAGAGATTAATACAGATTAAATAGTGGAAGTGTGTTGGGATAAGATCAGAGAGGCCAAGGTGCAAAATGAGTTATTAGAACTGGCAAGGGACTTAAGAGATGGCAATAAAAGATTCTAAAAATACACTGGAAATGAGAAAGACAACAGACAAGGATCACGAGTGCTGAGTGGCTCAGGGCTGAAGTAATGGCTGATGTGTCCTTTAGCCTTCAAAAAACAGTTTATGTGACTTGTTGCTTCACACAATTAATTGTCCAAAGGAAAGAGAAGCACAGATGGGAAAGATGGCTAAAAAATATTTAGGTAAGTCAGATATGATTGAATTCATAGTGCCTGATGAAAATCACTATTGAGGGCTAATTGTGTGCAATCTTTTAGCTGTTAGAATTTATTTCTGAGAATGGGGGAAATCTGGGAAGAGCTATTACTGTATCTGTAACATGGTGTAGGGAAAAGAGAATGTAGAGGCCAACCAGCCTAGCTTTCCTGAACAGAAAGATAATAGAATAAATTATGGAAAAAGCCCAACTGTTTGAGAGATTAGACAATTTTTGAGAGATGAGCCAATTTTGGTGGTATTTCCACTTCATTATTCTCTGCCCACCCAAAACCTAATACACACCACTCCCCACCCCCTGCCGCAGCTAGTCAGCTTTGTTTTTTCAAAAATCAAACATGCAAAAACCCACAACAAAACAAAGAAAAAAACCCCCCACTTGTGCTTTTGTTAGCAAAACTTTCCTAGTGGGAATGTTGGAAACAGTAGATGCAGTGCTGCTTTATTCGTTTTTTGTTTTGAAACTACTGTACCTGACATTTTATGAACAAAGTAAGGAAATATCATACAGTTGAAATTGCTGTTAAAAGTCCATTTAAAAAAAATCCATTTAAATGTGCTCTACTATCAGCTGAATCTGGTGATAATTGCTCTGGTTAGGTGTATCCAGCTGGGGACTCTGTGTTTTTACAGTTGGTGAGGTAAATTGACAGAAATTGGGATTAGGAGCATGACAGCTCTGTACAATTTATAGAATATGTGTTAATATTCAGTGTCATACAAAAATTAATAGTATTCCAGGAGGGAGGTTAGAGATTGTTTTTCCTTCTGTTGGTGATGCCTCAGCTCTTACAACTAGCTTTCCAAAATGTTTTTATCTGATTAGTTTACTAGTGATAATTTTACTCTCTTAGTTTTCATCCTGTTCCTAACCTTTCCTTGTCCCCAACTTGTCAGTGATTATGTGGAGCATCTGGTGAGATGTGTGGTGGATTTATGTTTTTGATTTGGGGAGGTTTTGGTTTTGTTGGGGTTTTTTGTATCTGTTTGGGGGGTGTTTGGGGTTTTTTTTCCCCCTTGTTTGCTTTTGTGTTTGTTCTGTTGTTGGTTTTCCCCCTAAACTGTGCCACTTCCAGCAAAGCAAGTATCTTGTTCTGTTTCTGAGCTGTTCTCATTCTGTTGCAAACTTGCTTCTAGATAGTATTATGATATAGGCCCCCATGGGTAGGACTTGGGAGAAAGCACAACCGTTTTGCAGTAGCAGCTTAGACAGGCACCAGTTTTGCTTGTATCTCCAGCTACTAGGGAATACAAAGCAGATGTAAACTGCTAAATGCTACTGGTCTCCTGTACGGAATTGTTTCTTTAAACCACAGTGAGACACATGGGAATGGTCTCATGGAATTAATGGTGTGCCTTTTAGTCACTTAGCTCTTGAATGCTGCAAAAAGCATATATTAATTCTTACAGCTGGGATTTGTACCTTCATTTTTGGCAGTCAGATAAATTTTTGGTTTCTGAATTTATATTTCTGACTACTGCAATCAGGTGCCAGTGTCTGCTTTTGACATGGAATTAGGTTGAGTTGAGAAGATGGGGGCAACAGAATTACACTTTATCTGCTGATTCTTCTTGGTTTGAATTCATTTTTATCCTCTGAGAAATAATTTTTCTAATCTTAATAGGCATAAGTATATTCCTGTACACTGCTATAATTTGTGATCCTGAAGTGTCATCAGTTTGAGTCTTTAAATTTCATTCTTTTTTAATACTACCTTCCTGTACAGTCTTGATATTTTAAAGCTGTATAAAATACTTGCTCTCAACACCATCTGAGAGACTTTAAATGTCAGCTGAATGGGTGATTTGCTGCATTCCATGTAGATAAATTCTGTGCAAACATGAACCTAAACAGTGCTGATTTTCAGAATATAAAACAATGGAAAAAGCATGGTGTTAATCTTGTTCCAAAACAGCTACTGCAGGTTTTTGTTCATAACTTTTAAAAAATCCTGCTTTCCAATGAAGAACCAGCTGGGCATCAGAATTCCTGTATTGATCCATTCATTGAACTTTTCAAGAGGCTGTGAGACTACAGGAGCTCCTCATTTATTAGGAATTTTTTAAAGTGGCTGAGGACTGTGAGAACTTCAGCTTAGGTGTCCCATGCTGACAACCACATGTTTACACAGTGCAATCTGGATCCTCCTGTGCATAGGGTACCCAGCCTCCTGCCTACCATTGGCTGTGGCTTGCTTGGGGAGCAGGCTGTGGCTGCATCAATCATCCCAGGGGCCTGATGATTTCTTTCACAGCACATGACTGGAAATATCTATTATGTGACAAGAGATATATATTTTTGACTCACCTTACCTGAAAGGTTTTTGTTTTGTTTTCTTTAAAAACAAAACAACCACCACCGCCAAAAAACCCCAGCTTGCTTTTAACTCTCCTAAGTTGTCCATTCCCAAAACACTCACCTACAAATACCAATAGTAGGGGGCTTTTTTTGGTTGGTTGAGGTCTTTTTGTTGTCTTTTTTTGAAGGCTCTTCTATCTCTTGTTTGCATTTTGAGCTCCTTCATTTTGACAGATTTGTGCAGTACTTTTTTTCATCCAGGAGAGAGCACATTTCTGACACTGAAATGTATTGGTGAAGGTGTTACATGACCTTTATGGTCAGGACTATGGTTCTTGTATTTCTCTCAAAGATTTCCAGAAGCTCCACAGTGCTCGTGTGCTCTTTAGTCCAGGCAAAATACTTTGATGATTTGAAAGCAGCTGGCTTTTAGGCACAGTATTGTGTAAAGAATGTTTGGAAAAAAAAAATCCAACAAAACAGTTTTGCCATGCAGGTGTTGTGAGGTTGCTGACATTAAATGTGTTTTAGCTATTCTTCAGTACTAACTGAAATATTTAGGATTTTTTTTAACAGCTTTAAACAAACTTGGTAACTGTCATTCTGAAACAAATTGATAATGTTTTGGCATTTCAACACAAGTCCATAACTGAAGCATGTTGCTAACTCTACATTAATTTGTTTATACTGTAGTAATATCTACTGGTGAAGCATCTGATTTTTATCCTCTTACATTAAGCCTTGTTTATGAGACTAATAGCATGATATTATTCCAGCATTTTCTTGACTCCATTTCCTTTAATCCTGTTCTCAGTTTTGGTCTGCGTCACTGGTTCAGTGTAATCTGTATCTCCCTCTGTAATCTCCCTTCTATTTGCAGGTTTCTCTATTGCTAGTTACATAGTGCATATTTAAATGCCCTGGAAAAGCAACTGATGTTTTACCTATTAAAAAGACCAAATAGTGTTGTGGTTTTCTGAACCCAAATTAGTATGTGACTTCTGGGAGGCAGATGTGACAAAGACTGGAATTTGATCATCTGCATTCAGTGCCTCCTTGACCTATGGTAAAAATGAGGTGTCACTCGGCAGCCCTGGCCTGAAGCTGCCACTGAGTCAGTGAGTCAGCTATGAGTCAATTAAATACTGGATGCTTCTGCTGAAATCAGCAGTAACAGCACAGTTGACACTGTTATTTCTCATCACTGTGTTGTAAAAGGGATGGCTTTTCCTGAGCTGGTGCCTCAGAATGCTGCAGGCTGAGCCACAGCATGGAGCAGCTTATATACGTGGCTCACACCTGAGCCAAAAATTCACTTCACTTTTGTCATCTCCAATGGAGACCCAATCTTCTAATACACATTGCTACACTAAGACCAAAGCCAAGAGGTCCTGTGCCTAAAGCACAAACAGTAGGACACACTTAAAGAACTGTATTCATTCAGAAAACACACAAGTGCCCCCTAGGGTGGCAGTTTTTGGGGGAATAAAGCCACCTTGTATAAATCAGTTCCTAAGCTTGAGCTGAGCGTTTCCTTGAGGGATGTTGGCAGCATATTCTGCTGCTCTGGAAAAGACTCCTGAGTGCAGCACTGTTACAACTTTACAGAACAGAAGCTGCCAGGAACCATTACAGTTGGTTGGGCAATTTTGTTTTGTTCTCAGGCCAGCTAATCTGCCCCAAAGTACACTGCAAGAATATTGGGAAGTTGAGAGTGCTCTATGGATGCAGGCAGGGCACAATAGCATAGGTCCATAACCTCAGTCCTGCCAGGATGACTTGATTCTTCCAGTCTAAATTATTTGCTTGTATGGAGTTCTTTGGGCTAGAATCGAACAATAGATAGTGCTTTTACCTGACCACAAAGAAACCCAAATTCTTTTCTTGAGGTATGGGGGTGTACTTGAATTTGCTTATAGTGTGTTGAGTCTCCACATTAACATGCTACTTCTGAAGAGTAAATGATATGTTGTTCAAGTTCAGGTAATTTGATTGATTGTGCCATATTTTAACACCTTTAAAAGTTATATTCATTGGTGCTATTTCATTGCTCTACTGAAAGCAGCTGACAAGGCAGTGAATTATTTCCTGTCCCCTAGTGAGGCATGAAGAACCACTAGTGAGGCATGAAGAACCATTTCAGTGGTTATAGAAGGGAACATCAGTAGCTATAAAAGGAACAATGGAGACTTTTCAAATTTTTATCTGTGGAAAGGCAGACTAAAACTTTTATAAGCTGTTTTAAAGCTTCTATTAATATATATCTTTATGCAGCTGCCTCAATGCTGTATTCTGAATGAATTGCTTGATACAGAATTTCTCATACAGGTTTCATTTCTGTTGTCACAGTCTGTCTGATAAATGTGCATTTGCGGAAGGCTTAAAAAACCAAAACCACCGCCCCCAAAACAACCATGCAAGTATTCCTTTAAAGGGATAGCTATTCTTTCATATCAAGCCCAAGGAAAAAAGTTTGATGTGATAAGGTCAGAGCTGGAGAAAGAGGAATATTCATCAGCTGTTGCTGTCATATCTGTGTCAGCAGTGAATCACCTCAGTTCCCTCACCTTTAAGAGTTCAAGTCTCCCTTTGTTAGCCAGACATCTAGGTTTTGCAGTTGTAACTCCCTGGTTTTCCAACCATTGACAGATATAGATAAAAGGAAGTTGGTTCCCCTACTCCTGTTATTGGCTTCAGGAGCATAGCAAAAACCAACAATATGTTTAAGTAAAGGCAGAAGACGTTTACTGATACAACAGTACCTCTATGTAACAAGTTTAATATATTCTTAAAAAAAAAAAAAAAGGTGCAGTAAGGGCAAAAACTGTGGTGCCAAAACTCTAGACAGGCCAGATAGACAATGTGAGTAAATAAACTATCTGTTTCATCCTAGCTGTGTATTTTATAGGCTGCAGTAGGGACAGTCTTCACATAATTCTTGGTATACAAGATTTAGCCATGGTTGTGAGGATTTCCTCCCAACAAATCAGAGGGTAATTCAATTTCGAGGCCTGTCCAGTCATCATCTTTCTGTCAATCTATATAGCATAAGAATAATTAATTGGAGGCATTTGTTTATTGCAACTATTTCATGAGCCAAGAGGTGGTAATTATTTTCTGTAGACTAGGCTTAACGTCTGGTCCTATAGTTTCAGGCTGCTGAGGCTGACAGCCCTGTTGACTTAGGGGTCACATGATTATCAAGAGTAGTGTCCAAAAAGAAGTCAAGATTTCTTTCTTTAGTTACTTTACAAATAAACATGTCCAGTGTTTTGAAATGTTGCAGCAGAGAGAAAATTATGCAGTGCTTTAGCAAACTATAAACCAATAGGTGCATCAAACATGATTCTTTTGCTCAACCTCTGTCTTTGAGCTTTTTTTTGGAGACACCTCTTTAATGCATTTTACTGTCTCAGACTTTAAAGCATATGAATGAAATTATTTAAAGACTATTGAAAGAGTTTGTATAAGAATGGCCTTGAGTTTGATTGGACTAAACAGCCTATATTTACTTAATTCAGGTTGTCCTGTTCCAAGTGTGGTATAAATACTTTACTGAAGAGATGGAGCCTTACAAACAGCTCTCTCCCCTGCCCCCATCTGTAATATTAATCTTGTGTTATCTTTTTGCTAAAGTTGAAGTACTTTCAGGTGCTCTCCTTACTTGCTCTTGGTGCTGAATGCAGAATAACTTGTTCAGCATGCTGAGACTTTCTGAAAACCTGCCTGGAATTACAAGAGATAAGAAGTAGAAAGTATATCTTTAAAAAGTTGGTTTTCCTAGATAAGGCAATTACAGTAATGCGTATCTAGCAAGAATAACATAATATTTTTTAATTTATTATAGATAGAGGTATGTGATCAAAGAGAAAAGGGAACATACCTGTGCTGGTTTGGGTATGGCAGCATGTGAATGTTTTTACCCATATGACAGCTTAATTTCTGTGCAAATGTCATATGACACTTCTAGGGAAAGAGCTGCAGGGTGTAATGAGACTACTTGTATTTATTTGAGACGTACAGATATTTTTAGGAACCTTTGAAAGAACAGCTTGTCAGTCCTTCAACTTTGACAAGATTTTTTTTTTTTCATTGCTATTTCTTCTAGTGGAGCATAATAATAAACAGACACTTACTTTAATCTGTGTTTCACTGACTATTTTATGTGGAAGTTGAGTATAGCCACCTCTATCTGATCTTTGCTATCTTTTTCCTTTCTGTTAATGCTCTTGAGGGTGTGGAGATTTGGGGTCAACAAGGAGAAAAACATCTAATATTGCAACTCCCTGATATAACTTATATTCATCAAAGCTGACACTTAAGTCTTATAGCAGCACAGTAGAAGAAACCGTGCTCCAGGAGAACTAAACAACAACAAAACTCCCTACATGCATTCTTAGCATTTTTACTGTTTACAAATACTTTAGGGGAAAAAAAGAGCTATTTGCTCTGAAGATCCTCTGATGTTCCCCTTGTGCCCTCGAGCTTCTGAGGAACTTCTGAGATGATTCCCAGTTTCACCTCCTGACTGAGAACAGCTATGTGGTTATACATCAAACTTGTTTCCTTCATGAGGTTTGTATGGCTGGCCTACACCCTTTGTGCCAGCCACCAACCTTTTTCATTGTGAACAAAGGATAACCACCTCCAATACTTATAATTATTTTTCCTGTATTAAAATATTTTCTAACTTTAAGCCAGCATATAAATTTGGAGTCATCCACTTAACAGAAAAAATAGCATTTAGGGTTATGGAATTGCCAAAAGTAAAATATCTGAATTGTTTTGTATGGCTTCTGAATAGTAAATAGTCTAGAGACCCCAAATTGGTGTTTTAAGTTTTTCATCATTTCCTTATTTAAAAAACAAACAAACAAAAACCCAAAACAAACAAAAAACCCCATACAAACCCCCAAAACTAAGAACAAAGTACCAGTTACTCAGTTGGAAAGTATTTTGTTGTCAAGTGCAGTGGGTTTATGCAATGAGTGAGGAATCTTTGGAGACCAGAGTCTTCTCTATGTTAACTGCCCCGTTGCTGCTTTGAGGATCAGGTAATAAAAATAGCACCAGTTAGCAGGATACTTAAATCAAAATTGTCAGAGGTACCCAGAAGGTACCTGCTGCTGTTTATGCACATGAAGAACATGCTGGTGACTCACAGATGGCTTCTTAGCAAATCAATGCCCCATAGGTCCCTCTTAAACTGCCATCGTTGCTGCCTCATCCAAGTTGGAGAAAGGTGATCTTATTAAAAGCTGATGAAAGCTGAATCTACCTCATCAAGAAAAATAGCTTCCCAGTTATGGGATGAGCTTCATTTTACAACCTTTTGCAAACTTTTTTTTTTTTCCCCTGGGAGAAATGCTAGTTCCCTCAAGAATAGTGCTGGAGCTTTTGTTTCTTTCTATCTTCCAACAGTAGAATCACCATGTCCAAGCCTTATTTGGCATCAAGTAGGAAAACTACTCTTGAGAGTCTGTGCTCAGCACTTGAAAAATGGGACTTTTAATAGTTTCAGCAAAACAATATTATTCATATAGACATATAAAGGGCCTGCACAACTAAAGTATTCATCAGGGTCTGAAATCTATCCCCTTTTCCTGTGTTCCTTGCATGTTCCTGTCGACTCAAACACTGTTACTGGGATCTAAGCATCAGTGCTGATGAAAGCTATGTGTAATCAAACAGATTTGAAGTACGAATTTCATCTCCAGCTGCTTGTACTGTCACTTCTCTTCCCCTGGCAGGAGTTTTAATGTTGTAATACATACCCTGATCATCTACTCTGCCTTGAGAAAGTGAGTTGTGTACATCTGTCACTGCAATGGTCACTGCTTGTATTGAAGCACTTCTCATAGGAAGTGTTTTGCTGGATCTCAAAAAATAGCATTTTATTTATCAGATTTATTGTAGACTTGATGGTATAATCCAGTAATATTAAAAAAAACCCAACCAAACAAAACCCCCTAAAGGCTATATAGCTTCCTTGCATGCTGCTGTAAGAAGCATAGAGGGTGTTATTAAAACTTCACTCTAGTGAATTATAACTTTTGCAGATGGAAAAAGAATAGAAAAATGTTTACAAAAGCTCAAGAGTAATTCAGCAACTTGGCACCCTGTTAAAACACTTAGTTTCAACTGTAAGAGAAAGTGAAAGTGTGAAGGGGGAAGAACATCTATGACTTTAACGTTAAACTTTCTCAAAACTCTAGAAAATAACTAGCACTGTATACATGGGCAAAGCATTATTTAAAAACAAGAACAGACTTCTGTGGTGCCTATATGTTTTGTGTATTTGTTTTCTACATTAGAATATTTGGCTTTTTGCATTTAAATCCCGTGCTTCATTTGGGCAAAAGAGGAAGCTGAGTTTGGCGAGAGTCCAAAACAATAGCTTCCTAATTTGTGTGTGGATTTTCCCCTACACCGGCTGTTTTCACTTGGGATATCTCCTGCCCAAATAAGAAATGCTACTTTATTGGAGAACAAAATTTGTGTAAGGTTTTTCTTCATGTACTTGCAATGTGTACATGTTGGAGGGAAATATCTGTTTTAATGTAATAATTTATTAGCTTTATTTTTGGTAGAGGTAAATCTGGAAACACAGCTTGCGCTCTGAATAAATTTTCATCTACTGCTATTAGGGATAACTATGAGCAGGGAGGTGAGGACGATGTGGCTTTAGGGTGTGGTCTTGGGAAGCCAAGGTGGGAGTCGGAAGCAGGAGCTCCTGGTCCTCATGCTTCATGCTGAGTTCTGAGCTCAGCAAGATCAAGAGCTTCTGCTCTTCAGAGACAAGTTACTGACTCGTGAGTGAGTGGGGCAATGGGGCCTACCCCTAGAAGGAACAGCAACATCCAACCTTCTACTGAACTGAGAGGAGAGCAAGGAGGTTGGAGGCTACTGATTTGCTGGATTGAGTGTGGAGTAGTCATGAGCAAGTTCTAGTTTGCAAACTAGAGACTCATTTTAAACTGCTGAAAAGCAAGATTTGGAGTAAAGCTTTGAAAGAACCTATTAAATAAACCTGTCTATTTACAGCTAGCTTGTTCACCTCCTTTGGTACCAGTACAGTGCATTAGCTTCAACAGGTATCAGGTTACAAGTTGAATGAGTGTTGCTGATGTTAATAACTGCTATTTTGTGCTATCCTGGTCTAATTTTTATTTGCTGATCATGATGAAAAGCAAATTCTGACACTGTTTCATTAGTAATGTGGGAAAATGCATGTAATGGTTAATATTTCAGACTTCCTCTTTTTTACAATAAACAGTAGTGAATTGTACCACATTAATGCGAATAACTTTTTTCCACTACAATCTAATGAAATTAAATTTGTATCTAAGCCCTGAACTTTTCCTGTGAATGATAGCTATTATGTGGTTCATCAGCTGTGTGATGAAAAAGCTTGTACTAGTTGTATCCTAAGTGCCAGTCAAATACAGCATGCAGGAAGTATGTTATGTTCCTCCTGTGTCCAGTAGCAATTTGAAAATTGGTTGAGAGAAACAGAGTTATTTTCAGAGAACAGAAAATGTGTCTATACGTGCATCAGAGCATTCCTAAGAGTCTTGGCGCTAGAAACAAACGTGTCTGTTGTGAAATATCTTTGTGCTAAGCATGCAAACTTCTGTGGTTACATTTGATTACTGTATTTAGTAGGATATCATGGATGTTTTCTACTATATAATCATATTATTTAGATCGTAACTTCCTTTCCTTAACAGTTTTATAATGTTTGCAAATGGCAGGCAGGTAGCCTTCCTTGAGTGGTACACTTGTTTCAAAGTAAAGCAAAGATAAGATTTGAGTTAAATACAAAACTTCTTTACCATATCCTATACTTTATGCATATATTTCATTATATACAATTGGTGTTAGATGTTTAGAGTGTGAACTTGTAACGTCTGTGTGTGTGTATTTTGTTTTTGGATGGTTTTCCCCCTCCCCTTTCCCAAAAGCAGAGAGATCCGTGACAACAAGTATCTCTTTGGACCATAACAAAACTTCTTTTCTCGACAGACAAGAAGAGTATGCCATGAATACATACTGTATCGGTAATTAAGTATATAAAGGGTACGTCTGCCAGTAATGATGTATATGGATCTGGCACCAACTGGTCTCAACCAGACAGAAAAATTAGGACCCTGTCTAATACGTGGAACAAGAGTTTAGTAGTAAACTTGAATTGTAGCTCTGTACCTCAGAAAACACAAGGAAACAATAGATAGTAACTCAGTCTGTGCTCTTATGAGGTATTTGCAGGCATTCCTGGGAATCGATTTTATATTTTGTCGTCATGTAATGGATTGCCATCCATAGTGGGTGCCATTCAGTTTTCTGGAATGCCTGCCCTTGGATTGACACCTAGTATATTAAAAGTCACAAAATGCAGATAAAGACAGGCAGAACAAAGGCACTTTATCTTGCAAAAATCTATGCTAGATATTTATTTTCTACTGCCAAGCAGAAAGAACAGAAACATACTGACTAATTTTTACCAGAACAATAATCAGACATCCACCAGTAAACGTGAGCGTAGGCCAAAGGAAAGCAAAGAGGAGGCCTTTCGGGGGATAAAGCCTGCTTAAAATGACATTGGTCTGCGTTCCTCCTGGGTCATAGTAGCATGGGAAAGTCTGGTATTTTTTGAAATTGCTTGCAATTGTTTCTATTCGTGCTTTAACTTCTTTAGAGTTCTCCAACTTGCCTGGGACGTACGAGCACTGGAATAAGAAATCAAGGTGATTCATTATAATGGATACTTTAATGCAGGGGTTTTAGTTAAGTCAGATTTAGTAAAACAAACATGCTAGTACTGACAAAATCTTCTGTGGTTTGGCTAGCATCCCTGGAGATCGTCTCGGTTTCCTTATGTCCATAACCCATTTGCCATGCTTCCCTGTTTCTGTCAGTGTGTCTGTGCCTCCAGTCTGCAGATTTACAGGTTGGAGTACTGTTGTTGGAAACCAATAATACACATGTGCTTAAAATAAAACTGCAGTCTTGGGGACTGTCACTTTATTATTACAGTGCCAAGCCTGGATTCCTAACAGCTTCTAGGCACCACCAGTGCAGAAATGTGTTAGGTGTGCAGAAATCCACAACTGGCTTGTCAGTGTGCAGGAAAATGAAGTTGCTTCCACTGTGCATCTCTGATTGTAACTTGTAGACAAATAAGAGGAAAGCATGGCTGTTGGAGGCTTCCTACTTGTCCTTGTAACACAGAACTATTTTGACCTGTAGTAATAACGCAAAATTTAGTCTTCAGTAGGAATACTATTAGACTTTGAAGCACTCTGTTGTTGTTGTTCATAAAAGTTTCTTTTCTGTAATATTATTTTTCATACATAATAATGCTTAGGTGTCTTAACCTGGAAGCTGGCCAAGGCAGAAAGAGGATGGTTCCTGACCTGAAGGCTTGTACTTGCAGTAATGCAAATGGTAGGAAATCAGCAAATCACCTCATCTTGCAGTGAACAAGACTCTTGTTTCAATCTACAGTGGAAAATTTCTGCTTTGTCACTTTATTGTATGTAGCTTTCCCTGAGATAGTCACTATAAAGATAGGCATTAGCTAGCAAAATTCTCTGCAGCTGAAGTGTTTTATGCTATCAGGTTTGCACTGTGTGAAACTCTAATCTATATAATTTCTGTAAGAAGATGAGCATTTGTAGTCCGAGCATGTTTGTTTTGGATTCTGAAAGTTCTTCAGTCTTGGGCATCCAAGATCTGAATTTCACTGTATGTCCCCCTAAAGAGTGTTGAGCTGGAATAGGGCCTCTGAAATACTCATGCTTTTGGAACTGAACTGAACCTGACCATTCTTGGGACAGTGTACCTGTAGGAGCACTTCTGGTTGTGAGGGAGCAAGCCTAAAAATGTTGAGCTCTTTGCCGATTTCCAAGCAGAAACACTGGCAGAAACAAAAGGATAACACCCTACTTTTTCCCCTTCCCCAATCTTTCCCACACCTCTAAAGCCAAATGAATACTGTGCACCCATGTTTCTGTCCCATCCATGGTCTGCAGTCATCCTCTGGGGAAGAGATCCCTAAAATGACTGACCAAGGGACCTCTACTGTAATACCCAATGTCTGCATTACACAGGTGCATCCTTCAGCGCCACTGCCTTCTCCATGAGTCCAGGTTTCTGCTGCCATGCTGGCCAGAAGCAGTTGCAGACCAAACCAAAGACAAATGAATTTTCTGGGCAATTATCTTCCAAAATTACTGATTTGTTTCTCCTTTCTGTCTAAAACGTGCATCATGTTTCTTTGCTTTCTTTAGTCCCTGCTTCATACACCTAAAATGGAAGTAAAATTGGGATTTGTGCTTTTACTTAGGACAGTTTTAAACTTCAGGTCTCTCTTGTGATAATTCAACAAGCAACTGAGCAAACCACAGCTTAAAAACTATTTCTTGCCATTGGTCTTCAACTCAGAGACTTAAATATTTTCAAATGTTCATAAGTGTTAAATATTCATGTTTAGTTGGTGTAATAGCTTAACAAGTATTAACTTAATGCTTGATGTAATGTTTAAAACAAAATCCAAAACTGTGTAATTTCTGGAATATTTTAAAAATGCCTTGGTCTAAGCACAGACATTAACATATAAAAGATGAACAACTACTTTTACTCTGCTGCTTGGTTTAAAAACAATTACCCCTTCTCCTCAAAGGTGTAAGCAGCAGAGATTATTCAGTCTGTGTGGTAAGTACCTTAGGATTTCTTTCCAGTGTATCTTCAGTATGATACAGCATAACCTCTTGTCCTGAGGCTGTCAGGTTAACCCACACCTGTAGACAGGGATAAGGAAAGATATCCTCATCCTCTGAGCCTTCGCTGTTTGGGCAGAGAACTTTGTCCTTGATGTTGGCTTTGAGTACCTTGCACACAGTTTCTGTTGTCCAAACACTAAAAAAACAAAAGAAAATGTATTGCTTTTAAATATGTTAGCAGCATCTGTTATGAGTCGCATGCTGGAGATGCATCTATGTGTGCCAGCTGTGAATGATGGCATGGGTAGAGTTCGTGGCTACTCAGTCCTGGTGCGGTACACTTTGCCCACCCCAAATTGATGGCTGCACCTGGCAAAGGGCTGCTGTAGGAAAGCAGTACAGGAAAACATTTTGTTGTTGTTGTTGTTTGTTAACGCATTCTGTGGTTTGGAGTTAGATTCTAACCCCGTCTGTAATCAGCTTCAAGTGTTATTCAAGAAAGAAAAATTGCTATGGATTTTAATGTTTGGTAGTAAATATTTGGAAGTGCAGTACACTGGTAAAGCTTGACTTTATTATTTGAAATCTGGCTGAGCATAGTGGAGCTTTTGATCTCTCAGAAATATTTTGACTAATTTCATTAAATAATTCTCAGAAGTCAGACCAGTTCCCATGTTTTTCCTCCCCTCTCTCTTTCTTTACTACCTGGACCTTTTGCATTAATAAGCAGCAGGATTTTGTCTGGCAAAACTTCTTTTTTTTGCTGTTACTTATCCCTTTTTATTGAAAGTTACTCTTTTATTAACTGATACCACAGTAAGCTTTTGCTTACAGCAGTACACTTTGGCAAAAAAGCAAATAAATAGTCTCACTCCAGATCTTAAGAAACTAATCTTTTTACATGCAAGTATATTTTGTAATGTAATCAGGAGGCTGGAAAATACATAAATGTGAATTACTCTTTTTAAAGATAATTTTTTCAAACACTTTTGAGCTTAAAGGTGCTCTTAGCAAGAAGAATGAGGTTGATGTACTTGCTTTCTCCATCAAAATCTTCAAGCATGAAAAGCTGAGCTGCATTCTTTGTCTTGTTACTTTGGCTTTTTGCCAATTGGTTTTGTGTGTGGAGGTAGAATTTACAAAATGAAAGAAAAATGTGGGTAATAGTAACTTCTTCAGCATTCATTGTATTCTGCAACATTTGCTGTGGTAGACTAGGCTGGTGAAGGTGCTAGTTTGTCATAATGGTTGATTTGGAGGTAAGACAGATTCTCGACTGAACAATTTTACTATGACTTCTGTTGCTCTAGTTGCTCAAGTTTTTATAGTTTTATTAAAAACAACACACGCTCCTGCACATGGAAAAGGTTTTGGTTTTTTTGGTGGGTTTTGTTTGTTTGGGGTTTTTTTTGTAATTTATGCAAGACTTAGCTTTCCATTATCAAGCTTTGATAAGCATGGGTTTTTATTTTACATGTTTTCATAGTAAATGTTTTGTTTTAGTCTGTTTTCATTCTAGCTCTGAAGAGAATCATTCCCTCTTTCTTGTGCTTACCTGTAAATGCCTGATGACTTCTTGGCTCACCTTTTTCTTTCTCTTCTCTTCTGTCTTAAATTCTTATGAGCTCTTCAAGAACATATTGTTTGTTTATTGTACAAGGTACTAACATATATTTTGGCACTGTTTTAATAATTGTATTTGATGCTGACAGGAAAAAGAAATAGCTTTGGATTCATAAACAAGTGGCTGTTATTACCTTTTAGTGTAGAACGGCACAATGGTGATCCCAATAAAAAAGTACATCATCATGGAGCACGTGACCATTCCCAGTCCCAGGCACAGGGCTCTTGTCTCCCCTCGCTTCTGTGCAGTCACCAACTTTTTTCTCAACATGATTTAGAGTTGTGAAATCTGAACAATCTTTCTGGTGTAAAATAAAATAGAGAAAGGAGAGGGAAAATGTGACTAGGATTGGCTTACAAGTATCGCAGTTGTGTAACAAGTTTCTGAAATATAATGTATCCCATGGAGGAACAGTCCCACTTTTGCAAAAAATAGAATTTTAAAAAAAATGACTGTGTTTTTTGTTATCTGTATACTCCTTTTCTACTTTCTGATATTTACCATATAGTATTTTTAAAAGTGTGTGTGTGCGTGTAGGCTAGGAGATGGGGTAGGAAAATCTGATTACTTTTGGGGAGAGTTCTGTTAACAGCCCAATTATCCTCAGCGTTAATTCAGTCTATTTTATGTTGCTGCTTCTCTGGAGTAAGAGATAATGTGTATTGGTAAAGGCTGCATGAAAGGAAAATCCTCCCACAGTAGAATCCTTTGTACATTATGCCTTTTCTTATGGATTAGTCTGAAATGTGGTTATCTTATTTCAAGGAGCTGAAAGAATTTAAAATTCAACATTTGAGATGTGCGGTTTTGGCTTCTGCTTGTTTGTTGTTTGGCCTTGCCCATTCAGGGATGCTCAAAACTTGATGTCTGACCAAACAGTGGAGAAAAGCTGCATTTTCTAGGCAGAAGTAGTATGATGCCACCAAAGACAATTGAACAGGATTAGATAACATAGCAGTTAAAACTGCTATCATTTCACCACAAGCACTGGGTCAGGACTGCTGCTGGCACTGGCCAGGAGAGTGGAAACCATGAAGTGCTGGTGTTGGTGTAACACCGGGGGAACTCTTCGGCAGAGCTGCCTGAACCTGAGCTTGAGAGTGACTGGCATTTTCCCCCCACTCCCTTGCCAAATAGCATTTTAAATTATCTTGCTAATGCTTTGGTAAAGAGAATCTGAAAATAATTGCTGTGAATCCATATGCCATTAAATCAGTATGACTGATGTATAGGATGAATATATAAAAGAGCAAGAACAGTCACTGAGAGTTCAACCCATCACCAGTATCTGTTGCACTGACAGCTGTAACGGAACATTTGTGGGGTTTTGTTTTTTCATGAAAACATAGTGCAAGCCATAGTTATGGCAAATGATGAGACTGGCAAGATTTGCGTCAATTTTTTTGGGAGAAGGGAGGAAAGCAGAGCAGAAGGAAAAAGGGAAAACGTCATGTACATGCTGAAACAGGTTTCAGTCCTGTTCTCATGTGCAAGACAAGGGTGCACAACTTCATGCAGTAGCTGGTGCATTTTCAGGATTTCAGCTTCAGGTGTGTGCAGCTACTTAGTGTGTATCCTTACTGGCTGGCCTTCAGGACAGTGTGGTCTCTCCCTAAATCCACCTGTGTTCAGCTAAGCAATGGAGCAAATACCAAGACTTAAGTTCAGATACAGGCACAAGACAAGCACAAGCCAAAGTTAGCAAATAGGCTCTTTGGGTTAACCATGAGTAGATGGTCTCCAGCTGCCCCAGGCTGGCAGAACTGTGAAGTGTTACTGGGGGTAGGGGACAACACTGAGTTTGGTGAAAGACAAGATAAAGACACCATCAGCTCTCGAAAGAATGAATGTGAATATCATCTGAATGTTGTTTTCTTTCCTGTTAGTTCTGGTTTTTTTTACTGGTAAAAGTGCCTTACTTTGACTATTTAATGATCAAAGAAAAAAAGTATTTTTTTTACTGAAATGCTGCTGATTTTAGACTACTGTAACACCTGAATGTTAGTGTTATTAACAGTAAAAATGTAGAAGTCTATAGACAGTAAAACAGCTTTGGTCATTTAGCATAACTCAGGGCTAGTTACAGAATTTAGGTATATATTTTGAAGTTGCTAGTACATAATATCAAAATGAAAGGCTGTCCTGAGGTGTCCCTAGGAACAAAAGGAGTTGCTGTTGGAATACTGAATTTTGTCCAGTTCCATATTTAATTCCACTTTAAATAAAATGTAAATATCCACTGTGAATTTTGCATACAGCGTTTTGAGGGGAATTGTTTTTCTGATGATCATGTATAATTCACTGGCATTGTAAGAAGCATCTTAAGTTGGAAATTGCCATAAGATGAACCTTACCTGCTTACTGGCATTTGGGTTTAATACAGAATGTGAGCTAATGCCCTTATATAAGGCCGTATTGTGTTTTTCTTGGCCTATGGGGCTATAAATAGAACATCTGGGATCAAGCACTGTCAGTGTGCTTGCGCCATGCCTTCATGCTTGTGTATAACCATGTGCAGAGGCACGTGCACCCCACAAGGAGACCTCGGTAAATGTCGGTAGTGACTGTTCCATGGAAACTTCAGTCGTTTCTTTTAGTTCTGTGGGGGAAAAGTGGAAATAGCATTTTCAAAAAACAAAGAACTCCAAAATATTTAAAATATAGGAACACTGTACAATACAGCACCTTAAGACCAGTTGATATTAAACTGACTCTCCTTTACCTGTTGTGCAGCTTGGTCAGAGGGGAAAATGGAATAAAGGAACATCCATTGGTCCTGGAGCACGAGCCCTGAGACCATGTGGTACCTGAGTGGCAGTTCCTCAAGACATAGTGGGAAGCTAATGATAAACAAGTTAAAACCTGCATTGTTAGCAAGAAATTCTTACATACAGTAACAGTGATTAATCCTTAATTAGTTCTGTGGGAAAATGAAAAAGTGAAAGATTGGTACTGTCCCTGTGACTTGTGGAAAACTTCTAGTGGCCTAGTGCTGTTAATCTCTTGAGTTTTAGATGAACCATAATGTTTACATAGCTGTCCCATTTACGCTGAGAAATAGTGGGGTAATCAGACCCCTTGTTACATGGAAAACAAGAACTGTGGGACTATTAACCAAATAATTAATAAGAAATGTAATTGCCCCATCAGTCTGCTTGAACGTCAGCTACATACGCAGCAGAAGTACCAGTAAGCTCATCCTTCCTAATCATCTTAAACTGCCAGACAACCTCTTTAAGACACATAAGGAATTTGTTTGTGTAAATTGGAAATTTTCACAAGTGGCCAAGAGGTTTTCCCAGCATTATGTGCAGTGTTGTTCCCCATCCTGACACCAGTCGAGCTGCCTGACCCTGGTTCCCTGCGTGGGCTGCTGGGTGATCCTGTTTGCTTCTGCTCCCCCAGTTCAGATGTCCGCTCTGCCCCAACGAGAATAAGGACATATGAATTATGCAGAGAATGTTAACAAGAAAGATTGGTCTAAAAATATCTCACTGAGTGCTTCTATAAACATAAAAAATAACCGGCTAGGTCTTCAGGCAGTGTAAATCAGAGGTGCTCACATCACTGTTGTGTTGCTGCACCAGATTAGCAGTAAATGTGGACCCTAAAACTGAAATACATACTTCCTACTGCATTTTTGTATGCTTTAAAATTTAGAAGACCAGAAAAATCTGTAACACTATTTCATGCATGTGCAGAACAATTTAAGAGGAAAGCCAAGTCAGTGAAGGAAACCCCATGTGCATTTTTTTTTCCTTTCATTATGTTTTTGTGCTGAAAATCCTGCATTTTCTGGCTCTCAAGACAAGGGAATGCTGCATCCATGTAGAAAAATATATTTATTTGGAATTTCCCCATTGTTTAAAAGGTTAATTATTTTCAGATTAAACATTCTTTTCTTCTGTCTCCTAGCTCTGACAATGTATCTTAGGAGGAATGTTGAAAGAGCTAATTAAGTGTTTCCTCTGACAAAATCGTTAAATATTTGAAAAATGAAGCACTGCAGAGGACTTGATTGGCCCAGGAAGTCTCTGAGCATATTTGAATAGGAAGATGTTGAAGTATATAACGTGGGTTTTAGTCCGGCCTTCAGGAGCAAATCTTAAATGTATCTTTTGCACTGAAGATTGTGGGGTGCCTCCATAATTATTAGGAAAATATAAGCTTTTCATAATGTTCCCTCTCCCTAATCCTCTTCTTCAGTCTACTTAAATTATACAGTACATTAGCTGTGCAATTTCAATGTATAATCACTGCATTGACAGCTGCTGGTGATAATCCTAGGGATGCCATCTGCTCAGGTTTGGAATAGAGTCCCCTGTTTTGATTAGTAGACATGTTTACGTGTTTGGAAGTCTCTGCCTCCTCTTCCCCCATCTCTCGGGGAGTTTCCAGTGCTGTGACCTCCGTGAGTTTGGATGGAACCTCTCTCTTGAGCTATTCCAGGCTACTCTTAACTCGGGTATGGCAGTATCAGTAGCACTGATGAATCATCTCACTCACCCTTGCTGAAGAAAGGGTGCTAAACCCTTCTCTCAAATTTAAGTTGGGCATAAATATTAACAGTGAGCTACTCATTTTTTTGAGCTGGTTTATCCTACACCATATGGTGAATTTTCAGTGAGCATTTATGTATTGCTTTCAGATGAGCAGCAAGTGCTAATACTGCATCACACCAAGAAGAGTGATGCAAGTCATCCACATCTCTAAAGTGATGAGTTTTTAAACAAGCCTGGACCCTTTGGTCTCCGCTGCCTCTGCATATGAAATAGCCATTTGCTTTCTCTTATCAAGTGCCAACTTAATAGTCACCTTATTTTATTCTCAAAACACCTTGCGTGGACAACATAAAAACTGCTGGCTTTGCGGGGTGTGCAAGATGAGCATAGTATTCGTTGCCAGTTTACTGGCCAAGTACTTTGTGTGGGAACCAGAAGGCAATCATAAGTTTTAGATCTATAAATATGAGCTCTGTACTGGTTATACTGCTGTGGCAGAGCTGCACAGTTTATGTATTTACTACTGTCTCTGAGTAGAATTAGTTTGATCACTCACACTTGCCTACCTGTTTCCATGAGTATGTTAACACTGCGTAGATTCTTCTTCCTTTCTGTTTCAATCCTGCCCTCATCCTTTTCTCATCTACTGCCCTACCGCTTACACCTTGGACAACAGGCCTGAAGTCAAAACTACGTTTGTGTTGGCGCTTGCTTCCCCCCTCCCCATCCTCCATTTCCTACTCTAGCATTTATATGCATTTCTTGCTGGTAACAGGTCTGCCTTTGCCAGGAGTGCTGGGGCCACGGAACACCAGTTTTGTTCATTGCAAATTGATAAGAATCCATTACTTAAAGCATTCTGTGCATCTGGGACCACAAATACTGTGTGTATTACAGAATAAGGTGATGCTGAACCTCGATGGAAATGCGCACAGAAAAGAAGATTCTGCCATGTACTCATGCAGCTGTCTTGAAAACCTGAAGCAGAAATATTTTGACTGTGTAACATGATACAACTACATTTATTTTATGAAATATGCTGTAGCATTTTGCTTTATTAATGAAATGTTTACCTGATGTGACACTTGAATGAATTAAAGTTAGCTTTTCTGTTTAAAAACCTATGCAGTTGTTGAAGAGTAATTCTGTTAGCTTTTAAGCCTGGTGGTTCTTAAAAAAAAAAATAAATAAGTTACTTGCTCAGTTCAGCAGTTATGAAGTTTTTCTAAAGTGCTTCTTTTGGATTCTGTGCAGTACAGGGCTGCACAGAATGAATCAATTTAAGAGTAGATTTCAAGGAAGCCTGAAAGAGTTCATATGCTTGGTTCCGCTCTAAGTTAGAGGTAGACAAGCACAGGCCCTAAAGGAATGCTGAACACCCAAAGCCATGAAACTCCTGAGAGTAAAGGTGTATTTACCATTAAAATGAATAAAAGCTATGATCTCATATGGGCTGCAGACTCCTAAGAGTCTGTTTGTGAAAATATTACCGTTACCTTTGCTAATAATTATGGAGAATTATCAGATTGATTCCAGTTACAAAAGAGAGAACAACTTAACTTTTCTGTAGCATGTGGGCTACTTGGGCTGTCCTCCGTAGTGCTGCAGATTTAGAAAGATTGTTGCTTCCAAAACCACTGTACTTTTCCAAACCCAAAACTATTGCATGCTCCCAAGGAAAAACAGTTGCTTAGAAATATACTTACTGTTTTTGATGAAATGCTTTTTTCTCTGATGAAAAAACTTCTGTTACATGACAGACTTGGGATGGTAGTGGAACTTAGAGCCGAAAGGGATTTTTTTTCTCTCTTCACACCCGCCCCCCCACCCCCCCACCCCCCGGTACTTCTCTGGGTTTGCTTTGCTGTGGCTGAGCTCCTAACTTAGTTCCCCTATTACGAAGCTTTCTGTAACCATAAATGGTAAGGTATGAAAGAGCACTGTCCTTTTTGAGATTAATTGCTGAAAACCAGGAAGCCACAATACTAAGAGCCACTACAGCTGAAGAGACTGAGTTTTCTCAAACTCTAGGGCCCCTTTACCACATATCCCAGTGGATTTGTCTTAAGCTATGGTCCTACTCCTTTTGTACAGCTTTTTAGTTCAGAAATCTGATAGGTCTTTTGGGTAAGATTTAAGGAATTGACTGTATCAATGACCAGTAGTACTGATTCTTAATACCTGAACTATTAACAGCTGTGTCTGAATGCTTTGTTGCCACTAGTTTTGGTCAGTTTGGATGCAATAGATGCTAAAATTTTGACTGTACATCAGAACCCTATAGACAAGAACACAGCGTCCATCATGCTATAGAAACATGAGTGTCTAGCATGTTCCTCTAGCCAAAAAGCCAAGCCTGCTTCTGGGATGTATAAAGAGATGATTCCTAGCACAGAGCTTCAGAAAAGAGCTAAAATAATATTTTTTTTTTGAGAGAGAGGGAAACTCTTTTATTGGGAGACTAAAGGACCTGAAATGAGTTAATCCAGTAAAAGCATTAAGAGTGTTCTGAGCATTGTAAACAAGGGTAGGATCCCCTCCACCCTGCTTTAGGTATATAATAATTAGCAGTTTCAGCTTAAGCTGGTCTTCCAGGCATGCTTTTGGTAAAAGATTTGAAGTTGGCAATGTTCAGAAAGTTCATGCTGTCTGAAGATAAGAGATGAATCTCTCCCAAAAGGACCTGTTCTATTATTATTGATGCAGAAGAGAGCACACAAAGCTAACTTGGATTTAGATAATTGTATGTTAGGCACTTAAAGGTAAGTAAAATGAAGCCTGTTACTATCATCTAGATTGGAAAGATTTATGATCATAGTCATTTTTTAATATTTGAGAAGTGATGTAGCTAAATTTGAAGAATGACATTTGAAGGTTGGAAAAAGAGCCTTATGAACAAAACTTATTCCTAGATAAAACATGATCTGGTTGGGTGGAGTTTTCTATCATTTTTTGATACTTCAGGAAAAAAGACTGGGTATTTCAAAGATGCAAGGTCTGGCTCAAGCAGAAGTCATACTTTTAATGAGGAATTTATTAAAAGTGATTTTTGGGCTGTGTGATTCAGGACTCAAGGTAGAAAACAAGGTAACCCCTGCTGACTGAAAGTCATGAATCTCCAGCTCTGGCTGTCTCTTCTGGCTGTCTCTTCTGCCTGCTCTCCTTAACTCCAATGGCTAATACATGTGGATTAATTATCAATTGCTGCACTAGGAGTTCTACTGCAAAATTAACACAAAACTGTGGATTCCACAGGCAAAACAGAGGTTACATTTTTAAACTTCCTCAGTGTACTGAAGGACGTGGTGGTAGAGCACTTTGGCTCAGTTTGAGGTGCACTGGTGATTTATCTGAATAGACAGAAACTATGCTCCACGTCTGGTGCTACACATAACCTTTTGCTTGTTTCTTTTCCTCTCACATACGCTGCAGACGTGCGAGGCCAGGTGGCCACTGGCTCTCAGATAACTAGCCCAATAAAATAATGTGGGTGTGCTAAAGGGAGGTGCTGTGCTGATATCCACTTCTAACCTTGGGATATTTCCATGTGTCACTGACCTGTACCAAGTGATGTGTATGCATGAGAGCTGTATCAATGACAAACCAAATGTTTGTTATATTATAAACTGTAATTCCGTATTACTGTCTAAAATAGCCTTTGTCTTATTAAAATAATATAGAATATTTAATTTTTTTTGCAACTTGAGGGGAGGGAGGAAAAAGGAACAATCTGGTGATTGAAATCACTATGTGCTTTTACCCTGGTGCTCCTTTTCCTTGCAGGAGCTGCAGTGCTCTCTCCTCCTCTAGCCTTGCTCCTGGCTATCATGGTGGAACACCATGAACCCACTCACCTGCTTGTTCAAGGCAGGATTTCCCTGGTCTCAGAGGGAGGACGGGACCAGCTGTAGCCTCTGCATGAGGATCTACTGCTGGGACACGAATTCACTGCTTATTTATAAGCTACATAACAGTTTCTCCTGGCCTTACACTGACCCAGAGAGGGGGTGTGGGGTCACTGCTGGAAAGGCCAAGTTCCTGAGAGTGCTCTTTGAGTATGGGTGGCAGGACAAATGGAGGCCGGTTAGGGTCAGCTAGAGCTAAAGGCAGTAGCCTTGTTGGTCTAAGATCCTTTTACAAATACTACTTTCTAGCCAAGATAAATTTTGCAAGGGCCTTCCCAAGCCTCTTGAGCTGCTGTTTTAATGTTTGATCCTGACTATAATTGGGGGAAGAAAAAGGGAAGACAAATAATTTCAGAGTAGGCTTTTCTGAACTTCAGATACTCTATTTTGAATCTGAACAAGTTTCTTTTCAACGTCTTGCTTCCTACTTATTTTTTTCCAATGTATTAAACCCTTTGGCTAAGGCCAAAATAAATTAACTTTGAGGGATAATTTCCCATGATTCTTTAAAAAAAAAGAGCAATGCTTCAACTTGGAAAAAACTGCCATGACTAAGTTAGTGAAGTATCTATACTTACATTTATCAGTCTCTAGAACTGCAAGAAGCTATCAGACAAAGAGAATTAAGATAAATATTTCTGAGGAGTTATTTTCTCTGTAAGTGCTAGCAGAAGAAAAAACATGGGAGAGAAGGCACATGGCTTTGAAAGAGAAATTGTGTAAACATTAGCACACCAGGTTTGTAGCTCTGTATTGTAAATAAAAATAGAAGGGACTGTAAACATTACAGCAGTGCTAGGGGAAAAGAGTTTCTGGTGTTTATTTGCTGTACTACTCTGTAGTGAGTACTCAAACTGTTGTCCTTTGTGCTCCATCTGTATTGGAGAATGCTTTGTTCCAGTTCCCTTTTGTTTCTGATAGGGCCCGGTCATTGCAGGTGTGTGTAAGTTCAGAGGATTCTTAACCCTCCCAAGGAATCGGCTGTGATGCGGAAACTTCAAGGATGCCCAAGAGGGTCTGGTTCGACCCCACATGCTACTGAGCAGTTTGATGCTGTGACATCACATGAATTAAACTTACTTTGTGTTAGCAGGTGACCTGTTATGCGCTAGGCTGTCCTATGTAACAGGTGGATCTTGCTGGAAGTCCTAGTCAGGTTATATAAATAGTGTCTGTAGGCAAGCAGAAGTGATGTGAATTTGCAAACTGTACATTCCCTTTCGGCTCTAATGTAACGAGCGGTTCAGGAGTTAAAAAGCGGACAGGCGAAAAAGCAGTATCTTTTAGTTGGTCAGAACTGCTTGTTCCGTTCTTCTAAGCTGATTATCCATAAGGGTTGTTTTCGTGTTAGAGCAGAAGAAAAACTTAATGGCTGTGAGACAGAGCCAGTTTAATAAGTATTGCCGTTTATTTTGAGGACTTCCTGGTGCTTCTAAAGAATCAGTGAGCTGTGAAATGAAAACAGTTGTTTGGATCTTCAGAGCGCCCCACAAAGTTATTAGCTCCCCCCTTCCTAATTGAAACATATTCATAGTGTAGTACATTTTCATTTTTAATGGGTATCATAAAGAGAAGCTGTGGCTCTTGAACAAGGAACAGTCACATATTAAAAATGATGTGAGTTAGAAGGAGGAGGATTTCCGAAGTGTGGGCAAGTCTAAATCAGGCACAGGCAAACTTTAGGACTCAGCTGCTTCTTTTTAAGTAACTAAATTAACAAACTGTTTGCTGGACTTGCTGATAACTCACCAGTTTCATGAGGGCTGAGGGAGTCCTCAGAACTTGTCACATAGATATATAAGCAGGAATTTTGAATTTTTTTGTTTGGCCTCCAACGTCACAGCGTGGTGGCTGTGCATTTGTGATGATTCCCTGAGTGAAAGGTAGTTGTGCCTTGATGGGCTCCCCTGCGGTATGTTGTACCTGTAATAAAGTATAACGCTATGGTATGACTTCATTTCTCTCTGAAGTTACTGAGAACTCTCTTATTACTATGTCTTGAAATTGAAGTTAGAGAGGATGCTTAACTGTTTGCTGCATCCAACCCTCTGTGGATACATACTAACTGATTTCAGAGAATAAGGGCATGGTTTTCAATCGGGGAATAAGTGCATATGCTCTTTTCTCAGTTTGGATCTTGTATGTGTAATCAGTTCCTAATAATGTTATTCCAGATAGACGAGCCCTCAATATTTTTTTTAAAAAAACAACAACCACCACCACAAAAAAACCCACAAACAAACTCACACCACATTGTATAGAAATTTCAATTGTAAATTTAAACGTATTTTACAAAGGGAGGTCATTATTGTTCATCCTTGCTTTATTAGGTGGGCACAAGGAGATAACTGCTTTTGCCTGGGAAGTGAGAGGCAATCAGATGACTGGGTTTGCTGAGTTTCTGCACTGTGCTCTGTTCAGTTTGTAGTCAGAAGTACAGGGGAGGCCTAGAGGTTGCTCTGAGACCATGGCCTCTTCCACCTTACTCCTTTTACCTGTCACAGTGATTTGTGCTATCTCAGTTAAATGCTTAGCTGTATTGACAGTAGCAAGCAAACCTGAATAACAAATTTTTCAGCGTAGTCAGGAACTGGTGTTGTCTGCTTTTGTCTGAAAGTGTGTCTCAGGCACGTAATGCATATCACATTAAACTTGATGCTGATGGGAACTGTGTGCAGACTGAGTAGCATCTGATTTCAGGTAAACAGAAGCTGCTAGGAACATAGACTTATATTCAGCTTCTCATGTTCAGGTTAACTACAACATGGTGCAAATACAAGGCCTTTCCTGAACTTGTGAACTCAGTACAGCAACTCTCTGATACAATCAAGTATGAAATACAGTATACATGGTACTATGTGTTCATGCTGGGAGACTTAAACATTGCCAAATAATCAGGGCAGATGCTTATCCAATTTAGCATGGAAGGCTGACTCTGGTAGTGTTTTTGCTAATGGTCTCTTCTGTCATCTGTGAAGTCGCTTTCTGCAGTGAAACTGGTAAAGTTCTGTTTCTGAACCTTGTCTGTTCAGTGTTTGTACTGTATCTGAAAGAAGGGCTTTCAATGCCTCATTTATAGAATAAGAACAATATTTCCGTTCTTACTATCCTAAGGCCAAATACGTTAATGAAATGTAATTTTGTAATGGAAGGCACTCAGTATATTAGCTGAGTATAACTCAGTATGTAGTCTCGCCAATGAAAGGAAAATTGGGTTTTTTCCCTGTATTGGATAGTTCACCAAATTAACAAAATCCAGGCAGAAAAGAGGAGAAAAGTAAAGAAGCTTTCACAAACTAAGATATTTAGACATGACAGTCTGTGATGTTATGTAAGCCTATGGGAATGTTATTCCTGATCAGATGAGTAGAATTGCGTAGTACTGTATAGCAGAAGAGATCAGAGAGTTGTTATGACTTCTTTTTACTCTTTGAAACTAAATAGAGCTCCTGTATTTCTGTCTAACAAACCCCAGGTAGCAATATGGCTATGTGCAGTCTAACAGGTTCTGGATATGTGGGACCTACTGCATATGCAGTTTGCAGGCGAGCGCCTTAAGTTAAGCAAGTCCAGCATGTTCTGCATGATTTAATTTACTGCCTAAGTTCTGGACATAAGACAGTCTGATTATAGTAAGTCATATAGAAATGATAAAAACTTTTTTCTTTTCTGGCTTGAGAGAGAACCTCTGTGTTTTGGGGAGCCTGGATATTGATAACTTGAGTACAAGGCATATACCATAGGTATTATTTTGTTGTTGCTTATCAAATAATATTTTGAAATCAGGGCAGTTGGTAGGGTTCACGTTAGCTGCCTGTTGAAATCCCACGGTTGGAGGAGCCTATTGCTGCCTGCTATGATCCCTGATGCCGTTGCTCCCTTTGCTGGGACTTCTGCTCCCTGACGTGCTGCTGCTGCTGTTACCATGAGCTGGGTGGTGTGAGGTGCTTCCTACCTCTTTGTCCATGCCCATGCATGAACACCCTTTACTGCTGTCATACCTTTACTGCTCTCCTGTATTGGGAAAGGGGGATTGAGAGGGGATGTGCTAACCCTTAGCTTCCTATATTCCCGAAATACACAATACTATAAGTGTATCAGCCTTGCTGCAGTGAGTTATGAAGTCTCCAGAAAAGAGATGCAAAGCATAGTGATGGAAAGGGCGATGTTCCTTCTTTTTCCAGAATTAAATTGCTTAAAGGCAGGATTAAAAAAAAATAAAAAAAATCAAATGGAAATATATTATAAAATGCCCTCTGTTTCTATTCCACACCTGTTCTATATAGAAAAGTTCACAATTTGTTTTTTCTTTCTTTTGCCCAAAGTCAGACTGATATAAGGAATTAAAGTAAATCTTCTTTTCCTTAACATTATTCTTTCGTTGCAGAAAGTTGCTGTAAATGAGACTGTCGTCTATAAATAATAGCATTGATTTTGTGCTCCCTGAAGCAGTTAAATTTCCTTTTGGAGTGCAATCCCAATATCTAGACATTTTATGTGCTTTACTATACACTTTTCATGAAAGTAACATGATTACTTTCATCTCCTCCTTTAACTGGGAAATTTTAATCCATTTCAAAGTAACATTGCCCTAAGAAGTTAACTGCAGATAAGTTTTAGGCTTATGGAGCAATTTCCACTGTGATTAAAAACTCAAATAAGCCATTGGTAGCAGAGATCATTAGTTTTGCCTGTGTAAGAGAGGAGGTCATGCAGGCTACTACTACAGCAACCTGGCATTGGACTTCTCCATGACTTGTGGCAGGTCTCAGCTGAAGAGTGCCTGAGATACATGTCAGATCAGGGGAATGTACTTTGTGATTTGTATTTTTGCAGATTCTCTAGTTGAAGTACATTTACTCTGTGTTGATGTAGAGAAACAAAAGCTTCAGCTGCTCTGTGTGTGGACCATGGGAGGGGAGTGCTGGAGGGAGATGTGTGGCAGGAATTTGGTGGAGAGAATTGCTGGGAAATGGTCTTCAGAAGCCCTAACTTCTTATCTTGACAGAATAGAGGCAGAAATAGAGGTAATTTTCAGACTTCTCCACCTTTTCCTACTGGTCATGCTTTAGGGTTGGCAGCATTTTTATTCTGTAAGTTGGTCTTTGTGCTTCTAGTACAATTTTTTTGCTTGCTTTCTTTATTGATAACTGAAGATTGAAATATCAAGATGAGGCATGGATACTGGGCAGGAGGAGCAATTCTTCAGGGCAGGCAAAGATGAAAGGTTATGTGATGCTTGGTCATTTCTGTGTCACTTCCGCCCCCAGTTTTACTGCAGGGCTGTCTTGTCGTGATGCAGCACCTGGCACTGTGAGGTCATGGTTGCCAGAACAAGCAAATGGTTCTTGTGCTGCATGGATGTGTTTGCGTCTCGGAGAAAGGGAAAAAAGAGCTGATGGAAATAACCAACACCCACAGACTCTACCACAGAGAGCAAAAAGGAGTTCTGTGTGCAAATTTAACTTTCCCAAAGAGAAAAGGGGAATAAATGCTGAGCAAAAGAAATTATTTGGGCCGTTAGCACATATATTCTATTGGAAATATATATATAGGCTGTATTCGCACACAAACCATTCCTGCCTTCAGTTCTTATTCATCTTCTCCCCACCAGGAAGGTTTGAGTGTATAAGTGCATGGACTTGATTCAGCTTGCATAGGTTCAATTACACCACATTGGCTTCCCTTTCACTAATAAAAATGTGCTTCAATGTGTAAATTCTTCCTCCTCTCAATGATTATATGTAAATGTAGAGAAAATAAATTGAAATTTTATTTAGTTTTGCCAACTTTCTTGGGCTGAGTTGTGAGTCTTCAAAGATGTGAATAAAATGTGTGCTGTTAGTGGAAATAGCACTAGTTCTTTTTGTGAGGAGACGAAACCAACAGACCTTACTCTGTAACTGTCAGCTTTCCTTACTTTAACTGTATATTTCTCCCTTGGACCCTGTTGTTTTCACTGTTGGTGTTTAGTTTCTCGGTTTCTCTGTTATTGCTGCTGACCTTGCAGTGTTGTGAGAAGGAATGGACTGCTGAACCAAGATAGAAACCTATGACCATCGGGAGGAATTTTATGTTTGTGCATACCATCTGCAGGAACTGGCATGTGTAGAGGAAAAGAGGTTCTGCAATACCAGGAGGCTTTGCTAGAAGTGAAAGGAATGAGTGCTTCGTTTAGTAGGTATGATATGGCTTTCTGCTTGTTTAAAAAAATGTAGATGAAAGAATTACTGAACTGTCAGGGCCTCAACGCTTCTGCACATCCCTTCCGATGTTCTGTTTTCTGGAGGGCTGGACATGTTTAACAAGCCTCTGAGAAGGATATCTGAGACAGGGTCTGGTGTGAATTGCTTTGCTCTGGTTTACCTTGTTCTTAACCATGAATGCAAGTATGACTACAATAAGGACATTCCTTCTATTCCCATAAATCCAGGTTGAGTACATTTTTTCTATCTCAAATGCAGTGAGTGCTGATGCTCGTATGATTCATAGCCTCATTTTACAGGCTCAGTTTCTTGTAATGCAGGGGATTATGAGAGGGAAGACCTTTGTAGCTGAGCAGAGTCCTCTGTAGAGTGAAATTTTCTGTTGCACTTAAAAATGAGTACTTGGAGAACTGGATCCCAATAGTGTGTATTTTGCTTGCAGAGGAAGGGAGTTGAATGCTAATTTCATGATAGTTGAATTACTTTTCTTATCCTTCTCATCCCCTTTTGTATCTCATGGTACTGTAATTAGAGAGCAGTAAACAAGAATATATAAAAACTAGTTTCAGGTCATACGTCTGATTGCCTACACCAGAGAAGTTGTTGGAACTAAAAGCAATTTTAGGACAGTTCCCGAACCTTTGTGCTGTAGAGTATGCTAGAATAAGTTATCCTTCCCAGTACCCCTTGGGGAGCTTTTTTGTGATATAAAGTAATTGGAGATGCCTTGGAGAAGAGGCTAGAAATCTGCTATCCCAGCCGCAAGTCAGTGACCTTATCTCAGAATAAGGATACTTTCCTCTTTCCAGCGAGTTAACTCCCCATGGGTTGGTTTACGTGTGAAGTAGAAAAGCTCCGGCACGAATGAGAAATTGAGAGATGCTCATCTGTCATATTGTAAAATTGAAGAGAATAAGAGGATGTGTGTGGACTTGCAAAACTGCAAGACCTCTGTCCAAGACTTTGCTTTGAATTAAGAAAGAAAGATTTTCTACTTAGCCTTGGGAAATAAATCCAAATCAAACATATTAGTTCAGCCTCCAAACTAAAATATCAACTATTTTTACATGACTATTCTCAATAGAGTTCATTTTAAGAAGACTTCTGATACACAGTTTCCATCCAAAGCAAACTTATAAACCCCAGCCCTTCATTAGTAAGCTTCATTAACAGTCCTATGCAATTTAATAGGAGCTTCTGAGACATTGTACAGGATTTTGAAACCTCTTGACAAAATGCTATGGCTCACTACTTTAGGGCATAAACAGTGGCGATGTTTAATCTTTGTTATCTCTCTTTGTACTTGCTCAGCAGTTCTGCGCTCCCCCTGGATTTCTTTGTTCTTAGCGAAATTATTTTATCCCCCTCAGGTTCTTTCAGTCTGTTGCTTTTCTCATTCAGTTTCCAGGTGAATAAGCTTTTTTGTCAGGCTAAAGGAAAGAAAAAGTGAAAGCTGCTTCCTGAACTTTGAATATGTGTGATCGGTTATGAAAAACTGCAGTGTTCATGGGGATGGTGTGTGAAATACAGGTACCCTGCAGCAGCAGGCTTTGAATTGGGCCTCAAGTCAATGGTCTTGACTTTAATATATTTTGGGGGGGGTGGGTGGATGGTGCTGTCTCTAACAATAGTTGCATTTTTTAAAACATTAATATCTGGGGGTGGGTGAAGAATACTAGATAAAAAGCAAAATTTTGTTCCCTATTGACTCTACAAGATGGGATTTTTCACAACTTGACTTCAATGGCAAGAGGATGTACGCTGACAGCCTGTGCAGACCTTAAGTGGTGTAATTTAAAACTTGGTGTAAGCAACTGAAGCAAATTTTTGACAAATAGAAGAATTTGTTACTGTAGCATTTCTTGCAGGTTTGCTGAAATAAAGAAAAATGTAGGGAACAAAGCCACAAACCAGTACTCTAGTGGATTGATGTCTGTAGTGTCTTTTTTCCAACTATGTGTGGGTATGGGCATCTTTTTGTCTGGTGGAGAAGCTAAAGAAATAGTGAATGGTGACATAGGAGAGGATAGACTGTGGTATACCAGGTGCAATTTCGTGTGTGTATGACTAGAATTTGGCCCACGGTGCCCAGGTACCATGGCATTCCTCCAGGAATCCTGGGCATTCCTGATAAGTCACTGTTCTCTGTAACAGGATTATTTAACAGTTTCATTGTCATAAAATAAATGAGGCCTGCTGTCTGTTTTTTTGTGGGTGATGATAAAGTTATCAAACTGAAAATAATGATCAAGTGTTACTGTGTAAACAGTTTGAGGCTAGTCAGACTCCTTATGAAAACAAGAGCCAATAATGTATTTATATTTCTGCCCTCTCCCCTTCCCCCACCCTGCTTTTGATGCAGGTGCTCTCCAAAAAGCTTACTGATTGCTGGCACTGACATGGTAGGTGCAGGAAGTGTGATAAGCTTCCTGTATATGATTTGGGTTTTTTTGTCATGTACTAAATAGCTGCGTGTATAAGGTGCCCTTTATATAAAGTGTTTTACATCTTGTATTTGAATTAACAAGATCAGATTTCTGCAAAGGTAATTATGCCAGGATAGTAGCTGCACATGGGAACATCTCCATAGTTTCTCCATTAAGATATTTTGGAAATAACTAAGGACATGCTAGCCAAAATGTCTGCAAAATCTGCAGAAATTGGCAGGTGTCTATCTGTGGGAACAGGCAAGAGAATTGATCAGGATTTTTTGCAGGGTTTGCAAACTTCTTGTAGGATTTTAGAGCCAAGTTCAAGACATCAAAGTGATCCATAAATCATTACAATGGAAACTAAGATAAAGGGAAGTTACAACTTGTATTCATATTGTGTGCTCATGATTCAGGACGTGCAGCACGTGTCTGCCTGTCATTCACCTGATAAGACCTCTGTGATACCCAAATAATAAAATGGCATGAATTTCTCATACGATGCCCTGCCAATTTATTTCACAGGCTAAAAAAGCAAATGCATCCAACTTTTAAAAATCTGAATTCTGGCTGTGCTCATTGGATTGGTGCTAGAGAGCCAAGATAGCACAGGGACTAGAACCGTGTACATGCCAAGAATTTATGATGACACAATGTCCAGCTGCTCTAACGTATTGCCTTATTTGCCTGCATTATGTTACCACAAGATGTATCCTAGCCCCTTCCAGTTTCCTTATGTTCTACTTATAGCAGGTGTACTGAGACAATATTGTGTACCCTCAGCAGGTGCTCTGAAAAAGGGAGTGTTTTCTAATTACTACTATTTGAAAGGAAGGGTCTTTCAAAGCATTGGCAAGCAGGCTTCATGTAGGTAACTGCTTCATCTTTGAGTTCAGTGAGCTTATGGGCTCATGTTCAATGGGCCCATTATGTTCAATGGGCTTATGTGTGCAAAAAAGGGTCTATGCCAGACATTTTGTTGGGCAAAACAGGTAGTATGCTTTGCGCTAAATATTCTGGTTTCCTTTAGTCCTCTTCATTGCTTTTGACATTACAAACTTTTGGATAGCTCCAGATTCACACTGAGCCTGTTGGACTTGCTTCTGAGACTGAAGTCAGCCTCCCGAGTCCCTCAAACAGAGCTTTCCCACACTTTGTACCATCTCAGGAGTCACGATTTTGCCTTTTGTTGTTGCATTTCCTATCAATGTGTTTCTGTTTACAGTCGAAGTTCTGGCTTTTCTCAATATACTTCATGGTCCACAGAGCTTAGTAATGTGACTCTTCTAAGGACTTTGGACTGCTTTCATTTTGCTGCAATGCTTCAGAACAGTCCTTTTTTAAAAAAGAGAAGGGGGAGGAGGGGGAAAGATTGACACTTTTCTTGGTGACAGCAGCTAACTTGAAAATAGACCAAACCTTGTGATGCTTCTCTTGAAAGTAACTTAGATGGAAAACAACGTGAATTCTTTAGCATCTTCTCTTTTAAATAGCATTCTAGTGGGATGCTGAAAACACCAGAAACAGGCTTGTAAGAGAAAGCATGGGTTTTGGGGTTTGGTATGGACTACTAAGGTTTAGAGAGTTTTTGGAAGTAACTTCCTGGATCCCTTGTCTTTTATAGACAAAAGTTATCAGCATGGGAAAGGCACTCTTATATTTAACATAGTAGTTCAACAAAATAATACGTATGATCAAGTTCTAGAAGAAGTGATGCCTTCAAGGCAGGACTGAGATAGGGTGTTGGTATACATTATGCCTACTGAGCCTGCCAATGGTCTTCAGTAAAGGTTTGCAAGTAAATGTGCTATGACACCTTTCTTTAATAGCAGACGTACTTAAACCTCTGAAGAGAGTTGGTCTGCAGCCTACTAACCTGAGTGGTGGAGGATCGTTTCCATAATGAAATAAAGCATGTCTTGGTACTGGTACGTCCACATCTTCTCTCTGATGACAACAGACTTCAAACTGGGGAAAATGGTTTCTTACTTTCTTCTACTAGCAGTCAATTTGTGGCCTATTTTTATGCTTGAATACGTGCCATGCTGAACCTAACTGTTATGACTTGTAGGTATATGGGAACCAGAATGGCAGAGATGCAAGTGTTTTTCTGTTATGTCATTAAGGCCACTATATATTCTGCTGAGAAATGGAAAGAAGACCAAAGGGGGAAAAAAATGGGAAAGAAGAGAAATTATGAATAGAGTTTACTTGAAGAGGGAAATGGAGGATGATAAGAAAGATCAGAAGAAAAGAGCAATATTCAGCTTCCTTTTTCATGCATGTGACAGTTGTGGAGCTCAGTAATCATGACTCTGTGGGTATGATGTCTGGCTAGGAAGATTAGTAACAGGAAACAAAATCTGTCATAAGACATTGTTGAAAGCTGATGCTTCCGTAAGTACATGTTCAGATCACACCCCACACTGAGCTTTGCTTATCTCTCAGCCTGTGAATAGCTTTTGGAAATTGATGCATTTTTAAAATTTTTATTACCCAGTATACTGCAAAGAGGTAGATAAGAAGCTGAAATACTTTAAAACTTCTTTGTCATCCATCACTCCATCTGCTTCAGGGCTTAGCACACATTCTGTGCTGTGCTGTACAGCTAAACTTTATGGGACATGTTTGGTCTCTCATATTTCTATAGAGCGAAGAACAGGGGCAATAATGTGAATTCATGAATTGTCTTGATACGTGTAACCTTTTAAATTTTGCTTCTCTCTTACCATTTCAATTGCAAGGCAAACTGCCTGCTCTGTGCCTTAGTGGAAAGTCTTTCTGTTACAAATATAATCTGTGTAATGACAGGATACACATAGCTATGGACAGGTACCATCGGCTGAAAAAGGGAACCCAGTTTTGAGGATTACCTGTGGGTAAACTGGAGATCACATCTTTGCCCACAGTAAGTGGAACTGGTCTGTTATACAGATGGCTGCTAATAGCAAATCCTAACTAATGTTTAGATGTACACCGTTTGCTTTAAAGATCTGTTTTCTTTTTGAGAAAATAGTAAAGCTACATATGGGGAAAACACTTCCAAAACCTATTTAGGACAGATCTCTGAGTTTTGGGAGTACTTGAAAGTGTCTTTTTTAATCATTACTTTTTCCCCTGATGTGCAAATTGCAAAATACTACAGTCTTACCAACCTCTCTACCCCCCCCCCCCCCCCCTTGCTGACTTAACTTTTCCCTAAGAAAATGACAGCATTAGTTTTTAATTCCTCCTGGTTTGTAAGCATGTTCTTTACTTGCAGGATGAATTTTACTGAGCCAAACTGATGACTTTCATGGGGATGGAGCAGGGAATCAAAATACCAGGTTCCCTGAGGGATATTTACAGTATTTTTGTCATGACTAAGAATGGCAAATCCTAAGTGGCTTAAAAACTAAGGTAGGATGAGGAAAATACACACAGGCAGCCAGTATAGGAAGATTAAGATATCTGCTTATGTCTGGTATTTGTATCTAGAGCAGCACAGAGCCTTTTGTGTTTTGGGAAGTATGGTATCTTTTGGTGAGCACAGCCAAGACTTCAGATGAACATAAGTACCTGACATGGACATGTTCTGTCCCTCAAGAATGGATTCAACTATGAAAAAGAACAACCAGAAATACTCCTTTCCCATTATTACCTGGACCAGTGATGAGTTGCTAAATGTCGCAAGGGTTATAAATTAATGGCACAGTCACTTGACTTAGTTATGGGATCTTAAATCTGGTTGGCTCATATAACTGATATGACAATGATTGCCTTGATGTCTGGGATTAGCAGTGCTGGTCCTTTGATGAAAGAATGGATTTACCAGAGGTAAAGGATTCTAGGTACTTGCTGAGACAGCTAGCAGTGGAGAAGATCAGAGAGTCCACAGTGTTTTCATTGTTTTTTACAATTATTTTTTAATATTTGAAAATTTATTACATAAAGATAACAGAAAAGAGCATGCAAGAAGATGGCTTGGCTGTAGCTATATAAGATACAGTGTAGTTCTGAATATCTCCTTGCTTTCCTTTTGTAAATTCAGTGATTGGGAGAAAGGAAAGATGGTGTAACTGTTGTAGGAGTAGGATTTGCACTGAACAGGATCAGTCAGTGGCTGTTACTTTCTGTGCTGAGGATGCTAAGCTATAAGGTTGTGCTAGCAGGGAAAATTGCCCAGAAACATTTATAAAACAGTATCAGATTCATCCCAGGCTCTCAGGATGCTTGAAGAATGTCTAATGAGTTGGACTGCATGAGACCCTGGCACGGTAGAAAACTGCTCTGTAGCCTCTTTAAGTCTCAAACATTGTCCCAGACAGTATGGGGTCGAGGGAGGCGCTTCTGCAGTACCCCTGTCCCGCGCTGCAGCACACTGCATGCAAGTCTGTACAGGCACAGAATGGTACCTAGAGAAAGAAAGGGGAAGATGCTGAAGCAGCCTTGAGCTTGTCAGGCAGTTGTGGAGTCCCGTGTGCCTTTGCAGCTGCAGTCTGCTAAAATTCATCACCTGCCTTGATGGCCACTGCCCAATGCAGAAAGTGGGGATGTTAGTTCTCCTCAAGGAAGTATTCCTCCTGCATTACTGACGACAAGCACCAGTACAGAAAGGGCTGCTTATGCAGCCTAGGTGAGCAAGTTACTCTTCTTGTCCCCAAGGCAGTGATGGTAGCTGGTAGCATTAGGATAGAGCAGGCTCTGTGATACAGCTCCACAGAATTGGGAGAGTTTTTTCATGATCATGTCTTTAACCCATTTGGTGTGCACAAGTTATTAGCCTCAGTGCAAAGCAGTCATACTTCTAAAACTCCTTTTTGCTGAAATGCGGTAGAGAGGCATCTATGCAATTTTTTTACTCTCTCTGCCATTGCTCACTTCAGACATTAAGGAAAAGAGAGATTCTGAAAGTTGTTTAAGTTAATCTATTTTTAAAGATTTTCAATCCTAAGCACAAAATGGAGTCTGCAGAGATTTGGCCCCTAATCTGTATTATAATTTAGTTACATTTTTACTGGCCATTAATTTGTATTAATTAAATTCAGCAGTTTTAAAGAAATTATGTGTATACATAATAATAATAATTATTATTATTATGTTAAGAAGATAAATTTGCCTGTCAGTTAAGGTCAGAAAGCTTGCTCATGAAAGTTGCCTGATTAATATTAATCAGAACTCTTTTCTGTTATTGCAGCTATCTTTTCTGTAAGGTAGATCATAGAATCATAGAATCGTTTAGGTTGGAAAAGACCTTTAAGATCATCAAGTCCAACCCTTAACCTAGCATCGCCAAGTCCACCAGTAAGCCATGTCCCTAAACACCTCATCCAAATGTCTCTTAAATACCTCCAGGGATGGTGACTCAACCACTCCCCTGGGCAGCCTGTTCCAGTGCTTGACAACCCTTTCAGTAAAGAAATTTTTCCTAATATCCAATCTAAACCTCCCCTGGCGCAACTTGAGGCCATTTCCTCTTGTCCTATCACTTGTTACATGGGAGAAGAGACCGACCCCCACCTCGCTACAACCTCCTTTCAGGTAGTTGTAGAGAGCAATAAGGTCTCCCCTCAGCCTCCTTTTCTCCAGGCTAAACAACCCCAGTTCCCTCAGCCGCTCCTCATAGGACTTGTGCTCTAGACCCTTCGCCAGCTTCGTTGCCCTTCTCTGGACACGCTCCAGCACCTCAATGTCTCTCTTGTAGTGAGGGGCCCAAACCTGAACACAGTATTTGAGGTGCGGCCTCACCAGTGCTGAGTACAGGGGCATGATCACTTCCCTACTCCTGCTGGCCACATTATTACTGATACAATGTCAAAAGATGTCTTGGCGTCATCTCTGTTTGCATTGTTTTCTTTTAATTTTTTTTTCCCCACCTCATGGCTCTTTTTTTCTTCCTCCTCTTAAACCAGCAAACATTGCTTTGCTTTATTGGTGATTGTGTTTTCCTGTAACATACCCTCCTCAAAGAGCACAGCGCTAATGGATGCCAGTGGCATAAAATCAGTCTTAGATGTGTAAACATCTGCCGCACTCAATAGATCTTATATTAGTTTATTCTGTTTTGTTCTTGTCTTCCATTTTACACTACTCATGTTTCCCCTGGGAGATGTTTTTTTGTCACATTATTTTGAGACTGAGCCTCCCTAAGCAGACTGCTCCATGTAAGACTTACCTGAAGTTGTTATTTCTTTAATCTCCACAATTTGGACTTTTATGTGATGCTTTTTATTCAGCATAGATATAAATTATACTGTGAAAACACCAGGTCATTTCAGGACAAATGAGATGCAGAAACTGTTGCCCTCTCAAATCTTGAGGATCTTTGTACAGACTCTCTGACAAGCAAAGTATTCCAAACAAACCCCATCATTAAGAAGAGAAACCTATGCAGTTTCTTCTAGTTAAAACATGGCTCACTGCTCTCCTGAACTTGCAAAATTTACAGCTTTTGAATTTTGAAACTAGGTTAGCCTCTGAATTGTGCAGACAATGCTTTCTTGTATAATTGAATTGTTTAAAGTAATGTTTTTGGGTTTGCTTGTTTTTTAAGGTTGAGCTCTCTATTATTTGGTTCATATATTCTTAGTTGCTGTTATTTTAATCATCCATGTTACTTGAGAAAGATTTCTCAAGAAAATAGCCAGCTAGCCAGCATTTCTAAAATTAGCCTAATTAGATTGGCACTTTATTTCTAAGACTAGTTTATCTATTGAGGATCAAAAGAAGCAAAAATAATCTTTTTGGAGTGAAGTGTATGTCAGTATCTCTAAGCATGTCTGTGAAAACATGCCTAGTTTTCTTCTGCTGTCATTTTAAAGCAAATGGAAAGAAAAGTCAGCAAATGAGTTGTTAGAAAGCAAGCATAATTATAAAATATCAGTATAAGAGAGGTCAAGCAGGAAAGGAAGGAGTCCAGTTGCACAGGGGAGGAGAGGGCGATCAGTGGCTTTCTGCATGCGGTGACCCATGCTCTCTTGGAGCAGAGTTTTGCTGCATGGCGTGGGCTCCATCGCTTTCCTTCTTGTTTCAGAGTTGAACACAACTGATGCTATTTCATACAAGCAGTGTTATTCCTATACTATGCGAGGATATGGTTGCTTCTTTTTTAGGAACCAGTAGTACTGAATGATTGTAATGAGATCTACAGTCTCTCACTTTGTACAACAAGCAGTGTGCTGTGAGTAGCATGAGATTTCACTTAACCTGTCCTTCATTTTTTAGATTTGCTTGACCATTAAAATTTTTGGAGAATACAAAATGACAGTGTACTGCCCACAAACTAGGAGGTGGTGTTACTGGCTCAAGAATGTGGTATGCTGTGTAGTAGAGCAGCTGCAAACAAAACCTGTCCTAGCTAGAGTTTTCTTTGCTTTACTACCAAAACAATGCAGCTGCCTCAGTGAGGCACTGGGTCCAAGTGGTTTAGCTCTGTGGAGCTGCAGGGCTTTTTAGTCAGGAAATAAAATCACAGCTAACGTGGCAGCGCTGGTTTTTTAGTATCTCCACGAGTAGAACTGGTGAAGGATGAGCGTCTCTTCGCCACATGCATTTAGAAGAGATAATATTGAGAGGATTACAAGCTTGCTTGAGAGTTTCTCAAGACTCTTTCAAGCAAGAATGATCCTCCACAAAGATAGGAAAAAAAAATTGTTTTATTTATTACTTTTTTCCAATATTAGTATTCTAGTATGCACATGAACATCCAAGTATGTTTGTTTGATGTAGATTTATTTTCTCATTCAAGTACTTTTAGCAGGATCAATTTCAAATTCTGTATATGTTGCAAAACTTACTATCTTAAGCAATATTAAAGTATGTGCTGTTATTAGAAATGAAAGTTATGAAATAACAAAAAACCCCATAAATTTAGTATACATCTACCTTCAAAAGTCATAAAAGAATGATAGAACAACCCTGCTATTGTCTCTGACCGTTTTCATACCATTTTTTGCTGAAGATGGTATAACTTGCTGTATTCTTAGGAAAACTTTTATTTTTTTTTTTATAATCTGGTTTTAATTTCTATGCATGCCTTTCTCCATTGTACAAGAAGAAAATTTGAATATTAGACTTCTGTAAAATCAACTAGATAAGAAAAGTCTTGATACAGTTTATATATGCTCTTTAAAACTTGTCTTTAGTGGAACTTCTGTGCAGTTTCGATACTGTAGTGCTATTCAGGATTAAAAGCACAGCATGTAACAGGGAGTACCCCCAGTTGGGATCTCTATTATTCCATCTGGTGAGGTCCAGGATCGTTGTACATTTTTTCAATAGGAATGTAGGTAACTGTCATGGCAGCCTTGACAATGTAGTCAACGGTGCAACAGCACCAGCCAAGTGTGTAAAAACACAAATAGTGATTTTCAGCTAGGAGTGCCCTGGCAGGTGATAAAACCAGAATTCCTTCTTCACACATGGTCTGGAAGAGGCAAGTCATGAATGTGTTTGGGTTTGGGTTTTTTTTCCTTTCTTCCCAGTTTTCTGGAAATTAAAGAAGTCATTAGGTGGTAAGGTGCAAGCAGTTCTCCTGCTTAGGTACTGAAAGCCTCACACAGCTGGAAGAATAAATTGTTTCCAACACTGGATCCATGTCTGAGATAGTCCAATACATTTATGTTATCCTTTCTGTTTCTACATTGGGGACACATGGTATTAATCTGTCAAAATTATCCAGGTAAACTTACCCTCTGTTGTGCGAGTGTTCCAGTTAGATGTCAGAAAAGCACTCTCCTTTTTTTTTTAAATTGCAGAATATGTGCAGTATGTATCGTCTAAAAGTCTAACAAAAACATACTTCTTGTTCAGACCCTGTCAAATGGTAATCTAGTCCTTCTGCTCCAAAACCAGGCTTTCTGGTAGCAGGCTTCATCCCCACAGAAAGGAAAAAACATATTATCTCAGCTTCCACCTGGCTTTATGTGCTTGGATCAAAGAGACTCTTCAGCACACAGTATTGTTCTGGAAACAAAAGTTGTGCATGTGTTTTTGTTTTTGTTTTTTTTTTTTTTTAGGAGATGAAGGACAAACTAACTCCAGTGTCCGTCTTGTATCAGTTTTCTCCTTAGCTTGTCTAGCAAACAACCCTACTGTTTCTGCTTTAGGAAATTCCTATTGGTGAAATATCTTGCAATTCCACCATGAAGGTGTACAGGCACTAGGATTGTACGAGCTGAAGTTACAAGTCTTCCTCTGCAGGTCAGAAGCTTTATTACAGGTTGGTATGGATGCTTGCCATTTGATGCAAAGCTGGGGATGAATTCAAACAGCAAACCGTCACACCATTGTGCACCTGTTTCAGCTGGTCTGCTTTATTTAATGAGAAACGCACAGATGTAGGCTGATGCAAACTCACATAAAATGAATCAATAAAACACTGGTTATAAAGGAGGAAAAAAAATAGCCATCTACTCAGAGAAAACCAAATGCAAAGAGTCTATAATCTTGACAATAGGTCCCCTATTTGTATGCAGGGGACCCTGAAGCAGAGGCTGCCATTGCCTTGCTGTTGTTTGGAGTGATGCCCAGTTCTGCTGCCCGGGAACACCTTGGGGTTTGGGGAGCCTGAGGTAAGGCACAGCAGGAAGGGTGAGCGTGTTGCTATACAGAGTAGATTAGGGTATTTGCCCTTGGTGGGATTGGGTTAAAATGGACAGGGCTTCGGAAGCAAGGAATTTTTCTCAATGTACTTAATTTTAATTCCAACAACTTGGCTGGCTTTCTCTCTTGTGCTTTGGGTTCTTTGCCCATTTAAAAGAATTGGAAAGGAGAAAAAGATGTACCACCTACTGTTCTCTTGCTGAGTGACTAACATCTTGAATTAATGCTTTCATGCTTAATACAATTTTTATAGTGATTACTTTTTCTGTATGAATTTTTAATATTTACAAATTGCATTTTGTATTGGTGCAAGGAAATAGGAAGCCAAATGTAAAATAAATAGATTAACTCTGCTTCTAAAAACCAGCTGCTGAAGGTAAAAATTTACTGAAGCATTGAGTTTGTATTTTGCTGATCAGCCTCACACTGAGGAAAAAATCAGCAGCATGTGATATTTCTTTTATTTTTTTCTTTTTTTGAGAAAGTGCTTGTTCCTCAGCTGAAGGCCTGTTGTCAGTTTGTGAGCACAAACCTCCATTAAGCCATGTTGCTCTGAAGCTGTGACGTACATAATTGATGAGCAGCAACTCATAAATATTTACTCAATTATAATTCTAATCTTATTACTGTGTACCATTATCTGTTTCAGCTTCTTTTAAAACAGTATCTCAGTCCTCTGAAAATGAAGTATTTAAGTTTATTACATCAGTATGGTACTATGGTATAGGCTACATTAGTTTAAATCTCTTCGTGTTCAGATACTTTAAAACACTTTGTCTCTGCTTAAGTATTCACAGAGTAATTGACAATCAAATGAATAAAAAGATACTTTGAATAAAAATTGGGGGAGTGAATGAAAGCGTAATTGTGACTGACTTAATGTTTGTATGGCATTGAGCTAAATCACTTATTTCAAGCACTTCAGATGAAATCATGATCTGATGGTATTGTACTGCACGTGGCAACTGAAAGTAAAGCTAAGAGTAAACAGAAAGGAAATTTTCAGAAACTAGTAAGCATTGCTGCTTGGATGCAAGGAAGTGCAAATAACCATGAAACAACTTTTAAAATAGAAGCATTTTTTTGCCTCAGTCTCAGATTCTGGTGTATTTGCCTATCCTGAGAGTACATGGCCTGGATTCAAAGCTTCTGTTGAAATATTGCCACTCTGGTAAAAGAGTAATCAGTTAAAATGCTTGATGTAAATTTTTTTTTTTTTTTTTTTTTTGGCAGGGGAGTGCTTTGGATTTTGGGGCTTGGCGTTTTGTTTTTTAACGAAAGCTATAAATGGAAGAGGTGGTTGTAACAGGTCATCCTGTGGGTGGATTGCATGTGAGGGAAGAACAACAGCGCAGCCCTAAGTTGTCCCTGCGTTCCCGGAAGGTGACACTGGTGCCTGTCCCGTCCATACCTGCTATGACTGGTACAGGAGAGGGGGCACAGGAGGAAACACCCTCCTGAGGAGCACAGCTGCAGCACGGTCCCTGTTGTCTGGAGCCTGCTAACAGGCACCTCTTCTGCAACTGTCTGGTTTTGCTTGGCTAAAATCCCACCCTGAATGCAGGGATCTTTAAACTTGAGTCTTTTAGAAGAAGGGAGGGTGCAGAGAAAAAAATGTGTAAAAAGCTCCATTAACTTCAGTTATGGTGGTCTGTCTTAATACATTTCTAGCTCAGAGTGGTGGAAAATGATTTGCAGTAACAACTCTCATCAGGCTGTTCAACTGGTTATTTCCGAGTGCTTTACCAAGGACATAACTGTGGCAAGCCCATTTCTATCGATGGGTGACTAAGGACACGAGGAGACCAGGAAGGGTTGGGGAGGAGCTGAATTCCAGTCCTCCTAATTCAGGAGCTTTGTGCCCTAGGGCCTTCTGCCACCCTGATTTTTTCTTTTTTTTTTTTTTTTTTGCACCGAGAGGCAATGTGCCGTGTGAGGTCGGTGAATCTTCCTGGTGCCTTGCACATCAAGTTGGGAAATACAAATTTTCTTCCTCTTTTAGGTACTCGGGCAAAGCTTATTTATTCAAGGTCTCTGTAGGTACATGAGAGAATAAGCCTGTTCATAGGGAAGCAGTAACAGGAACCCTTTAATTAATAAATGAGTGATTTTTTTCTGTCTGAAGAGCAATTGTAAGTGAGGAAACCAGCAACTATAAAACACATGGTTGCAACATCCCAGCAGGCCTGTTCAGATTTTAATTTAGATGCTGCTTATCCAAATTCATGCTCTTTTCTATTATCCTTGAAAGGCTACAATAAAAGCAGCATGCACTGTTACAGCTGATGTCATCTAGGTACAAGGTGACTCCACTTCGGGAGAGATTCACAGCCCAGCGGCATGCTCGCGGTACAGCTGTGTATGCAGAGACACAGCCAGTGCCGGTCTGTTAGAACCAGTCCCTTGTTCCTGGGCCTGAGACTTAAAGAAGCAAACCAGGACTTAGCCTTCAAGGTGGACTTCTTTTAGGAATCAAAATTTATCCTGGAGTGATTCCTTTGGTTTTGTGCAACTTATGCTGAGGAAAGCAGAGCCTTTTCCTTAGTTTTCCTCGCCCACTCCAACTCCCACCTAAGAGCAGTGAACAGACAATTCAAGTACATTGTATTTCTAAAACCAGGCTGATGTTGCTCTGGAAAGGAAGGGCCAAAAGCAATGAGGTGCAGCTCTAACAAAAAGCGAGGCTCAGGCTGTTCCACCAGGGATGAACATGTTGAATTCGCAGTGCTGTTTGCAAAGCTGTTTGCTGTGAGGAAATATTTCTTGACTGGAGCAATTTTGTTTGAGAGCTCAGCTGGATGGTGACTCTTGAATTGTGTTCAGGAACTTGCAGGGTGTATGGAGTGTTATCCGTGTGCTTATTTCTCACAGCCCTTGTCAAGAGCCTTATCTGCTGTGAGGGCTCCATTGCATCAATGCACATACGTATTTTATCTGAACATCAGCAAATTCAGGAGTGGCAAGTTTGTGTGACTTTGATTTTTTTTTTTAAATTTATTTTTCTTTTTTTTCCTTCAATGAATTCTATTTGTATGAAAAGTCTATTAGGAGACATTTGGTTAGATATGCTTTGGTCTGTTCTGGTGCCTGGTAGATCTGTACACGTTGGGAGCTGGGACAGCTACTAGGTAGAAATCCCTCCTCTTTCCAAGGCATTCAGTAGTGTATGCTCTGCAATAGGGAGAGGCTTGTAGATATAAAGCTAGAAGTCTGTGACAGCAGTGAGGGGTTACAATCAGGTTGCTCCCTGGTACTGCAATATAGGTTAGATGTAGGATGCTTTCTCACCTGCAGAACTAGGGTAGCAACTTCTCTGAACTAGTATGTTGCTTTGGTATGTCCTTTGGTTATGGAGGATGCGTTTTGGCTGAGGCAGGATAGAAAGGATGAATTCCACCGAAGTGTTAGCTACCTTGTCCAGGTCCACACTTTGCCTCAACACAAGAGGCAGAGCTTGAACTTACTAAGCATTATCTTGTGCTCTCAGCAGCAGTTTCTTTCCTTCAAATGAAGATTTATATTTTACCCTGGGTTAGATAGTGAGTTTTGTAAAGAACTTGTTGTTGAAGGCTGTGGAACTCACTAAATGTACATTCAAATGACATAATTTTGGGGTTTTTTTGTTTTTTTCCCTTATATTTGCTTTAGTATGTGAAATAAGTACTTTAATCATAAGTTCCCATTTTTTTCCCAGGAGAAATAGTTTGGGCCGTAATGTATTCATGCAAAACCACTTTTAACCTTTGAATGGATGTCCTTGACTAATCATTGCTGATTTTCATTAATATTGATAACTATGGATGACATTTTATGTCAATGATAGCACTCCAGAGTGAGATATCACACGTGTTTTATTCAAGCATTTTCTTTCCTGAATATTCAGCTACCATGTGATTCAATATTATTTAACTGTTAGAGAAAAATTCTTCAGTGTGTTCTGTACATCTTTCTTAGCATAGCTTTAAAGTATGTCCTCATGGAAACATTGTCTTCAACAGTAAAACTTGTCTTCAGTATTTTCAGAGTTAAGCTAATGTGGATAAACTTACAAAATTAATGCAGTGAGGCTATGCATTTGACATACTGCTGTAAAAATACTGTAGCTTTGAAGTACAGGTTTGTGGCCACTGCATGAAACATATAAACATGTACCTGGTAGTGTAGACAACTACAGCAGTCACATGTAAATCAGGGCAGTGAATAAGAAGCTGCTTTCAGGAAAGTGTTCAATCAGATTAGCCACTGAACCATTTATTAAAACTCCCAATGTTGTGTTATAACTTTATAAGGTGAGGGAGCACTGCATTGTGCTGTTGACTTACTCAGGCTACTCGTGAATGCACTGGATCTTCTCTTGTGCTTGAAACTGTTACAGGAGCCTTAGATTTTGCATTAGGTAATTAACCTGCTACTCTGAGCTCTCTACTGAAGCTAACTCTACTGAGCTACCTTCTCAGCTACTGCTTACAGCAAATATGCTATACATACCACTCATTCATGTTTTTATTATTGTAGCATGTGACAGACCATGATATATTGGATATTGTACATTTTTCAGAAAACAAGCATCCTTGGGAAGCCTGCTACTTGCAGGCAGAAAAACTGTTCTGTGCTTGACCTTGATAAATCCCCAGTTGTTGCAGATGGAGGTGTTGGAGGTTTATGAGGGTCGTTTTGGTTTGAAAGTGTAAGAGTCGTCATTCTCCAAGTTCAAAACATCGCAGAGGGGAGAGGTTGTATGCCCATGTGGCTGGAGTAGTAAGAAAAACATTCTGGTGGTCCTTCAGTGCAACTCCAGATGAAATAAGCACATAAAGCCATGAGCAATGTTTAGGTTTAAGTTAGTGAAAGAGCAGATCTGATGCAAAATGAGAGCAGTAGGCTCAGGCTCACTACACAGTGATGGCTAGCTGTAATGTCAGTGGCCAGTGATACTTTGTTGTTAATATAGCAGCTGTGGTGAATTGCCTTCACTACCTGGCCTGTAGACACCCAATGAAGCCGAGTATCCTCCAGTAAGGTCTTATTTAGTGCCAGATCCAAGGACGATTATAATATGCTAAAAGTAGCATACTCATTTGCAACTGTAAAACAACTCCTTGTTTCCTGCTCAGCTTGGAGATGTATAAGCTCCAGGGCTGGATACTGTCATGTTTCCGAGTTCCCTGGAGCATCTGGCACTGCATTTCTGTGTTCCCCCAAAAGCTCTGATTTTCACAGCATGAAGCAGCTTAGTCTAAACATAATCAGAGAGGAGGAACTTAGTCCTTTATTCAGGTTTTTGACCTTCTAAGTATTGTAACCAAATGCCAACAATAAAATGGTATTTGGTGTGGAAGCAGGGAGCATAATGCTCAAATATTGTGTCAGCTTATTTGGGACTAGGTACCAAACTTTAGGTACCAAACTTTAGGGGACTCAAGTCCCCTAACACTCTTGGCCACTGTAAATTCTTACCTGTTTTCCATTCAGAAGATGTATTTTTTTTTTCTTTTAAATTATAGCAGCTAATCTGTCACTCAACAGGTTAAGGCAGAAGTGTAGTAGAGAGTAACTTTACAATATAGACAAATCCTAGATTCACATCAGTGTAGACTGTGGTTGCTTATTAAAAAATTGAATTTGAAATGTCACTGCACTTAGGGTTCAGAAAGACACTGGGCTGTGCTGGCTTAAATAGATGCAGTGAGCTCACTGAAACAAACATCAGTTGATGTCAGTTGAATATTGGGTCCAAAATTTGTAAGTGGTTAATATTCAGTTACTTCAATTGGAGAATTGCCATTGAAGAAATCGTAGCTACACTGTGAAAAAAATCATTTTGGAAAGCAGGATTTCAGTTTCAATGTATGGGAAATGTCGGTACTCTTAGTCAATCAGTTTTCATGCCTTTTGTTCTTTGGCCAGTATTTGTTTTACTGTAAATGTGAAGCTGCATTATCACAAATAAAATAAGTCATGCTCAAATATTTCAAGTGGAAAAATTCTACATGTAGTTTAATTTCATGCACTAATACTTTTCCTTAGAGACTCTCTTGAGTTTTCAAAAGTTGTAAACTGGTGGGATTTTTCATTTCACTGATGTTATACCATAAAGGATGTATAAAAACAGTGGCAAAGCCATTCTGAAAGTAGGGTTCACAGATTAAATATACTAATTAGTTTTTCTTTCTGCACCTATTGTAAGTCAAAAAGCTTTTGTAGAACAAATGAGTAGAAAAACATGCAGACAACCCTTATTTTAATTTTTATGTATGTATGTATTGCAGAAAACTGGAAATAATTTTCATTAATAATTTATGATGATTACAAGATTTGCCCTTCCAACATTCATATTTTGTGGTGAAAACCGGGAATCATCTCCTGTGTTCTTAGTATTTTTTTAATTAGTTATTTCCTTAACTGAAGCATTTAAGTGAAAAGTGGTATAGGCTATTTAGCTTCTCCAGAGTTGTTTTTTGTAGTTTCCTAAAGGATTTTTTTTTTAAACAATTCTATTTCTCAATGCCAAACACCTTAAAAAGAATGCAGGGCATTAAATGCGGAAAAACTGAGCTTTATGGATTTAGATTAGGCTGAAGCTTGGAGAATTCAAACAACAAAAAGCAAGGGATCTTAGCAGGACCCAGTGGCCCTTTGTCATTTGGGAGCTCTGCATCCAGACCCATCTTTGTACCCCCTGCATCTAATCTCCTTCAGAGTTCGTTCTTCACCAGTCCTGCAGGTTGATGCAAGTATATAAGCAGCCAAGCACAATGGACAAGATTCCCCTTTGATGAAATAACAGGGATGTAGTGTTTTCCTCTCCTTCCTCTGCATTGGATCCAAAGATCCCATGAGCACATTGCAAGTTGTGGATCTTGCCAGTTACTTGTTTTATTGCACAGTTAATTTTCAGTCAAATCAGTTAAGCTACAAGATTCATCGCCTGGCTTCTGTGATCTGTAGATTAAGAGAAGGCAAGCAGTAGGTTGTGATATGGAGGGGAGACTGGGTTTTGGTGGGCTGAACTGGCTCAAGGGTACCCTTGTAACCAAACTTTGAGAGACTGGTCAAGACTCAGTTCTGTTAGCTTCTGATAACTACATGCTTCATATATTTCGGAATAAAAAGGAGTACGGGAAAAGGCTGGTTCATTAGCACTAAGGAAATTTACACTTCAGTATTCTTCAGTATTGCTTGTTTTCTGATGTGTAACATTTCTTTTATTCACTGAAGTGGGCATGTACAGCTGTCTATACAGTCTTTTATCTTTGTTAAATCCTGATTTTTTTTTTTGTTCCATTTTTGGATTGCATAAGCACACTTTGGTACAGTAGGAGATATTTAAAATCTTAATATTGATTGCATGCAGAAGTCAGATTGACTATAGTTCTTAAAGTATTCCCTAAGCACACAGAGTACCACAAATAACCAAGGTTCAGCAAACAAGCATTAGAATAGTTCTTGTTGCATAAAAGCATTTGGAAAAGAATATAAATTGCTGTTGTGTTCAACTCAGTGTGGTCATGATCTAAGGTCAAGAGATACTGAAAAAGCCTTTTTGGTATTAGTTTGATGGATTAACTTCTACTGGTAATATAGGAAATAACATTCTGTGGAGCAAAATAAGCATTATGGAGAAAAAGCATGTGTGGAAATGGCTGGAATTGGATTTCTTCAATTTTTTGTTTAAGGTTTCCTGTACAACTCCATTGCATCAGATTATAGACTTGATGATACCTGTGATGCTTTTTTCTATTAGTTTCTCTTCTGCTGCCTTTCCAGATGCAAACAGGACCAGCTAGGGGGTACAAAGGATGTACAGAGGCCAAAGAAACTAAGCCAGATCAGCATGCAGGCATGTTTCTGAGATATTTCACAGGATAAGAATTGAGATAACTGTCTTTCAAAGGTTTTTTTCAAAACTCTATCACAGTTAAAGGCATCCTAGGATGAAAAACATAGTGATTTGAACAAATGATCTGCTTCCATGTTTTGAGCTACTGAAGTGAGGGAAGCGAAATGATTACAAGAATAGAAAAAGTAAAATGAAATTTTAAAGCCATCTCTAATGAATTAAATATTCTTCTAACGTCATGTTGGATAACTTTAAACAGGAATAGTTTAGAGGAAATTAGTGAGGGTAACAAATTATAGTATATATGTGGAGTATTACCTGACTGATTCCTTGGAAGTACAGCAGATCCTGTAAGTATTGCCAAAACAGTACAGGCTGTTGAACATGAAGACTGGGTAAGTAAGTTCAGCAAGTATGTCCCGTCCTGTTCCCTCTGCTTCTTAGAGCTCCCTCATCTCTCATGTTCCTTCCTCTGGAGTCCTCAGGAGTCCCTCCTCTGTCCTTGTCCTCCTCCCTCCTCAGGTTAGTCTATCTCTTCTTCCACCATTAACCTTTGAAGGCTATTGGACAGAGTCTTGCTTCTTGGTATATTTTAATCTTTTTTTCCTCTAATCTTGGTTTTTTTGCACACAAATGTGTGTATGTACCCACACACATCAAAATGCATGAAATGATTGCAGACAGGCAAATGTGTAGGAGAAAGAAGTGCAAGAAAGTGAAAGACTGAAGAGATGGAGGAGGAAAGGGAAATGGCAAACTGTTAATAGGATTTGCATCTAAGCTCAGAAGAATGTGTTTTATGCACTGAGGGGAGAAGGAATCGATGTCCTTTCACTTTCCTGGGTTTGAGTCCCTGGAAAATGAAGTGTAAAGTTGTCCACACACTGCTGGGGATCACCTCTATCACTGCTCCCCACAGGCAGTTCCAGTGTGGTGCCACTTTCTGTGGTGGCAAGGAAAGGAGAACAGTACCTGAAAATAGGCCTGGACACCAGACATCTGGAAAATTAATGTAAATTTGTTGTTGTTGCCAAGACCTAATATTCTGTGGGACCTTTTTGGTTTAGTAATCCTCACCAGCAACCTTAAAGCACTCCTCTGCCACTTCCCTACTCCTTTCTGATGTGGTAGTCTTCAGTTCGGGAATTTGCTTTCATGTGTATAACGGTGGTTTATCTAATCTGATACCCCTCCACACACAGCACTGAGTTCAGCACTTAGAAATGTTTTTGACTTCTCAGAGTGTCAGAAGATGTCAGAGGTAACCATCTCCTGATTCCTTCCCAAATCTGCTGCAGCAGTTTTCAGATGTGTTTTGGCTCGTAGTAAAGGGTTGCCAAGGAAATAAAAATAGCTCTGGGGCTTTTTTTTACCTGTCAACTTTTAGTTGACAAGTTTAAGTCTGATAGGATACATACCATACCTTTCCCATGCTCTACATTATGGTCAAAATTTAGTATGGGAGACGTAGATTAATTTGTCATTAGCCATCAGCTGTGTATGTTGCTCTAGGGCCAGTGGACATTCAGCTTCTAATTGCAGCTTGTTTTGTTGTTCAGCTCAATTGTTTCTGCTGTTTTCAATAAAGTAAGCCTGCTGAAAGCAAATTGTATCCTCATTAGGACTAATTAATAGTTGTCTTTTCCAAAGAGCTTCATGTGACGCTTTGCAGAGAGCAATACACTGAAATATTGTCCAGCTGCAGACATAATGTCAAACTTTGCAAAGGGAGCCAGGTGCTATATAGAAATAGTTCTGCAGACCCCAGCACTTTCTTTGCATTTTATGCTCTTCCAAATGGCCATTGTTACTTTCATTCTTTTTTCAGACTAGCAAAACTTGTAAAGTCTGGCAGGTTGGATCCTACTGCCCTGGAAATCGGGGGAAGTAGGAGCTGAAAACAGACATGTTCCTTAAAACTGATTCTCATAACCTATTTCCTGAGGAAATTCTGTTCCAGGGTTGCTTTGGCCTTTGGTGATAAGAATTACGATAACATTTATCTATCTGTACAGCTTGCTGAAATACTATCTTGTGGAAAGCCATCAAAATAACTTTTAGGTACTGAGAGCAGAGACAGTGAGGGATCAATTAGCTTTGCTCTGTTCTTTCAGGTCACACAAAACTTTGTCTTTTCATCACTATTACTTTCTTTACAGTTTAGTTAATGCCCACAAGACAAAAATAGGTTGTGACCCAAATATGATGCTGGCAGCTCCCATCTTCTAACAGACAAGGCACAGTAATTGGAGGAGGCGCATATGAGTGAGACTGGTAGGGATGAAGCCATCAAGTGATGCTGTGTGTTGCTGGTCAGGCCGTTCTGCAGCAACAAGTCTTTCCGAGGGAGACTCTGTAGTTGCCACAGCCCCCCCTATCCCGGGTCCTTCGTCATCCCTTGTCTAATCCGTGTGTCATTCCTTGGGCCATCACCAAGGATGCAGATGTCTCAGTCATTTCTATTGACTGTCACTCTGAGAGCAGTGGGAGATGTTGTGCTGTGCACAAAGCTGTTCTCTCCTGTTTTTAAAATGAAATACTGGTTTGTCTTCATTTAGAATTTTTTTTCTTGATCCAAATTTTTATCTGATTGTAGATCAAATTAGGCCTACACACATCCATCAGAAATCATAGTCATTGCATAGGACTGAGAGGGCTTTGTTTTGTTTGTATTTAATATATTTATTTGTTCTTGTTAAGCATCAGCTATGAACCCAGCATTCTGAAAGTCATGGAGCAGGATGTAGTACTTCTTCCAGGCGGTTTGAATTTGTCCTGGTGGTTGTTTTTGATCTGATCTTCAGAATTAAATAATATGTCTGAATAAAAGAGAAATAACAGTAATGAGAAGTTTTGCTTGCTGTGTCCTTTTGCCTGTCATCAAGTAACACATTCATCTGCACACAGGTCCTTGGAAAGCCTTAGGATTACAGGAGTAAGATATCACTCGCTGCTTTGCTCTTCCTGTTGTTTCTTGCACTGGCTGGTGTAAAAGGCCCCTTTCAGATGCATGAAAACAACTTGGCAATGTGGACAGAAGGAATGCCAGGTGAGCAGTCCTGCTCTTTAAACACTGGAAAGTTGCTGCGTTCAGTTTTCTCTTAGTGTTTCCCAGGCACTGTGGGAACTGGGATTAAGTGTGGATTTCAGAGTGCTGCCTGGCACAGGGAGTTCATGTGCCATTTGTATCCAGCAAGGACTGCCTGTGTTATTGCATTGCTAAGGAAAAGTTAAACGAGTCGGGCATGGTTTACTTGCGGTGCTGATATAATCAGTATGTAGATCACTCAAGGATATTATCCATGGCTTAAAAATGCATGCAAAGTTTTGTGAGCCCTTGGGAAGAGGGGAATAACCTGAGGACACTTCTGCATGGGATTTCCTGCCGCTTGCCATGGACTGGCATGACGCCCTGTGGCTTTGTCCATGTGGGCAGCCAGGCAGTCATCACTCAGAATGCACTTCCAAGTACATGCTGCACCTTTACTGAGAGCAAAATAGAAACAGATCAGTGTCTTGTGGCTTCCATTGCCTTTTAATTCCCGAAACAAGTCGGTACTTGATTTTGAACTTCATCGTTTCCAGCTCTAGAGAAAGCAGGGTTTGTAAGATTAATGACTCTCAAGGAAAAAGTAGAAGGGAAATGGTGGGGGGCTGGGGGTGGGGTGTCTATCCCATGTGTCTGAGTGTCTGAAGTGTCTATCCTGAGCATTGTTGAAGGGTGCTTAGGCCAAATTTCCAACCTCCTTGTTTCTTATTAACTATTTCTGACAAACACAGGAATGACCCTGAATGAGAGAAAAGGATATTGCATCAGAGCTTATCAATTACCAAAATTATTGAGCTCTTATGGAGAAACAAGGCTTAAGCACACAAAATAATTGCTGTTATTGTAGTAGTCCCTTTCTAGCCCAAACGGAATCCAATACATAGCATTAGTAGCAAGGCTTGCTAAAGCCTTAGGCCGCAAGCTGTGAACTTTCACCGAGATTTGCTGACCGTACACTGAACTTTTACTTGGCTACGTGAAGGAAGGCCCCTGACACCAGTGCAAACCAGAAGATAAGGAAGCTATAATCTGAGCAGAAGCTACAACCTTAGAGATAAGAAAAGAAATGGCCCACCTAGAGACAATGAAAGGACCCAATGAAGAATGGGAAGACCCCAGACCCTGATATTACTATTGGTCTGACCTGTTGTGTGGGGGGAGGGGAACTTAAAATATAAGGGTATAATTACCCAGGGATTTCTTTGTTCAGGGTCCCTCTCTGGAGGCACCCAGCTTGAGCTGTTTTTATTGCTGTACCAGTCAATAAATTTGTCTGGCGTATGTCATATTGGAGACTCTGCTTCAGGAAACCTAGGGTCGAGCCAGAGGGGAGAGAAAGCACCCAAGAGTTGAGTGTGTGTGTATGAGTGAGGAGTCAAAAAGGGGCACCTGTCAGCTCAATGGAGCTGCCCACTGCAAAGGGACTTCGGTCCTAGTAGTTAAAGTGTGTGTGTGACTCCCTAAATGGAGTGTGAATGCTCGGGCAGCAGCTTCTCCTTTAACGCCTGTGATTGTTCCTCACTGCATTAATTCTGGGATGTGCTTCTGGTTTTGGTCCCAACTCCACCATGATTTTGGAGATGCCATGATTAGGGCTGTGGAAAGGCTTTTCAGTTTCACAGCTGTACCCAGGGCTGGCAAATGAGGAACCATTTTAGACTGGAATAAACATGTAATTTTTTGTATTTTACTTGCCAAATATAATGCTGGAAAAATTTTCTTCTTTTAAAGGGAAATCTCCCTTTGTTTCAGAATAAAGAGTTTTACTGTGGACATGTAAAGAATAAATGACAGAAATAAAGCAAAACATTTGGAAAGGGAGGTTACCAAATATTGCAGGGGTTTGACAGCATACATTTAGGGTGGAGGGATCCAAGTGCAATGAGATATACTTTTGAGTTCCTGAACCCTCCTCTTTTACTTTTTAGAACAGCCAAGAGCCAAAGTTTGTTAGACAGGAAGATGGGAGGCCATGTTCTCTGTATGTCCTTAGTTACTAAATGTGCTTTTGTATGAAGAAGTAAGTCTTTGTCAGAACAGGGTCTGGGACCCAGGAATCCTTTCTCCCAGGGAATGCAGATATTTGTGCAAAGTAAAGCTGAGTACAGGGTGAGGCACCACCAGCTTCTTGACATGTCTCTTCAGGTTGTTCCTAATGGTCAATGGGGCTGTTTCAGCTGGAACTTTGTATTGAATTTTACTTCAACTAAGTGGTTTTGGAAAACTGAAGTTATATTTCTGTGGTGAAGCTAATAGTTACAGGAAAAAGTTTTCTTGGATGTGACCTGACCAAGTCATTACTGCTGTAATTACATAAAATGAGACAAGGAGTGTCACTTCAACTGTAGTGTCTTTGGGAAACAAATTTCCTGTCATCTGCAAATGAGACACAAATGCAAAAGTCTGCAAACCAGCAAATCCCTACATTCCTAAAGTAAACATATTACCACTTTTATAATATGGAGAAATAAGTGACATCTGTTTTCAGGATATGGTGAGCAAAAGTACTAGACAGCTCCCTGTTAGCATATTCTGTCTGGTAAATATTTGAAGACTATTTCCCCCAGCAGGTGGAAGCCGTGCAGAACAATTACCTGCTCTGCTATGTGGTTTCTTCAAGCTCTGTGTAGAAGTTTGCTTCAATTCGGACTTTTTTTTTTTCCCTTGTTTTAAATACCCTGTCAGGAAAACATGAACAACAATGTTGTAAACAGAAAAAACATGTAACAGCTGGTGTCTAGATTGTGGCCCTTTTTCTAGTATGGTGTTTAAATGCTGCCAGACTTGGGTATAAAAGCAAACTGTTGGAGAAGCAGCATAGTGCTGTCAGAAGTGACGCATGCAACGGTGCACAGCCTGCAGAATAAGGCTGTGGAGAGGTTTTGCTTGGCTGTAGTACAGTACATAGCTTTTGGGTGCCATCTACAGTTTTCAGCAAGGAGACTTTCATCCCTGCTGCACCTTGGGGTCTGGGTGACCATTGCCCCTCTCCAACCTCTGTCCTGGGTGTTTGCACCTGGGAGCCCACTGCCACAGGCCTGGCCTCCTTCCCACAGCTGGATGCTGCAAGCACTTCTGTGCTGCTGCTGAAACGCCAATAGTAAGCCAATAGACTTAGGTCTTCTGTTGTGAAGCCTGATGCTTTAACACTTTTAACCACTGATTTTATCAGTCTCATTATGTATTAATTCACCTTGTGCTTTACAACATCACCATATTTATGGAAAGCAGAGACCCTTTGAGCAGGAGCTAAAAAAATTTTAACTTTACATTTACTTCTGATGACTCTGTACAGCTGGAGTTTAAGCTTGCTGAGCTTGGTACAGTTTGATTCCCTCATAGACTCTATCACAGTGTGAAACCGGGCAAGTAGTTCCTTGAGTGGCAGACATCTCCTGGTTTCATCTAGTTTTGCCTCTCATGTTTGGGCTGGGTGGTGCCTAACTTGAAAGTTAAGTTTTTCCTGTCACTGGAGTGTTCATACCTTTGTCTGTTTTGTGGATTTTCTGATTCATGACAATGACCAAACCTTGCCCTATGTGGGGGTATTAATGTGGCACCTCACCTCTCCCTACTTGTCTGTTTTCTTGATTTTGGAAGGTGATTATTGTTTTGTGGATCACTTCTCTATTAAATTTAGTTGAAACTGGCCACATGGGGCAAGAGATCAAGAATGAGCTATTACAATTGTATAAAGCTTGTTTCCTTAAGAAGCTGGGCCAAAACACTCTAAAGGTTTGCTTTTCTTTCCAAGCAACTCTAAGTATCATTTGCTACAGGTGTAAGTTAGGTTATCACTTTCAGGCATTAGCAGCCACATTACTTACATAGTGCTGGCTTTCTGTTGTATTTGCATGGGGAGAACTGTGAGACATAATGAGCCAAGCAGGATGGCTGTGTGGGAACTGCAGCTACATGCTCGGCTCCCTGAGCCCCCACCACTTGGGGGAAAGCCCTTGGGAGCTGGAGCTGCCGCAGCAGGGGCTCGCTTGTCTTGCTTAGCCTTGCTGTAGCACTCTGCTGAAGTAGTTTAGTTAACCAGTGCTGAAAGGTTGAAGGTTCCAGCAAACCTTGAAGAAGGCCATATGTCTCCTGTGGTAGTGTTGCCTGAACTTCCAAATGTGGAGTCTGCTTTGGAAGTTGGCAGTAGCCACTTTTCGTATCGGTTTGGCTATGGGAATTCTCCTAGTTCATCCTGAGTTCCTGCCTTGATTTCTTGTAATGATCTGCTTTCTTGGCCAGCTCATCTCACCCTCTTGAGAGGAATATTCTTTAATAGCAAGAGCTATTTATAGGTTCTAATAGAAATTAGACCAGGGGATCTAAACCATAGGGATTTATTTTTTTAAGTTTGTTGACACTGTTCCTTAGGAATTGCACCCTGTTCTAGCAAGGATACCTGAGAATTTCCCTCCCTTTGCTTGTGATAAATCCAGTTCCTAAAAAAGCAGCCTGATCATTTAAATCAACAAATAGTCTCCATAGTCAAGCAAAGAAATAGTTTGTCAAACATTTATACTCTGATTATAATAATAATAAAAAATAAATGTGAGCAGCCAAGTTGCATAGCTTTCTTAAAAGAATACCAGTATATGTAGTATAATTTTCAGGAATTTGAGATAAATATGTTTTGAGCTAATCCAAAGTATTCACCCTGTTTCTTATGGAAAATATACGCCAGGTGCTCTCTGGCTGCTCTTCTCCCAATGTATATGCAACACAGGAGCTTTTAGGTCTGAAGTTGCTTTTCTAACAGCTCCCCCAGGGAGGGCAGGAGCTCTCTGGAGACAGGGACATATCAAAGTGTCAAAGCGTTATTAGCAATAGTGTGGAAATAATTTTCATGTTCTTAAAATAATTACACCCCAGGACTTTTAATAGGTGTTTCTGAGTAGGTAGCGATTTTATTTTTGGTGGCTTTTTGGGTTTGTTTTTTTGTTGTTGTTGTTTGTTTGTTTTTTCCTCTTGCCAATCATTAGCTTTGGAGTGGTGCCTTTTAACACGTCCTCTAAAGAAACTCCCTGTGCTTCTGAAGAGGTAATATCTTAACATGGACACAACTGTGAACTGTTGCCAAGTGCAGTCTGTAATGAACAGGGTATTTTGTTATAATGAATGGATTTTATATTTAATACAGCCTTGGGGAAATTATCCCCCTTTTGTGTATTTCTAAAGCTTATAATAATGTATCAGTGCAGAAAGAATATGATAATTATTAATCTGCTAAAATAATGTATCCCTTCAGCCATACTAGGGAGTTTGAATATTCAATTTCAATATTTGTTTGGGGAAAAATAGGAAAAGTGCTGAGGTTGCAGCATTTGGTTCTGGCTGAATATTCTGCCCCCAGCTAAGGGAAGTAGCTGAGGCTCCGGCTGTGCAGTTGGACTTGACAGTGGCTGTATTTTGTCAGCTGCCATTCTTTTTATTTACTTATTTTAACTAACCATTGAGCATGGTGGTTAATCTACAGACAGGACTAGAACTAATAAACAAAACAAAAAAAATCACTCTTTCTACTTTCTGTCTGGCTTGGCTGTGCTGCTACTTGCGTTTGATGTCCATATCTCTGCCCTGGGGCTTGGAGAGAATCAGAACTGCAGTGAGTGGAGATTATGGTTGAGAAGGCACTTCCTGTATCCCAGCTTCTCACTGCTTGATCTCCTGCACACAGGTAAAACAGCTCTTCAAAAAGTTGCTTTATCAGCAGCTGACTTTACAAGAAGCTGCACTTTCTGCTTGGGCTAAGACTGAATTGGAAGACAACAGGATTTTCAGAGGCTGAAAGGGTTTAGTGCTTCGTGCTCAGCCAGCCAGTGAAGTTCCTGGACAGTAACCCCTAGGTTATGACCCGCACACCCACAATATCTTTGTGTGGTGAACACTATAATTCCATTTTCACATGCCTCAGGAAGGCCGTGGCAGATGACTGCAATAGACCTACTGATCTGTTTTAGGATAATGCTAGACTGTCAGCTTAAGACCAAGCTGGCTTTGCTGGCCTCAGCCATTTGACAGATGGCAGCAGGGATTATCCAGCACAGCCATGCCATTAATTGTGTGAAATAGCTATGGCACAGGCCTTGCCTTTCATGTTTGAGCTACGTGTGACTTGAGAATCACAGATGAGCCATTCCTGACTCTTAGGCTGGCCTGGCCGAGTCGTGGAGCTTCACCCTGAGGATGGGTAAATCACTTTGAATGCTGGGCAGCCCCTTGTGCAGGGTGAGCCTGACTCCTCGCTGGGGGCTGCTGCAGGGGTGTCAGTGTCGGATTGAGTTGTGCTGTCTTTTTATTCAGCACTGGCAACAGCTGTCTCTTGGGGTATGTGGGCTAATAACCCTCCTCAAAAGATTTAACATCCTGTGGGATGCAAAATCTTGTTCCGTAGTGACCAATAGGTAGACATGGGACAGCACGCAAAGGATGCTGATCAGTAGAAATGCCCATGTGCTGTGGCCTAACAATGCACCATGTAATGGTGGGCCCATTTCTGCTCCAATTTGGCTACACAGCAGACCAGGAGTACCCTCCCTCAGAGGATCGGCAGTGCAAGTTAGCCCTTCAAGTAGGCTTCACCAATGCATCTGCTCTTTTTTTTTTTTAAAGTAACATCTCCCTCCTTCATCAATGTTCTCAGCATAGGGGCTGCTCTTATGTCCCAGAGGATTAAAAAGGAAAAATTAAGTTACCCCCGTATCTCTGTTCTTTCAGCTGTACATTTTAAGAGTGCATAGATCCAAATGATAGTTTGCAGCAGCAGTTTTAAAGAGCTGCTGCTTCATCTGCTCTGGGAGTACAGCACAGCAGTAGAAAGGCTTGTACCTTTCTCCTGCATATAGGGACCATGGGGAGGCATGCATGATCCATAGCAGTGCTTGGGACTAGAGCAGCCCTCAGCCGTTTATACTGGTATGAAGATTAAAATTTTGTCTTGTCCCTACATGTTGGGGACCTGCTCCTGACCTCATCAACCTAGGCTTTCAGTGAGGAGTGTGTGGTGACATCGTAATGTAAGCAAGAAAAACACTTTCCTTAGTATGCTCCAGACTCTTAAACATGGTAATTTAGACACTTCTGTTTGTAGTTGCAGTAGCTTTTGGCACAGTGCTATACTTAATGCCTTTTTTAATGTTCTATTGCATGGCAGCATTAGTCCACGGTGAGGCACCTAGATTGTTGCAGGGAAAAGAGACGTAAAAATAAGAAAGTGCTATCATTATGACAGCAGCAGCAGTTGCTGCCAGCCATTATTAGCGAGCATACTTCATCTCAGAAACAAATTGCCCCCTCCTGTGGGCTAGGGCAGTAGATTGTGTTTTCATTATGTATGCACTATGTACAGTGTGGTAAAAAACAATGGTAGTCAGTCTGTTTTATAGACACGTGGCATGCTACTGGGTAATTTTACGGAAGAAGCTGAAGTCTTGTCATCTTTATTTGAACTTGTTCAAGTAAGACTGAATGTGTTTTCCCTTACACAGAGGCTGTGACCCCTATCACCACCTGCTGGGGAGAGAGGATGTGGTTGTCCTCTTCTGAAAGGACTGGAGCTCCCTTGTTGTCCCATCCTCCTGTGAAGCAGAAATGCCCCAGACCCAGCCATGCCAGCAAGGAAGTGGCCAGGGTCCCTGCTTGCCCACCAGTGGTTGGTGGCTGGGAGAGAACTCTGGGTGCACACAGTGCCCCAGGCAAGTGAGTTAAGCCGCTTTCCAGCGTCTTCCCTGTAGACAGCCTTGGGGTCCCAGGGAGAGCACTGGCCCTGTGAGGCATGCTCAGGCATGGCAGGCATTTCTGCAGACCCCAGGGCATTACTTTGCACACAGTGCCTGTCCTTGTAGCTGTGAGGACCAGCAAAGTTGCTGCTGTTTCAGAGTGAAGGTAGGGGTTCTCACATGTAGGAGCCCTTCTTATTCTCCAGGGTGAGGCTGAGTTGCAAGGGATTTGAAAAGTGAGGATGGAATAGGTAAAAGAAGGTAATGAGTAGATACAGAATCTTACTGCAGAGTTTGGATAAATTAATGTCTCCATCTTCATTGCATTGCTGCTCCACTGTGTAATTTCTCTTTCAAAAATGCATCAAGAGTTTTGCCTAAAGCCTTGGGCTTCCTTGACTACTTTTCCCATTTCTCATTTGAAATAAGTGAAGAGGAAAGCTAGCAAATGGTCTTTCTACTCTCCTGTGCAAGGTCTTCTTGGTTCTCTCTTGTTATGTAGTAATTTGCAAGTGGAAATCTCCTGAGGCTTCACTGTCTCTGTCCTGGCTCTACCTTAGCATCCTGAATCCTGCAGCAGCTGTTGAAGCTTGAACCCAAATGCTTTTTTATTTGAAAGCCTGTTAAGAGGATGCTCTCAAGTCCAAGGAGCAAAACTTTGCAAGTTAATCACCATGGTCCCTTTTCTTTCTGATGCCTGCCAGGAGTGTGATGATTTTATACCAGTAATAGGTAAAAGAATGAGGGGGGTTGGTGATAGGGATTTCTTCTTAGCTTAAATGTAAGGGTTTCCTTAAGTTCCCTGCTACTATACAGAGCAGTTTCTGTTAATGTATACTATGAAGAGAGAATAACAGGTTCAGGCATCCAGTTTTAGACTTTACTCCTTTCCACTGATTTCCCACTGATTGTTCTGCATGAGCAGCCACTATAAATTGTGTCCTAAGGGTCAAAGCCTGTAGTGGTATAAACCTGTGCTGGCTTCATTGAATCAAGACCAGCTTACCCTGTTGGAGGTTTGGCTCTCTATATTTGCTGTGGAAGGCAAAGTTATTCAAGCACTGAATGTTTGCAACAGCACTGATCTTTCTCCCCCCCTCCCCCCCCCCTTTTTTTTTTCTCTCTGAAAGGAAGCAAACTTGAGACCTTTTACAGCCCTCAAAGTATAGACTGCCATTGCCCTCTTTGTTTTCTATTTTAATTAACCTGCACAATGGCTAATGAGTGGAACTACTGCATAAGCAAGCAAAAGGAAAGGTCTGTATTTGCAGTGGTGTCACAGCACTCACCACGTCTGTTAGCCTCAAGGCTGGCTGAGTTCAGAGCGAGCAGATCTGCCTGGGATGAGTCCAGGTAAAGTTTGCTGTGAGCTGAGCAGCACTGGTGGAGTAGCTGCCTTGTTGCTGCTGATACGGGCTCCTGCCAGTAGAGCAGCTGATTGAATCCTGCCAACATCTGTAATACACAGGCAGTCGTTTGAGAGCAGGGGTTGCTGCAGTTCCACGCAGCAGCGTGCAGGGTGTGAACGGATGGAGGTGGCAGCACTACCTTGCAGTCCCAGGAAGCCGAGAGCTGATACTCTTATTGCAGACAAACAGCACACGCCAGTGGAGCGAGGGTGTACTGCTCCGTGTGCGCAGGCATCTGGCAAAAATCTTTTTTTTTTTTTTTAAACTTTTATTCAGCCAGTCATTTACCTGCCTCAGGCAATCACTATGTCTCTCTTTCAAACAGTACTTAACTCTCCAAAATAAATTTAGTGTTTTCTCTTCATTGCCACTTGTTTTAATCTCTGTCTAAACTGGTGAGGTTGCAGATATTCCTGTTCCTTTTTCGTTGGCTACAGTGTAAATACAGAGAGGAAGAGACTGGACCAGAAGAGGATATGTCTCATCCAAATGGAGCCCGTTGCCCTTCTATTTTTCATTGTTGAGCACAATCTGAGTTTCTGTATTTGCAATCTGTCTTGCACATGTAGTTTTTATATTTTCCTCTTGTATATTGGTAATATAATGGACATGAAAGTGCTATGTTGTGTGCATCCTCAACCTAATGGGTGTCTTGGGGCCTCTTAAGCTTAAATAGCAATTTAGTTGTGAGTGGGTTTGAAAATCATGGCAAAAGCATATTTTTTCTTTGCTCTAAAAAGGTGGTTGTGTAATATAACTGAGCGGCACCAGGTGGCACCACGGCAGATTGTCTGGCGTGGAGTCTCCGAGGGATGGAAAGTTCTCCTCGCTGCCTGGGGTGTAAATCTTCCAAGTGCTGAGTATGTGTCACCTGCAGAGTGTGTTTTCATTTTGATTCTTAGAACTATTCTTCTTGGGTGCAGCAGATGATACTTTCACAAAGAAAACAGCATGTGCTGAGAAATTACTTTGACTATAGGAAAAAAAACATGGTGAGGGTATCCAGAACCGAACGCAGAAGATTTGAGCAACACTTGCATGTTGTCTGGCTGTAGAGGCTTCTGCTCATGTAACCTACAGCTTTTCCCTTCAGGATGCAAAGTCAAATTAGGAGTTACTGATACTTAGTACTCAAGAACAGAAGTACTAGCAAAGGGATACAGGCCTTCGTATGAACATGAGGTCCCCTGTGTTATACTGCTATTTGGATAAATGCCGTAAGCTAATGAAGTGTCTGGTCCTCAGGTCTGCTAATCCAGAGGATTAAAAATATTTTATAGGGTCTCAAAGAAAAGTAAACAAAATGATGCACCAATGATGCAGGAAAATCAACAGGAAATACACACTTGCAGCATTGAAAATAATGGAGTCTAGTCCAGTTAATTTAGTCCCAAGTAATCTACAAAATTACAACAAGAGTTGTAAACAGAACACACAGAATAATAAAATGTGAGTAGAAAAGAGTAAAAAAGATACTTTTCTGATTGAGGTGAAATCTGGATGTGCTAAGAACTTGGCTGTGAGATGGGATTTTTGTCCTGTCTTCTCTCTTTATCTGTAGTTTGTTTTTTGGAAGTTTTGTCTTACTTATGCACACACTCATGTTTCTTATTCATAAATGGTCTTTTTCACAGATTTGCATACAGTTGGCTGTGTCATGCTGCCTAAGCTGCATATGTGTTTAATTGCCAGGGTAAAAATTTTGCGTTCAGTGGCTCTGAATGAGCTTAAGCTTCAATGAAAAGCGCTGGCGACCAAACTGCCAGTCTTCATTCCAGTGAGGAGCACAATAAAGTCTGGTTAAATCAAGCTCTCTGCAGTGTGCAGCCACTTAAATAAATGTTTCATGTTGTCTGCACGATGCTTTTAAAATATAACAGTTGCCTCTGTAACCATTGCACAGGAAATAAATAATTGATGGCATTTATGGCAATCAAAGTGTAATTTGCTTCCATTTTCACAATGGAGCATTTAATAAAAATAATTTATTTCCCAAATTTGTGCTCAGAAAAGAGCTCTGGGCCACTGTGGAGTGAGAAATTCTACAATGTTTGTGCTAAGTTCATTCCTGGAAACGGTCAGGATGCTTGTGAATACTTCATGAATAATTGTGAGTTATTATGGATGCTGCATGTGAATGTTGAGTTTTTCTTTATTTGTTTGGGGACTCTTTTTGCTTCTGTTCTGTATTTGCTGTTTGGTAGTAGTTCACTTTAATGAAGCAAATTAACTAATAGTAAACAAGGATTTTTAAAATGTTTTTTCTGTTTAGACCATTTGGCCATGTTGCAGCATCTGCCTTAGTGTTATCTTAGTGAACTAACAAACTGCCCTAATAACCTTAACCAAAGGAATGATCGGACATGAATGAAAATATATTTCATCATACCTGATGATACGGGTTTGGATGCTGCATATGTCCTACTTGTATGTGATTGAAATTTAATTTGACCAGGAAACAGCCTAGTAACTGTCCCAGGCTGTCTGTATTGTACCATCAGTAACTATTGATGCCGTAACACTCATGCCACACGGTGGTGGTACAGCCCAGTGGAGTTTGTCTTGGAAGATGTCTCCTTGCTGCCGCAAGCATGCTGTTGACCTGAGATCTTTTTGGTTCCTTGTGTATTTTGGCTCTCAGTCTGTAAATTGACCGTAGTGCTTGCTTGCTTTGGAGACGTGCTTTGAAATGTATGAACACAAAGTACCGTATAGAATTAGTGGATTTTCCTATGTACTGGTGTGTTCTTGCTCTAATTTCCTTTAAAGAATACTTATAGGGAATGCTTTCTTGATTCCTGATAAAGCCATTAAAATCATTCCTCCTTCATCTGAAGAGCAATCCACAGTCTCAAAATATGCACAACATCATTTTTTTTTGTTTGTAGAGCCTTGTTCTGAAGCTTGCAGTCCTTCACCATTTACACAGATGCTGATCAATGTACTACACAGGACTGTGAAGCTGTATGAATGCTTCCAGGACAAAATCCAAAAGGATTTCTTGCATATTGACCTTTGACTTTCTTCTTCCCAGGAATCTCAGTACCAAGCTCACTGCTCCTGCACAGCCTAAGGAGAGGGACATTTTAGCATTTAGGCTCCAGCTTGTCTCTAGTAGGTAAAGCAATTCTGTGCCTTAAAATGGGAAGGTACCAAGGAAATGAAGGAAAAGACAGGCTGTGTGTGGTGACAGGCAAACCTTATGCAGGGGACAGTGCCTAGTGGGTTACATGAGAAATAGGTTCTGTCTTCCCATCACCCTTATGCCCTGAGCTATACACAAGGGAGAGGTGTCACGCCCAGCCTCTTTCTGTTACGGAACACCAGAGAGTAACAGCTACAGCTCCAGAGAGAGTAGATTTGAACTACAAAGCTGTTGGGGGCTTTGGGGGAAATGTGTTTATCTGCAGCTTTTGGAACTGTAATCCCCCAGTAACTGCTTTTCCACTTCACATCAGGGGGGAGAGAGCTCAGCCAACATGAGGCACTTCCAAAAACCCCATTTGTGTGCATCTCCCACTGCTTTTATTCAACTTCAGCAGTGTTATCAAGGCTGTTTCATATCGCTCCCCTCATCCTAAAACTGCAGGTGGGTTCAGCCTCAGTCCCGATTCCCTGACTCTTTGGAGGTTGCGCTTTCAAGTATGCACACTGCTGGAATCACCTGAGCAACACAAATATTGTGGACCAAATTCAGAAAGAATGTTTAAAGCTGTGCAAGCAGGCAGGATCTGCCTGTTGCAGGACCCACCTCCCTTGTTGCAAGGCAATGAACGTTGAGGTCGTTGACAAATGCTGTGAAAACCATTTGATGTATAGTCTGCCAAAGTCCTAACCCTTACCAGGCTGTCCTAATACTGCTATGCTTTCACCCAACAGTTCAAACAATCAGCAGCGCTCTGTATGTTTTTGCAAGTATTTATGTAAAGCTGCTGGTACAAGATAACAGGGTGAGGTGGGGGGCAAGTAATTGCTTGTGATTTTGCAGGAATATCTTTTCTGCAATGTCAAATTCAGTCATTAAGCAGTATTTCAACCCTCCCTATACTCTGCCCTAGATAAATAGGTTGACTGTACTTTTTTGTTCTGGCAGCATTTGGGGTTGTTTAGCCTAGAGAAGAGAAGGCTCCGGGGAGGCCTTATAGCAGCCTTCTAGTACTTAAAGGGGGCCTACAGGAAAGATGGGGAGAGACTCTTTATCAGGGAGTGTAGTGACAGGACAAGGGGTAATGGTTTTAAACTGAAAGAGGGTAGATTTTAGATTAGGTATTAGGCAGAAATTCTTAACTGTGAGGGTGGTGAGATACTGGAACAGGCTACCCAGAGAGGTGGTAGACTCTCCATCCCTGGAAACATTCAATGTCAGGTTGGATGGGGCTCTGAGCAACCTGATCTAGTTGCAGATGTCCCTGCTCATTGTAGGGGGGTTTGGACTAGATGGCCAGTTCCAACCCAAACTGTTCTATGATTCTAGGTGCCCCCTCCTTGGAAGTGTTCAAGGCCAGGTTGGATGGGGCTTTGAGCAACCTGATCTAGTGGAAGGTATCCCTGCCCATGGCAGGGGGGTTGGTACTAGATGATCTTCAAAGGTTCCTTCCAAGTCAAACCATTGTATGATTCTATGATTTACAGAATTTCCTAGTCTGTAAATCACAAAGTAACACCAAGCTTTCTCATCCAAAAAGAGCTTTGCAAAAGCATGCATGCTCTCTAGAGTTTTAGAGAGGAGGGCTGTCAAAGGGAGACGTGGGGTCTGCATGCATTAAGACTCGGTGAGGTGACAGCATGGCAGAAGTATAGCCATGGCACAGCTGGAATAATTAATAGTCTCACATCTCGGCTCTCTGCTGCTATGCATCTGTCTCTCTTGGGGTGTTACTTTGGAAAAGCCCATCCTCAGCTTGACACCATTTAGCTAGTAGGACAGGGCTCACTTCCAAAGGTGGGCTCTGGGTTGTCGTTCTTATTTCATAGATGTAGAAGCTGAGAGACAGAGCAAAGGAAATGAGCCCATGGCCAGAAAGCATATCTTTAGCAAAGCTGGGTGTAAATGTCTAACAAAAAGACCCAAATCTTGCAGCCAGGTTTAAGAGAATTTAATACCCTTTGTTAGGCTTTTGCTGGGGATGGGTGGGCAAGAGAACAACATACTACACTGTGGTGTATTTGTTATAATGAATATTGTTTATTATAGTAATTGTTTCAATACATTCAAGGTCTGATTTTTAAGATTTTGAGCTTGCAATAGAAAATATTGCTCAGAAAACTCTGCCTGCCTCTCCTCTTATCTAATTTGCCTGCAGCAATGGATCAAGTGAGCACGGGTGATTCTTTATCTACAAGGGTTTTGTTTATTGTCTTTTCCCATTAATTGCTTTTCTTCCCCCTCTTCCTTCAATAATGAAACTTGAATGAAAAATAATAGAATTAAAAAGCACTCCCATAGTCAGATACAGCAATCATTTAAGGTTGTTATTAGTTTATGCCTTACTCATAAGCAAAAGAGCTGTAGCAGTGCCTGTGGTGTGACACATCTTTGAATTCATTTTCAGGCTCCACAGCATGGAGCTCAGATTTGCTCTCTTGGAGCAGAGCTGGGGAAGCATCATTCCACCAACCTTCTGGACTTGGGTTGTTTTTACAGGCAATGAATGAAATTCTGGATTTTTAAGTTTATAATTTGCTCTGTAGTGCTGTTTTAAGGGTGTTTAAAAAAACAATTGCGCCGTGTACAGTCTGGCCTGTTAGTTTTGGGACTTAGTTTCTTGCTAAAAGACTACAGCAGCCTAGTAGGTAGCAGTTGCTGTAAGGGGCATACTCTGGTATCACAGATATCTACAGATAATTACTCTTTTCTTCCTGGTGCTGGAACTGTCCATCTGACAACCTCTTGCTTGAGTCTGAATGATGTTCTTCTGAGTCTTTCAGATAAGTTATTATTCACCTGGTAGCTGCAAAAAAGTTCCCAAAATCCCTGCTGAAGTTCAGTAGATCTACCTCAACTGTTTGTGGTCTTTGTAGCCATAGCTTTTGAGCCTCTCTCAGTCCTTAACAAGCTCATCTCTGCATAAGTGTTGTGACAAAAAGGAATGGTGTAATTTCTTCATTACAGGCGGAAAATTAAAATTCCTCCTCCCTGAGGAGGGCAGCTTGGTCCCCCCAGTTTGTCCAGCCTTTGTCCTGTCCCCTTGGAAATTCTACATTCCTGTGGCCATAATTGTTCTGTCACTTCAGAATCTGAAGCAGCTGTTTTCCAGACCTTTGTCTCAGTTTCCTACTTTAGGTCAGCTCTGTCTATGGCATGCTGACCTACTGTGTGAAGTCAGTCTGTATTTGTTACAGTGCACTAAATCCTAGAGCTGCTGATTCTCTTTCTCAGGATTCAAGTACTCATAATTCTTCTTCTTTTACTTCACTTTCAAAATAAAATAAACTGAATCCAACAAAGGGTACTTCAATTTTGGCTAAAGACCATCAGCATTAGGAACAAGTGGGTGTAATGCATAATAACTAAGCCACTTTTTAAAGCAATTCAAATGTCATTTACTGACTGTTCTCTGTAGATAAAGCCTAAGGCTGGGACTTACAAAAACTCTTGCCTGTTTTCACAGAAACTTTGCAGCTGCATAATTTTCTTCATTTCCTTTTAACTGTGCAACCCCTAAAATGTTTTTTCTTGGCCACAAGTGCTGCCATACTGGGTTAGCCCAAAAGCCCATTAGACTTGGTAGCCTGTCTTAGGTGGTCCAGGTATCAGGTGCCAAGGAAAGGCTGTTAGAGCATGGCAAGCATATCCAGGTACTTCCCTAAATAAACTCCTAATCTCTAGAGATCAGTAATCTAGAAACTTGCTGAATTCTAGAAATAAGAGCTTTGAATGAAATAAGACTTAATGGTGTCCATGAGGTTTTTTTCAGTCATGTTTTGAAACAATATGAATTCATAACCTGCAACAGCTGTGGGAAGGATTTCCCCAGCTTAATTATGTATTACCCAGTGAAATACCTTCCCTGTGCTCAGTTCCCAGTCTCAATAGGTTCGTTTGATGCCTTATTCTAGATGCAAACACTTCTTTGGGTAACTTCTGTAGCCTGAGGTTTTCTTGTCTTCACTGAGAAGCATGAGAGACTCAGAACTGTGTTCCAGGGTTGTGACAACAAGGGACATGCTGCTGTTTGAGGGCAGTTGGACAGAGCTGTATATAAGCTAACAGCCACTGCAGGCTTTTGCAGTAGTTCAAAAGCAGGGCACTGACAGATACTCCTGTGTGGAGAGGGTTTAGGGTAATCAAGATCAACAGATGTGCAAGTGTGATTTTGTGAAAGGATTTCTAGGTTGAATGTGTCTCCCCCACCTCCTTCACACTCAAAGATTTGATGGCATCTCATTTTGCCCTGACATATGTAAAGGTGTGGGGTTTCAAATGCCTTCAGTGCAGGAGCTGCTAGAGAAAGAGGCTATTAGATAACATGACTTTATATTTTTCACGCAACTTAAGATACTATTTAGCTACCTCAAAGGTCTCAGGTACTGCTCTGGAGCTTAGACATAAATCAGTGCAAGCAAGAGCTCTCACTTGTCCCACATTTTCATTTGATGCTGGTGCATACCGGCTACCATTGCAGGTCCTCCTTACACATGTCCTTCCAGCACGCCTAGCAGTCTCAGCTCGGAGGTGTTCTTGCCTTTGGTTGAAGGTCTTAATGTGCTACAGGAAAGCTCCATATCTACCGTCCTGCTTGTTGAATGGGTTGAGTTACTGTTCTGTCTAATCTGGTCTTTGCAAAACAGAAGCTGAAGTTGTATTGATGCAATTTGAAACATGTATTAATTAATCTTCTGACTAAAGAACCTCAGGCTTGAACCCTTTTCTGCAGTCCAGCTGCCTTGCTGTCTTGTGAGAAGTACAGTTAGGGATGCTGCAAATTCACCTGTGCCATCTGTCTTTGTAATATTTCCTGAAATGTCTAAACCTGAAAGCATCACACTCCTCCCATAAAGTTGTCCTTGGCACTTCTGGTTCTTTTTTGCTGAACTGGCAGCAGCAGTACCAGGGACACAGTGGTTGAATTTTCAGAGAGTTAGTGGTCTGAAAGCCAGGTCCAACCTTTTCCATTTCATCTCTTTTTGAGCAAATCTTTCATGGGATTGAGTTGTGCTTCCCCTGCGGAGGGAAGGGAGCTGGGCTGCATCTTCACCATGTGGCCGGGGAGGTTTGACTGCCTGAGGGGAGGACACTGGCACCTGCCTCTCCATCGGTGCCACGCGAAATGGTCCTCACCATCTTGCACTTTCCTAGGGCTGCGAGTACAGCCTCAACTTCTAGCAGAGGAGCCCCAGGGACAGGGACTGGGGCTACAGCTGCCCTTTTCAGTTTGATTTCTCCTCACTCACACTATGAGCCCACACATACGCTGCTGCGGGGGCAATGCAGGATCTGGCTCTCAGCTAATCCCTCTTGCCTTGTCCTCAGTATGCAGCCTGGGAGTTAGGAATTTCTCAGACTCAGGTTTATAAGACTGGTAACAGTGCTCTCTGCTGTCTGCATGCTGTATGCCATGCTGATGGAAAGAAGAGGGTGCCTGAGGGGTCAGGAGAGACCTTTCAGCACAAGCTGAGGTATCCTGAAGGAGGAGATGCTTCAGCAGCCCTGGCCCGTGCTCTTTAGGGCAAAGGCTGAGCTGTAGGCTCTGATTTTAGGCTGTCGATTGCAACAGAGCCACTATATTTCTTTTTCAGCCTTCCAGGAAGTAAATATTTACATCAGATCACTTTGTGATTTGAGCAAGGAACAGAATGTGGCATGGGGAAAGGGTAATAAAAGACTGAACGTAACTTAGAAATCATTTATATGTAATATAAATTATAAAGTAATATAAAAAAGAACAAAGGCCTAAGTGAGCATATTTCGGTACAGACAAACTTTAAACTATGTAATTCAATGCACTTATTTTTAGAAAACTTCCGATAGTCCATATCAAAACCAAGGAGCGATCCCCTGCTTTCAGAGCCAGAGGCAGCGGGGTGGCTGCGAGGCCAGTTAAGGGCACAGCGTGTGCCAGAGTTGTGGGGACCTCGGAGCTCCCCACTGCCATCGCACCTCGCACAGTGGCTTCAGGGCATCGACCAGGATGGGCCATGGATGACTCGCTGGGGAAAGCAGCTGTGTGCTTACCGTGGGTGAGGAGCCGGTGTCCAGAGGCTTCCCTGGGGCTAGTGGCTGTGCTGGCAGTGCAGCCTGGGCAGGCACTTCGTGGTTTCCTACAGCAGAGGGTAGTGTTACCTGTCTCTGCACCACTGGAAACAGAGATTGGTTCAAAATGATGGGTGTGTTTAGTCTGCTTGTTTCAAGCTGATGTGGAGTTGTTAAATATTTATAGTAGACGTATATATGCATCTTTGCTGCTTTACTGAAAATACTTTTTTTGTGAGGCAAATATACAACCCATTAGCTCTCTAACTCTGTACCACAATGCAGATATTTAGCTTGCAAAGCTTACCAGGCTGCTGATTTCCTGAGGGCCATTCCTATATCACCTGTAATAGCTTCCTCTGCTAGAATTTTGTCTTACTGCTTTATTCTCGGTAAAATTTTATTTTTTCAAATGTCACACCTTTTACAGAAATGCATTTCCTCTGATGACACCTGCCTCCCAGGTGCATGAGAACAGATATGCAGCAAAACCTAATTAAAGACAGGCATGTAATTACTGTTCCCAGTTGCTCGGTACCCCTGGTGGGCAATTCCAGGATCTCCATCCTGGCATGGAGCTATGGGCAGGAGTCCCCCATCCCACAAGTCCCCCTTGTCCTGCAGCCCCTGGGCAGCGCTGCCTCCACCAAGGCCGGCTGATGCCGTGGTGCCACAGGTGGAAGTGTCATTTGACCTGGCAGAGGAGCCTGTGTTGGTAGTTGGTCTTTGGAGAGGCAGCGATGGCTCCCAGCCAGCTGAAGGCTGAAATCCTTGAGCTGAGGTGTGTGCCGCATCCCTTGGGCCTCCTGTGTGCCTTCAACACCAGCCGTGTCCTCAGCGGGCTAACAGAAGAATGTGGTGTTGCCAAGGCAGGACGAAATAGTAAAACTGAATGCCAACTTTTTTAAATATAAAAGGAAAGTCAAAGCAGCCTAATAGGTAGCTTAGAGATGAGATATGTAGTTCTGCATATTGAAATTTCCTAGATTTTTAAGGGTCTCACTTGTATTTGAAAGCTGGATCTGTTCTGTGTCCCATCTCTCCCCTCTGATTTCAAGCAGACATGTCCTGTGCTGCTGGACAAGCAGACGTGGGGTATGCTGTACTGGGGAACAACGAGACCTTTTTTCCCCCCTCTTGCCTCTGAATATCAGATAGTGGGCAGTACCTCAGGAAGGATGACAGACTCTATGAGCTCTTGATCTAATCAAGTGTGGCAAGCCATTGCTTGGAAATTACTTGGCTTGATTTGTATTTTACTTTGAACTTCCTAAGTCATCCCTAGATATGATTTCTCTGTACCTGATAGTTTGCTGGGAAGCAATATTATCTGAGAGTTGAGGGAAGAGAACAGTTTGTACAAACCCACTAGTGATTTCTATGGAATGTTTTAATGCCACAGGTCAGGCATCGGATAGGAAAGGGTGGAACATAATCTGAGTGGAGAGTGTCCCCAATAGATTCCTCTCACATATAGATTGCTTCAAAGTTGCGTGAGCACCTCTTTGCACATGTATACATTGCCCAGTTCAGAGATGGCACTGATTTTTGTATTCAGAAACCAAGTATCAATTTAATAAGAAGTTTTAGGACTTGTCTTTCAGGTTAAAAAAAAATGAGCTCTGTGCGCAACTTCATCGTGCTTTACTAAGGTTACACGCAGCAAACACTTGTAGTGCTGAAGATCCTTTAGATGTTTGGGGTTTTCTTCTTCATCCAAGTCTGCAAGTGTGAGATCTTTAAATTGTATCTCAAAGGACAGGACTGAGGAAATGCTGATACATGGCTTAATTTGTTTGCATCGTAAATTAGCTTTTAAGATTTAAAAGGTATATTGACTCTCTTCCTTTTGTCCTCATATTCTCTTAGTTTTGAAATTGTAACATTGGTTTTTAAACAAATTTTTCTTATGCAATCTTGCATGTTTTCTTCATATATTCTTATCTTGCTTCCCCCTCTTTCGCTCCTTTCCCCTTCTTTTTCTTAATTTTGGTTTTTGGTTTTTTTTTTTTAATTTAAAAAATTGCTACTTCCTGAAACTAACTTGATTCTCACCAAAGTTGGCATCATGTTCTGAGCATTTTCTTTAAATATTGTCTCTCAACTGTAATTATACAATTGAGTATTTCTCTCTCTGGTGACGTGATTAGTTATTTCACATATAAAAGCTGAATTTTAAACACTGTGCTGCTTAAAGAGGAAGATAAATTAAAATGAGTTAAAAAGGAGGAATAAAAACCACCAATGCAGATGAACTTGCAAACCTTGTTTAAGACATTTCTACTTTGCTAGAGAGATGCTTGGACTATACATACATGGTGTCAGGTCAGCCTACAACATCGAGTTAAGATGCCGATTTGGTTTGTATGATATGTTATCGTGTGGTTATACAGCTCCTGATGCCTGAAGTGACTTGTTCCTAGTGTGCTGGTGTACATCTCTGCCCCACTGCATGGTCCCGTTTCCACATCACCCTAATGATGCCTTCATGCTAAAATACATTTACTGGTTCTGGTGCCAGTTCTTTCCTGCTCCTGGCCCTAAAATCCAGTGTTCTTCCTCCCCTGCTTTATTTTTCAGCTCCCACTTGATCCTGTTGGGCTCCTCATCTGCCCCATCTTTTCTGTCCTCCCCCACCACTTTGCCTCCCTGTGTCTTTCTCCCCTCGCAATTAGCCTGTACCCTCTTCCCCACATCGGAGGCTGCTGATCATCTGCTGCTTCAGTACAAGGAGTCACTGTTACAGTTCTGTTCAGTAAACTGGTGCTGCTGGCATGGGTGCGTGTCTCTGGTGAGCTGCAGATGAGTATGCTGACCCCTGGGGGGTAAACTGCTGCTCCCCTGAGTAGGCTGGAGAAATGTGTTGTTCAGCATTGTCATAAATTACATATTTCATGCACCATTGGCTTCCATCTCCACTCTTTGCTCCCTCATACGTTCCTACAGGGACTGGTACCAGCCAGTCTAAACCTTCGAGCAACTTCCAACAGCTGCTCATTTAGGGGAGAAGGAAAAAAAAAAATCCACTAAACAACAAAACAAAACCTTGAAAAACCTACTTACCGGCAAATTGATTCTATCACTTCCTGTAAGGTAAGCTTTTCCACACAGAAACAGCCTGATCTTGAATCCTGGGAGAGGGAACATTTAGTGCTGAACAAAGAAAGGATTTAAGGCCTGATTGTTTTCCTTCCCAAAAAGGACTTTGACGCCCTGAGACGGAGCACCCAGAATGCACATTGCTCTCTGCAGAGAAAATGTGGTCTCTTTTCGCTTAATACAACACGTTTGTTGCTTTGGATTTTTTATTTCTTGTGAGAAAACATCAAGACTATGCATTTATTAGCTTAGCTTCACAGTGCTGTTGGTATGTGCTACCTGCTTAACTTTTGCTGAGCTTCTGTGTATATAGCTCTATACTTAAAAATAGAAAGGCACTATGAATTTTAAAATCGGGGCTGTAAGTTGTGCATGTGGGCCTGGAAGTCAAAACATCTCTTATTAAGAAAGAGTTGATCTTACAATCGAGAAGAAAAACATCCTTTCTAAAAATATTCTGAAATCGTCTGAAATCGTCAGTAGATAACAAAGTTCCAAATAAATTACCATGTGTAAGCAAGAGCATGTATTTAACAGTATTTGCCACAGAAGATTAAAATTATGGGATTCAATGTGACGAATTATGGTACTGAAAGTGGATCATGTGTTGCATTGAACTGTAACAAATACCAGTGTAAGTAAGGGCTGGCAAAATACGCTCACTCACAGGAATGTTTGTGATTATATTATAATAATTTAGATAATTATTTCAATCAAATACAAATATTCTCATTTCTTCAGACAGGGCATCTCATTATTATTATTGTCACGTCTTTTAGCATCTGAAAAATGTCATTTAAAAGTATCTGGAGATGTTTTTTAAAACAAAGGTATGGTGAATTTGCTATGGTTCAAATCAAGGAGACATTTTTAAGTAGAAAGACTTTTGAGTGTTTGGGTTAACCTGGATTAAGAAACCAGGTGTGAAAGAGTAAAGCTTCTGTTAAAAAACCAGAGTGCTCTTCATTTAAATGTTGCTACATTTAGCCAGTCTGAAAGAACATAAATTTTCATAGTGCTTAAAATATGTTGTAGCTGCAGAGCCTAAGTTAAGAGATTTTTTTTTTTTTTTTTACCTGTTCTTAAATATACGGCAAGCATTGTGAACCATTAACCTCAGGATGCAATAGATGCTAACGCTATCTAAAGACTTTTTGTAAACTGTAGCATTCCACCTGCTGTTTAAGACATAAGACTATAGAGATCTGAGACACCTTTGATTTGTTTGATTTTGTAGCAGAGTGATTGTGGGAAGCTTCTAATACTTCATAGCTCTGGAAAGTACAGTGAATTTTGTTAACTCTCTGAACATGAACTGGGAACAGAGAGAGTTCAAGGATCTGCTCTACACAAATAGGAGTCTAACTGCATTGTAAGAAAACTGTTTCCAAGTTTTTGATGTGCAGTAATAAATATAATAGTAATTATTGTGAGTGTAATAAAGAATTCATGTAGGACTGAAATACAATGATTGATAACAATGGGGGAGATAAACCCAATGGCTTGACGCTCAAGAGCTCTAAAGGTGGCCTCGGAGATCCCTGGTGGACTTGGGTTCAGAAGCACTGTAAACAGGGCTTTGGGGCACACATCTGCATTGACTTGAGATCAGAATAAAAGGAACAAGTCACAGCTCAGAATTCTTTATTCTAAGTACATAATAAATATCATACAAGCAGATGTACCTATTTCTCTCTTTGGGGTCACAATTTTTTTTAGCCTTGATAATAATATAAAGGCCTGGTTGGTTTCTCACTTCTCAGGGGCACCTCTGATGGCTCCTTCTTATTCTGATTCCTTTTAGTCTAATTTAGTTTACCAACGTGAGACTTATCACAGTTTATAAACTCTTCTACTCTTGTGTTTCCACATTTCTGTCTCTATTTAAACTACAGCAAATAAGAGATATGTTACATAAAAATCTGTGTCCTTTTAAGCAGGTTAAGACTATACGTCAATTATTGAATTTACCACAGTCAATTAGCATGTAATAGCCTGACCAGGTTAAAAACAAACATGTGTGTTTATCCATGTATTTGCATGTGTAGTGAAAACAAATTTTACTTATTTTCTATATTAAAAATGTATGATCAGTGGGACTGTATTCAGAAAAAAACCAAAATGACCATTGTTAGCAAGAAATATATCCTATTGTGCTCATTTATGCCTTAGAGTTGTTTTTCCAAAGAAGACATAATTTAAGTTTTTCTGCAGAAAAAACAGCATGCCAGCTACATTCCTGGTGGTGCTAACAGATCTGTCTGGAGAGGAAGGAAGATACGTGCCATGGGAGCATCAAATCTGTTGTTAAGCCGGTGAATGAGACAAGCAAGAGATTGCCTTCTCAGGCTGCTGAGTTTGCCAAAGTTTGCCAAAGGGCCTGTTTGACGGTTTGCAGGTGATGTGAGGGGGAAAATTACATTTCTGTGGACTTGCTGAGAATTCAGTTGATAGGTTGTCTCTACTTGTAGATGCAGGAGACTAATCTTCCTGGGCCTTTTCCACATAGGGCATGGAGCACTTGACAGTCTGGTCTGTGGCACGTTCTTACAGGGTAAAATGTGCCTTTTCCTTTGGGAGACCATCACCCTCTCTGAACAACCACTTCCTTTGGCAAAAGATGAGTGGCAGCGAGTCAGAGGCAAGTAACTTCTTCTTCCTAAGACAAACCATTTTGACTCAGCTGAATAGAGAAGCAAAATTCTTCAGTTCAAATGTTATCTTGGTCCAAAGTATTTGTCAGTTGTGGAGCTGCATTTGTGGAAGTGTTGCTTTTTGTCGTGGTTTGTTTTCCCCTTTCCTTAAAGTGCTGGTTTCTTTGAGGCTTGCTTGTAGAGTTTGGTGTTAAGATTCAAGACCACTTTATATGAGGCATTTTCTCAAGTAGGTGGCTCCATTAAGTCGTGAAGGAGCATCCAGCTTCAGCATAGACAGAGGTGCAAATATACGATCACCTCCTGCATTGGCAAAAATAAAGATGTGGTACGTTCTCACATAAAACAGCACACTGGTAATTGGGAACACTGAAGTTAAGTGAATGCACAAATTATCAAATACAGCCTTACATTGTCCCCATCAGCAGATGTACACACCCCTTTTATTACGCATATGGATACAGACAAGCATAGGTACGCTGTAATAGTTATTAAAATGAGTTGCAAAAAATAGCAAGACCTTTTTATACAGCATGGTTTACAGTAGCAGGTTGTTCCTAGAGCGATGTGAATTGTTTTTGTCTGCAACTGAAGGAAGGCTGCTCATTAGGGACCAGCTGCAGCTCTGGGAAGGATAGTGTGGTGTGCGGGGGTGATGTCTGCAGTGCTCCCTTACTCCACCCTTACTCAAGCTTCAGTTTGTGGTAGTGGGAGATTTACTTTACTGAATTTAGGAGCATCGAGCGTCATCCGTATCAAACTTTTGAGGATCTGCAGAACTCTCAAATGCCAGGACCAAGACTTTGTAATGTAACGTTTCTAAAAACAAACCTTCCAGTTTGGTTTTAGACACTCTGGAAGTCTGGAGGCATTGGATCTAGGGGTCTGATTTGGTCCAAGACTAAATCTGAGAAGCACGTTCCAATCGTTGCATCCAAAAGGAGGTTGGCTTCGGATATACTTTTTCTCCCACCCACCATAAACATGAGCACATGTGCACACTTGCATTTCTCTTTCCTCGTGCCAGACCAGGGAGATGTTTCTGTCTGATGTTGTGACTTGGGGTGTGTTAGTTGTAAATGCTCTTGCATCGAGCCTTAGGTGGGAGCTGTTTCTGCAGATTTTTTTTTATTTCAGTGTTTGTTTATTTGTTCCATTGACATGTGCTGTAAAAATATATACTTAATCAAATTGATCTGGTATTTTAACATGAAGCTCCAATGTATGTTACATCTCTCTGTAAAAGTTCTTTCTTCAGTGAATAACATTTTTCTCACTACTTCAGCAACAGAACCATGCTGATGGTGCAGGAGGTCTTAGGTGCTAGAAATGAGATGACTAATGAACAGAAATGCAGGTGATGCATCAATATATGGCCTGGTTTGCTGGGATTTCTTTTTTGATTTCTAAAGAGTACTTAGAAGTTGGAAATATTCCTGACTGTGCAAATAACACCTGTCTGTACCTATTGTATAATCATTCATAGGTATAAGTGTGTTTACCTGAAGCAAATACTACAGAGAGCTCTGCAGTTTTGAAGTTTTCCTTAGGGGACAGCTGAGCCTGCTCTGCATAAACCCCTACTCCCCAGGTAATGAGCTCCTCGGTTACAGCTGGAGACAGTGGGAGCTCCTGTGCCCTGCAGCCAAATGTAGGCATCCAGTGGAGTATTGCAACCAGAATCTCTCCGTGTGTTTCTGGAGCATAAAAAATTGTCTGAATGACAAGTTTTGTGGAAAATTGCTGATGGAAAATCTTCATGGTTCCCTTCTGCCAGAACAGCAGGGAGAAGATTGTCCTACTTGTACAAGAAAGCAGCAATGTGCCTAACTGGATTCAGATTTCTGTGGATTTGTGCCTGTGCTTTGCTCCTTGGATGATTTGCTCATGACTTCCTGCATTTGTTTTATTTTTCGCTCATTTCTGCACAGTTTGGGCATGCTGCAAAAGAGGAATTTTTCCACTGAAAAGTGAGAAAGCAGACTTCTCATCTGCAAAGGTTTGAGCAAAGTTGCTAATTATTGCCAAGAGAGATTAGAAAGCTTATGTGAGAGGCTAAACAACCCAGCTGCCCAGAGGAGGTCCTAGAAAAACATGCTTCTGCAAACCGTGCCCAAAGATGTCACTGCCTGCTGCTCTGGCTGACTTTCATCCACCTCTAATTGTACCTGTCTGTGGTCTGGCGCTTAGCTGCCAAGCAGGGCATTTTTTCTAATTCATTTGTCACTTTGCACTTCATAAATATATAATTTCTTCTATTTGGCTCCAGCACTTATCCTCTACAGTTCTGCTACGATGAAGAGGGATGCCAAGTACTATACTGCCCTTGTGCTCCTTTCATCATGAAGGTATAAACAAATGAAATCAAGGATGGTAAGGAGGGTAGTCAGAGTCCTGCTTCACACAGTAAGAAGGCACAGTTATGCCATCATCTACACATCATTTCCACAGCCTCCTCCAGTCTTGCATTCCTTGAAATTCAGGATACCTCTTTCTTTGTATGAGGTTCTGCTTGTGGTTCTGTTTCGCCATGATACTGATGAAACTCAGAACCTGTATTAATAATTGGGTTCATTGAAATTCATTAACTTTTCAACTGAACCCAGAGTAATTTCCAGCAATTTTTGCTGACTTTTATATCAGCTCGGCAAGTCTCTTTTTGTCATGCAGAACTCATTAATTTCAGTGGAATTTTGTTTTGAAGCTTTGGGTTCATTCACACCCATGATAGAAAACAGAAGGTATAAAGCCAACACCAATTAAAGCCATTAAAAGCTTATTTTTGCATAACTGTGCATGGTGACATCCTTTTGCGTTCTGGCAACTATGAGAAACATCATTTTTTGCTGTAGTAACACAACTGTGTTTGAAAGGGTTACATCAGATGTCCTGTTTGAGTAAATTTGATTATTTGTGTCAAAGTCTCTGGTTTATATTAATTTGAACCTAAGGATCTGGCCTGAGATTTTGAAACTCATGTGTACAAGCATAATCTTCAAATTGCAAACAAGACAGTGAACTGACATATTGCTCCCACAAGCCTAGGAGAGGTATACGGAGCCTATGCTGCTGTGTCTGGTAAATTTGAAACATTGCGTATTTAGGCTGAGGAAATTATGACGTGGGATGTTCAGAACTGCTTGAAGGCTTTTGAGATCATGTTCCTTTTTAAATAAATAGCATCGACTCTCTTACCTTTAAGAAACTCAATGGCATATAAGCAGTAATTACACCACTAGCATTGCTCTGTGATTTTGTGTATAGCTCCAGTTGAGCTGGTGTGGGCTGACTTTGTCCTGTTTTTGTAGTGCTACCAACCTTCATGCCTTCCTGTGGGGTTTTATGTTTTCCTGTGACTTTGTAAATGTATTCCACATTGTTTTGAGGACATTATTTTCTGTCTCATAGTGTCTGTTCACTGAATCAAGCCCAAAGCTACACATGCTTTTAATCCTGATATTCCCAGTAATTATAACAAACCTAGCTGCACATCTTTAACTTTCCACTGTAGCTTGTATTCGATTCAGTCTTTCAGGAGGAACTGTCCTTACGTTAAAGTTTCGGTGTCACCAGTTTATAAGGTTTTTCATTCAGATTTCCACACTTTCAAGTTGAACCACAAGCGCTGATATGTAATTCAAAGAGTTATATCAAATAATGTTGTATCATCATCTGCTGAGAGTACTGAGGCATCGTCTCAGCTCTTGGTTTGGATGTTTGTGGCACTCCCTCTGGCTGCCCGCTGTGCTTCCCCCCCAGCGCTATCAGTGCACCTGTGTGGTGGTCTCCTTTGCAGCTGCTACTAGTGGGCTCCATTTTTCTTAATGGTTACTTCTGTAGCTTTGGTACAGTGTTTTTGAAATGCTGGAGATTATTTGGGGTTGTACTTTTGCTACATCTTTTGCAATACTTTCTTTTGCATTTCTCTTGCCTTTTGACCTGTGAAATCTCTTCTGAATTCTTACTTTTATGACCTTCTGGTTTTCAGTTTCCTCTCTAAATGGTGAGTCTCTAGTCTAGTTTCACCTTGCTTTCACTGTAACGTTTTCATTCAACACAATATGATTTTTCTGAAGGCAGAAACAGCCTTGCCTATAGATCTGTATTTGTCAGCAGTCTCTTCTTTGAGCACAGTCACTGTCGTATAAGAAAAGCTGCCAAAGTATCACAGTTCTGTTTGGCTCATTAATTTAAGAGCAGTCAAAAGTGCTTCAGCAGGCTCTCCTTCCTTCTGCAGGCATCTTTAATATTCACATCTCCTAACAGGTGTATTTTGGATTGCGGTATTCTTCAGACTTGCAAACTTGAGGTTAATAGCTTGCCCTTTCATCCTGGTTTACTTGAATGATATTTAGGAGATCAATATCTTCAGGGCTTCAGGGCAATGCTTAAGAAAAATCACTGTTTTCTATGTGTCTCCATTGTGCTTGAGCCCCTCTCCTTCCTTTTGGATACCAGGGCTCTGTTTAAATGTTCCAGGATTTTGAAATTTCACCAGTGATTTTTACCTATTTAGGAACTTTAATTGTTCCACTTCTTGTTTCTTTTCTTTCAGGTTCATCTGTTTGGTTTTTTCCCTCCCTCTGGTTTTCACTTTTCAAAATTTTGCTTGGATGTCTCATTTTCTCTTAATGCAATCAGAGTCTATTCCAGTTTCAGATAGTAACAGAGGAGGGAGGGTGATGCCTCAGTGCATGGAGATTTCTGTGCTCCTGGGGTCTCATATTCTTTTAACTGGATCCAGTAATCATAAGCATCTCAGTCACGCATAATTTAGTAATTTATATGTCAAGAGAGATGTGTATGAGGTGAATGTTACAAAAAGAAATTAACCAAAAGACCCATTTCAGTGCTGCTTTCTTAGCAGAAGGGTACACTGCTATTAAAAGAATGGAGTTTTTATCTGCCACAAAGCTCATAAATTATTTTTGAGGTGAAGCTGGAAGGCTGGAGAATAAAAATTGTAATGAAGGACTATAGTCTTCTCAGATTTAGTTGGGTGATAATTCCTTGAGGCTGGAAAAGCTGACTGACACTTGCTGTCCAACAGGTAAGTATTATCTGCTTCAGAATTCAGCTTGGAAAAGAAAATCATGTTTCTGTTTTCTGCAAAGGTGAAATGCTTTTCTGGCTCTGTATGTCTCTATGCATTAGGGAAACTGCTTTCTAGTAGTGCAAACCTGCCTTTCTCTGTCCTAGAGAACTAGTTATCTCTGTTCTGCTTCTCCAACACCTGACAATCTGTTGGATGTCTGTCCTTATCCTGCTCTGTCCTTCATTAGCACTGCTGGTCTGGGGCATCCTTGTTGCACCCCAGGCAGCTCTGGTGGGGCTCACTGCTAGCTGCACAGCCTAAAGAAAATCTGAACCTCCACGTTTCCCACGGGGAGGAATACAGTCCTGATGATCCTCATGGAGTAACTGCATTCCTAATAGTCCAGTAGGGTTTCAAGCAGCACAGCAGGAGTTGTCTCCTCTAGTCTGAATATTGCAGCAATATGCAAGAATGAAGGTGTCATTCTTCTTCCTAGTGGATGGCTAGCTGGGAGCACAACATGGTCCCAAGATTGATGTCTTTTTGATTTGGAGATGATAGCCATATCCTGAAAACAGTTAATGTGAAATAATGGCAATAATAAAGCTTAAAATATTCCATCATTTGTTGTTCCTGCTTTATCTCCTGCTGCTTCTTGAATACATTGTATGATATACCAAAAATTGAGTTATGAAAAAGCAATTTCTTAAGCATTAAGAGACGAGGTTACGGCCACGGGCAGTAGGGTTGTGACCGAGGCTGACCCTGCAGCTATGCATTCTCCATATGGGATGGTTTGGGAACTATGGGCCCATCTCATAGTCAGTGATGAAATCAGAGGTAACTCTTGGGAGTCATTACAATTAACCTGTATAAAACTAGTCTAAATATGAACAGTAAGTCTGGATGGATATGAGATTTTTCAGCTTGTTGAAAACCCACATACATACATGAAAGCAATAAGCTATAAGCATGTTTATTATAATTATGATCTCTCAGTGGATAACACGTAAGCAAGATTTAAAATTGCCAGGCAATAAATATTTAACCAACTCTGGGTGTAATTCTGATGAGTTTTTACTGCTGCATGAGTCAGAGGTGGCTCTTAATGAGTTCAGCCTGTTCGGTTTACTGCAGGGGCTGTTATTTGAGGTGCTCTTATTTAGAAGGTATGGATTTCAGCATGGAATCCCTTTTCACAGATGTTTGGAAACTAGCTGGGACAGACTTTTGCTCGTGTTCAATGAAGGCCAGGTCTAACTTTAGTTGAATTTAACAGAGAAGGTCACTCAAACTTCGTAGGAAGTTCCATGAAGTTCTACAGCCTGATTTTTTTTTTTTTTTTTTTGTGAGTACTCCTCTTCCTACTCCTGATATGCAAAAAATCCAGGAAGATCATTTACCAGCTCCTCTGTGGCCTCTGCTGAATGCAAAGCAGTGTATATAACTGTGTGGCAGAGGATTGGAAATAAGTAGATGTTCTCAGTTTAAAGATGAAAAGAAAAACATCTGAGAGGAGACCGTGAGCAGAGGCACACAAGAAACCTGCAAAAGGGCTGGCTTTGTTGAACCAAATTCCCCTCTCTTTAATAATTCCTGACTATTTTCAACAGCTATTTGCATAAATAGTCCTTTTTTTCCCTGACATAGATTTGACTTTTCTGCAGAAAAATTATAGAACACTGCCTTTTTGACAGTTCAATCTTCTGCCCTATTTTACCTTTATGTGCTCTCCAAGTTTAGCTGTTAGTCACCTTTACCAAAAGCATTTTAAAGGCTTAATATAAATCTTGGTATGTGCCATTTCATCTGTGAAATGGATGTCTCATTTTCCTGTAGAATGTACAGAAGACACACAGACACCAAAGTGATTTCTCACTTTGAGTTGTAGTTAGATCTAGCACCAGAGTATTCATTTGTAATGGCATCTTGCTGGAATGTCCATGGAAATGGCTTCTGCTGGAGAAAGGCTGTATATTCTGAGGTTACGGATAAACACCCAGTCCAAGCCTGTTTGGATCTTCCTTTTTATTATGCTCACTAAGCTGGTTTATCAAGTTGGAAGCATGTTTCCTGGAACAGAGGAACAGCTGAGCCTGTCAGCATTATTTATTCATTGTTCACAGCAGAACGAGGCTGCTGCCAGACTGCCAATGGTGTCCAGTCTCCATAAGGAACTTGCCAAAAAATGTCCTGGTTGGGAGTGCTTCAATAGCTCACCAAGCCATCTGGTGTGGAAGAACACATAAACACAGGAATTAATTAACTGTAACTAGTCTTTACTGAGCATGTATGAGATGAGATTTTTTTTGAATGTTTATAACTTGGATGAAAACTATCTGGTTGCAAATTTGTAATTCCCTTTAACAAAGCACAGGGCCGCAAGGACATCTCAGCTGAGCAGATGTAAAGTACTGCTTAATGTTGTTGGTGATGCAGTCTTCCCTGCTCCGTACCACAGTGCTGCCTGAATAGTTTTTCTTAGTGGTTGCCAAAAAAATATTTTGTATGAGGACAGGTGCCTCCTAGCCTGGTCATTTATACCTCCAATTTCATAATTTTTTGAATTTTTAAAGGAAGTATTGAAAATCCTTCTTTACTTGCCTGTTATTGCATATTAGGAATGCAGGAAGGAGTAAAGCATTGCTTATTGATATCCATCATATGTATAATGTTCTCTGATTATATTTGATACAGAGACATTGGCTGACTTAAAAATAAGTAAATGTTTCAATGCGTAGTAATGTTTGCATCTGTCCTTCCAAGATTTTAGCTTTTCATTTACATCTTAAGTTCAACAGCACAGCAGCTATCTACAGAAATATTACAGCATACAATATGATGCCTCAGTGTAGCCAGGTATTCTGTGGTAAAACCAGGAAAGACTTCCTCGGAACAGTAGGGCACAATAGTGCTAAAATATAAATATTGTAAATTGATGTCTCCTTGTAAACTCCCCCTTGCCTTTTAGATGTGTGCCAGGAAGGAGACTAGATGTTGTAAATTTCAGCAAAGTTCTGGGTGAAATGTGAAGGCAAAATTCCCTTTGGCTTTGAAATCTTCAGTAATTAAGAGCAAAAGGACTTTAACAATCTTTCTTTCTTTCTTTTGTAAATTTCTTGCTTAGTTGCTTTCAGCTTTGACATTGGAAATAAACTCTCACCTTTGATTAGAGAAGAAACATGGTGTTGCAAACTGTGGGCTTTAACACTGACAGGAAAATGTTTGCTGAAGATGCTTTCTTATTGCAATTCACACAAAGCTGTCATCAAGGAAATACTTTGGGTTTTCAAGAAGCTAGTTTCTAATGACAACCTTCAATTTGCTCTCTTTCATGCCTAAAGCTGTGTTAGGGTTTGTGTTCATAGCTGTGTAGCTGCTGGATGGCTCTTCCACCTCAGGGCTGTGTTGTTATGCACGCAGCAAACCTGCTGTTGCTACCTGCTCTTATGTGCTGGGCTCTCTTTGGAACTGGGCTATAGTGAATTTGATCATTCATTGTGGAAGTGGAGTGGAAAAAGTTGACAAGCTCAACCATGAACAGGTTGGAGCTGATTTCTTCCCTCCAGAACATCAGGTTCTGACTTCAGTTATTGATCAGTTCATGTCCACTAGTCTATTTGCTTCACCTTTTCTAGAAGGTAATAGACTGATATATTTGAACTTGAGAGTGGGACAGATGGGAAGGGCAATATCCTCCTGGATTCTTTTCAGTGGTTTCACTCAGAAGTAGAAGACCTTAAGGGACTTAAATTTTGAGAGAGGGTGTAGATACGTGACGAGCCAGCCTGCTTGAATGTGCACCTTGTTACAGCTTGACTCATCCAAAATGAAAGCAGCAATGAGCCAGGTTACTTTTCAGTGACTAATTAGTGGTAGATTTTTATTGTATTGAAATGGTCTGTTGGTGACTAAAGGCAGATCTATGCTTGTATTTTGTCCTCCTGACAGAAATGTGAAATCTTTCTCTCTGGGACGATCTCTGGTTGGAACGATCAGTTGCTGGGGTATTTCTGTAGTTTGCAGTGATCTATCTTGCATGAAATGCAGTGTAAGCTTTCATCATGGCAAGAGAGATGTCTATGTTTGAGACAATATAGTGCAAACCATTCTTGTCATGTGGTAAATACTGACAGGAGCCTGAGAATGGTCTTTTTGTCTGTGTTGTGGAGCATATTTACCTCTATTGGGCAGTCTCTGCAGCTTTTATCCTGCTTGAGGTCGTGACATCGCTTCTTGTATTCAGATAATTACTCTCAAAACTCATGTTTCCTCTTACTAACACAGACCTCATCATTGCAAAGAAGAGAGATAGCAAGAGAAGAGGGTCTAGTCAACAGTGAAGACAATTCTGGAGATGCTTCTAGGTCATCTCTTTTCTCCTTTTGTAGCCCAGAATGGGCTATTGATAGCCACAATGCTGTTCATATGCAAAAGTATTCATTGTACTGGGCATATTAGCAAACTGAAATCCAAAAGCTTCCAAAATTCAGTTTGAGATTAGTTCTGAACCATTTTTGCCTTCAGGTTTTATTACATGCATCTTTTAAAACAGCCTATCCAAAGCTTCAAATTAAAATGTGAATGCATATGTAAAAGTAAAAATTGAAATGTATTTTTTATGGTTCAAGAACACTTCCTCATAACTGTGTGGTTTTGACTGTCATAATGGTCATGTCTTGGATGACAGGTAATCCTTTTGAGTCTTTCTTTGTTGTAAATTATATTGAAATGTTTCACTGCATCTGTACCAGTCCTGGCTAAAGTGCTGTACCAATGTATGCTTTAAATTATTTTTGTACCTGGTAAAAATGTGAGGAAAACTAATGTTTTCACACACATAAAAGGAGGAATGTTGTTCTTTGATGTTCTGCCTTGTAAAATCTGCAAAAGGAGAAGTTGAACTTTATTCGTCAATTGAAGAGAAACTAAATAGTTTGTTTTAGCTTGGGGCAAAGTCTAGAGGTGGCAGTTTTTGTTGAAGTATCTTTTAGGAAATAATGCAAAATCTAGTATTCAAGTAGCTACCTTTATCTTCCTTCCAAAGAAAAAACACAGAAATATTGAAAATGGACATATTTCTGCTATAATGCATGAAAGTTAGACCCTGAGTTCATGCCAGTATCTCTGAACTCTACCCTGTGCCCCTTCCTACGAGCTATTGAAGGGCTCCAGGAAACTGAATAGCTTTAAAATGTTGAGCCTAAATTCTGCAAATCCCTGCAGCGGATTAAATATTTATACAGGTGGGATCATGGATAGGCATCATGTCCGTGTGTTCAAGGCAGAGTCAGACGGATTTCTTTAGCTTTGTTTATATTCTTCTTACTCATTCTTGAATCTGGTTTAACCTGAACGGTCTTTGCTTGAGCTTTGACACGTTATGTTATCAGCACAGCTGGGTGGGTGCCCCTGGAATTCCCTCATAGGAAATGCTCTGCATCATGTGCTTAATGGCAGCTTGGTCATTCAAGAATTAAGAGTATTGAGCTGTCAGAGTACAGGCTGCCTGGGAGTTGCCAACTAATGTTTCAAGTAGGGCTCCTAGAGAGGGTTTAAGCCTTCCCCATCAGCAGAAGCTGTCAGAGCTGCCCTGAGTGGCGATGCCTGTGCCACAGAAGGGACACTGGAGGTTGGAAAATGTATGGACAGATCGGTAGGGTTAGAGGAATAAGTGGGATGGTGGAGGCAAGGATGGCGAGGATCCCATGAGTGAGGAAACAAATGTCCCCTGTACAAGCAGTAAAGGAAGGGCATTGCTGAAAAGTGTAATTTTTATTGCTGAGTGCTTTGCATGCAGCAAGTAAAGATGGGATTTAAGAATTAGAGAGTTTTCTAGCAGCAGTTTGCAGTATGCATTTGTATGAGCACAATATAAGGCAGCTACCCACAGAGTGAGTGTAGTTTCACTAGCAACAGTCTTTACTCTGTAATATTTATTTTAGCCTCCTGAGTGAAACATGCCAAACCTGGAGACACGTTGGAATTTTCCAAAAAATGGAGTATGTTGTTAAGGGAAGCAGCTTACGCAGACCTGGGGGATAAGCCTTCTCGGAGCTTTTGAACTAAATGTAATAATATACTATTGAGAATTGCCAGTATGAAATAAATGGAAACAGTCCAGTGAAGATGCTGGGGAGCCACAGTAACACAGGCTACTTACACTTTTGCAGATGTTTTTAGCAAACAATTGCCATTCCTCTCTTACATATGGGGAAAGTGAGTATGCCAAAATGTCTTCTTTCAATTTTTCTCTTGCTTTATTAATATTTCCTAGGTACTTCCATATAACCTTAAGCTATGGCAGTTGTGGTGCATGGAGGGAAGGGATGTCGTGGCTCAGGTGCCGGCATAGATAACTGTAGGTTTCGAGTGCACATATTCCTTTTTCCGTATCATATAGCACATAATAACTATGAATAGTTTTGCTGTTACCTTCATAGCATTTTTAGAAATGGCATTTTTCTGGGCTGATAGACAAGGTTGATAGAAATAATTCTTAAGGGGGTGGTTTCATGTAGAGGAGAATAACTTAAGTAGACTTGTCCAGGGTCACTTTTCTATAACCAGATTTCTGTGCTAAGATTTTATGAAGAATCATGCAAATGTTGCTAAAAAAATTGTGTAGTGTCATAGAAGTGGTAGAGGTCAAGGAATTAAGGCACAAAGCAGTATGGGACTGAGGCTACTGGGAGATACAAAGGTATGTGCTTATTTGCAAGTGTGTGAGGCATGGTAGTAAAAAAGGGGAGGCAGATAGTTTTAATGCTCTATCTTCATGACGTAAAAGCAAGGTTGAAGATGAAAACCTTCAGGAATGGTTCAGAAGCAGCACAGTAGGAAAGTCCCAGGACAATTTGGATTTTTTTTTTTTTTTTTTTGGTGCTGCTTATCCTGCTTGCCATGAATTTCCATACTGCCAGTGAATAGTCAGCTAAGAAGAAAAGAGCTATGCCAAAGTAGAAATTGAAGGGATATAGGTTAATCCCCTACTTCATTCCAGTAGGCTACTCCCTAAGTAGACTTCTATTGGGAGAAAATGTTATTCCACGTACAAATGTTTGGTTATTCTCTTTCTTTGTGCAGCTTCACAGTCTAAACTTTTCTACCTGGGAAACAAATTCCCCCAGGGTTCCCATTCTGTGTTGCAACGTTCATTGTGTGGGAGTTAGACCTGTTAGAGCAATTTTAGGTATAATCTGCTATTAGCAGTGTTTGGGGCTTAAATGACAAATGGGTAATTTTGAATAATAACTCTTTGAAATCTAGGTGGAATTAGGGCAATCACAGTGAAATGGCTTGACTCTGCAGTTATATTCTTTGTATTTAGGTCCTTAAAGCAGATGTGCTGGACTTGGGGGTTCAAGGGGGTTTTAGACCTGTTCAGTGGTTTACAGGCTTTCTGCATGTCTGTACATGCACTTTTTGTGCACAGCAAAGCACAAAATCTTGCACGTGAGAAGTTGCTGCTGCAAAAATTCACGCTAATTCAGATTGTTAAGGTGAATGCATAATCTTTCAGTGAAACACCTTTAATTTACACAACTGGGCAAAAATAGGCATGTTCTCACAAAAGTAATTCTACACATAAGAGAGCAGCTCCTCTTTTTGCAGGTCCCCTTATAATCAATTCAATTTTGAAAACTACCCTGTGTATTAAATATTTTCACTGATGTTTCAGACCAAGGAACCAGTGAGTTGTTATATTTTTATACTTTTATCTTGTTACCAGATATAGAAGACCTAACTTTTTAAATACAAGCACACTTTAGGATAATCCTGTCTGCCTGACTGGATACTCATGCATGTAAAAAGAGCTACTTTTGTGTTTGAATCCTCATTTTGGTATCTTAATATCAGATTTGGTATTGCATTTGAAATCAGTTTTATACAGTTAGACTCTCAAAATGGATTCTTATATATCTGGAAGTCTGCTGGTCACCTAAGTGAGCAGGTTATTGAAATTGTTGCTGACATCTGAGCTATTCTGAATGCTTATCCAGCTTCTGGGAGTTGAATGCAATCTGAAAATGAAGGTGCTCAGTTGATTCTGTGATAGATGAGGAAAAGGCAGAAGGAAAAAGTTCCCTGAGAAAGATGGAGATGGGCAGTTACCTATTTTTACTTTTTTGGCATAAAATTTTTTTTCTAATCAAGTCATTCTGAGCAGCAGCATGGAATCAGGATCTGGGGCAGCAGCACCACAGGGGAAAGGAATGAGAAGGGGCTGATGAGAGATTTGGTTTTAATAATGCAATTTAATCTTGGGCAAAACACCATTTTGTAACCCCCATACGGATGAGCAGACTTCATGTTGTTTCTGACTCATGCACATCCATTCCCTTCTGGTTTTGGGGTACCTTCCCCCCTCTCCAACCAGTTCTCATAGAATCATAGAATGCTTTGGATTTGGAAGGGACCTTTACAGGTCATCTAGTCCAAACCCCCTGCAAGAGCAGGGACATCTTTAACTAGATCAGGTTGTTCAGAGTCCCATCCAACCTGACCTCAAATGTTTCCAGGGATGGGGCCTCCACTACCTTTCTGGGCAACCTGTTCCAGTGTCTCATCACCCTCATTGTAAAAAATTTCTTTCTTAAATCCAGTCTAAATCTGCCCTCCCTTAGTTTAAAACCATTGCTCCTTGTCCTCTCACAACAGGCCTTGCCAAAAAGTCTGTCCCTGTCTTTCCTGTAGGCCCCCTTTAAGTACTGGAAGGCTGCTATAAGGTTTCCCTACAGCCTTCTCTTCTTCAGGCTGAACAACCCCAACTCTCTCAGCCTGTCCTCGTAGGAGAGGTGCCCTCGGACCATTTTCGTGGCCCTCCTCTGGACCTGCTCCAGCAGCTCCATGTCCTTCTTGTGCTGAGGGCTCCAGAGCTGGATGCATTACTCCGCATGACATCTCACCAGAGCAGAGTAGAGGGGCAGAATCACCTCCCTCAACCTGCTGGCCACGCTTCTTTTGATGCAGCCCAGGATATGGTTGGCCTTCTGGGCTGTGAGCACACATTGTCAGCTCATGTCCAGCTTTTTGTCCATCAGTACCCCCAAGTCCTTTTCCACAGGGCTGCTCTCAATCACATCATCCCCAGCCTGTATTGAAACCAAGGATTGCCCTGACCCAGGTGTAGGACCCTGCACTTGGCCTTGTTGAACCTCATGAGGTTCACACAGGCCCACTTCTCCAGCTTGTCCAGGTGCCTCTGGATGACATCCCATCCTTCTGGCGTGTCAGCTGCACCACTCAGCTTGGTGTCATCTGCAAACTTGCTGAGGGTGCACTCGATCTTGCTGTCAGTGTCATTGATGAAAATATTGAACAGCACTGGTCCCTGTACGGACCCCTGAGGGACACCTCTTGTCACTGATCTCCATCTGGACATTGAGCCATTGAGCGCTACCCTCTGGATGCGACCATCCAACCAACTCCTTATCCACTGAACAGTCCACCCATCAAATCCGTATCTCTCCGATTTAGAGAGAAGGATGTTGTGGGGGACCGTGTCAAAGGCTTTACAGAAGTCCAGATAGATGACATCCATTGTTTTTTCCCTTGTCCACTGATGTGGTAACTCCCTTGTAGAAAGCCACTAGGTTGGTCAGGCAGGACTTGCCCTTGGTGAAGCCATGTTGGCTGTCTTGAATCACCTCCCTGTCCTCCATGTGGTCTAGCATAGCTTCTAGGAGGATCTGTTCCATGATCTTCCCAGGCACAAAGGTGAGGCTGACGGGTCGGTAGTTCCCAGGGTCATCCTTTCTACCCTTTTTAAAGATGGGCACAATGTTTCCTTTCTTCCAGTCACCAGGGGCTTCACCTGACTGCCATGACTTTTCAAATATCATGGAGAGTGGCTTGGCAGTTACATCAGCCAATCCCCTCAGGACTCTGGGATGCATCTCATCAGGTCCCATAGACTTATATATGTTCAGGTTCCTCAGGTGGTCACGAACCTGATCTTCCCTTACAGTGGGAGGGGCTTTACCCCCCTGGTCCCCAACATGTTGTCCATTGTCTCAGGAGGGGTGAGGATAGTGGTTGCCAGAGAAGGCTGAAGCAAAAAAGTTGTTGAGTACCTCAGCCTTCTCCTCGTCTGCTGATACTAGGTCACCACTCTTGTTCATCAGTGGAGGTACGCTTTCTTTAACTTTCCTTTTCTGGCTGACATACCTGTAGAAGCCCTTCTTGTTATTCTTTGCATCCCTTGCCAAGTTCAGCTCCAGCTGCACCTTGGCCTTCCTGACCCCATCCCTACACAAGCGGGCAGCGTCCCTATACTCTTCCCAGGTTACCCGTCCCTGCTTCCACTGCCTGTGCAGTTCCCTCTTGCTCTTTAGTTTGACCAGCATGTCTCAACTCAGCCATGCCGGTCTCTTCCCTTCCTTACCTGATTTTGTGCATCTGGGGACTGAGAGCTCTTGTGCATTATGGAAAGCATCCTTAAAGATCTGCCAGCTCTGTTCTGCTCCCCTGTCCCTGAGGACCGTTTCCCAGGGGGTCCTACCGACTAACTCCTTGAAGAGCTGGAATTTTGCTTTCCTAAAATTTAGGGTCCTGACTATACTCCTCACCTGTCCCATATCCCTCAGGACTGTGAACTCCACCAATGCATGATCACTGCAGCCTAGGCTGCCTCCGATCTTGATGTCACTGATGAGCTCACTTGCATTGGTGACCATCAGGTCCAGTATTGCATCCCCTCGGGTAGGGGTGTCTATTACCTGGGTTAAGAAGTTATCCTTTAGGAGGCTTCTGCACTCCAGGAGTGTCTTGTCCCACTCGGTGGGTTGCGAGAGGGGTGAATCTTTTCTATTCCCTGACTGTTTGTGTACTGACCAAAGCTGATCTCTGCTCGGCAGAGCCACGTGGTCGGTAGAGTCACGCCAATGACCCAGAGAAACAGTCTGGCCAGCAACTTTATTAACTGGTGAATTCCACAAACGGACAAACTTAACGAACTGGCGAGCTTAACGAATGAACAAAGGCGGTTTGGCAATGGAGCTATTTTCCGGGCGACCCGTCACCATTTTTCCCAAACTTGCAAACATATTGGAAAGAGCAGAGGAAGAGAGAAGCAAGGAAAGGAAAGGAAGAGAGAGGAGGAAAGAGAAAGAAAAAGTATCACCATCCTTGGATCCCACGATGACGATGACAGACGTGGCAATCCTCCAGTGGTGGGCGCGTGCGCTTCCCGGGGGGGGGACATGTCTTTTATAGGCTAATCCCCGCCTCCAGGTACGCCCTTTCAGGGCTTACATGGTTCTTGTTCTAGAAAGTTCTCAATCTTATGCGCAGGCGCTGGGGGAGGGGGGTGGTCGCGAGGGGTCTCTCGGGTGGTTGCAAGTCCCTTCCTCAGATGAACTCTGTGTGACCTCTGGCCATACATGGTCAGGTCCGGCAGAACCTGGAACCACGCATCCTCTGACGCGCTCTCCACGTCCCGCTCTCTCTCTCCCCCACCCTGTGCTCGCCGACCTGCCGTCGCCATGCAAATAGCGCCGTGCCTCGCCACAGTGTTTGAGACATTAACTCTTTCAGTCTCTCACAAGGAGTCTCCCAGATTGTCTACAGCTTGCCGTGCTACTTTTCCAGCAGATGTCAGGGTGGTTGAAGTCCCCCAGTAGGACAAGAGCTTGCGAGCCTGAAGCCTCCTGTAGCTGGAAGAAGAAGGGTTCATCAGTAGGCTCTCCCTGATCAGGCGGCCTGTAGTGGACACCAACCACAAGGTTCTCTTTGTTGCCTCAGTCTCTAATTCTTACCCCTAAGCTTTCAACCTGTTTGTGGCTATTCTTCAGGGACAGCTCTTCACACTCTATCCATTTCTTGATATAGAGGGCAACACCTCCACCCCTCCTTCCCCGCCTGCCCCTTCTGAATAGCCTGTAGCCATCAATAGCCACACTCCAGTCATGGGACTTGTCCCACCAGGTTTCAGTAATGGCAAGCAGGTCACAGCTTTCTAGCAGCACGGTAGCTTCCAACTCCTCCTGTTTGTTGCCCATGCTGCATGCATTTGTGTAGGGACACTTCATCTGGGCTGTCGGCCATGTCACCTTCCTAGTGGAACACCCCTTGTTTCCCTTAAGGTGTTCCACAGAAGTTTCCTTGTTGGCTTCTACTACCTCAGGAGCCACCAGCTCATCTCTGCAAGACTTTGATTGTGGTGCAGTGCCCCCAGCACACCCCTGGGCAACAGGTTGAGGGCCCATACTAGCACCCCATCCCTCTAACCATTGTGTGTCCTCCCGCGGCTTGCCACAGGCAAGCCTGATATGTTCTCCCTCCCCCTTCACATCTCGTTTAAAGGCCTGTCAATGAGCCCCACAAGCTCCTGGGCAAAGACCCTCTTTCCCCTTTGAGAAAGGTAGCTCCCATTTGACACCATCAAGCCTGGTGCCGTGTAGGCCACCCCATTGTCAAAAAACCCAAAACTGTGATGTTAACACCAGCCACGGAGCCATGTATTAATAGACTGGGTCCGCCTGTTCCTTCCAGTGTCACTGCTCACAACTGGAAGGAGGGAGGAAAAAATCACCTGTGCCCCAGATTCCCTCACTAAGGCCCTGAAGTCTCTTTTAATCTCCCTTGGGCCACGTACTGCAACTTCGTCACCTCCCACGTAGAAGAGCAGTAATGGGTAGTATTTGGAGGGCTGTACCAGGCTAGGAAGTTTCCTAGTGATATCTCTAACCCGGGCTCCTGGGAGGCAGCAGATTTCCCTATGAGAAGGGTCTGCCCGACATATTGGACCCTCTGTTCCCCTCAGCAGGGAGTCTCCTACAACTATGACGCGTCTTTTCTTCCTTGTGGAGGTTGTAGGAATATGGGGGGTATGTCTTTCTGGTCTTGGCCGCTCCTCTGGTGTAGATGGATTGACATCCTCATTGTCCACTGACTGGTCCTCCACCTCTAGAGCCTTATATCTATTGTGCAGAGGCACCTGGGGAGGTGTGGTGGGCAAGGAGGGCGTTCACTTGCTGCCCTGTTTGCGGACTTGCTTCCACTCGCTGCTTCCGCTTAAGTCCCTGCCTACATCCTGGTGGGGGGAGGATACTGAATCCCTTTGATGAGGGGCTTTTTCCGGTAGCTGTCTCTGTTCATGTTTCTGGGAGGTCAGAGTGCAGTTCCACCAGTCTATCTCTTGCTCCATCTCCCTGATGCTTCTTAGTCTGTCTACATCCTCTCTTAGCTCTGCCACCAGGCAGAGTAGATAGTAAACTCCTGGTAGGAAAATGTGAGAATAGAGTTGGAGTTCGTTATTTCTTGTCCTTCCCTGTGGACTTGCTCACAGTGGGAGCTGGTGGTCCTCAGCAGTGACTGGAAACACAGGGGTAGACAGGGGTCTGAGCTGCTGCCATTGAGATTAAGGATCATGGGGATCCAGCCCTTTGAGGAATAGCTACAGTCTTAGAAAGCTGAAAATAAGGCCAAAGTTATTGAGATGTATTTGAATGGGATATTGATATTTTCTCAAAGATGCAATGGCAAACCATTTCACTTTGCCCAGAATGGGTTAAATAATTATCATTCAAGAAGGGGTTAGCCTACTGGGCTGGCAGTCCTTGTACAGTTTTTGAAGGGGGGTGATCAACGCTGATCCTGAAGTCACTGCTGCTGTGCAGGCCTGGGACTGGCTCCTACTGCACTTCTTCAGTAAGTTTTAAGCTACTTTTGCCATCAGTTTCAAGCTTCTTGGGCAGCGGGTCTGGCTCTCCCAGATCCTTCCTGCTCCTTTTCAAATTCTGCCAACTTGACAATTGCTTGAAAGTTTATATATCACCATACCTTGTCTTACCAGGAATGTTAAAAAGGCTTAGTTATAAATCTGAGAATTTTGTGCAAAAGTCTCCCAAGATTTGGTTTCTCACTTTGAATTTTGCTTCGGTGTGAAGCTGCAGGAGCTGGGCATATTGACAGGTTTGTAGAATGAGAAACTGGACAGCATTCGTAGTTTCAGCACAGCGCAATTTCTCCTACTTTCCCTCTGGCCTTGGGAGTGCAGTCTGACCCCATGGGGCTGAAAGCCAAAGCCATGGGAAAAATGAGAGCAAACTGCAAATTATTATTCATTAGTTACTGTTACTCTAGTGCACATATAATATCTAAATGCCTGTGCATATATTTAAAAGAGCATTACTGTCTCTTAGGAGAAGAATTAAATTCTCTTGTTCTCAAGTTTAAAACTAATTGCTTCTGCAAAATTAAATCTGGGGTGGTTGCTTTGGAAGTGCAACATTTCCTCACCTTCCATAAATGAAAGCTTTGCATTTGCATAGAACTTATGGGAAATAATTATATCAATCTGTGTCATTTTTTCCTCTCCCAACAGCAATAGAATACCCTGAAATTTGAACTGGTGGGATTTTACACTGTTCCCCTAAAAATAATTAAATGAGAGAGAGAGAGAGATGACCTCTCTACGGCGTATCTTCCAACAAAACTGACACAAGTATGGGCCAAAATTACCATTCCTTGGGTGAAAATCTGGACTAACTCCTTTGGTTTCAGTGGATTTACAAGAGCATCAGTAAGATCAGGATATGGCCTTACCTCCTTAGCCAAATTTTCAAGTGGTCTCAATGTAGGAATTAAATATTAGCATCCAATTTAAGTACAGTGGTCTTAATTCAGGTAAAGATTCTTTTTAATGTGATAAAATTGGTAAGATTCCCTTGTTTTTAAAGTTAGTTGCATGATTAAATATTTATTCTTGATGTCTCTTGACTTGCCTAGAGAGAAATAATTTTCCTTTTAGTGTGTCAATTTTCTGGGGATAGGAAAATGTAATTTATATGCACAAACAGCATTTGTGTGCTCTGATCACATGGAATGACATCTGTTTGCCCAGTTTTTATGTGCAAATTACTTTTGGGGATGTGGACTGGAAACCCGAAATACGAAAATGGACTGGTTGAAATTGAAGATGATTATCTCAAAGGAAGAACAGGTACATACCAGTGTGTCTCATTTTATCTTTTGAGTGGATTGAGGGAGTTTGCTATGTGGCATTTGCTTGTGCTCTAGAACCAGGCTCTCACTCCTCAAACCTTTGACAGGCTTTGCGGGTCATGTCGAGCCTGTTCAGCCCCTCTTTTTGAGTGATTTGTTTTGGGATGGGGCAGGGGGCTGGATCTCTACTTGCTCCTGAAAGTCCCTGGGATACTACATTAGGTACATTACAAATGCTCTAAAAACTGTCTCTTGAAGTTTGCAGAAAGTCTTTTGGAGGGCATGACAGAAGCTGGCCTTTTATCTTGGGATCTCATGAGAATACTGAAGTAAATGAGGTGTGGGACATGCTCTGAACCAAAAAGGTTCACAAGAAAGATCAAATCTATCAGGCAGGAACATGTCCTTCAAGAGAAAAAGCAGTTTCTGAGGTACAGCACAGGGGAATTTCATTACTGTTCTCATCATTGTGACAGCAAGAGACAATAAGAAAAAAAAAAAGCCTATACAAGTGTTTCCTTCCATGCGAATACTAAGAAATTACTTTCAGGATGATTTTTCAGCCAGTAATGAGGTCCTGCAGCCACATGCGTCTGGCTGCTCATGCAGCAGTTCTACGTCCAGGGTGTTGATTCCTCTCACTATGGAATATATTGTTAGGCAGTATCAAGTCTTAAATGGGAACAAAAAAAACCCCTACTGTAATTCCAGTCTCATCTCATAATTCTTTTGTAATGGCACCTTTGGTCTTACTTCAGTGGGGAAGGTTGCTTTTGTGCACAGTGTAGCATCATGTGGCAGACAAAAACACACTGTTCTTCAGTGCCATTTCTTCTTCCTGTGAGGATGCAGAAAGCTTTGATGTCTGAAAACATACTCTCTATTTTTGCAGTAGCTTATGATTACTTTTTATTTTTGCTTTATTTTTCAGAAAGTGTAGGGGCCATTATGCTTTCAGTTCTTCATCTGTGTAATTTTTGTGAAGAAATTGCAAATGTAATTGATTTTTTTTGGGAATCTATGAATTCAAATGAGGCAACAATAAACGGAACAGGGTGATTAAGGAATTGTGATTCAATCGTTGTACATCATTACAGCAAAAGCTTTGTTGCTGGATTCGTTGCAGATGAAGTCACTGAACTATGATTATATTTCAGAAAATGAAAGGGGACAAAAATAAAAAGGTAATAAACCAAATTACTAGATGTCTTGAGGGACATGATTATTACTGACTATGTTTTGTATCATAAATGTTCTGAAAGTCTAGCAGTTTAAATTACACATCCATGAAGGCAAAACTCTTACTGGTATCAAAATCTTTATTTTGCTGCTGCTGTTATATTCTCTCTGAAGTTCCAAACTGGCAAGAAAAAAGCAAAACTGTCTTTTAATGATGCTTCTAAAAGATAGTGTAAAACTGTTGAAATACCATCTCAAAAAAAAAAAGTCATCTGGGCATTTAAAACTTTTTCTTTACCTTAACGTTACTGTTATTTAAGACAATGCTCAAACTCTATGCCCATCATGGTACTGCATTGTATTTTGTACTCAGATTTGAAGCAGAACGGATAATTAGATTAAATTAGTGTAGATCACTCAACAAACAACCATTAGGGAAAGACCTCCCTAACCTACGTTTTCCAGGTGGGTAAGCAAAGGCACTGCAGGTGAGAGGCTGCACTGGGGCTATAAACGATGAGCCACACAGTAAGTGTTGAGGGATCCTCTAGCAGTGACGGTATCTGCAGGCACTTAGTCTGCAGTAACTGGGATCCAGCTGTGAAGCGACCTGATGTCTAGCATGACTTACCCTTTTGTCGGGGCTGGAACCATGTGTTCTTTTCCTTCTGCCCAATAGTGTTTAAAAACTCATGTTTCTGTTACTAAAATATATTACCATAAAATATCACAGCCTGCCATAATGATGTTAAGTGCTTGCCTTGCTTGAGGTGAGTTTATGGACAACCCACAATCCACATGTGAACACCCGGTCCACATTCTCTGAAACGAAGCAGTGAGTGCTGCTGCCATGTACACCGAGCAAAGCCGGTGCAGGCTGGAATAAAAGCGCCTATAGGTGCCCAAGAGGGCTGACCTTGGAGAATTTAGATCATAATACTTTCATCTGCCTCTATAATATTATATATTATATCATAATATATAATATTAATATAACAATATATTTCTATCATCTATGTTATATATTATAATATTATATAAAAATATAATAATATACAAACATTATCTACCTAACATTATACAGATAGATAGGGAAACCAACTTTTGTGGTGTTTTCTACTTCATTTAATATATCTATATATGTTTATTCTGCACGCATCTTCTTGAAGAGCATTGGTATATGCATGTGCAGGGTTGGCCTCTCTTCATTCCCCTGTAAGAGATTTGAAGGTGAGGTTGCCTTTTCTGATGGCAAGGTTGGAAACCATCTTTGAGGCCCTTCTGTTTCCTTTGACCAGGTTCATAAAGTACAGAGAAAAAGGGTGCATGCTGATGGCATACGAGCGCCATGTTAGAGGGGTTCCCCAGGCAACCCACCATCACTTGGAGCCCGCTGCAGCTGTGTGCAATGCCCCAGCCATCCTGGGAGAACTGCTGCTTTCCTGGGAAGCAAGGCAAATAAGATGTAGTTGGTTGGACAGTAGTGTTGTAACCACTAACTGGACTGGAAAAGGATGTTTTGCCATCATATTGCTGAAGCACTGAAGTTCATAAATTTGTGTTTTGTGATGTGTATCACTGCCTCTGAGCTCCAGTTCCCACAAGCTCCACGGGCGGTGGTGGTGAGGGGCATTCCTGAGCCCCTGGCACTCAGCACTTGATAACAATTTTCTCCTAATTTGATGTGGCACAGTGGAGAGCTGCTGCTGGGAGCAGTGGAGCAGAGCTGGCTCCTGTTCCATATCAAGTGCCACCTTCTCCTGTGACTGCAACTGGAGGAAACGCTTAAAAAGGGAAAGACACTAACTCAGGGCTGAGGGAGAGGGGAAGAAAACAACCAAACTAAAAATTATGACTTTGTAATGGCAGGTCTGAGTTTTTGCTGGCAGAATATAAATAATGTCAGTTGGGATGAGGTTAACCTCTCAGATATGTGAGTGACACGAAGCGGAGTTTGATTTTGGCTGGTGTGCAGTGCCAGCCCCTTCTGATGCCTGGCAGGGGGAAGCCAGGGGAGTGAGGATGCAGGTTTGCATTCAAGACTAAGGTTAAGTCTCATACTCTCACTCCATAGCTGTACAAAGGGGTTTGCACCTTCGCATGAGTGTTGTGCTGACGAAGGACTCTAGTTTAGCAAATTTTGACATGGGGGGTCTTGTCCCAGGGGAGCAGCAGCACTGAGAGCTGGAGGGGCTTTTCTGTATGCGGAATAGTTTATTTTATATAGAGCAGGTCAGAAAATGCTGCTGCTTCTCTCCCCTTTCTCTCCCCCCTCAAATGCATTTTTCAAAGCTGGTAGAATCTTTCATGAAGAAGGTCCATGTCTGACCAAACTTAAGTATCTGAGTTTTGACCTTTTTGTGTGTGTGTTTTTCCTCTTTCCTACCTGTTTTTCCCTTGTTTGCATGCTTGCTTTTTCCTCAGTGGAAGAAAGAGAGACACAAATGATTTTGTTCTACAAAAGATGCCAAATTGTTAGGTGATTTTGCTTTTGTAACAAAGGCTGTTTTAATAGTGTTTCATGGAAAGCCTTTATTGTTTTTAAATCTGTTCTCGCACAGCAGGATAGGGCTGCTGCATGCCTGCTGTGATTATTCCAGAAATCCTTCAAGTTTCAGTAGTGCTTGCAAGAAGTGGAGCTGACTTATACCCCCCATGCCAGGTAGACTGGCTGGGCTAGTGAGTCTGTAGATAAATACGTGGTTTGGTTTGCAGTCATCTCTGTTGTTTATTATTTGTGTTAAAATAATTTCTTATGTAGGTGTTTGCTCCAAGAAAGACATCTTTGACAAGGTATCAGGTCTCTTTGAAGTCTTAAAAGTATTGACAAAAATATCATGTCCTGACCAAAGCGTTCTCAGCCAAGGATTTTATAAGGTTATAGTTACAGTTGGGGACAAAAAAAGGCAAATTACATGGAAGCATGTGTATTATACATATATATATATTTATATAAAAGTATATGTAAAAGTAAGCATACTGCCCCTGGACACGGCTGTAGTCCCCCATGTGCAAGGAGCAGTCCAGCAGGACACTTCCCCAGCTCTGAGCCTCTGTGGCAGCTCTGTGTGGCCAAGGCACTTGGTTCATACTTGTTATTTTACCATTCCCAAGCACAGAGCTGAAAAGTGTCAGCATGAGCACAGCCACCAACACAACATTGCAGGGAGCAGGAAAGCTCCATGGAATGTACTTTAAGGAAGTTTAAAGAAAACCTTAGATGATATCTGGCAATCCTTAGTGGGATGACTTACAGCAGCTGACTAAAAAAGAAAAAAAAAAATTAGAGTTAAATATATTTCTGTAATTCAGCTTGTGTTTAACAAAGGAGCTCACCAGCTGGGGATCTCTTGTCCTTCCTGTGTGTTGCCTCCTAAACCCAATGGGATTTAGTGGTTAGTTGACTCAAAATAATAATGTGTAGGAGCAGCAAACTCTCACCTTTTCTTCTACAGAAGACAGTCTCTTCTGTCTCAGAGAAAAAAGTGTAGCCAGGTTTGCAAAGCCGTACACAGAGTGTAATTCCTTCCTGACCCCTCTAATGTATGCCTTGAAGCATGATACTTTGTTGACCTCATTACTTCGTCTTGCGTAACTAGTTATGCTCACAGTTATACAATTACCCAGGCCTTTTGAAATTCTGCATCTACAGGATTGGTTTCAATAGCCATAATAATGAATTTTATAATCCTTTGGAGAACAGCAAGGTTAGGAGATTAATGCAGAATTTGATGGTGAACTATTTTAAATAACTCAGTAAATTATCTCAGCAAGGACATAGAACAGAAATAAAATGCCACTCAGCTGTCTTGATTTTTTTTTTTAAATGTTGCTTATTTCTTGAGATCTGGTTCAGTCCTGTCCTTCCTACTCTATAACCTTTCTGCAGCAATAAGATTGTGATGTAACTTGCTTCTAAATCTCCTAAAATAAAGGACCTCATGTTTTATATAGAGCTGTTGCTGTGGCTGAGATGTGAAACCTAGCACCCTCCAAGAGATCAAGTGTCCCCCTGCACAGTGTCCACTGTACAGCTCAGGTACCACACACAGCAGACTTTGACAAAGATGCCATGAAAATCAGTACCTTGTTACGAAATAAAATGTGATGCGTACATGAAAGAACAAGTTTGCAGTGTAAGATGTTGAGTCTTAAATAAAAATTTATTACCAGCTAAGTGTAAAGGGGAAAGTATTGATGACAGTGATCAATACATGAGCTGTGGGGATGGATGTTCTCATCACTGAAGCTGCCACCCTCCTTATGTCATCTCGCTTGGTCTGGAAATCATGGGGTGAGTGGTCCCCGAGCCCCTGGGCCCAGACATGTCCCCTGGTTTAGGGTTGGAGTACATTCTAGGAAGCAGCTCTCCCTCATCAGGTTGAGAAATAGATTCTCAGGCTCTTTGGGACAATCGTCAGTGGTGAACGTATCGAGAAATGGGGGAAGAAGTGGTGATGAGCAGTAGTGGTGGTTCAGCCCAGGTCAGTAGTTGAGGCAGGGAGGAAGCCTGACACGGCAGGTACCTGTTAGTCTGGCAGTAGGAAATGAAAGTGGAGATACTTGTTTCTGAGCTCTTGTCATGGCATGCTGGCAAATACCAGTCCGTTCTCAGTACCCTACCAGCTGGAAAATACTGCTATTTTCAGTATATTTGTAGGTAGAAACACAGAAATTTAGCAGATGGTGGGAAGTCATCATTCTCAGATCATATGGTCATATTCTTAACTGAAAGAGATCGGCTTTGAAACAATGGTGTTACACCAATGTACAACAGCCAAGAGAACTGACTAATCAAAAGTCACAGGCTGGAAATGGGTTTGGGTGTTTTTTTCTCTCTGTAAGGTTAAATCTGTAACCCGATGCAGCTTTTCCACTTGCTGTATATGGTGTGCTTGATAGCTAAAATACAAAACATTGAGGCAGTCATTTGTAGGCAGCTTACCTTTTTCAGTCAAGCCAACTATGGTGATGTGTTCCTAGAAGCCCCACTCGGTAATGTGCAGCCGTTGATTCTTTGAGGGCTCCTGTGACAACTGAAAGCAGGGAATGCACTGGGTGCCTCACCCAAAGCAGTTGTCTCTAGGTCAGAGCTGAAGAATAACTGATTTTCAGATGGAGTGGCACTTCTGAAAGTATGAGGGGAAAAGTTGGAAATAACGAGGGATGCTGTCCTGGGTTTCTCCTGCTTTCTTTGGAGTTGGGGTGTTCTAAATCTTTTTTTCCTATGCCTTGATTAAAATACAAGGAAATATGGAAACAGTAGTTGCAGGGAGAAAAGTGTAGATATTTCACTAGAATATACAGAAGCAATGTTTACATCTTGGAATTATTTTTCATTCAGAATATCCCAGCAACCTAAGAGGAATTCATAAAATGTCTTAGTTTTTCTGCATTTTCATTTTTTTCCCCAAATGTGCTTTTTGGTTGTGTTTTGTGTCACAGCTCCTTCAGACCAGGAGGACCGATCTCTCATTGTAGATATGTAAGCAGTAATGTTCTCTCATCTCTCTTCTTGTTGAGGCAGGTATTAACAGGTTGCATGCTGTTTTCTTGTGCGACTGTGGTGAGTTATTTTCTTAGCTTCGATTTGAATACATAGTTAGATCTCACAGAGGAAAGTTGCACCATTTCACATCAATGGAATCACGGGGGAATCTTGCGTGTTGTCTTGTAAGTTTTTCTGTTTCTGACTCATCTCAGAGAGATCTACCCCACTGTGCGTTCCTTAAAAAAAATAAATAAAAGGGAGATGTGCAAATAGCAGAGGGCTGCCAGCCTAGCCTGGTTATGGCTGGATGAATAGTGCAAACTGGCACCTGGCTGGCGTGCTGCGAGGCAGCCCCGCAGCGGGGACAGTTAGGACTATCAGACTGCATGGGGCTGGCATGGCTGCCCAATGTGTCTGCGCTGATGGGTGAAAGCTGTCAGCAATCTCCTTGTGGTTTTGCTGAGTATGGCATTGATAAAAGGTTGTAGTAGCCAAATGTTTCTTCATTGCTCGTCATTGCTGCTCACACCAGCAAGTAAGGGGAGGGTGTGCATGAGATGGTAAGTGAGAAAGGTGGTGATATTACCTTGTTGCAAGGAAATGGGGGGAAAATGAAGTTTGAGGGAAAGGTGTAGGGAATGAAATGCAGGTTCTGTCCATGGCTGCTGCCAAAAAGTTTGAACGAGTCTGTGCACTGAATGGTCAAGACCTCTATGCAAAAAGCCACAGGGTCAGAAAGACTGTTGAATGAGCATACCTGCTGGTGCGTAATCAATGGCAGTAGAAGGGGCTGGGACCATGGCTGTAGCGGGTGGCAGCTGAGTCGCTTTTCATATGCCAGAGATCTACAGAGTAGATAATAAAAAAAGATGTATTTTCCAGTTTGTCTTAAAGGTGTTGGATCCTGCCTGTCTTGCTGCAGTGTGCTACGGACTCAAAGCATCTGCTCTGGTCAGTAAGTGCAGGGAGGAGACCTGGGAAAACCCAAAGCCCTGGTTTAGTGGTGGAAATTGCAGTTTGTTTTGTAGTTGCTGCTGTGTCCAGTTCTACTCTGTGGTGCTGGAAATGCCAGATTTCAGATGCCACCTCTGCTCTATAAAGATGTATGATAGCTTGGCCTATACAATTAAATTTGTTTCTGTAAATCTTTGGTTGCATTTCCTTCATAACTGGAAATGAAACCCTGTTTGGTGGTAAGAATTCTTCAGTTCAGAAGAGGTTGGTGGCAGCTGGATGAGGTCACGCCACCAGCCATGTTTTGAAGACGACTAACTTTTTGACCAGCTTTTCTGTGGATGTTTAAAGGGCTATCGAAGATATCAGTTAAGCTTTAAAGTGTTAACGTATGCCTTCCCAAACCTCAGTTATTGCTCCTGCTTCTCCCTTGCCAGCACAACCTGACCTGGAGGCATCAGAATTGTGCTGCTTTAACTCTCTTCCAGTGTAAGACAGTAAAATACCTCCATTTTGGATACAATTATATCAGCGTAGCCATGTTTCTGGAAGTGTATCTGTTCTCATGCAAGAGACTATTGAGCTCAACTGCTCTAAGTCACACTTACACTAGGATAGCTGTACTCGCTGCTAATTTAACTACGTTAGCTTTAAAAAAGAAAGATTACGTTGCTTGTGTAATCATGCTTTTTAACATAGACCAGGCCTGAATAATCTGTCTTTGGGGATGGAAAATAGCATCGGTATAATGACAAGCAGTTTTTAAGAGAGTGAATCCAGCTTGTTTCAACACTGATATGAAAAGTGAGATACACTTTCTCAAATACACTTTTCAGATTTGCATAGTACATCTTGGATTGCTGCTTCTTACTTCCTCTTCTGGTTTTTAATCTCTGATATCCTCATCTCACTTTCCCTGTCTTTGCTTCGCACCTGGACAATGTAGCAATTTCCAGTCTACCGGGGTGTATGTATCAGGGACACATCTGAGTAGAAAAACAATTTTCTTGTCCCCATGTGGTCCCTATCCCTATCAGTGAGTCCCTGCTATGGTGTACTATGTGAAGCAGCTCATGCTCACCATCTTAGTGATGTGATGAGGAAGATGATAATAGGTGTCATAACTGATGAGTATCAAAACATATCCAAAAGCTAGAAAGTAATACAAGTTTCCTTTAGCAAGTACAGTGAGACCTTGGATTCTGTGCCAAACCAGCAATTCTTGACGACAATGGGAACTGCCCCCAAAATATTCATTTTTCTTTCTGTGGCTTAAGCCACTAAGTGTTGGTTTGAGATTTCATCTAAACTTCAAAACAGAGCTTAGCTGAAACTGCGGAACTGAACCAATTAATTTAAATTGCGAATTTCATGTGCTTTAGGTTAAAAAATGTGCTGATCTCCTGGGATCTGTTGAAACTTGAGAGTTCATATACTTAGGGAATCTTCTCCAAAGGCTGGCTGAATAAACGGGTAAACATGAGTTTCTGCTATAGAAGTTAATGAATCTTTTGTTTCACCGTTACAACTGAAAGCAGATTTCAGAAAATCACTAATAACTTGTTTTCTGATGGGGCAGAAGAAGCATCAGGATACTATCTGTGTCAAATGACCAAGTATGCTGCACATTTGATAAATAACAGAAATCTGCACTTTACCAGCATGTTGTGAAATAGGCTTCCTCCAAAGAGTTCAGCAGTAGCGCAGGAGCCAGCTGAGCTTGCAGACAGAAGGCACGGGCTGTGTTCACGTGCCTCTGGACAGTGAATTAGTGTCCAGGCAGCCTGTCACACGCAATGTTCTGGTGGGTATCAGTTTTATCCTGGCAGTGCCATACCTTTCCAGCAGTACTTCAGCATTTGTGCTCCAAGCCTCTTGAAAGATGGGCTTTCATCTAATTTTTTTCCACTTTTTTTTTGGTCGTCCCTGTCCCTGTCCCCCCCCCCCCGCCCTGGTAGCTTAGTGCACAGAGCAGCAGTAACACACAAAAAGTTGTACTTTCTTAGGGCTAGAAAAGATGTCTTAGCCCAATGAATGCAGGCTCACATCACTCACTCATGTCTCTTGCAGTAACACTATTGTACTCCTTTTCATTAACTTACAAAATGATTGCTGAAGTTTTGTGCAGAGCCAGTACACCAGTACTTGTCTGCATGGCTGCTGTGCTATTGCCTCCATGGCAGCGGTGCCTGCCAGCTGGTTTGGCCCTTACCCTGCAAGGTCAGAGGTGCTCTGAGCTGGAGCTGTAAATTGCACCAGAGCGGAGCAAGGAGGAACATGTTGGTTTTCTACTCCAGCAACCCGATGGCAGTGAGGAACTTCTCAAACTCTTGGACTAATGTCACCTCCTGTGGATGGTCCTTTCTGCAGGGCTCTTGCAGCCTGGCAAGGAGGAATGTTAATGGATAGGCTGGGAATTAATTTAATGGCTTTCCTTTGCTTTGCATCTGGATCGGGGACGGTGGGAACACCACTTTGCTGCTTGTTATGGGGGAAAATTTAAATACGTATTTGTGAGATTACCAGTTTCAGTACTACTTAGAGGCAGTAAAATGGGGCTCTTATTCCTGTATCAGGATCAAAACTGCCAATGTTGCATTTGGCTTATTAGACTGGTTTTGGGATGCTCAGAATGGTGCAAATAAATGATGCATGTTGGCAGGTGGGAAAATTATATTCAGTTGCTTGTATGGTAGTGTTAGAGGTGTTATGTCAGGTGGCCAAAATGATTTTCAGTCTCTTTGTGCGAGTTATGTAAAATTTAGTAAAATCTATAACTTTGTATGGGCGCTCTCTTATAAATATTTACAGAGTTTTCTTTTTGTTTTGTAAATAAAGTGAAGAAAAAAATTGTTTTTCTAAGAGATGGCTGCATTTCATCAACAGATTATCTGTTTATGTATTTTAGCATTCATTTATTAGAAAGCGCATACTTAAGACAAAAGATATGGCCATAGTGGATCAGATTTTTCCAAAGAAAAATTTTAATGCATTTATTTGCATCACAAGTCATATCAAATATTTTTTTTCTCATTATTTGCACATGCAATTGCCACGAACAAATAGCAGAACTGCTTGGTGTTGACACAGGAGTTGCAGAGATGCTCGAACCTTTGCATGAACAGTCAGGTACATTCTGAAATGGTTTTCCTGACTTCGTAAGGTCACTTTGGCTATGCAGAGGATTATATAAATCTGAACTTTTATTATTACAACCCTTTGTTCACAGCTCCACCAAAACTTTGGAATAGTTTTTCAGAACTAACTTGTAAGACAGCCACAGTAATTGAGGTCAGATGAGCCATACGTTTGATGAACAGCATGCTAGGAGCTGCATTAAGTGGTCAGTATCCATCTGGAGATGAGTTTTTATCGCAGGCCTTTGTTGCTGAATAATTAACTGTGCACTTGCCTCTGATGGTCACTGTTTCAGAGAAGTGGCTCCTGGCTTCTGAATGGACTTCAGCAGTTTTTCCTTCTAAAAGAAAGGTTCTGATGATCCGCTTTTATGTTTCATGAAGGCTTTTTTCCCCCCACTCTTTGGCAGCTAGCTAGCTTAGGGGGAGGGATAAGTTTTGATTAAAAACCTCTGTGAATGCACATCGCAGGAGTTCTGGCTTCCTGGGAGCCAGCGCTGCTAATGAACAAATTGGTGCAGCTGACAGAGGATAAACTACCTGATTTTTCATCATCATCTTGTTCTTCTGTAAGGGAAACAGGTTGATGGTTTGTAGGTAAGACAAGATTCATTTGTTCCTTTGCGTGCAGCCAGGCCACTCTTTGGACATGAGGAGACACATGCCTGTCCGTGTCACTGGGTTACCTATAGATGTGCTCCTGAATGCAGCCTCTTGGAAGTCTTTGTGCAACTAAAGCTTATTTTTTCCTTTTAGCTTGTCTTTCTCACATGCCAAACATGAGACTTTTAGATTTATCTGTCTTACCATTCTTTATGTAATGTGACTTGGTCTGTCAAACAAAATCCATTGCTCATTCCCTTTTGGAAATGCTGGCTGTGGTGGGGGTATGGGATGTGTTCATGCATGCAAAGTCAGACAAAATTTCTAAGTTTTTGCTGCTTCATTGTTGCTGTGGGAATTGCAAGAGGAGAGATGAGAGAAAATATGTTGTACTGCAGCAGACTGCAATGCTAGAAATCTTTAATTTGCCAGTAATCGTGGGGTTATTTAACCAGTCTGATAAAACAAGTATAGTTGTATGTTGTCCCTTTTTGTGTACAAGCATGCTTTGTAGCCTGTTAGCTTGGTGTTCGCTGCCTGTTTTCTTCTCAGCCTTGTTTCTAGATTGTCTTAGATTTTTCTCAGTAGTAAGATGCCGAGCTTTCAGGTTATGTAATGTCCTGCATGTTCCAACATTAATTTTTGCTGAGTTTTTTAATCCTTGGTAAACAAGCAATGTGACGGTTTTACCTGTAAGGAAGTCTTGATCTCAGAAGATTCTGATCTTAAAAATTACTTCCTGAATGAAAGAGCTGGGCAACTGTTAATGTGAAATTAAGGAAAAAAAAAAAGGCCAGTTAAGTGTATGCACTAATAATTGAGGTAAGTTGTGCCACAAGATGACATGCCACTGAACAGTCCCTCTTTGTAACAGTCATAGAATATGAGTAAATGAAGTGAGCTTCAGGAGAGACCTGTGCACTTTCTTAGAGTGACAGATTAAATTGTGCTAGAAAATCCCAAAAGGTAATTTTTACATCTGTTATTTATTCATGTAGTAACGATGACAGGTGAATTTAAAAGAGCAAAAGCAAATTCCTTCCTTCTTTTCCAATCCGACCTACCATTCCTTATTCTTGTTCATGCAGTTCTAGTAACTAAGGGTCTCTGGGGGTCTATGAATAATCAGCTCTGGTATCTGGGGGTGTGGGTGTCATCTTTGCCCTTTCATTTCTGAGACAAATCATACTTTAAGCGAGAGAGGAAGATTAATGCTGTCATAATTTGTGTTGATAGTTGTGGCTGAGGCACATAGTAACAGAAAAACTCTACAGCCGTACCTGTCAGAGGGGGCTGTTCACTGCAGACACATGAGGATCTTACTTGGCAAGGCGATGGGGAAGGTACTTTGTGGAGCTGCAGATCCAGAGTCTGGTGTAAGGCTCCCTGTCAGCTTCACTTGTCAAAAATTGCTAGAAGCTGGAACCTGCAGAAAGCAATTGAGTAAAGGTTATGTATGATTATTTCATAGCACAGCTAAGTTAAACAGCCTTCCAGCTCTTTGTTCAATATTAATGATTCACTTCATCTATACAGGCATGGCACTGCTTCAGAGTAATTTAATTTTTTTTTATTTAAGGAATGTTTCCTCTTTTATTAAAAATCCAGGGTACATTTGGATTGTTCTATCAGTGTCCTCTTAGGTAGTTAACATATTTCTTTCTGTGTGGGGAAACCTCAGATGAGTGATAAGGCATCGCCCACCAGAAATTCTCCTGTTGGATATCTGTACAAACACCATCAGCCAGTCATCTGGTGACAGCGACTCCGCTGTTTCCTGTGGCATCTGCGAGGACAGAGGATCATCTTAAACTCTTGAAGCCCCAAACCCCAGGCAGCTATGTCCAGTGCTGGCCTTTAAAAGACAGGAGCTTCTCACAGGGTTTAGTATTTTTTCTTTGCTATGGCTGCTGAGCCAGGAGGAAGACTGTTACTTTTTCTTCTTTGAAACTCCATTGCATGTTGGGTCTGCTGCATAATAAACCATACTGCTGTTCCTACGAGCAATACAGGACTAGAATATTTGTGTTTGAAATACGGATTCTGCTGCCTGTAGCGTGGTGGTACTTTGAATTTTTAGAAGCTGTTGGTGTGGAAAGCGTATAGGATTTTTAATAGTTTCCACTGTATACAGAAAGATGTTTTGATCTCTGTGACTTGTTTGGGGCCATACAAATGAGTTATTGCCTGTGAACTCTCATTAACTTTCCTAACAGAGTTGCATTTTATACCTTTCACTGCCAAATGAAATTCTTTGGCTCTCCTTAAAGGAGCAGCTTAAACCAGCTGAGTCTCTTTTGGAAACCAGCTCAATCTTCCTGATGTGAGAGTATCAAATACTTACAGTAAGACTCTGCAGTTTCTGTTGTCCTCTTATTAACCCAAGTTTAGTACTGATATAACTATTGATTTCCAGTACTGCCTGGCTAAGCTTGGAGGAGTGGGGGGAGCAGGCCAACAAAGAGGGGAAAAAAATCAGCCTGCCACATCAAATTGAAGTGAAGATTGTAACAAACACGTGAAGTGCATGAAATGAATGACACATCAGGCTGTCTGTCTTAATTCACTGAACAGACCCAACCTCATGCAAAGAGTCTCCGCACACATCTGCTTGTGTTACTTTTTCTTTTTGTTAGTCACTGTAGGGCACTGGACAAGAGGGTGGTTTCTATCCCTTGGATGTTCTTTGAGGCAGAAATAATTAAAATCACTGTTTCTGATCTCTGGAGGCCTTCAAGCTAAGAATGCAACTCTTTCACCTTTTCATGCAACTTAAAAGCAGGCAAGCTCAAAACTGGAGGCTTATATGAGCATCGTCATGTCTAGGAAGACAATTTTCATTGTCAAAAATGGGTAGTGAAGACCAGAAGTATTTTGGTCAACAGGAGAATAGCCTACCTATGTGTCACACACTGCAACCAGATAAGACCAGGAGCTGCCTGTGTCTGGGGGTCCTGCCATAGCAAAGAACTGATGAGATGAGATATGACTGAGTGTTTCCACTGGCTGAGGAAAGCAATAAAACCATGCTCCCTGCTAACGTCATACAATGAAAATAATCCCTGCTCGCAGCAGATTTGGAGATCAGTATGACTCTGCACTGCTTAGATACAGGAAGGTATTTGCAAAGGCTAATTTGAGCCTGGTGAGACTCATCTCTCCAGGGGCACCTCTAAAGAGAGCGAAGGATGAGCAGCCCCTCTGGAGAGGGACTGAGAGCAGGAGCCAGATTTAGCTGGTGTGAATCACCCTCCAGAGCCGGGCTCTGACCATTGGCTGTGGAGAGGAGTCTGGAGAGAGCCTCCTTGTTAGGCTAAAGATAACCTGTGTGAATACCCTTCTGTTTCTTAGAAAAAATCCACAGTGCCTAGATCCATATCTGTTCCATATGTAAAATGGAGCTATTCAAACACTCTTAACCTACTATTACGTTATTTTCAGAGCAGCGGGTCCACAGAGGGATAACCACCTGCCTCTCATGTCTGCTTCTGTAGTCTGACCTTCAGCCCAAGTGATGGAGATGTGTGCTGTGGTGTGCAGATCCCCCTCGGGTCACACAGAACGGGACTTTTTCCTCTTCTACAAAGAGAGGAAATTTTATGCAATACACTGTGATCAGTCACTTTTTTTAACTATGTCAAGTGCTCTGAAGTAGAGGGACAGAGTTAATATTGTTTGTGCAATGCTGTTTCCATCCCTTGTGAGCCTGCATTATGACACAGCCTTCAGTTACGTGATTACACAGTATTTTTTCCACGGGGCGCTGTTCAGTGAATGGCAGCTTGAGCTTGTTCAATATTTCTCTTTGTGCTCATCTCTCAACGCGTGTGCCCCCCAAGCTGGTTTCTGCACATCCTCTGCTCTCAGCTGCGTGCCGTTGTAGCCTCCTCAGAGGCCTCCCTGCGTCTGTGCATGAGATGCTCTCACTGCACGCAGCACACGCTCAGGAGCTGCGTGCAAGGTGTCCAGCAGTCAGAGAAATAGTAGATGATGTCATAAATCTGTGAGTGTGCTGTATCATCAATAACACTGCATATATATTTGTGAGCAGAGAAAGAGTTCAGCTGACAGTAACATATGTTTTTGCAGTAACTTAATTTCATTGTAAAATCCACTGTATATTTAGACATTAATTGAAAATGTTATTTGAAGTCTAGTATTAAGTATGTCATTTGACTTTCAGATGTGATTAACTGAGAGAGCTACCTCTCTGGCCTTTTATTGCTCACCCACGGGAAATACAAATTCTGTTTGTCCTATGCAAAGTCAATGCTTGACTCTGCCACTCGCCGTTGCTTAGGGCAAACCCCTTTCTATGGATCCTAATGAAGAGGAGGTGCAGACAGCCATCAGGCATTGCTCTCTGCTAGCTCACCCCACCAGCCGTCATGTCAGTAAATTCCTAGAGCTGTTTTGATTCCCAAATTCCAGCCAAGAATCCAACTCTGCCATTTCAAATTCTAACGTCAATAGCAGGGGTTTGAAGGGGTTTGACAGAGTGGAAGTATGACCTTTTTTGTATGCCAAAGTGAATGTTTGTGCATTGTTTTTTTGTTGTGGGTTTTTTTATTTAACTACTTCTCCCTTCACCAAATCCAATAGCCAAAAAAGAGGAAAGTTGAAGTAACAGTCCCATCACTTGCAACCCCCATATATGATGCCTTTTGCTCCTACCTATCCAAACTGCTGCTCTGAATTCAAGTTCCTCCGGTCTCCCCTGGAGGTGTTAACGAAGATGCGTACCTCTGCACTTCCATGTATGTCCTACCAGCTCTGCTTCTTTCTTAATCCTTAAAATGGGGAAGAATTTTGCAAACTCCATTATAATGTGAATATATGCTGCATGGAGAACCTGTGGTCTTTGGTGGTTTGCAGTTACTGTATGTGTTTGTACATGTCCCCTTGAAGAGCTCAGCTGGACCCCTGGCAGGAAAGTTGCCTGTTCACCTTGTCACGGCCCCTGCTCTTGGTATCAGTCCCATCACTAACCCCGATTGCTTTGATTGCCCGTGCTTGCTTCTAAATGCTAACAAACCTGCACTGCCACATTTTACTTATCAGTAAGGCAGGAGTTGTTTCTTTACTTTTAGAAAAGGGTTAATTGATTATATTGACAAGCTTGCTTTCAGAGGGAGAGGGAGGGCAGTTAACCTTGTTTGCACAGCCTGCTTTAGGCAGGCTGATGGCAGGGAGAGGTGTCCTGCATGTCGTTCCCTGAGGATGTGCCCCTGCAGAACTCAGCAGCGCTTGGCACAGAGTGCTCTGCTTTCCAGCTCTGCCTTCACAGCAGCATCAGGATAATTTCAACAGGGCATCTCTTGCAACAATGAAGAATAGAGCAGGCAGGATTTCACCTGCAATTTTTTTTCTCTCACATTATTTTCCAGCTCTAATCCCAAGAAGAAAACTAAATGGGCAACTTTATGGTGATTTGTGGAATTGAAAGTTGCACCTCCATAGTCTCTGCCCTGGGGGATATTTCTAGGGTAGCAAAGGTAGAGCAATCTCAGCGCTCGCTGTCTGCAATACCCTGTAGTAATGTAGGCATTCATCTCTTGTATTTGTTGGCACTAAGTGGGAGTCTCAGCACTCAAGGGGTCTGGCAGCCTTCCCTCATGGTATGCTGAGAGGAGCAGAGGTAAAGTCTTCAGAAACTCCTTCTACCAGAATTGCTTACACTAGCTGGGAATGAAACGCAGAGGAAAGAAATGGAGAGGAGGTATCCAACTTCAGAGGGCACAGCAGAGAATTGCTCTTTTGGAGTGGGGCCCCAAATTAGCTGGAATTCTGTCCTGGTTTTGGCTGAGATAGAGTTAATTTTCTTCCTAGCAGCTGGTATAGTGCTGTGTTTTGGATTTAGGATGAGAATAATGTTGATAACACACTGATGTTTTAGTTGTTGCTAAGTAGTGCTTATACTAAGTCAAGGGCTTTTCAGCTTCCCATGCTCTGCCAGGTGCACAAGAAGCTGGGTGGGGCCACAGCCAGGACAGCTGCCCCAAACTGGCCAAAGGGCTATTCCATACCGTATGACATTGTGTTCAGTATATAAACCAGGGGGAGTTGACCAGGGGGCAGCGATTGCTGCTCGGGGACTGGCTGGGCGTCAGTCAGCGGGTGGTGAGCAGTTGCATCACTTTTTTTTTCCCCCCCTGGATTTTGTTCCTCCCTCTCTCTCTCTCTTGTTGTTTTTCTTTTCATTACAATTTTTAATATTATTATTATTATATTTCAATTATTAAACTGTTCTTATCTCAGCCCACAAGTTTTCTTACTTTTGCTCTTCAGATTCTCTCCCCCGTCCCACCAGGGGGGAGGGTGAGCGAGCGGCTGTGTGGTGCTTGGTTGCTGACTCAGGTTAAATCACGACAATTTCCCATCCTGTGAGACAGAAAGAAATACAGTCTAGAACATAATGGTGCATGGGATGACGTCTGCCTGCAATAAATTGTAGTGCATCTCTGCTTCGTATGGACTCAAGCATCTCTTGCTCTCCGTGGATGTCCTAGATCAGTGGGATACAAACTTGCAGATAACCTAACTGCTGTAGATATTGCATCTGTCCAAAGCATGTTTAGAGCACGTTAACTCTGCACCCTGCTGGAAAGAGTGAAGGGAACTATGTTTTTTGCAACCTGAGGATGGTGTCTCCCAGACCTTTTCTTTTCCAGGATTTCAAATGTTGTGAGAGGGCGATGTGATGCGTTAACAGGATCAGGATGGCTTTGCATGCATGGACTAGTGGTGACTTTTGAGGCCTGCTGGGTTCAAGTGGCAGCTTGACTGACAGGTTTGAGACTGGCGGTGGTGGAGAGGTGGCAAGCGCACGCCTAGGTAGAGACTGTGCCGTAGCCTCAGGCAGGGAACCTGGGAATAGCATCATCTCCTGACAGCACGGCGCATGCTGCAACTCATGGCATATAAAGCAGGAAAAATGCTGCCCTTGGCAGGACCTATGGAAGAAGTGTGCAAAGCTTGGCTCAGCTCTCCCCCGCAGAGGCCGACAGAGCTGCCTGGCTGTGCCTGGGGGAGGCTGGAGGGCAGAGGGAAGAAAACCTTAAAAGGGTCCTGAAATGACAGCAGGTGAGTCCCCTCCTGCCTCCTGCGGCCCAGCGTGAGCCTCTGCTGCTTCTGGGAGAAATTTCCTTGGTGATACTTGTATTCAGTAACCAGAGAGACTATTAAAGATGCTCCTATGCCTTTTAAAAAAATATGTAATTAAAAATTTTTTCCTCATAGAATCCATTTTCAATTCTCAAATGCAATAGGTGAAAAAAAAAAAAGTTCCAGAAACATTTTCACATCAGAAACTTGAGTTAAATGCCTTATTTCTCTGTATGGTAATGACTAACTGGTTGAAAACAATGGCTGCTTTTTTTAGAGTACCTATGTTGGTAAATTTAGGCTTTTTTGATCATAACATTTCACTGAACTATGTGAATTTCACTTATTAAAAAAAAGAAAAATTTAAATCAGTTTGGGTTTTCTCCCTTAAAATTAATTAAGGCTGTTACCTCGCATTACTCCACCCAATGAAAAATTAACATCATCTTTAGCAACTTTTCAACAGATGAGAAGATATTGTAACTCATCAGTAAAACGAGAGTTTTTTTCTTTAGATATTAAACGTCCTCTTTAAATGCAACAGTAATAATATAGGGTTCAGATGACCCTAAAACACAGTTAATCAAAAAACCTGCTTTCATGTGTAACCTTTAAAAAAAATGCTACTTGTAGTATAATCTTATACAGTCGGATTATACAGTTTTAATAACAGGTTTATTCTGCCTCCAGAAGCAAAGCATTTCCAGGTGGAGACAAAACAGAGAAATAATTCAGAGGAAAGTATTTAATGCGGAGATTGTTATAAAGAAAAAGGCAGAATGGGGATCCTGTGTCCTGCCCCTCAGACACTCACTCTAGTACAGCATTTATTTACATGTCAGGATATTTAACACATATGTGACATGAAGTTAATCTGAATTAGGAACTACTTCTTTGCCTGGTGGTGCTTTTTCTTTTTTATTGCCCTCTAAAATTTATTTATTTTTAAAAAAATCCTATTCTTCTGATATAGTTGGGAAAAAATCTAAGTATGACTTATGAGGGTGACAGCTTTCCCTCTATATTTTACTATTGCTGCACTGAGCTACTGTTTTTTAGACTCAGAAGTGGCTAAGTATTTTTCAGAGCTACTATTTGTGGTTTGGAGATCCCTTTTGGGGGGATATGATCACATTGCTTCCGAAAGCCCCTGAGGTTGTGAGCACATCGCAGGCTGAGAAAAATCAATGGCAAAGTTGGCAGGGAGGTACCCTGGGAAGTCTGTGGAGACTGAGTGCTGCCTGGTCTCTGCTCCGAGGTGCTGCTGCCCTGGTGGCATGATGTCAGGATACCCCCTGTGGGAGGAAGATGGTGGAAGGTCTTTGGGTTATTTTTCCCTTCCTAATTAAATGTGTTCATTTTAGAAACAAAACCTAAAAAAAAAAAAAATGCAGAGAAAGACACAGCTTAACTGCAACAAGTTTGTCTGTCTTGTCAGCTGGGCTTTTGCTGAAAAAGGAGGGGGTGAGGTCAGGCCTGTGAGAGCAGTTGCATGGTTTTGCAGAAAGAGGGTCTTCAGTCTTGAAGCTATTCTGTCTCTCTCTTCTCATCTTTCCATCTTGATTCCTGTCTCTTCTTTCACTTGCTTTTCTTGCCCTTTTCAAGACCTACTGGATCTGAACAGCAACAGTGAGGAAGAAGGCTAAACGGGCGACGCATGTGCTTCTCCATCCTGTAACAGGCTGCAGCCAGCCAGAGCAAAATGCAGGCAGGGGGGGATTTGCATCGTCAAACCACACATCCTGTCATCTCACAGCTTTAAAGTAAAATGAAAGGAACAAATCTGTCCTGTGAAGCAAGCATAGTAAAATCACAACTATAGGTCTTAAAAAAGCAAACATGAGAAAATGTTTATAAGAAATAAGTCTTAGCTTTTTTTTAGTAGCTATTAGCTATAATGTCTATGGAAGGCTGGAATATAAGCTGACCCAATTGTGTAATTAGTCCAAATGCGTTAGAAGCATAAATGATAGAAAGGAGAAAAGAACCCATAATGACTGAACCAGTGATTCTGTTCTGCAGGGAAGGGCTACAGCAGCCAAGTGCCTTATACACCAGCTCAGAAGCTGTCACGTGTATCTCATGGGTGTGTGTTTCCATAGAATTTTTTTATTTCTGGGGAGACTGAAAATCTTTGTAAGAAATTGAAAAAGTAATCCAAAAACTATGATTTGAGAATGCTGCCTTGGAATAATAATATAAATACCCCAGAGCCACACAGGGCCTGCTTTGGCGTGGGAGCCGAGTGACATCTCTATGCACATCTGAAGTGTTTAATTAGAGGAAAGTAAAATCAGGCAGAAGAGAACATGTTCAGCTACCCCTCCACCGCCTGCCTAAAACATGAAACAGCTCTTTAGTTGATTCACGTGCCTTGAGCTTGGCTTAGGGAAAAGATTTCTCCCATGTTAATATTTTGATTTTCAACTATGTAACGGTTTTGGGAAAGAAATATTGATAATTTTCCAAGCCTCTGCCTCATACACATGATTTCAGCAGTGAGGTGCGTGCTTTTGAAAAGCATCTTTGCTGCACACTACAACTTCTCGGTATTTTCTGAAGCTTTTGTGGTGTACTTTTTCAATGACTGTTGGATTTTGTGTGCTTTGGGTTCAATGCTTTTATCCCTGGAGCAGTGTAAAAACAGTGATGTCTTGTAAACAACTTCAGACTGCCAGCCTTTTTCTGCTGTAGGTGAAAAACTGTTAAAACACACAGACAGAGAAGATGTTCCACCTGTGCAACTGAAGATCAGCATTCTAATTAACATTTAAGAAACCCCTGACTGGCGTAGCAGAGCAGGGAAGGAACGAGAAAGGCGTGTTGAATGGTTTTAGAAGTTGATGTCCAGTAACCAATAAATGTCATGGTACTTTGACGGAATTGTGTTCCCAGTGTTTTGGATGCACTGGGGCCATAAGAACTGCAGTGGAGAGTTCAGCGCACCTGACGTGTTCAGGGAGCCTACACAATGCTCTAACTGTGGGCACACTTAACAATATGAATAGGTTTTACACCAAGTAACCTTTAACATTATTAATATATACAATCCACTGTTAGGTTAATAAATGGCAAGAGACTGAATTATTGAAGAAGTTAATTGGGTTTAATACTGATTAGTTCCATTAAGGGGCTGTAATAGTTGTACTGCAGAAAGAAAAGTGTTATAATGAAGAAGAAAGTGCATCTCCCACACTGCGCAGACTTCCAGTATGAAGCCAGTGATGAGCCCATGGAGGTTCCTGGTGCCAGTCAGAGGAGGGAGTGTGCCCTGCGGGGGGGGGGCTGCTGTGATGGGGTCTGTGCAGGCCACCTCACCAACCAGGTGAGGCTTTCTGCAAACCAGGTTCAGAAATCTGTGAGTGCCGATGGCTGGCGGAGACAGCCAGCAGCACATCATGCTGGAAAGACCGTAGTTCCCAATGCCTGTTTTGCTGCCTCCTAGCCACCCCTGTGTACCACTGCAGGTGGGAGGGAGAGAGGCAGCCATGGAAGCACAGGCTGGGGACTGTGTGATGAAGATGGATGTATTTGACCCAATGGGATTTGCTGGTGGGTGCAGAAAATGTTAGTCAAACCGATCGAGGCAGTTGTCTATTATCTATGAAGAAACACGGCAACTAGGGAAGGTTGTGGATGGTTGAGGAAAGGTTGTTTAAGAAAGGCAAAGGAGGATGACCAGGGGTACAGGAGGCCAACCAGCCTTGCCTCTGTCCCTGCAGAGAGCACATTCACTTGCAGACCATTTCCAAACCTGGGAGGACAAGGAGGCAGTCTGGAACAGTAGCACAGATTGAGTGTGGCATATAACTTGCTACGAAGAAAGGACCAGCTATGCAGGTAAGGAGCGAACACCCAGACTCTGTTAGTTTACTACCTCCGCCAATGCCAACATTTATATTCCTGTCAGATCAGTTATTACTGCTGGGCCCTTTTCAAGCTAATGTAATATCTGAGTTATTTTGATACTTTCTTAAAATCTGTAATTGACTCCTTTGATTTGATCATTAATTTTATCTATAAAATTTAATGTGAGTATTGGAAAGGATAATTTTATTACTGGCTTCAGTTACCTGATTTAGTCTAGCAAGAGATTCCTGCAAGGTTGAGTGTTTAACTCACAGCTGACTGTGATCCCAGTACTCCCAAAGGGAAGAGAGAGAACCAAGGAGATCCTCAATTCAGAGACCAGTGAGAGTCTTTGGATTAAATTACCTCCAGGTGAAGCACTGAGTCTAAAGCCACCAGCTCACCAGCTGTGGCTCTGGCAGCAGAAGGACACAGTAGGAGGCAGCTGGCAGCTACCACCTCCTCGCTGGGAAGAGGGACCCCGCTGTGGTCCTCTGCGGTGTAGAGACTCCGAGACTCCTGCTGAGTTCCTGCAGGCCTTTCAAACACCCCTGTCTTGCCCACCAGCCGGTACCTGCTGGCAGGATTAAAAGCCAAGAACAGAGTCAGAGCTTGTAGGTGAGATGCACAGATGGAAATAAAGTAGCAGATACTGATCAAAGTGAGGAAGAGAATATATCAAGGTAGGAAATGCACTCTTGTCCTAGAAAGAATGAGTTTTGGGGGACAGGATGTTTTATGTGTGAAGAAAGAAAAATGAGATGAAAACCCAGGTAGGGATAGAAGTCCATACTGACATGTCACCAGGAGAAGTAAGGACAATGGAAAAAGGAAGAACATAGCAGGTGAGGTCTGGGGGAGAGATTTAGATGGGAGAAACTGGAAAGTAGGTTAATTGAAAGTGAAACAGAAATTCAAAAAGACTGTAGAAAAAACAGGTGGAAAAAACAACTTTGAAAAAATAAAAGGTGCTTCTGTGAGATCCTGCAAGTCATGTTGCACGGAGGTGGGTGACAAATAGTAAGATGACCACGTTTACTGGGTTTTTTTTGTTTTATTTTGTAATCTAAGTTAGGCAGTTCTTTTGAATGAGGTGAGTTTGGGAGTCTGTCTTGGGATGGAGAGAAAGGCATTGAAAATGAGACAGAGAAAAAGGTACCACATTGGTTCTTTGTGCTCCTGATGTTCAAGTCTGCATAGTCCAAACCCAAACAGAGTGGTACCATGTCACCTCTAGTGAGGGCTGCTTTGTAGAAAAGTAACACATCTCATAGAATCATTTAGGTTGGAAAAGACCTTTAAGATCATCGAGTCCAACCCTTAACCTAATACTGGCTAAGTCCACCACTAAACCATGTCCCTAAGTGCCACATCTACACATCTTTTAAATACGTCCAGGGATGGTGACTCAACCACTCCCCTGGGCAGCCTGTTCCAATGCTTGACAACCCTTTCAGTAAAGAAATTTTTCCTAATATCCAGTCTAAACCTCCCCTGGTGCAACTTGAGGCCATTTCCTCTTGTCCTATAGCTTGTTACTTGGGAGAAGAGACCGACACCCACCTCGCTACAACCTCCTTTCAGGTAGTTGTAGAGAGCAATAAGGTCTCCCCTGAGCCTCCTTTTCTCCAGGCTAAACAACCCCAGTTTCCTCAGTCATAAGACTTGTTCTTCAGACCCTTCACCAGCTTCATTGCCCTTCTGTGGACACGCTCCTCAATGTCTCTCTTGTACTGAGGGGCCCAAACCTGAACACAGTATTTGAGGAGCAGCCTCACCAGTGCCGAGTACAGGGGCACGATCACTTCCCTACTCCTGCTGGCTACACTATTCCTGATACAAGCCAGGATGCTGCTGGCCTTCTTGGCCACCTGGGCACACTGCCGGCTCATGTTCAGCTGGCTGCCAGCCAACACCCCCAGGTCCTTCTCTGCCAGGCAGCTTTCCAGCCACTCTTCCCCAAGCCTGTAGCGTTGCATGGGGTTGTTGTGACCCAAGTGCAGGACCCAACACTTGGCCTTGTTAAACCTCATGCAATTGGCCTCGGCCCATGGATCCAGCCTGTCCAGATCCCTCTGCAGAGCCTTCCTACCCTCAAGCAGATCAATACTGCTGCCCAATTTGGTGTTGTCTGCAAACTTGCTGAGGGCACACTCAACCCCCTCATCCAGATCATTGATAAAGGTATTAAACAAGACTGGCCCCAACACCGAGCCCTGGGGAACACCACTTGTGACTGGCCGCCAACTGGATTTAACTCCATTCACCACAACTCTCTGGGCTTGGCCATCCAGCCAGTTTTTTACCCAGCAAAGAGTACACCCGCCTAAGCCATGAGCCGCCAGCTTCTCCAGGAGAATACTGTGGGAGACAGTGTCAAAGGCTTTACTAAAGTCCCTAAAGGCTTACTAAAGGTAAAGAACATCTACAGCCTTTCCCTCATCTACCAGGCAGGTCACCTGGTCATAGAAGGATATCAGGTTGGTCAGGCAGGACCTGCCTTTCATGAACCCATGCTGGCTGGGTCTGATCCTCTGGTTGGCCTGCACATGCTTGTTGAGCACACTCAAGATGAACCGCTCCATAATTTCCCCCGGTACCGAGGCCAGGCTGACAGGCCTGTAGTTCCCCGGATCCTCCTTCTGGCCCTTCTTGTAGATGGGCGTCACATTGGCAAGCCTCCAGTCATCTGGGACCTCCCCTGTTAACCAGGACTGCTGATAAATGATGGAGAGTGGCTTGGCAAGCTCCTCCACCAGCTCCTCAGTACTCTGGTGTGGATCCCATCTGGCTCCATAGACTTGTGAGTGTCCAGGTGGCGTAGCAGGTTGTTAACTGCTTCCTCCTGGATTACAAAGGGTTTATTCTGCTCTCTGTCCCTGTCTTCCAGCTGAGGGGGCTGAATACACCGGGGATAACTGGCCTGACTATTAAAGACTGAGGCAAAGAACGCATTAAGTACGTCAGCCTTGTCCTCATCGTTGGTGGCAATGTTCTGCCTCGTATCCAATAAAGGAGGGAGATTCTCCTTGGCTCTCTTTCTGTTGTTAATGTAATTCTGTTGTTAATGTACTGTAAAAAATGTAAAAACATTTTTTATTATCTCTTACAACAGTGGCCAGATTAAGTTCTAGCTGGTCTTTTGCCTTTCTAATTTTCTTTCTGCATGACTTGACTGTAACTTTGGCTAAAAGATCCTACATAACTTGGGAGGAGAATAGAAATGATATGCTTAGAGCCTGGTAACAGAGGTTAATGTTCACAGTACAGTAAGAAATCTGTAATATATCTTATTGGGCAAAATTTGTAATGTTAAGCAGGTTTAGAAGAAGACCTGTGAACCGTTTGTATTCGGCATCCAGTTAAAACATCATGAGGAACCTTAGTGGAGCTTCTCCAATGAAGCTGCTTTCAGACAAAAATGTCAGCTGCCCTAGAGGGCCTTTTTCATTCTTGATTTAAAATATCATAAAGTTTTCAACATAATTTTTAAAATTATTCTGTTGGGAAATAAATCATCTCCATGTTTGCATTTCTATAGATGTGAATAGTCTCTGAGCTTCTTCATGGGCAGTTATGAGTCCACGGCCACTATCCGAGCTAGTCATCAGAGTTGGAGAGCTTCTTGTTGAGGGACTTCCTATCTGAAAGTTGCTTCCTTCCATCTGTGAAAGCATCTTGGCTTACTTATTTTCAGAGCAGCCATGAAAACCCATTTGTTCTTCCAATGCAAGGCTCATGAGGCAAGGCAAGGTGCAGGGGACTGCAGTCCATTTGTAGCTACTGGTTTAAGAGGAGAGCAGCTGTCTACTGAAAATGTACCTGGGAGCAATGAGGGGGAAGACAAAGGGACCACGGTAGTGCTCCCTGGGGTCCCTTCTGGGAAGCAGCGTTAGAACTGTTGTGTGAGGGGAAACCACCCATCCTCCCTCACCCGGCCAACATTGCGCAGTGTGTACGCAAGAGAAAAAGTCACTGCTAGACTGGTAGCACGATGGCAATGCCATCATTTTGCAGGTGGTTGAACTCGCAGCACGTTAGGTGCTTGAGCTTTGTGGTTTTAATACACGCCTGAGCAGTGGAACCTGAAGCTTGCTGAACAGGCATTGCTCAAGCTGTCTCTACCCAAATACTGTACTTCAAAGAGAAGCCTTGTTACATGCAGTCATTTCCCATAATCTTTTCAGTGCTGCAAGGCAATATATGTCAGGAGATTTCCTTGTATTAATCTAAATAGAATTCTTAATAATTAAGACAACCTAGTCAAGTCAAAATAAATTTAATGGCTCATATTTAATATTCATGTTAGAGTCCTTATGAATTGGGCAGAAACGTTAAAAAAATTTCAAGTTGGCATATGTTAGTAGTAAATAATAGAAGCCTGGATTGCACCCAAGTCAGGTCCTAAACCGATTAATACAAGCAACTGGCTGTAAGTCTTCCTTGAAGTCTTAAGGTTTTAAGACTCTGCTAATACCAGTGTAGCATGCATAGTGATGTATTTCAAAACGTAAGTCCAACTTCTGAGGAAGCTGATGCAAAATCAGTACTTGTTAGCATCCTTGACAGCCTGGATACTATCTTTAGATCTTTAGATATTGTTTGATGATTAGTATTCAGTGCTTCTGGCGTTTTCCCAAAGTGCTAGCTCTGAGTGAAGCAGACCACATAAGAGCAATATGTGCTTTTTTAAGTGCTGAAAATAAGCAGGGACTTGTAAAATAACATTTATTAAGTACATGTTGCACACTGGGTGATGCAGAACTTGAGGGAGTTCAAAGTTAGTGCGCCAAGCAAGGGACCCTGTATGTGGTAGGAGTAGGTTTCTCTTTGCAGTGTCTTTTGGCTGTGAGCCTCACAAAACTTCTGGTTTGGTGTTTCGACTGCATGTTCTGGGAATTCCTATGTTTTTGAAAATTTCTGTTAAATATTTTAGGGTGTTTATGAAATGTGGATACCAAATCGTAAGTCCCTTAAGACTTGTGGTCATATTTCCCTTCTCAGAAATCAATTGCAGACAGGTAAAGCCAGTGTAAGCAAGAGCTTTGGAGCTAACAAGCTCCCCAGAGCCACACTTCCTCTGACTGTCACCTCTGTGCTGTGCTCTTCCAGCAGTGCAGCTCAGGTAACAGAACTGTGTCTACGTATTTCTAGCAGAAGTTATGCTTTTGTGCATGTTGTGCAAACAATGCTAAATTTTCATACCTCAGTTTGATGCATTTGTGCTAGGCCGTGCCTAAGTTGGTTTTGCTCCCTGCTTGTATCCCTGTCTGGTGAACTCACAGCCTGTGCATCACACACAAAGAGGGTGAACTCCATCATTAAGCATCACAACATGTAAACAGCTGTAAACATCACAACATGTATCCCAGCTGTTAAACAGCTGGGATGCAAACAAGCCCTGAAGAAATTAAATGAGATGTTCAGGGTCAAAGAATGATTTTCTAGACGATGACAAGTGGCTCAAAATCTTGGTGTTATGTACAAGTAATGAGTCAGGAGGTTACTTGATTTGGGCTTTTCACCACTAAAGCCTGTCTAGTAGTTGTGTCTATTCAGGCTGCCATGCCCACTGCTTGGACCAGAAGAACAGCTCCCCCAGATCCACCTTGGGTCTTTACATAGTGGTCTGACTAATAATATTTGTATCCCTCTTATTATCGTTTAAAATAAAGATATTAGTCTAGCACAGCTGATTATGTGATTGCTATTCAAGTAGTTTAGCTGGATTGCACTGCATTTTTTAAATATTTCCTCTCTTCAGATACCTGCTTTAACGGCTCCCCAGTGTTCTTTTTCAAGGTTTTATAGATAAAAGGTCTTGACCAATTTACTTTCACTTAATTATTGCTGTAACTGCTTCAGTGGATTAAGAGAATGCACCTAATGTGATATATTTGGATTTTAATAACTCAGTTCATATTTCCTCATTCAGATTTCCATATTATAAAAAAAAGAAAAGTCCTAGTTGGTTTGAATAGGACCGTGGCCACACGGACCAACAGCTGGCTGAAAGATTTTACACAAAGGTAGTGCATTGACGTGGGGAAGGCTTCTGGTGGAGAGCTGCCAGAATCAATTGCAGGACTTCATTCAAGTTCATTGCTGATTGGGAAGATGTGTTAAATAGGACGTTAATGAAATTTGCAGATGATACTAAGTTGGAAGACATTGGAACACCAGTGAAGAGAGAGAAATTTAAAAGGCATCAGTGACCATTAGAAAAATGAGCGGAATATCTACTAAGAACTGATTCATTCATTTGATTCATCTCAAAAAAGAGAAAGTTAGTATTTCTAAAGGAAGATTATCACATATAACACTGAAGAGGGAGGAGAAAGCTTGGAGGTAGAAATGCTGTCACTAGATGTCTCACTGCAGATCAAATACTCTATTTCTGTGTGTTTTGGCCATGAAAAACCCACTGTAATTCTGGGAGCTGTGTTTGAAAATACCCTTTTCTGAGCAGGGCATTAACTGCTTTTAAACAGTGACTTGGCCTGTCCCAGTGCAAGGAGCACACCAAGGGCAGGTGCTTGCTTTGTTCCTCTCTATTCAGCATTTTTGTCAAGTTTTGCATCAGTTAAAGGGTGACAACACCCAACTTGGTTGCAAACTGTGGGGCTGTGGCATTTAAGGCAAGGCTGCATGCAAAGTTTGTGACTCCTAGTCTGTCAAAAAGCTACACTGGTGAATAGTTTATTGCAAAGAGTACTATCAGTTATTGATGTTTCCTTCAATAGGAAATTATTTTTTAATAAATACTTCTCTTTCCTGCAGAAAAGATCATTCCTCACCTCCACAGCTAAAGGGCAAATTCAGATTTAATTACTGTTAAGTTCTCTGTGTGGCTATAGGATCTCTGTAATATGGAGCTAAGGCTGCAGAATTGCATTAGATACTCTCCCATAAGCAATGTCTCCTGTTACCCATAAGAAATGTTACACTCAGAATGGCCCTGGGTTTTCTTTCCTGAAAAAGATAAAGTGTATTTTTCTTATTTCCAATCCTTACTCCCCCCTGTCCTCAAGATGCTTATTAAAGATGCTTATTATTATAACTATGCTTATTAAAACATTGTTTGATTTTATTAATATGAAGACCAACAGCATTACAGATACCTAACACAGCCCTAGTAGGACCTAATAAGAATTTGCATTTGCTGCTGGTGACCATCAAAATTCAAATTTCTTTCTTTTTTTAAGGTTACTTTTGCCATTGGTTTATAGGCTGTATTCACTGAAGTGCCTGCAAATCTACTCTGATCCAATATATAGAAGCATAAGTGGGAAACAGCTGATAAAGTTTACCACTAATATGGGACTATGATCATGCTGTGATGAAATACTTTAAATATGCTACTTTGAAAATAGAGGCTTCTGATAAAAAAAAGGGGGGGATGAATTAATCTGGATTTTTAAAAATGTGTATAAGTAGCAAGTTGAAAGAAAATATTTTTTAAAAAATAACATGGTAATAGTGAAACTACAAATTGTGAAACTTTCTATGTGCAAACACAGGTGTAACTCTGCTTAAAAATTATTCTTTTGATTTTGTCATTCAGTCTTCCTTAGTCATCCAGGACATAAAGTCAACCGAGAACTTGTTTTATCCTTAGTGACTTTCAGATATTGCAAGGCAGTGCTCACGCTCTGCAAGCTCACACAAAAATCAGGGGAAAAAATGAAACCTATATTTTTATAACAATTGGATGATAAAATCTGACATGATCTTGATCTCCCTCTGCTTCCTTCATGTACTACACATGGAGCTTGGTTTTTGTTTACTGAAGCTTGAGTGGTGCAATGACTAGCTCTGTTGTCCTTTCTTTTTTAAGAATGGAAAAAGCATAACAAACATTTTGTTTCTGGCTTCATCAAGCTGCTACTTCTCTGGGAATGTTCCTACATAACTTGAAAACAACGATCCTGAGGCCCATGCAGTCACCTTGCAATCTTTATTATGAAAAAGGAGCTAGAGATGTATGTAATGCCTATGTAATATAATATGTAAGTCTCTTGCTGACTGGCTGCAAACTTGTATCTGGGTCAGCATCAGCTATGGTGTAAAGTTTCTATATGAGTTGAAAACTTTGTTTTCAGCACAAACACCTGATGAGGAATTCTGTGGAAATACATAAATAAATGTTTGAAGTTACACATATCCCATTTTTTGTGCTCTATGGTGTACTTATGGGCAGATGGTGAAACCTCCATATGCTTATAGCAATACTAAGTAACCTGTAAGAATACAGACGTGATCAAATCAGGAGCTGGATATATGTGCTGGGAGTAGCTGAGTTGTTTGTTCTGATGGCAGTAGAGGTGGTATTTGCAGTTTCCTTCACTGGCTGCTGGTGATTAAACTTCTAATCAACCACAATGTTCCTGGAAGATTTTAATTACATTTGCTTTTTCTAGGCTGTTTTGGTATCAAGTGAACTTTTAAAAAGCCACCACCATCTTCCACAGAACTAAAAACAAATTGAAATTCTGCCATGCAATTTTGAGCTGACATTTTTATAATTACAGAGAAGCTGCTACACAGAAACAATGTTCATGCTGAGCACTGGAGCCCAAGGCTGTCCCCATGCAGTACCCTTGTGTTAGACCTCTGGAGCTGGGCGGCGCTCTGCAGAACCTTGCTGCAGAAATGCCCATGGCCAGAAAGGAGGGGTGGATTGGGGGGAGAAGGGATGAAGGACAGAAATGTCTTTAGCAGAGCTGTGGCTGCTGTTTGCGGCTCTGCTGTGGGCATGCCATTGCTGCTGCTGCCTCTGCTACTGCTGTGTTTCTGAAGCACGGTAAAAAGTACTTGGTCAACTCATATGAAAATAACTGTCATAAGGACGGGGAGACTTCAGCAGAGGATCTGCATGCACAATAAATGGGGTGAATAGTCTGAGTTTTCACACTGACTTATCAAATCCAGATGCTGAAGCTGATGGCATTGTGATTCTGGTTCTTGTACGTTTTGATTTCTATTGAAAGATATTTTGAGATAAATATTCCTGACTCTGTAATATCCTATCCCGTGCCACTGTTTCTGGACAAAAGTATAAATTGTATGTGCACAGCACTTCTGCACCTTTTACCAGCATGTACTCAAGTTTAGAAATAAAAGAAAGTAACCATGCCAGGATATTTATTAATAGGATGGTAGTAGTGGCATATTGAAGTAACTTGGGTGAAATATTTCTTAATGCTAGCTAAATTCACAAATTGTGTTTATTTGCAAATATGACTAACTTTGAAAAGTGTTCTAGCATTAGCTATATATTAGTGGTATGTTTTACTGAAGAATTCTGCTATTCTGAGAAGACTGAGAGGCAGTACTGTCAGCAAGGAAAAACACAGCACATTTCTAAGTGTCTTTGTCTAAGACTGAGAGGTGATTTGGTTATATATGTTAATATGTCACCCACAAAAGTATGTCCTACATTCAAGCCACTTATACTGTCCAAAGTCTCTAATGTAACTACATGATAAGATTTGGATTGCCCACCTTTGCTTGCTACCAGAATCATCAGAACTGATGAATTTCCAGGTTTCATTGCTTAGGCAAAACACTCTCTACCCTTTCCTCTGAGATGTGATTAGTTTTAGGAGGGTGTTAGTCATACCTCGTTGGCTTTGCAGTTTGCTTCTATCTTGTTTTGCAAGCCCTGAAGACCGTTTGTTACCAATGCAGTTATTTGGGGAGCAGAAATTTGCTGTGGGTCTTATTGTTTATTTAAGGGATAATTCAGTGTTGGGTGGATGGATATGCAGCCCTCCTTGTTTTGGAGGTTGACAACATGCCAGAGTTCCACTGCACCAATGTTAGGCTTAGTTAATCCTCAGCTTCTGCAAGTCTGAAATATTTATTATTGTTTTATATGAGTGAAGGTCTTCAAATTTGCTTTTAAGGAGTTTTCAGCTGGATTTTAGAACTAAGCCTCTTGGTGAATGTTGGTTTCACGATATGTCACTTGAAAATGCAGGTGTAGGCTGCTGCCTAACCACACCTGAGAAGATGTCAGTGGTATCCAACAAGCCCGCGGCGGTTGGCTGGTGCGGTCTTAGTGTGCACGTTTGCGTTGCATCCTTATGCCAGCAGCACAAGGGTTTCTGTCAGCGTTCACCACATGTAGTAGCCACCTTCTTTCTTCCTTGTATATCTCTTCCATCATGCAGCGCATTTACTATGCATAAAAGGCCCTCAAGTGACAGATCTTGGGACTGTCTTTATCCCATTATCCTCTGAAGATGCAGAACACAGGTTAAAAGTAAACTGATGTCCAAAGTCCTAAGTATCCCACCTTAATAGGAGTTTTTACAAAATAATCCCACAGGACTGAACCTAAAGTAGAGCACAATCCATGAGTCACAGAAAGCCAAGGGCCTACAGGCTGGGTGCTTTCGATGGGCACCTTCATTGTACTGATCAAGGCTGCTCCATTCCCCTCACCTGCACTTCTGATGCAGGTGGTTCCCCAAGAAGCTGTCCTGAACTATCTTTCTACATCCATTACTATTTAATAAGCTAAAAAGATTGTTACCTGGCTAAAAGCTGATGCCATAAAGACAAAAGGATAGAAGAGACAACCTGTCTAAGCCAGCAAAGTAATTACCTGGGATTTTGAGGGGTAAGATGAAGTAGTTTTTACTTTGTGACAGTTTATCACAGAGATAAATGTGGTTTTGGTTTCTATAAACATGGCAGGCTTTGTTGTTGTCATTTGTGCAGTGAAGAAAGCAAGGTAGTGTCTGTTATTGACTTGTTCATGCTTTCAGCTTAGGTCTGCATAAGCGGTATAAGTAGTAACCCAACATAGGTCTACTATATTGAAAGTCAAGTTGGAGAAAAAGCAAGTGGCAAGTTCAAAAACATGTGAGCAAAGTTAACAGCCCTTGTGCAGTAGCAATCTTGCCTATTGGATGTGTTGATCTCAGCATTCCTGGACCTGGAACAGGCTATAACTCATAATCAACAAGTCCAGATATTTTGCAATTAAATCAGCAATAAACAGTAATACTATAGAAAAGACAAGTTATGTTGGTCTGTTGTACTAGGTTGTTCAATAGCTCATCTGTGATGGAATAAATGCAGGCTACAGCAGTAACTAGGCTGTAGGAAAATGATATTAATGGCAAAAAATGAAAGGGAAGTATTAATTGCAGGGACTAATTGTGGTACATCTGAAGTTGCATGTTATCTGCCTCAAAGTAGTGATGAAGCTGTGATACAACATCTACTTAAAGTCTTTCTACCTCCTGAGGGAAACAATTAGAAAATATTACAACCAAAATAGCTCTTTGAATTCTTTGGAGTCAACATTATTAAACAGAAAGTGAGAGTGAATATTTGCTTACATATGCAATCAGGCGGGAAAATATGGCTTGTTACAGTATTACTGCTGGTCAAGACTGTATTCACTGGAAAGTGAAATGCCTCTTCCTGGCGATCCTTTGTTAAGGGTCTGGCGTGCCTGGAGGAGGCGGTTCTCAAGACTTCAGTCTTTTCTCTGGCAGCCAAGAAAAACATAATTTACCACACAAGGAGCCTTCTTACACTGAGGAAGGTGAAGCAGGGCACATCAAAGACCCTTATTTACATGTTCAAAACAACAGCGGTTTGCATTCATTCTGTTTTCCCGTGATTTCCTACATGATCATGTAGTGGCTGTTTGCCCTGATCCAGCTTTTCTGGCTGCACGCGTGCAGGCTCGCTAGGCAGGCATCGTGCCATGGGTCAGGCTGGGTCCAAATGGGAGCACCTTCCCCTATTACCGCAAGTCAGCCTTTCTACCTTCTCCGAAGGGAAAAGCAGACATATCCCCTTACCATGTCCCCTAACCATCTCAGCAGCATTTTTGTCCTGATTTCGGCTGGGATAGAGTTGATTTCCTTCCTAGTGGCTGGTGTAGTACTGTGTTTTGGGTTTTAGTGTGAGAATAATATTGATAACACGCTGATGTTTTGGCTGTTGCTAAGCGGTATTTACACTGGTCAAGGACTTTTCAGCTCCCCATGCTCTGCCAGGTGCACAAGAAGCTGGGAGGGGACACAGCCAGGATAGTTGATCCAAACTGACCAAAGGGCTATTCCATACCATATGACATCATGCTCAGTATATAAAGCTGGGGAAGCAGAAGGAAGGTGGGGACATTCGGAGTGATGGTGTTTGTCTTCCTAAGCAACCATTACGCATGAGGGAGCCCTGCTTTCCTGGAGATGGCTGAACACCTGCCTGCCCATGGGAAGGAGTGAATGAATTCCTTGCTTCGCTTTGCTCGCGCACGCGGCTTTTGCTTTCCCTATTAAACTGTCCTTATCTCAACCCACGAGTGTTCTTGCTTTTACTCTTCCAATTCTCTTCCCCATCCCACCGCGGGGGTGGGGGGGAGTGAGCGAGCGGCTGCATGGTGCTTAGTTGCCGTCTGGGGCTAAACCACGACAATTTTCAAGGCCAGAACTTCATCCCCCTGGGAAAAGAAGTCCCGCTCATCTACCCAGAAGGAAGTTTTACTCGTTTCCTTGCCTGAAGCACGTTCGTGTAAATTGTCCTATGGGCTCTGTTTTTGTTGCTGAGTTAACCTGAGCCATCCCTGTTTGTATTAATTACTACAGAATTAATTTAGCTTGTGTGAGAGCTGCTACACCATCAACTAATGTTTGAATCATGAAGTGTTAATATATTAGCAGCTGGCAAGTTGTGTTAACTTGAGCTCCAGTTTGTAATCCCTGACAGGCTAATAAAACTTGCTGTAAGGCAACACCACATGGAAATTAAGGGGAGGTTTAGGTGTCCTTTGGAATTGAATTTGAAGGAGTGGTAACAGTGTTTTATACAACTTCGTCCTCAAGAGCAATCTCAAGGTGAGGTGTGTAGAAGCCTGGGTGCCTGAGGCTGTGTCGCGGATGGAGTGAGCGTGCACTTCACTCGTAAGAGAGAAGTAAAAATATAGTTTATTGATACAGAATAGGGAGTTAACAAAGTTCAATGCGACAGTGTTTTAACAAGATTTGATGGCGAGGTACACTTGATTATTTACTGCATAGAGGACAGGGTCAGACAAAACTGTCAGGGAGACCCTCCCGTTGAGTCATGAGGTTCGGAAGGATCCCCTTGCTTTCTAAACTCCTTCTCAGAGAGGAGTCTAGGTGCGGATAGATCCAGTCCTAGTCCCAGACTTGGTCAATGGTTTATATCTAAAGGATTATATGTGTGCACAATCAATCCTTTATATCACTTAGCTAAGATTTTAAAGTTTAGCATGCTATTAGTCACTTACCAAGGATCTGTTGCAGCAAGGAATCTCTCAGCCTCGAGGAGTAACCTTGAGAGGCGTCCCTGCTCAAGGGGAGATCCTGGCGTGCAGCCCGCTGCCGTGCAGGAGAGCTCAAAGGGCTCTTGGGCTGCTCACTATTTATGGGGATAAGATGATTGACCCATAGTCATATTTGCATGCCGACCACAGGTTTTAGTTTCTTCGGTGGGCACATTGCACAATAGCCCTAGGCTATTGTGTTGTTATCTGTCTCCTGAATTCACTTGGAGCCGATGCAGATGCAGCCATCGTGACCAGATGCATCCATTACAATCACCACTGGTGGTTATCACCTAAGCAGGGTTACAGGAGATAAAGGTTGGGGGCGGGGGAAGCACACCGTCACAGGCTGTGCACAGCAGAAGGGGCTGTCAGAGCAATGCTGGAGGGGTGGCTGCAGTCGGGGCAGGGGGGAATCAGTTGTATTGGAAAAAACAATTCCATGTTTTACTAAGTCAATGTTTAAAAAGAAAAAAAAGCCTGGTTTGGGATTTGGAAAAAATCTTAAATCCTTTCAGCCCTTTATCGCTAAGATAAAGCTTCTACTCCCATTACTTAGTGCTATTTAAGTTATTGCATCATGACAGTCTCTTTAGCACATCCTTCAAACAGTCACTTTCTCAAATCAGTTTGCTCCAGATACCCACATCTCACTTGTTTAATAAAGGCACTAGTTCAAAAAGAATAGAGTTACGTGGCATTTTCTTAACACATAGTAGGCCTAAAATTAAGTTACCATATCTTTTGTGTCTAAATTGATATTTGAAAAATAGATTTATTTATTTTTATCCTATTAGTTTTGTAGTTTGTCTATTTTTGAGAGGTACTTTTCAGTAAATCCTTATTCTCTTGGCTTCAGAAGCACCAGCCAAGAGCTTTTGTGAAACTACTAGATGCATGGAATTGCAATAAACATGAAAAGTATAATGTCATTCAATACAGAATATAACCAAGTTTCTACCCCAAAATTGCACTGTACCTTTGAGTTGGGTAACCACACATTTAAAAGAATTGCTCGCTGATCTATCGCTGATTGCTCTATTATTTTTTTAACCATCAAGAAAATTCAACCTCCCAAAACAGCTTAAGAAAGGTTTGGGTGAGTGGAGGTATCAAATGTAATTACAAACGAAGGATCAGAAGATCAAAGAACAACACTGAGCGCAATGTAGAAGACGACTGCAAAGCAAAGCTGAAGGGAGACAAGAAGATTGCAGAAAAAGTTAAAGAACTGGAAATTTTTCAGGCATAAAAGGAACAAGAGGTCACTGAAAAATTCAGCAGGTCTTCAAGAAGCAATTTATTGACAAAAGCAGCAGACATTTCTCAGAGGGATTTGATGAATTCTCAACCTCAGTGCTCACCTGGCAAGGTGGAGGTCAGATGCCAGAAAGATATAAACCTGCCACAAGGAGGGGAGGAAATCATGCTCACTCAGGATCAGCCAAAACGTAATGATGTCCTGTGATGCGCCCCAGCGCTCCAGGAAGACAACTTTGTGAAGTGATGCTTAATCAACTTCAAGTGGGCCAAGGATCAAATAATTTCAAAAAAGAAAGGTTTTTAACCCTCCTCTCCTGGTTTTTTCTTTCATTCTCTGTGTGCGCTCGCTCTCCCTGCCCCAATTCAATATTTAATGTGCTGTTCCCATTTGTAGGCATATCTGATTGTGAGAGACTAAAGGCAAAGCCTGGCTTTCACAAGCCTGTCAGGTATTTTGTTCATCTCACTTATCCTCCCACGTGATGCTGTACAGCTCAGCCCCATGCTCCTTCTTTCAGTTGCCTTTGGTATATTTTGAATTGCAGTTTTATTGCTGTCTGACCTTGGACACAGAATGCAACTGAGGCATAGTAAACACCAGGAATACAGACCTGAGGTGGCGTTAGACTGGTCCTCTAGATTGAGCACAAGATAAAGAGTGAGTGTCAGATATTTGGATGCTGATTAGTAGAGGAGGAAAGATTTGGTATTGGTGCATATGAAATACAGAGGCATTGATTCATGAGTAGAATTTATCTAAAATTGTTTCAAGTTTGTTCACTTATGGAGTTTGCTTTCTAGAGCTGGACTTCTTCTTTTCCCAGCTTCTGAGCTGTGGTCAGCATCTTGCAGGGACAAGGCATGTGAGCTCTTTGTGGAAAACAGCTTTTCTCAGCAATAGTTAGTCTCTACCCTCACTGCCCATAAATTTCTGTAACATCATCCAACAGAGAGATTTTCTGCTCATCATCAAAGCAGTGAGCTCTTTTTCAGGTTTATCTATGACATGGCACAGCACATTTAATATATGACATCCCTTTTTAAACGTTATTAACGTTGGATTGGGTGTACTGATGGAACAATTTCAAATGCATGTGCTGCTGCTGATCTCTCTTGCTGTCTGGACCAATCATTTTCACATGTGAATACTTATGTTATGCTAATCCGTGCCTTTTTAATATATTTAGTATCAATTAGCATAAGCAAGGTTGTTGAATGCCATAATTTAAATGCTAGGCACAGCTATTTTGCCTGTGAGAGGAATGTATGAAAAATAATTTTAACAATTATTTGTAATCAAAAAACAATAGAGAAATTGCTTTTGAATGGCTATATAACCACCAGAACACAAGTTCCAATGTTTTAGATTTACGGTGCATCAGTTCTCTAACCAGCGTGGATTTGCAGCCAGAAAGATTTGCTTATTTGCCAACATGAAAAGAAATGAAATTATGAGGAATGCTTTTCATTACTCATTTTTATTTTTATTTATTATTCTGCTCCAAAATGTATCATGTTGTAGCTTTATAGTCTCTATCCCATTGAGCTGATATGCAAAGTAGAGATGAGTGGAAAAGCCCCTTTGAACTTGGCTCTTTTTTCAAATAGAGAACTTCAGCAATAGGTCAGGCTTAGCCCTGACACAAGCACTTCTTCTATAGCAGGTCAGTGCTGAAAGAACAGTTCTTGGGATCTATACATCATTCAGATCCCAGGCTAGGTAGGTTAAACTTTTAATTGAACTTAAAGTTGCAGACAGCTCCTTCAGACGTTTTGGACTAGGAGCTAACTCCACGTGTATACATTATGCAGCACTGTGGATATGTAAACATGTAAGCAGACCTGTATGTTCACTGCCTAGTACTATCAGCATCTGTGCAAGAACTCTGTTTACTAGGGTAAGCCTGCAGCTGTGTGTATCCATGTATTTTTCTTTATCCAGTTTCTAGAACAATGGCTGTATGTGTGTTTAGGCATATCTTAAGTATTTGGCAAAGTATAATTAAATTTCACTTTGGGATCTGAGTCTTTATCTTCACGTAAATGGCAGCAAGGAGAAAAATAACTAGGAGAGTTAGGAGATCATTTTGTTAGCCACAAATGTATATTTAGAGTGAACATTGAAGATTCATGCCCCAAAAATACAGAACATGTTCAACCTTTGCGTAACACTTGCTCACATTTCAGCAGTTTATGAAATTGTCATTGTGACTTTCCCCAGAATTTATTCTGGTAGAATTGGGCCAATCCTGGTGCAACAGGGATCTCTTTTTTCCTTTGTTTCTTTTTTTTGCCTTCCCTTCCCATGTCATTGGAAAGAATTCCTCGTTATTACATGACACTGCTTTGTTTAGATTGCTAGCCCCATATTAGAAGGCTAGGAAAGGTCAGTGCACCTCGGTAGGTGTTTTATTGTAAGTGGTTAGGTGAGTCTTAGATTTATGTTCCTGGAGTGCTCTGATATTCACAGCAGGAACAAAGAATGACTTTATTTGAGTATTTTTTACTGCTGTATCTTCCAGCAATGAAGCCGGTGACTCCACTAAGATCAGAAGCAGTGGACCTTTATTCCCATTTTTTTCTGGTGCTGAATTTGGAATTTTTCTTACCTTTCCATGTGGAAGGGCAGGAAAAAATTGGACTTTCTCATCTAGATGCATAAAGGAGAGAAGACAAAATGTATTTCAGTTTTTAAAATGGTACTGCAGTCTTAATGTCATTGGGAAAATGATAACCTCATGCATAATATTTTTCTGTGTTTGTTCAGATAGGGTTTGCATATTTAATTTAATAATTTAATTTAAAGCTGATGTCTGCCTGTCTCTCTCTGCCTTTGTTCATAGACAAACTTACAATTTGTATTAACTGGCTGTGCCATGGGGGCGTGGGGGGGTGGTTCACCTCAGGGGCTTCTGTAAAGCAGGAGGGTAAAGGTGCAGACAGAGAAGCAGCAGTTGGGACCTCCTCTGTCCTTGGGGCCCTGCAGAGCCCGCTCCTGGGCCAGGCACAGGGCAGCCACAGCTGTGAACCAACCTGCACCTTTTAGATTCCTGATGGATGTTTTATGTCAGGGCTTTTTCCACTAGATTAATGAAATCTTGATGACAATCTTCATAGCTCACAAAAGAGGATTGCTGAAGATTTGTTTCCTATAAGTTTGCTATTAATTTTTTTTGCTGTCATTCCTTTAGCAAGAATTAAATCTAAACTAAGGAATAAGTCTTCTGCAGAAGCCAAATAGAGAGGACCTGGAAAGAAAACAAAGGGCTGACTGGAATTTACTGATCTGCTGATGAGAAGTTATTCATCAGCTTCATGAGAAAATTGCCAATGCTGTAGTTGTCTAGGTATTTAATGTACCCTCCATGTTATGGCAAAGGTTTGTGTAGCTTTTCTTCTACTGAGTGGCATTCCCGGTTACACCTTGCTATTCTGCAAAGATGCAGAAATTCCCACCCCGTATGGATTAGCAGCAGGGTTTTACTGAGCAGGGGATCTATGGAAACATTAATCATTTGCCTATTATCCAGCATAGGAGTAAAACACTGGCTCGCTTGCAAGAACGCCAAACAGGTCAGACAACAACTGGCTAATAGTGTATTTGCTGCAGTAGATGCTTGCTTTGCCCAAAGAAGATTAGTGTCCACTCTTGGTGTATGTGCAGTCTGTGTTTGTGTGTTGAAATGAGTCTCTCGTAAAAAATAACAGAGTTTTATATACTTCTTACAGTAATCTAGTTTGGGTCAACTTCTTAGGCTACTGGAAGGTATGCTCTGGATGCTGATAGCGGGAGGAAAAAAAGCAAAAATAACAGCACAATTTCCTGCATGTGTGAAAAGCACACAATGGACAAAACAGTAATTGTTTGCTTTGGAAATTTTATTCTGCAAACAGAAATTTCTTATTTTGTCCATATATATCAGTTGTGTGGCTACGCATGAGGTGTGGAAACATAAGACTGCCTTCTTTGTATATGTGAAATTGGCATAGATTCCTGAACTGGCATGGTGCACTGATCCTTTTCTCCAGCTGAGGGTTTGGCCCTGGTAGCACAGCAGGGACACTGCCTCCCTGTCAGCCCTTCTGTGGCTAAGAGAAAACCTGCTCCGCCAGTGTGGCTGGTTCAACTCGCACTTTAAAGGCAGTGTGTTCCAAAAAGTGTTGATACTCAGTTCTGAAGATACCATTGACTGGGTTAATTAAAAATAATATAGATATTCTGACCTGAATATCTGTATTTGAGTTTTGGGTCCATTTGCTTTAGTTGGGGTTGTTGCATACACCAGTGTGCTGCCAGCAATGGAAGTAGTGCCACAGTTTGTGTCACAGCTATCTCCACCATTGGTACATCTTGAAATGGACACTTTTTAATTAGTTAATAACTCCAGAGACTATCTGGATTGGTGTATTGGACAGAATTTGAAAATAACTATTACTGATGATGTGATTTGGGGAGCACTTCAGCATCAAGGTGAAAGTTATTATATAATTGTAATAATAATAATTCAGTCCACCAGCTAGCACTATAGGTATGGCGTATATCCCTTTTGTTGGAAGCATTCTTCATCTGCCACGACCTTAATGTGAATTTTCTCACATAAATGAAGTTAAGATGGAGTTGTAGATGGAAATATTTGCTGCTAGTGCCGAGAGAAACACATTACAGGGACACTGCAGTTATTCCCCAAAACAGGTAATTCTCTGAAAAATAGAGATCTCTAAATTTGTCAAGATTTTTTCAGTGTCTCAGGGTTGTATTTTTCACATCTTAACTTCATAGTTCTATGTACTTCTGCCATGTTATAATGCAACTGAATCTAGAATCAATACTGAAAATGTTTAGTGAAAGTGTACAATGTCCATGACTTTAACTACTTGGGAGCTACCTGAAGTAATCAATTATTTTTTTTTCCTGTGAACACCACTGTAGAACAAACCCTGCTTTGTCCCGTATATCCTGTGGTAAGGAGGTTTCAGTTTAATGATCCCACTATTACGCTACTTTCTCAGTCACGCACAATCCCACTTACTTTACCTTTACTTGTAAATTTTACATTTACTTGAATATGTAAACTGGAGTATGACATTTCTGGTGCAATTTAATCTTTGTTTTAATTTGGTGAGTGACTTCAGTATATTAACTGCTGGCAGTAATCATTGCACATGTCACAGACCTTGAGGTTTCCATAGGGACGATGTGATTCTCCATGATTGCTTGCATAGATACTGGTAAACCACTGCCCTGCTGGTATCTGACGTTCCTTAGCTTGCTTCTGTCTGGGATTGCTGTAGCTATAGCAGGGTATCGGATATAATCTGATTTTATTTGGGTATTCAGGACAGGTGCCACATCTTAACTTCAAAGCCTGTTTATGTCCAGTCCGCAGCAAAGAGTCTGCTCCATCTTGCACAAAAATAGTGTAGTTCAATACACACTAACAACGAATCAAAATATTCCCAGGCAATATGCTAGACTGATGCTAATGCACTGAGGGGCACCTTTGTATCAAAAACAAACTCTTAATTTACCGCAAGCAGGTTTTACAGGCGGAGCATCAGAAGATGTGCATTTGCAGGGTAGAGAATTCAGAGAGACATAAACCTGGCTGTTTGGTGCGCGGGATATTATGAGTTTGGGAGGTGGTGGTGCTCACTTTATCTTAATGAAACTTGCCAAGCTAATCTCCATTTTAATGCGTTGTCTTATCCGGCTTCAAACAGCAAACATTTTAGTAGAATAATCCTATCAGGTTTTTTTCCAGCAGGAAAGATTACTGCATAGAACAAAAACATAATTTTATGAATCTTCATTAAGAAAGTTGTGCTTATTTTGAAAGTAATGAAATGTTGCAATGAGTGTTGTATGTCATTTCAGTGAAAGCGTGATGCTATTAATAATTAGAAAACTAAAAATTCTGAATTTTCTAGAGCATCTTCTAGCAGGACCTGGCCAGGCAAAGTCCGTGCCTGTCATGCATTCCTAGCACGTTCAGAATGAAACAGCACAAATGTACAAACTGAATATCATTTTATTTAGCATATTCTTTGCCTGATGTGATTTCACTTGACATGAGCTGAACTTACCTAGGGGTGCCTAATGGCTGCTCTTGTTCTCTTTTACAAGACCCTATGGTGAGAAGTGAAATGTGAAACAAAAATAGCTGGTTAACTATCCACGTTAGTTACCCAGCGGTATACGCATCTGTTCAATGACCTGAATTATACGTGGTTAGTTTGGTACATTTCTTTGAAGTGCACTAAAGCAAAAGGAAAGGAGAGATCCAAGATCATCTCCACCCTCTTCTCCTCCCTAAAGCAAACTCACTGACTGTTGAATTGTTTGGGGTCAATTTATCAGTCATCCATGGAAATACTGAATAATTAAAAATTGCTTTTTCTTTCTCAGTAAGGCTTCTTTGACCATTATCACAAGACAGAAATGAAACTGGCTGTTAACCCGGATTGACATTTATTGTTCATATTCTTTATGTGGTTTTGACATATTCTCTTTAATGCTTCTGGGAACAAAACACCATTGAATTCCTGTCTGTCGCTCAGCTTGCTTAGTTTGTGAGTTCAAACAGTGCCAAGCTGACACTGGGTGTGTGAGTGAGGGAGCACGTACATGCCACACTCTGGCACTGCCTGTCCCAGCTGTTGGGAGAGATGTCCTTGTCATCATGCACACGACCAGGACATGTTTCCCCGGGATCATTTGCTGTGTTTGGTTGCAATGTACGTCATGCTGAGCCTGTTAATTTAGCTGTATGCTTCCTCTGTAATGTTTATAGAGGCTGTGGATGGGATAGAAATGCTTATGTATTAAGATAAAAAGGTTGTTTACTGAGCTTTGGGTTTGTGCATGTACCTGGTACTTGGTGTTGGCTGCTTGATGTTCCCTGCGGTGTTTTTAGCAGCCAAGTGCCTATTTGGTGAATATTGCAATCACCGCTGCCAGTGCCATCACAGGGAGTAGGACTAAATGCCTGCCTGGCAGCCGGGTTATTGTATTCCCCTTACACAGGCCAGCCTCGATCAGGCTTTGTGGGACACAGTGTGATGCAGCTCCAGCATCTCTGCCCTGGTCTCTCTTCCTGCAAAAGAGGAAGACTTTGGGGATCTTCTGTTACCACTGGCTGGCAACATTCCCTTTAAAAGCCTCATTCTGTATGTGCAAGATGCCTTAACACATTACGTTCACATCCATGTACTACTTTTCAAATGACATTAACTCTTTTTGGTGCGGTTGCCACAGCGTAGCAGTGCTGTCCTGCTTCTCAGCCTTCTCTGTGGCCTGATGGTTCTGGCTAATATTCCTCCGGGTTTCCTGCTTCAAACCATCTTGAAGTTTCTCATGTATGGTTTTTATAAATTTGAAAGGCAAGTCTTCACTTGGCACAGTGTTCAAACAGACTTCATGGGGTAATAGATGGTTTTCATTACTGAAACATGAGCTTTTTCATCCTCAGCCATTACTGTAATGACATCCTGAGAACAAAAGGTTTTAGTTCTTGATTCCTCTGTGTGCAGCTTCCTCCCAGGCTTCCTTGGCTGTGTCAGATGCTCTTCCTCTGAGCACTCTGGCTCCACAGCATGGTTTCAGGACTGACTGACTCCCATCCTTCTTCCCCTCCCAGATGGATGCTGTTACAAAAGTCTTCCAGTTTTTCTGTTTCCCTGTCACTAAACCCCACCTTTTACTGACAGTTTCCTTGCTGAAGCCTCGTGTTTTGGGAAGCAGCACAGCCATTTCCTGTTCCCACTTCCTGGCCTCTGCTCAGCTCCATCCCTTCACCAGATGGGTTCACATCACTGTTGTTCACCACCTTCCTTTTTAGTTTAGCACACTAATGCCGTCAGTCTTTTCTGTTCGTCTGCTGCCTCTCTCGCCTTCTGCCTAGCTGAAGTTTCTTGTCATCACCTTTACAGGGTTCAGCACAGTGTCCTGCTGCCTGTCTGTCGGCATTCACTCCCTCCCACTGGCAGCAGTGTGCCAGGACGACCCTACTCGGTGCTCCCGCAACATCCCTCCTCTCCTGCTGTCGGTCCTTTCTCCATGCTACCCTTCGGGCAAGTGCTTTGCCCAGGTTTCGTCTCTCTCCTATGCTTTCAGGTTTTTATCTGGAAAGAGTCTGCCCCTGTTTACAGAAGAAATACTCCAACCAAAGATATAAACCTGTACCTACCTCATGTTTTGTTGAAATTGTCACTAGAAATGTGAAGTATTCCCTTCCTGAGCTCTCAGCTATCTATTTTCAAGTGTCACATCCTTTAGGGCAAACATTGGGTCTGCTGTGTGGAGTTCTGCCCAGTTTTATCACTATAACAAAGAAGAACTAGCAGACAATAATGTAGTTTTATTTTCAGCTCTCACTATGCTGCCTCATATAGGCAGAACAATACCTCCATTCTTTTTTCTTTTTATTCCCTTTAAGTACGCAAACGTGTATGTCCATGCATACCTATTGGCAGCTGCAGTGGTGATCTGTTCTGCTATTTCCAAGAAGAAAGGGCAGAGCAGAGACGTCTGATCTCAGTTTTAGGAGACCAGTGCTTCAGTGCTTGTTCTGAACAACAGGATGCAAAATACCAGCTCCGTTCTCCTTCTTGGGATGTTAAAGAGGAGGAGCACCCCTTATCGCTCACACCTCGACGCCTGGCTTTTTTTTCCCTCTTTGGTAGCATTAAGTGACCATCACATTTTTTTGTTTGTTTTTGCATAGCTATATTTGCTATAGACTGGAAAGCAAGTGGCTTTCCAACACTTTAATATTGTCAGTGCCTTATTTACATGAAAATCTAGATGATCCCAAAACTTTAAGCCTCAGCTATTCCATCTGATTTCTCATCATTATTATTCACTGGCTTTCATGTCATGAAAAATATATTTCCATCAAAATGGAAGGAAGGACCTCTAGCTTTTGAGATTTGGCAAAGCTTAGATAGCATGAGAATTTGCTTTGGGTCTGTAGAGGTGCAGTAATTAATCTTGTAATAGCTCCTGTTCTGCTACCTTGTCCTTACTGAGAGCAAAAAGATTTATTTGAAAACATCCCCATTTATTATAATGGCTCGTGAGTGAATTACAAAAGGATGAAATTAGGCTCTTGTGTGTTGTTGCTTTTTTGGAACATTCCCCAAAAATAGGTGCTGGGCAAAAAAATGCACACATGGTGAATTCTGACTTCGTGAAAATCTGGTGTAGGAAGACCTGATATGTCCATACATTGATAAAAAGGCAAATGATGGCTCACAAAGATCTCCAAACACTTTTTACAGCTATAGGCCAGCAAAAAACTGCCTCATCTTGGTCTCACTGTGATCCAGCTGGCTTCCAGTGGCAGAGCAGATTGTCCCATGCTGCTTCAATTTATCCTTGTAGGTCTTTGTGGTGGCTGTGTGTGTTTGTTCAGTGGATGGACTTTTCTTAGCTGTCTGCCTTCCTGCTTTGAACTGGGACAATTTCAGTAAGTTAATAATACATATTTGTAGTAAAGAAACGCACCTTAAATGTATTGGTTAGTGTAATTGAAACCTTAGCAGTCTAATAAAAGAATTATTTTTATTTTTAATAATATCAGAGAAATAAAGAAAAGGAAAACAATGAATACTACTGCAAGAGAAATGGTGTGCTTGCCTTCCTCCTACTCCTTGGAGTCCTGCGGGTTCAGTCTGGGGGGGCTGCACTATCGAGGCTTGTCAGTATCCCAAGCTCTATGCGTGGGGTCATGATGGTGATGATTTCTTCCTCTTCTCTTCAGGATCCAGCTGGAGCTATTTTTATTAATTTCCTACCATGCTTTTGTACCTTGGTCTTCCTTAGTTTGTCTGTGATTGTGTGGAGTGCTGCTACCTGGAGCCTCAGCACCAAGATGACCTGAAGGATGAGTCCTTCTGTGATGCTAGGGGATGTCTGGAGTGCTCCAGCATGGTGGGGTAGATGTGCTCTTTGTAACTCCTCACCCCCAAGCAAGCAGTGACTCTGGCAATTGGGCAGGTCATGGCTCAGAAAGGCTCCTGCCAGGTCTCCTGCAGAGCCTTGGACTTAGGGTCACGCAAAGGGCTTGGCAGAGGATGTTCTGGCAGACAGCTGAGGACAGCAACTGGTTAAAAATTTGCTAAGCAACAGAAACTCTCTTTTCATTCTCTTAGAAAAGGAACATTTTCCTTCTTGCTTTTGATTTTTATTTTTTTCTTCCCCCCCCCCCCCCCCCCGCCCCGGATGGCTAAGTCTCAGTGTCCAGTGTCTCATGAACTGCTTTAAAAATCAGAGGGAGCTGGAAGAGAGGGCAAGAGCCTGTGGGCAGCTCTCATGGTGCATGGGCAGCTTCTGCAAGGGAACTGCCATATCAGTGCCTGTGCAATCGATGCAAAATTCATGTCTCCTGCTCCCCCCTGGCTACCATCCCTCATGGAGGAATCCATGCCCAGAATATTGCAGGAGCAACTGCGTTTGTGCTGCTGGGGGGACCCAGCTTGTCTCCATGGCTGGAGGTGGTTTTGTGCCAGAGCACTTGAGTGGTAATTGGGCCAGTGTCGGTGGGTCCCAATTACGAACATCTGACCAGGCTACAGTTGAGTGGACACAGCTGAAAGCAGCAGCCCTGGCATTTCCATGTCGGTGCTTCATGTGGCATTGTCCCAGCTCCCAGTCTGCTACTTGTACGCTCCCAGTTGCTTGTCGGAAGGACTCTGTTTATATATGGGCCTCAAGAAAAACAGTAGCTGCTCAAGCGAACAGAAAGTCACCTCTGCCTTGAAGTGAAGCACTCCTTGTTGAGTAAATGTAAAATGCTTCCCCAAAACACGTGTTAGTTACTGGAATGTGAAAGATGAAATTCCTTTAGTCTTAAGCACATAGAAAGAAATTCCAGCCAATGCTGCCTAGGTCTCATTCCTAAAATACCCAGAAGGGAAAAGGAATCAGTTACTTCCAGCTTTATTTAGGCTTTTTAAGGCAGAACTTACCTGGAACCACTCAAAGCTGATAGATACAGACTGAATGAAAAGGGCTTGCTATAAACAGGCAGTTTTCAGTTTTTATTTGTGTTCCTGTTATGCAAATATTCATTGCTGTTCTTTGGGAGACAAAAAAAAAAAATCAGAATGAATTTCACCAATGCCCTAAGTTTTAAAATCTGGGTATGTCTGAGGCATTTCCTTGCTAGTCCTACAGATCGACATTGCCAGCTTTGCCTTGTAGGAGAGGATGACTGATAAATCAGAGATTGCATCCCTAGATACTGTGCTTAGGAAGGGTATTTTCTCCTGGCAACGGTCCACATTTCTGCATGATGAAAAAACCACCCTCCCCCTCTACTTTCCTGTACATACCCACAAAAATACCAGAAATGCGTAGTTCAAAATGGATTTAACGCAAGTGTGGTCCAGCTCCATTTCGCACCATTTCCTGTCTTTAGTGGGAAGAGGACCTGATCCTGTGTCAGGGAGCAGAACTGTACCAATTTCTGTGACCTTGCTCCCAGGAGATTTCCATCCTGTATCGATATCAGCTAGCTGGTGAAATGACTCCCTAATTGAAGACGCTGTATTTACATTTATTAAAAATAATGAACTACTGGTTCTGACCAAACCTTCTGGCTACGTCCAACAAATAAGCGCCTACATCACTGCCAGTGTCTGTCTACTTTGCTCTGATGTTTCGGAGTCTCACAGATGCTTATTAAACACAGTGGTATAGAGTTGAGGCATGAAGAAATCAGGAAGAGAGTCAGTGAATAGTATTAGGTCATGAGTTTGTTAGTCAGTAGACAGAATTTATTACGACACAGTATAAAGTAGTGGTGAAAGGATGGAATGGGGTTTAATCACTGGCAGACAATAATGATGGGTTAGCAGTGGGGACATGTTTGCCCCGCCAATCTAGCTCAGGAGATCAGCACCCAGCATTGAGTGCTTGGCTGTGTATGTACACAGGCTTCTGTTGGGGCAGAGGCATACCTTGATGAACGCTTTTTGTGTGTTGCTGTATCCGTGTGCGCATAGCGTGTGTCTGCCCATTGCCTGCGTGAAGCACTCGCAGCCCTTTCCTGTGGGGGCTCTCCCCTCCTTAGCAGTGACTGCTGGGACGGTCATGCAAGTCACCTGTTGGGTGAACTTTTTGTGGGAAAGTGGATGGGTTTAGGCATGGCACAGGCATCATGAAGTGGTATGTACCTTCAGCTGCGCAAGCAAAGGCATGAGGACTGTGTGTAAAGCATGCCATGAGAGAGCCCCACGACGTGCAGCTGGGGTTTCTCACTGCACTGGGAAGTGAGCAGCGGCTGGGCTCTGGAGCACTGCAAATCAATACTGGGGGCTGCAGTCAGGTTCGGCACAATATGGTATCTCCTTTCCCCAAGGTACTTTTGATCCTCTGATAGCAGCTCTTAGCCGGGATGCTGGCTTAGGTACCCATGCAGCTAGAACTATACATTTCACCGTCACAGTCAGAGCTCAGTCTTCATCTTACCTCTAAAGGAAATACTCTAAAAAACATTCAGCTCCTGGGATAGAGGGTGACCATCAGCACTTGTTACGTCTCAAGTATTATCTCTTAGGCTGATAAATCTGGATGGTCATCTTCGGGGAAAGAGAATTCCTGCCTGCTGTGGCAAATAACCTAATTCATTAGTGTTTACAATGGTTCTGTTCCTCTGAGGTGTTGATTTTCAGCTGTGAGAGAAAGCAGCTGCTTTTGAACTGGTGATCTGGGATTCTGTGCTCATCTGCCCAGGCACAGACATGGTCCCTCCTCTTCTCCCCATTCTTGTATGTTTGAGTCATAAAAAGAAAAATGCATGTAACCGTTTCTCCCCATGATTTCATAGGGATCTGTCAATACTGGTTTCCAGCCAAGACAAATCTTTTTTTCTTTCAAGCTTCAAAGAAAACATTTGCCCTCCGCCTTCATATACCATGCTGTTTCAAGTAAACAACAGTGCAGCATCAGGGGTGCAATTTTATCTTCCTAAATTACTTTTTTCTAGGGTATCTCACCGTATGGGCAGCCTAATCTGTTGCTCCTAGACTGAGCTCTTTCTGCATGGCTGGGATCCAGACGATGTCAGGAGGAATCCTGAAGCCAACTACTTTCTAGGTACTTTTTGCTGAAAGGAGGTTGTAGCAAGGTGGGTGTTGGTCTCTTCTCCCAAGTAACAAGTGGTAAGACGAGAGGAAATGGCCTCAAGTTCTGCCAGGGAGGTTTAGATTGGATATTAGGAAAAATTTCTTCACCGAAAGGCTTGTCAAGCATTAGAACAGGTTGCCCAAGGCAGTGGTTGAGTCACCATCCCTGGAGGTATTTAAAAGACCTGTAGATGTGGTGTTTAGGGACATGGTTTAGTGGTGGACTTGGCAGTGTTGGTTTACGGTTGGACTTGATGATCTTAAAGGTCTTTTCCAACCTAAACGATTCTATGACAATCTGTGTAGTTTTTTGCAACCATTTACTTCAGAGGTCTTAAGTGTATAACACTGGTTTTCACAGTGCATGAGTCAACTGACGTGTCATTTTGTGAGTGGACAATGTGACAGGAGTTGCGGTTCATTGACTTCTGCTGGTGACCACTTTGCCTAGATCGAGGGGGTTTCCATTTTTGTCACCTTGGAGACGTCATGTCTGGGAGCAGAGGACAGGGGAGCACAGCATCCCAGTGGCAGCTGTTGCTTTTGGTGGTGGGATGCTTTTAGCTGGCTTGATGCCAATAGAGGAGTCCAGAGATAGCACTGAGACCTCCTGCTCTGGGGAGGCAGGACCACCGCAGCCCTCACCCACTGGTGAAGGCCTGATCCAGGGGTGACCGCTCAGTTGCAGGAGCACAGCTCCTGCCCCAAGACCCATGGAGGCTCTGTCATGGCACCTGTGTCCAGTAAAGGCAGTGGCGTATCACTGAGGTGGTGAAGGGAGTGCAAACCCACCCTACCGAACAGGAGCCCCACCATCTCTCTTTGCTGTCTGTTTGCATGAGAAATGACATATGCAGGCACATCCTCAGCTGCTGGTTTCTCATCTCAGCAGCCGTGGCATGAAGCAGCCGCTGTTACATGAGGGCACATCTGCCGTGGTCTCTGGTCACCCTCCAGCCTTTGTTGTGTGCACAAATACCAAGAGCAGTGGTTTTCCACATGTGTGCTGTAGCCTATCTAATATTTTACTGTGTAAACACAAATAAAATATTCATAAAATAAACATAAATATTTAAATAAAAAGGAGCTTAAGAATCTCATATAGCTTTTCAGTGCCTTGTGGAGATCACCTTAGTCTGAGGGACCCCCATCTGGATCCAGGCGGCTGGAGAAGCCTGTTAGCCCACAGGCTGCAGGACCACAGCCATGGGCCAGCCTGGGGGAGGAATTTAGGGGGGGCAGAGGTGTTGTACAAGCTAGGACAGGCTCCCCCATGATGACAACGGCAGCACTGTGTGCCCCAGGTCCTGGGCACTTTGCACCTGCCTGCAAAATGATACGTTTCAGTTCAGGATTTTGGCATCTAAACAGGACCTTACCTCAGACATTGCTCAGAAAAAGTTTAATTGCTGTATTTTGAGTTGTAAAACAAGAAAAAAAAGCAAGGGGGAAAAAAAAAAGCATTTTGTGTAATGCCTTTTGCAACTAGCGACTAATTGAAAGCTCTTTGCTGGTATACACAAGGGATGCAAATACACCTGTGCATGCAAAGATAGCATTGCTGTCAGCATGTGAGCAGAAGGTAACATGGGGCTTTACCTCCAGGGACACCAGTGCTGTGCAGCTTCTGATCCTGGGGGCTCTGGGATCTGTGTTTGATGAAATCTTTACCCCAAAGTTAGAGGAAAGCTGGGGAAACCTGTTGAGACAAGGTGCTTTGGTCTCTGGTGTAGGAATGAATTTCTTCAGACAAATACAGCATTTGCACAGATGCTGCCTTAATCTCAGTCACCATGTGCAAATAGCAAATTAATTCTGGTTCTGATGGCTGCCTTGGTATATTTAACTCTGTATTTGAACACTTGCTATCCCACTTTCTGAGAAAACATAACATGATGTGTAGCTGATTTTTTGAAATATGAAAGAACTGAACAAAATGCCAGGAACTGTCCACCTCCTTCGACCCACCTGACGTTTGCAGAATTTTGTTTCAACAGTTTGTTTTTTTAATGTCCTTAAAAAGGATGTGCACATACATACATACTTTGCAGAAAAATAAGTTATTAACAACTGTCTTGCACATGCTTCTGGTGAGTGAGAAAGGATGTGAAGGAAAAGGATTGTGGTGAAATTTTCTGTTTTCCCCCGTTGCACTTACTTATTTTCCCCTGACTTTTCTGCTTGAGAAGACTGTTAGAGATTGCTGCTTCCTACCTTTCTGTCAGACTCTTAATTAGCAGGAGCATGCAGTCCGCGCAGCTGGGGCTTTGATGCGTCGCTCACTATCGTTTCCCACTCAGAAGATTTCCATTCATTCCGAATTGGTACCCAGCCCAAAGCTCTGGCCTCCCACGAGACCCTCAGCATGTCTACAGGACTCCAGTTTAGTATTTACTGGAAGAGATGCACTGATGCTCCCTCGCTAGACCTACAGGCTGCTGGTTGGAGCCATAAGGGAACGGGAGGAAGAATTAGCCTGTGTGTTTATGTGGCTGTGCTCCAGTAAATATTTTGATGCATCTGCTGCCAGCTCTGGTCTGAGGGAATCTACCTAGCATTTAAATTTTGATGGGGAGCTGTTTTGAATAATAACAGTGCAGCCGGCTGTGAGTCAGTGCATGTGTGTTGACTTAAAAAAAAAAAAAAACCACCCTCAAAGCTTAACGCTTGCTGAACGCTGAGCTGCAGTGCTTTGCTTTTTCCCTCCTCCTTTCTTCTTTTCTTTCTTCTCTTGACTTCCTCTGTTTTGTTTTGTTCTTGGGGGCATTTCACATAGATTTTGTTCACTGGCAGTGGGGGGTGGGGTGAGAAGAATCAAAAAACCCCCCAGCCAAAATAAATCCTCCCCAAAAAACTCACAAGTAGCTTTTGCAATGGGTGCTGTAATGGGTACATTCTCTTCTCTACAAACGAAACAAAGACGACCGTCAAAAGGTAAGACCTCCTGTTTTGCTTTTCCTGTTCCTTCTGTATATTTGCTAGGAGAGAAATTTATATTAGGAAGGGAGGAGAAAATGAACACGTGCCACTTGCAAGTAACCTAGAAATGTTTATGTGAGGTGTAATTTGCAGAGGAGAGTGGGATGCGAGGTGGTGGAGGAAACGTGTGGGCATGAGGAAATTGCTGTGGAGGGGCTTAGGGGGTGAAAAGCACCTGAAATATTGTAATCCTTTGTACAGGCGTGTGCGAGGAGGAGAAATTCAGTGGCTCCATATGCAGAGCACTTGCAGAAGAGACCTGTTTATTCGCAAATCCCATGCTTTGTAAACCCTTTGAGGAGGGAATAAAATGTAGATACACAGGAAATTCTTCCCAGTACCTTGTGGTTTCTTTCTCAGAAAGTATTGTTAGGGCAGTGTTGCATTTTCAGTAATCCAACACCAAGTGTGCAGTACTAATGATGTGTGTTCTATAAAGATTATCACGAAGGGAAAAAAAAATTAGGATGTTTTCATAAAGAAGAGGAGGAGGAGAAGCTCATGAAAAATGAGAAAGCAAGCAGCGACCCCAGGGATTTTAATCCTTAAATCCATAAATATTGGCTGTGAAATGCTGATTTTTCAGGTCTGGTTTGTGTAGTGTTTGCTTGAGCTTCGCTCAGTTTCCTTCAGGGTTAATTCAAAAATTCCAGGGTGCTGCTGAGTAGAAAGTTGAAAGCACTGTCAGGGGCACGTCCATACAACACAGAATGAGTATTGTTGAGAAAACAAAAAGAAAGACTCTGTAACTTGGGCAAGTCTTTCTGCTATTTGGAAATACTCCCTGCCAGAACCTTTGCATTTGAGAGTCTCTCAGTATTTCTAGGGTAGGTCTCTATTTCCACTGGATCCGTTACTCCGTTCATATATATACTTTTGAATTGCAAGTTGGTATGGATTTTCTAGCAGTTTAAAAATTGTCTTAGGAAATATCAAACATCAAGTAATCACTCTAAAGAGAAATGGGGAAGGGCTGTGTAGGGGATTTGATTGTGGCAAGTTTGTGACCAAGTGTAAAATTCTGTGTTCCTGGTACAAGACAGGTAAGGTAGGGTAAAATTTTACATTACAGTGTGTGTACATGGTTTACAGTTCACCTTTCTGTGTTGTTATAATGCAACCATAATTGTACAATCATCTAGGATGTGTATGATATTATTTAAAATGCAAGCATAACTGTATAATTGTCTAAGCATTGAGTCACACTTGAAGCTGTTGTGAGGTACACGAGAGCTGAACGTGATCTGCTGGGCATGGTGACACCAAGGGGTATCTTATCTACCTACCAGAAACCTGTGAGCTGGATCTGATTTCCAATAAATGTAGATAATTTTTGGATGAATTTATCTGTTCTCTACTACTTTGTTGTCTTGTGATTGGCTCAAATCTCTAGTGGATGGAAGAAATTGCTTTTTGTTGGAGTTCATGAGCAGTAAAAACCCAGCATCTGGTCACACATCTGAACATTTATAGTGGGATTCAATCTTGCTGATGCCTGCTGGCAGTGGTTGTTCAGCTATATTTATCAAAACTTGTGTTCCCAGAGTTATTTCCTCTTGGCTCTGATGCGTTATCCATGTGGTGTTGCTGGTTAGTAGGGACACCCAGTTGGAGAGAGCAAGTTGGAAGAAATTCCTTTGATTTTCTTGGCTATTTTCAAAGCCAGTACAGAATTTCACACCTTTTAGTCACTATTTACCTGGCAGGAGAGAGCATTACAGAACAGCGCTGCTGGTTTCAGCTGACTTCAGCCAGTTGCAGATGATCTTCTAGACTGATGCCCAGAAGATCCCCTGGATCTCCAAACAGGAGTGGCGAAGGCATGTTTGCCACCTGTGCCTGTGGGCTTCTTGGTGTGTTTTACACTAACTGTGAGCACTTCACCTTGTCAGCAATGAAAAACTAATATGTTCTGGGCTTGAATACAATCTGAAATTGTTCTTTGTCTGTGAGATAAATAGCTAGTAGAAGTCAATCACCACTACATGATGGATTCCTTAGTGTTGCCCACCTGTTCCCTCAGCATTTCCTCCAGCCCCCAACCATCCTGGTGGCCTCTGCTGGACCATGCTGTAGTGTATCCGTGTCTGTCTTGTGCTGGGGAGCCCAAAACTGGCCACGGAACTCTGGATGTGCTCGCACAAGTGCTGAGCAGAGGGAAAGGATCACTCGTCCCAGTGCTGGCTGCATGCATGTTGATGCAGCCCGCTGTGGGGTTTGCCTTCTCTGCCAGAGAGCACCTTGCTAACGATGCCTGGGTATAACTGCTACGTTTAATATTGCTGTGTCTATCTTTTATTGAGTAAAGTGTTTATTATCTATTTTATTATTAGATTATCATCTACTATTATTTATTATATTTATCTGTGTGTTTATTTGAATATTTCAGGATTTATGTAGGAGTTAAATGCTGCTGCCAAAACAAGGGCTTGAAGAAATAGTTGTAACAGGGCTAGATCCACACCTCTGCAAATACACTCTTGTCTTGGTAAATATGTGCTCTTCCAAGTAGTTTGAAGACAATTTGTATAGCCTTTTCTGGCTAATCAGCTCACACATGTATCTGAAGCTATGTATCTTTGGTGTAATAAACTAAAAGCAAAAACCATGCATGTATATTGTTTTAAGAATAGGTAAAATAAACAGGTCATGTCTAAAGTGAGGATTTTCCAGAGGCTGGTTAATATCAGTAAGCACATGGTGGATCCTGGCAGAGTGGGCTCAAGTTGGCCCGTGCTGAACCCTTCCAGCTTCAGTGCAGGACACGGCTCCACTTGCACTGCTCCTCCTTGGACCCTGCTTGTGACTGGGTCCAGGATGCTGGCAGCAGGACTCGTGGCTGGTTCAGTTATTCCAGCTGTGAGCAGCAATGCTGGAGGGTATATTGTAGCACTGTTCAAGAGTACAGGATTTAATTCCTTGTTTTAATGAAAACGGGAAGCCTGAATCCTGGCAGGAGTAGCACAGAAATTGCCTTAAATTTGAGAGCAGTGGTCCATCAAGTGCAAGACCTTTCCTCTGGGAGTGTTGTGGGTTTGTAGAGGAGGAGATCATTTGTTTGACTTGAATGTGAAAAATTAATCCAATATAATTGGGCATTTTGTCTAGGCAGGTTATGAGCCACGCGCCCTGTCCTGTGCAATAAAGTTTTCTACCTCTTAGATTTGCAATCCTACCAGTAAAGCTGCAGAAGTTTTCCCTGTTCGCTGGAGCATCCCTGGATATTCTATGACATTTGTGCCGTTTGCTTCGGTAGTGGCTCGGGGCAGTTCCACAGATTGTTTGTACATTTCATTATAAATTATTTCCTCTGATCTCAATTGATGGCATTTTAACGTCATTCACTGTTGGGATTCTTGTCTGCATTTTCCAGTATTCTGAGTTGGCCTAGTAAAAGATAATACCTCTTGCTACCACATTTGCTTCGCTTGTATCTCAGACCAGCAAAGCTGTGCAGTGTTCCTGGGGGTTCCAGTGTTCCTGGAACCTAGCTGAGGTCCTGGGGGACAAGCTGACTGCGAGCCAGCAATGTGTCCCTGCAGCAAAGGCAGCCAGCAGCCTCCTGGGCGGCATTAGGCAGAGCATCTCCAGCAGGTCAAGGGAGGGGATGCTTCTCCTCTGCCCAGCACTGGTGAGACATCCACAGTGCCATGTCTGGTGCTGGGCTCCCCAGTACAGAAGAGATGGGGACTTACTGGACTGAGTCCACTGAGGGGCCACAAGTAGTATTAAGCGATTGGAGCGTCTGACATACGGGGAGAGGCTGAGAGAGCTGGGACTGTCCAGCCTGCAGCAGAGAGGGCTCAGGGGATCTTATCAGTGTGTGTAAATACCTGATGGAGGGGAGTAGAGGTGATGGAGCCAGGCTTTTCTCAGTGGTGCCCGGTGACAGGACAAGGGGCAATGGACACAAATTGAAACACAAGAAATTCCACTCAAACATAAGAAAAAAATTTTAATGTGAGGGTGACTGGGACAGGCTGCACAGAAGGACTGTGGAGTCTCCATCCTTGGAGATACTCAAAACGCAACTGGACACAGTCCTGAGCAACCTGCTGTAGTTAACCCTGCCTTGAGGAGGGGATTGATCGAGACAATCTTCCAAGGTGCTTTCCAACCTCATCCACCCTCTGGCTCTAGGATTACTGTCACTTTAAAAACCCTAAAGATGTACGGGCTTGGGGGTACTGGGAACACGAAGAAACATTAAGAGCTCAATACGGACCAAACGCCAATGAAGCTGAGAGGAGTGCTTGATCCTCTCTTAGTATGTTCGCAGTTACCGCTTAGATACAAGATCAAGATGGACTTGAGAATTTGAAGTTGCATGTATATCCTCCAGCAAACATAAGCAATAAAACGATAAATGAGTTGGGGGGGGGGGGGAACCCACAACAACACTAAAAGGCAGAGGGCCAGCACAGCAGATAATACACACACAAATGCATCTCTGGTTTCAACTAGCTGCAGAAATAGAGATTCTTCATGTGTTTTTACAACCTGCAGCCAATTATGACCAAATTTGTGGCTAGCATCAGCCATTTCCATATTCGTCATGGAAACGTTCAGATTAGCAGATTGCTAAAGCAGGGGGAATTTCTTGTTTTGACTGCTTTCTGTACCTCCACGGTGGTGTGTAGTGGGGATGGTTACACTGCCATTTGTGGGCAAATTCAATTACAGTAGGAAAGGAAAATCAAGGAGTAAGGGATGAGCTATGTTTGCTCTTTCTTTTCTCTACCCTTCCCTCCCCACCTGCCCCCCAGTAAAAGTGAAATATAGCTCAAATATTTCTCAATACCTGAATCTGGTTGGCCTTAGAGCTACAGGTCCCAGCTCTTACCCTGAGTGCACCAGCAGAAAGCAGCACCACTTTCAGCTGGGAATCTTGAATGTGAGTAACTGTATTTTGATCCAAGACCACCCAAACCTAAACTGTGAAGAGGAGCCTGGCACAGTTGTTTAATTTTGCAAGAGCTAACAGCAGGAATTCACTTTGCTTAAAATGGCAGTCATGCCATTTTTATAGTGACCAATTTCTAGACTTTGTTTTGAAGGGAAGTTTGCTTTGAAATGGCTTATTGTCCAAAAGCATTGTACAAAAGTATTTTGCGTCTGACCAACTGTATTTTCAAGTGTTTTACTCACCAGGAAACCACTCAACATTGCTTGACTTGTCAGTCTTAATAAGAATATCTGACTGACCTGAGCTCCTGAGATTGCCGGTCATGGCTGTGCCCTTTCAGTTCCCTGCGCTAGAACAATCTGCTTCTCTGCTCAAAAGGAGAAAAAGTGGTTCAGTAGCGTTTCAAGGAATCGGTCCTGTTCAGCCCTAGACCTACAGCTGCAGAATGGAGATGATAGATTTGGGCAGGGGGGCTGCCCTGGTATTTACTTTGCCCAGCACGTACTGTTACAAAATAACTTTTTGTAAGCTGTTTACAGCAGCTTTATTCTCGATAGGCCTTTGAAATTCATCCGGGAGGAGCAACAGACTTGCCTTTATCCCTCAAAAATCTGTTCAGGTTTGTCAGAAAGAAAAGCTTTGAGAGTTGCCCTTCTCTTGCTTCTGCTCCTCAAAGAAACTTGACAGCCTCCCACTGTTGTGAACGAATGTGTGTGTCCTAAAGACCCTGACTGTATAGCCCTGTGTCATGGGTATTTTGTTAATAGAAAGAAGATCTCAGTTCCCCACCCATTTTCCTTCTCGAGCAAGGAGAGCATCCTTCCCCCGGTCAGAGACCTGAGCCTGCAGGTGCTTGAGTGAATGGAAGAAATGGCTGAATTGGTTTCTCCTGGCTGTGCCCAAGAGCCCATACATGGCACTAACATCTAATTTTCTCTTCCTAGTCTTTTCTGATCATCATCTGATACAGTCTGGCAGGTCAGGTACATGGTCGGCTGCCTGTGCTGAAAACTGAGGGTTTGACAGGCAGTTTTTTCTAGGGAATTGTCTTTGTAACAGGTATACAGAACAGCACTCAGCAACAAAACTGTTTGATGTAAGCACTCAATCAGAAGCAATTTGGAAAAATTGTGATGACCAATAAGCGTTTGTCAGAATATGCCACTTTGCATGAAATACTTTGGTTTCTCTGAAGTGCAGAGGTGTGTGGGAGGCTGCTCAGTGTTGCAGTAGCCAAACATCCCAGCCACATGGCTGGGACGTGCCTGTGATGGGTGGCACAGAAGTGCAGGAGCTGTTTGCACCCTGCTTTCCCGTGTCCTCAGCAGCCCTGTGCCAGAGCTCACATGGGAGTGGGGTGTGCTTAGAGGTGGGTAGGACTTACAGACTTGTGACTGATTCCATTCCCCACTCCCCCATCTTTCAGCCAAAATTTCTTCAGCTCCTGTGCAGTTACTAGCTCTAAATGTCTTCCCTTGCCTCTTGCTTTGTTTCCTGCATGCTTCCCAATAAGTAAAACTCCTGGCAGCAAGGCAGAGGGATCTCAAATAGCTGGTCTTAAGAGTGGATAGCACTGATTAAATTAAAATAAGCTATGTGTGTCCTTGATTGCTTCCCACAGGCACACAGCGCCTGCCTGAAATGCTGTAGTCAAACCCAGCTCGGAGGTTTGGAATAAAGAAAAATGGACGGAGGAAAATACATTATTGTAGTGTGTTATATGTTATGCTGCATTAGCATACATGTGTGCTTATTTCCTGCCCTTGGATATGGGTACTATGTGCCACTCAAAGTGCAGCACATCCATGCAGAGCCATGAAATCCCACCATAAAAGAGGTCATTAGAGACTTCAGCTTTGTATGCCAGTAGGCTGCAGTGCTTTGAAGTTTCTTTTTGTTCCACAATAATCCAAAAGGGTAAAACAGAAAATATTTTTCAGCTTTTAACTTCCAGCCTTGGTAATCCTCCAACCTTTATCATCATCAGCTCTTCCAGTGTGAATTACTGGATATTTGATGTTTGCAATAGGCACTAGGAAGCACTTGGATTTTTGCAACTGAAAATATTTAACACTATAGATGTGAAAAGCTTGGAACTTAATCTTAGCAGAGGTTTGGCCAATTCCCAGTTTTGCAGTGGTTAATGTCACCAAACATGTAAACAGGAATCAGTTAGGGTTGTAAACATTTTTTGAGGAAAAACTTATCTATAAAAAAGCAGACCAAGATCAACCAAAGTAAGTTATAAACTCATTTTGGTCAAATGTGAGAGGAAAAATAAAGATGTTTTATTTCTCTACTTATAAACCTAACATTCTTCTACAATCACTTATTTTTATATTTATTTAAGCTTTATTAAAAACTCTGAAGACTTACAAATTGTTCAAAAATGAAATGAAATATTTTTTGAGCTGAAATATTTCATTAATCAAAATTTTTATTAATTGTGGTTATTCACCAACACTTTCAGAACACTTTATTGGCTTGTAATTTTATTGTAGTTTTAGATGCGAATAGAGAAGTGTAACTGCTAACGTACTTCCGCCATCGCAGTGGGGAACAGACCTGGGTATTTATGTAAAGTGCCGTGTTTCTTATTCAACATCATTACCCAGAGAACGTAATGGCACAGTAATGCAGAAAGTTTGGGTACCTGCTAAGGCTCTCTGAGTTATGTTGCTGCTCACACTGTGGCTATTTGCAAGGTAAGAAATTTCTGCATTTCTCTCTGAGCGGTGTCTCCCAGTGGGTGCACCTCCCTGCAGGAAGGTATCAAAATGCATGGCAGGGGTCTTACCCAACTGGAAAATGCAGGTTAGAGCTATATGGTACCACAGCAGCATTTCTGACCAAAATATATTCTGGGTTCTAAGCAAGGTATTAATTTTTCCCCTTTTATTTGTTTTGAGATGCCCCAGGGAAGGGGAATAACCGTTATTGTAAGATGGATTATACTTAACAAATAAAAAATGATTAAAAGTGTAAACTGTATCCACGTTTTCAAAATAGGTGAGTCAGAAATGAAGGAAGCCATGCCCAGATATCTCCAATCTGTGTTTGCGGCCGTCACTGTGGGGTGATGTCTTTGGTCTGGACTGAAAACAATATGGATAGTGGTCAGTTAATTTCTAACTGCATTTCATTAAAATGGGAATGTAACTCGTGCCGGCACTGCTTGGGATAGGAAGGGTATGGCGGGGCTAGTCTGAAGAGTTTAAACAAGCCACAGCAGAAATGAGGCAAAGTTCACAAGGAGTTTTAAAGAAGACATGAACTGGGTAACAGAGCCATCCTTTCCTGGCAGAGCTCTGCTACATCTGTTTGGCTTTCCTCAGTCCAAACATTACTTTCTTGACATATTCAACAACCGCAGCTCTTCACACACACCAGTGTTTGCTTTTCTCTTGCTCCATGAAAACCCTCCTCCCCGCAAGCTCGTTCTGTGGGTGGCTAGTTGGGAAGTGCCCAGAATTTCCATAGATGGCCACAGCTACAGTCTCTAAAAGCCAACGGGTAGGCACAGGACATTTTATATTGTGGCTGAGAACAGCTAATGGAGAACACGATTGTGAGGATACATGTTGTGCTGCTGGAGGCAGGTTTCTAGGAAACCCGAGAGACGCCTGCATCATTCTGCTGAAGGGTCCTTAGCGGAAAGGGAGAGTGTTACCTCGAAAGGGGGGAGCTGAATTACAGCATGCCAGAGATCAGTACTGAACGTCAGGGGCTTTTAGTGCTCTGACAAAATAAATGTTTCTGCCTGTCAAATTTATATGCAGGAAAATATGGATGAAACAAGCTATGTTCACAAGATTTAGCCAGTTAGATAGGGTATGGTTTCAGAAGCAGGGCTCAAATGTTTTGACAATTCTAACGTTGCCTGCCTGCAGCTCGGGGCCGAGCTCCCAGGTACGTTTTCCCAGGCTGCTGTTGCTTTCTTCTGGGGAGCAATGCGACACATCAGCCCCATAGATTTTTTGATTATCAGCTGAAAGCTCAGGCAAAGGCCCCTGATTTAGCACATCAAACTGCATGAGCTGAGGCTTGCTCTCCATAGGGTACGCGCACAGCCCTGTGAAGGATAACGCTGTTAGCTCCCTGGCTGCAAAATGTCAGGAGCCAGCACAGCATCTGCAGGGAAGGATAATTTCCCTTAGGGAAACTGTTTCATCCCGTGCAGGTGAACCCCACGATGCAGCGGAGAGCATCAGCACCGCTTTGCACTCTTAATCCTCACAGTTCAAGGGACTTGTGTGTTGCTATCTGAACTGGGAGCAGCGCATGAAAAGAAAAAATGTGAAGCAGGAAACTTTTGTGTCACTGCAGAGAGGATTGCTGTCTGCTAATCCTAATAAGCCAGTGTAATTGAATTGGCACGCTAGTTTACATGCTTTGCTGGGAGAGTCAGACGTGACCCCAAATTGTGATACTAGCGCCCCAGGAATTGAAAGCATGCCCTTGTGTGGATTTGAATCCCTGTAACATGGTGTTTGTTTTTATCTAATATTTTAACATGTGAGCTGACAGCAGGTCTAGTTTGCAGTCCTGTGCATACAGAATTAGCCAGGCTGCAGGCAACTAGACAAAGAGCTGCATTAGGGCATGAGGAAAATCCTGCCTGGGTGGACATTTGTGTGTACTGAACGATGGGCAAAGGCAAGCATGTGCAAAGGAAATCTGGTCCCACAAGGTCCATTCCTATTTGTGTAGGCAGCAACCAGACCTGTACACAGAGCAGGTTTGGTGCTGGGACAGAAAGCCAACCAGAGACGGATCTTTCAGGAAAGTGCCTTTCATTTCCAGGGCTTTAAGGCATCAAAAGGGGCTATTTCCAACAGCAATTTGGCATCCTTTGCTTGGCAGGAGTGAGGACATTACAGCTGAGCTACTGCCCTATCATTTCTAATCACCTCCGCGATGGAGCACTGGGCTGCATGTGGCTCACTGCAGCCCTCCAGGAAAGTACACTGTCAAACAAAGGGGATTTTCTGATCAGGCGTTTTCTGGGCAATGCCATCAGCCATAGCACTTACATGGCTACATTTGCATTTTTTTTAGCTGATGCTGCCTTTTCTCTTCCCTCTGTCCTGACTATTGATGGAGGTAAAGTACTTGCAGTTCAAAAGTTCACGCACTGCAGGAAATCAGAGCGCTGTGCGCTTTCCTCGGTTGCTGGTTG